>NC_140579.1:325099294-326299294 GCF_964204655.1 Triturus cristatus
AGTGATACGGGAACGTACACAGGCCCTTTTTGCTAAAGTACGGTGCTTTTCACACATCACAGTGGTGACAGGCAGCACACAGGAAGGAATAGGGCTGACATACTTGTCCATGGATGGACATCAAGGCATTGTCTGGGCAGTACTACATGTGTGGGGCACAGGTGTGAAAGGCTGTGATGTGGCACATTACTCCTGAGTGGAGAGGGCACCAGATGTATGATGAGATGTGTACACATGTAATATGTGACGGTGCAATGTGTGCCAGGCATGCCCTTGACTCCTTTGACATGTGTGCATGTCGTACTGCACACTTGGGATGAGCGTCACTGGCATGGCACGGACAACAACACACGCAAGTGTCCCCTGAGGCCCGGTACAGGGGTTACCACACCTGACATGTCACTACCCACGGTGCACGATGTGACTATGTCATGTATGTGTGGGGGGTTCCCATTAGGTTGATGTTGGAGCTCCCTCAAAAGCAGCAGCTGTTGCAGCAACCACCATGTGTCTGTGTGTAGATTGACATGGCACACTGTTCCGCACACCATGGCACATGTGGTATTGGATGTGAGGTGCGTATGTATGCATGGGACACGGAGTAGCGTAACAAGGACATGTCTGCATCCTCTCTATGAATGTGTGGTGAGTCATCACATGCACACCTTCATGGCAAGGTGTGTGGGCTGTCCTAGTGTAATGTCATGTGACCTGTGGCTCTAGTGTACCGCTACCAGTCTCTGCAATCGACATCCTACTTCTGCTGATGTGTGGATGTATGTCACTCCCGTCTTGCATCTGGCTGTTCACTTATACTGGGACACAGCTAATCCCATGCCATGGCATGTGGAGGTTCACAATCTCCGTGTGTAGCTTGGTCTTGGTAGGGGTGTCACCTGGTAGCCATACGTGTCCAGGGCATGTGGCACATACCTGACTCCGTATGTAGCATATGTGTATTGACAGATTAACATGTGCTCAGTACAAATAAATTGTTGTTGTGGTGCACTCACTCTTCCTTGTCACTTCCAAATTACTGCAGAGCGCCGCCTCTTCACCGACCAATTCCGGACTTGGCTGCCATGCGGGAGAATGACTGTATCCAGTGCTACCGCTTCCCTCAACGGTTGATTCTGGAGTTGACGGCGAGACTGGCACCACACCTGCAACCACTGCACAGGTATCCTACGGCACTGACACCCAAGCTGAAGGTAATGGCAGCCCTACATTTTCTTACCACGGGTACCTTTCAAAATACCATAGCTCATGTTGGTGGCATGTCCCAGAGCATGTTCTGCCGTGTGCTGCATGATTTCTTAGAGGTCATGTTGATTCACCTGGATGACTTCATCCATTTCCCAACCCCTGCAATGTTGACTGGGGTCAAGCGTGGATTCTATGCCCTGGGAGGGATGCCCCATGTAATTGGGTCCATAGATGGGACACATGTGGCTTTGGTACTACCACTCCATCAATGCCCTTGTGGTGTGTCTGTCCAACATGGTGATTTCACATGTCTGTGGTCATTTTCCAGGATCAGCACACAATGCCTACATCATGAGGCGTAGCAGGATGCCTGAAATGATGACGCAGCTGCGCAACGAACGAGCATGTGTTGTTGGTGGGTACAGTCTGTCTGTCCTGTATCTTGCGTAGACTTCCAGCACGACCGCTTCTCCTGTCCTACTTATGTCCATGTGGTTTCCATGTAGGGGACGCTGGCTATCCCAACATGCCATGGCTGATCACACCTCTCCGAAACCCCATCACGCCGGCCCAGCTCCGCTGCAACACCGCCCATGGCCGGACAAGGCGAGTGATAGAGAGGACGTTTGGCCTCCTGAAGAGCCGATTCCGATGCCTCCACAAGACCGGCGGCGCCCTCCCATATGCCCCGGCGAAGGTCTGCAAAATCTTCATGGTCTGCTGCATGCTGCACAACATGGCAGTTGAGAAAGCTGTGCCACTCATCCTGGATCAAGATGATCAGGACCATCCACCCGTGGAGGACGAAGGGCTTGGCAATGGGGCTAGTGATGTGGAGGATGTGGTTCCGCAAGAGGACATCCGGAGTCGGCTCATACGCGACTTCTTTGCTTAGTGGTGAGTACCAGTGTCTGAGTGTGCACGCATTGGTCCCTGTGTGGCATGTGTTGCAATGTGTGTGTCCATCTGCATGTATGCCACGTGAGTTAGAGGTGTGTGTGGATGTGTCACTCGAGTGATGGTGCCAGTGATGAGTGTATTTCCCCAGTCATAATTGTGACCTAGCATGTTGTCATCCTTACATGTGTCGAGTACATGCACATGCAAGTGGCTGTGCTTTTTGTGGCTGACTTCTTGTGTCTCTCATATCCCCAGGTACTTGCGCATGCCGTCTGCTGGTTGCATTGTTGTGGCACTGCTATTCCTCATGGACACGTCATCGTGTGCTGACTCAGCGTTACACGCACGGACAAGTTTGGAAGTCTCCTTAGGGTAAGGGATGCATCAGGGGTGTATTGGGTGTGGCAGTTTTTCACGATGTATGCACACTGCCCCTGTCGATATTTGGTTCCTCTGCAGACATGTCGCATCACCATGGTACACATTACATGCAGCTGGGTACACCTGAATAGATGGTCAGACTTGTTGACAGTCATCAGTGATGGGATTGTGGAATGTGATGATGGCATCAATGTGTATTACACTGCCCTCGGACACATACGGTTTGCCTTGGCTTGACATGCTGTGGGTCTTCCACATCAGCGGATCAATGGTGTATGGCAGTCTCTCCGTGAGCAGCAGGGGGTGTTTAGCTGTTAGCCGACACTTGTGTGCCAGTTCCATGGCTATCATGCATTTGGGCTGCAGAAGGGGGGTTCCAGTGTTGGACCCACATGTAACTCCACATTACCCGTTCATGTGTACTCCGAGTTGCCTCTGCAATCCCGAATACATGACAAATAAAGGTGTCCCTATGCCTCCAAGGTGCCTCTTCTCAGTCAATGCTGGTGTGTTGCCACGGTGCATCCGGCATGTCTGGCATGTTTTTCCGTTATAGTGGCTATGTGTCTATGTGTCGAGTAGCAAGATGCAAGCTGTTTGTGTGGGATTAGACTGTGTATTGTGCATGTAGTCAATGACTGTGTGGGTATTGTGACATGTGACATCCCCATGCATCCCACGTTGGCCAGGCCACCATTCACTGCATCCACCTGACTCAAGCTTGCAGGACATGGTTCTGCCACCTGTCCACACATACCTGGGTGCCCCCCAGGACACTCCACATGATCCCTGACCTCTGCGCATGGCTGTAGCTGTACTCAATATGTCTGTCGGCACGGTTGTGCGGCCACCCCCTCAGCTGGTTGGGCCCATCACGGGTGTGTATGGTGCTCCATGTCTGTCTTGCCTACTCCAATGTGACCCATGTGTGTCCTGTGCCAGACTCAGGCCCCAGGGTGTGGATGGTTGAAGTCAAATGAGAACTCAGGCATAGTTAGACTTTACAAGACACATGTAAGGTAATAATGCAATCAGTAGGCATCTTCTCTTTATGGTGTGACTTTTTATTTTGGTTGGGGTAGGGGGGGGTTGACATGAGGGGCTTACCGGGTGTGTGGAATCCAAAGCTCACTTGGGGAGTTGGTGTCCTTGCCATTTGAAATCCTCAGAGTCCATGCCACAGTCTTTGTCAACATTGGTCAGACAGTGACCGGCAAGTCCATGTGGCAGAGAATGTCTTTTGATGCTGTGCTGCTGTTGCTCCAGTGGGTTAGGTGCCAGGCCAGGTGTCCTGGGAGATGGTGCTGTTGCGCCGACCCTCACCGTCTTTTATGTGGACGACCCGCCCTCCTGCGGGGACCCTCAGAAGCAGGCCGTGACGATGTTTGGGATGCTCCGTCGGATGTCTCCTCCTCCTCCACCTGATCCCTCCCTGTGGGTGGTGATGTTCTACGCCTGATGGCACAGGGAGGGTTGCCCATGTTGTCGGCCATCCGACGGAGTGTACTGTGAATTCCCGTGAACACCGTCACGAGCTCAGCCTGTCTGTCCTCCATCCTCCGTTGGTGTTGCAGTAGACAGGCATGTTGCTCCGCATGTTGCTGGGCCTGCTGGGTCTTGATCCCCTCGAGGATGGACACAACCTGGGCCATGCCAGTGGTGTCCTGCCGGTATGTGTCCAGGATGTTTCGGACATGGGAATATACTGGTTCCCCAGCCAACTGGTCAGGCTCGCGCCTCCGCCGTCCTCCACTCCCACCACCCCTGCCCACTTGCACCTGGCCTGCCCTTGTGGGCACATCGGGTCTCCAGGACCCCTGAGGGGTGGCATTGGCGTTGTCGCCTGCCTCCTCCTGGGTGCCCGGGACACCGTGGCCAGCCTGGCTGCATTGTGGTGGTGGGGCAGGGATCCTGGGTGTCTCCTGGGATGTGGCAGGAGTGGGGGTGGTGGTTGGCCCAGTTGTACCTGACGCAGGTGCTGCAGGTCGTTGGACACCAGAGGGGCCAGGTTGGTCGGGGTCGGGTTCGTCCACAGAGTGGTGAGAGTCGTCGCTGCCGGTGGCTCCGTCATCCCGCCGAGCCGGATCCTGTGTGTCTTCCCCCCCAGTGTTGGGGGGTGATCCACGACGTTGACCTGTTTGTGAGAGAGACAATGTTAATTTTGTTCCATGCAACATCCATGTTTCATTGGTTTCTAAGTTGGCACATTTCCTCTGGAAATTTGGATATGTCTTGCATTCCACTCACAGTGCACTTGTACATGGGTATGTCCCTTGGCCACAGCTTTTGCGACTTTACCTATGTGTGGCACAGTCTTACTTGCTGCGTCAATTGTGACTGCAGTCAGGAGTGGAGTGGGCATGTGTGGAGAGCCATGCATTGGCGCCTTCTGTGTTGCACTGTACGTGGGCACATGGAGTGGTTCCACACACTTAGATAATGCAGGTAGCTGTCGTTGTGCTCGTGCACAGGTTGTGACATGGCCCTGTGTTTAGCCATGGAGAAGAGGGGGGGTTCTGGCACTGGCCACCCTTGTCTACATGCACGCAGTCCACCTGCTGACGAGCAGACATTCCCACACCCCACAAGGCTGATTTGCTCTCCCTGTGTGTCCCTTTCTCACTCCCTCTCTGTCCCCCTCTCCCTCCCTCCGTGTGTCAGCCTCCTCCCTCTGTCCGTCTCCCTCTGTCTCCCTTTCTCCCTCCCTCTGTCAACTTCCTCCCTCTGTCCGTCTCCCTGTGTCTCCCTCCCTCTCTGTCCCCCTCTCCCTCCCTCCGTGTGTCAGCCTCCTCACTCTGTCTGTGTCCCTGTGTCTCCCTCCCTCTCTGTCCCCCTCTCCCTCCCTCCGTGTGTCAGCCTCCTCCCTCTGTCCGTCTCCCTGTGTCTCCCTCCCTCTCTGTCCCCCTCTCCCTCCCTCTGTGTGTCACCCTCTGTCACCTCAGCCCAGCTTCCTGGGCACAGACTGTTAGCAGATCTTTGAATGGCCCTTGGCTTGTTGATGTGAGTTTGTTTCTGATCTCCAGGCACCCATTGGGTGTAGTGTCTGTGTCTGTGCTGCTGCTGTGGTGGTGTGTGCTGCCACTCTTTCACAGTGTTGGCTGTTCATTAGCTGCTGTCATGTGCAAAAAGTGCCTTCACCCCCATGTCTTAATGCAAGGCGTCCGCCATTTGCTGGCAAGTCTTTCCTGTGTGGGGACACACTGTTTGTCTGGCTGTGACCTAGGCCATATGGGCAGAGGGCATTGTTGTCTGCTTCTGAGTTGCACTATGTGATTTTTGGGGCCCACACTCCCGCCATCCCGGTTACCGTGTCTTGTGTTGGTGTTTTCTGTGGCCTGTGACTTGACATTGTCCAGCTGGGTGCATGGGGCATGGTGGCGCTAGTGGCATGTGCGTGCCTGTTTGTGAGTTTGGTTGTGGATGACGTTCCCCCCATGTGAGGTGAGTTGTTTGTGTACTCACCCGGGTCTCGGACTCCTTCTAATCCGTCCACTGCCACCACCGGCAGTATGGCCATCACCCTCTCCTCCCAGGGATGGTAGTGTACGGGTCTGCGGGCCGGCCCCCCTCCAGTGACGTTGGCCTGGTTGTGTTCGTCCGTCATTTTGGCTCTGACCCTCCTCCGCAGATCGTACCACCTAGCTTGGCATTCATGCCTGGTCCTTCTGGTGTCCGCAACAGCATTCACAGCATCGACGATGGTCTGCCACATGGATGTTTTTTCAGAAATGGTGGTCTGTCTGACCAATGTTCCAAAGAGGTGTGGCTCAACTCTGAGGATTTCATCGACAAGGACCTCCAACTCTCGGCTAGTGAACTTTGGATTCTTGTTAGTGGGCATGGTGAGGGGTGTGGGTGTGGATGGGGGGGGTGTGGATAGTTGTGGGTGTGTGGGTGTGGTTGTGCAGGTGTGTGTGTGAATGTGATGTGGGGGTGTTTGTGAAGGTGTGTGTGTGAAGGTGTGCAAGTGTAAGGTGTGGTCAAGCTTCTAGTATGGTGCTGTAGGTTGTCTGTGGGGTCTGGCAGCAGTGAGTCTGTTGCAAAGGCTCATGGTTTGTGTGTGTGGGCCCTTTTTATTGGTCCATTGGTGGGTGTGGCTGTGTTTGAACTTTGGGTGGGTGTGTTATAAGGAGTGGTTGTGTTTTGGGCCTCTGTTTTGGATTTTGGCAGTTGCAGGTCAGTGATTGTGTTGTTTTTGAGCTTGTTGGACATGTTTAGTGGCTTTGTGCCATTCGAATGGTGTATTCTTGTGTTGTTTTGCTTTGTCCTGGTTGTGTACGTGCGTTTTTAACGTGTGTACGGTGTGTACTTCGGCCATTTGGTTGTACAGTGCTGTCCTTGTGTCTGGCTTGGTACGACTCGTACATGCGCGATGTTGTGTGAAGGTGCTGGTGTTGGGGCCTGGGGTACGCTCCATACGTCCGCGGGTGAGGGTACGGTTCGTACATACACGGGGGTACGACACGTACACGGGTGGGGGTACGACTCGAACGTACAGGGGTGTACATACATGGGGGGTGCGACACGTACACGGGTGTACATACACGGGGGTTCGACACGTACAGGGGTGTACATACACGGGGGTGCGACACGTACACGGGTGTACATACACAGGGGGTTCGACACGTACACGGGTGTACATACACGGGTGGGGGTACGACACGTACATGGGTGTACATACACGGGGGCTTCGACACGTACAGGGGTGTACATACACAGGGGGTGACGACTCGAACGTACACGGGTGTACATACACGGGTGGGGGTACGACACGTACACGGGTGTACATACACGGGTGGGGGTACGACACGTACACGGGTGTACATACACGGGGGTTCGACACGTACACGGGTGTACATACACGGGGGGTTCGACTCGAACGTATACGGGTGTACATACACGGGGGGTTCGACTCGAACGTACATGGGTGTACATACACGGGGGGTTCGACTCGAACGTACACGGGTGTACATACACGGGGGGTTCGACACGTACACGGGTGTACATACACGGGGGGTTCGACTCGAACGTACACGGGTGTACATACACGGGGGGTTTGACACGTACACGGGTGTACATACACGGGGGGTTCGACACGTACACGGGTGTACATACACAGGGGGTTCGACACGTACACGGGTGTACATACACGGGTGGGGGTACGACACGTACATGGGTGTACATACACGGGGGCTTCGACACGTACAGGGGTGTACATACACAGGGGGTGACGACTCGAACGTACACGGGTGTACATACACGGGTGGGGGTACGACACGTACACGGGTGTACATACACGGGTGGGGGTACGACACGTACACGGGTGTACATACACGGGGGTTCGACACGTACACGGGTGTACATACACGGGGGGTTCGACTCGAACGTATACGGGTGTACATACACGGGGGGTTCGACTCGAACGTACATGGGTGTACATACACGGGGGGTTCGACTCGAACGTACACGGGTGTACATACACGGGGGGTTCGACACGTACACGGGTGTACATACACGGGGGGTTCGACTCGAACGTACACGGGTGTACATACACGGGGGGTTTGACACGTACACGGGTGTACATACACGGGGGGTTCGACACGTACACGGGTGTACATACACGGGGGGGTTCGACATGTACACGGGTGTACATACACGGGGGGTTCGACTCGAACGTACGGGGGTGTACATACACGGGGGTGCGACACGTACACGGGTGTACATACACGAGGGTTCGACACGTACAGGGGTGTACATACACGGGGGGTGCAACACGTACATGGGTGTACATACACGGGGGGTTCGACACGTACAGGGGTGTACATACACAGGGGGTGCGACTCGTACACGGGTGTACATACACGGGTGGGGGTACGACACGTACAGGGGTGTACATACACGGGGGGTGCGACACATACACGGGTGTACATACACGGGTGGGGGTACGACACGTACAGGGGTGTACATACACGGGGGTGACGACTCGAACGTACACGGGTGTACATACACGGGTGGGGGTACGACACGTACATGGGTGTACATACACGGGTGGGGGTACGACACGTACACGGGTGTACATACACGGGGGGGTTCGACACGTACACGGGTGTACATACACGGGGGGTTCGACACGTACACGGGTGTACATACACGTGGGGGTTTGACACGTACACGGGTGTACATACACGGGGGTTCGACACGTACTCGGGTGTACATTCACGGGGGGGTTCGACACGTACACGGGTGTACATACACGGGGGGTTTGACACGAACGTACGGGGGCTGGGTTGGGGGTTTGACTCGAACATACGGGGGCTGGGGGGGGTCGGCGCGTACATACGGGGGCTGGGGGGTGTTCGGCACGAATGCGGGCACATGTCTCCATGGTTGCTATGGGAGTTCGGTGCGGACGGTGTTTTTTCCATCCGGTTGTAACATCGGACGCACGGGATGGATCGTAATTCCGCGGTCGGACTTCACTTTTCACATTTGTACGGTAAATCGTCCGTGGACATGTCGGACACATTTTCCGACCCGAGGACGTGTGGGGAATAATTCCCAATGCGATTCGTATGGACTATTTACCATGCGAATCGTAATTGCCAGTTTGTACGGCACTTGTACGATTCGTACGGTAAAAAGACCGGATACGAGTCGTACGGGGAATTTTTTTACCGGATCGTGATCAGCACCTAGGTGTCCAACCTAGCACATTGGTTCTGGTAATCTATGCTTATCTGCTTATATTTTGGCCTGCGCTTTGTTTTTTGTAATCTAGCTTTTTCCTCTATGTCTCGTAACTGACTGAGGCGATCGGTCACAGATGATAGGGAGATCGTAGGCGATCAAGGCAAGGTAGGGAGAGAACGTGGATGATAACCAGCTAGAAAATGGAATGGTGAACAACCAAGTGCAGAATATATACTATTGTTGTAGGCAAACTCTGCAATTGGAAGTCAAGGTGGAAATCAAACAACGTAGGCTTTGCTCCAAGTACTGATTGACTTTCTCAGTCTGTCCATCAGTTTGAGGATGGAAAGCGGACCTTAGCACCACATCAATACCCAAGTGACTGCATAAGGTCTTCCAAAATTTAGAATTAAATTGAGGGCCCTGGTCGGAGATTATTTTGCTAGGTAGGCCATACAATTTGACAATACGATTCAAAAACATTGTGCTAAATTCTACAGCTGTGGGTAGCTTAGATAGGGGAATCAAATGGCTCATTTTGGAAAGTAAATCCACGTCTACAAGAATAGTCGTGCATTTATTAACTTAACGCAAATCGGTGATGAAATCTACACTAATAGTGTGCCAGGGTGTGGGAGGGATAGGAAAAGGGTGTAAGAAACCAGTTGGTTCTATATGTTGCGATTTATTACAAATTCTTGAACATCATTTTGCATGTTTTTCCACCAGACGTTTCTTGCACATAAATCTAACGTTTTGTGTGTACCAGGGTGACATGCTAAACCAGAATCATGGTGCCACGCTATGATTTGTTGTCTTAACTCTTTTTGTGGAACAAATAACTTATTATTGTGAAATAAGTAAACGTCTTTCTGTGAATGTTTTGCGTTTTGCAACCATTTTTGAATATCAATAGCTTGGGGTGCTAATTTAATTTCTTGGAAGAAGGAATCAATGTGAGATACTGCGAATACCTTGTTTTTAGGTATTATACTGGATCACTGATGAAATATTGAGAAGGAGAATATCGAATTGCCAAAATATCGAAGTAAAAATATAGAATGCCAAAATATCGAAGCCCTATCTCCAAACAGGTAAGTACAAAAATATAGAATCCAAAATATCGTTGTAAAAAATATAGTTAGTCAAAATAGCGAATTTTTTAAATGTCTTAAAATTAATGAAATAATACATATAATTAACTGAAACATACTTAAAAATACTTAAATTACTTTAAAATTAATAAATAATTAATGTAAGTAAAAAAAAAATTATATATATATATTAACCTAATATTAATTAAAAATATGCAATATTTTTTGCGTAGGATAGCGGGCGGGTAAAATTTACTATTACCACTCCAGTAAGTGCAATAGTAGGGAAAGCGTTGGATAGCGGGAGGGTAAAAATGACTATTCCCACTCCAGAGAGTGCAACAGTAGGGAAAGCGTTGGATAGCGAGAGGGTGAAAATTAGTATTCCCACTCCAGACAGTGCAATAATAGGGAAAGCATTGGATAGCGTAGGGGTAAAAATTAATATTCACACTCCAGAGAGTGCAACAGTAGTAAAAGCGTTGGATAGGGGGAGGGTCAAATTTACTATTCCCACTCCAGTGAGTGCAACAGTAGGGAAAGCGTTGGATAGCGTAGGGGTAAAAATTACTATTCCTACTCCAAAGAGTGCAACAGTAGGGAAAGCATTGGATAAAGTAGGGCTAAAAATTACTATTCCCACTCCAGAGACTGCAACAGTAGGGAAAGCGTTGGATAGCGTAGGGGTAAAAATTACTATTCCCACTCCAGAGAGTGCAACAGTAGGGAAAGCGTTGGATAGCGTAGGGGTAAAAATTACTATTCCCACTCCAGAGAGTGCAACAGTAGGGAAAGCTTTGGATAGCGGGAGGGCAAAATTTACTATTCCCACTCCAGTGAGTGCAACAGTAGGGAAAACGTCAGATGGCGTAGGGGTAAAAGTTACTATTCCCACTCCAAAGAGTGCAACAGTAGGGAAAGCGTTGGATAGCGTAGGGGTAAAAATTACTATTCCCACTCCAGAGAGTGCAAGAGTAGGGAAAGCGTTGGATAGCAGGAGGGTAAAATTTACTATTCCCACTCCAGTGAGTGCAACTGTAGGGTAAGCGTTGGATACCGTAGGGGTACAAATTATTATTCCCACTCCAGTGAGTGCAATAGTAGGGAAAGCGTTGGGTAGCGTAGGGGTAAAAATTACTATTCCCACTCCAGTGAGTGCAATAGTAGGGAAAATAATAATTTAATATTTTATTAAAAATAAATAAATTATTAATACAAAAAAAGTATTAAAATTAATTACCGATCACACAATATTTAATAATTAATTAATTATAAATACCAATATTTTTTTTATTAATTACCTATTAATAATTAATTAACAGCCAATTAATTTTCAATACATAAAATTAATTCCCATTAATAATTAATTAAGATTACATTAATTAGCAATATACAAAAATTATTTCAATAATTAATTATTTACAATTAAATTAATTCCCACCATATTCCCCTATAAACCCACATCCCACTACAAATAATAAATTAATACAATTAACATAATTATCAATTAAACAATTATTACAAATTAATTACCAATTAATACAAATTATTTACCAATTAATAATTAATCAACAGCCAATTATTTTTCAATACCAATTAATAATTACCTAATAACAATTAAATTACTTCCCACCCTAATCCCCTATAAACCCACAACCCGCTACGGAATTAAAGTACACAAAAATTAAATAACATAAAATTCATTACTTTAAAAATATTCAAACATACATTCCAAAATTAATACATACTTTTAACACATATACTAACACTTGAAACACTATTAAAAAAATCGATATTTTTATCAACTATAATATGACTGTCGATATTACTTACTTCTATATTATTTAAATCGATATTTCTTACCTGATTTTCGATATTCTTCACCACTATATTTTGGCAATTCGATATTCTGTCCATTCTATTTTAAAAACTCGATATTCTGTCCTGGCAATATTTTTTATTCAATATTACGTCTGTTTACCATTATACTAGGTGCAGTTGTTTGATGTTTCTTAGTTTATTTCTTATCTATTCTAGATAGGGTATCTGATAACAGTTGTTGTTTACCAGGACGATATGTTATCATGAAATCAAACTCGCTGAAGAACAGTAGCCACCTTATCTGTCTGGGAGTTAAGGCCTTCACAGAAGTAAAAAACTGAAGATTTTTTATGATCCGTAAAGATCGTGATTGTGTGTTTAGCCCCTAGGAGATGATGTCTCCATTCACTGAAAACTGCCTTTATAGCCAGTAATTCATGCTTGTCTACGGTGTAATTCTGTTCTGCTTGTAGCAATTTTCTTGAAAAGTACGCTATTGGGTGTAAATGTCCGGTACTGGGATTTTTTTGTAAAATAACTCCTAACGCAGTCTGAGAAGAGTCTGCTTCAATAAAGAGCGGGTTATCAGGGTCAGGATGGCACAAAATGGGAGCTGTGGTGAAAGCCTGCTTAAGTTTCTGAAAAGCCTTTTCAGTTTCTTCTGTCCAGTGTAAGTTTTTTCCTTTTTTCTACAAATGTGTTAAGGGGAGACAATTTCAGAGAATTTGGCAATAAATCTCCTGTAAAAGTTAGTGAACCCCAATACTCCCTGAATGTCTTTTACCGATTTAGGAGATGGCCAATTAAGAATGTCTGCCACCTTTTTGAGGTCCATTGTAATACCCTCTGGGGACAGGAAATAACCTACAAATTCTAATGACGTAGTATGGAAGATGCAATTTTCTAATTTTGCAA
Organism: Triturus cristatus; assembly: GCF_964204655.1. NCBI lineage: Eukaryota > Metazoa > Chordata > Amphibia > Caudata > Salamandridae > Triturus > Triturus cristatus. Next base: position 325,112,302 of record NC_140579.1, read on the forward strand.
ATAAGGAAAGTTCTTTTAGTCGTTGGAGAATGGCATGAACATGTTATTGTTAGTTTTTGGAAAAAATCAATATATTGTCTATGTAGACCATAGCGCAGCTGTCAAGAAACTCATGTAGTACTTTGTTAATAAAATATTGGAATGCCGCCGAAGCATTGCACAATCCGAACGGCATTACTGTGTACTCAAAAAGGCCAAATTCAGTACAGAAGGCAGTTTTCTATTTGTCTCCTTCCTTGACGCGTATGAGGTGGTAGGCGCCTCGTAAATCGAGTTTTGTATAGATTGTTGATCCCTTTACATGCTGTAATAATACAGGGATTAGAGGTAATGGTTAGCATTTTTCAATTGTAACTTTGTTAACTGCGTGATAATCGATACAGGCACGAAGATCTCCAGATTTGTTTGCCACCAAGAAAAGTGGGGAGGAGACAGGTGACGTTGAATGCCTAATTAATCCTAATTGTAATAAATTGTCTAGATATTGTTTTAAATATTGTGTCTGGATCTCGGAGGGCATATATTCTACTACAGGGGAGGACTGCTCCAGGTACTAGATCGATTCTGCAGTCATACACCCTATGGGGCGGTAATTGCGTGGCCTGTACTGGATCAAAGACTTCAGAAAAGTCTTGATAGTGTGCAGGTAATATGGCAGTTGTTTTTACATGTGTAGAAGCACAATACAATGGGTGAATAGGGTCTTGTGTTTCTTTATAGCATTGCATTCAACAGAAAGCAGAATCTAGTGTTACTGTCCTTTGAACCAAGTCTATCTTTGGATTATGCAGTTCCAACCAGGGAACCCCTAAGATAACTCCAAATGTAGGAGTGTCAATAGGATCAAACATGATTTGCTTGGTGTGACCATTTTCGCACACAAGTGTTAATAATGAGGTGTGAAAACAAATAAGGCCTGATGACAAAGCCGAACCGTCTACTGCCCTTACTGGTTCCGGCTCTTCTTTTGGGATGTGTGTGATTCCAAATTTTTCAGCTAGAGCTATGTCAAAAAAATTGCCTGTAGCACCTGAGTCAACTAATACGGATAAACTATATCTCTGTTGCTCTGAGATGATAAATGTATTTCGAATGGTCATATGTTGAGGAATGCGATTAATGGTATTAGTGACATATTGAGAGATCTTGAGATCTTTAGCTCTCAAAGGAACAACCTCTACTTCCTTTGAGATGATTAGTTTTCCAACTCAGTTAGGTTGGGAACAACGCTGGCTATTGCCTTTTTCTTCTTAGGTTTAATTGGACAATCTCAGCAAAGTGTCCGGCCTTGCCGCATTATAGGCAAAGATTCCCTTTTCTACGTCTGTCTTTTTCTTCGGAAGTCAACGGACCCTTGAGTCCTCCTATTTGCATAGGTTCAGATTTGTCTTCACTAACCCTGGGCGTAGTTCGCGAAGTAGCACTACGCGAAGCTACGCAAAGTGCACTTCGCACTACGCGAGCTACGCATAGCACTTCGCGAACTGCGTAGTACCCTGTTCGCACTGTGCAAGATGCCGTTTTCAATGATTGCACAGTGCGGACAAGCATCCGGCACTGTGCAATCATTGAAAACGGCATCTTGCACAGTGCGAGCTGTAGTTTTCTGCCGCTCGAGTAGATTTTTACTCGAGCGGCAGCTTTCTCAATGCAGACTGGTAGTTTCTCATCGCGAGCGGTCGCGAGCATACGCGACCACTTGCAATGAGAAACCTGACCTCCCCGCGTTGAGAATCTCGCCGGGATGTTTATTTTCCATGCTCGCGATCGGCTTGAGCCGGGAGGACAGAGCTGCTGCGTGTGAGTGTGGGACATTACTGCTTACTGAACCTGTCAGAAATATTCTGATGTATTGATGCTGCTGAGATCCTTATTTTAAAGTATTTTTTAACCCTGTATTGATGCTGGAGAGAACTTCATTTTAAAGCATTTTAACCTGTATCTGATGTTGGTTAGCCCTTCATTTTAATGTATTTTAAACCCCGGTTTACATTTTACTGCTATTTTGCACATCCTACCGTCTGCCACTCGGTGCTATCACAAACGCGGCGCCATCTTGGGTGAAGGCAGGTCGGCGCTCTAGGCGTCCCACATCCTGCCTTCATAAACCGGATGTTAGCGCGAGCGCGCAGCGGATGACTGGTCCCCTGAGGCTTGAGCCGGGAGGACAGAGCTGCTGCGTGTGAGTGTGGGACATTACTGCTTACTGAACCTGTCAGAAATATTCTGATGTATTGATGCTGCTGAGATCCTTATTTTAAAGTATTTTTTAACCCTGTATTGACGCTGGAGAGAACTTCATTTTTTAAAGCATTTTAACCTGTATCTGATGTTGGCGAGCCCTTCATTTTAAAGTATTTTAAACCCTGGTTTACATTTTACTGCTATTTTGCACATCCTACCGTCTGCCACTCGGTGCTATCACAAACGCGGCGCCATCTTGAGTGAAGGCAGGTCGGCGCTCTAGGCGTCCCACGTCCTGCCTTCATAAACCGGATGTTAGCGCGAGCGCGCCGCTGGCGCGCCGAAAGCACACCTAAGGCAAGCCCGTCTGCGCCCGTCCGTGCCCGACCGGGACCAGGGGCCATGACCCCTGATCTGACCACCCTCACGGAGACAACCACCAAACCAACAATATCGTATTCTAGGGAATCCTTGCTAGGGCTGGCACCCACCGTAACAAACCATAATATGATGCTTTGTACAAAGGCCTGTCCACGAAGCAACGAAGGTGCGTTTTCCTGTTATGTGTGCAAATGGCAGAGCATAACGTCTCCACGCCATCTCCATACAGATAAGGATGATCAGAGCAATATCAGATGCCTATATTTCAACGCAAGATCAATACCTAAACATACCTTTGATATTTGGGATACCCTAAACGGGAGAAATCCCGACCTGGTCTTTGCAACTGAAATATGGCTGGGGAATAACAATCTCCCCGATATTGCCAACGCCCTGCCACCTAAATACAAAATTCTCAAGAAAGATAGGCAGGGACGGAAGGGGGGCGGCTTGGCCATTATAGACCATCTCACCTGTCTCCATACCGAAGTGATACTTTCGGGAGAGCATGAAATATTACCGTTTCAGGTATCCAGCAACAACTACACATTGCTCGGGGGTGCAGTCATCTAAAATCCCCCAGGCCATCAAACTGATCTAAGCGCTAAACTTTTAACTCAACTTCTTCCCCTATGTCTGAAATATAAACACTACTTAGTCATAGGAGACTTCAACGTGCACTTTGAGGAGACACATAGTACCACAGCGAGGCAACTGGAAAAAGACATGCAGATCCTTAATCTTAAGCAATGGATTTCAGGCCCCACACACAGTGCTGGGCACACCCTAGACCTGCTATTTTCCAACATAGAGTCAACAAGGATCCAGGAGATTACCCCTGTATCCTGGACTGATCACTCGCTGGTATCCTTTACTCTCTACCTGCTGGCGTTTGCCACTAAAACTCTTAAAATTACGCGAGGGACAAATAGAGCTTGGAAACTGGTCACTCAAGACCAGTTCCAAACCCACTTCTCCCCAGACAACCTAGCTACCTATCCTGGCACCCAAATTTACATCCAAGCCCAGAAACAAATCTTCATCCGAAAAATGGTACTCACAGGAGCTTAAGACACTGAAAAGGAAATGCAAAGCACTAGAACACTCCTGGCGAATGTCAAAACTGGAAACGGATAGAACTAGCTATAGGTCTGAGTTAAGGACCTACAACAACTCTATTAAAACAGCTAAAAAAATCTATTTTTCTACCTGGATAAAAGAAAACTGCAATTCGGCTAAGCAATTGTTTATAGTTGTGGGGGAACTTTGCAAACCATCCAGCTTGTCTCAAACCCTGCCTCCCTCGGAAGAAAACTGTGAAAAGATCAATTAATTTTTTTTCAATAAGATCAGCGCAATCTACTCGTCATTCACTAATGACTCCTCCCAATGCAAAACCCACTGGGAACATCTACCCCCATATCCGGCGAGCATGACACATATGGGCAACTTTGTCCCCTTTAGTGAATCAGAGGTGGGAAAAACCATGCTGGAAGTAAAATCAGGATCCCCTTTAGATCCATGCCCCCACTACATATTCTCCCAGATCACTCCGATAATATGCCCCTATGTCACTGACATTTTTAATAGATCTCTAGATTCATCAGTATTCCCAGAAATATGGAAACAGGCGGTAGTGACTCCCCTGCTGAAGATAGCCGCAACAAATGTCCTCAACCCTGAAAACTATCGACCCATTTCCCAGCTCCCATATCTATCCAAGGTGCTAGAAAAGCTGGTAAATAGACAACTAGCCAATTACCTGGAAACCAACGAACTGTTAGACTGTTCCCAAACCGGCTTCAGAGCATCTAACAGTACAGAGGCCACTCTTTTGGCAGTCCTCGACAATATAAGATCGTCTACAGATCACGGCAAGGCTGTTGCCCTGATCTTACTGGACCTGTCGGCAGCGTTCGACACGGTCTCACATGACCTCCTGCTGGAAATTCTCTATGAAAAGGGCATCCATGCCAAAGCCCTTCAATGGTTCAACTCCTTCTTGAAGAACAGAACCCAGGTGGTACAACTGGGTCAGTTCTTCTCGAGGAAAAAAAACATCAGCTGTGGTGTCCCCCAGGGTGCCTCCCTGAGTACGACACTTTTCAATGCCTATGTTTCATCTCTGGCATTGATAAGCAGGAAATGGGGACTTAGTATCTGCTCCTATGCAGATGATACACAGCAGATGATTACCATGGATGATAGTCATGAGGATACCAAGGCCAATCTAAACAACTGCCTCTCGGAAATGGCAACATGGATGACCAAACACTGCCTCAAGCTTAACGCAGGGAAATCAGAAATACTGCTCTTTGGTGTGGCACATCTAATTTGGGATCCAACCTGGTGGCCACAATCTTTGGGCGAGGCCCCAGCACCTAAACAGCGCGCAAAAAACCTAGGTATAACCATTGATAACATCTTGTCCATGCAGGACTATGTGCGGGCTCTGTGCGGAAGAGGCTTCGCTATCCTAAAACTCTTAAAAAGGCTTTTCCCTTGGATCCCCCTTGAGTGCAGGAGGACGGTCACTCAGGCATTGCTTACTAGCAGACTGGACTATGGCAATGCCTTGTTTGTAGGCATGGCAGAATACCTTTTCTCACCCCTACAGGTGTTGCAAAACGCGGCTGCTAGGCTTGTCTGCAATAAGGGTAGACTCAGCTCAGCGTCCATATGCCTGAAAGAACTTCACTGGCTTCCCATGCGACAAAGAGCAAGATTCAAATTGTTGAGTCATGCATACAAAGCACTGCATAATATCGGACCTAAAATCCTCCAGAACAAAATTGATTTCTACATTCTTACAAGAAGTCTGAGGTCAAAACACCAGGCATTAGCTAGATCCAAGCGCATAAAGAAAGTCAGAGCTGGCGGCCGGTCATTCTCACATCAAGCAGCCAAACACTGGAATGAATTCCCTCTGCACCTACGTCTCTCGGAAGACTATGCTTCATTCAGGAAACAGCTAAAAACGTATCTTTTCCCGAGGTCCCAGGCGTAAGTAGTCGATGATCCCCATCACAACTCTCCGCATGCCCCCGCTAACCAGCGCCGTGATATCCATTAGAATGAATGTTGCGCTTTATAAATACAAATACAAATACAAAATACAACTTGATGTTGCTGATCGCGAACAAGGAAAAAGTCTTGCAGGGATGTCATTTTGCTTGCTCGCTGTCGCCAACTTGATGTTGAGGACCGCGAGCAAGCAAAAATTGACCGCTGCACCACGCAACGCTACGCTACGCATGTTTGCACTGTGCTACATGCAATTCGCGTAGTGCGAAGTAGCGCAAACTTCGCAAACTACGCGAGCGTAGCATAGTGCTTTGCCCAGGCTTAGTCATCACTATCTTTTTTCTCTGACCTAACCATAATGAGACTGGTGTCTATTCTTGTTTTATCATGCTTTCTCTCTCCTAGTCTGTGATCTAGTTCAATGACCAGATTAAGAAATTCTAAATAATCATCAGGTAAGTCTATGATGTGAGCTAATGTGTCCTTTAAATCGGCTCGCAGACCTCTATAAAAGAGAGAAACACGCTTTTCTTCAGACCAATGCGTCTCAGACAACAGGCGATTAAAAGTGGTCATGTATGTAATAAGATCCTTGGAGCCCTGTCGTAGGTTTAACAGTTCATTATCACGCGCAAACAAACGGGACAAGAGCATCTTTAAACCGAGTGTAATTATGTAACAGAGGGTAATCATTTTCTACTAAAGGAATCGCCCAGTTTGTGGCCACCCCATCTAGATACGAGATGATAAAGGCAATTTCATCAGTGTCCGTAGTGAAGACCTGTGGTTTGCATAAAAAATGCACTGACATTGACTCATGAAGGAAGCAAACCGAGAACTAGGAACAGGAGTTTGAGCAACCACAGTTACCTGTAAGTTTTGATCAAAACGTTGAGGACTGGAAGCAGTGAAAGGACTTTGACCACATTTTGCTGGTGCTACAAAGGGGTGAGGTTCTGTATTTTTGGGCTCTCTATATTGTGTGAATTCTGACCTACTTTTTAATACTTCATCCCTCAAGGCGTGATTTTCCTGTTTAATTTGCTGCATTTCTATTTGCAAGGTCTTAATGATTTCCGTGAGCTGTGATGTCTGATCAGTGTTATCCATGCTTGGGCCGTTATCAAGATGAAACAAGTGGTGTGGCTTGGCCTTCTGTTAAAGGCACTCACCTGTGCTCCAGGTTGTTTCACCTTGATGATGATAATTTCCCCAGGCCCTTTGGAAATTAGCAGCTTGACAGTAATGATTGAGTACACACCATCGAACTGAAAGTTTTCAGGGGGAAAAGGGGATGGGACAAGAAGAGAAACAAGAGAAACGAAGATTCCAGACGTCTTCGCTTGGGACAGGAATTCTTCTGGGGTATTGGTACATGGTAAACTGGAACGTCGTCTGGGAATAACAGAGTTCTGGAAACCTCTTACGACTTGTTGAGGATAGGAAACTTGGACCCAGACCTAGAATCTTCTAATGACATAGAAGGGAAATAATGTGCATCAATACATTTGACTTTTCCTTTGTAGGGTACTTAATGCAACACTTTTCCAAACATCCTCAGCAATGTCTTCCCTAATGATTGCTTAGATTTCGCACAAAGACTGAAGTCTTCTGGCTCTATTACATAAATGAAGCTGCAATTCTATCTCCGATTGATAATCTGAAATACACAATCCAATCATTACATTCCAAATGACATTCAGGAGTAACACAACCTTATAATGCATAGAACACATACAGGAATAATACCTGAATTCTTGGGTCGTTATGCCTTTGAAGTGACACTGCAACCTTTTTTGTTGTTATTCTCTAATAATAGTACATAAGGAAAAAAGAAAATAAGAACAGCAAGCAATTATACCGTTATCCAATATTATAGTAGGTCTCTTATTGTTCAGAGTCTTTGAGCCTTCTTTTGAAGTATTTTTATATTAGGGTAATTACGGTTAAAAACAGCACCGTAATGATTTGGGTTTTCTTAAAAGTCTTGCTTTTCTGCAGAATCTTATTTTTGTATTTTTTTGTAGCCATTGATCTTGTCAAGAAATGTTGCTCCCGAAAATTAATTAAGGATAAGCTCACCGCGGTAGTTGTTGCCGTTTTTAAATACCTCACTTCTTGATTTTATCTTGATTGTCTATTCCAGGGACTCTGGCTCTGAGGAACCAGAAAACTGAAAATCTCGCTCCGATGATCTTGAAGGCCGAGAAGGAAGACCGTCAGCCATTGGACTGATGTGAGAGCCCAGGATGTGAGGGAATCGAAGAAGGCCCTAAGACTGCAGTTAGGAACTGGAGACAGGTAAGCGACCAGTAAACGAGGCCAAGCAGCTAGCGGAATGAGAGCGGTTTGAATACCCTCTCATTCCCGGTTGTAGACCATTTACATACACGCGTATGCCGCTTGACGGTTAACGCGTGTGAACCTTTTCCATATTCATGTTGCAATTTGGATGAATAATAATAAATTAAAATTAAATGCCGAAAAGGCAGAAGTGATGTTCTTTGGGACCAACAAGCCTCCAGACTTGGATATGTGGTGGCCGCAGGAAATGTGGTTACCACCTACACCAGCGGGCACTGTTAAAAATCTAGGAGTACAATGGGAGGTAGATCTGTCCTTTTCCTCCCAAATCCAGCAAGTAACATCCTCCTGCTTTGGAAAATTGATGTACATAAGGACATTTTTACACTTGTTACCAGAAAACTGTCGTCGAACCGTAGTTCATGCAATGGTGACGTCCAGACTGGACTATGTGAATGGTCTCTATTTGGGACTACCTGCTTACATGGTTAAGAGACTACAAATGGTCCAAAATGCGGCTGCGAGATTGATTAGACGCGTACCTATGCATCAACATATCTCTCCACATATTAAGGAACTTAACTGGCTACCGGTGGCCAACAGAATTAAATTTAAGGCATTAACCTTAGTTTTTCGGTCGTTCCATGGACTCTCCCCCAGATATCTGAACCAACGATTATGTGCCTACAAACAGACTCGCCTACTGCGGTCTAATAATCAGAATCTGCTTGACACCCCACGAGTTAGGAAAGCACGATGGGGCGGCAGATCTTTTGCGGTGAGAGTGGCCAAGCTATGGAATTCTTTGCCGCCTGCTTTGCGGCAGATAGAATCAGAATTTCTATTTAGGAAGGCAGTCAAGACTTGGCTTTTTAACTTGGATTAATTCCGGCGGATGGCTGGTGTTTGACCATTTATTTCGCTGTCACCTGTTGTTATAGCGCCGGGATGCCTCCTTTGGGAGGTAGCTATTTGCGCTTTACAAATGGCTGTATTATTATTATTATTAATATTATTATTATGAATTTCAATTTGTCAGTTGGTGCGTGTCAAAAAACATGCTTTCTAAGTTCGTGGATGCCTCAACAGTCTTTTGGCAGTTGATGTCTCAACATAATGTCCTGAATACATAGCGCAATACTTTCTTCATGTGACAAGCATTTTGTACCATGATTATTCAGCTGCATATCATTATGTGTCCTATACAATAAAAACATGTAAATGATTGCTGCATATCATTTTGTGTCCTTTACAAATTTACAGTTCAAACATGTACCCACCATAACAATTAAGCACAAAGTTTCGGTGACAGCTAGCTTGAGGATTGCTGGACAAGGCGGGCATGAGAAAGTACACCCGTAACAAGGCTCTGAAACCGGTCCCAGGATGCTTGTTTCCGGTAGAGGGAGGACCGGGCTTGGCAGTTTGGGCTGGACTGTTCCCATAAGGAACAGGGTCAAGACTGATTTGCATATGACTGGGTCCAAATTGGGGCGGTGTAGTGAGCAAAAGAATGACAGAATAAACCCAGATCCTTGTGACAGGGGGTGAATGCTTGCATTGCCCAGCGTTTTGTCCATCAATTTTTTCTTTTGCATATGTCGCCCTAAGTGGGAAGGGTATGCCCAGACATGGGTCACGTGCTCACTACACCATTGGATCCAAGTTAGCCTGGCTGATGAAGGATGATGCTCTGAAACCGGTCCCAGGATGCTTGTTTCTGGTCCAGGGAGGACCGGGCTTGGCAGTTTGGGCTGGACTGTTCCCATAAGGAACAGGGTCAAGACTGAGTTGCATACGGCTGGGTCTAAACTGGGGTGGTGTGGTGAGAAAAAGAATGATAAATTTAACCCAGATCCTTGTAACTGGGGGTGAATGTTTGCATTGTCCAGAATTCCATCCATTAATAGTTTATTTTGCATATATCGCCCTAAGTGGGAAGGGTATGCCCAGACGTGGGTCCTGTGTTCACTACACCACTGGGTTCAAGCTAGCCTGGCTGATGAAGGGTGATGCCCTGAAACCGGTCCCAGGATGCTTGTTTCCAGTCCAGGGAGGACCTGGCTTGGCAGTTCGGGCTAGACTGTTCCCATAAGTAACAGGGTCAATACTGACTTGCATATGGCTGGGTCCAAATTGGGGTGGTGTGGTAAGCAAAAGAATGACGGATTAAACCCAGATCCTTGTGAGTTGGGGTGAATGTTTGCATTGTCCAACATTCTGTCCATCAATTGTTTCTTTCGCATATGTTGCCCTAAGTAGGAAGGGTATGCCCAGACGTGGGTCCTGTGTTCACTATACCACTGGATTCAAGCTAGCCAGGCTGATGAAGGGTGATGCCCTTAAACCGGTCCCAGGGTGCTTGTTTCCGGTTTAGGGAGGACCTGGCTTGGGAGTTCGGGCTGGATTGTTCCCATAAGGAACAGGGTCAAGACTGATTTGCATATGGCTGGGTCAAAACTGGGTTGGTATGTTGAGCAAAAGAATGACGGATTAAACGCAGATCCTCGTGACTGGGGGCATTTGCATTGTCCAGCATTCCGTCCATCAATTGTTTCTTTTGCATATGTCGCCCTAAGTGGGAAGGGTATGCCCAGACGTGGGTCCTGTGTTCACTAAACCACTGGATTCAAGCTAGCCTGGCTGATGAAGGGTGATGCCCTGAAACCGGTCCCAGGATGCTTGTTTCCAGTCCAGGGAGGACCTGGCTTGGCAGTTCGGGCTGGACTGTTCCCATAAGTAACAGGGTCAATACTGACTTGCATATGGCTGGGTCCAAATTGGGGTGGTGTGGTAAGCAAAAGTATGACTGATTAAACCCAGATCCTTGTGACTCGGGGTGAATGTTTGCATTGTCCAACATTCCGTCCATCAATTGTTTCTTTCGCATATGTCGCCCTAAGTGGGAAAGGTATGCCTAGACGTGGGTCCTGTGCTCACTACACCACTGGATTCAAGCTAGCCTGGCTGATGAAGAGTGATGTCCTGAAACGGGTCCCAGGATGCTTGTTTCGGTCCATGGAAGACCTGACTTGGCAGTTCGGGCTGGACCGTTCCCATAAGGAACAGGATCAAGACTGATTTACATATGGCTGGGTCTAAACTGGGGTGGTGTGGTGAGAGAAAGAATGATAGATTAAACCCAGATCCTTGTTACTGGGGGTGAATGTTTGCATTGTACACCACTCCGTCCATCAATTGTTTCTTTTCCAGAGCACATTCATGTCATGAATCTATTAAGTATTTGTGACACGTAATTGAGACATATAAAGGGAGGGCAAATTTGTGGTGCACCAGAGTCAACCGACAGACTTCTGCTAGTGTTAAAAGCATATGATTCACTCTGCAGGAGAGACTTTTTTCTAACTTAAATGAAGAAGATAGTTGTGAATGTACAGAAAATCTTCTCTATGATGAAATGAAGCCCCTCATTTTGTTCATTTACTGCAGTCTCCTCCGCAGAAGATGAAGGCAATTCTACAGCTCCTGTTCCAACAATATGGCATTTAAAAGTGCCTCAATTTGTCATAAGTGAAGCATGTTAGCTCTGTAGATGTTCATTAGAACTATGGTGAAGCTGCACTAGAACGTTTGGGTATCAACTGACTGCTGCAGATGCTGTACATATTTTAGTGAGCATGTTATCTCACATGGATGAGGAAGATATGTGTGTCTTTATAGATAACATGCCTTCCTTTTAGCTTGTGGCAGCCTATTCCACAATTCTCATGATAAAATAATGAGAGAAGACTGTTTTTTTATCAAACATGCTTTCTCAAATCATCAGCAAAGGTTCAATATTTTTTGCATGTTAAAAACACCTTAGAACTATCCTCAATTCCACAGAATTAGTAGGATACCACCAACAAATGATTTATAAAGTAACTAAAATAGGCTATCACCCTTCTATATGCTCCTTTTTGTGGTCTCAAATTAAGACATCGCCTCCAATGCATTTCAGTGGAACAAAACTGGGAGATGATTATCACTAAAAATCCAAAAGGTATGCTTCATGTAACCTTCCACAGAAAATAGCCCCATAAAAGACATTCCATCTAACAAACAATTCTGTTACTGTAGTCCAATTTTAAGGGTATAATCAACCATAGCTATATTATCAAATGGAGAGAGCACTCCCAGGTAGGTATTAACTGCTGGTAAGGGGAGTAGGTCCCTTGGCTTCACATAGGACAATCTGACTCAAATGAGGTCAACAACTACATGGGTGTGGCCCCCCATTGGCTATTATTGCTTAATTATTGCACATTACCTGCATGTATTCAGTGTTCACAACTTACTGCTGAGGTGCATCGAAAATAGTTTTATCTGCCTAGAACATAATGGCAAACAGAATAAAATTTGTGACAACAGCAGGGAAGTACATTGCGATCATTGTTCTGTGTGGACTGTACCTGATTCTTTACTGGACTATAAGTGGGGCATTTTATACCCAGAGAAAGGCAGAGAGTGAGTTATCTCCCAGTTATTTCTCATTATAACCTCTCATATTGCCATCACAACAGTTTGCCTGTTTTTTCCGGATTTACTCATACTAATGTAGCCATGCCCTTGTCTTGCCCTAAAAATGTCTATGTTGGACCTGGCACTCTCTACAGGGTCACCCCAAAAGTTTGGCCTTTTTCCTTCCACTTGTGGCTAAATTTGTTTTTTTGGCTTTAGGACTCTGTGCACTTAACCACTGCTAACCAGAGGTAAAGTGCTTCTACTGTCTCCCCCCCAAAATAGTTACATTGGCTTTCACTCAATTGGCATATTTAATTTACTTGTACGTCCCTTGTAGAGTGGTATACCATATACCCAAGGCCTGTAAATTAAATGCTACTAGTAGGCCTGCAGCACTTATTGTGCCACCCTCTTAAGTAGCACTTTAAAACATGTCCCAAGCCTTCCATTGCAGCCTGAATGCAGTTTTAAATTGTTATATCGACTTGGCATTTAAATCCCCTTGCCAAACCTTAAATTCCCTTTTATTACATATAAGTCACCCCTAAAATAAGCCCTATGTAGCTCATGGGGCAGGGTGCTGTGTAATAAAAATGTTGGACATGTACTTTTAAGCTTTACATGTCCGGGTAGTGAAACACTCCCAAAATTGTTTGTCACTACTGTGAAGCCTACCCCTTCAATCGGATACCATTGAGGATCCCTTATTAGATTTAATTGGCTGTAATTCCTAAATGAGGAGGTAGGTATATCATGTTTGGTGCTGATTAAATTGTAATGATAAACCATTGTTAATGGTAAAGTCTGATTTTTCATTACAATTTTGAAAATGCCAATTTTAAAAAGTTGACCTTTTATTGACCTCAGCCCTTTGTGACTGCAGCCTGTCTTGAGTCACATCCCTTAGTATAGCTGACAGACTTTGTGAATTCTTCCCAAACAGTCCACAATAGAAGGATTAGGTGTTACTCAATGGGCCATCAGCTGGCAGGATGGCGACGGAGCTCCACACAGCCCTACTAACACATGAATAGCCTGTGCTATGCCTTCACACAAAGGGTGTAACAACCCTGTATTGTCAATCCACCTTCCAGAAGAAGGGTATAATAATAGGACCTTCAGACCCACTCTTCTATTCACTATTGTACCTGTGGATGGACTCTCAGAAGATTGCCTTCAGCTGTGACCTGCTGGGCACTCTACCAGACTACCGCTGTACCTGGAATAGCTCCTTTGCTGTCTGAATCCTGCTTTGAAACCCCAGAGGCCAGACCTGCTGTTGAGCTCTGCATCTTCACCTGTACCCCAGACAACCAGACATGACTCCAATGACTAGTTTGCTGGCCTCCTCATTAGAGCCACAGGGCCATAAAAGGCTCTCACCATCTTGAACCTGCACCTGGACCCAGCCTGAGTGGGTTCTGAACCCCCAAGCAGTGTCCCACTAGTCCTGCACTCTTGGTTGTGGTGTTAAAGTTCCCCAGATGGCCAATTTCCAAAACTGAGGACTTTTACAAAATGTTGCCAAAAAGTGCTCTGAGAACCAGGAAGAAACCGGTACCTTTCTGCTCGCCTATCCACCTAGGGTGCATCGCTGGTCGGATTAACTTTGCAGCTTCTCCTGCTCGTTCTTCTCCACAGCAGCAACTCTGTTTCAGGGGTCCTTTGCCTAAGGGGTATCCAATTTTGTGGAGCTGTGCTCAGCTACAGCCCTCTGCCTTGTCCCGCTGGATATATTTGGCTTCCATTTCCGCTAAGTCTGAACATAGAAACCTTTGACCCAAGGCCGTGTGACAATAGCCTTCACTCCACAGACATCTCCTGCAGCCTTGTCCCACTGAACTTTACATTCTCAGACACTTTTCTTCAGAACTTTTTCTAAGTCTGAAGGTAAGCACTGACCCGGTCTAATCCACTTAATGTATCCAAACCACGCTCCATCATGGTCGTCCTTAACTTTGAATTTGACCCGGTCTCGCATGAACAGATATCTGCTGTTGGCTCTTTGGTCTTTTATGCACTATTTTGAACCATACATTTAAAAAATTCATAACTCCATATCTACTGATTTGATTTTTGTTGTTTTCATGTCAAATGATTTTTTTAAGTTTAGTCTATTTTTCTAAATTGATTTGGGATTTTTCTTGTGTTGTGTTTTCATGTTATTACTATTTGGCCACGCCCCACATCAGGTGTAAGATCTGATAGGAAAAGGGTCCCAGCTGCGTAGCATATCGTTGTTTTATTGTAAGCTGTTTTTAAAGCTATTTGAACAGCATAAAGGAGGATGTTTGTATATTCAAAGGGACAAAGACTTATGGAGTTTTGCACAAATCTAAAATTGGGTGGGTAAAGATTTTTTATTTATTTATTTTGATTTATTTGGGTATATGCACTTCATATATTGGGCTGTGAAATTATAATTGTTATGCTTTCGATTGCGCTTTATTCTGTGATCAAGAATTCCATGATATAACACATTGTACATTTTTTTCTCTTTTTGTACATTTTTATGTGGAACTCTTTGGAGTTCCGAATGATAAATAAACATACTGACTGACTGTTATTACTGTTTGTGTGCTGCACGAATACTTTACACATTGCCTCTAAATTAAGCCAGACTGCTGTGCCAAGCTATCCAGGGTTAAGCTCAGATTAATTTAGTGACTTTTTTTGTTTATCCTGCAAGGGATTGTGACTGTTGCTTGACCAAAGCTCAGACCACAGTCAACCAACAACCCTCTTATTCACAGTCTAATGTAGGAACAAATGGTTTGTTTTATATTGGACATCTTTGTCCCTTGCTTAAGAGAGTGACCATTGAAAAAAACCATTCTGCCTAAGTACAATCCCTGGAAATGCAAGTCCCAGATATATCTTCTGTCAGTACAGATAATGCTTACCGTAACTCTCAACATTAATTCTACCCTTGTGTTCCTACTGAGAGAAACAGTTTTCGAAGCAAAAAAATAATCAGTAAATCATATTGTGTACAAATAATCCACCAAGTTATTATTGCATTGCCAATTAAACATGATATGTGTTGTTGTTACTTTTTATCGCAGTATAAATTAAAAGAGCTGTCTTGAGTATTTCATTTATGTGCATCCAAAGTCACATTCATTTTCTGTATTTATGAGCATGGATGCAACCTTTTCCACAAAATGGCATGTCATCACTGACTAATTTGATAGTCTTCCCATTATATCAGTTTTAATCTCACAAAATCTATAATCTTTTGCTTCTTAAACAAAAGAAAGTCTGTAGCTATTCATCTCCTAATTAATTCCATTAAAATTACCTACATCATTTGATGTTGAAACAACTCTTGTAAAATGGCAAAAGAGCTCCATGATGAGAACGACTCAACGGATACCTCGTTAACCATTAAAAAGTAAATGAACGATTAAGTCAAATAAATTGCAGCTATGTTTACCTAAATAAGGGCCATATTATCAAGGAACGGCGATAACATTATCGCCGCTTTAGCGGCAGGAAACTGCCGCTAAAGCGGTGATAATGGGCTTGATAATATGCCCTTGAGAATTCCCATAGAAGCCCAGGTTTTGGTGTGAACATGGGCTTCTATGGGAATTCACAAGGGCATATTATCAAGCCCATTATCACCGCTTTAGCTGCAGTTTCCTGCCGCTAAAGCGGCGATAATATTATTGCCTTCTTTGATAATATGGCCCTAAATCTTTAAGCATCAATTAGCATTTTTCGGGTAATTAGGTGGTGTTTCTATTATAACTCGATTTTGTAATTTAAACTAGTTCTCTATCTATCTATCTATCTATCTATCTATCTATCTATCTATCTATCTATCTATCTATCTATCTATCTATCTATCTATCTATCTATCTATCTATCTATCTATCTATCTATCTATCTATCTATCTATCTATCTATCTATCTATCTATCTATCTATCTATCCTCTTGTCAATTATTGCAATGCACATTACAATTTCTTAGTCTGATTTAATTACTGTAAGCACAAATTAATGGGAGCAAAATGAAGCTACGCGCCACACCATTATATGCTTTGGAACAATCACATTTTCAACTCTTTCTGGATTCATCCGTCCATAGCTGCATTTGTGCATGTATTCCATACCTTGGCAACTTCTAACAGAAATGCATAGTTGCTTGCATGGCTTCTCATAATTTCAGGAATAGATCTGAGCCACGAGGCAATGCATATTTTAATTATGCTCGACATATAACTTTTCACGCTTAAATAAGGCTACTGTACCCAGTTTTCCTATGGCAACAGGAGAATTAGTGAAGATATTTCACAACATGATTACATACATGATTATGCAGGCATTGGAAGCCACGCACCAATAAAATAGCGTGCTACCATTTAAGGATTAACTTTTCCAGTCTGTCATTGGAGTCGAAACATTGATGCTATTCTCAAACAAAAGTATTGCCCAAGTCAAAAAGTCTCACCTTGTTGACCCTTTTTGCTTTGTGAATGCTTTGCATGTAAAATACGCTTAGCCAATGCTGTGCTTCATCATCAAAATAAAAAATAAAAATCTTGATTACAGCCACTGCTGCTAGTCACGTCATTCTGTAGGTGCATGCATGCCTGTTGAGCTATGCGTGCGTCCGCAGAAGGACGCAGGTGCCATGTTCTCTCTTTCGGTCGAGCTACAGTGAGCATGTGCTGCTTGCAAGACCTGCTGTGATCAGAAAAGCTAAATTTATCTCTCCTGCTGCTTCTCATAGGTAGATTCCAGTGTCGCTCTTTGCTGCTTCATTATTGGATTGTGCAGACGATAGGTCACTCCTGTAGTAAGCTAAAGAGCACTAGCCATGTATAGTTTCCTTTCACTTTTTGGGCTTATCTGTGTTCAGGAGAACTATTTTTCTCCTGCTACCCTTCCCTGCACTACCAGCCCAGCTCCCTATCAGAGCGCAACCCATAGACACACTACCGCCCCCCCATATCTACACTGCAACTCCTTCTGTTAACTCTACATGTTGTGTGTCATTATCCTGCAGGCTTAAACTATAAATGCTCAAGCGCCACGCATCATGTTTGAGCACGGCGCCATGTTTCCACAACTTCAGGTTCGGCTGATTTGCTTTTGCTTTTTCTTCGGTGCGGCTGCAGGATTCCTCCGGTCTCCTCAATTTGATCTTTTCTTGCCATCCCTTTCCTCTTCTTGTTCCCACTCTGCAGGCTCGTTGCTGCTGTGGCCATGGACTGGCCCCAGTCCACATAGAGAATGGCTCTTCCCCGACCCCCGACCCTCCATCCCACTCTCTTTTCCTGCTCTGCAGGCTTGTTGCTGCTCTGGTCATAGATTGGCCCCAATCCACATGAAGATCATCTCTTCCCCCGCCCGCCATTCCACTCTCACTGCTCTGTCTCCCCTTCTCTTCCAGTTACAGGGTTCCTGCCTCGCTGGCCTTAAAGCTCACCTCAAAAACTTGTTAGCTGCAAATTGCGCAATTACCCCTTACATGTACCTCCAGCAAGAGCCCTTCCACGTCTGGCAGGATGATTAGTTATTACCATGTAAGCTAATAACATAATTTGCATGTCGGTCGACATGACCAAAGTGCTGGGGAATATAGCAATCTTGTTTTTTGATGCTCTGTAAACAGGGCTGTTAATCCTGGCCATGTGGGAGGGAGTAGAAGGGCCTCTCGCTTGAAGCAAACTGCTGCAGCAGGGCCTGCTTTCTTACCCCGCATCAGCCCCTCACAGACCTCCACTCACCCGTACCTGTCTGTAGGTCAGTTCCATCCAATTTATTTGTCAGTGTACCTTACAACATTGAATTTTTTTTATAAATAGAGCTCACTACTGCAGTTAATGGTTTTAAAGCACTGTACCGCTGCTGCCGGACAGAGGCTTCTCTGGAACACCAAGCAAGGATCTCTATAGTACCATTACTGATTACATTGGAGGCTTACCAATGCCTTTAATGTTTTTCTTCGCCGGTTGAAGACAACGTACGTTCCTAATTGGACTGAAGCCATAAAGGTACTCATCATTGACTTAAGGCCTCATTTGGGGAGTCAACATCTACCAACTGGGACCTTCTGCGTTATTACTCTTTTCTGGAGTTAACTCATTTATCTACAAATCTGGCTACCTCACATTGCCCTGAAGAAGCTCTTGTGAAGGATGAAACGCGCTGGCTGTTATCCACATGTATATAAAGGACTTTTGTTAATAAAAGACTTGTAACAAAAACTTACAACGTCTAAAGATTGAACTTTGCTTCATGTACACTACAATTTGTTGATTCTGTGTGTTGCCTCTCATCAGCCTTTTCTTTTGAATTTATCTGTGATCATGTGGCAGCTGACCATTTGAGGAGGGCAATACGAGCTTAATGTACTTTCCGTGACAAGCCTAGCTGGTGCAGTTGTCGTTTACCCTGCTGATTTTTGCCTTCTCTGATAGCACTGTAATTAACAATCATTTAAATTTTAGATCTCAATGGCACTCAATATATCATGCTCTCAAGGACTAAAGACTGAGCTCGACCTGTCGAATATTGAGAAGGTGATTTTACAGTACAAACAGATCTAGGGAGCAAGCGCTTAGCTCACAGAGGTATCTGATTGGCTTGTTTAAAAAGAGGGGCGATGCAGGAGGGAATAGAGAGAATTGGTTATGTGGGGGATGAATACGTCACTATTTACAGATTTGACTCACTTTAACAGGTAGGGAAAATAAAGTACAGGTAGATAATGAATCTGCCCAGAATCACATGTTCTATAAGTGAGGACATCAGGATGACAGCCCAGATCTCCCCATTTACCAAACCGAGCATCTGTCCATTAGGTCTCAGTTCATCCTCTGGTACTGCAGCAGCATGTGCCCAGCAGGACCTATGCAGACAAGCAGCACAACCGCTTTGCTATTGTCCCAGACGTTAATGTTTATATTTGTCATGCCACTAAAGCTGTGGGCTTTGAATCAGCTGGAAATTACGCCATAACTTGGCAGTGGTTGCTGATTTTGTTGCTTCGTCCTTTCTGGCCCTTTATGGTGTTTCCTGGTGCTCTCTCTGCTAATGTGTATCTCAGGGAGAACAAAGGGAGACAGAGGGCAACAGCGGTGGTGCAGTAGTGCTCCTGGTGCAGATTGGAGCTTCCGAATCCCCTCTACTTCCACAGACGGAATGATTTCACAGTCACACACGCATACACACATCACACGCTGGTGGGGCCCATAACACCAACATTCATCCTACCACTCTATCCGTGCCATGTATAAGGGGAAACACTTTTCTGTACCTAACCAATCTGCATATACCTTGAGGTCAATGGCATCAACTAGTTGCTATAGATTTGGTGAAACATCATATTACTCTAAATATTCAATAAACATGATAATAAAATAACCACCCGGCACAGTAATTCAAACAGAAAATTGTTTATCTAAAATTGTAATAAAAGCCAATTAAATGCAAGTTCATTTCTCTCATATTTACCTATTCTGGCTAAAAGTCGTTTTCTAAGTCAGAACCGGTCCTCAGCAAAATAATTAGAGTTTCTAGCCGTCATGTAGAGTCACCGTCCTCTCCGTCAGCATCGGGACCTCTGATCATCAGTTCGGGAAGAAGTGGCGCTAGACCTCTCTAGTCTACTAATATTTATACCAAATTTACATTCCAAATTTTGCAATCATATCTTACAAAAACAATCGAATGGTGGAAAGGATGTCGTCTTGGTACATTGGGACACAACGATAGTTTTTCTCACGCATTGATAGTCTCAAATAATGATTAGAAATTAGGAGTCCATAACTAATTCGTTACTTCTACGGATGTCTCTTTAGGATAAAATGTATCTCATTCGTGGGACCATTATAAGTTCATCAGGTCAGTATTCGGATTGGCAACAAATCTTCATGTTCAGGGGCATTTGGCATCTCTCCCGGATTTGTCGTCATGATCATGGCTTTTCAGTTCAATGGGAGGGCAAGGTCGCAGTCAGCGCAAAGCCTCCTTTCAATTTTCATCTACTCAAATGCAGGCTGCGGGTGGTAGCCATTTTCTAGCAGGCCACAACGGTCAACTTAAGTAAAAAGAAACACAAAACATAATTACTGCATGGAAATGATTATACAGTGTTATTCCCCTGCTAATACCCTTATGTGTATGTATTTATCTAGCCATTTGCGACATCAAAAGCCATTAATGCATATTAATTATAAGCGCAAAACACAATAACATCACATAAGCAACATCTATTCTGTCAGTTTGCTCACTAACTTAGTTCACTTATTATTTTAGCCATGCAATAGCATTCCCACGTGTAATTCTTCTGTTAATAAGGTTGGTTAGACAAGACTCGACAAATCTTTAGTAATTACTAATTAATCAGTAGTACTTTTAATAATAGCATACAAAAATGAAACAGGTATTTGGTTTTAAAGTAAAAACCCTGCTCCATCAATCCCCCCTTTGGTGATATCTTATCACCACAAAAATCAAAACCCCAAAAATCAATTTAATTTCCCCCTTTGAAGAAATTCAAAATGTCTTCTTGTTTATTTTTAAACCCTTGTTTCCAAATCATCTTCTCTCTTAGTTTCTATATACATGCTTTCTCTCAATTCTTCTAATTCTATTTCTTGTCGATCTCTTTCTGGTTTCTTTTGTCTCTTTTTAACATTTTCTCGTGTTATTTTCTTTTTATTTCTTCTATATCTACAACACATACACCCTAATCTAAGAATTAATAGTGCAACAATTACACACGTTAATGGAAATAATACCTTACCAAAAATGGTACTACCTATTTTAGTTACAAAATTCTTAATAGCAATCATCTTATTAGCCATTTTAGTCCAGATACTTTCAGCTTCCAGTGGTACTAATTCTTCATGCAAATCAGTAATGTTTTTGATATAGACCTTTAGATCTTTGCTTTCGTCAGGAATGTAAGTGCAACAATGTTGAACTTTCAGCATTCCACAGACTCCACCCTCTTTTGCCAAAAGAATGTCAAGGGCAAGTCGATTTTGCATCGCCATAGCGCGTAAAGCAACCATTTCAGTATTTACCAAAAGAAAGCCTCCAGCGGTGCTCGTTGACAAGCGATCTACCACTGTTGACAGCTTCCGAATGCCATATGCATTCAATGAAATTCCCACTGCTGGTATTAAAGCTCCAAAAATATCTCCTACAATTTCTGTCCATGTTTCTCTTCTATAGCGTGTTAAGGGATTAGTATGTTCAGCATTGTCTACTCTATCCATGTGATAAATCTTTGGAAAGACCAGGCCAACATAACATGTGCCGAACCAATGGTCAGGCAAACGGTAATAAGCCTTGTTCCCACAAATATAATACACTCCCGGAAAAACTGGATCTTCTCCTCCTCTAAATCCCCATCCGGTTGCAATAAAGTATGTATCATGGCACTCACTAGTCCCTTTGAAATAATAATCATACTGGGATCTCTTCCTAGTAATGCATAATTTGCCTTTCTGTGGTGCATCTATAGCCATAGTTGGACTGGCTCCATTTTTCAACTCTTTTTCTTTCTCTATATCCCACATTGTTTCACTCATTGTATGCCCTTCTGCTTTCTTATGCATGTTCAATCTTCTTCTCTCAACCATGTCTAGAAAAGTTTTCTCTTCTTCTTTCAAACTACAGGTTAAAATATTTCTAAAAACGTACTCTAATGTTAATTCTCTGGTTTCTAAAAAAATCTCACCTAAAGTGTTAGCTTCTTTAGCAGGATTCATAGGCAGTTGCCCAAGAATATTATCTACATTAGACATATTATAATCTAATTTCCCTAATTGATAGAATATACTAATCAACACACTACATGAAATTCCATACGTAGCCGGAAGGTGATGATAAGTCACTCTCTCCGAAACAGAAGCAGGTAATTGCATACAGACGTAGCAATCCCTTACATCCATTGTCTTTACGTATTCATACAGCAATTTTGAAAACACATTGCTAAAAAAATCATTAATTGACCTATCCTTATGTATATATACATTGCTAGTTCTAGTTGGAACTATCTTCTGTAAACTCTTCCCTATGTTAGTCCTGTTCTCAGTATGTCCTTCTAAAGTGTCTATATTTACTCTAAAAGAGATCAGTAGAGCAAGCACGCTCCAAAGCAGCATTAATAATCCTGTACAGCAGCAGCACATCTTGCACCATCTTTTCAAGAAGGTACATCTACTTTGGTTATTCTCAGTATTAGCCATCTTGTTAATTTGACCGTGCCTTTTGACTTAGCCTCTTCTACTCCACTACCGAACTTTTCAGGGCAGCAAGTACCCACCAGATTATTACAATCTATTAGTTCTTAATTTTACTTCTTCACTTTCTTCTTCAAGTGACTTCTTTGAATTTACTCAATTTGGATTTTCATCACTTTTCACTGTTTCCTCATCATCATCAAACTGTATTAGGTCCTGAACATCCGTCTCTTCTCCAATGTCGGACAAGATAACTCTCAGGATTCCCACTGCTTCTTCTTCATCAACCACTTTCAGTAAAGCCTCCTCTGGACTTCCTTGACTGTCTGCCTCTTCTCCTTGTTCAGGCAGTGCCACATACGTCCATTCTGGTGACTTATACTTCTGGTTTGGTTTTCTGATTCTTTTAGTTCCTTCAGATATCTTTGTTTCCTCTTCTTTCGTTGGATTTTGACTTGACACTTTGTTCACTTGTTCAGCTTTCGAGGAGTTAACTCGTGTCAGTCGATATCTCAGTCTCTTTATCTTGTTGGGCCAAAGATCACCTTTAGCATTTCTCTTTTGTCTTCCTTCTTTATTGTTTCTTTCTCCAATCCAAGTTCTCTTTCTAAGAACTCGTCCTCCATGTATCTCATTTTTACTTTCATCAGATTCTGTCTCAGTTGCCTCTTGTTCATCAACAGTTTTCTCTTCTCCAACAGCTTCTTTTTCTCCAACAGTCTCTTTTTCCACCAATTGAGATTTCCCTACTTCTGTCCCTCCTCGGGTCTCCGACACGCAATCTTCTTCTGTCTACTTGTCCCTTCACCTAGCTTGTTGTTGATGTTCCCTACACCTCCTCGGGGTTTTCCCGCAATCTGTCCCTCTCTTTCTTTTTCTGTCCCTTCTTCTTCAAGAATTATCTCAGGTGGAACTTGTCCAATTTCCATATTTGATTCAGGTGAAACTTCTGTTGGACTGTTCTTTTCTTTCTTTCTTTTTGTGTTTGTCACTGTCAGTTGGAACTTCAGGCACTTCTTCAGATTCAGGACCCGTCTCAGGAGTTTGTAATGTTCTTTTTAGAACTTCTTCTGGTGGGATGAAAATTTCTCTTGACTCACTTTCCCCACTTTCAAGATTCTTTTTTCTTTTTACTGCCTCACTGTCTCCATCATCACTGGAATCTGATTCTTCAAAGTATTCTTTTCCAGTGCCGTTTCTTGGATTTGGAACTCTCAGTGTGTGACTTGCATGTATCCAATTTTTCACTCCAGTACACTTCACAGCAGTCGTTGTGGTCAGAATTACTTGTCTTTGCCTTCCCCACCTTGGAACCCCTTCTTCTGTGGACTTTTATTCTTACCCAGTCCCCTGGGCTCAGATCATAGGCTGGTTTCTTTTTAAGTGTGGTGGCGTCTTCTCCAACCTGGTGAAACACAGAATGAACTGCGTCAGCCAGGCCCTTACAGTAATCCAAAATCATGTCATCAGTTATAGTCATCAGCTTGTTGACTGGTACAAAGGCATGTCTCATAGCACGTCCCATGATAATTTCATGTGGACTTAAACCTGTTGTTCTGTCTGGAGTAGACCTAATTGTCATCAGGACTAGAGGCAAGACATCGGGCCATTTCATTCCTGTGGCCAGGCACATTTTGCCAATTCTGTTTTTGATGGTACCATTCATTTGTTCAACCACACCAGAAGCCTCTGGTCGGTAAGCACAATGTAGCTTCTGCTGTACACTCAATGCTTCACAGATCAAACCCATGATTTCATTATAAAAATGTCCTCCTCTGTCTGATTCAATGGTCACTGGGAACCCATACCTTGGGATGAATTCTCTTAACAGTAGCTTGGCCACTGTTATGCCATCATTTCTTCTTGTTGGATATGCCTCCACCCACCTGGAGAACAAACAGACCACCACCAGGACATACCTTAATCTATTGACTTGGGGTATTTCGATGAAGTCTATCTGCATTCTTGTGAAGGGTCCTCCCTCCCTGCCTATGGTTCCTAGGCTCACCACTGTTCTCTTTCCAGGATTGAATTGCTGACATATCAGACATCTCTGACAGAGACTCTCTGCTATCAGCCTGAATTTTGGACTATACCAGGTCTGCTTAAAGGCCCTTATCATAGCATCCCTCCCCAAGTGTCCTTGGCCATGATACATCCTTGCCATTGTTGACAACATGCTATTGGGCATGACTGGTCTTCCATCCCTATAGACCCATACATGGTCTTTTTCCCTTGGTGCACAACCTGCTTTCACCCAATCTTTCATTTCCTCATCTCCTGCCTCATCCTGCAACTGCTTCACTTCCTCCCATGTTCCCACCGCATTAGTAAACACTAAGGAACAAGAAGACATTTCTCTTTCTTTACTCCGATTAATGGAATGATTATTCCTTGCACAGTATTGTGCTATGTCATTGGCAAATTTGTTCCCAACGGTGACGAAATCATCA
The DNA here is from genome assembly GCF_964204655.1 of Triturus cristatus. Classification (NCBI taxonomy): domain Eukaryota; kingdom Metazoa; phylum Chordata; class Amphibia; order Caudata; family Salamandridae; genus Triturus; species Triturus cristatus. Next base: position 325,137,320 of record NC_140579.1, read on the forward strand.
CCTTGACCATGAGCAGCAGATTTTACAACTGCTAGTTCTTTAGGCAGCTGTAATGCCTCTAGCAATTTTCCAACCACTTCAGCATTCTTCATGGGAGTTCCACTTGAGGTCAGGAAACCTCTTTGTAGCCATAGCTGGCCAAAATCATGGACAACTCCGAAGCCATACTGGCTGTCAGTCATCACAGTCACTCTCACATTTCTTCCAATCTTGCAAGCTTTCGTTAGGGCCACCAATTCTGCCACCTGAGCGGATTTAACTCCTTTCAAAGGTGATGCTTCAACAACTCCTGAAACTGTACACACAGCATATGCGGCACTCAGTGTTCCTTCATCCGTTCTCAAGCAAGATCCATCCACAAACAACACATGATCACTCTCAGGCAGTGGCAGATCTCTTATGTCTGGTCTTGGTTTTGTACAGTAATCAAGCACATCCAGGCAGTCATGATCAACTTCATTCCTTACTCCCACACATTCAGCATCAGGCAACAGTGTCGCTGGATTCACATTCACACATCTCTCAAGGCTCACATTTGTTGCACCAAGAATGACTTTCTCATATTTAGTCAGCCGACTATGAGACATGAACTGTGTCCGGCTCCTTGTTAAAAGGATCGCCACATCATGAGGTACGAATACCCGTACAGGATATCCCATTATGATTCCCTCACTTTGTTCCAGACTTCTGCATGTAGCAGCTACTGCTTTCAGGCAACCTGGTAAACCCACAGCTACTGGGTCAAGTGTTGATGAGAAGTATGCAATTGGCCTTCTCAGACGTCCATGTTTCTGGATTAACACTGAAAGTGCACATCCATTTCTCTCACTACAGTACAGCTCAAATTCTTTTTCGTAATCTGGCATTCCCAGGGCAGGAGCCTCACATAGCCTGTTCTTTAACTCTTTAAATGCTGCCATTTCTTCTGGGTTTAATTCCAATGGGTCTTTCACCTCACTTTTTGTCAATTTAATCAGTGGCTTGGCAATCAGGGAAAAGTTACTTATCCACTGACGACAGTAACCAACCATTCACAGGAACATTCTTACTTCTCTTTGTGTCACTGGGGCTCTCATCCCTCTGATGATTTTAATTCTGTCAATGGTCACTTTCCTCAGGCCTTTCTCAATATTATGTCCCAGATACTGGACTTATTTTTTGCAGAATTGCAATTTGGCTGGAGATACCTTTAATCCTCCATCTGCCAAGTGATTCAGTAAAGCAATGGTGTCTACTTCACAGGCTTCACGTGTTTTTGATGCCACAAGCAGGTCATCAATGTATTGGACCAAAACTTAATTTTCAGGCATTGTTAGACTCTCCAGAGATTTCTTCAGCAATTGATTAAATTTTGAAGGGCTCTCTGTATACCCTTGTGGAATTCGGCACCATGCCAAAATTCGCTCTCCAAATCAAAATGAAAAAATTGGCTGGCTGTCATGATGTAACGGAATTGAAAAGAAAGCATGGCACAAATCAATTACTGTATACCATTCTGCATCATGGGGAATCTGATACAAAATCACTGATGGATTCGGCACAATGGGACAGCATGACACAACAATCTTGTTAATTTTTCTCAAATCCTGTACTATTCTGAACTTTCCATTGGGTTTCTTCAGTCCCATTATTGGTGAATTACATGGGCTGCTCAATATTTCTCTTAACACCCCCTGCTGGATAATTTTCTCAATTATGGGTGTTATTCCTTCAATTATTTCAGGTGTTAGTCTGTATTGTGGAATGTTTGGGTAAACCACTCCCTCTTTTATGGTAATTTTTACTGGGTCTACATTTCTCATCAGGCCCACATCTTCTCCAGTAAAATCCCAAACTGCTGCTTTTACTGTCTGTTTTAATTCTGGGGGTAATGCATCTGGATTAAACACCGCATATGTTCCCATAGCCTCACATTCCCTGTTATCCATGGTCATTCTGTATAGGACATCCTCATCTGGTGTTTCAAAGGTTATTCCATCTGGAGTACAGAAAATAGTGCAATTCATCTTGCACAGCAGGTCCCTGCCTAGCAAGTTCACAGGACTAGTGTCACACACCACAAATCGGTGCATTTCTGAAAATTTCCCTATTCTAACTCTTACTGGTTCAGTAAGATGAGTTTTGATCTGTGTGTTGGACACACCAACTACTTGGATTTCTTCATCCGAGAGAGGAAGATTCTTTATATCAGCTGTCCTGACAGTTGATCTCGTAGCTCCTGTGTCAACTAGAAAAGTAACACTTTCACCATTGATTTTTCCATCTACAAATGGTCCTGCCTGGTCTATTTCTAGAGTTGCGCCAAGTACGCACTCTTCCTCCTCTCTTCGGCACCGTCAGAATTCTCCCTCAGAATCACTTCCCTCATTCCTTAGCCAATATTGTGACACAGCGCTTGCGCGTTTTGGCTTGTTTACCTGCTCTTCATCGTAGAACCCCGAATCTTGGCTGTACTTCTGGGATCCTCTTCTTTGTGGCAAGGGTGGTTTTGGCACCTGATTCTGCTGCTTAACAGCCTTCTGCTGTTGCTGATGCTGACCACACCCCTCACTCTGCACCTGTGAATTCAATGATGGATTGTCATCATTAGTAGACGGTGGATTCTTACACTCGGATTTCCAGTGCCCTAATTTTCCACAGTTGTGGCAGGGAAACCTTTTCTTTGCTTCTTCAATATTGCCTTTCCCTTTTCCTGGACCAAACCTGGGTTTATTTCCTGGGTTATTTGCTTGTTCAACCAACTGAGATTCCTGTCTTTCTGCAACTTTCACTTGTGCCCACATCGCCTTTTCCTTCAGTTTCCTTTGCCTCAATTTCATCACTGAAGTATTTTGCATGTCTCAGGATCTCATCAATCTTTTTGCTCTGCCAGTCTATGGTATGCTGCCTTATCATTTCACTGATTTCAGGTCGCAAGCCATACACAAATCTATATACAAAATGGCTCAGATCCTTGTCACCCAGATGTTCCTCTCCACTGAACTGTTTGAAAGCCAGTATTAGTCTTTCATAGTAAGCATGGACTGATTCTTTCACTTCCTGATGTGTTCGATCTATTTTAACTCAGTCTGTTTCCTTGGGGGGTATCTTATTTTTCAGGAAAGCCATAACCTGCTCATACTTTTTCATAACCTCCGGGTCTGGAGCTCCTGTCTTTGGATCTCTCGGATATTCTTTAGTGGGCCAATCTATGACTATCTTACATTCAGCCCACAGGTCTGCTGGTACAATTATATCAAACAGACTATTCAGGTCGATCCACAGCACTTTTGACAACTTCACAAACCTGTCAACCAGTCTATACCACTCGACGGGCTTCTCTCTTAGTCGAGGGAAATCATTTGTAAAAGACAAAATATCTTGTCTGGTCCATGGGACATGTACGTACCCTCCTCCTGGAATCTCCCTCATGGGATAAGCTGTCACTGCTTTCTCCTTTTCTTTCATAGGGAATGTTGAGTATGTTCTGTCTGCTACATCCTCTCGCTTTCTATACCATCTATCTTTGCATCTCTCCACATCCCCCCATTTTCTCAGCAAAGCAATCATCTCCTTAATCTGCCCTGTTCGGCCTGCATTATTCAGATTCTCAATGTCCTTATCTGTAAAATCCACTCGGTAAGGCTTTTGTAAAGCTTTTACCTTCTCCATGTCGATCCCCATTTCACTGGCTATTCCTTTCAACCTGTCATGTATGTTCTTTGCTCTCCATGTGATGCTTTTGCACAGGAATAGAATCTCCCCTTCCTGATAATTTTTCAGCGTTTCTGTAGGGATTGTTCCTACAATCAGCTCCTCCATTTCCATACGTAGTCTAGCTACATCAATTCCCTGGGATTCCTTTTCTTTCCTCTGCAAAGCTTTCAGCCAATCATTCAAATCTTCCGCAGTTATCCCTGTGGATTTTTCTGCACCCCCTGGTTCTGTCACTCTTTGTGGTTCATAGATCGATCCTCCAATCATTCTGTTCCCTTCCACACAACCGGAATTCAAACCTGAGTTAGTCTGCACATTCAACTCTCCTCCACATATGGTATGTCTCCACTGATTTTCTCCTGATCTCCACTGATTTTCTCCTGTTCTCATTTCTGTCTGCTCTGGAGGAACAATCAATCTGTTGGCTACATATGGAACTGTCAAACCACTCTCACCAACCCTCTGCTTTTCGAACACAGGCATAACCGGACCTATTGTTACAGGCACTGTAACTGCTTCAAGATTTTTGGTCAGTTCTCTGATTTTCTCTGTCAATTCAAATGTGGTTCTTGCTAGTTCTCTGGTCTTTTCATTCTCCCTTTCTCTTTCTCTTTCTCTCTCTCTTTCCCTCTCTCTTTCTCTCTCTCTCTCTCTTTTCGCAAGAGAACTACTGCTTTTCAACTCAGGGGTCATAACTTCTGTCTTTATAATCCGCAGGGTGTCTCTCATTGGGGTAACTGCTGTTCCTACCTCTGGTTCTCGTCTATACGGGGGTGGTCTTTTGTAGAACATGTCATCTAAGACATCGTCATCAGACTCATTCGCCCCATACCTCCTTGTTTCTACATTATGTTCTTTTTCTGTACACTTTCTCCCTTCTGTCTCCTCTGCAGTTCCCTCAGTCATGCTGGCATCTCGCCATCTTCTCATCCGATCATGATGAGTTTCGCGATCATACTTTCGCCCGAACATATACCTGTAATTTCCTCCACTTCTCTCTTTTTCTCACTAATGCACTTCATTTTCCCATTCAGTCAATGCCTCAAACTGCGTTGGCCTAGGCCGAGGCTCTAGGTTCATCATCCTCTCCCGTAAGTTCCTCATTATGGCCAGATTAAATGAGCCATGCTCTGGGAAAGCTAAAACTCCATCTTCTTTAGTATACTTTACCCAGTTATCCAACCAAATACAGGTATGATACCCATATTTCGCAACCATGAAGGATGCGGGGGTTCTTATCGGAGGAAGTAACTGTCCTTCCCTAGTCACAATATCCTTATCCTTGTCAAACCAGTTCTTAACCTTACTAAACAAGGATTTCTTTTTCTTTTCCTCAGCGTGGTAATAAATTTTCTTATTTTCCGCAACCCTTTTGGTTTTCTACAACTGTACGATTTCCTGTCCAATTGCAGCGCGACTCACACTAACGCATCAATCCTGGAGCGCCTACGTCACTGACTCAGTCCACTAATCCCAGCGCGACTCACACCGACGCACCAATCCTGGAGCATCTACGTCACCCTGTATGTCTCCCAATCCTTGTGCGGCGTACACTAGCACACCAATCACCGTGCTTCCACCGTTCTAACCCACTGTCTAATCACAGCGCGGTCTTCCTGATGTCAGCAGTCGCTGCAGCAACTTCTGCTCCTGTCTCCTGTCTCTCTCGTCTACCCCTCCTTTACAAAACTACTCGGTAGACTTTGTTTCAACTTCTACGAGTCTGTTAGTTACAACATTCAAACATCTCCATTGTCTGCTTCGCTAGCCACAGAACAGCAAAAGACCTTTCCCACGAGAATTCCGCCTTTCCCGAGAGCAGCGCTTACCTCTGCCCTACTACGGAATCGTTACTTCCGTTGATAAAGTAGCACATCCCTCTACTCTACCCTTCTAACAAGCATCAATTAACTGTTCTCTCCGGAATGCTCCTAAGAGTTTCACAATTAACCAGAATGCCTTCTCATTCACGCACTTTCACACCAGAAAATGTAGTACATTCACACAGAATTCTGTCTTTCCCGAGAACAGCGAACAGTCTGTCCTACTACAGAATTATATCACACGTCAACAAAACAGTGCTTACCTCTGCTCTGTCCTTCTAACGAGCTCAGAGAATACCTATTACCTTTCTAGTGATAAGCGTTATCGGAATGCCATGAGGATCCCTGATACCTAAGACCAGAACTTCACAGATAACCTTCGCTATCATATACACTTCTCTCACACAGAAAATACGTTTCTAATGGCAACACACGGCGATGCTACCTCATCGAACCCAGACAATGCGACGCGCAACTTCAATTGTCACACGTTTTCCCTGTCTACATACAGGGCTAACAATCCCGCCTTTTTCCGAGAGCAGCACTCCCTCTGCCCCACTATGGAACTGTCCCCGACTTCCTACGTCCCAGAAGCCGTACACACTACACAAAACTCTATACGACTTCAACATACAGTGTTAGTACAAACATCAATATCAATCAATAATCAATAAGCTTATATACACGCAAATTCACCAGATCAAGACAATAGTTAACCATCATTCTGCTACCAAGAAACTGATGCAGATCGGAGCTTCGAATCCCCTCTATTTCCACGGACGGAATGATTTCACAGTCACACGCGCACACACACATCACACGCTGGTGGGGCCCATAACACCAACATTCATCCTACCACTCTATCCGTGCCATGTATAAGTGGAAACACTTTTCTGTACCTAACCAATCTGCATATACCTTGAGGTCAATGGCATCAACTAGTTGCTATAGATTTGGTGAAACATCATATTACTCTAAATATTCAATAAACATGACAATAAAATAACCACCCGACACAGTGATTCAAACAGAAAATTGTTTATCTAAAATTGTAAGAAAAGCCAATTAAATGCAAGTTAATTTCTCTCATATTTAACTATTCTGGCTAAAAGTCGTTTTCTAAGTCAGAACCGGTCCTCAGCAAAATAATTAGAGTTTCTAGCCGTCATGTAGAGTCACCGTTCTCTCCGTCAGCATCGGGACCTCTGATCATCAGTTCGGGAAGAAGTGGCGCTAGACCTCTCTAGTCTACTAAAATTTATACCAAATTTACATTCCAAATGTTGCAATCATATCGTACAAAAACAGTCGAATGGCGGAAATTATGTCATCTTGGTACATTGGGATACAACGATAGTTTTTCTCACGCATTGATAGTCTCAAATAAAGAATAGAAATTAGGAGTCCATAACTAATTCGCTACTTCTACGGATGTCTCTTTAGGATAAAATGTATCTCATTCGTGGGACCATTATAAGTTCATCAGGTCAGTATTCGGATTGGCAACAAATCTTCATGTTCAGGGGCATTTGGCATCCCTCCCGGATTTGTCGTCATGATCATGGCTTTTCAGTTCAATGGGAGGGCAAGGTCGCAGTCAGCGCGAAGCCTCCTTTCAATTTTCATCTACTCAAATGCAGGCTGCGGGTGGTAGCCATTTTCTAGCAGGCCACAATGGTCAACTTAAGTAAAAAGAAACACAAAACATAATTACTGCATGGAAATGATTATACAGTGTTATTCCCCTGCTAATACCCTTATGTGTATGTATTTATCTAGCCATTTGCGACATCAAAAGCCATTAAAGCATATTAATTATAAGCGCAAAACACAATAACATCACATAAGCAACATCTATTCTGTCAGTTTGCTCACTAACTTAGTTCACTTATTATTTTAGCCATGCAATAGCATTCCCACGTGTAATTCTTCTGTTAATAAGGTTGGTTAGACAAGACTCGACAAATCTTTAGTAATAACTAATTAAGCAGTAGTACTTTTAATAATAACATACGAAAATGAAACAGGTATTTGGTTTTAAAGTAAAAACCCTGCTCCATCACTCCCAGGAGGGAGACCAAGAAGGGAAATGTTTCTAATAGCCCCAGCGCTCCTAAAAACTTACCCCTGTCTTCATTCAGGCGGGGGCAAATAGAAGGAGCAGAGCAGTCTGGAGGTATGGTAACAGAAGATGGGCAGGAACAGGCTGCCCGCTCCCCTAGACTGCCTCTGTTCTACAAACAAGCATTCAATGGGCCGTGAACAGCTCTTCAGGGTCCATCATCTCGCACCGATGTCTCAGCAGCAGCACCATTACCACATGAAAGCCTGTTCTTGCCCCCTGCCACCCCTCTATGCTTTTCATGCTTTGGCTTGTGACAAGAGCCACAAAAAGGCAGGAGACATGGATGAAGAGACCCCGACAAAGGGACAAGTTAATATGTCAGGGGCCATCCTCCTCGCCTTAGCCCACCCTCTTTGGGCCGTAGAGGCCAGCCTTGTTCATAGGGGGACTGGGAGCCCTCTCTCCATGGGCTTTCTCTCATGGGATGGTCAATTCACTGTCAAACACACAATCACTACACTATGCCCTTCAACAGTCCTAAAAACACCAATTGCAGTAAAGTACACCCATCCATCACAAACACATGCACTGGGGCATCCTCTGGTTCCACATCTGCTGCACATCACTCCCCATACTTATAATATACACCACCTCCAACCCCATCCACTGTACTCACAAATACCGCACCTACTGACCACACCACACACATCCTAAAACAAATGCCACATGCACATCTACCAGATGCATGTCATCAACAAAAGCAACCACTGCACCCATAGAAACATATTACAAGAAAGCCATAAAAAGAAAAACTGCAAAGTCTCATTTCAGGCTTGACTCTGGAAAGTTAAAGCACCTACACTTGGAAATGAGAGACGCCCAAAAAAGGCCGCCAATTAATACATTCTTTTTAATAATTTTCCCACACAAACAAGAGGTTGGAACATAAAGTGTGACCCTTTCAACACAGTTTATTTTTAAGAAGAAGGAACAGTTGGTCACAGAGACAATCCAATACACACACATAAATCCACACCAACCTACATATTTCAACTACAAAACACAATTACACAACCCACCACATACCTCCAATACACACCACGGAATTCAACATCATGCTACAAAATTCAACTCCACAACATGCCACTCTATGACACACAATAATTAACTCCATAACACACAATCTTGTTCTACATAATTCCCCTCCAGTTAATACTATTTAATTACTATCCACATCCCCATGCCACATATTTCCACCACACAATGCTGCAACAAACAATTCCAATACAACCCATTTCTACATCACACTTCCCCAACCCTGTCATCTCTCCCTAACACACCCACTGCCCCCTCATTCCTCCCTCAAATTCTCACTACCCCCCTCATCTTGCAATTCCACTACCCCCTCAACCCTCCCTCACACACCCTGTCTCCTCTCTATACTGTCTGTAGACACATGCTACCTTCCTATACCTCCTCACGCAATGCACTGGTCCGTCTCCCACCTCCCACCACTCTTCTATGTGCCCCTCCCACAAGTTCCTCTCTCTTCCCCTCTCTCGTATTTTCTCTCACACCTCTCTCTCGCATTCTCACGCACTTTTACCACTTCTCTCATATTGGTTCACTTCAGGTCTTCAAACACAGTTTCTTTCCTGTGCCTTTTCAAGATTTCCATCCCTCAAACATACATTCTCTTCTTCTTGGGATGTCTTCTGTGTACACAGTCTCACCCTCTTTATGCGCCTATATTCTACTCTCCCCTTCTTTCTCTCTTTCTCACACGCTCTTTCTGCTCCTCTGTCTTTAAGTACATTCACCACTTTGTGCACAAACTACGTATACTTCTCTATCTTCCTTTCTAGGTATTCTGTGCAGAACTCACCCCTATCTATTCACATTGCCACATTATTCCACCACACAAATACACTAAACAGGGCACAATTCCACAGCTAACAATGCCAATTCAACCCACATAATTCCACTTCAAAGCACATACATTCACTCCAAACCACATACATTTACTCAACTCTAAACCAAAACACATGGGTAAACGACATTGGGCCAGATGCATCAAGCACTTTTCTCCTTGCAAACTGGCCGATTCGCAGAATCGGCCCATTTGCGATCACAAAAAAGCTTTTGCGATGCATAAAACCCAATTTTGCCATTCGGCAACCTGTTACTGAATCCCAAAATGGGTTTGTGATTTGCTATTTGGAAGGGGTGTGTTTAGAGGGTCCCTCTCAAATAGCGAATCATAACGTATGCATGAATGCGGTCACAAAACATTCACATTTTACCACCTAATTCAAGTAGGTGGTAACCCATTTGCAAATGAGAAGGGGTCCCCAAGGGACCCCTTCCCCTTTGTGAATGTTTGTAAAAGCATTTTTAAGACCAGGCATTTTTAAGAGCAGGCAGTGGTCCCACGAACCACTGCCTGCTCTTAAAAAATGAAAAGATATCTTTTTATTTTCCTTTTTGTAAAGCATCTCGTTTTTTCGTTAAGGAAAATGGACTGCTTTACAAATAAAAAAGATTGCTTTATTTGAAAACAATCACAGACCATGGTGGTCTGCTGATCTCAGCAGGCCACCATCCCTGTGATTTTTGCGATTCCTATGGGGTCGTAAATTGCGAACTACCTGATTAATATTCATGAGTAAGGTCATTTGAGACTTCTTTGACACTTTCATGCATGCCGTTTTGTGATTCCCTAATTGCAAATCGCAAAGATTCACAATTAGGGAATCGCAAAACAATTCTTTGATACATGTGGCCCATTGTCATTTACAATGGCAATAACCCAAACTCTTGCAACTGCGAGAACGATAGCATTGCAAATGCTTGTTTTATTTACAGATGTAAGATGGTGGCCACCACTTAAAATAGCAACAAAAAAATGTATCCCAAAAAGTGGTAGCAAAATGACTCAGCAGCAAAGGCAGCTGCAGGGCCTTCTGAAAAAAAAAACTTAAATACAACAAATTGAAATGACTGCGAGGGTCATGGGATCAACAGAAAAATGTACATAGAGCAATGAAGGTCAAAAATTCCATTTTGAATGCACAGCGAATCAGCAACCTATGGCAGCTGCTGGACCCTCCAAAAAAATCAGCTAAAATGAAAACATAAATTTCAAGGTCCGCAGCGGATACTGAGGAGCAGGTGAAGGGGAAACTACAGGGTGGGTGAGTATTTGTGGTGGGTGAGAGAGAGACGGAAAATCATTCACTCTCATGGAGGGCTTAAGGAAGCTCCCACCATCTTGCTTACGGAAGAAGAGCAAAGTAGTTGCCCTAATGTGAGCAGTGGACAGATACAAGTCATCCAACCAATAGGATGTTAAAGAGTCTACACTTTTAAGGTGGGACATACACAAGAAATTGAAGGCAAGAATAAGCAAGCAGATGGAAGTGCCAATAAAGCCCACAAATAGGTGTGCTCTAAGTCCACTAAGTTTTAGGTGTGGTGCACAAGAGGCTTTTGTCTACAGAAAGCTTAAAGTTGTCTGGCAGATGCGACCTGGGGCCAGATATATAATGCCTTTTTGTTCTTGCAAAGGGTCACATTTTCAGAATCTGGCTATTTGTACTCAAAAAGGCCTTTTCTTATGTACAAAACTAAATTGTGGTTCAGTAACTGTTAGATCTGTCATCCTTAGGGTGGTCTTTCCCCAGACCTTTTGCCTTTTTACTCCACATTTTGCTGATTATTTTTGTTGGCCTTAGGACTCTGAGCACTTTACCACTAACAAGTGCTAACTTGCATGAGCTTCTCCCCTAAACATAATGACATTAGTGCTGACCTGTTTGGCATATTTGATCTACTGGTAAGTCCCTTGCGAAGTGATATACCCATGGCATGTACTTCAAATGCTACTAGGGGGCCTGAAGCACTAACAGATACTTGCAACACAGGTTTTGACGCATCTCCTGTCTGCTTGCAGCAGAACGGGTGCATGTACTGGTTGTGGGAGTAAAATCGGTGCATCGCATCTGAAGCAGTGCTTTGTCTCCAGAGATTGATGCATCAGACAACATATCACCGCTGCTTCAGTTGTGTGAGATCGACACATCCCCTCAACTTCGTATCAGAATCCGGTGTATCGCTCAACTCCTCTTGACTCCTGCACCCGTCTTTGAAACAGACGCATTGCCTTCACTGCATGAAAAAGATCGAGGCATCTGTCTGCAACCACGAAAGGTACTTTGTTCACCAGTGCCTTTGTGGGTTCTGTAGCTGGCCGGCGCTCCATCGCAGTCAGCCTATACTTTGACTTTGCCCCAGTCCAGCGCAACCTAAAGTAACCTTTTTAGTGCTGTTTGCTTCTAATGACTTTACTACATTTATTCCTTTAAAATTCAATATCTCAACTTCTATACATTGGGTTTTTGTTGTCTTGATCTTATTTTGTTCAGAATATGATAATCTATTTGTCTAAAGCTGTGGTGTGTTCATTTTTAGGTCGAGAATTTGCGACCCCTTGTATATACTTTAGTACATACTTTAGTTTATATAGTCTTTAATATATATTGATATGTGTCTGTACTTTGTGGACTCTGGAGATCAGCCCTAGGACTTGTCTGCTTCCGCTTAGGGACTTTTTTCTGTTTAACTGCCTCTACTTAACTTTCTTGATAGAAGACGACCATCAGAGGTCAGTAAAATACCAGAATCGCTTTAGAATTCACTAGATTCCAGTCCATAGAAATTGTCTATTTCAGTGATATGACCATCGAAGGCCCTGCTTTTATATTAAAAAAAGAGCTTTGGACTATACCATTTCCTGCTGAAAGGCAATATTTCTCTCCATGTGTTCCCATACCTGGCATGTCACGCAGTTTGGTGCTTACTTTCCCACCATGTTAAAGAACAGTAGATGTTTCAGGACCCAGGCTAAACTACATATAAGGTCCCAAAGGCGAGAGCGATTGCATTGCAAATGCTTGTTTTACTGTGTTTGTGAATTGCACAAATACTTTACACATTTCCTCTTTGGATAAGCTTGACTGCTCTGTGCCAAGCTACCAAACGGTGTGCACAGATTATCTTTCAGTGTGTATCTAGCTTACACTGACAAGTGTTGGTTCCTGCCTGGCCTGGGTGCAGACCTCAGCCAAACAGGAATCCTATTTCTAACAGTAACACAACACTTCGATCACAATTTAGGTTCTTGCCCAAATACTGATTCCGTATTTGAAAGGTGTGTGTTTAGGGCGTCCCATCCAAAAGAGGTGGTAAGCCTTTGGGAAACCCTCCTCCTAAGACTTTGGGGACCCCTTGTCTTCTGAATGTTGATGAAAACATTTTTTAAAGTAAGTGGTCCTATAGACCATTGCCTACTTTAAAAACATGAATTGTACACTTGTCATTTTCATTTCAAATTCATTCCATTTTCCTTTAAGCAAAACAGGTTTCATTTAGCCAACAACGCTTAATTTAATAACAATCAAGATATTGTGATGTTCTGAATAGGCGTGGGCAGAACTCATGGAGTATTACTCCACAGAATTCCATGGAGTTACCTAAAAACTCCACAAGCGGTGCAATTACGGTCCATCGCACAGCTCACACTGATTTTTAGTGCCTGTAGCTTCTTCCATGCTGTAAAATCAGCGCGAACATCACCATTTGGCATGCCAGAGGACACTGCTTTTTTCAGCTGCTTGAGTTGATTCTCTACACAAGCACCAGCTTTTGCAATGCAAGCAGTACATTTTCCAAAGCTAGTGGTAGCGAAATGTCATAAACGCCGGCGTTGAGAATTCCAGCCAGAAGATGGTCTATTAATAGAAAGATCAGTTTGGAAATTACCTCACTGGTTGCAAAAATACTGGTTACAAATCTGGCGCATAGTTCTGTCCAATTCTTTAGTGGAAAAATAATGCAGAAAAAGCAGTGCTGTTAATATATGGTGGGTGGGGAAATATGCTGAAGCATTCTGTTGAGGATTTGGGATAAAGTGCATGCAGCTCAGTTGTTTCACTAATCAATATTTTTCAAAAGAATGTAAAGATCACTTGTAACGTATAAGGTTAAAACAGAAAGGGTGTAATGATACACCAGTGATCCCTTTAGAAAGTATTCTAATCCATTTAAGAACAATCCAGTATGAAAAAATGGTGTGAACAGCATTGCCGAAACAGAGAATATATGTTTTGCTTTTTGATCAATAAACCCATGAGTTTTCTCAAGGCAGCATTAGCTCATTGTATAATATGTCAAGGACTATGGAATAAGCTGTCAGCAATCAAGGTCACTATTTAGTCATGGTGTCGTAAATAAAGTATTAGGCACTCAGAATTTCTTTATCAATATGATCATGCATAAAGCAAGAGGCTGAGTCTGTGGTATCAGGTTCAAAAGGGCTTTATTCCAATAACTCGAGTTATAGGGAGAATAGTTCCATCACCACAAGGGATCTGGAAGGGTCTTCTTCTCAGAGTATTCTCAATATTCTCAAACTTTATTCACAGAGTACAGTATATATACATTCTATATTATACGTAAGCAGAAGAGCAAGAGAGAATGAGATAAGAGCATGTGGGTGTGTAGGTAGGCGTGAAGGTGGGCGTCCATGTGGGCGTCCACTTGATGATAATAGGTAATTTGTCATAGGTGGGTGGATGCCTGGAGGGGGTTGCGTGATCTGCTGGAACTTTACTGGAACTTTGCCTTACTTGTGCTCAACTCGAGCATGACGTGTAACTGACGTGGGGAAGGGTTGCTATGCAACCGGGGAGTCTGTAGTCTAGAAGTGAGGCCTTCAGTGTCAGGGCGACCAGCACATCTTGTATTATCTGGTATCTAAAGTCTGGAGCAGGGACTGATTTGTGACATAGGTTGCCCATCACCAAGAGCCAATGTGGCATTTATTTCTTCGTTTACTGCTGAAGGCTTACATGGGGGCTATGGGCTTTTCACTGACGTGAGCTTTGTAATCGCACAAATAGAGACAGGAAGGCTAGGCTTTCTCCTTTGCAGATGGGTCATGTTTATCCCTCCTTCTCCAGGCAGGAATGTGGTTTCGGTAGGAGTAAGCAGATAACCGTGCTCAATACTGTCTCGGCACCCCGGACTGGGCCCCTTTGGCTGAGGCCCAAGTGTGCAAGGCCAAGGATACGCAGCTGCAGCTTTCAGAGCGTCTGAGGCCTGAAACCTCTTTTCGTCTCTGGCTGAGCCATAAACATGGGCTTCATGAAAATGCAGGAAAACATGATGCAAAACGTGTAGGCCTCAGAGCAGATTTGTCGTTTCTCTCATGGGAGACTGGATTATGGCAGGCCACGTTATAGCATAAGCATCATGATAGACAGGCCATGGAGGGGAAATGCATAGGTTACATGTATGTGCACATGAGTGGTGGGGAACACACGGGGACACATAGGCCTTATAATATTTTATTTTCCTCATTCCCTCCTTGTCCCCTAGTGGACCCTCATGTCATATCTATTCTCATGAGACAGTCAATCTGTTCTTGCAGCATTATTTTACCATTTTCAATGCTCTGTAAATGGGGATGTGGAACACATGCAGTAGCACACAGGCCGCAATGGCCGGGCCACACTGCAGACATAGACAACAACTGAATGTCATTAGTAGTATTAATCCACAGACGGTCAACACTTTCCATCCCCATGCCGATATTATTCCCCAGAGCCAACTGGACCAAGTCCTCGTGCCTGGGTCTTGGTGTATGCTTTGGGCAATCTTGTGGAGCCTTGTTATTGCTTTGTATACAGACGGTGCATTATTAGGAATAAAAGAAATGATATGTAGCACGTCCCACCCCAGTCTAAGGGCAGTTGTACATAGGCTGTCTGGCCACAAATAAAGTAGGTGTGTCGTGATGCTCTGAAATAGGACTTTCCTTTGTCTTTAAACACTATTATAGTATCACACTCGCTGTGCCCCAAATGTACTGAGCCTTCTTTTCTGACACACAAGTTCCCTTTTACTGGCAGGACTGTAATTGAGGATGGACCTAAATTGTGTATGGGCTTAACATTCAACACTATAAAGTCAAGGGTCGCATTTCCTTGCAGATACTCTTCATTTTCTAGATCTGTACTTTTCCTTTGGGGAAGACCTTCTTCATCTGGGAAACATGCTTCATTCATGACTTTAGTCAAGTTACCCCATACCCAGTCGCCTCTACACTCCTTGTCTTGACATTCTTTGGCATCACCGTTGATGGATGTCATTAAGGCAAACCATGCTCCGCAAGATCCATTATGGGAGAACGGAAAAGGGAAAAGAGGCAACACTCCCTTCACCTTCTGATACGGGGGAAGTCGGCCACAGACCCAGCAGTCTGTAGCATTGCTAGTTTGATGTGCATGATGCAGCATCTGAATAAAGGTATTGTTGCGTAAGGCAAGTCGATATGATAGCTCATGGGATGGCAGATCACTAAATGTGTGCTTTATGGTATCATTAGCGGAGGAGTGTAAGAGTGAGGCAATAGGAGGAAAAATAGCATGTAGTATTAAGCTGATACATATTATCGTGATGCACAGAAGAGATAGAAAAATCAAAGTCACTATACATCTACCACGTAATATTTTACAGTATTTGCTTTTTATCTTGCTCTCTTTTTTTTTTTATGTTATTGTCCAAGATCTTATGCAAGCCAGAATACATGTTCAACCGCTTCACCACCTAGTGGACTTAATTGATCAAACGGGTTCTGACTTTTTAGATCTAAGTTTCTTTGTACTCCTGCTGGGGAGTCTCCTCTAGAAAATGGTGCTCAAAGTCTGAAAAGTTATTTTCCTTTGTAAAAGAGTGGTGAAGGTGCAACCATCCTTTCCGCCCTTTGACTTTAACGGCCGTCCTCGTGGTCCAGAGCACTGACTTCGGCGCCTTCCATCCAGGAGCGATGGAGTGTTCCCTGACCTGGGTGTTGTCAGGGAAGGCGGCAGCAACCTGCGAACGACAAGAGAGTAGTGCAGACATCAAGGAAGCCAGGTAATCTGTCAGCATGTTACTATCAACATCAGTAATCTTTTTAGGCATCGGAGTGCCCCACATTTTCGGTGGTCTACCAAAGACCACTTCATAGGGAGATAAGCCTGTTCTAGAATGGGCTACCATTCGCATGTAAAAGAGGGCAACCGGCAGGGCTACCATCCAATCTACACCTTTGTCTGCGCAAATCTTTGCTAGTTTTATCTTTAAGGTCTGATTATGTCTTTCTACAAGGCCTGCTGCCTCAGGATGTCGTACGCAGTGGAACTTCCAGGTATACCCTAACAGAAGGGACACCTGCTTCATGAGTACCAGGACATATTTGTAACCTCTACATCTGTTCATTTGGATATAATCCATTTGGAGGACTTCAAAAGGATGGTCAGGTGGATGGAATCCACCTTGTTCCATCGGAATGCCTTTACCTGGATTGAATTGGCAACAGATCATACACGTTCTGACCTTTTGTTTTGCTGCTGCACGCAGGTGCTTGTTGAACCATATATTCTGTAAGCTGTCTAGCGTTGCTTTCTCTCCTAAGTGTGCAGGGCTATGTGCGGTATTTATGATCACTTGTACCATCGAATCAGGAAGAAAACATGTTTGTTTGCCCTTAGTCATCCAACCCTGATCAGTCAGTACCCCTCCTTGTTACAACCATTTCTTTAATTCATCTAGAGTAGCATGTGTCTGTATGTCTTGTACATCCCTGGAAGGATCCCTGACTGTCATGGCTTTGGTCATTGATAGTATCTGTGAGTTCGTCATGTCTAGTGGGGTCTGAGCTGTCTGTTTAGCTGTTCGGTCTGCCAGATCATTGCCTTGAGAAATGGTATCTGTGGCTTTAGTATGTGCTTTGCATTTCAGGATAGCTATGGCTGTTGGTAAATGTATTGCTTCCGGAAGGGCTTGTATAAGGGGGCCATGCTGTATCTTGGCCCCGTGAGAGGTCAAGAAACCTCTTTCTCTCTATAGTACCCCAAAATTGTGAACTACCCCGAATGCGTATTGTGAATCGGTGTAAATGTTTACTCTCAAGTGCTTAGCTCATATGCATGCTTGTGTCAGAGCGATGAGCTCTGCTGCTTGTGCTGACAGTATGTCTATTCTTTTAGTCTCTATGATTTCAGTAGCAGTGGTCACTGCATATGCTGCTACTAATTCTCCCGCCCCCGTCCTCATGCATGAGCCGTCAACATAGAGTGTTAGGTCAGGATCTGGGAGTGCAACGTCTGTCAAGTCTTGTCTTGGTTTAGTCACGGTATGTATCACTTCAACACAGTCATGTGGGGAAACGTTTTCTGTACTGGAGGGCAAAAGAGTAGCAGGATTCAGTATGTTGCATCGTCTGATCTCTATGTGTGGTTGAAATAACGTCAGCTCATAACCTGTCAGTCTCGCTACAGTCAGGTGTTGTGTTTGTGTCCGGTTCAAGAGAACCTCTACTGCGTGTGGTACTTGTACTGTCAGGGGGTGGCCCAGCACTATTGAGTCACTTTGTCTTATGGCTAAGGCTGTTGCTGCAACAGATTTTAGGCACGCAGGCAAAGCCTGTGCTACTGGGTCCAATGTACTAGAAAAATAAGCACAGGGCTTGTGTTTTCCTGCATGATCTTGTGTTAGGACAGATAGTGCTTTTCCATCTCGCTCTGTCACAAAAAGCATAAAAGATTTGTTGTAATCAGGGATCGCTAAAACTGGTGCTTGACATAAAGCTCTTTTTAATTCTTCAAATGCCACAGTATGTTCTTGTGTCCAAGGGAGGACATTAGTAGAAGCTGCCTCCTGTGTTGTCAACTGTATTAGGGGCTTGGCTATGTAAGCATACTGGGGAATCCACTGCCTGCAATATGAAGTGAGGCCAATGAATGCACGTACTTCCTTTTGTGTCTTGGGCTGTGAAAGGCCAGAAATCAATTGAATACGTTCCGGTGTTAGTCGCCTAAGCTTAGTAGAACTACCCACAACTAATTCCCCTGAAAGATCACAATAAAACATGAGAAAAGGGAAGAGCAACATACCTATTTCCTCGGCTTAATTTCTAAGGGGGCTAATTTAATTTCCAAGGGGCTTAATTTCTAAGGGGCTAGCGGGAAGCGAACCTCCTCAGGGGCCAGCAGGAAGCCAATATTCTCCTCCTTCCCCCCTTTTTGACAGGAGGAAATATGAAACAGATTTCACTGCTGTCAAACACTATCAAACCCTGAGTCTTGTCAACACTATTAATCCCTGTGTGCAGCTACTGGGCGTAAGCAAAATTATAGGAGATACACAGCGTATTTGAAATGGCGAGAAATCCTTCTAGCAAATGTACAAACCTCATTGTGTCAGCTCATAGGCTGGCCAAATGACATCTCATATGCAAATGTCCCTATTACATGAACCTACACCAACCTGAAGTCAATATTAATGCTTGGAGGCCCTAATAGGAATGCTAACCTTCCTAAATATTTGGAAAACCAAGTTTAAGAACACTAATTAATGTTGATCATTTCATAATTAATAATTTATCTGTTAAAGAAATCAGTCATTTTGCAATAATTTCCACCTATACAATAAGCTGGATCCCTCGCCTTTCATATTCAAACGTCTCCCTTCAGAAGCTCAAACCTAATAGCCTAATTTAAAAAACATGACAACTTTTTTTTTTCCGCCACCATTTACAAGAATGAGCTTATCAAAGTAAACTTTGAAAAAGGAAATCCTGGGGTGGCAGTCCTTATTTAAAACAGGCATTTCAAGTGTTAAGATGCCAGTGTACAGATCATAATTGTTCCTTAATGTCCAATCTGGAAACATATGACCGAGGCTGCCTGTCTATAAGAGAAAGGCAGTCATGTGATACATATTTTAGTCTTGCATAACTTTTTTCTTCTTTTATTCATCTCCAATACCAATTAGACATACACTGATAACGTGTTGTCTGCTATTTTGACAGCATGATAATGGTAATATCATGTCTGTGAAATTTAGTAATTGTGAACAAGTTCCAGCCAAGCGCTGCGCAAAGATTTACGTCGTCACGACCATCTCTGTAACGCCCAGGAGAACTTGTATTAATGCTAAACATACTGGTCAATACGACACAAAAACAAAACATATATAAAATACATATGCCAAGCCATCAGTATACCAAGCACAGAAAGCATAGACAATTACACTAACATATATAAATGAGCAGTGATGCGCAATTACAGTACCTACAGCTCAGAGGCGAACATTCTGGCCTGCTTAATTTGTCAGGCTTATAATCAATAGCTGATTTTCCTGCCCTATTCACCCCCATCTGACAGAAGCTCATCCTAATGATGAGCAGCTGTCAGCTGGACTGACTGCGTTATTTCTAACACACAGGACCAGCAAAAATAATCAAAAATGAAAAACACACAAACATTCCTTTTTGGAAAGGTGTTATGCATCTATTTCAACACAATGTACCCTCATTTCGTATTTGAAGGCGCATATCTCATGTGTCTTCTCATACTTGTAACCTTTGGATCATTTTGCCAATCCAACTGGTGGCAGCTTTGGGCCACAATTTAAAATTGTCTGAATTTGAAAATCGTTTTTATATAGGCATATAGCCCTTAAAATTTCAAGCAAGAGCATCATTTTACTTTTTGTCTAGAAGCAATGTAACATTTGCTAAAAAATAAAACAACAGTCTTCCATTGACATTTCTTCGGGGCACTGGTTTTGCACAGAATCGAACAAAGGAAATGTTTCTCGACTTTCATTTCTCAGCTGCCCTGTCTTATCAGAGAAGCTAAAAATAGCCCCTCAGCGCGGCTTGAGCCTGGGCTGCCAGCCATCTGTTTTTTTTTTTATCTACTCCTGGCCCTCAAGGCTCTCCGGCTGCAGGCATTACACAGATGCTATGTCAGAGAAGCTTTCTAAGCAGTGCCTCTGTTCTGCTCCTTTCACGGCCCCCACTTTGGCTTCAAGGTCAGAATCTGTCTCCGATTTCTGCATAGCTTTGCATTATTCAGCCCCCACCCTCTCCTCACTCTGAAGCGGGGGCTAAGCTGCGACGAGTAGGAGGGCCGCTGCGGTGCGCACGGACCTCACTCTGAAGCTGTCAAAGACAAAAAGTCTTCTCAATTCCATATAAACTGCAATAATTCGCCCTATTGAAAGATCGTTTTTATATACAATTTGTCTGGACCCAGCACATTGGCTCACTGAACCACCAAGAACACAAACCTGTATTCTGGTACAATTTTGCAATTTCGAAATACCCACAATTTTTTCTCAAGCTAAACTTTTAACCGATCACTAATTATTTTTTCGTTAACACTTTGTACATTAGGGGTGTCATCAAATCACAGGGGTTGGTCCTTCTCTAGCTACACCCCTCTCAATTTCCTTTTGACAACGTAGTCAAATGTTGGACCATGTAAACACCAGCTATGCGCTGTTCGTTTGGTGGGAGGCTCAAGAACCTTTGGGCTACTATATCATTATTATATGTATCGGGATACTTGCGGTGGCACTCTATCTGGTCTTTCTACTGGGGCCACTCTTGCTAGTTCCTCTGAAAGGACGCGATAAATACCAGCAACGTCAGTATTTTTTTCTCTTTCAGTCTGCTCTCTTTTTACCCGCTCCCCTTCCTCCTGTAACTTCTTTTCGTTAGCTTTTTCAGACTCCTGTCTACTTCTCTCTGCTTTGTGAAACACTTACTCTGTCCTTCTATGTGACTCCTTGCGCCAAAACTCAATGGCATCCTTCTGAGCAGGTCTACATTTTCTCTTCCATAACTCTTCCTCTACCTTCCTCTACCTTCCTCTACCTTCATAATGCATTCCGCATCCCACATTCCCGTGATAGGCCATCTATACTTTGTCTCTAAATCCTTCGTGTAATCCACCCATAGTTCTAAAAACAACACGGCATCTAAACCATGTTTACAGTACATGAAATGTCCAGGTGTGTCTCTAGGCGGAATGTTAACTGGTTCCTCTAGTACACCTTTTCTGGTACATATCTTACGCAGTTTTGAAAACAACGGCATGTTGGAATGTAACCGAAAAAATCACAATGACCCAAAAAACAAAAATCACAATGAAACAAACTTACATAAAAACCTGACACATTCAAACCTAACTGAACCTGACTAAGACAATAACATTCATACAGTTATATCGGTGCACCTGAAAACTATGACTTTAATTCTTGAAACATTAATTCTTGAATGCATGCTCTTGAACATACCGGTCTCACAAGTGAGACACGTCTTTACCGTGTTCATTAAATGAACCCGTCTTTATTGCAACCCCCATGAAAAACTCACCGGGAAGCAGAACTTGAACTTGAACTTGAAGGCCTCGGACACTTGACGCTGCGCAGGGAATGGCGTATCTTAGGTGGATCTCTAGAAACCTCGGACACAGCTCTCTCGCAGGTGGGCTCTGGGTTAGGACGATCCGCAATCCTCACCGCCTCGTATGGATGCCTGGTCGCAGTCCTCCTCCTTCGGTGGCCTGAGGGAGTTGGCGGGAAAACCCGCGACGTGCGCACTTGAAGTCCGTCACGGCTGTGGAAGGGGGCAAAACTGGACCTTCATCTCCGGCGTGTGGGGAAAGAGATTTGTCCCTGGTCGGGCGCCATTAATGTCGTAAATAAAGTATTACGCACTCAGAATTTCTTTATCAATATGATCATGCATAAAGCAAGAGGCTGAGTCTGTGGTATCAGGTTCAAAAGGGCTTTATTCCAATAACTCGAGTTATAGGGAGAATAGTTCCATCACCACAAGGGATCTGGAAGGGTCTTCTTCTCAGAGTATTCTCAAACTTTATTCACAGAGTACAGTATATATACATTCTATATTATACGTAAGCAGAAGAGCAAGAGAGAATGAGATAAGAGCATGTGGGTGTGTAGGTAGGCGTGAAGGTGGGCGTCCATGTGGGCGTCCACTTGATGATAATAGGTAATTTGTCATAGGTGGGTGGATGCCTGGAGGGGGTTGCGTGATCTGCTGGAACTTTACTGGAACTTTGCCTTACTTGTGCTCAACTCGAGCATGACGTGTAACTGACGTGGGGAAGGGTTGCTATGCAACCGGGGAGTCTGTAGTCTAGAAGTGAGGCCTTCAGTGTCAGGGCGACCAGCACATCTTGTATTATCTGGTATCTAAAGTCTGGAGCAGGGACTGATTTGTGACATAGGTTGCCCATCACCAAGAGCCAATGTGGCATTTATTTCTTCGTTTACTGCTGAAGGCTTACATGGGGGCTATGGGCTTTTCACTGACGTGAGCTTTGTAATCGCACAAAAAGAGACAGGAAGGCTAGGCTTTCTCCTTTGCAGATGGGTCATGTTTATCCCTCCTTCTCCAGGCAGGAATGTGGTTTCGGTAGGAGTAAGCAGATAACCGTGCTCGATACTGTCTCGGCACCCCGGACTGGGCCCCTTTGGCTGAGGCCCAAGTGTGCAAGGCCAAGGATACGCAGCTGCAGCTTTCAGAGCGTCTGAGGCCTGAAACCTCTTTTCGGCTCTGGCTGAGCCATAAACATGGGCTTCATGAAAATGCAGGAAAACATGATGCAAAACGTGTAGGCCTCAGAGCAGATTTGTCGTTTCTCTCATGGGAGACTGGATTATGGCAGGCCACGTTATAGCATAAGCATCATGATAGACAGGCCATGGAGGGGAAATGCATAGGTTACATGTATGTGCACATGAGTGGTGGGGAACACACAGGGACACATAGCCTTATAATATTGTATTTTCCTCAATGGGAACTAGGTTCAACAGTGTGAAGTGTTTATTGCCACAAGTCCTGTGGGGTTAACCATGTAGAGTTAATCACGTTATTTAGGAGAAGCAAATACCACCACCCAGGGGATTCCCGTAAAAATGATTAGGTTACCATTCTTCAAATTGTGCCTGGCTTCATGTCACAAGCCACTTTCTAAGCATTTATTTATTTGAAGAGTTTTATATAGCGCTGGCTAGACCCATAGGCATCAGAGTGCTTTACATGAGGATCGTTGCGTTACAAGTTACAAATTACATCTGTTACCAGAGCATAGTAAAACATATGCAAAAAATAATGTTACGGTAATTCGTGGGAGGGAGGGGGAGGAAAGAGACACAGCGGGAAGACGGAGAGAACTGTGCCCAATGTCCTGCTGGGTAGGTGATGGCCGAAGGAGTGAACCAGGGCCAATCTCCTCTATAGCTGTCTAGCATCTCCACTGGGCATCAGCCATGATGCTCAGGTCTCAGCGGTCAGGAATACCAGGATTTTTTTTTTCATGGGTTACATTAGTTACAGTTGCATATCAAACACAGGAGAAACACGTCCCCAGTAGCGGAATAGAGGGAATGGGGAGGGGAGTGTAGAACAGGGGGCTGGGAAGCCGATCAGAATCTGGCAAACCGGCAGTGGGAAAAAAAAGTACCACGTGGGGGCCCAAAAAGTTAGAGTAAGCGGGCCCATAACCCAGATGGGGGTCACAAAGTTACTAAGTCTAGTGCCCAAATTCAATCACTACTGTAGAGCTGGCTAGACCCGGAGGTATCAGAGCCTTTTACATGAGTATCGGCGAGTTAAAGGTTACCAAAATTACTTCAGTTACAGGAGCCAAGAATAGACATAGGAGAGAAACAGTGATAACACAATATCAAGATATATTAACGCATAAGCTGGAAATGGGCGGTAGCCACAGGATCACGGAGGGAGGAGGAGGGGAGGGAAGGAAACACAACGGGGAGAACGAGGAAAAACTATGTCCAATGTTCGGCTGGGTAGGTGATGGCCGATGGGGTGAACCAGTGCCAGACTTCTCTATAGCTGCCTAAACAGCTCCACCGGGCATCGGCCATGTTGCTTGGTCTCAGAGCTCTTTACAGGAGAACACAGTAGTACAGAATTACCAGAGCATGCATAATACAACAACAAGCCCCAATGGGGCATAGAGGGAAACTAGGGGGGGGATGAGTACAGCAACTGGAAATCGGACAGAGGTCAAGCAATCCAGCAATGGGAGAAAGTATATCGGGGGACCCTCAAAGTCACTGTCCATGAGCCCACAGACCAGTTATGGTCACAGAAACACATCATCTGGGGCCAGACTCGCTCTCCGTGCCGGAGCTCCAAAGGTTGAGAGGGGTGTCTTGTAGTGGACATCCTTATTAGAAGGTAGTGTATGCGTCCCAAAGAGGGGGGGGTCAACTTGAAGCACTAGACCAGATTGATAACCCCAAGACGTAGATCAGCGGCCCATAGCGATTGTAGAAACTGGTCATTGCCGACAAGATGGTGGGCCCAGGTCTCGGACTATCCAGCACAATATGGAGGGTCAGCAGATCGATAAAAAAAATAAAAAATAAAAATCCATGATGAAACCCACCTCAGGGAGCCGAACTGGATGTAGGAGGCAAAAGTCTGATTGGCCGCACTCTGCTCGTCCTACCAGCGTGTTACCCCAAAGCATTGTGGTCCATGAAGTAGCGTCGGCGATTACGCCTATGCCAAAGTTTAAAGTGAAAGTGAGTGTCGCGTTAGCCATCCCTGGACACGTGTTTCGAGGTAGTTGCCTCTCGTCAGCAGGGAGTAGGTATGTGTGTGGGGTTGCTGCATAGGCTGCCATAAAAAGAATTCTCAGGTAAAGTACCACTCAAGGCGCGCAGGTGCGTAGCCATGGGCTCGTCAGCCCCACCGGCTAAAGGGAGCCTGAATATAAACAAAAGTCCGATTGGCCGCACTCTGCTCGTCCTACCAGCGTGTTACCCCAAAGCATTGTGGTCCATGAAGTAGCGTCGGCGATTACGCCTATGCCAAAGTTTAAAGTGAAAGTGAGTGTCGCGTTAGCCATCCCTGGACACGTGTTTCGAGGTAGTTGCCTCTCGTCAGCAGGGAGTAGGTATGTGTGTGGGGTTGCTGCATGGGCTGCCAGAAAAAGAATTGTATTGGATGTAGGAGGCAGCCACGGGATTGGTGGGACAAAAGACCAGAAAATCGCTGATCTCGCTCAGGTCATAGCATCAAAAATACTCGTTGATAATATTTGTTGTCATGTGGTTGTTTACCTAGAATGTCAACATGCAAATGTGTCACAAGCAAGGTGGGATACTAATGCTCTCAAATAACTAGTTACAAAAAACAAGCGGAAAAAAAATCTGCACCCATAGCGAGGGCTCTGAAGATGCCGAATAGTTTTTTTTTTGTTTCATCAGCAGGTGAATATAGAAGTTTCAAGGAGTAGTCCGATGTTGAGAGGGCCAACTGTACCACTTGGACAGGTTTTCAAAAAAGATAAAGTAAATATTTTCATGCCCCCTTCTGCCTCTGTCAAGCATGTTCTTCTTGTATCACGTGTATTTTTTTTGATATTCAAATTTTATTGATTTTAAAACAACCAAGAAAATCAGCAAAAACACAGTTACACACCCCATAGAATGCATATCGACAAAAAGGGCTTAACAAATCACTCAATGTCTTCCACAGCGCCCAGCCATTTGCCCCACACCCTCCAATATTTCTTAGGGCATCCTCGTGCCGTGTACAGAGCTTTTTCTTGGGTCTCGCACCAGTTCACTCCCCTGCGCCACTTTCCCAGGTCTGGTGGATCGGGACATTTCCATGCCGCCGCGATGTCGCGCTTAGCTACAATCAAAGCTGTGTTAAAAAAGGTCTTGTCATTTCGGGACCCATTTAGCCCATCCGTGATCCCTAATAGTGAGTGACGTGGGACATGAGGAACCACCCACCCCAGGACCTCTGTGAGATCCTCCTTAATGGCCCCCAAAATCCCTCCAGCTGAGGACAGGACCAGACCACTTGAAAAAATTCTGCCGGGGCCTGGCCGCACCTTGCACAGGATGCGTCAGAGCGTAAGCCCGCTCGGTGGAGGCACAGTGGAGTGAGGTATGCGGCGTGTAGATAATACAGTTGGATTAGCCTGAGTTTGGCGGAGGCGGTGATTGTCTTAGGTGCCATGAGGGCATTGCGCCAGTCCGCCTCGTCCAGGGGACCCACTGTTGGAAACGGCCCTTTTTGCAGGGTTATCCCCAAACTTTTTGCTTCTTCCTCCTTTATTTTTTCTGACCCGTGGTTGTTGGCAATAGGACTCTGGGCACTAAAGTGCATATGCTCTCTGTATAAATTGTTATATTGATTGGTTATCCATGATTGGTATATTTGTTTCACCTGTTAGCCCCTAGTAAAGTGCACTGAGTGTGCCAGGGCTGGTGATTCAAATGCTACTAGTGGGCTGCAGCACTGATTGTGCCACCCACAGGAGTAGTGCTAAAATGATGTCTTAGGCCTGCTTGCAGTGCCTATGTGCAGTCCAGGACTGCCATGTCGACCTGGCCAGTGCAACCACTGACCAGGCCTTATCCTTCCCTTTCTGTACAGGTCAGGCATCCCTATGGTGGCCCTAGGTACCCCCCTGGGCTGGGTGCAGTGTATCTAAAAGGTAGGGCATGTACTGAGGTGTGTAACATGCCCTGGTAGTGAATTACAGCCATTTTCGTTTTTCACTGCTGAGAGGCGATCTTGCCCATAGGACAGAATGGGGGAGGCTGTTTACATGCCTATCTTCCCCTAAAGGCAAGATCGAAAATCCAAGTTTGGTATCTTTGTGTTCAGAATTTAATTATACATCTTTTTAGCAAGATGGTTTTTAAATTCACTGTGTGAGAATGGCACTTTTTGGAAAGTAGCTATTCTCCTGTTTAACCTTCCTGTGTGCCTGTGTGCAGATTGGCTGACTGGTGTCATGTGATGGGCTAGGTGGCTCCAGGAGTCTGGATGAGTCAGCAGCAGGGTGAATAGTGAGATCTGCTTTAGATGGGGGAGGAGTAGCCCCTGGGTTTGAGTAGGGCTGCCTCTGCCAGCACAATGCTGGCTCCACCCCCTGCTGGCCAGGCTGAGGACTCTGCCTCTGCCAACACAAAGAAGGCTCCACCTCCTGCTGAGCGTCTAACGACCCTGCCCTTCACTCTGAAAGGAACCAGGTGCTCCAGGGCAGAAGACACCCAGGAACCGGTTTGAGCAGGGGAATCCCCCCACTGAAACAAAGAGAGACAAAGACTTGGAGGGGTATAAGAAGAGGACCCCACACACCTAAACTTTAGACCACTTTGGAACTAAGAAGGAACCTCTGCCAAGGAGAAAGCTGAAAAGAACTGAAGAGGAGAAGACTGCCTGCTTGCTGTTTTGCTTTACTGCCAAGGAGAGGGGAAGGACTTTGCTGTGTCCCCTTCTTTTGATTCTGATCTCCAAGGGCCTGAGAAGAGCTGACTCCCTGTTAAGAAGTCCCAGGAACAAAAGGACTTCACCACCAGCTCCCCTGGAACTCTGCTGAGGGAGTTCTGACCTGCCTTGGAGTGCTTGCCCAGTCTTGGGGCCTCAGGAGGTCGTTTTGGTGTGTTTGGGAGCTGGGAAGCAGAAGCGTGAAAAAGAGTAACTGGTACCCAACGCATCATCCGATTGCGAGTCGCAAGAACGAGAGTGGAGGAGAATTTCATCGCGGCGTCATCACAGCACCCGGAGTCCCCGCATCGCCGAGTGCGTCGAGCATCGTCCCGGTGCGTGAAGATTCCTGACGCTGCGAGGGTCGTCGCAGAACCAGTTTGCGGGCCGCACCACTGCCGGTGCGTGAAAGTATCCAGTCGCTGCGTGTGTCGACGCAGAGTCCCGTCCCGTGACGCATCGAGGGTTGCGGTGCCAGAAGTCAACGCCACGCCAACCTCCGCGACGCATCGAGGGTTGCAGCGCCAAAAGTCAGCGCTGCACCGCGCATCGCGTCGCATCGAAGATCGTCGCATAGTACCTGTGCGTGAAGCTTCCCCCTAAGAAACCTACGCAACGAAAGCCAAAGTCATCGCATCCTCCCCCTACAGATCGGAGCCGGCGCATCCACCTCTGCTGCGTGAAGCAGGGCTGCTGCAAAGCCTACCCAAGATCTCAGGAGTATCGCATCACCTTTGCCATCTTCCTTGTTATAGCTTTTGGGAACCTTATAGCAACTACAGGTACTGTTGGGCACGAGAGTGTCGCATTTTGTGCATTGAGAGTCGCATTGTGCAGGACACTGACTTTTACATCCTGGAAGTACTTTCTGCAAACTCTTGAACTATCTTTAAAGTAACCTTTTTAATTGTATGTTGGTTTTTCTGTAGTATTTGGTCTTGTGAAGTTTTTAGTAAAGATACCTTATTTTTCTAAATCTGGTGTGGAGTAAATCTGTGGTGTTTTCACTGTGTTACTGTGAGTGTTGGTACAAATACTTTACACATTGCCTTTGATAGCCTAGACTGCTCAGGCCAAGCTACCTAGAGGGTGAGCAGGGGTTATCTTAACAGTGTATACCCCTTTCCCTGACTAGAAGCAAGGATCCCTACTTGGACAGTGGTACCTACCCTGCCAACTAGAGACCCCCAGATCTAGCATTGGTGGTCAGCGGTGAGGATTGAACTTGTATTTGTACTTGACCCACAGTGATTGGTGTACATCACTAGTTTAAGTGCAGATCATTATAAAACCACATACTGTATTTTCGATTCTATTTTTGAGTAACTCTTTAAGAGCATCATGTCTCAGGTGGCAACAAGTGAGAGGGCAGAATTGGAGTTTTCCATTGAGGATCTGTATTCGTACAAAGTTGAGGAGCTCAAGCAATTCTGCAAAGACCTTGGTTGCCCTGTGAAAAGCGGATCTAGAAAGGATGTGCTACAAAGAGTCTTGAAGGCCTGGTGGGAAGCCCAAGAGGAAGATGATGCAGATGAAGAGAATGGTTTTGTTCCCCAAGATCTGCCCGTAGGCAGACCAGTCTCAAGGGCTGGCAGCTCCCATTCCAGTAGGGGTCTCTCTCCAGAGGAGTTGGAGGAGAATCAAAGGGTGAGAAACCATGAATTGGAAATAATGAGAATGAAAATGAGGCAATTAGAAGTAGAGAATGCCCTTGCTTTGGAGGAAAGAAAATTGCTTTTGGCTCATGAGTTGAGGATGAGGGAGCTTGATTTGGAGCTCGAGAGGCTTGAGGCCATGAGTGTCTCAGCTGAAGAAGAAAAATGGGTAGCTCAAGAAGTGAGCTTTGCTGAGTTGGAGGTGGAGTCCAGCTCAGATGGTGGCAGCAAGATTGTAGTTTCTAGTGCTGAGAGAAAGGTACAAACACCCAGAGATGTGGCACCTGACTTGAAGGAGGGGGTTGACATACACCAGGGGTTCAGGTTTATGATGTAGTTCCAGTGGGGTGCAGTGTCCCTGAAGTAGATTGGGGAACTGACACAGGGGACCATATTCCTAGTGGTGGGAGATACACTCTACTGACCCTAGATGAGAGGTACAGGGAGAGGGGTTCCCCCATGGTAGAAACCTTGGTATGTGAGTGTGAACACCGCCCAGAAGAGTGTGAGTTGTGTGACAGAGACAGTCAGATACTGTCTTGCCAATCTCAGGAGAGTGGTGTGGGGTACTGGTGTGAGGCACTGGAGGGTGAGGCAAAAGGTAGCTTGGTTAACAACTGTGGGGGGCTGTGTGATTCATTTGTTGGAGAGCATATTTTAAGTCCCTGTTTTCCAGAGCTATGCCAACACCCAGTGGAGTGTGAGTTCTCTGGTTCCAGAGAGCTTGCGTTGGAGGCAGACCTTTGGTTGGATGCCAGAAGGTCTGGAGAGGCATTGGGGAGTGATCCCAAAAGGAGTGGCCCAGATATCTTCCAGACCTGTGAGGTGGAAAAGGTTCAGTGTAGCCCAGTTAGGTCCCAGTGTAGTGGGAGGGATGTAGGGGTTCACGTCCTGTCTCAGTGGAGAAGGGGTGAGTGTGGGACTGTGGGTCCCAAGGTGCCCGAAACCCAGTCTCAGGGCCTGGTGGGTTCCTTAAGGGAACACCAGGTTTGGGGCCTAGACAGTGCTAGTAGGCCATATGGGGAGGATCTCCTAGTGTCAGGAGAACCTGGAGCCTCTGTAAACAGAGCTCCAGTGGTTCTGGTGTCTAGCGGTACCGCTCCAGTTGGGAGGGTGCAGAAGTCCAGACTGAGGGGTGAGAGGGGGATGTGTTCCCCAGTGGGAGAACCAGTGGGTCAGGGACCAGCCAGAAGGGCTGAGTCCCCTAGGAGTGACCATGGTGACACCACTTCTGTCCTGGGGGATCTTCGCGCACTGTCAGGTGGACAGGGGCCGGGAGATCTGCGCCAGGCAGACTGTCACGAGACACATGAGTCAAGTGTCACCCTCGGGGAGATACTGTGTGAGTCCCCAGAAGTCCTGGCATGCCAGGCAGGTGTGCAAACGCAGGGTTTCGTCCCTGGGTTGGGAGGCCAGGTTCAGGATCTGTCTGACCTGGAGGGAAGGACATCTGTAAGCTGTGTCCTGACCGGTTTGGCTTCCAGGGGTACCACTCAAGTGGGGAGGGTGCAACACTCTGGAAGGGGGTGCAGAGGGAGAGAGTCCTCGCCTCTGACCCCGGTGCAACCTGAGGGTTTAGACCCTAGGTTGGGAGACCAGTTGCTGGAGAGAGGTCCTGAACTGGTGGGTGAGTTGTGTTCTGAGGGTGACTCTCCAGGGAGGAGAGGGCAGGACCCCAGAAGGAGAGGTAGGGGGAGGAGAGCCCCGCCCGTGACCTCTGGTCAGCCTGAGGGTACAGACCCTGGGCTGGCGGGCCAGTGTCAGGATGCCCTAACTGACGTGGCAGGATAGAGAGTGGAGGAAAGGTGCCAGGCACCTGGGGCTACTGCCCCCCACTTTCTGATGCCACAGAGGGTAGAGAGGCCTGACAGGCATGAGGCCTGGCTCTCATCACTGACAGTTGTCAGTGGCCCCTGTGGCTGGTTGTCCTGGTGGACAGGGTTGCCCCTGGAAGGGGGGCAGGAGTCACACCCTGGGGGTGGACTGGGCCACACCGTTGTGTTGGTCATGTGGGTACTGTCTACCAGTAGGGACACATCTGTGATGGAAGTCCTGGTGCGCCAGGTAAGTGTTCAACCGCAGGGGTTGGTCCCTGGGTTGGGAAGCCAGGTGCAGGTGTTGCCTGACCTGGAGGGAGGGACATCTGTAAACAGTGTCTCTACCAGTTTGTCTTTGAGGTGTATCACTCCGAGTGGGAGGGTGCAGACTTCGGGAAGGGGGTGCAGAGGGAGTCCTCGCCTCTGACCCCGGTTCACCTGGAGGGTGTAAACCCTAGGTTGGAGGGACAGGTCCGTGGTGTACCCCCTGACCTGGCATCCCAGTTGCAGGATAGAACCCCTGAACTGGTGGGCGAATGGTGCAGGACACCTGCCACAGGTGCCCTGACTATTCTAGAAGGGGGTACCGCTCCAGGTGGGAGGGTACAGAGCCCCAAGGAAGAAAGAGGACCGGGTATGGAAAAGCCTTCCCCAGCCTCCTGTCCAGCCACCGGATACAGGCCCGGGGCTGGTGGGTCAGTGCCAGGTTGTCAGACCCGACCTGACAGGAAAGGAACTGGACAAAGGGTGCCAAGCACCTGGGGCCACTGCCCCCCACCTTCTGACGCCACAGGGGTTTGAGGGCCCTGCGAGGCATAAGGCCTGGGTCTCATCCCTGGCCACTGTCACTGGTCACTGCGGCTTGCTGTCTGTCTGTTGGGACACACCTGTGGGCAAGTTAAGGCTAGGTGCTGCACAGGTGGTGTCCACAGGTGAAGAGAAGGGTTCCACATGGGTTGGCTTGGTGGACCCTGAGAGTATGGATGGTGAGATCCAACCGGGTTCATGAAGGCCTAGAACAGGAATAGTGCCCTGCTGTTTGGGCCAGTTTCCGTGTTCTATCGCCCTAAGCAGGGAATCCCATCGAGGTATCGCTTGGTCTACCCTGGGTTTAGGCTGGAAGGGGGTTATATTGGAAATGGCCCTTTTTGCAGGGTTATCCCCAAACTTTTTGCTTCTTCCTCCTTTATTTTTTCTGACCCGTGGTTGTTGGCAATAGGACTCTGGGCACTTTACCACTGCTGATCAGTGCTAAAGTGCATATGCTCTCTGTATAAATTGTTATATTGATTGGTTATCCATGATTCGTATATTTGTTTCACCTGTTAGCCCCTAGTAAAGTGCACTGAGTGTGCCAGGGCTGGTGATTCAAATGCTACTAGTGGGCTGCAGCACTGATTGTGCCACCCACAGGAGTAGCGCTAAAATGATGTCTTAGGCCTGCTTGCAGTGCCTATGTGCAGTCCAGGTCTGCCACGTCGACCTGGCCAGAGCAACCACTGACCAGGCCATATCCTTCCCTTTCTGTACATGTCAGGCATCCCTATGGTGGCCCTAGGTACCCCCCTGGGCTGGGTGCAGTGTATCTGAAAGGTAGGGCATGTACTGAGGTGTGTAACATGCCCTGGTAGTGAATTACAGCCATTTTCGTTTTTCACTGCTAAAAGGCTACCTTGCCCATAGGACAGAATGGGGAGGCTGTTTACATGCCTATCTTCCCCTAAAGGCAAGATAGAAAATCCAAGTTTGGTATCTTTGTGTTCAGAATTTAATTATACATCTTTTTAGCAAGATGGTTTTTAAATTCACTGTGTGAGAATGACACTTTTTGGAAAGTAGCTATTCTCCTGTTTAACCTTCCTGTGTGCCTGTGTGCAGATTGGCTGACTGGTGTCATGTGATGGGCTAGGTGGCTCCAGGAGTCTGGATGAGTCAGCAGCAGGGTGAATATGGAGATCTGCTTTAGATGGGTGGGAGCAGTAGCCCCTGGGTTTGAGTAGGGCTGCCTCTGCCAGCACAATGCTGGCTCCACCCCCTGCTGGCCAAGCTGAGGACTCTGCCTCTGCCAGCACAAAGAAGGCTCCACCTCCTGCTGAGCGTCTAATGACCCTGCCCCTCACTCTGAAAGGAACCAGGTGCTCCAGGGCAGAGCACACCCAGGACCCGGTTTGAGAAGGGGAATCCCCCCACTGAAACAAAGAGAGACAAAGACTTGGAGGGGTATAAGAAGAGGACCCCATTCACCTAAACTTTAGATCACTTTGGAACTAAGAAGGAACCTCTGCCAAGGAGAAAGCTGAAAAGAACTGAAGAGGAGAAGACTGCCTGCTTGCTGTTTTGCTTTGCTGCCAAGGAGAGGGGAAGGATATTGCTGTGTCCCCTTCTTTTTAATCTGATCTCCAAGGGCCTGAGAAGAGCTGGCTCCCTGTTCAGAAGTCCCAGGAACAAAAGGACTTCACCACCAGCTCCCCTGGAACTCTGCTGAGGGAGTTCTGACCTGCCTTGGAGTGCTTGCCCAGTCTTGGGGCCTCAGGAGGTCGTTTTGCTGTGTTTTGGAGCTGGGAAGCAGAAGCGTGAAAAACAGTAACTGGTACCCAACGCATCATCCGATTGCGAGTCGCAAGAACGAGAGTGCGAGGAGAATTTCATCGCGGCGTCATCGCAGCACCCGGAGTCTCCGCATCGCCGAGTGCGTCGAGCATCGTCCCGGTGCGTGAAGATTCCTGACGCTGCGAGGGTCGTCGCAGAACCAGTTTGCGGGCCGCACCACTGCCGGTGCGTGAAAGTATCCAGTCGCTGTGTGTGTCGACGCAGAGTCCCGTCCCGTGACGCATCGAGGGTTGCGGTGCCAGAAGTCAACGCCGCGCACCGCGACGCATCGAGGGTTGCAGCGCCAAAAGTCAGCGCTGCACCATGCATCGCGTCGCATCGAAGATCGTCGCATCGTACCTGTGCGTGAAGCTTCCCTCTAAGAAACCTACGCAACGAAAGCCAAATTCATCGCATCCTCCCCCTACAGATCGGAGCCGGCGCATCCACCTCTGCTGCGTGAAGCAGGGCTGCTGCAAAGCCTCCCCAAGATCTCAGGAGTATTGCATCGCCTTTGCCATCTTCCTTGTTATAGCTTTTGGGAACCTTATCGCAACTACAGGTACTGTTGGGCACGAGAGTGTCGCATTTTGGGCATTGAGAGTTGCATTGTGCAGGACACTGACTTTTACATCCTAGAAGTACTTTCTGCAAACTTTTGAACTTTCTTTAAAGTAACCTTTTTAATTGTATGTTGGGGTTTCTGTAGTATTTGGTCTTGTGAAGTTTTTAGTAAAGATACCTTATTTTTCTAAATCTGGTGTGGAGTAAATCTGTGGTGTTTTCACTGTGTTACTGTGAGTGTTGGTACAAATACTTTACACATTGCCTTTGATAGCCTAGACTGCTCAGGCCAAGCTACCTAGAGGGTGAGCAGGGGTTATCTTAACAGTGTATACCCCTTTCCCTGACTAGAAGCAAGGATCCCTACTTGGACAGTGGTACCTACCCTGCCAACTAGAGACCCCCAGATCTAGCATTGGTGGTCAGCGGTGAGGATTGAACTTGTATTTGTACTTGACCCACAGTGATTGGTGTACATCACTAGTTTAAGTGCAGATCATTATAAAACCACATACTGTATTTTCGATTCTATTTTTGAGTAACTCTTCAAGAGCATCATGTCTCAGGTGGCAACAAGTGAGAGGGCAGAATTGGAGTTTTCCATTGAGGATCTGTATTCGTACAAAGTTGAGGAGCTCAAGCAATTCTGCAAAGACCTTGGTTGCCCTGTGAAAAGCGGATCTAGAAAGGATGTGCTACAAAGAGTCTTGAAGGCCTGGTGGAAAGCCCAAGAGGAAGATGATGCAGATGAAGAGAATGGTTTTGTTCCCCAAGATCTGCCCGTAGGCAGACCAGTCTCAAGGGCTGGCAGCTCCCATTCCAGTAGGGGTCTCTCTCCAGAGGAGTTGGAGGAGAATCAAAGGGTGAGAAACCATGAATTGGAAATAATGAGAATGGAAATGAGGCAATTAGAAGTAGAGAATGCCCTTGCTTTGGAGGAAAGAAAATTGCTTTTGGCTCATGAGTTGAGGATGAGGGAGCTTGATTTGGAGCTCGAGAGGCTTGAGGCCATGAGTGTCTCAGCTGAAGAAGAAAAATGGGTAGCTCAAGAAGTGAGCTTTGCTGAGTTGGAGGTGGAGTCCAGCTCAGATGGTGGCAGCAAGATTGTAGTTTCTAGTGCTGAGAGAAAGGTACAAACACCCAGAGATGTGGCACCTGACTTGAAGGAGGGGGTTGACATACACCAGGGGTTCAGGTTTATGATGTAGTTCCAGTGGGGTGCAGTGTCCCTGAAGTAGATTGGGGAACTGACACAGGGGACCATATTCCTAGTGGTGGGAGGTACACTCTACTGACCCTAGATGAGAGGTACAGGGAGAGGGGTTCCCCCATGGTAGAAACCTTGGTATGTGAGTGTGAACACCGCCCAGAAGAGTGTGAGTTGTGTGACAGAGACAGTCAGATACTGTCTTGCCAATCTCAGGAGAGTGGTGTGGGGTACTGGTGTGAGGCACTGGAGGGTGAGGCAAAAGGTAGCTTGGTTAACAACTGTGGGGGGCTGTGTGATTCATTTGTTGGAGAGCATATTTTAAGTCCCTGTTTTCCAGAGCTATGCCAACACCCAGTGGAGTGTGAGTTCTCTGGTTCCAGAGAGCTTGCGTTGGAGGCAGACCTTTGGTTGGATGCCAGAAGGTCTGGAGAGGCATTGGGGAGTGATCCCAAAAGGAGTGGCCCAGATATCTTCCAGACCTGTGAGGTGGAAAAGGTTCAGTGTAGCCCAGTTAGGTCCCAGTGTAGTGGGAGGGGTGTAGGGGTTCACGTCCTGTCTCAGTGGAGAAGGGGTGAGTGTGGGACTGTGGGTCCCAAGGTGCCCGAAACCCAGTCTCAGGGCCTGGTGGGTTCCTTAAGGGAACACCAGGTTTGGGGCCTAGACAGTGCTAGTAGGCCATATGAGGAGGATCTCCTAGTGTCAGGAGAACCTGGAGCCTCTGTAAACAGAGCTCCAGTGGTTCTGGTGTCTAGCGGTACCGCTCCAGTTGGGAGGGTGCAGAAGTCCAGACTGAGGGGTGAGAGGGGGATGTGTTCCCCAGTGGGAGAACCAGTGGGTCAGGGACCAGCCAGAAGGGCTGAGTCCCCTAGGAGTGACCATGGTGACACCACTTCTGTCCTGGGGGATCTTCGCGCACTGTCAGGTGGACAGGGGCCGGGAGATCTGCGCCAGGCAGACTGTCACGAGACACATGAGTCAAGTGTCACCCTCGGGGAGATACTGTGTGAGTCCCCAGAAGTCCTGGCATGCCAGGCAGGTGTGCAAACGCAGGGTTTCGTCCCTGGGTTGGGAGGCCAGGTTCAGGATCTGTCTGACCTGGAGGGAAGGACATCTGTAAGCTGTGTCCTGACCGGTTTGGCTTCCAGGGGTACCACTCCAGTGGGGAGGGTGCAACACTCTGGAAGGGGGTGCCGAGGGAGAGAGTCCTCGCCTCTGACCCCGGTGCAACCTGAGGGTTTAGACCCTAGGTTGGGAGACCAGTTGCTGGAGAGAGGTCCTGAACTGGTGGGTGAGTTGTGTTCTGAGGGTGACTCTCCAGGGAGGAGAGGGCAGGACCCCAGAAGGAGAGGTAGGGGGAGGAGAGCCCCGCCCGTGACCTCTGGTCAGCCTGAGGGTACAGACCCTGGGCTGGCGGGCCAGTGTCAGGATGCCCTAACTGACGTGGCAGGATGGAGAGTGGAGGAAAGGTGCCAGGCACCTGGGGCTACTGCCCCCAACTTTCTGATGCCACAGAGGGTAGAGAGGCCTGACAGGCATGAGGCCTGGCTCTCATCACTGACAGTTGTCAGTGGCCCCTGTGGCTGGTTTTCCTGGTGGACAGGGTTGCCCCTGGAAGGGGGGCAGGAGTCACACCCTGGGGGTGGACTGGGCCACACCGTTGTGTTGGTCATGTGGGTACTGTCTACCAGTAGGGACACATCTGTGATGGAAGTCCTGGTGCGCCAGGCAAGTGTTCAACCGCAGGGGTTGGTCCCTGGGTTGGGAAGCCAGGTGCAGGTGTTGCCTGACCTGGAGGGAGGGACATCTGTAAACAGTGTCTCTACCAGTTTGTCTTTGAGGTGTATCACTCCGAGTGGGAGGGTGCAGACTTTGGGAAGGGGGTGCAGAGGGAGTCTCTCCTCTGACCCCGGTTCACCTGGAGGGTGTAAACCCTAGGTTGGAGGGCCAGGTCCGGGGTGTACCCCCTGACCTGGCATCCCAGTTGCAGGATAGAACCCCTGAACTGGTGGGCGAATGGTGCAGGACACCTGCCACAGGTGCCCTGACTATTCTAGAAGGGGGTACCGCTCCAGGTGGGAGGGTACAGAGCCCCAAGGAAGAGGAGGACCGGGTATGGAAAAGCCTTCCCCAGCCTCCTGTCCAGCCACCGGATATAGGCCCGGGGCTGGTGGGTCAGTGCCAGGTTGTCAGACCCGACCTGACAGGAAAGGAACTGGACAAAGGGTGCCAAGCACCTGGGGCCACTGCCCCCCACCTTCTGACGCCACAGGGGTTTGAGGGCCCTGCGAGGCATAAGGCCTGGGTCTCATCCCTGGCCACTGTCACTGGTCACTGCGGCTTGCTGTCTGTATGTTGGGACACACCTGTGGGCAAGTTAAGGCTAGGTGCTGCACAGGTGGTGTCCACAGGTGAAGAGAAGGGTTCCACATGGGTTGGCTTGGTGGACCCTGAGAGTATGGATGGAGAGATCCAACCGGGTTCATGAAGGCCTAGAACAGGAATAGTGCCCTGCTGTTTGGGCCAGTTTCCGTGTTCTATCGCCCTAAGCAGGGAATCCCATCGAGGTATCGCTTGGTCTACCCTGGGTTTAGGCTGGAAGGGGGTTATATTGGAAATGGCCCTTTTTGCAGGGTTATCCCCAAACTTTTTGCTTCTTCCTCCTTTATTTTTTCTGACCCGTGGTTGTTGGCAATAGGACTCTGGGCACTTTACCACTGCTGATAAGTGCTAAAGTGCATATGCTCTCTGTATAAATTGTTATATTGATTGGTTATCCATGATTGGTATATTTGTTTCACCTGTTAGCCCCTAGTAAAGTGCACTGAGTGTGCCAGGGCTGGTGATTCAAATGCTACTAGTGGGCTGCAGCACTGATTGTGCCACCCACAGGAGTAGCGCTAAAATGATGTCTTAGGCCTGCTTGCAGTGCCTATGTGCAGTCCAGGACTGCCATGTCGACCTGGCCAGAGCAACCACTGACCAGGCCATATCCTTCCCTTTCTGTACATGTCAGGCATCCCTATGGTGGCCCTAGGTACCCCCCTGGGATGGGTGCAGTGTATCTGAAAGGTAGGGCATGTACTGAGGTGTGTAACATGCCCTGGTAGTGAATTACAGCCATTTTCGTTTTTCACTGCTGAAAGGCTATCTTGCCCATAGGACAGAATGGGGAGGCTGTTTACATGCCTATCTTCCCCTAAAGGCAAGATAGAAAATCCAAGTTTGGTATCTTTGTGTTCAGAATTTAATTATACATCTTTTTAGCAAGATGGTTTTTAAATTCACTGTGTGAGAATGACACTTTTTGGAAAGTAGCTATTCTCCTGTTTAACCTTCCTGTGTGCCTGTGTGCAGATTGGCTGACTGGTGTCATGTGATGGGCTAGGTGGCTCCAGGAGTCTGGATGAGTCAGCAGCAGGGTGAATAGGGAGATCTGCTTTAGATGGGTGGGAGGAGTAGCCCCTGGGTTTGAGTAGGGCTGCCTCTGCCAGCACAATGCTGGCTCCACCCCCTGCTGGCCAAGCTGAGG
This sequence comes from Triturus cristatus, assembly GCF_964204655.1. NCBI lineage: Eukaryota > Metazoa > Chordata > Amphibia > Caudata > Salamandridae > Triturus > Triturus cristatus. The sequence goes on from NC_140579.1 coordinate 325,176,456, forward strand.
ACTCTGCCTCTGCCAGCACAAAGAAGGCTCCACCTCCTGCTGAGCGTCTAATGACCCTGCCCCTCACTCTGAAAGGAACCAGGTGCTCCAGGGCAGAGCACACCCAGGACCCGGTTTGAGAAGGGGAATCCCCCCACTGAAACAAAGAGAGACAAAGACTTGGAGGGGTATAAGAAGAGGACCCCATTCACCTAAACTTTAGATCACTTTGGAACTAAGAAGGAACCTCTGCCAAGGAGAAAGCTGAAAAGAACTGAAGAGGAGAAGACTGCCTGCTTGCTGTTTTGCTTTGCTGCCAAGGAGAGGGGAAGGATATTGCTGTGTCCCCTTCTTTTTAATCTGATCTCCAAGGGCCTGAGAAGAGCTGGCTCCCTGTTCAGAAGTCCCAGGAACAAAAGGACTTCACCACCAGCTCCCCTGGAACTCTGCTGAGGGAGTTCTGACCTGCCTTGGAGTGCTTGCCCAGTCTTGGGGCCTCAGGAGGTCGTTTTGCTGTGTTTTGGAGCTGGGAAGCAGAAGCGTGAAAAACAGTAACTGGTACCCAACGCATCATCCGATTGCGAGTCGCAAGAACGAGAGTGCGAGGAGAATTTCATTGCGGCGTCATCGCAGCACCCGGAGTCTCCGCATCGCCGAGTGCGTCGAGCATCGTCCCGGTGCGTGAAGATTCCTGACGCTGCGAGGGTCGTCGCAGAACCAGTTTGCGGGCCGCACCACTGCCGGTGCGTGAAAGTATCCAGTCGCTGTGTGTGTCGACGCAGAGTCCCGTCCCGTGACGCATCGAGGGTTGCGGTGCCAGAAGTCAACGCCGCGCACCGCGACGCATCGAGGGTTGCAGCGCCAAAAGTCAGCGCTGCACCATGCATCGCGTCGCATCGAAGATCGTCGCATCGTACCTGTGCGTGAAGCTTCCCCCTAAGAAACCTACGCAACGAAAGCCAAATTCATCGCATCCTCCCCCTACAGATCGGAGCCGGCGCATCCACCTCTGCTGCGTGAAGCAGGGCTGCTGCAAAGCCTCCCCAAGATCTCAGGAGTATTGCATCGCCTTTGCCATCTTCCTTGTTATAGCTTTTGGGAACCTTATCGCAACTACAGGTACTGTTGGGCACGAGAGTGTCGCATTTTGGGCATTGAGAGTTGCATTGTGCAGGACACTGACTTTTACATCCTAGAAGTACTTTCTGCAAACTTTTGAACTTTCTTTAAAGTAACCTTTTTAATTGTATGTTGGGGTTTCAGTAGTATTTGGTCTTGTGAAGTTTTTAGTAAAGATACCTTATTTTTCTAAATCTGGTGTGGAGTAAATCTGTGGTGTTTTCACTGCGTTACTGTGAGTGTTGGTACAAATACTTTACACATTGCCCTTGATAGCCTAGACTGCTCAGGCCAAGCTACCTAGAGGGTGAGCAGGGGTTATCTTAACAGTGTATACCCCTTTCCCTGACTAGAAGCAAGGATCCCTACTTGGACAGTGGTACCTACCCTGCCAACTAGAGACCCCCAGATCTAGCATTGGTGGTCAGCGGTGAGGATTGAACTTGTATTTGTACTTGACCCACAGTGATTGGTGTACATCACTAGTTTAAGTGCAGATCATTATAAAACCACATACTGTATTTTCGATTCTATTTTTGAGTAACTCTTCAAGAGCATCATGTCTCAGGTGGCAACAAGTGAGAGGGCAGAATTGGAGTTTTCCATTGAGGATCTGTATTCGTACAAAGTTGAGGAGCTCAAGCAATTCTGCAAAGACCTTGGTTGCCCTGTGAAAAGCGGATCTAGAAAGGATGTGCTACAAAGAGTCTTGAAGGCCTGGTGGGAAGCCCAAGAGGAAGATGATGCAGATGAAGAGAATGGTTTTGTTCCCCAAGATCTGCCCGTAGGCAGACCAGTCTCAAGGGCTGGCAGCTCCCATTCCAGTAGGGGTCTCTCTCCAGAGGAGTTGGAGGAGAATCAAAGGGTGAGAAACCATGAATTGGAAATAATGAGAATGAAAATGAGGCAATTAGAAGTAGAGAATGCCCTTGCTTTGGAGGAAAGAAAATTGCTTTTGGCTCATGAGTTGAGGATGAGGGAGCTTGATTTGGAGCTCGAGAGGCTTGAGGCCATGAGTGTCTCAGCTGAAGAAGAAAAATGGGTAGCTCAAGAAGTGAGCTTTGCTGAGTTGGAGGTGGAGTCCAGCTCAGATGGTGGCAGCAAGATTGTAGTTTCTAGTGCTGAGAGAGAGGTACAAACACCCAGAGATGTGGCACCTGACTTGAAGGAGGGGGTTGACATACACCAGGGGTTCAGGTTTATGATGTAGTTCCAGTGGGGTGCAGTGTCCCTGAAGTAGATTGGGGAACTGACACAGGGGACCATATTCCTAGTGGTGGGAGGTACACTCTACTGACCCTAGATGAGAGGTACAGGGAGAGGGGTTCCCCCATGGTAGAAACCTTGGTATGTGAGTGTGAACACCGCCCAGAAGAGTGTGAGTTGTGTTACAGAGACAGTCAGATACTGTCTTGCCAATCTCAGGAGAGTGGTGTGGGGTACTGGTGTGAGGCACTGGAGGGTGAGGCAAAAGGTAGCTTGGTTAACAACTGTGGGGGGCTGTGTGATTCATTTGTTGGAGAGCATATTTTAAGTCCCTGTTTTCCAGAGCTATGCCAACACCCAGTGGAGTGTGAGTTCTCTGGTTCCAGAGAGCTTGCGTTGGAGGCAGACCTTTGGTTGGATGCCAGAAGGTCTGGAGAGGCATTGGGGAGTGATCCCAAAAGGAGTGGCCCAGATATCTTCCAGACCTGTGAGGTGGAAAAGGTTCAGTGTAGCCCAGTTAGGTCCCAGTGTAGTGGGAGGGGTGTAGGGGTTCACGTCCTGTCTCAGTGGAGAAGGGGTGAGTGTGGGACTGTGGGTCCCAAGGTGCCCGAAACCCAGTCTCAGGGCCTGGTGGGTTCCTTAAGGGAACACCAGGTTTGGGGCCTAGACAGTGCTAGTAGGCCATATGAGGAGGATCTCCTAGTGTCAGGAGAACCTGGAGCCTCTGTAAACAGAGCTCCAGTGGTTCTGGTGTCTAGCGGTACCGCTCCAGTTGGGAGGGTGCAGAAGTCCAGACTGAGGGGTGAGAGGGGGATGTGTTCCCCAGTGGGAGAACCAGTGGGTCAGGGACCAGCCAGAAGGGCTGAGTCCCCTAGGAGTGACCATGGTGACACCACTTCTGTCCTGGGGGATCTTCGCGCACTGTCAGGTGGACAGGGGCCGGGAGATCTGCGCCAGGCAGACTGTCACGAGACACATGAGTCAAGTGTCACCCTCGGGGAGATACTGTGTGAGTCCCCAGAAGTCCTGGCATGCCAGGCAGGTGTGCAAACGCAGGGTTTCGTCCCTGGGTTGGGAGGCCAGGTTCAGGATCTGTCTGACCTGGAGGGAAGGACATCTGTAAGCTGTGTCCTGACCGGTTTGGCTTCCAGGGGTACCACTCCAGTGGGGAGGGTGCAACACTCTGGAAGGGGGTGCAGAGGGAGAGAGTCCTCGCCTCTGACCCCGGTGCAACCTGAGGGTTTAGACCCTAGGTTGGGAGACCAGTTGCTGGAGAGAGGTCCTGAACTGGTGGGTGAGTTGTGTTCTGAGGGTGACTCTCCAGGGAGGAGAGGGCAGGACCCCAGAAGGAGAGGTAGGGGGAGGAGAGCCCCGCCCGTGACCTCTGGTCAGCCTGAGGGTACAGACCCTGGGCTGGCGGGCCAGTGTCAGGATGCCCTAACTGACGTGGCAGGATGGAGAGTGGAGGAAAGGTGCCAGGCACCTGGGGCTACTGCCCCCCACTTTCTGATGCCACAGAGGGTAGAGAGGCCTGACAGGCATGAGGCCTGGCTCTCATCACTGACAGTTGTCAGTGGCCCCTGTGGCTGGTTGTCCTGGTGGACAGGGTTGCCCCTGGAAGGGGGGCAGGAGTCACACCCTGGGGGTGGACTGGGCCACACCGTTGTGTTGGTCATGTGGGTACTGTCTACCAGTAGGGACACATCTGTGATGGAAGTCCTGGTGCGCCAGGCAAGTGTTCAACCGCAGGGGTTGGTCCCTGGGTTGGGAAGCCAGGTGCAGGTGTTGCCTGACCTGGAGGGAGGGACATCTGTAAACAGTGTCTCTACCAGTTTGTCTTTGAGGTGTATCACTCCGAGTGGGAGGGTGCAGACTTCGGGAAGGGGGTGCAGAGGGAGTCCTCGCCTCTGACCCCGGTTCACCTGGAGGGTGTAAACCCTATGTTGGAGGGCCAGGTCCGGGGTGTACCCCCTGACCTGGCATCCCAGTTGCAGGATAGAACCCCTGAACTGGTGGGCGAATGGTGCAGGACACCTGCCACAGGTGCCCTGACTATTCTAGAAGGGGGTACCGCTCCAGGTGGGAGGGTACAGAGCCCCAAGGAAGAGGAGGACCGGGTATGGAAAAGCCTTCCCCAGCCTCCTGTCCAGCCACCGGATACAGGCCCGGGGCTGGTGGGTCAGTGCCAGGTTGTCAGACCCGACCTGACAGGAAAGGAACTGGACAAAGGGTGCCAAGCACCTGGGGCCACTGCCCCCCACCTTCTGACGCCACAGGGGTTTGAGGGCCCTGCGAGGCATAAGGCCTGGGTCTCATCCCTGGCCACTGTCACTGGTCACTGCGGCTTGCTGTCTGTCTGTTGGGACACACCTGTGGGCAAGTTAAGGCTAGGTGCTGCACAGGTGGTGTCCACAGGTGAAGAGAAGGGTTCCACATGGGTTGGCTTGGTGGACCCTGAGAGTATGGATGGAGAGATCCAACCGGGTTCATGAAGGCCTAGAACAGGAATAGTGCCCTGCTGTTTGGGCCAGTTTCCGTGTTCTATCGCCCTAAGCAGGGAATCCCATCGAGGTATCGCTTGGTCTACCCTGGGTTTAGGCTGGAAGGGGGTTATATTGGAAATGGCCCTTTTTGCAGGGTTATCCCCAAACTTTTTGCTTCTTCCTCCTTTATTTTTTCTGACCCGTGGTTGTTGGCAATAGGACTCTGGGCACTTTACCACTGCTGATAAGTGCTAAAGTGCATATGCTCTCTGTATAAATTGTTATATTGATTGGTTATCCATGATTGGTATATTTGTTTCACCTGTTAGCCCCTAGTAAAGTGCACTGAGTGTGCCAGGGCTGGTGATTCAAATGCTACTAGTGGGCTGCAGCACTGATTGTGCCACCCACAGGAGTAGCGCTAAAATGATGTCTTAGGCCTGCTTGCAGTGCCTATGTGCAGTCCAGGACTGCCATGTCGACCTGGCCAGAGCAACCACTGACCAGGCCATATCCTTCCCTTTCTGTACATGTCAGGCATCCCTATGGTGGCCCTAGGTACCCCCCTGGGCTGGGTGCAGTGTATCTGAAAGGTAGGGCATGTACTGAGGTGTGTAACATGCCCTGGTAGTGAATTACAGCCATTTTCGTTTTTCACTGCTGAAAGGCTATCTTGCCCATAGGACAGAATAGGGAGGCTGTTTACATGCCTATCTTCCCCTAAAGGCAAGATAGAAAATCCAAGTTTGGTATCTTTGTGTTCAGAATTTAATTATACATCTTTTTAGCAAGATGGTTTTTAAATTCACTGTGTGAGAATGACACTTTTTGGAAAGTAGCTATTCTCCTGTTTAACCTTCCTGTGTGCCTGTGTGCAGATTGGCTGACTGGTGTCATGTGATGGGCTAGGTGGCTCCAGGAGTCTGGATGAGTCATCAGCAGGGTGAATAGGGAGATCTGCTTTAGATGGGTGGGAGGAGTAGCCCCTGGGTTTGAGTAGGGCTGCATCTGCCAGCACAATGCTGGCTCCACCCCCTGCTGGCCAAGCTGAGGACTCTGCCTCTGCCAGCACAAAGAAGGCTCCACCTCCTGCTGAGCGTCTAATGACCCTGCCCCTCACTCTGAAAGGAACCAGGTGCTCCAGGGCAGAGCACACCCAGGACCCGGTTTGAGAAGGGGAATCTCCCCACTGAAACAAAGAGAGACAAAGACTTGGTGGGGTATAAGAAGAGGACCCCATTCATCTAAACTTTAGATCACTTTGGAACTAAGAAGGAACCTCTGCCAAGGAGAAAGCTGAAAAGAACTGAAGAGGAGAAGACTGCCTGCTTGCTGTTTTGCTTTGCTGCCAAGGAGAGGGGAAGGACTTTGCTGTGTCCCCTTCTTTTTAATCTGATCTCCAAGGGCCTGAGAAGAGCTGGCTCCCTGTTCAGAAGTCCCAGGAACAAAAGGACTTCACCACCAGCTCCCCTGGAACTCTGCTGAGGGAGTTCTGACCTGCCTTGGAGTGCTTGCCCAGTCTTGGGGCCTCAGGAGGTCGTTTTGCTGTGTTTTGGAGCTGGGAAGCAGAAGCGTGAAAAACAGTAACTGGTACCCAACGCATCATCCGATTGCGAGTCGCAAGAACGAGAGTGCGAGGAGAATTTCATCGCGGCGTCATCGCAGCACCCGGAGTCTCCGCATCGCCGAGTGCGTCGAGCATCGTCCCGGTGCGTGAAGATTCCTGACGCTGCGAGGGTCGTCGCAGAACCAGTTTGCGGGCCGCACCACTGCCGGTGCGTGAAAGTATCCAGTCGCTGTGTGTGTCGACGCAGAGTCCCGTCCCGTGACGCATCGAGGGTTGCGGTGCCAGAAGTCAACGCCGCGCACCGCGACGCATCGAGGGTTGCAGCGCCAAAAGTCAGCGCTGCACCATGCATCGCGTCGCATCGAAGATCGTCGCATCGTACCTGTGCGTGAAGCTTCCCCCTAAGAAACCTACGCAACGAAAGCCAAATTCATCGCATCCTCCCCCTACAGATCGGAGCCGGCGCATCCACCTCTGCTGCGTGAAGCAGGGCTGCTGCAAAGCCTCCCCAAGATCTCAGGAGTATTGCATCGCCTTTGCCATCTTCCTTGTTATAGCTTTTGGGAACCTTATCGCAACTACAGGTACTGTTGGGCACGAGAGTGTCGCATTTTGGGCATTGAGAGTTGCATTGTGCAGGACACTGACTTTTACATCCTAGAAGTACTTTCTGCAAACTTTTGAACTATCTTTAAAGTAACCTTTTTAATTGTATGTTGGGGTTTCTGTAGTATTTGGTCTTGTGAAGTTTTTAGTAAAGATACCTTATTTTTCTAAAACTGGTGTGGAGTAAATCTGTGGTGTTTTCACTGTGTTACTGTGAGTGTTGGTACAAATACTTTACACATTGCCTTTGATAGCCTAGACTGCTCAGGCCAAGCTACCTAGAGGATGAGCAGGGGTTATCTTAACAGTGTATCCCCCTTTCCCTGACTAGAAGCAAGGGTCCCTACTTGGACAGTGGTACCTACCCTGCCACCTAGAGACCCCCAGATCTTACACCCACCCACTCTACCCATTGATCCCTCAGTTTGTCTAGTAAGGTGGGAGTGTTGTTGATTAGGGTGCGGTATATGCGGGAGATACCCCTTCCCCAAATCACCCAACAGAGTCTGGGCCTCAGTGGGGCTGTATTCCGGGAGCCGAGTGCTGTCAGTGATATGTGCTGTGAGGGCGTGTCGTAATTGTAAATATTTATAAAATTGGGAGGGATGTAGGGAATAACAGGTTTGCATATCCTGAAAGGAGAGCATATGGCCTCTAGCCCAAACGTCCCCCAGCTGTGTAATGCCGATGAGGTCCCAGGTTTTGAACCCCCGCAGGCCACTTACTTCCCGTAGCCAAGCCCCATGCCAGAGGGGTGTGCATTGGGTCAATTAACCCGACCAGCCGGTGTGTCGTAGGGATGCCCGCCAGGCCAGCAATACAGACCGCGTCATGTCTGACAGTTGGGACGGGATGGGCCCCCCATACATCATGTCCTGGACTTTGGATAAACCCAGCTCGCTCAATTCCAGCCGATAGGCCGGATTGGACCATCCCCCATTAAACCAATCGTGGACCACCAGTAGACACGCAACTAAAAAATATAGATACAGATACATCATCCCCATGCCCCCGTCAAAGTAGGGGATCCGGCATGTGGCCAGGGCCAGACGCGTCCTCCCTCCGCCTCATTGAAATTTGGCAGCTAAGCTGTCCAATTCCCTAAACCAGGACCTATGAAAACAGAAAGGGGTGTTCCGAAGGACATAGAGGAACCTGGGAAGGATCATCATTTTAAATAAAGCAATCCGACCCAGAGGATTCAGGGGTAATGTCTTCCATTTCTGAAGGTCTTCTTTGGCCTTTTTAACCAGTGGGGTAACATTGTGGGACCAGCCCAGCTCTGGAAGCAGGGTAATCCATATCCCCAAATACTTAAAGGAGTTGCGCCGAAGCGGTATATTGGACTGCCAGTCATAACAGTCTCTCGATAAGTGGAGTGGGACCAGTACTGATTTCCCTGGGTTCATTCAAAGACCTGATGCCTTCCCAAATGCCTGCAGCAACTGGAGGCAGTGTGGCCCCAAGGAGGCGGGTTCGGCCAGAAAGAGCAAGACGTCATCCGCGTATAGCGCTATCTTGTCTGTTTCAGTGTTTAGCCACTCCCAGCCCTTAATGCGGTCTTCAGCCCGCACCAGGGACACCAGGGGTTCCATCGCCAGGGCGAATAGCAAGGGCGAGAGAGGACATCCCTGCCGTTTACCCATAGCAATGGGAATGGCTTCGGACAGCTCACCGTTCACCAAAACTCACGCGCGTGACTGTCCGTAGAGTACACGGACCAGTGCTCGAAATTGGGGTCCTAATCCCATCTCGGCCAACACGTATTGGAGGTATGCCCAGTCCACCGAATCGAAAGCTTTTTCGAAATCTATGAGGAGGAGAGCTAAATAAGGAGTTAGTAAGTGTCGATGTGCCAGAGCCAGCTGTAACCTCCGAAGGCAGTGCCGGGTTGCACGTTCGGGCATAAAGCCGCATTGGTCCGGGTGGACTAGCGAGGGCAAGTATAGCTTCAGTCGCTGGACCAGGATGGTGGCGTACAGTTTGATCTCAGTATTGATGAGGGATATGGGATGGTAGTCCACACAGTGACGGGAGGGAGGCTGAGATTTGGGGAGGACCACAATAGTGGCAATATCCATCTCCGCCAGAAAGGAGCCCTTTTCAAGGGCTTCTTGAAACAGGCCGGCCAGATGGGGCACAAGAGTGGCACGATAGGACGCATAGTATTCTTGGGGAAGGCCGTCTGGTCCTGGAGTCTTATCTGACGATGTGAGGGAAATGGCTTCCTCCGTTTCTTTTCTAGATATGGGGCGGTCGAGGTCCTTCTGGGCGGCCGTCTCCAACCAGGGGAGACTCACATGGCCTCTTTCAAGGAGAAGGTGAAGCGATAGGTGGGGGGTTTGCGCTGCGTACAAACGCCGATAGTAACCGGCGAACGTGCAGGCCATCATTAGAGGGGCACTGTGCACCGTGCCTTGATCGTCTACCACTTCTGGAATTATACGATTCACCCTGGGAAAGGTAGCTAACCTATGCAAAATCATACCATTTTTATCTCCCCAGCCATAATTCTCGCCATCGAGGACCTCCAGAGGAGCTTGGCCGCATCTAGGGATAACTGCTTAATCTCGGCCCGGAAATGGGCTAGTTGTCGGTTTTGGGCAGCGTCCTCAGACAGGGAGAGTGATTGCTCCAAGCGAAGCGCCTGCGCTTCCCTCAGGGTAATTTCCCGTAGCTGCGCCTGCCTCTGCTTCTTAAGTTGCCCCTTTGCGATGCCCCATATGGTTATCTTCCCAGCCTCAAACAGGATACCCAGGGAGGATATGGAACCCTCGTTGGAAATAAAATACTATTCGAGTTCCTTCCCTACCACCTTCTTAAAATCTTTGTCCTGGAGGAACCAGGTGTTCATCCTCCACGTTTGGCGGGCAGAGGGAGGGGGAGTCCCAGTACTGAGGAGCACTGGAGAGTGGTCCGAGATTCCTCTAGGTAGGATATGAGTTTCCACGATTGTCGAGCAGTCAGTGGCGGGGACAAAGATCGCATCTATGCGTGCCTGTGTGCGGTCGGCCACGGAAGTATGAGTAAACTGGATGATGCGTGGGTGCCACATACGCCACACATCACAGAGGCCCAACGACTTGGACCAGGTCCTCAACTGTTTTGCTTGCGCAGTGCGGGCAGCGGAGGGAGGGCCCGTTGTATCTAAGGCCAGGAGGGAGGCTGCATTGAAGTCGCCACCCATGACCGTGGTTGCCAGAGGGAGAGTGGTCAGGAGGGCAGAGGACTGTGCCAGTGTGGGAGTGAGCATTGAAGGGAGAGAGTATATGGACATGAGATTGAGAGGGGAGCAAGCCAAGGAGCCACAAACAGCCACGTACGTGCTTTGGGGGTCATGGGTCACCTGGGACAGGACAAAAGGCAAATAGCGTCTTGTGAAGATGGCCACCCCACGGGAGCCTCTGGAGAAGCCGGAGTGCCACACTCTGTCATACCCATAGCGAGCAAGGAAAGGGCAGCAATTACCCAGGAGATGTGTTTCTTGGAGAAGAAGGATGTAAATTTGGAGGCGATGCGCGTTGCGCAGACTGCAGTGCGCTTCAGCCTGTCCAGAAGGCCATTAACATTCCATGACAGGACGTGGAGCGATGCCCCGAACGTGGTGTCCTCAGTCAGGGCGGGTGATATCGGGGTCTTAGACATGTCATCCCTCGGGGTGTGTGAATGCGTGTGGGGCCAGCATGTATGTGATTGGTCGCGAATGTTGAAAGCTTGTACAGCCCTTGAGGAAGAAGCCTGTGCCAGTCCGTGGAAACTGAAACAACAAAACAAACGAAACAACAACCTAGGGAAAAACCAATCCCAACCCTCCCCCTTCCCCCTCCCCCTTCCCCCTCCCCCCACCCTACACTTCGAGAACAGAAGCATCTGTTGACCCCCCATTTAACTAGACCAAACTAAAACGCTCGGGTTGGTTGCGTGGAGGACCCCTCCAAAAGAACGGATATTCAGTGAATCGGCATTAAACAATTTGAGTGAACATAGAAGTCTACCAATGTCAGAGGACCCAGCCAATGAGGCGCCTTGCCCCAGCGATGGACCTACGTCTTAATCTGACCACTAGGCTGTTAAAGAGTGGAAGTGCAGGAAAGATCCGAGTCTATCTTGGGCAAGCCCACCTGGGCCAGTGATGAGGATGAGCTTAGTAAGTTCTCGGTGGAGCAATGTCTATTGCGTGGTGGAGAGCCTGAATGGCTGGAGGAGTCGCAAAGTTCAGGAGCTGCCACACTTGAGGATCTGAGTGCTGTTGCCCCTGACTGGCACCCCCTTTGAGACCTCATGCAATGCCGGTGCTGGTGTCCCGTCGACCTCGGCCCCTCAGGTTGCAAACCCATGCGCTCCAATGAGGTGTTGCGCCGGAGGCGGAGGGGGCGTTCTTCCATCAGCCATGTCCATGCCACTTGGGGTGAGTCAAAGAATTACGTTTTGCCCTGAAAAATGACCCGAAGACGTGCAGGGAATTGGAGCTGGTACTGTAGGCCCAGGGCGCGCAGCTTTTTCTTAATGTCTGTGTAAGAGCGCCGGAGATCTTGGACTTCCCTGGTGTAGTCCGGGAATATCATAATAACGTGGTTGTGGAACTTGAGGGGTCTGTCTGCCCGTGCCGCCCACAGGATGGCATCACGGTCCTTGAAGTTGAGTACTTTTAGGATGATGGGGCAAGGCGAGGCTCCGGGAGGAGGCTTGGGAGTCAGAGACCTGTGAACTATCTCTACAACGAACCACGTCGTTAGAGCGTCCCCAGACATCCATGACTTAAACCTGGTCATGGTTTGGTTTGGTTTGGTGGAAGGTGGCTGCCTGGCCGCCTGGCCTGCCTCAACCCCCTCAGGAAACCCCACCAGGCGGAAGTTGTTGCGACGTGCATGGTTTTCCGCATCTTCGGCGCGCCTATGGAGTTCCCTGGTATGAGTGCGAAGATGGGCCACCTGTTCCTTATGCTGTGAGATGTCGTCCTCGGCCGTGGATATGCAGGATTCAACTTCTGTCAGCCGCGTGGTGGCGTTGCGGAGGTCCTGCCAGAGGAGGGACACTTCTATGTTGACTTCCCCAATCTTCCCCTCAACGGACGCTTGCGAGGCACTGATGGCCCGGAGGATGGTATCAAGGTCTCTGTCTAGGGGAGGGGGAGGCTCCCCCGCCGCCCTCCCAGGAGGCTCCGGATCGGAGGTGGTAAACCGGTCCATTTTGGTCTGCGTGGGAGCCGGTGTAGACTTGGGGGTCCTGAACCTCCCCATGGCCAGGAGCAGGTCTCACCGCCGCTCCGGTGGCAGGAAGCCAGTGAGCCCACAAGGTCAGTGTGGAGGCCAGGGACCTACAGAAGTGCGGGGTGTCTGTTCGCAAACCGGAGACCGCCCTAGATGCAGGTAGCCGGGGGACACCGTCAGTGCCGACCCCAGGCCGGGGGGTGGGAGGCCAATAGATCTTCAGAAGCCAGCAGGGCATGGAGCAGGATAGCCCAGCCCCACGCCACCAAGCAGTCCCCGGCGGTGTCACCCCTCTGCACGCGGGGCCCCCAGGAGGCAAAGGACCAACTGATGCAGGAGGCCCCACAACCAGCAGACAACCAGAGGACACCCACGACTGTGTTCACCACAGCCACCCGACCACCCGACCCCAAAAACAGGGCCAAGTGCTGAGGGAGCGTTGGCAGATCAGCCTCCTCAACGTCCGAGGTCTACAAAAAAATGTGCGGGAACAAGTGCAGGTGGGGCCACGAGCACACCCTAGGACACAGCCTTTGAGGAGTCAGTCCGTCCGAGGCCCGCGCTCTGGGAGTGCCCTCTGCCACCCGGAAAGATGGCCGAACGTGCCCGCCGTGGACCAGGCCCCACCAATACCACAGGCCACTGTCCAGGCCCCCACGAACTCCCGCACTACAAAACCGGAGAAGGGGAGGTCTCCACTCAGGCCCGGAACAGGAGAGATGCGGCGGGGGGCCACACCTGCCGCCGCCCGGCAGTGCAGCGATCCCCGCCCCAGGTATTGAAGGAATAGTAGTCGCCTTAGTATGCGGTGGAGGATTCAGCCAGTCCGTGGGGAGCCCCGCCCATTGCCATTGTCTCTGCGGGCTCCACCGCAAGGCGTCGCCGCCTCAATCACCGTGATCTGGGCCCATGGTTAGCCCTGGCGTGGTATGGAGGGACAGAGTGCCCCACTGAGCCCAGCAGGTGGTGGGGGGAGGGCGAGTGTCCCACACCTGCGCTGCTGCCCGAGCCAACAGCTGGGCCCCCCACTCACTGATAGGATCCGTGGTGAAGTTCACGGCCAGAGGCCCACCCGGCCTCACGATCTGCAGGCCTTCTTCACCGTCACCACCTCCGCTCCTCAGGCACCAGCCGACATGCTGGCCGATCCGTTGTCGGGGGTCATGAGACGCTTCCAAAACAGTCTCGCCCCAGCGCCAGGCCCAGGAGGGGCACGCGTCTCCACACGTGTCACTGCCCGGTGCTGACAGCCGGTCCCTGCCGCACCCCCAGGGATGATAGTGCCCACAGTCCCTGTCAGAGGTCGGCCAACCACGCAAGGTCACCAATGCAGATGCGGAGCCCAAGCTAGCAGTGCGGGCACAACAGGCCGCAGGCGGGTCCTGCCACATCCTCGCAGCAGGCCGACCCAGAAATCAGCCTCTCAGCAGGGAGGGGGGCCAGAGAGTTCACCTTGCCGGGCCGGGTGGGGAAACGCAATCACCCGCCTTGCTGCCTGAGCTGGCAGCCAGTCCCGGGCCCACTCAGTATGAGAGTTCGCAGTCGGAGGCCGCAGCCTGGGGCCAACCTGATGGGGCGATCCGCATGCGCCCCTCACCACCACCAGTACACTGCCCCACATGCCAGCCGAAATGCTGGCCAATCACCCCTGGATGCTGGATGCGAACCTCGAAGACGCAACCACCAACTCCACAGGCGGTCGGATCCTCGGAGCTCCTCTGGGCCGGTCTCGCCCGCGAGTCACCGCCAAAGGTCAGAACACCAAAGGCAGCCAGGTCGCCACTGCACACCAGGCTCCTGCCCGTCCTAGGACACAAGAGGTGCCGCCAAAGGATGGACAGGCAGCTGGAGGCCGCAGGCTGCCGCCGGGTTCACAGGCCTCGCACCAAAATGCTGGACTCAGAAGGACGGCGCCACCACATCAAGGGCTCCTTTCATGCAGGTAGGACTCTTGGATGGTTGCCGATACGGGCCGGATTCGAGGCGGATGACGGAGGGGTCCGGAGCCCTCTTAGAGTGCGACCGCCATCTTGACGCCTCAGGCCACGCCCTTGCATCACGTGTATTACTGAATTTTTATAATGTGTGTGGAAAATGAAGTGATTACAGAAAACAAGCTGATGTGCACTAAACCACGTAATTCATCTAATTTTAGAATTGCTTTCAGTAGACATTTTTTGACCCTATTTCCAGGTGACAGGACCAATTCTCTGCTATCACTTGATGGGGATGATCAGGTCCAGTATTTCAGTAGAATTAACCCGATTTTATTCCAGGTGCTGTGTGCGTTCTTCACTTTACCACACACAGATAGATTCTATGTCATGCCTTGAACATTAGTATTTGTCGTTTACAGGCCAGGGTCATATGTTTCCTCTTACATGGCCAGTGCTCATTACTCCACTTCAAAGTCACATCGTGACCTGTATTTTTGCATAACAATAATATATCCTGGCCAGGGATAATATTTATTTGTATCTCCCACATTGGGCCACTTGTTTATGTGGCAAGTACTCTAGCTACAGCAGCACACTCCTCACAAAGTCTGAGAGGCACAGAAGGAGATTATTATAAAACAATTTTGAAAAGCTATCCGTGTAAAAAATAAGAATTGTAATTAAAGGCTATGGTTTTGATATTGCACTCCCTAATGTTCCTTAACAAGGCTAAGTGGTCGATTCCGATGTCGGTCGGAAGGGCTCCGAATTAGAATAGGGTTTGCAGAAACTGATCCGGAGCACTTGTTTCTGACCGACTCGTTACCAGTGACGAATGACCAAGTATAATGCCTGGAAACCGTTATGTTTGACCAAATTGGTTCCGAAAGGCATTCGGAGAAGTCTAGCCTTTCTGGAGCCAATTCGTACAGCTCTGTGGACTTGGTTTCCGAACGAGTGAGTACGATGACCGATTTGGACAGCCTTTCTGATTTGTTTGACCGGAAAGCAAAGGCTGCCGGAATCAGTCTTTGGGGACCCGTAGCAGGCCGTCCCTCCACTCAGGGCTCCCCATTGGGGTACCCAAGGGACCCCCCTTTCCAGCCATGCACAATGTGGCAGGCACCAAGGGGCAAAGGGGGGCACGATTTTCCCCAGCCACCCCTTTCTTCAATGGGAGCCTGTGTTCTCATTCGGAACACAGGCTCCCATTGAATTCAATGGGAGTCCGACCGAATTGTATCCAGATGCATACGGATGCATCATACTCACTCGGTCGGACCCCCCCAATCCGAGTCATACGTAAAGATTTCCGGAACCAATTTGGTTGGTATGCATTCCGAACGAGATCGGAATTGGGCCCTAAGTGGTGAGAACATAAGTATGAGCTGCATTACAAGCTAATCACAAATCAGACCCAAGTCATTATTTATAATTAGGAGTCTGGGTTTAACAAAAGGGAGAAATACCTGTGCAAGCACTTCAGGGAGGTGTTCGAGGAGAGGCAACTGGGAGCAAACAGATTGCAGGGGGAGAAGAGTACAGAAGGGCTGTAGTTCAAAAAACACATGCACTCCCATGGAGTGCTTCACACAAAAGAAACCAGCGAAGGACACCAATAACTAGATCACTTCTTTCACTTGGTCCATGCCCCTTTGAATGGACGATGGGACATGAAGGGAAAGTGAAACCAGAAGTCCTCACCAATGACAAGCAAGGAAATGAGAGTGAAGATGAAGCCAAGGAATTGGAAATGAATGGGTGAGCTCTATGTCCCCTTTTGCGCAGTGTCTCAGGTGACACATTGTACTTGAAGAAATATATTTTGCACAATACTCATTGCACCAGGAACTGAGATTTTCACTTTATGTTGTACTACATCACCTTGTTTTACAAGGATATTGTGGCATAGATTTGAAAATTGTGGGGCACAAAAATGGAAATTTTATGGCACAAAAATGGAAATTTTGCAACATTATTGCGGCACTTTATTTTACTTGTAATCCAGCTTTGTGAATCCTTCCAGCTGCTTCATATGACCTTAAATAGACCCCTTGCCCCATGTCATGTTCCCAAAAACCTATCTAACAGTGTTGATAAAGTATTACTCATATTTTGCCTTTGGAACTGAGGCCGCTGCCAGCTCTCTCTCTCTTGCCCCTCTCTCTCTCTCTTTCTCTCTCCCCTTGCTCTCTTTTTCTCCCTATACCATCATTCTGCTAAAAACCACCACCTCAAGAAACAGCACTCACCCTCGTTTTCCTCTCCTTATCTGCATTCGTTACCCTGAGAAAATTATTTTTTGTAAAACACCTTGCTGAAAATGCTTTTTCAGACATTTTTCCCCACCAAAGAGCAGCCTCGGGAAAGTGAAACAAAAGGATGCAATAAATGTTCAAACAAAACAAAACCACCGCAAAGTGACCAGACTGGTTTTAGTCACACCCAAACAAACTAGCGCCACTTTACAGTGTTTGCCAGTGAAGTGCTACTATCATTTTCTCGGGGCATATCAACAACAGTTGGCGATAATTATCGCTTAGCGCTAGGATAATTATCGCCGACTATCGCAGAATTTTATCACAGAGATAGCGTGCTATCAACAACGCTTATCTCCAAAGGACTGGCTCAAGGAGCCTCTCAGAAATCCTCCCCATAATGTCTTATAGATGGTGTTGCCACCATTGGATTATGATGTCGGGCTCTGACAGCATTTCAATGTCAGCCTTTCTGACATGGAAAGGCTGTCAGATAGTGACTTTGGGGGCGACTAGCAAGCGCCCCTTCTCTCCTGGCCCTCCAGTTGTGGGCCAGAGGTGCTTGCCACACGGTGCAGTGATTTACAGTAACTCCCATTTCTCTATGGGAGTTTTTGCTGCGGCCAGTTTCCGTCAGCCACACAAGCTCCCACAGAGAGTGGGAGTTTGTGACCGCACCATGTGTGGTCACATTGAAATTACGGTTTGAAAAGAACGCATAGTAATTGTGGTTTAGAGAGCCTGCTGACCAGAGGTCGATTGGTTCCGCAACCACAGAGATGTCAGTCGGAAGCAACTCCAACCGGCATCATAATGAGGCCCTATATGTATTGTATGCGTACAATAATGAGAGTACACTCACAACCATACATGCCGTGGCCTCTGAATTGAAGTGTCTCTCATCATATGGGTAAATATTTATTATTACACGATATCAAATTACTCAATGAAACTTTAACTGGCATGTAAGTGTATGCAAGGATACCTACCCAAGGAACCACTGTTCTTTTCTTTACTTTATTGCACAAGTTCCCAGAGTTAACAGGCAGCCCCATACATGTTTGTTCTCTATTGCGAATGAAGCATAGTAGGTATAATGAAGATGGTTTTACAAATGAAAACAGCTGCAGAAAATTGCACTTTAGCCTGGGCTGTCAAAATGTTCAGGTAATTAGTCGAAGCTTAACAAAACCTTAGGTGCCTCCCCCAAAGGGTACGATGGGGGAACCAGCCACCCCACCTGCATCACATTTTGACCTTACAGTCTTCTTTCACCAGATATTTAAAAAAAACTAGCTATTATACAAAATACACAGATCTACAGCCTTCAGGTTTAGACTACAGAGCTTCTCTAAGCTAACACAGAAGTTATACACTGAAACCTCACAAATAGTCTTGAAACATAGTTTCACTCACCATGAATCTCCATTGTCCTTTTCTCTCTTCTAGTAGCATGCAACTCTTCACTACTACACAAGTTATGGATGTTTATTACTGCCTACATACCGGCCTAGTAAAGCATGAATGTTGCGTGGGTGCTGTTGCACCCCCTAGCGAGGGCAGTACCTTTTAGTATAGTAGCATGCCTGTATCTTCATGGGCTGCAGTCTGCGTCCCTGGGGAACACACAATGGAGCCAGATGTACTTTAGCATGGTCGGCTTAGATTTTCTTGCTTGGCTCCTATTCTATACTCTAAAACCAGACTGTTGAAAGTGTTGTCTCCGCTGTAACACAGTGATCTTTGTTGCTTCCTGCATGAATACAAATGTCAATAAATCCCGGTTGGAAACCCTGTAGACATCAAAGGTGCCCTGAGTTCGTAGGAAATCAAGTCACCCAGCCTTTCAAGCGGGTCAGTCTCTATGCATCTGCACCTTTTCTTTGATGAAGCTCAAAGTAATTATCTTTGCATGTTCTTTCGCTGGTAGCTGTCTTGACCTTGCCAAACACCCTTAGTGAGATAATGCACATGAAGATTACCCCTACAGAAGGCAGCATATACTACGAATGAGGCCACGTTTATTCACCTCCCCGCCTCAGGATTCCCAAACAAGTCTACAATAGAGAGCTGCCAACCACTGGCAACCTGGAACACTAAGCTTATTTGTTGCTGTACACTTTGAAACACGCCTAAGTGATTCATAATGCTCACAAAGTGATGGTACAGCTGCCAGAGAATCAACCAATTATTTTGTCATAAATTGTGCTCCGGTCATCAAAAAAGATAGGTCCATTTTTTTGTCATAGAACAAGAGCAAAAAAGAATATTTATTCCATAGAGTTGATTGTCATTATATCATTTTAGAAAGGAATACGTCCATTATACTTGACAGATTATCCATAGGCTTTTAAAAGAGAATATGCATTATTTCTAGGCCTGGGAGACATTTTTATTACACTGATGAAATTTGCATAAATTAATTCCCTAATTTTATGCTATGTGAAATTCCTGAAATTGTTTGAAAGTCTGACTCCTACAGAGGGCTTTGGGATATGTCAAGGTTTCTCACCTAAGGAAAAAAAATATAAAAAATAGGACCAAATAGAGCATTTGACGTAACTATTTTACAAATAGCTACAAGTTCCTCTGGGCACTTACAAAATATTCCCATACTCTATTGGTGTGGCAAGCAAGATCGGCTCTCCCCTCTGGTTTTCTTGATTCACCTGCCCCAAGATAATTTTGAGAAAATGATGGAACAATGCTGAATATTTCAGTAGAATTTCCCAAAATATATTTAAGAGTATATAGATATTAAAGGCTTTTTAAAAACTACAATTTCACATCCCTGTTTTTTTCCACAGTATCTATTCTTTATGTCTACAGTTTGCTTCTGTTCATTTTCCTATACAGCGCCTTCCAGAGACATTCTCAGTCATAAGCTATCACTGAGCATCTCTTTGGAATGAGCATGAAGGAAAACAGCTTGATACATGCATCCCACACTCTCAGGCTGTAAACACCAGAACTACAGACTTTACAGGCTTATGAATCATTTAGTTTACCAAGGCTTACATTTCTGTGCTCGAATCGGAATTACGTGGGAATCTAGATAAAGCTATACCCACTATTGTGAATGGGCAAGCATTTTTTTGTGGGTGGGTTGAGAAAGAAAAACAGTAAACAAAGTCATCACACTGTCAAAATAGTTAGAGGGAAAAATCTCTTTTTTTTAACAGTGTTATGATTTCTAGGGTAATTTGTTGTTGTTTTTTATAAGAAGTGTTTATATAGAACATTGGTTATATGAAACTATTTATTACCCAATCTGAACTGATATTAATTTCATCAGTATCAGAACAATGAAATGCTGGTTTGACCATGCTACCATTCGAATTAGCAAAGTTATGATCTCATGCAGATCTGAGCAGTAATTTAAATGTCCTCTGAGCATTGTGGAGACCTTGACGTCAAACTTCAAAACAAGGACATGAATTCAAGGTAGAAATAGAAAAAACAGTAAGTGAGTTGTAAACCCATATTCCTGCCTATATATCACAATGTCATTTAGGTGAAGGCTCAAAGTTGCAGACCAATGTCCTTCTTCAAATTTGTTATTATATTTTTCTTGAGGGCAAATATTTTTTGCAACATCATGGGCTTGATTTAGAGCTTGGCAATTGGGTACTCTGTCAGAAACGTGATGGAGGATATCCGTCTTCCAAACTCCTTTCTCAAGTCAGCAGCATTCTTAAGAGTGAAATGAGGATTTCCAAAAATTCAAATATTTTGCATCTTTTAAAGTCTGTTGTTCTTTTATTCGAGACTACCTTAAAAATGAAACCTTGAAGCACGGGTATAATAATTATTTAACTGCTGCGCTGTAAAGAGAGCTTTCATACCAGAAAGGAATTATTAACAGCCTTACAGTATTAAACAGAATTGACCCAACAATGGTAGATGGAATTGGTTGAAAACATGTCTTAAATGAACAGAAAAAAGTGACTCTTTTTGTGGTGAGATGTTACTTTATTTTACCTTCATTAGAATTGTCTATAGTATTATTGAAGTGTGATTTGAGCACATTCACACTTAAGTTCTGCTGAATTCAAAATTGTATGGGTTTTACTGGCAAACGTGGAGGAACAGAAGCCATATTTCACTTCCTCAGAACTCAACCAGAAAACCACATTATTTGAACAATCACAACAAGGATGAGGAAGTTAATTATGAGCAAACAATAAAGCCATTTACTGCTTATCCAGTGACAAGTGAACAGGCAAAACAGAATGTGCCACCTCCCAGAGTTCCCTGTCCAAACATGGGCAGCTCTAATAACATTGCAGTCTTCCACTCTGTGGCCTTCTGCCATTTTGAGGCAGTTGTTGCAGCTGGTGGTCCTTACCAGTTTGGAACACTGGGATTGATTTAGAGCCTGGTGATCAGGTTACTCCGTCACAACGGTGACAGATATCCCGTCTACCATATCCTATGCGATTTATCTCTCAGTAGATGGGATATCCGTCATCGTTGTGACAGAGTAACTCATCCACCAAGATCTAATTCAGGCCCTCTGTCTTTTTATTCAGCATGAACAGAGAGCAGATATTTTCAGATTATAACATTAGAAAGGACAAAAGATGAACAATGTATCAACACAGTCTCAACCAACTCTTGAACAATGTATCCCCACAAATGCAAACACATAAAAAATTCTGCAGCATTGATTAACTTAGAGTTACTGACAAATGGAGTAGTTAGCTAAAGGGCAGAGTGTATATATAAAAACATTGTTTGGTACTGTAGTTGAAGAACCCTCACATCAGAAACAAATTGTACAACTACCAAGGAACTATTTTCTTAGAAGACATATGATTCTAGAATTGCCCCATCAATACAGCATTCTTGGTGGAAGGGCAGCTTTAGGTTTTTGAGATAAAGGCCCTAGGAGCGCACTGTTCAAAGCTATTTTGCAGTCTCAATGCCAGTAATTCACAACTTCATAGCCTTTGCTGCTGTAGTTGTCGGAAGATTCTTCGTGAGTCAGAAATGTCTTTCTTTCTGACAAAGTGCCTTTTGCAACTCATTTCAAACTGTTAATATGAGAGAATATGAGAGTCATCCTCTTTCTCTTCGCCATTCTTAACACAATGTGTCAGTGATTTAGAATTACAATGGCATTCACAAACAATGGAAACGTTAGTGCCACCAGGCAAGGGCTGATATAAGATGCCATTGCATGCCCTCTCCGATATCCTTTGCTGGGTGTAAATATTTTTTTATAGCAGCCCCTGTCCCTTTCAGGGATCTAGTCTCCTGTTAGAAATGTTCACATGAAGGCAATGTGACTGTAGGGGTGGCTTTCTGCTGTCCTCACTAGGTCTTCAGTCCTGCTTTCACAGGCATTCACTGAGGATTGTAAAATGTCTTGTCTCATTGATACTGTTTACAATATGACATTGGCTTCATACATAAGCACTTAAATCTTTACATCTACCCAGCACTTCAAGACCAAGAGGAAGCTGTTCCCTTTATTAACATGTCACTTTAAGTGCATAGAATAAGATCACTTTGGAGCCACTGTAACTTAGGGATAAAAGGAATGAACCAGACGTCTTCAACTTGTGACATGCTGGCACCTGTTCAATAAGTTATTGTGGTCTTGGTTTAGTAAGATTAAAAGGAAGTTAATGGAGGAAACTTGAAATGTAAATTATTATTCTCTTCCGGCCTTAATGCAATGTTGAACACTTGGGCATCTTGGAAGCCTGATTTCTAGATTCGACCTTTGCCAAACAGGTTGCTCAAGTGAAAGGGTGGGCATTGTCATTGTGCAGGTGAACTCTACCCTTTAAGAAGGAACAGGAAAACGTGTTTTTTGTGTAACACCCCTCTAATGGGATGGTTAGAAGTACTTGCTAAATCCCCAGAGCCAGTATTTTCCCATAGCTCTCTACGGTGATAAGGGAACGGTGCCAACATACATTATCATCCTGACAGGTAGAAGGGATGCAAACTTTTCATAACTTTGGCTCTTCGTCTATTTACCGTAGAGAGTAAGCAACATAGATGAATTCAGGCTAAAGGAATGTGCAAGTCTGTATGTGAGGTAATAGAAGAAAAAGAAATCTAGGTGGGCATGGTAGACCAGTGATGGTGCCACAACCAAATGTGCTATGTAATGAAGGAGTACATTCCTACTGCTGTTCAAGGAAGTGCAGAAAATATTGCAAGTTTGTAGCTGATGTCCTCTCTACTTCTATTGCTATACTCCTAATGGTTTCTTCTCTTAAAATGCTTTCCACACAAACTATTGCAATGTAAGATGATTTCTGTTACTTCAAATTATCAGTCCCTTGGGCAAGAACTGGTAAGTTAAGAGTAAGAGACCATGGAGTAAAATATTTAGTACACGGATCGATACAGATTAAGATCGGCACCTGAAATTGTTCGTTAGAAGAAATTCATGTTGAGAAGTTTAGAATGGTTTCTACTGCACACAGTAGAAACATATCTAATTTTGGACTTCAAACTATGCTGATCCAGCAGAACACAAAAGAGAAAGCGAACTTATCAGATATGAATACACAGACATCAGGTAGCAGTAGCCACACCAATGATGCGACTGAAATCAACTGGGACTTAATTTGCAGCAGTTGATTAGAACTCCAAAAACCCATATGCCAGTAACCCTATCCTCTTGAAAACCTTCCCATTTGTTATAGTATTATCATAGTCAGAGCGACACAAATTCAGCCTGTGTCCAAGAAGTTACGCACGTTTTTCTACGATGTGTACAGGGATCAGAAATAATTCCCTTAGCTCGTAACGAGGGCCGTAAAGTTGTGTTACAATTGGTTTCTATTTATCTACAGTAGCTTCGCATTTAATGTAATACTTCCAGAAAAACAATCTCAACAGCCTTTGTTTGAACCCAGCCAAAGAGCCGTGGCAAGGGAACGAAAAACGGAACGAGTACTGCACATGATGAAATGCCACGAGGAGGAATTTTCTTTTGCATTTACATTTCAAATTATGCCAGCAAATGGACATAATGTTTGCGATGGTAATCTGGGCCTACTGGCAGGAGGGCCCCCAGGAGGGAGGGATGTTGAAACGGCCTGTAGTGCCCTGACTCACCGCATCAATGAGGCGCTTGATAGGGTAGCCCCTTTGGCCTCTTGTGCCCCTAGGAGACAGGGTAAAACTGCCCCTTGGTTCAGTGAAGAACGGAAGGTCGCCAGATCTGCATGTAAACGTTTGGAACGTAGCTGGAGATTGGACTTTTCTATGGATAGGAAGCTGTCCTATAAATCCGGTCTCAAGAAATACCACTCCCTTATAAAAAAGACACGAGCTGCCTACTACAACACTAAGCTTGAGTCAGCTGAGAACTCCTCCAGGGAACTGTTCCGGATTTTTAAAGAGCTGTCTACGCTGGACAGAACGCCATCCCCCAACAGGGACTCAGCTGAGGCCTGTGACAGGATTGCTGAGTTCTTCTCCGAGAAGGTGGAGAAAATTTATTCTACCTTTCCGGAGGCAGCTCGCAATGGGAAATCTATTTCTACAACTGATGAAAAATCGACTGTGGTCTCCTGTCTTCCAAATTTTAGTCTCCCTTCCATGGCGAACTTTCATGCTCTTGCTTTAAGCATTAAGTCAGGTTCTCCTAAAGATCCTATGAAACCTAAGAACATGAAGGATGTTATGGGCACGCTGGCACCTTATTTTAGACATCTCATCCAACTCTCGTTTGACACTGGAGTTGTCCCACGGGAATGGAAACAGGCTGTGGTTGTGCCTATCAAAAAGAAACCCGGAATGAAGTCCAGTCTGTTGGAAAATCTGCGGCCAATCTCGCTATTACCATTCATTGCTAAACTCGCAGAAAAAGTGGTTAACGAGCAACTGATGAGTCATATTAATCGGAACGGTCTGCTGCACCCCACGCAGTCAGGTTTCCGGGCTACCTATTCCACTGAGTCGGCTCTGCTCTTCTCCACGGAAACCATCCGCAGTCTGGTCGACGCGGGTCAATCGGTTGCCCTGATCCTACTAGACCTCAGTGCGGCTTTCGACACTGTAGCCCATACCATCTTGCTGCAGCGTCTTAAGGAAGGCGGAGTGACTAACCTGGCTCTGGAATGGCTCAGCTCCTTCCTTCGAGACAGGAGTTTCCAAGTAGCCCAAGGACCTTTCTTCTCCAAGAATGTTAGGCTAGAACAGGGGGTCCCTCAGGGATCCATTCTGAGCCCTACGCTCTTTAATCTTTATCTTGCTCCCATGACAGAGAGTATTAAAAAGTTTGGTGTTAATATCGTGTCTTATGCAGATGACACACAGCTTGTTGTATCTCTGTCCCAATCCCGTGATGAAGACGCCTCCAACTTCTCACTGTGCCTTCAAGAACTGGCCAGTTGGATGGCTACCAACTGTCTCAAATTGAACGGTGATAAAACCGAGGTAATGATTGTAGGTAGAAACACCAACCTATGGTCTCCCAAGTGGTGGCCTCAGACCCTTGGCCCTACTCCTACCCCGAGGGAGCAAGTGAAGAATCTGGGTATCTGGTTGGACCCTAAACTGTCATTTGACCATCAATCTAGGACAGTGGCTGGTAGGTGCTTCAGCATTATGAAGAGCCTCCGGAAAGTCCTGGATGTGCTCCCTGTAGCGGCCAGGAAAACCTTAGTCCACGCACTTGTCACCTCACGCCTGGACTATGGGAATGTCCTCTACTTGGGTGCCAACAAAAAGAGCACGCAAAGGCTGCAATATATCCAGAACGCTGCGGCTCGATTGGTCCTAATGCTGCCTAGGAGGGCTTCAACAAAATATGCCTTGTCCACCTTACACTGGTTGCCAGTAAAAGAACGAGTCTCCTTTAAGGCCCTTTGCATATGCCACCAAATTCTCCATGATAGAGCTCCATCTTATCTTAGGGACTTGTTGTCTCCCTATTTTCCCTCCAGGACCCTGCGGTCCTCGGGTACAGGACGCGTTCTCATTCCTGTCGTAAAAAAAGCAAGAATGGGGGGTCGCTCCTTCCGTTACCTAGCAGCCAAACAGTGGAACGAACTCCCTGTGGAACTGCGTCTGGAGCAGTCCGAAAGCATATTTCGGAAGAACTTGAAAACCTGGCTGTTCAGGATAGAGTAGATGATCTCTCTCTCTCTCTTCGGTTTAGAATGACTAATTGCCCTACACGATCTGTCCATTTGCACCGCAGCGCGGGGACATACTAGTTAATATAACCGAGCGCTATATAAACTTCTTTATTATTATTATTATTATTATTATTATTATTATTATTAATGGAGAGGATGATTATCTACATAAACTGCTTATAATCCTGCTAAATCAGTTCTTATCAAGACAGGAAATGAATGCATAGTAATCACATGATGTACTCCATATGAAAAATGTGTTGACTGCATTTCTGCTCATGATATTGTTATGTTGTAGGACTGGTATGACTAGTATGAATACCACTAATAAATATCTGAAGAGCTGTAAAATACTTAACACGTTGTTATAAATAAATATGTGTAGGATCCTCAGGAGCTTTTTTCGGTGAGGCTACGATGGAGATCCACGCCTCCTCGTAACACCTGAGAGCTGTGTTGCTGCCCCTCCCCCCTCTCGTGGTCAATGATGGTGGCGGCGGCCGCTGGGCGTTTGCTGGTCCGTGCCGGTTCATGCCGTAGCTAAGGCTGTTTTCATTTCTCCTCCTTCCCGTCTGTGCTCCTTGGCCTTGAGTCGGCGCCACGAGCTCTTGCAGATTTCTGGACATTCTTACTTCTGCGCCGGTCTGGTTCTTTTCGTCTGTGCGATGCCCCTCGGAGTTGTTGAAGGCATTTGGTGTGCTGAGGCAGACGAGGGAGATGAGGCCCAGCTGTCCACTCTCTGCTTCCTGCTGGCTGTTGTTTTGCTCGGCTATCGTTGGTCGTGGATAGTTCCTTCTGTCGCTGAGCATGGAATATGGATGCGGCAAGCACTAAAGTCAGTGAAGTGAGTAGGGGAGGAGGTGGCTTGCTGCTACAGCTATGAAACTATTCTGTTCTTGTGGATTGGATGGAGTTTAGCTTTTGACTCTCTCAAAAATTTTCCCTAAGACATTGTCATTTTTTCTTCTTTTTTATTCAAGATTCTGAAGGGGGAAAAGGGAAAAAAAGGGAAAAAACTTGGTGATTAGTGTGCAGTGTAAAACTCCCGGACTTTTTTCTCTTTTTTGCGTAATTATTGACGCACGCACTATGGGAAAGCTTTTAAATGCTCGCGTCAAAGCTAAGCAACGTCGACAGCAGGCAAAAGAGGCAGCGGCTGCGGCTAGGCTTTTAGATGGAACTGTTTCTAAGGAAGGCGATTCGATACGCTCACCGGAGAGTTCTGGGGCCGAGGATACTTTAATTGAAAATCTAGTTTTACTGAATACGGGGGATGAATGTAATGATTTACATATTGGGGATCATTCTAAGACTCTTGAATCTACTCAGTCTCCCTTATCGCATCCAGTGTCTAAGCAATTTCCCCTGTTCACTAAAACGCCACTCCTTCCTTCGCCTAACAATGCGACCTCCCTGGGGTCTCCAAACCTGGAGTTAGGCTTGACTCAGCAGGTTGGCATAAATGGGTCATGTTCGGCGGCCAACATCTCTACAAACCCTTCCCCTATTGGTGTTTCTACATCTGATCCTAAAGGAAAAAAGATATTATCGGATGCTGCTGATGCTGGAAAAGAAGATGTAAGGGGTGCAACAACACTGCCCCTTGTAGTCTTTGATAGGGGAAGTGACAGGAAGGTGACAGACCCCTTGGGCCCTCTGTTAGAAATGGACACAGAGACGGAGAGGGAGATGAAGATGTCCGTGAAGGACATGCTGAATTTAATTCTGGATGAGGTGAGAGACATCAAGAGGTCCCAAAACGCCGAGCTATCTGCGATTCATCAGCGACTGGACAAAATGGATAAAATCGAGGAATTAGTTTCCTCTTTTCCAGCTGGTTTACTTGCGGCAGAGGAGAGGATTTCCTCTCTAGAGGACCAAATGGTTTCGGTGAAGCAAGAGTCCAAAGATGTTTCCAAACGTACAAAGGTTCTTGAGATCAAACTGGACGATTTGGAGAACTATAATAGACGGTCCAATCTACGTTTAGTAGGTGTCCTTGAAGGAATTGAGGGGACAAATATGCTTGTCTGGGTGACCAAGTTTCTCCATCAGGCGGTAATCCCGGACCATAAAGACGACCTCACCATCACTAGAGCACATCGGGTCCCTGCTCGCCCATTTCTGAACTCAACTCTCCCGCAAACTATTCTGTTAAACTTTGCTGATATTAGGGTTAAGGAGCGAATTCTTTCTAAGGCAATCCAACAAAGGCAGTTCCCAGAAACTGAAGCGGCGAAATGCCGTATTTTTTCTGATATGTCCGCAGCTGCGGCGAGACGCAGGAAGGAGTTCGTTAAACTTCTACATCTATTTAAAGCTAATGGGGCCCAAGCAATGATCGTACAACAATCTAAGCTTAGAGTGCTGATTTAAGGGAAATTCTACATGTTATCGGATGTGGAGGAAGCACAAGCACTGCTCGATGGAATTCAAATTAGCTAGTCTGGATTTATGACTTGTATTTGATTGCTTCTGCTGATAATCTAGATTATGCGCTAAATAGTTTTTTCATTTTTTCTCTTTTGCCTTTGCGCATTCTTATTAGTTAAGGGGGGGGGACACAGTCTCGGGGCTAAGGGGTGTAAATTCAGGACACCCCAATGCTGAGGGGAAGGTCCCTGTGGTGCACGTGGGAAGAAGTAGGTAGTGTATGGAGGGTGCCACAGGTTGTAAAGGGGGGTGGGTGGGTTCAAAAAATCAAAATGAAGTTCTTGGCAAAATCTTTTATGCTTTTTCTTTTTTTTTTCTCTTTTCTTTTTCTTCACTGTTGTTTGGACAACTGCTGGAGGTCAACATGGTCTTTGTGCTTGATTTTCCGATGTACATTGATGAAGGTATTGATTGTTTAAGTAAAATAGGATAATAAGGGAAATTTTGTGGGATGGGTTCTAAGTTTGGGCTCTAATTATGACTAAAATAAATTTGAAAATTATCTCTTTTAATGTGAATGGTCTAAATAATAAAAAGAAGATGCGGGCAATAGAGACTTGGATTCTGTATGAAAATCCCGCAGTTATATTTTTGCAAGAAACTCATATTCCTATTCTCAAAACTGACAGTTTCTCTATGTTCAAGGGGTGGGCCTCTTACCGGGGTTTTTCCTTTTTTTCTCTGTCAGAAAGAGGAGTTGCACTCTTTCTCAATAAGAGATTAGACGCGGAGCTGATTCAAACTAATATGGATACTCAGGGTAGATGGTGTTGGGCTACGTGTAAATTAAAGAATAGACCATCGTATATTACCTTTGTAAGCTTCTATGCCCCCTTGAATGATCGCCCTGCAACATATGATGAGATGTTCCAGTCCCTACTGATGGTGGGTGGGGATATTGTGATTGGAGGGGACTTCAATATTCTCATGAAACCGAACTTGGATTCCACTACCGGTGGGAAAAAGCAGTTGAAGCCTAAATCACTTCAGACAATTATGAATAATGTAGGGATCTTTGATCTTGTTGATCCATGGCGCTTTTTAAATCCTTATAAAAGAGAATATACCTGTTGGTCGGGAAGGCATAAGTCATTTTCTCGAATTGATTTTCTTTTGGTTTCTTCCAAATTTAAAATCCAGCATTATCGGATGTTACACAATGGCTTTTCCGACCATGCGATGGTAGTGGCTGAATTTGTGCTGGAGGAAAGCACGAATACTCAGAAACGATGGATTTTTAATAAATCTTATCTTTCGGATGAAATATGGGTTATTTCTCTTAAAAAGGAGATTACGGAGTATATTGAGCGAAACATGGGGACAGCCCCATTCATGTCGTATGGGACTCATTGAAGGCATTTATACGGGGGGCAGTTATAGGAAGGGACGCAAAGGAATCAGTCATCTATAGGGATACAAAGAATCAATTGCAACAAAATATACAGGTTTTAGTAAATCAAATGTATCATAATCCATCTCCTAAGATACAGAATCAATTGAATGCCGCAAAACGGGAGTTGAATGTACATTACTTCGCTAGAAGTGAGGACATTTTTTGTAGACAAGCCCAAAAAATGTACGAGCATAGTAATTTTACGGGTACATTTTTGGCATGGCAGGTCAGAGAACGTGCTGCAGCTAATGTAATTCGATCTCTTAGATCTCCAGTTAGTGGCATGGATACTTTAGAAAAGGGAGAGATTGGTTCAATTATGCTGTCCCATTATGAGAATATTTATACCTCATGTCACATTATGGATCAGGAGAGATTGAACGATTTCTTAGGTAAATATCGGCTTCCTACTCTCCCTCAACTGGACCAAGAAGTAATGGTGTCATCATTCTTGTTTGATGAATTGGAGTCTGTTGTTAAAAGCCTTCCTCACGGTAATGCCTGTGGTCCAGATGGACTTCCCGCGGAATTCTTTGTTACGTTTTTCAGTTCTTTTTCTCCGCTCCTTCTTTTATTAGTAAATTCTATGCTCGATGGCGGCCCAATTCCTGCGTCTTTCTACAATGGAACGGTGGTTAGTTTCTTGAAAAAAGGGAAACTAGCCCAAGACCACAACTCATATAGGCCCATAACACTACTCAACTCAGATTATAAAATTATTACAAAATTGCTTTCTATTTGTTTTAACCATGCTGCTTCGCAATTGATTCATGCAGATCAGAACGGCTTTATTGCAGGCCGCCAGCTAATTACTAACACACGTTATCTGATTGAGGCATTAGACTATTTTGAAACACGTAGGGTCCCGGCTTTGGTTCTCCTTTTAGATGCAGAAAAGGCTTTTGATTTGGTGGTTTGGGATACACTTTTTTCTATTTTACAGCATTTTGGTATTCCCTCTCAAATCATTACCCTAATTAGGAATTTATATCAGGGGGCAAAAGCTCATATTCTGGTTAACTCATTAATTGTAGGCTCGATTTCAGTGCAAAGAGGGACGAGGCAAGGATGTCCATTATCCCCCGTTCTTTTTGCTTTTTTTATCGAGCCTTTAGCAGTAGCAATTCGAAAAAGTAAGGATATTCTTCCGCCAATTCCTTGTATGGACAAAATTAAATTATACGCAGACGATATTATGTTGCTGCTGAAACCTGAGATACATACGCAAATACAGGCTTTTTCGGTTTTTACAGAATTCGGAGCATTGGGGGGGGTATCGAATTAATAAGAAGAAAACTGAAATTTTGATTTGTGGTAAGAATAATCCTGAATTGCATTTAGATATTCAGAGCTGTGTTAACAATAGACCCAAAAAGTATTTGGGCGTTCTTTTCTCACCTTTAGTACGTGATTTGTACACATTGAATTTCGAGCCTTTGATTCAAAAAGTTCGTAAAATGCTTCTACGATGGAATCCACTGCCCTTATCCATTTTGGGTCGGGTGGCTTTAATTAAAATGTCAGTACTCCCTTTATTTAATTTCCTGTTTTCTACTATTTCCTGTTCACTCCCAGGTTTCTTTTTTTTCAAAAGTTGAATCTTTATTTTCAGCTTTTCTCTGGGCTAAAAAAAAACCTTGAATAGCTATTAGTACTTTATATGTAGATAAGGAACAAGGTGGTCTTGGTCTGCCAAATCTGAAGGCCTACTATTATGCATACTTTTCACAGTATCTTTCAAGATTTAAACATTCAATACCTAGAGTTGTTTTGTTTATAAACTTTTTTTTTGACTTAATTTGTAAAGAGACCAAAATTCCCTCTCCTCTTTCGATACTTAAATCACCCAAATTAGTCAGATATAAGGTTCTGAGCTGGTTTTTTAAAAAACGTGACGTCATGCTGAAAAGGTACTCGCTTCCCTTTTTGAGCTTAATAACTCCCCTGAGTGATGCTGTCCTGGGATTCGGAATTAATATCGGGCCAGAAGTTATATATAACTGGGCCAGATTTGGGTTTACAACTTTATCGAACTTTGTGAAAGATGGAGCATAGTTGACTATTGATGAGATGTCCACCTTAATTTGTGGGAACTTTATTCTTATGGGTTCATATGGTTTATTGTATAAATCCTTGGTTCAATTCAATTTAGCACAAAATAGTCAACTATTACATTTAACAAATTACCTTTTCTGGTCCCCACTTTTCAAAAATCCTGGAAAATGGAGGAAAAGCTTAGCACAAAGTAGGGAGGAGGATGTGAGCGCCAAAGCAATAAAAAAGTGGCAGAAGCAGGAAGGCATTAAAATAACTTAAAATTTTTGGAATACTTTAAATAAATTTAATTTTACGGTTTTGAGAGGTGCCAATTGGCGACGAATGCTTTTCTTTAGTAAATGGCTCTTATATTACACTCCTGCAACTTTGGCTAAAATGTATAGCACTACGCCGCCTACTTGTTTCAGATGCACCCAATCGGACTTGGCTAACTGGTCTCATATAATGGCTTTATGCCCTAAAATTAAGATATTTGGAAAGGAATGTTTTCTTTGTTTTCTCTTCATTTACATTTCTCGATTACTAGATATGAAAACCTAATTATATTTGGATTGGATTCAGAGTTAAAATTGGCCGATTCTATGGCGCAACTTCTGTATATTTTAATCGCAGTGGCTAGATCACTGATTCTCCAATACTGGAAGACAGAAATAGTTCCAACTGTTGATGAATGTTATCAAAAAATTAAGAAAGTTAGGAAATCTGAATTTATTTTTGCTCAAAGGACTGGGGCACTGCGTAAATTCACCAAAATCTGGGAATCTTTTTTTGACTAAATCTACTTCCGGATTGTGGTAGATCATTATTATATTTGTTGCCATAATTTAAATCGTTGAATTCTTTCTATGTATGTTTGTGGGGGTCTCTTTTTCCTTGATTTTTTCTTTTGTTGTTGACGTACCATGTTTGGATCCAGCACATTATTTATGTATGATAAATTGTATTATTTGTCCTAATGGATTGCCAAGAACTCAATAAAAATTAATAAAAAAAAAATAAAATAAAAAATATGTGTGTTGCAAAGTCGTCCTGTGCCCTGGGCACCCCCATTTTTTGCTGTCTGGTACTGGTGGTAACTGACTCCGACTGTCCCTGGGCTCTGCCTAACCAGGCCCAGGGAAAGAGCTTTTGTGAAAACAGTGAAAACACACACATACATGATGGTACACTATATATTAGAGTACTCTTATAATTGGTATGCCCTACCCTATAAGTCCCTGGTACATAGTGGGGCAGGGGGGGTCAAACCTACCTTTAAGTCCCTAGTATATAATAGGGCATGGCAGTTTAGCGGCCAGCAGCCCTTTCTGCACTTGCATGTGTGCACTGCTGAGTGTCTGAGGTCATTTGAAAAGCAGCCCTGTGTTGCAGCACTTTTTTAAATGTAAATTGTGCCCAAACTCCACTTTGGTGGTGGGGGCACTTACAAAAGTGATAAACTACACTATTCTGGCACATTAGATACCCCCAGGTTCTCCATAGGTGTCCCAAGGGTAGGGGGCCATGTACTTATAAGAAAGGCACTTATAGAAGAGTTTTTTTATACCCTGGGGTTAGAGAAATTGCACATTTCACTTACCCATTGTAGTGATCGAGCGTTATGTGATTCTGAAATTTGTAGGGGTGCATCATATTCACCGTTAGTCAGCACCCGCATATTAATCGATGTAGGTTAAAAGTGCCATAGAAATGTATTGCTGTAATCGTTTTAACAGAGGTGATTAGAATTGTAATAATGCTTTTGTGAAGAGTAATGTTGCAAATCATGGCGAATGTATTTAGTAAATGTATAATGATTAGTTCTCGCGCAATGCAATGTATTAGGTTGAACGTGTGCCATGTTAAAAGTACATATGTAGGTTGCTTATTCACGTATATGAAAATAATGAACTAATGCTTAGAGTGTGATTTAATAGTGTGCTTAATAATGTAAAGGCCTGATTGCATATACGAAAAGAGAAAGGCCTGTTCATTTTCTTATGTTAGCTAAATGTTGTAGTCCGAAAATGATTTCCCTTGGTAAAGGCTTTGGGTTGCAGGGAGATGAAAAATCTTGAAGACGTGAAATGTTTTCATACCCATGTTTCTGTTGCAGGTGCAAGGACATTTAGCTCGTTAGTGAGACTAGGTCTTTGTTTTAGGAGTTAGGATGCTACGAGAAGCCAACAGGGGAGTACATCGGAATGCGAGGATGATACTTTCAGCGGAGAAGGTGCCTGGGACCCAAGGTCAAGCTAACCGTCATTGGATGCCTTGCAAGTTTGATGGAAAACTACTGGGAGAAGACCTGGCTGAAGAGGTGTGCCGAAGGGCGTGATTCTATGATTTGGGGGTTTTGTATTAGGGACAGTGCCCCGTGGGTTGAGCAGTTGAGGTTTGGACGGGAAGCTAGAAAGAGCATCTTAGAACGAGCTCTGACTAAGTGAATGTACTTCTTAGGAAGTCTTCACTTCTGACACCTTTTATTCTCCGTGCCTGGGAAGGGAAATGCTAAGTAGGGATGTCACCTTAGAGTTAGTGTAGGGATAGACTAACGCTTTTCCTTTTTAGACTAATGATTCCTTATTTAGACATTGGCTTAACCATTGCTTTCTTGATGATTTTGGAGTCAGTGATTCTTTTTGTTTTGAGTTGGATGAAAATCCTCCATAGACTTGCCTTTGTATTACTGCTCATTTATCTTTTACACCTTGTACTGAGGTGTTTGTATGTTCAGCTATTTTTGGTTGTAATAAAATCTTATAAATTTTAGATTCGGAGTCAGTGGTCCTTTCCCAGTGAAGTCTAACTTTGGTGATTATGTTCTGATAATCGTATTTCCTCCCCTCTACGCTATTTAGCAGATAAAAAGATCCTGGCGACCTGAGAGAATTCTTGGAGATAACCAGGTAGGCAAGAATCCGGCCCCATCAGTTGGTAGCAGAGGATGGTTATCTCTGATAGCGAGGGGAAATCTAGATCAGGATAAGAGATTCTTGAGGCCCATAGAAGTCAAGTGATGGTGACTCATCGGATGGCGAGCAGCGGACGACGGCGGTTGATGGAGATTGATGGAGAGTAGCAGTGCAGCGGAAAGCAGCAGTTTGTGGAGGAGTGAGTATGAATAGGGTGAGATGTTTGTAGATTGCGGTGTTGATCTGTTGTGTGATGTCTTGCGGAGTTGGAGTGAGTGTTGAGTGATTGTGAGTTCAGGCTGTGAGTGCGCGCAGCCCGGGAAAGTCTTAGGCTCGACGAGTAGCTTAAGCGATTGTGGTGTAGAAGACATCCAAGGTAGATTTTGTTGACCACCGAAAGGGGATCGTGAGATGTCATCAATTACCCGGACCGAGATAGGGGGTGCGAATGTGTGAGAGGAACCGACACTGGTCATGGGTTGTTGTATGTGGAATTTGATATTTGTAACCTATCACAGGTGATTGTCTGGTTGTTCGCGGACAGACAGTTGCCAACCGAGGTCGACAATTTCGAGAGACTGTGGACGGACAGTCAGAGAAGTAACTTGTTTGGGACAAACGGTTATTTCAGCATATGAATGGGACGAATGCAAGGGTGAGACGTGAATTGTGAAGGAGGGGAACTGCTGCGAGCGGAGGACGAGTGACGTCAGAAGGTGCCACACTGCGATAGGGCGGTTGGTGTGAGTGGCGCTGCTATTGGTGGGTTTGACATCAGGAAGTAAACAAAAACATTGTGTGTGATCGAAAATTGCTCATCATGAAATGTTTTAAAGTTTTCCGAGAATTATGTAGAGGTGACAAACATGTGGTTACTCGTGGGGGAGAAGAAGCCCCTCCCGAGGATACTCCGGCGCATCATATGGCAAGAAATGTGGGATTACATACCATAATTTGGCTTGAAAATTTGCATAAAATGACTCAGGGTGAGGGTGAATTGGCTTTCCCACGATATGGCTCCTTCAGGTTGGAAGTGTTGTATCAGTTGAAATCTGTGATGGCGGCTTTACGACCTTTGCCGAGACCTACTCAATTTGAGGCGTTGCATGCATGGATTAGAGCAGCGCATGACAAGAAAAGAGATCGAAGTCAGGAAAGGGTGAAAAAGTCAATTAAGGCATTTCAGGATGCGAGGTGGGACGCAGTAAAGAAAAGGTGGAGAGTGCAAACAATGGAGGGAGACAGGTTGTATCCATTACTGGTAAAGACTGATGGCTCGAAGGTAAAGAGTGCGGATGATGATGATGACAGTGATACAGATGACAGTCTACTAGAGAGGTTGTTGTCCGAGAGACCACCTCCATACAATCCAGATTCCTGCGAAGGGAAGTCGGCTCAAGCAGAAGGGACTAGTGTAGTACCGACTCAGTCGGAGGTGAGAGTAGAAGGCAAAATCTCAACAGGGACTGAGGGCATGAGAAATCGGTCTGAGGCAAACACTGGGGTTGGGAGAGGTGTGAGGTTACCGGATACTCTAAAGGTACCGGTTACTATTGGACCCATCGTTTCTGTTTATGACCCAGACCAGGAGAAGGTTGGGATTTCAGTACAGTCAGCGGTAGGAGCAAGGAGTGTGGTCGAGGGAAATGGATCAGTGAGCGGAATGGAGCATACTCCAAAGACTATAGAATGGAGTACACCATTGCCAGCTACAGCAGATTCCTCCAGGGGACAGGCAGAGGCGAGACCAGTGAGGCCGAGGTCTTTGGCCGAGTCAAGATCAGATTTGCGAATGTGGGCACAGTCGGTGAGAAATCAGAACCAGTGTGAGAGAACTGTAGAAAGTGAACGAGGCACAATAGTAAATCGTTCTGTTCCTATGAGCATGTCAGAAGAAAGTAGGTCCCAGGAACGGGAATGTGATTATGATGAACAAGATGGAGCAGCTTGTCGAGAGGTATTGAAGGAAGCTTTGAAAGGAAGATTGTTGGATGTTGTGAGGTTGAAAGCAGAAGTAGATGAGATAATTTGCCTCTTGAGATAACGTACATGTACGAACAAGATGAGTTAATTTTTGTGGCAAAAGATGTGACTCGCGAGGCGAGAATGGCACATGAGAAGTTGTCATAGTTGGCCAAGAAGTATGATGTGGACGTGTCTAAAACGAAATTATTGCAGGGAAGCCATAGATTGCAGTATAGTGATCAAGAAATGGAGGAGAAAAGGGTCATGGGGTTGAGAACCCATATCAAGGATTTGATTATTGCAATGCGTGCATGGCTTATGCTTGACAAGTGGGAAGAAAGATGGTCCAA
The DNA here is from genome assembly GCF_964204655.1 of Triturus cristatus. NCBI lineage: Eukaryota > Metazoa > Chordata > Amphibia > Caudata > Salamandridae > Triturus > Triturus cristatus. Next base: position 325,213,027 of record NC_140579.1, read on the forward strand.
GAAGAAGAGTTCTAGAAGAACGATAGGAGAGACACCACCTCCAGGTGGAGGGATGACGGAGGTAGGGAATTTCCCTTTGCGAGAGGTGCAGAATGGAGGATACGTGAATGTGCCTTGGAGTAGGGGAGATTTGGCCGCGTTTACGAATGACTTTCCCCATCTCAGGGAAAAGCCTGTGGAGTGGTATAAGCAGGTCGATCGGTTTGTCAAGATTTCGAAGGTGTTGTGGGTCGACTTGAATACATTGTTTGACATTGTGGTTCCGAGTGACTTATGGTCGGCATGCAAAATCGCCGTTGAGTGGCCAACGTCAGAGCCCGACAGGGATCCAATTTCAAATGGTCCGTCACCTATAGTTATGAAAAAGTTTGAACAGGTGATCACATGGTTGAAGTTGAAAATTTCACCGCAGGATATTGATTGGGTCAAGATAGATCGGACAGTGCAAGAGCCAAAGGAGACAGTGCATGAGTTTTAGGAGAGACTTTTGCAGGCTTTTAAGCAGTACAGTGGACTAGATGTATTAGATACGAAAGACATGGGACAGTTTGTTTCGAAGTTTGTGTTGGGATTGAGGCCAGAGGTTAGTCTCATGATACAACAGCATTTGATTTGTTGGCAGAATAAGCCTGTGGATGAGATCTTACGGCATGCCAGGTACTGTAGTGATGAGATAGAATCAAAGCACAGGAAATTGAAAGATAAATTGATGCTTGTGCAGATGCAAACAGCTCAGGGACAGCCTAACGGAGGAACGTTAGGAAGGAAGCAGGAAAATAACCAAGGAGGAAATCAGAATGTCCTGGTTCAGGGAAGACCAAAATCAATTGATCCTAAAACAGGAATGGATGTAGCGACATTGAAAAAGACCACTACGTGTCATCTTTGTCATCAGGTCGGACACTGGAAACGCGAGTGTCCTTTAAACCCGATGAATCAAGTGCAGCAGGAAGAAGAGGTATTTCAGGTACCTGTATCTGAAATGGTTCCCACTGTGACTAGACCTAGGATGGTCAAAGTGGGGACTAATAGCCTGCAAGTCCAAGTCCCACAACCTCCTAGGGTTCAGAACATGCAACAAGGAGTCCGAACTTACATGCAGATGCCCATGTTCGAGGGAAGTGAGGAGTTTGGTCCGGATCCGTTGGCATGACGGTGCCTGAGAGGAGAGGAAGACTGCACACTTGGAGCAGTCTTAGAGGTAGACCAGAGGGGACCATTCGTGGAGGCTGACATTTATGGTCACCCTACCACCTTTTTGGTTGACACTGGTGCTACCTGGTCTACTGTAAGATCAGCAGTAGTCCCCAACCTACCCCTCTCGGAACAATCGATCCAAGTTGTTGGCGTAGCGAATAAGAAATTGACCAGCCCACTGATTGAGCCAATTCCAGTGCGAATAGGCACCTTTAAGGATCAACACCAGTTCGTGGTGTGCAATTCGAGTCCAGTTTGCCTGTTAGGAAGAGATCTGTTGTGCAAGCTGAATTGCACCATCTATTGCACACCAAAGGGAGTTGAAGTACAGACGAAGGATGACGATGCGACCTTTAAGGTTGCAAATCAGCGTGTGTGTATAGAAATGTATCCAGCGCTGACAGTGGAAGAGCTTCCACTTGATCTGAGGGATTCTGTGTCAATTGATGTGTGGGACCTTAGTGGAGAAGAGATCGGATTGGTCAAAGGCGTAGAACCATTGAAGATACAGGTCAAGCCGAATGTAGAATTCCCTAGGACGCCCGGTACAATCTGTCACCTGAGACACTTGCAGGGATCAAGCCTGTAATTGAATCTATGACTAAGCAGGGAATTCTGAAAGAGATCATGGGTAGCCCATGTAAGTCACCTATCATGGGACTACAGAAGCCGAGTGGGAAATTCAGGACTGTGCAAGACCTGCGAAAAATCAATGATATAGTTGTCCCATGCTGTCCGGTGGTACCGAATCCATCTGTAATACTGTTTCAGATCCCATGTGAAGCTGAGTTTACAGTGATCGGTTTGTGTCAAGCATTCTTTTCGATCCCACTCCATGAGGAGAGCCAATATCTTTTTGCTTTCCGGCTGGAGAACCGTGTTTTAACATGGTGTCGTATCCCACAGGGGTACACAGAGAGTCCATCGATCTTTAATCAGATCTTGAAGAAGAATCTCGAAGGTCTCGTGTTGCTGCAGAACTCCGTTCTGGTGCAATACATTGATGATTTGCTTGTTGCATCGGAAACTGAAGACGCTTGCAGGATCGATACCATTGCCTTACTGAATCATTTGGCAGAGAATGGACACAAGGTGTCTCCGAGCAAATTGCAGTACTGTTTGAGTGAAGTGCAGTATTTGGGTCACAGAATTGAGAAAGGCAGGAGAAAGGTGTCACCAGATCGCATTGAGGCTATTATGAATATGCCTGTTCCTACCACCCAGAGAGAAGTCCGAATGTTCTTGGGGATGGTTGGCTATTGTCGCCAATGGATTCCCAATTTCTCCTTTGAAGCGAAGCCCTTACAACGGCTGACACGCAAGGATGTAAGTGATCCGGTACCATGGGACGATGACTGCTTGAGGTCATTTTTGAGGCTGAGAGAAGCCTTGTGTTGCGCTCTAGCATTCAACTTGTTCTGTTGCGAGAGAGAAGGTTGCGCATTGGCAGTTTTGACTCAGAATCATGGAGGTGTCCGTAGACCAGTTGCCTACTTTTCAGCTACTTTAGATCCAGTAGCTTCTGCGTTGCCCGGATGTCTTAAATATGTTGCTGCAACAGGTGTCAGTATTGAAAGATGTGAGAGTATTGTAATGGGACATCCGCTTACAGTTTATGTGCCACACTCTGTTGAACTGTTGACCCTTGGCCTTCCCTGGTAGGTCGCAACCCCCCCGCTGCCGCTCCGCCTGCACCCCCGCTGTCTCTACTGCCGCTGGTGAAATCAAGGCCCTCCACCACCAGCAGGCATCCACCTGCGCCTCATCCCTGGTGGCCAGTGGTGGCCTTGGGTTCGTTTCCGCCTACTGTGTGTGCCTGTAACTGTCTGCCCGCTCCTCTTCTGTGCCCCCTTGCCCCCCGCTCGCCGCTTTGCTTCTGTGTCCCCTTTTGAATTCTGTACCCCTCGCCAACCTCTGTGCCCTCTTTTATTTTGTACCGACTGACTTCTGTGCCCTCTGTGACTTATGTGCCCCCTTTGATTTTGTACCCCTTGTGCAGACATCTGTGCCCCCTTCTCGAGTCCTTGCCCCGCGCCTGTCTCCTTTCCCCGTCCCCGCCGCTGCTTCCCCTGTGGCCCCGCCCCCTCTATGCCCATTCGCTCCACCCGACCCTCGCCTCCCACCTCCCACCTCCCAGCTGCTCCTCCCTCCCCACCTCCCCATATATGGCGGCTGCTGCGCGGTGAGGAGAGCAACCCTTGACCTTCCCTGGTAGGTCGCTCCCCCCCGCTGCAGCTCCGCCTGCACCCCTGCTGTCTCTACTGCCGCCAGTGAAATCGAGGCCCTTCACCACCCGCAGGCATCCACCTGCGCCTCATCCCTGGTGGCCAGTGGTGGCCTTAGGTTCATTTCCGCTTACAGTGTGTGCCTGTAACTGTCTGCCCACTCCTCTTCTGTGCCCCCCTGCCCCCCGCTCGCCGCTTTGCTTCTGTGCCCCATTTTGAATTCTGTACCCCTCGCCAACCTCTGTGCCCCCTTTTATTTTGTACCGACTGACTTCTGTGCCCTCTGTGACTTCTGTGCCCCCTTTGATTTTGTACCCCTTGTGCTGAACTCTGTGCCCCCTTCTCGAGTCCGTGCACCGCGCCTGTCTCCTTTCCCCCGTCCTCGCTGCTGCTTCCCCTGCGGCCCCGCCCCCTCCACGCCCATTCCCTCCACCCGACCCTTGCCTCCCACCTCCCAGCTGCTCCTCCCTCCCCACCTCCCCATATATGGCGGCCGCTGGCGCGCCGAAGGCACACCTAAGGCAAGCCCATCTGCGCCCGTCTGCGCCTGGACCGCGCCCAGCGCCAGAACCCCTGCCCCCCGCAGCAGCCACGAGGACCTCCGCCGCTATGACGTCAACACCCGCTCTCAACCCATGAAGAACCTACACCTGCTGCAAGGCCACCCCAAAGCGCACCCACGCCCCTTTCACCTGCCTGAACTGCAGCTTCTCCTGCCTCATAAGCGCCAAGACGCCTGCCACAATGGAACCCAACCAGCTTAGATGCATCCTGATCAACACCCGCTCCGCACACAAACACGCCGTCGAACTCTGGGACCTACTTGACACCGCATCACCGGACGTCGCCTTCCTGACGGAGACCTGGATGAACGAAGCCTCCTCGCCAGACATCGCCATAGCCATTCCAGACGGGTACAAGATCACCCGCAGAGACCGCACCAACAGGGCCAGAGGAGGAATCGCCATTGTCCACAAAAACACCATCAGGGTCTCAACAAACACCAACGACACTCTCAGCACTGCCGAACACATGCACTTCCAGATCCACACGGACCCCAAGACCACCCTAAGAGGCACCCTCGTCTACAGACTGCCAGGACCCCAGCCTCAATTCTGCAACTCCATCGCCGACCTCATAAGCACGCACGCGCTGACCTCCACTGACTACATCCTCCTCGCAGACATGAACTATCATCTGGAGAACAACAACGACAACAACTCCTCCACCCTGATCGTCAACCTCGGACTGAAACAGCTCGTCCGACGCCAACCCACATCGCCGGTCACACGCTAGATGCCATCTTCTCCTCAGGCCCCCACGTCACCTTCAGCCACGCCTCCAAACTCACCTGGACAGAACACCACTGCATCCACTTCTCCTTCCGAAAACCCCTCACACACCACCGCACCCTACAGACCCCCCGCTGTTACTGGGGCAAAGTTACTGAAGAACAACTACAGACAAGCCTCACACTCAACCCTCCGATCAACCCCACCAACCCGGATGAGGGTGAACTCACCCTCGAACGCTGGATGAACGACTGCGCCAACACCGTAGCCCAGCTGAAAAAACCACCAACAGAGACACCAGCAAAAGAGTCAGCTGGTTCACCCCGGAACTCCTCGACTCAAAGCGCACCTGCCGGAAATTGGAGAACATATGGCACAGCGACAAGACGCCGGACAGCCGCGTTGCCCACAAAGACGCCATCCGCAACCACCACCACCTCATCAGGACCGGCAAAATGACCTCCTTCACAGACCGCCTTGACAACAACGCACACAACAGCAAGGAGCTCTTCACCATCGTGAAGGAACTCTCCAACCCCAGCTCCAGCGCCAACGACATCCCACCATCGCAAGCCCTGTGTGACTCCCTCGCCACCTTCTTTCACTGGAAAATCATCGACATCCATGACAGTTTCAAACCCAGGACGACCCCTGCAGACCTCGCTGCACCGGACCCACCGCACTCCACCGCCCACGACACCCTGACAACCTGGGCCAACGAGAGCATCGAGGACACAATCAAGACCATGGGCACAATGCACTCTGGATCCCCGTCTGATCCTCTCCCACACCACATCTTCAACAAAGCCAGCAATTCCATCGCACCCCACCTGCACAAAATCCTCAACCTCTCCTTCGAGACAGCCACCTTCCCTGAAAACTGGAAGCACGCAGAGATCAACGCCCTATTGAAGAAACCCAAGGCTGTTCCGATCGACCTCAAGAACTTCTGACCCATCTCCCTGCACCCATTCCCAGCAAAGGTCATCGAGAAGATAGTTAACGCCCATCTCACCTGTCACCTCGAAGACAACAACATCCTGGACCCCTCCCAATCAGGATTCCGCAGCAACCACAGCACCGAGACCGCCCTCATCGCCGCCACAGATGACATCAGGATCCTTCTAGACAACGGCGAGACGGCGGCCCTCATCCTCCTGGATCTCTCCGCTGCCTCCGACACCGTCTGCCAGCGCACACTACGCACACGACTCCAAGACGCAGGGATCCGGGAGAAGGCCCTGTACTGGACCACCTCCTTCCTCTCCGGCAGAACTCAGAGAGTCCGCCTTCCCCCGTTCCGGTCCGAGGCCTCCGAGATCATCTGCGGCGTCCCACAAGGATCTTCCCTCAGCCCAACGCTGTTCAACATCTACATGGCACCACTAGCACGCATAGCCCGACAGCACGACCTCAACATAATCTCCTACGCCGACGACACACAGCTGATCCTCTCCCTCACCAAGGACCCTCTCTCCGCCAAATCCAACCTCCACCAGGGAATGAAGGCAGTCGCCGACTGGATGAAGGAAAGCCGACTCAAGCTGAACTCAGATAAGACGGAGATCCTCATCCTCGGGTCCAACCCCTCAGCATGGGACGACTCATGGTGGCCCGCATCACTGGGGACCCCCACCGACCACGCACGCAACCAGGGAGTCATCCTAGACTCAAAACTCACCATGACCAAACAAGTCAACGCAGTCTCCTCCACCTGCTTCAACACCCTCCTCCTCCACCTGCTTCAACACCCTCCGCATGCTCCGTAAGATCTACAGATGGATTCTGACAAACACGAGGAAAACAGTCACCCAGGCCCTAGTCAGCAGCAGACTCGACTACAGAAATGCCCTCTATGCCGGAGCCTCGTCCAAGCTCATCAACAGACTGCAAAGAATCCAGAACGCCTCTGCACGCCTGATCCTCGACGTCCCGCGCCGCGACCACATCACCCCCCACCTGAGGAACCTGCACTGGCTCCCCGTTGACAGGAGAATCTCCTTCAAGCTCCTGATCCATGCACACAAGGCACTCCACAAGACCGGACCAGCCTATCTCAACAGTCGACTCTCCTTCTACTTACCCAACAGGAAACTCCGCTCTGCCGACCAAGCCCTGGCCACGGTCCCGCGCATCCGTAGAACCACTTCCGGAGGCAGGTCCTTCTCCCACCGCGCCGCCAAGACCTGGAACACCCTCCCCCTCTACCTACGACAAACCAAAGACCTGCTGACTTTCAGGAGACAGCTCAAGACCTGGCTCTTCAACCAGTAGCAGCAGCACATCTCCCCCAGCGCCTTGAAACCCTTATGGGTAAGTAGTGCGCTTTACAAATTATATGATTGATTGATTGATTGATGACAAGGACTAAAACAGGACTAAAACACAGCACCTCATGAACAGGTTGACACGTTACGAGCAAGTCATACTTGCTGCAGAAAATGTGACTTTGAAGAGGTGTTCTGTTTTAAATCCTGCGACACTGATGCCTATTGATGAAGATTGTGAGGATCAAGACTGTCTCGATGTGACTGAACTGTGCACCAAACCGAGACCGGACATTGTTGATGAACCGCTCCTTGACCCTGATGAAATTTTCTTTGTGGACGGTCCATGTCTAAGAGACAGTGTCGGTCGATTGAGGGCAGCGTTTGCTGTATGTACCATCACAGGGGTGGTTGAAGCTGCTTGTTTAGAGGGAGTACACTCCGCACAGGTAGCTGAAATCATTGCCCTGACCCGTGCCTGCTTGTCGGCTGATCAGATTCGGAAAACGATTTATACCGATAGTCAGTACGGGTTTGGTGTCGTTCATGACTTTGGACAGTTATGGTCACAGAGGGGGTTCATGACATCTTCGGGTACGCCCATTAGAAATGGGGAATATGTGAGACAAGTGCTGGAAGCACTGCAATGTCCGAAAGAAATTACTGTTGTCAAATGTTCAGCCCATTCTAAGGGAACTGACTTTGTATCACTAGGAATTGGCTATGCTGATGAAGTTGCCCGGTTTTGTGCAAAACAAGGATGTATATTTACTGGAGGGTATACTGGAGAAAGCCAAGAAAGAACCGATCTCAGCATGATGTTAGCCATGGCTGATACACAAGAGGAGCTAAAGTGACTGCAGGATGAGGTTACCGATCAGGAACGAGATAGCTGGATACGATCAGGATGTGAGAAGGGAGATGTGGATGTGTGGGTTTCGAGTGATGGACGAGCTGTGCTTTCAGAATGCTTGCTGAGTCCAATGGCAAGACTGATTCATGGTGCAGTGCATCTAGGCAGAGATGCGATGGTGCTTGTGTTCAGACAGACATGGTTCAATCCGAACTTTCGAGCAGTGACTGAAGCTGTGTGTCAGAGGTGTGTTACATGTCAGCAGATGAATGCAGGAAAGAGAAATGCTGTGACTCTGAGTCACATTGGGAGGTCAGGAGGGCCAGTCAATAGGATGCAGTTAGACTTTATTGAGATGCCGAAGTGCAATGGGTTGAGGTACATTTTAGTGGTGGTATGTGTCTTTTCAAGATGGGTGGAGGCTTATCCAACACGCTGCTGTGACCCACTGTAGCTAAGCTGTTGCTGAGAGAGCTTATCCCGAGGTTCGGTTTCCCGACCTCTTTGGAGTCATACAGAGGGACACATTTCCATAGCGAAATCATGAAGTTGCTCTGTGCTGCCTTGAATGTGGACCAAAGACTGCATTGCAGTTACCGACCAGAGGCTTCTGGGATTGTGGAACAAGTTAATGGGACTTAGAAAGCATGGATGGCAAAAGTGTGTTCTTCGACATCCCTGAAGTGGCCCGACGCACTGCCCTTGGTTCTTATGAGCCTTCGTAGTGTTCCTGATAGGAGGACTGGGTTGCCCCCGTACGAAATATTGATGGGGAGGGCAATGCGAGTACCGGCGATACCTGCCACTGCTTTGATTAACATCACTGATGATTTGATTCTCGACTACTGTAAGGGACTGGCTGACGTAGTCCGTTCTGTGTCTCAGCAGGTGCAGGTAGTAACTGTTCCAGCCGCAAGTGACCTGTGCCACGACTTGTGCCCGGGAGATTGGGTGCTTGTGCCTAAACACGTGAGGAAGAGTTGCCTGGATGTTCGTTGGCGTGGTCCGTACCAGGTAATACTGGTCACAAACACAGCAGTGAAGTGTGGGGGACTGCCGAACTGGGTGCATGCCTCCCATACCCGCAGACTTCCAGCACCCTTGGAAGATACAACCAATCTCGTAAATGAAAATCCAGCTGAGGTGGCAGGGCCATCTGAGAGGGCAAGCCAAGCTGTGAGGGTTGCTGATGCAGTTGTTTGTGCACTGGATCGAGCTGAAAGGGGTTGTGCAAATCGAAGCCCCGAATTTGACTCAGACGGAGAAAGTGTTGCTGTGGGTGGAGTAGAGTCAAATTCTGCTGAAGGAGGAAGTAGTGCACAGGGTATCAGAAGGGAGAGCAGAAGTGCCACAGAAGCAGAGAGAGTTTGGCCCGTGAGTCAGAGGCGGCTGAACGTGAGATTGGCACCCGAAAGAGACCTTGCCCCAGTTTCTGAAACGTCTGAATCTGAGCAAAGTGATGAAGAGCAAGCACGAGTCAATTTGAGAAGGTCCAGGAGAATAAGAGTGCCGTGTCAAAGGTGCGCCTCACCAGAGTGGACTTACGTTGTGACTGATGCCAGGCGTATTGAGCACGGGGAGGCTGAGGTCCTTGACGCTGATCAGCAATTCTCCGAACCTGAAAATAGACGTGTTGTTACTGGTTCCAGGTGTGGAAATCGAAGGAATACTGACTCTCAATATTCCGAATCCACCACTGAGTAAGGTTTGTGAACTGATCTTGGAGACGCTGGTTTTTCCGACTTTTGGTATTGTACCACCGCACCAGGAGTTAGTGGTACTTCGTCTTGAAATTTTGCAAGGTGTCTTAGAGATTTTGGGAGCTGATCTTATTCTGGACTAAAGATAAAGACTTTGTTGTACATAAACGTTCAAAGAAGAAGATAACCTAGGCCCGAGTGGAAGAAGAATAAAGTTAGGGACTTTCCGTCGAAATGATGAAAGAAGTCTTTTTGTGAACTGTGTAAATAAGGAACTGAGAATTGCAAGGGGATTTCCAGCTTTGAGGTGTTGTCTGAACTGGTTGACAAGCAGTACCCGGAGGAGAGAGAGACTCTTACTTGCTGCTGTTGAGCCAAGAACTTTGAGAACGTTGCAAAGATGGCAGATGCTGGAAATCCTCACCTTAGGGCTAAATTAGTGATAGGTACACTCTTAGGGGTAGTAATAGTCGCTATAGTTGCGATAGTTGTAGCCTCATATATCGTTTCGCAGGAGAGGGAGGTACAGTGGACACCTACACCTACCACCTATAGCCAGAAAGAGGTTACTATAGGAGCTCAAAGAGCTTTGTTACTTGAAGAGAGTCGTAGATTTCACATAGATCTGTCTAGAAGTGACTTTAAGCTTAATGCTTATGCAAAGTTATTGTATGAGTACGTGGATGCAATGGATGTGAAAGACTGTTATGTGTGCATGCATGGAATTTCTTGTAGTGTGTTGCTTAGTATCTTTTATGAGAGAAAACAATTTGAGTATTTCTTTTCCAATTACGATGCAGTACTTCCTGAGGTTCCAGCTTATAAGCAACTGAATAAATATGATTATTACAAGTCAGAAGACAGACTTCGGAAGTATTTCATACCGTCTTTGGAACTGGATACGGCTTATGCTCACCGACATAATTTGACATGTTCATTGTCAGAGACAGGGAAGAAGTTCATAGGTCAAGTAGAGGATAGATATAGAAAACTAACCCAGACACGAAATACCGTAGAGAGTCCAGTTGATTGGACAAATGAGGAGAGATTGCATAGATCCAAGGGGAATTATGGACCTATGGCGTTAGATCAAGTGCAAAAAGGGAAGTTGTGTGTGAGACGTCCTCAGACCTATTATGAAAAGGTTTCGGTAGGACAAAGTACGTGTGACCATATCTTTACCATGGAGGACTCTGCTAAGAACTTTTTGCAAGGTTTAGTGCAAGTGATTCCAACAGTTTATTATGTGTGCGGAAGGAATGTTTATGTGAGGTTGCCTGTGAATTGGTATGGTATATGTTATCTGGCTATTATTTTCCCGAAAATCTATCATGCAGAAGATTTGGATATTCTGGAGACTGGACATCATTCAAAAGTACGAAGAGCTGCAAGTGCAGGAGCAGTGATTGGTGATATCTTTGGAGCGATGGTACCAAGTTTGGGTGTGATTTTGAATGATGTGAAGATTAGAAGGTTGGCGACTGTAGTTGATGAGTTGTCGATGAATACTGCAAGGTCTTTGTTACTGGTGGATGGAGAGATGTTGTCGATAAGGACGATGGTTTTGCAGAATCGTCGCTTTAGACGTATTATTGGCAAAAGAGGGTCGAGTCTGTAAATTATTGAAAGTTCAGGAATGTTGCACGTATATTTCAGACAATAGCAAGGATCTGGAGAAATATATAGACAACATCACCACGATTCATCAAGAGATTGCAGATCTGACTGAGGAAGGCGTGTGGGAAAAGATTGGCAAAGGATTTGGTCGTGTGGGAAGTTGGTTTGCGAGCTTGGGAAAGGGGTTCCTTGGATTCGTGCTTCAGCCTCTTATTATTGTTGTGGTTTGTGTGATCTGCTTGTGGGGTCTCATCAGAGCCTATAAGTGGTACAGAGGAAACAGAGTTGAAAGAGCTCTTAGAGTGAGTGAGAGGCGAATGGCTAGACTGCAGGACATTCAATATCAGAATCTCAAGAGGATGTAAAGGTTCCGACAGGGGAGGATGGCAACAAGCACTGTTTAGGCCTGTTCTTTCTCCAAGGGAAGTAATTGTGTGATGGTGTGATGACATTTGTCATCAAAGGGGGGAACTGATAGAGCGTTATGTGATTCTTTGTAGGGGTGCATCATATTCACCGTTTGTCAGCACCCGCATATTAATCGATGTAGGTTAAAAGTGCCATAGAAATGTATTGCTGCAATCGTTTTAACATAGAGATAGAGGTGATTAGAATTGTAATAATGCTTTTGTGAAGAGTAATGTTGCAAATCATGGTGAATGTATTTAGTAAATGCATAATGATTAGTTTTCGTGCAATACAATGTATTAGGTTGAACGTGTGCCATGTTACAAGTACATATGTAGGTTGCTTATTCACTTATATGAGAATAATGAACTAATGCTTAGAGTGTGATTTAATAGTGTGCTTAATAATGTAAAGGCCTCATTGCATATATGAAAAGAGAAAGGCCTGTTCATTTTCCTATGTTAGCTAAATGTTGTAGTCCGAAAATGATTTCCCTTGGTAAAGGCTTTGGGTTGCAGGGAGATGCAAAATCTTGAAGACGTGAAATGTTTTCATTCCCGTGTTTCTGTTGCAGGTGCAAGGACATTTAGCTCGTTAGTGAGACTAGGTCTTTGTTTTAGGAGTTAGGATGCTACGAGAAGCCAACAGGGGAGTACATCGGAATGCGAGGGTGATACTTTCAGCAGAGAAGGTGCCTGGGACCCAAGGTCAAGCTAACCGTCGTTGGATGCCTTACAAGTTTGATGGAAAATTACTGGGAGAAGACCTGGCTGAAGAGGTGTGCCGAAGGGCGTGTTCTATGATCTTGGGGTTTTATATTAGGGACAGTGCCCCGTGGGTTGAGCAGTTGAGGTTTGGACGGGAAGCTAGAAAGAGCATCTTAGAACAAGCTCTGACTAAGTGAATGTACTTCTTAGGAAGTCTTCACTTCTGACACCTTTTATTCTCCGTGCCTGGGAAGGGAAATGCTAAATAGGGATGTCACCTTAGAGTTATTGTAGGGATATACTAACGCTTTTCCTTTTTAGACTAATGATTCCTAATTTAGACATTGGCTTAACCATTGCTTTCTTGATGATTTTGGAGTCAGTGATTCTTTTTGTTTTGAGTCGGATGAGAATCCTCCGTAGACTTGCCTTTGTATTAGTGCCCATTTATCTTTTACACCTTGTACTGAGGTGTTTGTATGTTCAGCTATTTTTGGTTGTAATAAAATCTTATACATTTTTGATTCGAAGTCAGTGTTCCTTTCCCAATGAAGTCTAACTTTGGTGATTATGTTCTGATAATCATATTTCCTCCCCTCTACGCTATTTAGCAGATAAAAAGATCCTGGCGACCTGAGAGGATTCTTGGAGATAACCAGGTAGGCAAGAATCCGGCCCCATCAGTAGTAAAGTGCTTCCCAAATTGGCTAAGAGCACAGTGGAGTGTGGATCTACACTATGTTTGCATATTTAGAACCCCTAAAGTCTCCCCTAGGTTTCCCAGGGGTAGGGATCAATGTTCCCTCAAATATTTTCCTCTGTGTACGGCAGTGTAAGGTCTCTGTGCGCTGCAGCCAAGGCTATGTGCGCCAGGAACCAGACCGCGTGAGTGGGTGAGGTGTCTCAAGAAAGGGGCACGACCAGTATTAAAGTGAAAGTGCCTATGGAGTGCTGTAACACAAAGTGTAATAAAAATAAAGAAAGAAAGAAAGATTTGTAGCTTGGCTGCTAAATTGAAAGCGGTCACGTCGCAAACTAAATAAATAAGTGCAGACACTATAGTCAAAGAGGACCGTGCTGGAAATGAAAAATACATGGGGAAATACATGATATAAAAGGTGGTGGCGTGCTGCGACATCGCGGGTGGAATAGGAAAGATCATTAAAGAAAACAGTGGGGGCGTGGCTTGAGCGCCGGCCAAGATGGCGGCGTAGCACCGGAGCTCCGGCGCAAACCTCCTTTCATTTGCACAGTTTTGCAACATTACGGAGGGTTTTCCTGTCGGACAGCGTGTTTCATGATTCGGACCATGAGGTGAGCTGGAAAACTCATTATTTCCCGGTTCCGAGGCGTTTCCTGCATGCCGCTCGGCGGTACCAGCTCCGGCTCCTGCGCAATTACCCGCCATTTTCTCCACCGGCCGCGTCTCCTCACGGCGGCCGGCTGTAGAGCCTCCCACATGCATTGATGGAGTCTGCTGCCCTGAAGTTGGACATTTACAAGGGGTGAGACATTTTCAACTATTTTGATGCATATTTTGGTCGTTTCTCTTCCCCGTATCACACTTCGACCTAATCATCACGGCTATGTGCGCCATTTTGTGGAGAATTTTGTCCTCAGTGCTACAAGGATCTACATGTTGGCTTTAGACTATCTCCCAAGTTCATAACGGTCCCTCTAGTCCTCTGGGCTTTTCTACATGCACTCTACTTGTGAGGCACATGTGGTACTGTTTCCCTCTCTTATAGATGTCTCCCTCACACCGGCCGTGAGTCTATGAGACGGCTGGCTCGTGGAATACGCAGGGTTTCTGCAGTACTATGGATGTTATGTTCTTCAAGGAGGTCAATTGTTGAACTTTCCACAAGTATGGGCTCACCGCAATCTTAATCTTGTTCCTCAGAGAGCTGTTCGTTTGCACCTTTAAGCACAAGTTGTATGCTGCCTCTGTTCTTCTCTGTAAGTCTCCGCATGTAGCCTGCTTGACCTCTTATCACTTAGTTCATGGGATTCTTTGCGGTCTGACACTCACCCACATGTGCCCTCTCCACTCTTTATGGCCTTGCCTTCATAGGGGTCGCTGACGGGACTTGCTAACTCTGGAAATGTCTTTCAGGGCCACAACTGTGTTACCTCTCACACATTTGTTATTTAATTCTACTTCTGCATGACCATGCTTGCTTTTGCTTCGACTCAGCATTGCTTCGCCTTGTGGGGACTTCAGCCTGTCTTTCGCGTTTGCCTGTCTTCCTTGGACTCAGGTTTCCTGTATTTTCATCATTGACCTATTGCTTTCGTTCAACTGACTCTTAGACTCTTCATGGGAAAACTCAGAAATTTAAAGCTGGCTACTTCTTCTCAATTATCTGTGGACTCAGATTCGGATTCTCCCCCTCAGGACATGGAAGACGCCACGGCACCAAAATCAGATCTAATACGAGGAGCCATCCCAAAAGCGCGCAACAAAGGAAAGCTGCCGTCCTCTCTAGCCTCCTCTAAGCGCCTGAAGAAGGATCCACCATCCCCAGGGAGTAACTCCTCATCCTCTTCCATGGATCTCATTTTGGAAGAACTTCGTGCGTTCAAACCCTTTATGGAAGCTACCACAAAGAACATGCAGGCTATGCAGGAAAAATGGTCGTCTCTGGAGTCACGTGTTCAAACTTTGGAAACTTCCACAGACTCTTTGCAATCCTCTTGTTCCCATATTCCGTCAATGGCGGCGGAGATAATTCTACTTAAACGTCAGATGGAGGATTTGGAAAATAGGAACCGTAGGAACAATCTACGCCTATATGGTCTTCCAGAACTTACAGAGGGGTCAAACCCCACCGTCTTCTTCCAATCCTTTCTTGCCAAGATCTTAAATGCTCCGGCCTTAACTTCCGTTAACATCCAAAGGGCTCATCGCCTTGGACCGAAGGTCGCTAGTAAGCCTAGAGGTGTCATTATGTTATTCCTGCAATTCACTGACCTCCTACAGGTCCTTTCAGCTGCCAAGCTCAAGAAGCAAATTATGTGGGAAGGTCATCGCCTCTATCTTTCACAAGACGTCTCCAAGGCCACTGCAGATCGAAGGAAGTTCTTGGACATGCGACCTCAACTACGGGCCCTGAATGCTAGATATGGACTACTACATCCTTGTCTCTTCAAGGTCACATATAAAGACAGAACGACCACATATGAAGACCCTGCAGCCTTGCAGGCGTTTCTCCAATGGCAAGGCCCAGATGTTATGGATGTATCCAGACCTGGTTGACAAGACCTGCTACCTCTTCTTGGAACTCGTTGTGTTATGATTCTGTTGTCTCTCCATTATCGCTGATGTTGTGAATCCCCTACTGTCTCTTCTTCCGATAGCCGTTTCACTCTCATGTGTCCCTTATGTAGTTCAATTGTAGTTTGTTTTTTCCTGTTCCCCTGTGACACGTCTTTCCCTTCAATTGTATATCTCTCTTGTTTTTACAGACATCTCCTTCCTCCCCCCTACCCTGATGTGCCATGCTACTTTCTATATGCTGCGTTTTTGGATCCATGGTAGTTAAGGTTTGATGTCTGCTCTGGTTGTTGTCGTCGTTGTCTCCTGGCGCCATCACCCCATCCTCGTTCTTGAGTTTTTCGTTTCGTAAGTATGTTTTTCAGTCGTTCGTTTCGAACGTGTACTGTCTTCTTGTTGGTTTTTGTTTCTGTCCATTTTTCTACACTTGGTCTCTTACCATTTCCTCTTTCCTCTCTCTTTTCACTTTCTTTCACCTCCCATCTCCTCTTCTTTCTCCTTCCTTTCCTTGGATTCAGTATTATATTCATAGTGGTTCCTTCCTTCTTTTCCTTTCCTTTCCTTCTTCTTTGCTTTCTCTCCTTCTGCCCTCTCTCTTTCACCAATTCATTACAATTCTCTCAGTTTTCTCTGCAGTAATAAGCATGTTGCTGTTAGCTGTTTTTCTTTGCTGTTCCATTCCGTGTTACATCGTGGAACGTTAAGGGTTTAAACAATCCCATTAAAAGGCAAAGGGTTTTATCACATTTAGCGAGACTTAAGTCTGATGTTGCCCTTCTTCAGGAGTCTCATCTCTCCGAAACGGAGGCTCTGAAACTCAAGCGTTGTTGGGTAGGTCATGTTTTTTGCTCCCCCACATTTTCCAAGAAAAATGGTGTTGTGATTTTATTACATAAAAAGTTAAATGTTTCCTCAATTTCTCACAAATGTGATGTTGATGGTCGATGGGTTATTGTTACACTGCTTATAGATAATATTCCTATGACTCTTCTTAATATGTATGCCCCAACTGGGATTGACAGTTTATTTTGGTCCTCTATTTCAACTAAGCTGTCCTCCCTTTCTGGAGATTACATACTTCTCGGGGGAGATTGTAACCAAGTTGTTGATCCCTTCCTCGATCGTCATTCCAATGTTAAATTTGTCCCCTCTAGGATGCACTCTGAATTTGTTAACACTTTTCAAAATAATGCCTTGGTGGATATCTGGAGATTGTGTAATCCTGATTTTAGAGAATACAGTTTTTACTCCCCTCCACATCAATCACAATCCCCCATTGATCATATCTTCCTTAGTAAATCCTTATCCCAGCAAGCTATACGCTCTGACATTGGTTCCATCCTAATCTCGGATCATGCTTCGGTTCATGTGGACCTTGACCTACTTCCTTTTTCCCCTCACTCTGGCAGATGGCGTTTCAACAATGCTTTGCTTTTGGAACCTACTTTTTGTTCTGAATTTACTGCCTTTGCCACTGAATTTTTCCTTCTCAATCATACCCCTGATTCCTCTTTTGTTACTGTTTGGGATTCTTTTAAAGCAGCCTCTAGGGGTTTTATTATTAATTTTGTAGCCCGACGAAAGAAACTTCGAGAAGCCAAGTCCGAACGCATTTTAGCTAATATTAAGACTTTAGAGCTTGATTATCATGCTTCTCAATCTGAGATCTCTCTTAAAAAGCTTATTGATGCGAAAATTTCCTTCAATAAGTTTACAACTGATGCTGCCTCTAACCTTTTGCTAAAATGTAATTCCAGGTATTATGGGGGTAAGAACAAAATGGGGAAACTTTTGGCCAATTACTTAAAGATAAGAAAGGAGCGTACAAAGATTGAGTCCATTAAGACTTCCACTGGGAACTCTTGCTTTAAAGATAAAGACATTCTTTCTGAGTTTGTTAAATTCTATAACAATCTTTATACCCCCGAACACATCCCGGAGACTACGGATCTTCTTTCATATTTTCATTCGCTTCCCTCCCCCGGCTTCTCACGTTGATTTTACTGCCTAGAACGGGACATTTCGCTTTCTGAAATCTCCCATGCTGTTTCAAAATTGCGGCACGGTAAGTCCCCAGGCCCTGATGGTTTCACTATTGAATTTTATAGCCACTTCGCCTCTCTACTTCTCCCTAAACTGTTACTATTATTCCAATCCTTCCTTGCAGCGGGTTCTTCCAGCGGCTCCTTCCAACAGGCTTTAATCTGTTTAATTCCCAATGAAGATAAGGACCACTCGTTATGCAAAAATTACAGACCGATTTCCCTGATCAATATGGATTATAAAATTCTGGCAAAAATTTTGGCATTGCGCATGGATCCCCTTTTACCCGATCTCATTGGCCCTGAACAATCAGGCTTTGTCAAGGGACGTCTCTCATCTGACAATTCCCGTGTTTTTCTTAATATACTTAGCAAGGCTTCCTCTTTGTCACTTTGACAGGATTGGATGGGATTTTATGTTTCACACCTTGCGCTGGATCGGCTTTTCTTCCAAATTCATCTCTCTTATTTCTTTACTCTATTCTAACCCCCAGGCTTCCATTTTTATCAACGGGACGACCTCGGATTATTTCTCGTTACACAGGGGAGTGCAACAAGGCTGTCCTCTGTCCCCCCTTCTTTTTGTTTTAGCCTTGGAGCCCTTTGTTACCAAAATGTGTCTGGATAACAGTATTTCTGGTTTTAAATTTGGTTCGCGTCAGGTTAAACTCTCGGTCTATGCTGACAATATTCTTTTTTACTGCTCTGATCCTGTTTCCTCTATTCCCTCTTTTCTCCAGCAGGTGTCTTCCTTCTCCGCGGTCTCTGGTTATCGCCTAAATGCTGATAAGTGTGAGATTCTACCTTTAAACCCAATTTGTCACAAGCATCTTTTTTCCCAAACGGGTTTCTCATGGCAACCATCTAAGATCAAATATCTGGGTGTTTGGTTCGCTCCTCTCTTGTCTGATACGCTCAAATGTAATTTTGATTATGTCTTCAAGAAAATGGACAAGGCTATTCAATGTTGGAACTCGCTCTTTCTGTCCTGGTGGGGTCGGCTCAATTCTATAAAAATGATGTTATCCCCCCTTCTTCTTTATACCATTTCCATGCTTCCCGTACACATTCCAGTTTCCTTCTTTAAATGGATTGATTCCTTGTTGCTGAAATTCTTATGGAATGGCAAGCGGTCTCAGATAGCTTTCGCTTCATTGCACAAGGATAAGGCCCAGTCTGGTGTGCGCTTTCCGGATTTCAGAGAATATCATCGAGCTTTCTCTTTGAAACAATCGACCGGTTGGTTCCCTTCTGATCTTCCGCACTATCCGCCCGTCTGGTTAAATATGGAATCTTCCTTTCTATCCCCCTTTACCTTTCGCAAGTTTTTATCCTTCACGTCTTCTTTAGTTCGCTTTCGTACGCCTGTTATTTCTCATTCCCGTACTCTTCTTCTCCCTTACATAATGTCATCTTATCCCTCCCTCCTTTCCATTCACGAACAACCGATATGGCACAACTCTCTTTTCAAAATTCGTAATCGCACCATCTTTTGGAAGACATGGCATTCTCGAGGACTGTGTTGGATCTCTCAATTAATTTCCCAAGATACTCCTCTCTCATTCCAGGAACTTCTCGATACAATGCCCTTCTCCCAGTCCTCATCTTATATCTTCGCTCCTTGGCGCCATCTACCGATATTCCTTTGGACCGCAAAGCTACTTCTTTATTATTGGAGACCTCTCCCTCAGCCTCTGCTATTTATAACTCTTTCCGGTACTCCACTGACAGACTAAAATCTAAAATCGAAAATGCATGGGAATTGGATCTTTCTCAGGATTGGCCCATACCTTTTTGGGACAAAATATGGGCTAAGCTTCATAAAGCCTCTAGAGCTGCTAATACTACCCAAACCTTATATTTCATTTATAACAGAACTTTATGTACTCCACATGCTTTATCCCGTTTTTCACCTGACACATCCCCTATTTGTTGGTCCTGTTCCTGTCCCGTTGCAGATCTCAAACACATGTTGTTTGAATGCCCTCCCATCTCCAAGTTCTGGCACCTAGTTTGGACGCAAATACAAAAGATATTCCAACTTAAAATTCTCTTTTCCCCTTCGCAAGTTTTTCTAGGTTCCCTATCACCGACATTCCCGGAATCTCCTTCCCATTATCTATTACTTGACCTTCTAGTTGCTCTGGCTTTCCATACCATTACTTCTAATTGGAAGCAGGCTGCTAATGTCTCCTACCAATCTTGGTGGAATGCAGTTTGCTTCCATCATCGCCTAGATACTAATTACGTATCTCCCGTTTCCCTAGCAATTAAACGCGACCTGATTTGGCTCCCTTTGGTAAACTATCTCTCCTCCTTTGCTCCAGCGCACGCCTCTCCAGACACTAACACAGTTGAGGTGCGTAAGCCACCATGATTTTCTTGTTTCTTTAATGCCTTTTTGCTATGATATTACGTTCTACTATATTATATGGTATTTTTCATTCCTATTCGTAGGTTCTGTTCATGTTATCTTCATGCTTGTTATATTTGTTCTTAATGAGAGTTTCTATTGAATTGCTTATTTTTTGTATATGTTTATCATGATGATTATACCCCGTTCCCCTCCCTTCTCCTTCCCTTCTTTATTTCCTCAATAAACTCAAACTTAAAAAAAAAAATTAAAGAAAACAGTGCTCACCCACTAGATAAAGCAGACCATGTAAGAACACAAGCAAAAAGGCCAGTCCTAATGGGAGGATACAAATGCATACAAGGCGGTACTAAGGAGGATTTACTAAGCCTATTCATGAATCAAAAGCAACCATTTAGAAAGGACAGTAACAGGAGCCAATTGAAAAGATGGATAGGAAATGGACTGAGCTTCTAATCTATGCCATACATCAATACAGCATGTTTTGCTGAGCAGCGCATGCACTGCCCAGGCTCGACCTTAAATCAAACAGGCGTTTGGCCTAAAATGATGTAGAAACCTATGGGCTTTCAAGCTGTTCCACCCATTGCTTCTATTTCAGCTATTCTAGTGCGACATGGCAATGGTTTTGGCGCTGCGTGCCAGGGGTCTTGATCTTGGTGAGTGCCTCTCCACGGAAAATTATTGGCATCCTCACTTCACCTGCTTTGTTTTAGATAGCACATTTTTCTGCCTGTACATCCATATTTCAGAATTCAGACCTTGGAACTGTGTGGCTGCTTTGCTTGTGCCATGAACGTTGGAAAGACCTTTAACGACTCACCACTTTCAAACATCACCAGCCACCACTGATGACCCCAGAACCTAATTTTCATCATTTGAATTTGACCCAGAGTAAGAGTCAGACACGTGGGAAGGGGCAAGAGAAAAAGGACAAGACAGTGACAAAGGCAAAAATCAGGGATGATAAAGAACCTACAAGAGTGAGAAAAAGAGACAGAAAGGTTAGGGTGGTGAAAGAAAGAGGCATGAAGTGGAATCAAGATCAGGGACCTTGTAAATTATGCAACTCAAGCGTGCAACAGTGCCAGCGTCGAGTTCACAGAAACACTTTGTACCCCTGCACTTACTGTGTTTTTTACAGATACTTTAGTTTTGATATCAGGGAAATGTAGAATGTGCTTTTGTTTATCTGAATTGCTAGAGTTATACATAAAATTCACTTTAAGTAGATCCAAGGACTCTGGGAGACACTGCCAAAATGACTTAGGCAAAATGTAGTCTTTAAAATGTGATTTAAATAGCCAAAGTGAAGTTACATAAAGTAGGAGGATCTATGGATGTCTGACTGTTAAAAAAACTCGATGCAATCTAAAACAGGCCCAAGAACACCCAAGCTGCCCCAAGGGAACAATGCTCACTGCCCTTTAAACACATTGAGGCTGATAGAAATAAGATAAAAAAGGCACGAGGGAGCCGCAGAATGAAAGCAATTCAAGATTCCACAAAGAAGAGGGCGGCTGCGGGCTGATTGTGGGGCTTTTTTTAAAAAGTATTCCTGTTAAGCGCAGCACCGTCATGTGCTGCAATTAACATAAATATTTTCACAATGGCCCACAATCGACCCACAGCCTCACATCATTAAGAAAAGACATGCATCAAGTTCAAAAGCACGACGTGTAAAGCACATGTCGTGCTTTCAGACTTGCTGCATTTCTTTTCTTAATGGAGGGCTGCTGCGGGCTGATTGTGGGGCTTTGTGAAAGTATTCCTGTTAATCGCAGCACTGTCATGCGCTGCAATTAACATAAATATTTTACAATGGCCCACAATCATCCTGTAACAGCGCTCCATTAGGAAATAAAATGCAGCAAGTGCTGAAGCCACTTGCTGCTAATTGCGTGCTCAGGTCCGTAAAAGGGAAACTTACCTGCCACTCCCGGTGACGGGAAGGCTCTCGAAGGGATGTGCTGTGTGAGTGCTTCACACAGGACAGTGCGTGCTCTGGATGCAAGAGGTGCGTAGGCGCTCATGCGCGCACCTTTCTGGGAACACTGGTAGTGATTTTATAGATATAAGCAGGGTCCTTATAAAGATGTTTTATAGGCCCTGGTGATGGAGAAATTGTGCATTTTATTTTCCCCATTGTAGATCCCGATCCACATAGGTGAACATGGCAATAGTTTATTAATGAATAACTATCGCTACAAAAAATATCATTCAATTACTTAGGATAATTGTGTTGATAAATCCAACAATATGCTATTGTTGAATATATATCCTAAAATATACAGAAAGAAAGTTATGAGACGTTCTTCTCAGTAAGCCACAATACAGCCTTCCTGTGGTCTCCCCTGACTGATCAGAGTAAGAGGATCAGCCAGGCTGCTTCGATGAAGTGATAAGTGGCTCACCCAGTGAGAGTCTATCTCTTTTAAGAGGATTCTGCTCCACAGGAATGCCAGAGCAGGGGGGAGGGGTTATATACTATAGAGTTTCGAAGGGGGTTGGGACAGGCAGGGTATGTCAGGCCGATCTATCCACCAGCTCCCCTGACCCACCCAGATTGCAGGCTTAAGGCAGAAATTTGCAGATGGTAGGGGAGGAGAGCTATAGAAATGAGCCATGCTTAAGGTTGGTTTAACTAGTTCTTGCTCCTCTGCTGGAAATTCAGCAATACTGAATTTTGGAAGAATAGTGCTTTCTGTGAGAAGCTTATGCCACACTTTGGAGGATGCAGTCATGCTCTGGAGTATTGCCTTGCACCTCATTGGACAGCAGTACTCTCCTTTTTGACACCCAGAGTATAGATGCAAAAAGTGCAGAGCTTCTAGGATCTGTTGCTTGAAACTCAGAGAAGAACAGGGCTTGCCAACCTGGAAACTTGATTTGCACCATCAGGCACATTCTGACTGACTGTGCCTGTTGCATTATCTGGGACTACAGCCATTTGGATGTAGCTTGCTTCAAGTGGAATAAAGAGTGGACTCCCTGCAAGCAACAGGTTAACAGAGCTTACCTGGACCATCCCCACCAAGAATCCCCAACCTCGAGTGAATTCAGTGAATTTGTAAGGGCTTTGTCCAAGTGGATTGTGGAAATTAAAGTCCAAACTTTCAAGGACCATCTTGGAGCTTGCAGACCCTTGGACACTTTGGAACCCCCAGACGAACTTTAGGAAGAAGTTCCAGAAGTTTGGAGACGGTTGTAGCAACTTTGGAAAAAAAGGTCCATAAGTGGATTGACTCAACCTGGAAAGCCATGCCGGCGACCCTCAACCACGAGCTGGTCTGCCCTGCTGGTTCGTCGCACTGAAAAGTCCCTGAGTTTGACCGGGAGCTCCCTGGAAAGCAAGACGGTGAACCCTCACCAAACCCAACCTGGTGAAGAGCATTGAGGGACCCAGCAAAAAAAGCTCCAGAAAAGGTTCTAAGTCCGAAGTTAAAACCCTCACCGGCCCGAGTTCCAGAGTTTGACCAGGAACTCGTGAATGTCAAGCCAGCATTCACCGAACCTGGAGTGGTGAAGAGACTCAAGGGACCCTAGCAGGAAAAGCTTCAGAAAAGTTTCTGAGTCAGAAGGTAAAATCTTGATCGAAGCCTAGTGAGAGGTGTATCTGAGCAGGGCTCCATTGCAGTCGGCCTGAAACTTTGACTTTGGTCTGGCCAAGCGTGACCAGATGTCCCAAGGTGGCGCCATAGGTTTCTAAGTGCTATATCATGCTAAATCTTTAAAAATGTATATCTCCGGTTCCCTACATTGAATTCTTGTCAGTTTGGTGTCATTTTAAAAATAACAATATTTCCTATTTTTATGAATTAGTGTTGGATTTTTATTGGGTGTTGTGTCTTTATTATTCACTGAATAGTTTTTTTTTAATGCTTTACATGCCTGTCTCTGAAGTTAAGCCTGCCTGCTCGCAGCCAAGCTACCAAGGGTTGAGAATGGGAATAATTTTTTTAGACCTATTATGAGGCTAGATGGTGTTATTGGCCTTATTGCCAGTGGTAGATGCCTATTTACCACAATTATTAACCCACTTTGCAACAATGTGAAAGACACATTTGATAAATGCAGTCCTTTGCCAACGACAAGCAACCCTTTCGGTAGGCTTTTGATTTTATTAACATACACTATATTAGAAAAGTAGGTAAAAACCTAAAGGAATCTATTACTGTTTATGTTTTTTAGTTAAATAATTTTTTATTGAAGATAAGAAAGCACAGGATTACAAGTATGGATTAAGCCAATAAAGAACATAAGTATAAGCATACAGGCAAATATAAAATAGTGATAATACACTAAGCGAATTATACATAAAAAGGTTATATACTATATGAACAAAGATAGTAATGTTGCTAAAAACAAGAGGCAATAACAAGAATTATTATATTATAATAGGACATAAAGATCCTGAGGATATAATGAGAATGAGTAAAATCTGTAGATAGGAGGTTATTTTGTTTGTTTGTTTAGCAAAAAGGGGAAAAGAAAAGGAAAACAAAAGAACAGAAAGAAGAGAAAAGGAGAGAAAGAGAGGAAAAGGAGAAGAGAGGAAAAAGATTATGTTGTTGATGACAGAAAAGATGTAAAGGGAAGCCATAGTAAATCAGATTTGATTTGTAGATGAATGGAAGGTTGAGGAATAGAGGCGATTCTATGTTCATCACATATAAAGTTCCACCAATCTAAAAAGGCTAGTTTAGAGTTGTCTTTCCAACAAGTTAGTATAACTTTAAAGGCCACAGCAAGAGATAAATCCAGTAATGGTGAAATAGGAATCACTGTATCAAAAGCTGGCGACAAAGTGCCTAAAAATACATTTTGAATATTAAGTTGTAATTTATGAGAAAAAATCACAGCACATTTTGACCAAATAGCATCCCAGAAAGCATAAACCTTAGGACAATAAAATAATAGCTGCAATAAAGAACCTTCAGCATTAAGGCAAGACCAACAAGATGCTGTGACAGAATGATTGAATTTATGTAACAAGAGAGGAGTAATAACAAGTCTATTATAAATAACAAATAGGGATTGTGTGAGATTAGCAGCCTTAGATGTCTTAAATAGTTTCAGCCAGAACTTGTCCCATTGTGATATAGATAGAGTCAAAGAGAGGTCCTGTTCCCATTCCAATTCAACCTTAGACTTATTCCGAGTGACAGTAGGGGAAGATAAAGATTTATAGATGAAAGAGGCAGTAGGAATAGTGTCATTAGAAATTTGATATAAAGAAGAGTCAGGAAGAAAGTAAGAAGGAGTTGGTAGGGAGAGGAATGTCTGAATACATCCCTGTAGAATTGGAGCTAGAGTATCATATTGCTGAATACAGGAATCAGGCAATTGAAAAGATTCTTGCAACTGATGTAAAGAAAGAATTACATTATTGGCAAACATTTGATGTACATAAAAAAGACCCTTTTCTTTCCATTGTTTGTAGTAAAATGATTTGTGGCGAAATTTGATGTATTTGTTAAACCAGAGTGATGACGCTAGAAAGGATTGGTAGTTGTTAAGTGTCTTAAAGAAAAGTGTGTGCAGCAAAACTTGAGAATGTTTCAAAATAGGATACTTGGAAATAAAAGTACAGTTAGTCATGTGAACAACATCTCGTATTGAAAAATCATTTAACAGTGAGCTTTCAACATTAACCCATGGAGGCTTAGGCAGATCCTGATAATCCTTAGACAAAGCAAAAAATTGACGAATCAAAAATGCATTATGGTATAAATTAAAATCAGGGAATCTTACCCCTCCCTCATTTTTAGGTCGAATCAGTTTAGACAAGGCAATACGTGCATGTTTGTTATTCCATAGAAACTTGGAGCATAGCGAATTAATCTGAGAGAAATAATATCTAGGAATTTTAAATGGTAGCATAGACAATATAAAGAGAGTCTGGGGGACAATCATCATTTTAATTGTATCAAGTCTGCCCCACCAAGAGAGAAATAGATGGGACCAAAGATTTAACAAATTAGTAATTTTAAGTTTTAAGGTAGAAAAATTATGAGATAGTGTATCACGAATGTTGGGGGAGAACCAGATGCCGAGATATTAAATTTTTTGAGAACACCATGTAAAATTAGATATATCAAACATATATCTGTAACAGGAAGGATTTAAGGGTAAAACTTCAGTCTTAGAGAAGTTTAATTTGTAACCTGAAACTTTAGCGAAGGATGAGATTTCCTGCAAAAAGGGGGGTAAGGAGGATTCAGGATTGGACATATAAACAAGAACATCATCAGCATATGCAGACAGCTTAATTTGTGTAGACTTAAGACTGAAACCGGTAATGAGAGGGTTATTCCTAATACGTTCCAGAAATGGCTCTAAACATAGCAGGAACAGTAATGGAGACAGAGGGCAGCCCTGACGTGTACCTCTTTGAAGGGAAAAATAGGGGGAAAAGAGACCATTAACAAAAATACAAGCTTTAGGACTAGTATATACCAATTTAACATAAGAAATAAACTTCGGGCCGAAACCAAACCATTGTAATGTATGAATCAAGAATTCCCAATTAACACGGTCAAAGGCTTTTTCTGCATCCAAGGATAGAGCAGCTAGTGGGGAAGGATATTTACTAAGGGCAAGAATATTGGAAAACATCCTGGCATTATCAGAGGCCAAATGACCTTTAACAAAACCAACTTGGTCTGGGTTAATGAGTATAGGGATCATTTTCTCTAAACGAGACGCCAATATTTTTGCAAAAATTTTACAATCATAATTAATTAGTGAAATAGGACGAAAATTTTTACAATAGGATGGATCTTTACCAGGTTTGGGGATTACAACGATAAGGGCTTCCAAAAAAGAGCCACATGCCAGGGAATTGGAGATAAAAGAATTAAAAAGTTCTAGTAATTTGGGAGCAAAAATTGAGGAGAAAGCAGAAATTAATTCAATTGAAAAGCCATCGGGGCCAGGAGCTTTTGCTTTCTTCAAAGATTTAAGAGCATCATTCAATTCTTGTAGGGAAATATCTTCTTCCAGGGATTGGAAATCATCTTGGGAGGTTTTGGGCTTAGGGATATCACGGAAAAAAGAAACAAAATCTTCCTTAGAGGGTTTGGTAGTTTCGGTATACAGGAGATTGTAATACGATTGAAATGAGGCAATAATATCAGAATCAGATGAGAGGAGTGTATCATCCGACTCTGAATGAATGGGACCAATAACTTTACGTTCTGATTTAATTTTTAGATAATTAGCAAGTAATTTCCCGGCTTTGTTTTGGCCACCATGATATTTCGACTTAATCTTAAGGAGAATATTACAGGCATCCTTGGTAATAATCTTATTTAAAGTGGACTTAGCTTTTATTAATTCTTGCAATGAAGAAGATTTGGAAGAAAAATAATTATGTTCTAGCAATTTTATATGGGTTAAGGTTTCTTTATATTTGGTGTGCAGCAATTTTTTCTTCTTTGAGGAATAAGCAATAGTGAAGGCTCTAAAAGATGCTTTAAAAGCATCCCAATTGTTCTGCAAGGAAGTGTCTAAGGAATTATTAAAGGAAAAGAATTCCTTGATAAAGGAGGTCGCTTCTAGAATAAAAGTACGATCTGATAACAGGAAATTATTGAAACGCCATCTGCCCTGTTTACAAGTGGTGAGGGATAAATCAATACGGGTGGAGACAGGAGCATGGTCAGATATAAAAATGGACCCAATGTCAGAAGACAGGAGACAAGGTAACAATGATTTAGAGACAAGTATATAATCAATTCGAGATCTAGTATGGTGTACAGGTGAAAAGAACGTAAACTCTGAGGTATCAGGGTTACACGTTTTCCACGAATCAAATAGAGGGCGAGAGGAGATGGCAGTTTGAAATGATTTGTGGGATTTGTCAGGTTTGAACTTGCATTTGGATTGTCTATCAGTGAACGGGTCTAACCAATTATTGTAGTCACCACCAACCACAATATTGGAATTGGAAATGGACAGAAGTTTCAATTTTACAGAATGCCAAAATTCCGAGTCTGGTTTAACAGGACCGTAGATATTGAAAAAAGCTATTTGCTTCTTATCTATGATAACCTCAGTCAATACCCAACGACCATTTTGATCACATTCAGTCGACAAAATTTTAGCATTAATAGATTTATGAAACAAAATAGCAACACCACCATGTCGATCCGTAGCAGGAGAGAAAACAATCTGGTTAACCCATTGACGTTTAAGTTTAAGAGATTCTGTGTCATTGCAATGGGTTTCCTGTAAAAAAGCAACCTGTGTGTTAAGTTTAGCAAGATGAGACAATACCTTCTGACGTTTGACCGGGTGACCCAGACCACGAACATTCCACGAAACGACATTAACCATACTTCTGGATGGAGGGGAACGTACGGACATAGGACCACAGAACTGCAGGAGTGACAAAAAAAGAGAAAGAAAGACAATTTTCAATAGCTAAAGCAAAGGACAAAATCTTAGGAAAAACATCAAAACAAGGAAACAGGATAAAATATAAGAAAGAGAGAGGAAAGGAGAAATAGAAACAAATTAAAGAGGGAGAAAAGTGCATCAAGAGAGATAGATAGAAAAAAGTAAACAGATCAAGGAAGAACATCCAGATCTGAAAAAAGAGAGAAGATCTAAGAACGGGGAGCATAGTGACACCGAAGGACGCGGACCACCATAAGAACAGGTGAAGAGAACAATGAAATGTACGAGAACCTCACAGGTATAAAGAAAACAGAAAAACAAGGAAGGAAAACAGGCAGATCAATATAACAATAAAAAAGAAAAACAATCCATCAACAGGGAGGAAATCAAGAGCTAGTGTCCATGCCATGTGCAGAAAAATTATGAAGAAAAAGTTTGAGTTTTTCCGGATCCTCGAAGGAGCATGTGCGACCCTCATGTGTGATTTTGCACAGGCAGGGATGAAGAATTCCATATTGAATATTAAGCGGCCGCATCTGAGGTCGAAGAGCAAGAAATTATTTGCGTCTGGCATTGGTAGCATTAGAAATATCTTGAGATATAAAAATATTATGGCCAGACCAGGTAAGACGGCGTTTGATTTTAACAGCTTTCAAGACTTGCATAAGATCGGTGAACTCCAAGAAAAGCATTATAATTCCACGCGGTCTGTTAGCAGAAGGTTGAAGCCGACCCAATCGGTATGCTCTTTGTATGTTAAGAGGATTTGATGGAGATTGAAGGTCTAGAAGCTCTGGAAGGAATTTCTTTAGGAATGATACTAGGTCAGCCCCTTCAACATTTTCCGGCAGGCCAAAAAGGCGAAGGTTGTTTCTGCGATTGCGATTTTCAAGATCCTCTGTGTGGAGCTTTAGTCTAAGAACTTCTTGTTCAAGTAAAGGGATCTTTGTAGAGATATCCTGTAAATCGCTGACCCGTTGTTCGAGGTTTAGTACCTTACTTTCCATAACAATCCATCTTTCCTCAATTTGTTTAAGCTTATCATTGGTAGCGGACATGAATGGCTGGAGGCCACATACCTCATCTAAGATGGAATCCAGGACTGGATTTTGTGAAGATAAAATCGGTGATGGCGGGTCGTTTTTGTGCCTTTTCGGTTTTGTACCTGAGCTCGAGGCTCTGGGCGCATGGGGATCGTTGTCCATCCTTGAGCAGTAGATAATCAGAGATACAGTAATCCAAAAGCAACAAAAAACTTAACGTCACTTTAATGCGGGATAGTAGTAAATTCACAGAAGCAGGAACACAGCCAGAAATCAAGGCTTGGAAATCTGATATGATATAGTCTATCCCAGAGCAACTAATCCATTTGGACACTAGGACACAGTTCAACAAGACCCCACCGTGACTGGACTTGGCACAACGATGTCGGATAGAAAATATCTCACAAAATCAGTAAATAATTGAGGAGACCGTGAATGGTGAAGGAAATTCACGCCATAGAAAACATGAGAGGAAAAACTCACATATTGACTTAGAGATAAAGTCCATGAAAAACCAATGCAGCAGCAGTAGATATAAAAAGGCAGCAGAAAATATAACCCATTAATGCCCTTGAGGAGCTTCAGACCACATGTAGATTCGTTGGAGACATAAAAAGTCTCAACTCCAAAGCTATCCAGGTAAAAACACAGTTAGAAAGGTGAAAAAAGAAACGAGCACCGCAAAAATGCAATACAAAATGGCGGCCGCTCGCATCTCTGAGGGAGATAACAGCTGCTACGGTGGAAAACCGTTTAAATTGGTGAAACGGGAGAAGAAAAGCGGCATAAATGACTCACTGTGATGCCTTCATCACATGGACACTAGAAGGGCATATTTAAACAGTTGGACATTCAATCTTGAAGAAAAAATCGGAGCGCGAGCGCCGCAGTTCAAAATGGCGGGCGCTCACGTTTTTATGAGGAAATAATCACCGCCGCGGCTCCTGGGTCTAAGAACAATGCTGGTAGCGCCATTTGCGGCATGCCGACTCACCGCTACATTACGGAATCGGAAACGCCTTCCAAGCTTGAAGATTTCGCTTCCGAAGGTAAATTAAAAACAAGGAAGCTCCGCATCCACACGGAGCTCACGTAGAAGCCGCCATGTTGCTACGGCGTCCAAGCCACGCCCCCTATTACTGTTTATGTTAATGCCACGTATACTGCTACCTGTCAACTCACAGGCATTGTCCTTATGCATTCTGATTGCCTGATATCAACAATGTACCCGATTGATGATGTTCGTAAGCAAATTAAGGGTAGAGCCAAGATGATACCTCTGACATGTTGAATGGGAAGTCTATGAAAAATAACTTTTTGAACCCTCCTAATTGCCAAGCTTGCCATCATCTAGAATCAATGTAGTGAACCCTCCCTGAAGTTACTTGGACATCAGCAGAGATTCAGAGGAGGTGGAAATGATTGTAGGCCATGGTCGTCCGGCTGCTTCCTGCTACCCCGATCTAGAATGTGCTGTTGTAGCCCTTCACTGTGGAAGGGTATCAGAGCCATGGTGCAGGACCTGTTGAAAGTGTGGCGGAGCTGAATCTGAGGTGAGGATTTGGAACGAGGAGCTTTGGGCAGCAAATAAAGCAAGGTGTTTTTTTCTTCACACCTAACCAACTGTGGGAGGCCCACAGCTGTGGATGTCCAGCATGACCTTGGGTTAATGCCTCTCTGTTTCTTTCTGGCACCGGAAAACAAAAACGGGGCATTAGTGAGATTTTTATGTTCTCAGGCACCAATACATTTGCAATAAACTGAACTGCTGAACCCAGTACTGACAGCTGTCAGGAGAGTTTGTTGACATGCATGATGTGGGAAGATAACAGATCAGTGCAACAAGTGACACAAAAATTGTCACCTATTGCATGGGTTGACTTTGGTAAATAATCTTTTAAGGAAGGTCATTTTAGTTAGTATTGATCAAAAAGTTCTCTTTTTTTTATTTTATGGAGTTTCATATAGCGTGAACTTGACCCGGAGGTATCGGGTATCAGAGGTCTTTATATGGCACTAGTTGCTTTACATGAGGACACATTCATTTTTGTTAGGCACGGGGAGATTAAGTGATTTGCACAGAATCACAGGATGTTCAGCGTTGTTGCCGAGACTCGAAACCAGTTCCCCAGATTAGAGGACGACCACCCTAGCCGTTAGGTCAACTCCTCTCCCTCTAGGGTGTCGTTCTTCAGATGACAGACTCCTTTATCAAAGTCCCTGAGTGTACAACAGTGAGTGTTTCATTAGATATTGACCATCATATTCATCTTGTATGTAGTACTGTGGATCAGATCATAAAATAGTACTGACTGTGTCCGGGAAGTAGTACACGCACATGTGGAGTGATAACGTGTGCAGCTGAAAACTCCTGTCCCTCTTGATTTTTGAATAAGTGACCCACAGTATCCGAGCCAGGCAAACAAAAGGACAATGCATTGGCATCATTGAAGTCTACTCCTATAGACAGCGTTGCAAAAGTGGACCATGCAGCTTGGATACTTTTAAACACAGTAGAAACCAAAATGTCAAAAGCATTTACATTTTTCACCCAGATCTGAACAAAACTAATCAAGTAATCAACTTAATACTGAGAAAAAAGACACACTAGCACGTTCAGCAGGGCAGCAGAGTAAGTGATCTCAATGGTTGCATAGCTGAACAGTAAAAACGAACACAATGATAAGCTGAATGATTTGAAAGAAAGGTCACATTTAAACAATTGTCATCTACTGGTGCTTTATGAGCAATAAAATGTTCTGGAGAAGTGTGCCCGGTTTAAGTTATTCTGAGAGATACAGGTGTATAGAACATATTGGATACCAGCACAGAAACTTCTGGATCTAGTCAACAAATCCTTATAATTCCACTACTGAAATACAGAGATTTGCCCTAGCGCATATTTGAAACATGCAAATAAGGCAACACTTACACATTTGCATCTGATCCAAGGGTTTCATATATCAGGAACCCTTATTAGGACCCCAGTTTTATGGTATTTCTTTTTTTGGAATTTTCATCTGAAGCTGAAAATAGTATATGTCCACATTGTATTTAACTGATATATGTGCACTCATGATTGAATGCCTGACAGGTTTCAATGATAAAAAACACCCATAGAGGATAAATAAATTCACCTGCATGAAAACATACACATGTTATTATCAACCTTGTGCATATCTACTGCTGTTTAAGCCTCTTTACTAATATGCATTTTTTAAAACCCATTACCTATCATTCCACACAGCTATTGTCCTTGGAGTCATGACTGAAAGCGTTTAGAATCACGTCTAAAAATAAATACAGACAGGAAAATAAAGGGCTTTCTCTCTCCATCTACCTGTAAAAATCAGCAAAAACGGAAAACAGGGAGGCTTATTTATAATATTTCTGAAACCAAAGTTCACCCTTTTAGCAAAAACTAGAATTTTTTTTCATAGATTGTGTAACCCAAATTCTTTTCAGCACATAGGCTTCAGTGATTGGTATTGCAGAAAAAAGTATTGCACTGTAACTTGAATGTATGCTACTTATTACACTCCTTATGTACTCAAAAATACCTGTGCTATATGTTGCTGTAAATAAATGGTAAGAAGTGCTATGCAATTACTGAAAAATATTGATTTAAAAAGAGATACATGACACAGAGACCATGGCTAATCTATGTTAACCCTTGAATGTAAACTCTAACTGCTGCCCATAGGGAGAATAATATTTGAATTTGATGCAAATGTAAACATGGGTAGGAGTCCTGGTTGGGACAGTTTACCACTTTTTAAGAGCCACATATATATGTTAGTCTCTAAGCTAATGGAGGCAAATAACATGTTACATGTGGGTAAATGATACTATGACAGATTAGGTTATTGTGGTTCTTCTAGGGCAGAGGAAAGTGCATTGGACTATGATCAACCTTTATCTATTCAAAATGCTTATAATAAATTATTGTGGAAAGTACTAGGAGCAGGCACCAAATGGTTGGAGCAAGAAAATTCCAACTTCCGATAAGTGGCATTTTTTAAATTCTGAGTTAAATTCTCACTTTATCATTAAAGAGGGTTTTAAATTACAATTCTTTAGACACTAAATTCTACCTTCCTACTGGGTCCCAATTGAAGGTTCTCACTTATTAATTGTTATAAGTTAACCAAATGGTATCCTGTAGGAGAGGTAGGCCTTGCAGTAAGGGAAAACGTTTTTCACTACCAGGACATTTAAAAGGTTACAATACATGTCCAACTTTATATATACATTGCACCCTGCCCTATGGGCTGTTTTAGGGGCTATGGTAGGATGGCTTGCATATATTAAAAAGGAAGGTTTAGGCCTGGAAAATAACTTATTTTTTAGGTCAAAATGAGAGTTTAAAACTGCACACACAGGCTTCAATGGCAGGCCTGAGACATGTTGAAGAGGCTATTTAAGTGGGTGGCACAATGAGCTCTGCAGACCCACTACTAGCATTTATTTTAAAGGCCCTGGGCACAGGTTGCATCGCTTTACTAGGGGCTCACTAGCAAATCATATATGCCAATTGGGTGTAAGCCAATTCTACCATGTTTAAAGGAGCACAAGCACTGTAGCATTGGTTAGCAGTGGTAAAGTGTGCAGAGTCCTAAGGCCAACAAAAACGAGATCAGCTAAAATGGAGGACTAAGGCGGAACGTTTGGGGGATTACACCCTAAAGCTGACATGTCTAACTGCAATTGTATACCTTTGTAACCTGAACCTCAGGAGTCAACTTAGATTAAGTTATTCATTTAATTGTTATTCAGACTTAAACAGTCAAATTTATACTGCCATTGCCACCAGGTTATTGGGTTTTACTACATGCATCCAGTATGTAAACTATGGATTATAACAACACAAACTCCCCATTCACTCATGTTTGCCATTGCACTGCAATTATATAACATAGCTTGGCATCTGTTTTGTCTCTTCCAAAAATAGGGAACACTTTGTCTGCCATTTATGTATTATATATTCAATGAGGGTACTTTTTAGAATGGAATGAGTTTTGCAACAAATGTGAAATGCACACACAGCTGGCTTTAGGGTGGCGCAGTGCTGACCTGAGGAGGAGGGGGCACTGACTTCAAGGGAGGTGATGTGCTTAGCAATAACTTAAGGTTTAAATGCACCTTGCACTTGCTACAGAGTTCCTTGAGCATCCAGCTTTCAGGCAGGAATACAAATGTCAAGATGACTCTTCTGATTAATGTTCCTGCTAGAGGCAGAGTGATTGGAGTTTTATCTAGTTGTAGTTTACACTTGCCATAAAGTAGCGCAGAAGGTTAATATGCCTGTTGCAAAGAACAGATCTGTATTTTATGTAGATAGCTGAGTGGAATAGCAAAGCCAGCCTTTACCAGCGCTTTAAAAAAAATGACATGTATTTGAGAGGGGGCTATGGAGAGATGATGGGCGCTTGTACTGGGGTCTTAGAGAGGGAATCCAAGGAGGATGTCATTGTGGGGGCAGGCGCCATAAGAGATTGTTGCACGGGACACCACAAGTGCTAAAGCCAACCCTGAATATTCAATATCTATTGTTGCCATATGTGGGAATAGCTCTGGGACTTCATTAAGTATGCTTAGATGTTGATGAGGAAGTATATAAAATTGATGCTATTCCAACTGGGAGGGAGAGAGAGGGGCGTGTGTTTAAATTATATATAATTTGTACTCCAACAAATAATAAGTTGATGCCCAAACAGAGAAGCAAGTGAGAATTGGATTTGGGCAAATCCATGAAGGTCTCACAATGGTAAAGAGACACAACATCTGTTAAGCACTGAGAGCTTAGTGACAACCATAATAGGAACATCATCCTGTTCTTAGATCCTTGGCAAACACCATAGAGAGGAGTTATAAAGAGAGAGCTTCTGACGCAGAGCTCATGTTCTCATTGGGTATATTTGTAACATGTATGTTTATTGTGTAAGTGATTGTGAATTAAAGTACTTTCTCCTTTTTAAAGTAAAACTATTGGAAATTGGTTTATACTCTGAGCTGTGCAATATTTTACTTAACCCTGTAAATCAACTCTTGGCTTTACATTTTTGAACTTCTCATTGCTTTACATTTTTGAACTGCACTGTTGATATTCAATACCTGATACATCAGTGTGGATTTACGTCTGACTTTCCTCTTGAACTTTGGGAACATCTTGTTTCATTTGCTTGTTTGATAAACAACAGCCTTTGAAATTGAATGCAGATAAAACAGGTAATGGTTCTAAGGAATCAAGACATAATCCTTGGTTTGTTAGTCACTGGTTATTTGCCCATCCCTGTCTCTGCTTTAAATATGGCCAAACATGGTGAAAGTACTGTCAGCGTGGATCTTATATTCTGTCTACATGTCACCAAGACTTATTGCTAACTTTTAAAAAGCTTAAGCAAAATTCATCCTTGCGTGTGATTTCAAAGGAGAGGTTGGTGATTCAGTCCGTTGTCTCATCCTATTAGAAATAGGGAAATACAGTCTTGCTTGTCTTCTCTAAATACATTATCTGTCACCTTTAGAATGTGCACAGAGCAGCTGACACATCTGTGATTTAATTTACCTCAGCTCGATTCTGTAATCCCAGTTGGACTTCCTCCACAGGTAACATTGTTTGTTCCTTTTCTCATGCACTCTTGGTTGGGCTTGTGTTCCACTCATCAGATCAGATATATATTTTTTTGTGTTTCCACTTCTATCGCCCAGTGTATCAGAAGTAAAAGATTCTGCTAATGTGAGGGAGAGGAGTGTATGTGAGAGTGCAGGGTGCAACACTTAAAAGGAAGACATGCTGGCAGTGCAAATGATTGCTCTCTTTTAGAGACCAGTAACCCATTAAAACAGTTACCATGAACAGACCTTAATGATAATGCAGCTACCATATGGCATTAAACATTGATACATATTGAAAGAAGGAACATAACAATCATCAAATAAAGGAAAACTGAATGTAGGAAAGGGAGAGAAAAGTAAGGATGTAAATAAGGAAGAAAGACACAGAGAGCATTTGTCTGATAGGACATAGAGTTAAACAAATACTCCGATGTGGAGAGAACTGAAGCAGTGGGAGAACATATATGAATCTGTCATGAAATGATTTACAGCTAAGAAAAAAGATAGCACAGGAACATGATAAGGTTTCAACAGAGTAATGTCTCATTGATGAAGATGATAGAAGAGGCAGAAAAAGTTGAGATAAGCATATGGACAGGAACACATGATTTGGGAGTAAGCATTTTGAGATGGTTTCTCCTAAATTGAAGCTTAGCTGGTCGGACCACCACATCATCACATTCCACATCAATTAATCAGTTAAAGCACTCTCTTTCCAACCCCCGAGAACGAAAATATTGAACAGAAACCTAAATAACGTAGGTCCCAACCTGCTCGCATCCTCTAGTTCTAATTTCATGCTTCCACCGGATGGTGTATCCGATGTGCAAGATCTGACTAACCATTATTTCAATTCCATGAACAGGGTACTAGACAACATAGCCCCCTTAGAGCTGAAAAGAGCCACCACAAAAGACTCAAAACCCTGGTATGAGGGTAGGCTAAATGAAGATAGATGTTCATTAAGAGTAATGGAACGACAATGGAGATCGGTACCATTCACTGACCATCTCAAGCTACTAAGAAGCACAAGAATTTCTTATTACAGAAAGATAAGAAGATAAGAAGATCAAAAGCAGACTTCTTCAGTAAGCAATTAGACCAAGCCAAGAATCGTCCCAAAAAGTTATTTCAACTAATCAAATCTCAATCTAAGAGTATCTCGCACCTCCCCCAAGCT
This sequence comes from Triturus cristatus, assembly GCF_964204655.1. Taxonomy (NCBI): domain Eukaryota; kingdom Metazoa; phylum Chordata; class Amphibia; order Caudata; family Salamandridae; genus Triturus; species Triturus cristatus. The sequence goes on from NC_140579.1 coordinate 325,250,230, forward strand.
AACGCAGACACATTACCCAACTGTGAGGAATTTGCCTCTAACTTCGTTAGGAAAACAGAAATCATAAAGTCAGACTTGCGCAATGATCTATCATCCCATACAGTTACTCACATGGATACTCCCTACCCCCGCTATGGGACCCTCTCCTATGCCCTATAAAGTTAGACCTCAAAAACAATGCCTCCTTGTCATCCTTCAATACTTACAGTGAAGAAACTATATTAAAAACGCTTACGGCCCTGAATCCCTCCAACCACTACACAGACCCTGTTCCAGCAAATTACTTAAGAGACTTCCTTCCATTGATATTGCCTCTATGGACTAAGATTATAAACACCTCGCTCCTTCAAGGAACCATCCCTGAAATCCTCAAAGCAGGCCAGGTAGGCCCAATCCTAAAGAAGCCATCGGCGGGCCCTTCTGACCTGAATAACTATCGCCCAATATCCAACATCCTCACCTTGGCCAAACTGCTTGATAAATGTGCTCACTCGCAGCTTGGCACCCAAATAGATCAATTCAGCTTGCTCTATCAATTCCAATCGGGATTCCTTGCAGGACACAGCACTGAATCAGCCATGACCCACATGATTTATGACGCTTTAACAATCCTGTACCAAAACGAAGCCTGTCTACTAATCTTGCTTGACCTATCCTCGGCCTTCAACACCGTCAAGCACGACAACTTGCTTGACCTCCTGAAATACAGAATGGGTCTATCCGGTTCTGTTCTTAATTGGTTCTCCTCCTTCCTTCAAGATAAAACACAAAGAGTCAAGATCAATCAATTCCTATCCAAGCCCACTCTAGTCAATTTAGGATTACCGCAGGGATTATCCCTCTCGCCTACACTATTCAACCTTTTTATGGAACCACTCACCAAACTGCTCAGGTCTTCAAATGTCCATTTTCACATGTATGCAGATGATACACAACTCTACATAAAGATCCACTCAATTGAGGACATCAAATCTCTCAATGCAACGCTCCAACAAACACAGAGCTGGCTGGCCAAAAGCCATCTGAAACTGAACACCCTCAAAACCGAATTCCTTTTAATCGCCCCTCCCCAGCCAATCAACCTTCATCCTCGATTGGTTGAAACACTTGACAGCACTCAACGGTCAACCTCTCATTATTGAGTCAGCGAAATTGCTGGGAGCAATTCTAGATAGTAAACTAAATATGCAGAAACACATCAGCGCCTCCACAAAAGGAGCACATTTTCAGTTGAACACCTTGAGAAAACTCAAACACTTCCTTTCCGCAAATGACTTCAAGCAGGCAGTTCAAGCGCTTGTAATCCCTAGGGTGGACTATGGGATTGTCGCTCTCTGCGACCGCCCCTCTAAGAGCTTCAATCAATTCAGCGGCGAGACTCATCACAGGCTCCAAAAGAAACTGGTCGGACCACCACATCATCACATTCCACATCAATGAATCAGTTGAAGCACTCTCTGTCCAATCCCCGAGAAAGAAAATCTTGAAGAGAAACCTAAATAATGTAGGTCCCAACCTGCTTGCATCCTCTAGTTCTAACTTCATGCTTCCACCGGATGGTGTATCCAATGTGCAAGATCTGATTAACCATTATTTCAATTCCATGAACAGGGTACTAGACAACATAGCCCCCTTACAGCTGAAAAGAGTCACCACAAGAGACTCAAAACCCTGGTATGATGGTAGGCTAAACGAAGGTAGACGTTCATTAAGAGTAATGGAACGACGATGGAGACCGGTACCATCCTTTGACCATCTCAAGCTACTAAGAAGCACAAGAAATTCTTATTACAGAAAGATAAGAAGATCAAAAGCAGACTTCTTCAGTAAGCAATTAGACCAAGCCAAGAATCGTCCCAAAAAGTTATTCGAACTAATCAAATATCAATCTAAGGGTATCTCGCACCTCCCCCAAGCTAACACAGACACATTACCCAACTGTGAGGAATTTGCCTCTTACTTTTTTAGGAAAACACAAATCATAAAGTCAGACTTGCGCAATGACCTATCATCCCATACAGTTACTCACATGGATACTCCACTGCCCCCGCTATGGGACCCTTTCCTATGCACTGTAAAATTAGACCATAAAGACAAAGCCTTCTGGTCATCCTTTAATACTTACAGTCAAGAAACTATATTGAAAACGCTTACGGCCCTGAATCCCTCATACCACTACACAGACCCTCTTCCAGCAAATTACTTAAGAGACTTCATTCCATTGATATTGCCTCTATAGATCAAGATTATAAACACCTCGCTCCTTCAAGAAACCATCCCTAAAATCCTCAAAGCAGGCCAGGTATGCCCAATCCTAAAGAAGCCATCGGCGGACCCTTCTGACCTGAATAACTATCGCCCAATATCCAACATCCCCACCTTGGCCAAACTGCTTGAAAAATGTGTTCACTCGCAGCTTGGCAACCACATAGATCAATTCAGATTGCTCGATCAATACCAATCGGTAACTGAATCAGCCATGACCCACATAATTGACGATGCTTTAACAATCCTGCAACCAAAACGAAGCCTGTATACTAATCTTGCTTGACCTATCCTCGGCCTTCGACACCGTCAAGCATGACAACTTGCTTGACCTCCTGAAATACAGAATGGGTCTATCCGGTTCTGCTCTTAATTGGTTCTCCTCCTTCCTTCAAGATAGAACACAAAGGGCCTCATGTAGGTAAATAAATTTTACCGGTTCTAAAATACCGAGCCGTACCGAATCGGTAAATTAGAATCGGTAAGTTATATGTAGGTAAAAATTCGGTAACAGTTACCGATTCGGTAACATTCGGTAATCACGAATCGGAATTCACCGAATCGGTAAATACCGAGGTGGTATTTACCGAATCGGAAAATACCGAGGTGGAAGTTACCGAATCGCAAAATACCGAGGTGGTAGTTACCGATTCGGAAAATACCGATTCGGTATGTACGGAGTCGGTAAAGAAAATCACATGACTTGACGAAACAGCTAATCCAGTGCAACGACAGCCCACCCAACCTGGAACTGCCCACACCCAGGCAGGTGTACTCAATTAGCCGAAGTGGCCACACCCAGGCAGGTGGACATAATTAGCCGACCCTGGAGAGGCGTGGAGTGCAGAGGAGAGGCAGGGAGCAGTTGCATGTGCGAGCGGGTAAACGAACAGCATGTCCAGCCAGAGAACACAGAAAGACGGAGGGGAAAGGAGGAGGAAGCTGAAATTTAGCCCCAAGGAACTCCAGGTGCTGGTGGAGGAGGTCGTGAAGCAGCACCAGAAGCTGTTCGGCAGGCAATCCCTGCAAGTGCCTGAGGTGGAAAAGCGCAACATATGGCTGGCCATCCAGGCGCAGGTCAATGCTGTGGGAGTGACCCACAGGGACATTGAGGTCCTCAAAAAGCGCTGGTATGACCTGAGGATTGTAACCAAGAGGAAGATGGGCGACATCCAGAAGGAGGCCAGCCAGACCGGAGGTGGAACCAACAGGGCACCTGCCCTCACCGAACTGGAGGAGCTGGTGGCGGCCACAATCGAGCAAGAGAGCGTCGTGGGTCTTGGGGACGCCGACAGCTCTGCCAGAGCCGCAACACACCAAGGTAAGACGAAAGCACAGCAATGTATCCCCCCCTACCCCATCCCACATCCCCCAAATGTGAAACGAGAATCACACTGCAGTCCACACGTGTCAGTGCAGACAGGCAATGCATTTCGGGAGATGTAGTCAGGGCAACACTAACCATGACGTAAATGTTACAGGGCAACAAGGCATGTCACGCACTCGAGGCACAAGGAGACAGGGGACATGTTGGAATGTGAAATTATTTATTGTGCCGCTTGCAATGCAGCCCTTCGGGGACACTGAGCCAATGTTGTATTTCTGTCCACAGATGTGACATCATGCAGGACAGGGCATGCTGCAGGAGAGACGGCACCACGGCAACATCAAACACCTCCAGCCAGCACAAGTACAGACCGGGGAGCAGGCCCACTGGCAGCCGCACCACCAACACAGCCAGCATCGCCGCACACAGAGCCAGCATCACCTCACCGTGAGCCAGCATCACCACCACCAGAGCCAGCCTCGCCACTCATGTTCGATTCACCGGCCACATCTCCGCTTGCATGCGTGAGACAGAGGAGGCGTCCAGCAGCCAGGCTACGAGCCTTGGACACCTCGTCAGACGACAGCATGGGCCCTGAAGACCGCACCGGGCCCCAGGAAGGGAGCCATGCCACTGTGCCCCACACCTCACAGGCAGCACAGACGGAAACAAGAGGGCGCCGCAGGTCGCGTGTCCAGAGTCCACCAGCACCCACTGACGGCCATGGTGTCTTCTTGGGGCTCGAGGGCCAAATGTTAAAGCAACAGCGCCTGCAATCAAAGGCAGTCATGTCAGTCCAGAGGCACATGCGGGTGATGAAGACAAGCATAGTCAACATGGACACAAACATTGGCGGCATGGCTGCGGGCATTCGGGACATGTCCCAGTCTATCCAGCAGTTGTGCAGCAAATTAGATGCTGACATCGAAGCACGGCGCCGGGAACGCCAGAGAAGGGACACTACCAGCAGGGCACTCAACCGTCTGGCAACTGCCACTTCCCTACTGTGCCGGCGCTCAGTGACGATGCAGGAGGGCCTAACACAGTGCTGCAGCGACCTGTCTCGGGGGATGGTGCAGGTGACAAGTGCACTAGGGGTGCTATTGACGAGTCAGGCGTCGACAACTGCTGCAGGGGATCCTGCGGAGAGCATCGACACCACCAGCAGCATCACACCCCCCGTCCCAGAAACACGCAGGAGCAGCAGGCGGCTTGGGGTTGGCTCTAGTGAGGATGCACAGGCCGTGCAATCCACCACTGCAGCGCGTATGCGCAAACATTGATGTCGCCCTGCCTAGCCACTTCACAATGGGTGACGTAACCCTGGACATACTCCTTGTATAGATGATATATTGCCAGATTGGCCTGATCATGTGTTCATGGCGTGGTGCCACATTAAACTACGTCATGACTGCTCACAACTCGCTGTGTCCCCTTACTTACTCAGAAATAGTTGGATGTGATCTCTGCCCGTCTCTCTCTCCCATCGATTGCAGTTGGCACTCTAGCTGCGTTGCCCTCTGGCTGGCCTGACTCATCCTCGTTGTCCTCAAAATATGTTAGTTCCACATCTGTACCTTTTTTCGTGGCAAGGTTGTGCAGCATTGCACAAGTGGCAATGATCTTGCAGCAGGTGATGGGTTTGTACTGGCGTGCGCCTCCGCTCTTGTGCAGGCAGCGGAACCTGCTCTTCAGTAGTCCAAACGTGCGCTCCACCACATTGCGTGTTGTTTTGTGTGCCACGTTGTATCGTCTCTCACTCTGGGTAGCTGGGTGTAGGTAGGGAGTGAGGATGAATGACCGGCATGCATATGCACTGTCGCCTGGATGGGTGAAAGGGAACCATCAGTAACATGCCTCTATACACTATGTTTGCATGTTTCAAGGGGCGTCACTGTTACTTACCTAGCAGGTATCCCTCTCCGAATTCTCCGGCACTCAGGCGTGTGTAAATCCCACTATTCTGGAAGATGTAAGAGTCGTGGGTGCTCCCAGGAAACTTTGCAACAATATCTGTGATGATGTTCCCTGCATCACAGATCACCTGCACGTTGATGGAGTGGGTGGACTTCCTGTTCCTGTAGATGTGCTCTGTATCTGCTGGTGGACAGATTGGGATGTGGGTACCATCAATACAGCCGAGGACATGGGGGAACTGTGCCATGTGATAAAAGTCAGTTTTTGTTTTCTGCAGTGCAGCCTGTGAGTTCGGGAAGCTTATGTAGTGGTGCATTCTCTGCATCATGGCATCCAGGAACTTCCTGAAGAAACGGGACAGGCAACTTTGGGATACCCCACCCACCGCAGCTATCACCACCTGATAACTGCCGGATGCCAACAGATGTAGGCTGCAGAGCACCTGCACATGTGGGGGTATGGCGTGCGCCCTTCTAACTGGCTGGTCCAGGAGTGGGTGTAGGTCCCTGATTAAGTCCATGATGGTTTCGGGGTGTAGCCTGTACCTCTCATGTATCTCTGCATCAGTCAGCTGGAATAGTGTGATGCGCTGTCTGTAGATTTGTTCCTCCCGTCGCCACACCCTCAGTCCTGCTGCCTGTAGACGTAGGCGCCTTGCAATGACGTACATAGCGGCCATGTTGTCCACGCTGTTGAATTTTGGGTTTGTTTTTATCCATTGTTGATGGTTACCACCTGCTTTTAGTCCGTGTTAATTACCGACTCTTAATTACCGATTTTAATGGATTTCTTAATTACCGACTGCTCCTACATGTCATTTTAAATTTTTACCACTTCATATTTACCACTTCATGTTTACCGATTCGTTAATTCTGTATTCGGTAAGTATGAATCGGTATTTTAGAATTCGGTAACTATGAATCGGTATTTACCGCCTCATATTTACCGAAAAGTGGTTTTTGGACTCCTACATCTCACTTGTCTGTATACCGGTCGGTAACGGCATATTTACCGAAAATCGGCCGTTACCGACCGGTATTTCGCTACCTACATGAGGCCCAAAGAGTCAAGATCTATCAATCCCTATCCAAGCCCATTCTAGTTACCTTAGGAGTACTGCAGGGATCATCCCTCTCGCCTACACTTTTCAACCTTTTTATGGAACCACTCACCGAACTACTCAGGTCTTCAAATGTCCATTATCACATGTATGCAAATGATACACAACTCTACATAATGATCCACTCACTTGAGGACATCAAATCTCTCAATCTAACGCTCCAACAAACACAGACCTGGCTGGCCAAAAACCATATGAAACTTAGCACCCTCAAAACCGAATTCCTTTTAATCGCCCCTAACCAGCCAATGAACCATCATCCTCGATTGGTTAAAACACTTAACAGCACTCAACGGTCAACCTCTCATTATCGAGTCAGCGAAATCGCTGGGAGTAATTCTAGATAGTAAACTAAATATGCAGAAACACATCAGCGCCTTCACAAAAGGAGCACATTATCAGTTGAACACCTTGAGAAAACTCATACCCTACCTGCCCGCAAATGACTTCAAGCAGGCAGTTCAAGCGCTTGTAATCCCTAGAGTGGACTATGGGAGTGTCGCTCTCTGCGGCCTTCCCAGATCGACGACGACCTTCTCTAAGAGCTTCAATCAATTCAGCAGCGAGACTCATCACAGGCTCCAAAATAAACTGCCACATTTCCCCTGACCTTTGTGCCCTCAACTGGCTACCTTTTGAGGCAAGAATCCACTTGAAAATGGACTGTATGACGCACAGGGTATTACATCACAATACACCTAGTTATCTCGCTGACAAATTGGTGCTATCTTGTGGTAACAGACGCACCAGGAGCTCATATAACCTGCTACTGAAACCACAATGTTTTGCTAAGAAGAAAACTTACAATCGGACCTTCTCAGGAATGGCTCCCAGGATTTGGAATGCCTTGCCCCCAGAAACGAGACGGAACCCTTGCACAGCATTCTTCAAAAAAGAAGGGAAATCTATTCTCATGGCCAAATTCACCTGAACTATTGGTATATCCTTGTATATATTTGTCAATTTGTATTAGTTTACTATTATTGTTTTTATTTTACACTATATTTTTGTTATGCGTGTCTCGGTTATTCACATTTGCCTGTAAAGCTCTCTGATACCCGCAAGGGTATTGTTTGCGCTATAAAAAACCCTTCAAATTAAATTAAATTAAACTGGGGGAAATAAATTGCACTATTTTTTGCATGTGGGGAGATGGATCATCACATGAGTCAGAGTAAGAATGAATAGACAGTGTGGTGTATTGCACAAAGGAAAGCTCACTTCTGAAATAAAGATACAATTCTGGGAAAAAGCCAGTGTATAGGAAAATTTGACATTAAGATAAAAAATGTCATATAACCCATGCAATGCATACAGAGGAAGCCAAAAGAGCTGTGCCAGATGGTTAAAAGCTCTGACATTTGTGGTATGGAAAAGAAGGTATGTACTGCAGGGAACAGACTGACACTGCAAAGAATATGGAGGTTCGGAGGCATGCCACTGTCGCTCAAGCCACTAAGAACACATGCATAGATTTCCTGTTGAAAAATGAAATACCAGAGTTGTGTACATATCAGTATCAAAGAAGTACTGGCCTCTCAGTCAGCATGAACCACTAACTTTAATCCATCAAATAATAGATATGAGGGGAGAAAATAGCAGATATCTTCACAGTAAAGTGAGATATATATAGACATCATCGGAGGAGGAAAGGGAGCTGCCCCGTAGGTACCCACAAATATTAAATTGGGCTATGGAATTTGTAGTGTAGGCAAATTACTTTTGTGTATTGTGAAAATATCTAAAAACTATGGAGCCCTTAACCAAACAAAAGGTGTCCGGGGGAACGAGAGGAAACAAGTAACTGTCAATCTTTCATTCTCCTTATCTACTCACTAAGAACACCAGTGGCAAACATGACCAGTCTCAGGGAGACTAACTAATGGGCCACTCACAAGGCATATTTTGGACATCCTCCTATCGATGCATGTCTCATAGTATGAATCAGACCAAGAAATTCATGAAACTTTGAAATGCGTGGCTCACACACACCCCTAAGTGTCATGATTTACAATTGGCCAGGTCACATTCACCAGAGAAATTACTAGTGGTGAATGGGCTCCCCAAGTATACTTTTAGGGGTGGATATTGGTGGAACTAGGATTTAGAGAGCATACAATTCCTAAGGCCAAAGTATGTCACTTTATTGAGGGTGGGCGAAAGAGATGATTACAAACTTTTGCAATGCATGGGATGCATCTCATGAGATCAACTTGTTTCACCTTGTATGACGGCTCCAAAAGGGGTCCTTGGATTTCTTTAGGAACCAGATCCTCACTTTGCCTATCTCCAATATACTGTTATACTCATGTATCTATCAGCAGGCCTCCACAAACAAAATCTGATAATGGGAACTAGAGTGTTAGACTTGGCATCCTTGGCATGGTTTCCACCCTACCTTTTGGCTTTCTGACCTCCTGTTTTGCTGACCTTGTTTTTTCTGCCTTTAGCATTCTGCACACTTCAACACTGCTAACCAGTGCTACATTGCTTATGCTTTCCCCTTGAAATATGGTAAGATTGGCTTATATCCAATTGACATATTTAATTTACTTGTAAGTCCCTAATAAGTCGGTACTACCTTTGCCCAGTGCCTTTTATTGAAATACTACTAGGGGGCCTGCAGCACTGATTGTGCTACCCACTTAAGTAGCACTTTAAACATGTCTCAGGCCTGCCAGTGCAGGCTGTGTGTGCAGTTTTAAACTGCAATGTCCAAATGGCGAAAAAACGTTTTTAATAGCCAAAACCTTCTTTTTTAATAATAAATATAATTCACCCATAGGGTAGGCTCTGTACAGCCCAGAAGGCAGGGTGTCATGTAATTAAAACGTTGGACAAGTACTTTTAAGTTTTGCATGTCCTGGTGGTGGAAAACTCTCAAATTCTCTTTTCACTACTGCCAGGCCTACCTCTCCCATAGGATAACATTGGAGTTACTTTATTATGTTTTTTAAGTGTCATTTTAGATGGGAACAGGTAACCACTTCATATTTTGTATTTTTGGAATTGTAATGAAAAATCCTAACTTATGGTGAAGTTGGATTTTAAATTGCAATTTAAAAAAAAAACACTTTTAGAAAGTTGGTATTTCCCTGAATAGCCATTTGTGGTCATATGTACGAACACATTTTAAGAGAGGTTCAGAATGGGTAAAACCCTTTCCTACATCCGAACCTTAGTGCCTGCAACCTGTCTTTGGTTGGTAAAACTGGTTGTGGGTGATGGTTGGGCTTATTCCTCCTAGATAGTCACACACAATGGGAAGCTTAGGTGTGAGTGGATGGGCCATCACTGACAGGATGTGACAGAGGAGTTGGGCCCAGCCCAACTTACTACTGGATAGGCTGTATCCTGTCTCCACTCAGGGTTGCATACCCTCTGTAGTTTGTCTGGGGCCAGGAAGGCAGGGCACCTGTGCACTTCAAAAGCGTGCCCCTAGAAGCTTCTCCCTAATTCAAAGGCACAACTGGGTATAAATACTGGTCCTCCGACAGCACCACTTCAGTACACTTCTGTACCTGTGGATAATCTGCCAGGAGGAATGACCTCTGTACTGCGGAAAGGACTACTACTCTGCTGGACTGCTGCTCTGAAGGACTGCTGCACTGCTGTTCTGCCCTGCTGCCCTCTTGCATGGGTATTAAGGACTGGCCTGGCATCTCTTGAACCCAGAACCCAAAGTGATTCTAAGGGCTAGTTGGCTCGCCTCCTGATCTGAAGCCTCAGGGACAAACAGGCTTCCAACTGCTTTGAACCTGCACCTGGAGTCTGCTATCTGTGAGCCTACCCTGCCATGTGGGGGCACCCCAGTCCTGGACCCTTGTTAGTGGGCTTAAAGTGCTCCCTCAGCCTCTATGGATCCAACAGAACCAACATATCCCTGCTGTGCAGCACATACCAGAGCGGATCGATACATCGCCATTGCTGCATTGATTGGACCCATCCCAAAGGCCTGCATCTCTTCCGCAGCCTCATTGGAACCGCCGATGTGTGATGCATTCTCTGTGCAGGACCTTGCATTCCTCATTGATGGCAGCCTTGACAATGATGCCGGACTTCACGTTGCAGCCTTGCAGGTCCTCAAAACCGACGCATCATGCAGACTGCATTCTGCATCGTCGATGCCAGATTTCACATCACAAGCCCTGTAGATGATGACGCAGGCCCTCACATCACATCCTTGCCACATCTCAAAACTGAAGCACCACTTTGGCTGTGCGATGCCTCTTCAACGCAGAACCTTGCTATGCTCTGCAAACCAGGCTTTGGTGCTCTGCTCAGCTGGCCTAACTGGGTCCCTGTTGCTGGCCTGAGCTCCATTGTGGTTAGTCCGCACTTGTGACTTTGTCCCAGTCAGTCATGTGCAGAGAGACACAGTTGGTACTTTGTACTTTTTAATGCTATTTTCACTTAGATCTTTAAAAATGTATACCTCTGGTTCTACTGATTGGATGTGTGTCATTTTAGTACTATTCTATTTGTTAAAAATTACTCTATTTTCCAACTTGGTGTGTGATCATTTTTGTGTGAAATTTTCACTTTATTACAGTTTGAAGTGTTGCCCAAATACTTTATATACATTGCCTTAAATTTAAGACTGACTGCTCTGTGCCAAGTTACCAGAGGGTTGAGCGCAAGTTAATCTAGCGTTGGTTTTTGCCTGCCCTGACAATGATTGTGGTTGCTGCTTGACCAAGGCTTACACCCCAGTCAATCAGCAACCCAATTTCTTACACAGAGATATGCATTTTTAAGGATTTAAATGAAAATAGTTCCAGAAAGCACTAATCTCCACTGCAGATCAACTGTTCACAGTAGACTGGGACCTAGATATCAGGTCAGGTAGACTGCTATTGAGCACAGCTGAGATACATCAACCAAGTTCCAGCCGGTTGGAAGTTTTACCCTTTTTCTGGAAGTCAAAATTCTTCATTGGGGCAAGGCAGCAGGCTGTATCTAAGGAGAGTTGCACGACATCTCATAGTCATTGGATGAAGTCCAGGCGAACCTTCACATTTCTTGCCTGGGCATGTACTCTCACTAATCAGATACTTTTGGTGCCTTAACCCAATCAAAATGTATATGTTCAGATTCTTTTTTGTAGCCTGGAATCCTCCTGCAGGGCAAGGCTGCAGGCCATATGTTAAGAGGGCTCTACAAGGCTGGATACCTTGTTCAGCAACTTCCTACTGAATTTGAATTGCTGCTGCTGCGGAGCTCTGAACAGGGGAAACCTGTTTCTTCAGCCCAGCAGCAACACAGCTTGGTTGAATTGGTGTGCTAAGATTTCCCCGGTCTTCTGGAGGTCTACAAGTTCAAATATGTTTATGTCCCAGCTTTTCAGGGAAGTTAGGAGAAAGTCAGTTATACACTGCCAAAGGCTGCAGGATCGCAAGAGCAGCACTTGGAGGTCAAGACTCACTCCAACAGAGGTCACCAGCATGGTGAATGGCAGGTCTAGTTAGGATTGGAAAGCTGGGCTTGTCAGAGAGAAATTTTCTTGCAGCTTGTTGTGGCCCTGCAGCTTACACAGGAGGTCGTTCGACTGACCCGTGGAATTCACTTCTTTGTTCTAGGTACAAGGGGGAGCAGGTTCAGCCCTTCAGGTATAGTCACAGGTCACAAAAAGTCCTTTTTCTGTTGTTTTTCAGTCATTCTTCTGTTCTTCTATAGGTCCAGTGTTGTTCTGAAGAAGATGTCACATTTATGCTTGCCAACGGCTTTTGGTAGGGGTGACACCCGCCCTTCCTTAAGAAATAAAGTAAATGCTCCAGGGGGCAACCTTACCCACTTTTGCAGCAGTTCCTGGGTGCTCTACGGCAATTAATCCCACATTGTCATTCAGTCACTATATTTAAGATAGAGAAACCATGTCTTCATGTGCAGAGTAAAGTGAGATATATATAGACATCATCGGAGGAGGAAAGGGAGCTGCCCCGTAGGTACCCACAAATATTAAATTGTGCTATGGAATTTGTAGTGTAGGCAAATTACTTTTGTGTATTGTGAAAATATCTAAAAACTATGGAGCCCTTAACCAAACAAAAGGTGTCCGGGGGAACGAGAGGAAACAAGTAACTGTCAATCTTTCATTCTCCTTATCTACTCACTAAGAACACCAGTGGCAAACATGACAAGTCTCAGGGAGACTAACTAATGGGCCACTCACAAGGCATATTTTGGACATCCTCCTATCGATGCATGTCTCATAGTATGAATCAGACCAAGAAATTCATGAAACTTTGAAATGCGTGGCTCACACACACCCCTAAGTGTCATGATTTACAATTGGCCAGGTCACATTCACCAGAGAAATTACTAGTGGTGAATGGGCTCCCCAAGTATACTTTTAGGGGTGGATATTGGTGGAACTAGGATTTAGAGAGCATACAATTCCTAAGGCCAAAGTATGTCACTTTATTGAGGGTGGGCGAAAGAGATGATTACAAACTTTTGCAATGCATGGGATGCATCTCATGAGATCAACTTGTTTCACCTTGTATGACGGCTCCAAAAGGGGTCCTTGGATTTCTTTAGGAACCAGATCCTCACTTTGCCTATCTCCAATATACTGTTATACTCATGTATCTATCAGCAGGCCTCCACAAACAAAATCTGATAATGGGAACTAGAGTGTTAGACTTGGCATCCTTGGCATGGTTTCCACCCTACCTTTTGGCTTTCTGACCTCCTGTTTTGCTGACCTTGTTTTTTCTGCCTTTAGCATTCTGCACACTTCAACACTGCTAACCAGTGCTACATTGCTTATGCTTTCCCCTTGAAATATGGTAAGATTGGCTTATATCCAATTGACATATTTAATTTACTTGTAAGTCCCTAATAAGTTGGTACTACCTTTGCCCAGTGCCTTTATTGAAATACTACTAGGGGGCCTGCAGCACTGATTGTGCTACCCACTTAAGTAGCACTTTAAACATGTCTCAGGCCTGCCAGTGCAGGCTGTGTGTGCAGTTTTAAACTGCCATGTCCAAATGGCGAAAAAACGTTTTTAATAGCCAAAACCTTCTTTTTTAATAAATATAATTCACCCATAGGGTAGGCTCTGTACAGCCCAGAAGGCAGGGTGTCATGTACTTAAAACGTTGGACAAGTACTTTTAAGTTTTGCATGTCCTGGTGGTGGAAAACTCTCAAATTCTCTTTTCACTACTGCAAGGCCTACCTCTCCCATAGGATAACATTGGAGTTACTTTATTATGTTTTTTAAGTGTCATTTTAGATGGGAACAGGTAACCACTTCATATTTTGTATTTTTGGAATTGTAATGAAAAATCCTAACTTACGGTGAAGTTGGATTTTAAATTGCAATTTAAAAAAAAACACTTTTAGAAAGTTGGTATTTCCCTGAATAGCCATTTGTGGTCATATGTACGAACACATTTTAAGAGAGGTTCAGAATGGGTAAAACCCTTTCATACATCTGAACCTTAGTGCCTGCAACCTGTCTTTGGTTGGTAAAACTGGTTGTGGGTGACGGTTGGGCTTATTCCTCCTAGATAGTCACACACAATGGGAAGCTTAGGTGTGAGTGGATGGGCCATCACTGACAGGATGTGACAGAGGAGTTGGGCCCAGCCCAACTTACTACTGGATAGGCTGTATCCTGTCTCCACTCAGGGTTGCATACCCTCTGTAGTTTGTCTGGGGCCAGGAAGGCAGGGCACCTGTGCACTTCAAAAGCGTGCCCCTTGAAGCTTCTCCCTAATTCAAAGGCACAACTGGGTATAAATACTGATCCTCCGACAGCACCACTTCAGTACACTTCTGTACCTGTGGATAATCTGCCAGGAGGAATGACCTCTGTACTGCGGAAAGGACTGCTACTCTGCTGGACTGCTGCTCTGAAGGACTGCTGCACTGCTGTTCTGCCCTGCTGCCCTCTTGCATGGGTATTAAGGACTGGCCTGGCATCTCTTGAACCCAGAACCCAAAGTGATTCTAAGGGCTAGTTGGCTCGCCCCCTGATCTGAAGCCTCAGGGACAAACAGGCTTCCAACTACTTTGAACCTGCACCTGGAGTCTGCTATCTGTGAGCCTACCCTGCCATGTGGGGGCACCCCAGTCCTGGACCCTTGTTAGTGGGCTTAAAGTTCTCCCTCAGCCTCTATGGATCCAACAGAACCAACATATCCCTGCTGTGCAGCACATACCAGAGCGGATCGATACATCGCCATTGCTGCATTGATTGGACCCATCCCAAAGGCCTGCATCTCTTCCGCAGCCTCATTGGAACCGCCGATGTGTGATGCATTCTCTGTGCAGGACCTTGCATTCCTCATTGATGGCAGCCTTGACAATGATGCCGGACTTCACGTTGCAGCCTTGCAGGTCCTCAAAACCGACGCATCATGCAGACTGCATTCTGCATCGTCGATGCCAGATTTCACATCACAAGCCCTGTAGATGATGACGCAGGCCCTCACATCACATCCTTGCCACATCTCAAAACTGAAGCACCACTTTGGCTGTGCGATGCCTCTTCAACGCAGAACCTTGCTATGCTCTGCAAACCAGGCTTTGGTGCTCTGCTCAGCTGGCCTAACTGGGTCCCTGTTGCTGGCCTGAGCTCCATTGTGGTTAGTCCGCACTTGTGACTTTGTCCCAGTCAGTCATGTCCAGAGAGACACAGTTGGTACTTTGTACTTTTTAATGCTATTTTCACTTAGATCTTTAAAAATGTATACCTCTGGTTCTACTGATTGGATGTGTGTCATTTTAGTACTATTCTATTTGTTAAAAATTACTCTATTTTCCAACTTGGTGTGTGATCATTTTTGTGTGGAATTTTCACTTTATTACAGTTTGAAGTGTTGCCCAAATACTTTATATACAGTGCCTTAAATTTAAGACTGACTGCTCTGTGCCAAGTTACCAGAGTGTTGAGCGCAAGTTAATCTAGCGTTGGTTTTTGCCTGCCCTGACAATGATTGTGGTTGCTGCTTGACCAAGGCTTACACCCCAGTCAATCAGCAACCCAATTTCTTACACAGAGATATGCATTTTTAAGGATTTAAATGAAAATAGTTCCAGAAAGCACTAATCTCCACTGCAGATCAACTGTTCACAGTAGACTGGGACCTAGATATCAGGTCAGGTAGACTGCTATTGAGCACAGCTGAGATACATCAACCAAGTTCCAGCCGGTTGGAAGTTTTACCCTTTTTCTGGAAGTCAAAATTCTTCATTGGGGCAAGGCAGCAGGCTGTATCTAAGGAGAGTTGCACGACATCTCATAGGCATTGGATGAAGTCCAGGCGAACCTTCACATTTCTTGCCTGGGCATGTACTCTCACTAATCAGATACTTTTGGTGCCTTAACCCAATCAAAATGTATATGTTCAGATTCTTTTTTGTAGCCTGGAATCCTCCTGCAGGGCAAGGCTGCAGGCCATATGTTAAGAGGGCTCTACAAGGCTGGATACCTTGTTCAGCAACTTCCTACTGAATTTGAATTGCTGCTGCTGCGGAGCTCTGAACAGGGGAAACCTGTTTCTTCAGCCCAGCAGCAACACAGCTTGGTTGAATTGGTGTGCTAAGATTTCCCCGGTCTTCTGGAGGTCTTCAAGTTCAAATATGTTTATGTCCCAGCTTTTCAGGGAAGTTAGGAGAAAGTCAGTTATACACTGCCAAAGGCTGCAGGATCGCAAGAGCAGCACTTGGAGGTCAAGACTCACTCCAACAGAGGTCACCAGCATGGTGAATGGCAGGTCTAGTTAGGATTGGAAAGCTGGGCTTGTCAGAGAGAAGTTTTCTTGCAGCTTGTTGTGGCCCTGCAGCTTACACAGGAGGTCGTTCAACTGACCCGTGGAATTCACTTCTTTGTTCTAGGTACAAGGGGGAGCAGGTTCAGCCCTTCAGGTATAGTCACAGGTCACAAAAAGTCCTTTTTCTGTTGTTTTTCAGTCATTCTTCTGTTCTTCTATAGGTCCAGTGTTGTTCTGAAGAAGATGTCACATTTATGCTTGCCAACGGCTTTTGGTAGGGGTGACACCCGCCCTTCCTTAAGAAATCAAGTAAATGCTCCAGGGGGCAACCTTACCCACTTTTGCAGCAGTTCCTGGGTGCTCTACGGCAATTAATCCCACATTGTCATTCAGTCACTATATTTAAGATAGAGAAACCATGTCTTCATGTGCAGAGCCCTGTGTGCCCACCCAAAGCTGTTGCCAGGACAATGAGAATTCCATTCCTACTTGGTCAATCCAAACAAGTTTTGTGGGCAGCTTTCCCCCGTGTGGGTTTGGTGCATTGCTGACTAGTAGGACAAAAGAAGAGGCCATACAGGTGTAATCTGGCATCTGCTTATTAGAAGGGTGGCCCCTTTGAAGTAAACCTAGTTCCTGGGCACTGCTTCCTGCCAGAGGAGCAAATAAACCTCCCCACACCCTGGCCATTGCCTCTGCTTTTGGAGTAGTTTTCACATTTCTACAGGCCATTCATCAGCTGGGTGACAGTTGGAGGAGAATAATCATAATAATACTGCGACTCATAAAGAAAATGGCTACTTTGGACGAAGTTTCCAGCGCTGTAGTCCAACTCTCGAAATTCCAAGGCACATCTAGTGTATCGTAGAATCAGACTGAGCTAAATAGCCAGGTTTTAATTTGTTTTCAGAAGAGGGATTCCAACGAAGTCTGCTGCATCTGTAGGGGCAGGGAGTTCACAGTTCACGTGCTAAGTAACTAAATGAGGATTCCCCAATATTTACTGTGGAAATGTTAGTCAGCAGGGCCCCAGAGGTTCTAAGATTCCTGGCAGGGAGCTAAGGCTTGATGAAGGAGTGCAGATATTGAGGACCCTTGTATGCAAATGCCTTGTAGGAAATGCACAGGGCTTTGAAGGAGAGTCTTTGTTTCAGGGGCAACCAGTGGAGCTTGGAGCGTGTGGCACACATACCAGCCCATCTGTGAAGATCCAGCAGAAGGGGGGCATTGCATTCTATACTCGCTGAAGTCTATTCAGTCAGGTTGATGCAAATTAGCCTTAAGGAGCTTCGGGAAGTGTGAAGGTAACTTTCCTTATTATTTATTAGAAATCTGACTTCAGCATTGAGCGAGGTTTTAATAAATTTGAAAAACAATTCTTGAATTTCTTTTCTAGCCGGTCCCTAGCTTGAGGTAGGCAAAATTATATTTAATATACCTTCCTGGTATTTCTATATGGGCCAGCCTACCTTCCTAAAGTGAAAATAGATTTTGAGGACTGGTTATAGTAAGAACATGTTGACTTGTCCTACTAGTTTCTACTTTTCCTACTAATAAATATCATACACTCTACCTTGTGTGCTACAAGGCCTATATCGGGGTGACATATTAATATTTAGATTTGAGGTCTTTTCCTGTGAGAAGGGTTTATTTTATTTTTATACATTGTTCACAAGATTTCATAACAAGGTTTCAGGAATTGGTAGGACATCCCTTAGAGTTAATTACACAAGCCATCTAAAAGGGTTTGAACCTGCAAATGTGTCTCACAGGACACTTATCTTATTAATCAGTCTCCATTTAGGCACCATTTACTATGGTCTTATAGCAAAGTTAAATATGCCAATTAGTTTTTTAGGTAATTTTGACATGTTTTAGGGGTCAGATCACATGAGCTGGTTAGCAGTGTTCCTGAGCACAAAGTCAAAAAGATAGAAGTACCAGTCCACAAAAAATGCGGGTTATAACACAGTAGGACATCCTCTAAAAGCTCTTCATTGATTCTGACTGAGTCAAATTTTGACAGGGTGACAAAAATAGAGAGCTCATGCGTTTGGAATCTGCAGTAGTCAGGTTTAAAAAATAAATCAATATTATGCTTATGCCCCAATGCAATGTTTACCTGCTAATGATACAGTTTTGTCAACTAATCATTGCATGATTGGAAGTTCCATGGCATGTGCTTTGTTTAAAATGCTGTCTATTTCTAGAATTGCAATTAATCACATTATCTTATGGCAGTAGCTCCCTTATCTGGAAACCTCACATTTGGTATACCTGTTTGAGAGCCAGAGAAAGTGCCACCTTCTGTTCTAAAGTTTCTTAACATTATCTCCGAGTGGGGGGTTTCCAATGGCAATCAATAGACCAGTTGTGCAATCCAGAGCACCATCATACAAACTTAAAACATTGAGGCAGTGCTTAACTTGAGTGGGTGGTTGCCAGTAGGGGCCACTCGCACTCATTTTTGGGGACATGCACTGATTTTTTTCTCAATAGTCATTTCACCAAGAGGAAAAGAGGGAAAAACAAACAAAGGGGAAAGAAAGAGACACAGAAGGACAGAAACCATCCTAAAGGGAGAAAGTAGGGACCAGGGAGAGTGAGGTAAAGGGGCAGGGAGTGACTTGTAGTCGATTAAAGAGACATAAGGTGAATTTCAGACTATGCAGCTTTGGAATTTGGCACGTCGATATTTAATAGCACCACCCTCGGGCTTCCGGACTGATTATTGGACACCACCACTTATTCTTTTACAAATTAGTCACTGCATTGAGAGAATTGATGTCATGGTTGCTGCAGATCCCTGGTTTGAGCATGGTGTGATTAACAAACAGGAAGTGAGGAGGATGTCTGGCATGGGAGATGCGGTCTAGTCTTCCGTGACTCCTCTGCTTTAGCCCACCTGCAGGATCGCGGCTCAGATTGTAGAGCTTGGCGACATAAAGACTGTGCTCAGGACCCCATTGGTCCCTTTAATTAAGTTTAAAATGTGAAACTCACCTGGGTTCTTTTTAGGCCTGCCCCTTCTGCCTGATTCTTGTTAGGGTCACCTTGCTGTTTGGCCTGCTACTTTTGGGAAGTTCTCCTACGTTGCTGTTGCTGTCTGCTTCGGAACTGCTGACTGTAATCAGTTAATTCACAAGTTCGGGAAGGTGCCTTGTCCTCCATATTATAGGACATTACAGGGTATAAGGAAACATTTTTACATCCTGCAGCAGACAGTGAGCTCCAAATTTCCAATGACTGGTTTATGTCATTTTCTTGTAGTTTTGAAGATAGGTTTTTGGAATGGAGCAATTCCTGTTTGCAGTTTGTTTCTAAAAAGATTCCTTAACTAGGTACTTAGGGCGTCATTACGATGTTGGGTGGAGTTTTGTCCGTCGACATCGTCTTGGTCAACGGACCGACCGACACCCGGTCGGCAGTCCCCACCGTCCAATTAGGGTGCGACCGAACACTGTTCAGTCGCACTCCTATCCTTTACAATGGGAGCATGCATTCCGGCCGGAATCCCTTCACCACATGGCAGGCATCTCAAGATGCCTTCCACAAGGTGCAGCAATCAACAGGGGCTCAGCCTACAACTGGAGGCCGTGCACCAAAGGAGGCCCTGCTGGGGAACCCCAAAGTTGAGTTCCGACAGCCTTTCTGTGTCGGAAAGACCGGCACAGAAAGGCTGTGTAAACCTAACATTGTAATTCCTGGCCGCATTCCGACTGCCGGACGGGCTCTCCAAACCCATCAGAAGCCAGTTTGAATGACCGGAATGACTCCATCCTAAGTGACATAAGTGAGTGCTCATATAATTAGAATTGTGAATGTTTGTAAATTCATTGTTTGGAACTCCTTTTTGGTTTATTTTTGTTCTTTTCCTTGTTTAGGACAACACTACATTATCAGGTTCCTATCACTAAAACACAATTGGGAAAGTTGGAAGTTTATATAAGAAACATGCACTATCCATCCCAAAACTATTCTGAGGAATTCCTGTATTTATAGTGAAGATTCTAAAACCTTTTTTCATATGATTTTTTTAGACACATGGGGGTCGATTCCGATCCTGTATTTTTGTTTCTGTAAGACTCGTACCCGTAATTATTTCCGTATGAATCGTACAAGTCCCGTCCGACCCGTGAAGTACGATTCGTACGGGAAAAATACATACCGATTGGCCCGATCCGTACGAATCGGATCGGGAAAAGTTGTACGAGACGGACCCGGACACTTTTCCGTACGAATCGTAAAAATACAGTCCGACCGTAAAAGTACGATCCGGACCGGCTTTCCGATTTACGAATCGTACGGAAAACGTCCCGTACAAGGGGAATGACTTTACCCGCTACGAAGCGAACTTTGTACAACTCGTATCCCGTGAAAAGTTGTTCCCGGGGTGCGAGTCATACAGGGGTACGAGTCGTAAAGGCCCACCCATGCATATGTACGCACCTTACAACAACATCGCATTTGTACGCACCGTACATACGCAATGTTGGGGTACGCACCTTACATAGACAACGCATGGGGGTGTATGCCTGTACGACTTGTACCCCTGTACGACTCGCACCCCTGGGAACGTGTCAAAGTACGACTCGTACCACGGAGAACGTCGCGTATGATCGAGTCGGACACACAAAAAAACAGAAGCAAATACAACGAAACGAGTCGTACTGAACCACGGACACTGTAAAACAGCACAAGGAGGGTCTATTCGACTCGCACAACACCACAAAACACGTCTACAGTGCACAAAACATGGAAATGACTGACCTGGCCACAGCCAAACAGGCAAACAGAGGGGCAAACTCACAATCACCCCTTACAACACACCCACCAAAAATTCAAACTGAGGCCCACCCACAAATGGACCAATAAAAAGGGCCCTCACACACAAACCATGAGCCTTTGCAACATACTCACTGCAGCTAGAGAGCACACAACAACAACTGCACCCATCCACCTTAACATATACAACTTCACACAACCTCCTTCAAACATACCCCCTCTTCACATTCGGACCCACACCTTCACATTCAGACCCACACACCCACAACCATCCACACCCTCACCCCACTTCATGCCCACAGACAAGAATCCAAAGTTCACAAGGGAGGAGCTGGAGATCCTTGTCAATGAAGTTATCAGAGTCTAGCCACAGCTGTTTGGAACAGTGGGAATGTGGGATGGTCATCATGACTCTGCCTTTTCGTTTGCAATGTATACATGTGAATGACCAACTGCAAGAGAAGGGCGGTGTTGCCCAGAGCGTAACATTCTCCATAAAAGAGGAGACTGGTTTCTGTTCTGCAGACTGCCTCATTCAGTTGCTAAGGCTTCTGTGCGACGTAGTCTCACTCATTTGAGTTTAATAAAGATGTCTTTTCATATTTCAGCTTCTGTTGCCAAGTTCTTTGTTATACTATCAAGATATGCAGAATTCTATAATACCACATCAGGAAGTACTCAAAGTCATAGGGTGCTACCCCTGGCACCTCTGGGGTCTCAAAAATTGGAGTACTTCAGTTTGAAGAATTAAGCAGTAATAATATGTGTCGTAATAATGTTTTAATTGCAGTTACCCCTGACGAAGGGCTACTACACAGCCCGAAATGCATTGGGTGTCAATAAAGAGATGCTGCCTTGGATGAATCTTGTGTTCTGGTCGTATCCTTAAAAGAGGCCCGGATGGGCACATTTTGAGTATGGGAAACACTCAAAACGCAGGATATACAAGTATGTGGATTACAAATAGAAAATTTGGAATATATGGTTGATTAACTTGGTTTGAAAATGGATGAAAACTTGAGTAAAGCTACACGTGAATTTTGGAAGTAGGATGAAATATCCTTCAACGCAGTGCGACTGGGAGCGGAGCACAATGAGGTTCCCCACTTTCGTGTTTAATCGTTCGTGCCAAATAGGGCAAGGCATATGCCCAGCTTACGCACGCAGTACATTGATGAATGACGAAACTGGATTAAAGTGAAAAACACGGTGTGCACACCACCTCGTTGAAGATTGTAATTTATTGCCCTATCGTTGGCAGTGCACCCGGAACAAGTGAAAACTAGGAGCAAGAAGAAATACCACGTATGTGACTATACAGCATGCTTTAAATGAACATTAGCCGAATTCTGAAAAGGTGGCTTCAACTACGAAACGAACATATGAACTGTTTAGATTCGTGAAAACATCTGTGTCACACAGTCTTTGATTTTGGTCTTACGTCGTTTTAGTTTGTTTATCACTGATGGTGATTTTTGTTTCGCTAGTGGATCCTGGGAGTTGTAGTGTAGAAGGTGGGATTAGGGAGTGGTTTTAGCCAGGTGTTAAACAGATATACGTAATTGGGGGTGGAGGGTTGAATTTAAATGGAAGGTTCGTGAGGGCGAGGTTACATTTGTTTGCTGGAGGATGGGAAGAGCGTAACGGTTTTTTGGCAGGTATGTGTCGAGCACAAAGACGGGAGAGCATTTGTTAGTCTACATCGGGAAGCGTGAAGAAACAAGGGTATGCTAACAGAAGCGTGGTGAATGCGATGATGCAAATTAATGAAAGTATTGAGGGTGTGCATGATCGTGACAACAGAGATTTTAGATATATGTAAAATCAACGAGAGGTTTGGGACACATGGGGCGCCCAAAATAGAGGTTTTACAAGTGTAACAGCGCGAACACAAGAAGGCGGGACTGGGGAGAGGATGATTGGGTAAGACGCTTGTTAGTTAGAACGGGTGAAACAACACACGGTTTATGGAGTGGTTAGGTATAGTAAGAAGAAGTTCAACCCTGATTTTGTTTAATTATTGTTTCATTCACAAGCACGGGGTATTGGGCTCTAAAGTTTCAAAAAGATTTAAGAAATGTAACAAGAAGAAAAGTACAAAGAAATGTTTGAAGAATTAAGCAGTAATAATATGTGTCGTAATAATGTTTTAATTGCAGTTACCCCTGACGAAGGGCTACTACACAGCCCGAAATGCATTGGGTGTCAATAAAGAGATGCTGCCTTGGATGAATCTTGTGTTCTGGTCGTATCCTTAAAAGAGGCCCGGATGGGCACATTTTGAGTATGGGAAACACTCAAAACGCAGGATATACACGTATGTGGATTACAAATAGAAAATTTGGAATATATGGTTGATTAACTTGGTTTGAAAATGGATGAAAACTTGAGTAAAGCTACACGTGAATTTTGGAAGTAGGATGAAATATCCTTCAACGCAGTGCGACTGGGAGCGGAGCACAATGAGGTTCCCCACTTTCGTGAACAAAAAAACACAGCCATTGAGACGACGCAGACATATATGCCTGGGAAAATATGATGTACGATGCACACAGACCCTACAGCCGTGGGAATCCACATGTGGCATGGTGTGCGTAGATGTGCGCCATGCCCATCTCCACACAGACCCATGTTGGATGCACCAACAGCAGATGCAGTTGACGGAACACTAACAGCAAGCTCATGGAACACATGACACACACCTGACATAGTCACAGAGGGGCATGCTGATCGTGACATGTCAGTTGATAGAGTGTCCCTGTCCCTGGCATCAGGAGACAGGTGCGGGTGTTGAGGAACGTGCCATCCCACTGCTGCTGTGCATGACACAGTTGGACTACAGACACACATGTGGCAAGTGTCAAGGTGATGTGTGCCACATAGTGCCCCATCACACATGACATGTGTCCACAGGTCATCACACATCAATTGTGCAACTAGATGAGATGACCTGTGCAATATCACTGGCTGCCACACCTAGGGCCTGCACATGAAAGTATGCAATGACAAGTACTTGAAGGACATCCTTGTGCGACTCGTAGCCCTCCATTCCTGGCGTGTGTACGCCTCGTATCACCATTGTAAGCGTGTGAAACGCACCATACCCCCGCATTCATTGCGTGTGTATGCCTCGGATCACTATTGTACTGGTGCCGTACCTGTACGTGTGAAACGCACCGTACCCCCGCATTCATTGCGTGTGTGCTCCTCGTATCACTATTGTACTGGTGCCGTATGGGTACGGGTGAAATGCACCATACCCCCGCATTCATTGCGTGTGTACGCCTCATATCACTATTGTACTGGTGCCGTACGGGTACGTGTGAAATGCACTGTACCCCTGCATTCATTGCGTGTGTACGCCTCGTATCACTATTGTACTGGTGCCGTACGGGTACGGGTGAAATGCACCATACCCCCACATTCATTGCGTGTGTACGCCTCATATCACTATTGTACTGGTGCCGTACGGGTACGTGTGAAACGCACCGTACCCCCGCATTCATTGCGTGTGTACGCCTCGTATCACTATTGTACTGGTGCCGTACGGGTACGTGTGAAACGCAATGTACCCCCGCATTCATTGCGTGTGTATGCCTCGTATTACTATTGTACTGGTGCCATACGGGTACGTGTGAAACGCACCGTACCCCCACATTCGTTGCATGTGTACGCCTCATATCACTATTGTACTGGTGCCGTACGGGTACGGGTGAAACGCACCGTACCCCCGCATTCATTGCGTGTGTACGCCTCGTATCACTATTGTACTGGTGCCGTACGGGTACATGTGAAACACACCGTACATGTGTGTGGATTCCAAAATTACATAGGGGACAAGTATTAGGCCCAAAATGCATGCTGATTGTCATGGATACAGAGTTTTTTGTTGCAATGTGTCCATCAGGTGTCCTGGAATAGTCAGTTGGCAAAAAAATACAATGTTGCAAAGTGGTTGTTGACTTGACATGATGCTCAAAATTTGAACTATGCGAATGCGTGTCATTGGTGTATGTTTAAAGGGATTGGAGTAAACGTACGATGCAAATGAGTCTGACCAATCACTATGTACTCCTCTAAATGAATGCCCCTCAGCAAGACAGATATAAGGCAGCCAGAACCCATGAGAGGGCACTTGCCTGCACACCTTTCGGGTTGACCACACTGCTGCTGTCTCTGCTTCCTCTGGACCATGTCGCGTACTGTGGAGAGGGCCCAGCCATTCACCCTAGAGGAGAATGAGGCATTGCTGGACTGCCTCCTCCCACAGTACCCCAAGCTGTATGGGAGACCAGGGGAGCAGGTGAGTGCTGACTCCACTACCTTTGCCTATGCACCTGTTGTGTGACTGTCAATATT
The DNA here is from genome assembly GCF_964204655.1 of Triturus cristatus. Taxonomy (NCBI): domain Eukaryota; kingdom Metazoa; phylum Chordata; class Amphibia; order Caudata; family Salamandridae; genus Triturus; species Triturus cristatus. The sequence goes on from NC_140579.1 coordinate 325,275,730, forward strand.
GTGTCCAGGTAGGACAGACATGCTATGTGAAACGAAGAGTACACCTGCATTCATTGCGTGTGTACGCATCGTACCCATGATGTCGGTTAGAATCGTATCACTGTTGTAATGTTGCCATAAGCGGTGTAAAACACTACCTTTGACTGTGCACCAGTTGTGTGACTGTCACTTCTGGCATTGTGTCCAGGTGTGACAGACATGCAGTGTTGTTTAGAGTGGGTCCCAGGGGGGGACATGCTTATGTCTCTCATGCAGAGCATGATGTAGTTCCTGTGTGCACTCCTCACTTGCATTGGGCTTACTGTGACATTCACTGCATAGTGCATGACACATTCAGCCTGGCAAATCCTTGGTTGCTTTTTTTCCTATTGTCCTGAGGTGATTCAGTGGTCCCCCCGGTGTGACAGGTGACTGTTCCCACAGATATGTATGAGTTGAGTGGACCTGTGGTGAGAGTGTCCAAATGATGTGTACGACCTCATGGACATTGATGTGTGTGAATGTTCCTTGTCATGTGGGTGAGAGTCTATGTGAAGTGTTGCACCACAGCTGCATGGAGGAGGCAACAGCTCTACCCATCTGATGTGACAAGTAAGCCGTGCTGTGTGTCTGACTTGCAGAGCTAGCACGACACCTGTGACACCCCACAGGCAAGTGGCACATGTGCAGAGTGAGGGTTGTATCCGCTGTTGTCACTGACAGGCGAGTGATCTGTGCCTGGGTGTGTCTGTCTAGTCTGCTGAGGGTGCGTCAGTGGAGTGGGACATGTGACTGCTTGGCACGTGCTGTCCATCAGCCTGCTGTTGCATGTGCTGCACAGTGTGTGCAATGATCAGTGAGTGTGTCGCACCCCTTATGCCACCTGTTGACTTTCAATGTCATGTAGTGCATTGGGGCTTGCACACAGGCCAATTTCTCATTGAGAATGATGCAATTCCTGTCAGCATCCTATGCCCTGTTCAACATATCAAAGATGTTCAAATGCGTGTCTCTGGGACATGGAGCAGGTGTAGTGATGTTGTCTCACTTTGTCATCCTGACAGGTAACTGCCAACGAGAAGATGTTGATCTGGCGGGACATCGTCAGGGCCGTGAGATCGTAGTCGGCGCCTACCACAGGTCAGAAAAAGGTGGCAGGATATCCGGTGCTGGACACGGCGGATCGCCCGGGTCCAGCTGGGGATCGACCCTCCTCGACCCCATGGCGGGCGCCGACGCCTGACCCCCCACATGACCCGTGTCCTGGCGGTGGTCTTCCCTGACCTCGATAGGCAGTTACAGGAGAGACTGCAGCAAGGAGGGGGTAGGTACATGGCTGTTTGTTGTGTTATGTGTCACCAGCTTTTGGAAGTGCTCTGTAGCCTGGATACACTCCCAGAGTTTATATGTGCAGTGCATTTTCTGTTCCCCAATGTCACCTGGTGCTCTTTTTCATCCCTTCCCCTCCTTGACATGTGTCCCCTGGTCTGTGTGTAATCACATTTGCACATGGTCATCTAGGGTGCCAGAAAATCAAAGTGCTCATTGTTTTCTGCATCATGTGGGAGGGTGGTCTGTGACTTGTGTTGGTACCTTGCCTGTGCCATGACCTGTTCACTATGTTGGGGGTCCATATTTGTTGGCACTGATGATGAGTCTCAACATAGGAGTGTGAGGTTACAACTGAACACCCTTGCACCATGCATGACCAATGTTGTGGCCTCAGACATGATGTGCATGAGTGGGAGATATGCATAGTGCCATGACGGTTGCTCATGGTACAGTCAGCTCATTACAGGAACACGGAGCAGTGTGCCCACTACAGTCCCCTGAGACACCCTGGCCTCCTAATCATGTGTGTCATCCAACACTGTGCACATTCTCTGTGGGTTCAGCATAGGTCTGCCTCTGTGGCATTTTTCCCTGGCCTAGTTTGTATTTTTCCAATGTGTGCTACATGTGTCCACTGGACAGTGATACACCATTTGGCTTGTGCATACTCACACTGGGCAGTGCCTGTGTGGCTATTCACAACAATCTGTTGATGGTTGTTTGTCACAAATACGTGTTGCCAGCCCCACGAGGTGATGTTGTGTCAATGTAGCAATTGCGCCCGTCCGCGACCAGACCGCAGCCGGGGCCAGACATGCTGCTGGCGAGGGATCTCAGGGTGAAAGGATAGTGTGGTCTGGTGAGGCCTTAAAGGCTCTGGCTCCCCCTTCTAAATGCTGTCCGCACTCTACTGACCCTCTAACCTTCGCCCCTCCTCAGAGTTGTAACATCTGTGAGTCAGTTTTTGGCAATGTAAATTCGGTGAGGCTTCCTATTCCCAAATCTCCACTTCAGATAGGCATTAGAGCCGGACTACTGAATTGTAGATCCCTGGCCAAACATGCTGATGATGTCTGGCTGCTACTTGAAGAACAGGAATGGGATATCTTGTTTTTAACAGAAACATGGCTGAAGGATGACAACCTGACCTCCATTGCACTGGCAGTCCCTTTGGGATTTAAAATATGCCTCGCCAACCGCCTTGGGTCAAAAAGAGGCGGTGGCGTAGCGATCATTTTTAAAGAGCACTTAAGACTAACCTCCTCAGCACCTACGACTACTCAAGGAATTGAAGGCCTCCATTTCTGCTTTCAGGCAAGTTCTCAGCTTTCATTAGCAGGACTGGTGATTTATCGCCCACCGGGCGGCGCAGATTCTAACTTGTCTACCCTACTGGACATGATTGTTCAGAGCTCGCTCCTCCACCCCCTTTTTATTGTGGTAGGTGACTTTAACATCCACATGGATAAATCCGACTGTGCCATGGCAGAGCTACTCAGAGCTACTTTAAGCACGGCCGGCCTTAGACTGATCAATGAGGGCCCTACACATAGGGGGGGCCATACTATTGATCTTATCTTCTCTAATATCAAAAATGTGCTGTCCGAGGATCCACTTCCTCTGACCTGGTCAGATCACTCATTTGTCCCTTTCACACTGAACTTGGCGCACGACATTTTTGCATCCAGTAAATGCTACTTCCTAAAAAGACAATGGAAGAAGCTGATCCCCGAGACTATGGGCCCTGTCCTGGAGAAGACTACCCCATCCCTGACAAACAACGCCAATACTGATGCTCAACTCTTCAACGAGTGGGTTGGAAAAATGGTTTCCTCTATTGCGCCAGCCTCCCGTGCACTATCGAAGAGAGACTCTCCCTCAGCACCCTGGTTTTCGCAGGCGTTAAGAACAGAGAAATCAGCTTGCAAAAAGCTGGAGAGACTCTGGAGGGTAAACTATGGTCTGGAGGAAAAGATTAGGTACAAAGAAGCCTCTAAAAATCTTCGGAAAGCTATTAAGAAAAATAAAAAACGTTTTTTTGCAGACTCGATTCTACAGGCAGAACAGTCTAGTAAACAGATTTTCAAAATAGTACAGTCTTTTTTTAAACCTAAGTGCATTGAGAGGGAGGTTGCTCCAACAATTATGCTTTGCGAGCAAATATCTGAGTTCTTTGATCAAAAAATTAAAAAGGTCTACGACTCCTTTGGTCCAGAAATAATAACAGTGAAACAGGATCGCGCGAATAAGAGCGAGCTAAGTGAGACTTTCACCCAGTTTCTTAATATCCCCGTGAGTGAGGTACGGCAAGAACTGTTCCGATGCAAATCAGGTTCCCCCGACGACCCCTGCCCTGCAAAATTATGGAGTTCTATAGCCGACTTCGTAACTCCTACACTTCATCATATCTGGAACTCCTCCATTGCTTCGGGCATATTTCCGGATGCATGGAAACATGCTACCCTCCTGCCCTTAAAGAAAAAGCCTAACGGGGACCCGGAAGATCTCACTAATCTCCGCCCGATATCCCTATTAGCCGCCCCGGGAAAAATGTTGGAAAAAGTTATACAACGCCAGCTGAGTAAATTTGTAGAAGTAAACAAAATTCTTCATGAAACACAGTCTGGCTTCCGGCCCGGCTTTAGCACGGAAACAGCGCTTATTGAGGTTGCCGAGTCAGTCAGGTGGTCGATGGATGCAGGGAACTCAGCTATGCTGGTACTCCTGGATCTGTCGGCCGCCTTCGATACGGTGGACCACGCCAGACTACTCAGCCGACTGGCCGAGATAGGAATTAAGGATAAGGCGCTGGATTGGATACACTCCTATCTATCTCAGAGAACCCAGAAGGGGGCACTTGGAACAATCTCGTCATCACCCAAGCCCCTTGGCTGTGGAGTCCCGCAGGGGTCGGCTTTAAGCCCCCTTCTGTTCAATATCTACCTTGCTCCTCTCTTTACGCTAATTGCCAACTGGGGTGTCAAGGCAATTTCATATGCCGATGACACACAGCTGGTATTTCCGTATTCCGAGATCACGCAAGAGTCCTTTTCTAAATTCAAAGGCTGTCTTCAAGACGTAGCCCATTGGATGAATGCTAATAAATTAAAACTTAATGCCAACAAGACAGAGGTTATCTTTTTTGGCAAGAGCTCCCCGCCCGCGTCAGATCTTTGGTGGCCGTCGGAGATGGGTCCTGCTCCGACACCCAGTCACACGGCAAAAAATCTTGGAGTGAGATGGGATGACTGCATGTCCTTTACCTCCCATATTCAACAAGTTGCCGGTTGCTGTATGAGCAAACTGAGAAGTCTGCGTAAAATTCTCAGACTCCTTCCAGAAGACTGCCGGAAAACGGTGATCCACGCCACTGTGACCTCAAGGCTGGACTATGCCAATGGACTCTACCTAGGCCTACCAAAATACCTGACACAAAAGCTTCAGGTAGTTCAAAATGCGGCTGCGAGACTGTTACTGCGAATTCCACTCAAGCAGGCAGTCTCTCCGCACCTCCGATCTCTACACTGGCTGCCAGTTACCAGCAGAATAAAGTTTAAAGCACTAACGTTGGCTTTTAGATCTTTGCATGGCTCCTGTCCAGTATACCTGAAAAACCGTCTTCCCAGATACTCCCAAGCCCGCACATTGCGGTCTAACTGCCGTGTTCAACTGGCTATTCCACACACGAAAAAGGCCCGACTCGGGGGTCGGACTTTTTCGGCTAACGTCTCCACTCTGTGGAACACCCTCCCACAAGAAATCCAGCAGGCCCCTTCCGAATCCTGTTTTAAGACACTGCTAAAAACGTGGCTTTTTAACCATCTACGCTAGCTTTTTTAATTCCTGTATTGCTATTTTAACTACCTCCCAGGTCTTCTGTGTTCTACTAGCGCCGGGACACCTCCTCGCGAGGTAGCTGTCGCGCTTTATAAAACCCAGTATTATTATTATTATTATTGTTGCTGCACAGTTTTTGTAACCCTGATTAAGAGGTGTCACTTCTTGATCTGTATCAATCACATTGACTCAGGTATGGGGGGGTTGTGCGGGAGAGGCCTACATGGGCACCCCTGATTTTTCCTTGCCAGGTCTGACCTGTGTGTGAGAATTGGCTGCACAAAGAATCACCGTGCAGTGCCCCTGTGATGGTGGCCAGTGCTTAATGTTCGTGCTTTGCAGCCTGTGTCAGTTTTTTAAAAACATGATTCCTGCTCATACATTTTTGGCACCTGTGTGTGGTTCAGATGCAACACAGTTTGATCTTTGTGTGCTGACATCTGTGTGGACATTCTGGCTTGCCATGAGGGTGTCTCCACAGTACAGCTATGCTTTTTTTACAACCCAATTGCAGGCCCATTAGCTTATGCATTGTCCTGGGTTTGGACATGTGTGCTACTCCACATGACAGGCAGTAGGTCATATGTGTAGCCAACTGTGTCTTCAGGTAACGGATGGCCATGTGACAAATGACATAATTCAAGTTAGCCAATGTTTTAAATGTGGTAATTTGATGATTTGTGTTAAGAACACTAATGTGCCTGCATGAAAGATGTCTCCCAAGGAAGTGCACACCAAACGACATTTCCACTTTCATGGAACACGCTGGCACCTTTTCAAAGAAGCCACTGTTAGAATTAAATGGTGTTGCAGATTCTCCATATACATGTTCCCACAGTGGTCTTGATTTTGTGAAACTCCTTTGTTGTTGGTGATACAAACTAACGAGTGTCAAGACATCAAGACCTCCGTGGGCCCATGTATATGTACTTTCTGCAACACCATTTATTTCTAACAGTGGCTTCTTTGAAAAAGGTGCCAGCTTATTCAATGACAGTGTAAATGTAGTTTTGTGTGCACTTCCTTGGGAGACATCTTTCATCATGCAGGCACATGAGCGTTCTTTTCACGAAATGGCGAATTGCCACATTCAATACATGTCGATTGTGTAAAGTATTGTGAGTCCCAAGGTACCAACATTTTTTTGTTTTGTGTTCCAAAGTACTTACAGGTCTCTGAGTGTGGTGACACCTTGAGTATTGAGGTGTGTTAGTTTACCTTGGGTGCACCACTACTGTTTCTTTCAGGGTAAACAAGAGGTGGCATGACTTCATTGTATTGCTGTGCTCACCTGTTCACAGACACTAGCTTCTCAGTGTATTTCTCATTCAAGTTGTGGCCTGGTGTGTTCTTTTTTCCCTTGTGTCCAAGTGGCATAGTGGGTCTACCAACTGGGCAGTACAGGGCTTACATATGTGCGGAGTAATCTAGCTGTTACTCATGATGCATTGCCTGATATGCACTGTGACCTATTGTTTTTTTGCTCATGTGTCAGATGTATACAGGTGACTGATGCATTTCGGTTTCTTCTCCTTGCCCACAGCATCATCATTCGAAACAGATGGAGACACCTGCACGGACCTGGAGGAGGGACCCAGCGACAGTGCCACCACTGCTGTCGAGTCCGAGGGAGCCGGTGGCACGGAGGGCGAGGGGAGTCAGTCCGAGGACCTGTCTGGAGGCGATACCACCTACGACGCCGACGGGTCCGACGCTGGCTTCCTCGAGGAGGCGGAGGCTGCTACACCACTGGCAGCAGCCCCACATATGTCCCCGCCTCCTCCGTTACCATCTCCACCCTCCCAGTTGCTCCCGTCTCTTCTGTCCGTGCAGAGGCCCACCATGTTTCCTTCAGCCCAGGCACCGCAGCCCCTGCCCCTGTCACCCCTGCTGCCCTCAGTGAAGAGTCTGTGGACATACTGCAGCAGTTGCAGGTTGGGCAGGCATCGGTGCTGACTGTCCTCCATGGCCACACTAAACTGCTCACACAGATGATGTCGTTCATGGAGGGCATGTCAGCAACGATGTGTGACCAACGCAGGATTCTGCGGTCCATGGACTCTTCCCTGATGGCAGCAGTTACTCTCCTGCAGCGCTCCGTCCCCCCCTACCCCAGACCCATCCATAATTCCCTCTCCCATACCTGTCCAATGCACACCCAGACAGTCACGAGCACGCACTCCACCAGACACAGGCCCCAAGTAAGGCGAAGCACACACCTCCTGGCACGCACACTCAGGGGGATGTAGGCACACCCACAGGGTCTGAGGACAGATGACATACACGCATCCACAGTCGCAGTCCGCAGTCCTCACAACCCTGTCCCTCCAAAACCACTCCCCTTGGCTCCCCTGCCAAACGCTCACCCAAGCAGCTCTTTCTGGGTGAGCTGGACCTCGACCCCGCTGAGCCACCACCCCACAAGCGGGCGAGGACGTCCCCGGGCACGGGAGTTGAGTCCCCCACCACATTGACCCCCTCCCCCAGGAGCGCTGCACCCCATCCCTCGCTCACCACACTCTCCCTTGACCCTGGGGAATACTCAGGTGCAGGGGTTGGGCTGGACGTACTTGCAGCGGTGTGCAGCACCGAGCTCGCCTCCACCATCGGCGCTGACCCACCCCCTGTGGTAGAGGCGTCCAACGCTGCACCCACCACACCTACCCTTCCCCCTCCTGTCTCTGCGGTGCCTGGTACTGCCCCAGATGATGCCCCACGCCTGTTCGACGAACATGGAGGTTCATTTGTGCAGGCAAGCTAGGGGTAGACGCGGTCTCCTACGTCCCCCCTTGGACTTTACATATGGACTGGCCATTGGCCTGTGTAAATAGTCTATTTGTTGAATTGTTTTTTTGTGCTGAATAAAGCCTTTTGTTTTACTTTCAACACTATTGCATTTCAGGTACTTGATGTTGGTGATGAGGCTCCTGGAGTTGGTCTTCTGGTAATGTGTTAGGGTTCTGAGAAAAGTTTTTGTATGATGGTCATGAGGTGGACCATCGTATCTGTGTGCCATCACAATGTCTCTGCAAAGAATCATTGGTAGTGTGTTCATTTTGTTTTGAGACATTGTCCCAAGGAGTGTTCCTTCCTTTGTGGCACCTGACATCTTCCCTGCAAACAGTTGCACAATTGTTGTGCTGACCTGTGTCAACATTTCCTTTGTTGGTGACGGATCCCTTCAACAATGGCCATGCCTGCTCACTAATGTCTCCTGCTGAATCGTCTGTGCCATCCTTGCTAGTCACTGTACTTGTGTTTTGAGTATGTAGAAATGCCTTCAGGGACAAATTCACCCTTTTCAGCACTATGCATGTGTGTAATCACGGCCTACCACACACATGGTACTTGTTATGCAGGGTATTTGGGCACCTGACTCACAAATGTGAGCATTGTAGCTAGGGGAATTCCACCCTATTCCTTCCATGAGAGACAATATCTTGGTGGCTGGACCAGCACCTGGACATTCCTATCACTCCTGGGATGTGCGTGACAGTGTGTGTTCCCTTTGGCTATCTTAGTTTTGTAGGCAGTTACATGACTATACAGTCTTGTGGCATGATATCAGGTTGTGTATTGTGCTGCATCCGCCATGGGTGGGTATGCATGTGTTATTTGTCCTCACACCCACATGTGGTGTGTCATGCAGTGGGTGAAAGACATCCATCCTCCTGGGAGTGGGACAGTGCTGTCAATGATGTGTTGTTATAGCACTTTCATCACAGTCCAAAGTTAGGGATGTCTCCATACCACCATGTAGGTGTGGTCATCTGATAATGATGTATACCCCCCATATCTCTGTCCACTGCTGGTAGTCATATGCACCCACCCCCATGTCTCTGTCCACTGCTGGGAGTCCTCTGCACCCACCCCCATATGTGTGGACACTGCTGGTATTCATCTGCACCCACCCCTATATGTTTGTCCACTGCTGGTATTCATCTGCAGCTACCCCCATATGGCTGGACACTGCGGGTATTCATCTACAGCTACCCCTATATGGCTGACCACTGCTGGGAGTCCTCTACAGCCACCCCTACATGTCTGGACACTGCTGGTATTGATCTGCAGCCACCCCCATATGGCTGGCCACTGCTGGGAATCCTCTGCACCCACCCACCCACCCCCTTGGAGCAGTACACTGCAGGCCTGGACATACACACACACCAATATGAAGGTAACATGCAGGGCCAGACTGTAACCCCACATTTGTGGCGTGTGTACGCCTCGTATCCCTAATGTACTGGTACCGTACGGGTACGTGTGAAACGCACCGTACACCCGCATTCATTGTGTGTGTCCGCCTTGTATCACTATTGTACTGGTGCTGTACGGGTACGGGTGAAACGCACCGTACCCCCGCATTCATTACGTGTGTACGCCTCGTATCACTATTGTACTGGTGCCGTACGGGTACATGTGCAACGCACCGCACACATCCACTTCCGTTGTTGCGGTACGCAGGGGTTGCTGGACACGCCCCCCCCCAAGTGACCAGACCCTGGTGGTAATGTATGGGCTCCATATTATAGGTTTGGCTTTGGGTATGGGGTATGTTTCCTGCCCTTCACCCCCACCCTGGCCCCTGGGTGTTGTTCTCACCTTCTGCGGCATGTGCGTCGGTTTCGGTGCACCAGGTCGTAGGCTAAGAGGACCGGGATGACACGTACGATGGGGTTCATGGCGTGTATGTCGCTTACCGGGGCTCCGTTTGTAGGACTCTGCTTTTACGGCTGTTTTTGGCTCCTGTAAGAAAAGAGCCGTACGGAGTGCCGTAGGGACGAATCGTACTTGCTGGGCCGGACACCGCTGCATAAATACATCCGGACGTCGCATACAGGCTGTTCCGGATCCAAATTGTTTTTTTTTTTTTTACCCGTATGGTCATTTGTACGATTCGTACGGAAAGAGGCTTTCTGTACGAATCGTACTTCCTAGGTTGTAAGGAAAGTTTACTGGGTACGAGTCGTACGGAGAAAACGCTCCGTACAACGATTCGTACAGCCTTTTTCCAGGATTGGAATCGGCCCCATGATGTACTTAAAACACAGGAGAATCTTTAAAGTAAAGAGGTGAAGCAGTTACCTTGATCAGGTCCTAGAGCCCTGTCTTATGTTTTTCTCCACTTCCCTTTCCCTAAGGGTACTGTTGTCACTCGGAGGTTTATTCCAGTGCTCCAGTGGTTTCAGGGCTCTAAGTTGAGTGAGGATTTGGCTCCTGGATTCGTGTCTCTCTCCCACAAGATTTGCATGGCCAGTTTTCCACAGTGGTTGTGGACAGGTGTTTCAATTGGTACCTGAAGTTGCGACAATTAATAGATAGGAATTGGGAAAGTTCAACACATTGCAGGATTATCTGATCATTGCATGTGATGCCATCAGGGTCTCTTGCAGACACATGGGATTGGTGACAAAGGAAGCACCAGAACCTCTTCAGAAGGTGAAACGTTCAAAGAAAGTGAAGCAGTCCTTGAGGACATTATATTGGCTTTAAGGTTCCAATCAAAGGTGTGCAAGAAGCAAAACGTCACCTATTGTAGATATCCATAGTTACAAGTCCCCTAAATCCCAAATTACTTTTTACACCCATTGTATCTCGTGCATATTCATGACGGAGATGGTGACAAAAATATACCCAGAATCTAAGGCACTCTATAAGATTGACAACATATTGCATATAAGACTCCTTTGTGATTTGGTCATACGCTGTATAATTGCAGTACAATTGAAAGAGGTATTAAAGATGTTAAAATCAGGGGAAAGCAGTACACGCATCGCCTGATTCGAGAGATTAGCCAGTTTCTAAGACGTTCCATTTTGGCACAAAGATATAGGGTAGAATAACTAAGATTTGCACAACACAACGCTACTTGAAAATCAGCTGTGTTGCACTATGTAAACTGACAAATTTAGCCCAGGTGCTTATTTACCACATCATGAAGCATTGGCAACATCACTGACACAAACTGCAAAATCTATCGTTGCCCCATGGCACAAGGCTTTCTTTGCAGCATCATGCTTGATTTTTGTACTTGAGGGATAACCTCGGCAAAATGATCCTCACACAGTCGACCTTCATGTAACGTGTAATGTTCACAAATACACATATTGAGTGTGGAAAGTGAAGCTATGTCATTGATACTACTTTCGTAAGCAATAAGTATTGCCCTGCGCCGCCCGTGCAGGTAAGAGCAGAGAAATGGGGGCGGGTTGGGGGGTTTCGGGGACAGAGGGGGTGCTATGGGGAGGGGGAGGACGTGGGGGTGGATTAGACATACGACGACGAGGGAAACTTAAATGTGAAAAAAGAAAAATAATATCCCCCTCCACCCCACCCACAGCTCTTACCTGCACGGGCGGCTCCTGGGTATTGGTTTACATTGGTTCCTTTGGCTGTCTTCATAGTTTCCACACACTAACACTTATTTTGCCTACTTTATCAAGATTTTGGTGGTATGTAAGGTGACGTTCTGTTAAACTGCATTCGCTGAGAACTATACAACAACAAAAATATATTTGGGTGCAAAATTTGATCAACGTTATTGTTTGTGTTGCATGATTGCCCCTATAAAACCTTATTAAATAGAGAATTCAAAATTAACTGAGATGAAGATTAAAACTCAAGTGTTCTGATTCGAAAGTTGCCACAGTAACCAGCACATCTGAGTGGCCAGAGCTTCATACCATATCCCACCCTACTAAAATATCTTATAAACTAATTTAAAACCTAAAAACCTATCTATGCTACCTATGCCTAACCTACCTAACTTAGCTTAACTCATCCTAAGCTGAACAAGAATCACGTGAGACCACTAAACATCATCATCCACCCCCTTAACACAGCAATGCACAATAGACATACACATACTTATCCTATACGTAAACTAAGTAGAAATGTTTTAAAACACATATAGATTTGTTTGTATTTTTTTAAACACGTAAACACACACTAAAGGACCTACCCACCCCTAAATATTATAAAAATACTTTATGAATAAAAGAATTACGTTATTAATATGAAATACCTAACTAACCTAACTAAACTAACTAAGAGTACCTATATTAACAATGCTAAGTCTACAATAAAATGATTCCTAATTATAAAACATGACACAATATATTACAATATATGCAAGCAGCCCATCAGATCAGACTAATAAGATGGCCCAAACCAAAATACAAAGAGAAAGACCCCTGTGACAAGATAACCCCTCATAAACCACAGAAAGGTAAAATATTGTCTATTTTTGTTTTATTTTTAAAAATATATATAAATTGATGAATAAATTTCTTTTTTTTGGATAAATCATTTTTTCATAAATACAAATCTAGACATCATTATCTATGGTTCAAACTAAAGTTGACGAAGCAATATAATAAACAAAAACATACAAAAAATGACAATAATACAGAAGAATAATAACATACAAATATCAATAATACAAAAAAGAACCATACAAACATACAATTAAGCCAATAAATACACAATTGCATCGACGCGCGTTTCGGAATCTTCCTTCCTCAGGGCGATATTGGTATTACATAGGCGAAAAACAAAAATTAAATATAATGAACTACAATAACATGACAACATAGATTGGCTTTATGCCTCGTCAATAAAAGGATCTGTGGAAGAACAAATAACGGGGTTATCAGAGATCACAAAAAATTATTATTATAAACGAGCACAATTGCTTCAAGGTTGCTAGAATATATGGAGAACTATAGAATAGAACTAGATAAATCTAGATATAAAGATAGATCAAAAAATTATAATACAGAACCCTTAGTAATTAGTGAAAAAAGTGCTTGAGTACCCAAAGTCCAAAGGAGAGAAAAAATAAAAATAAATTGCATATAGAGGTGCATCAAAATTAATCACCTAGAGGTGCGATCCCTAGAAAGACAAAAATAGAGAGAATAGAATACACACTTGCGATCTTGAGTGGAAAGCTCACATTCCAATATAACCAGAAGTAGATACAATGAGGGAATCTTCCCAGAACATAGAATGCCACCAAGGGATAGAGTACTAGATCTCGTTCCTCGGTAGGTAATAATTTTAGTAGAGCTAAGAAGAAAAAAACATAATAAGCCTCAAAATATTTCGGCACATAGTCACAAGTGAAATGATACTTAAAGGACAAAGGGTCTCTAAGTGCCGAGATAAATATAGGGGTATTACTAAACTTACAACGTACATTGGATAGAATCTAATGACGATGGAGGCAAAGAATTCCAGGGTCAGAATGCACGTATTATGCCTCAGGTCTGGAAACTGCCTTATCTGTAATAGGACGAGATTCTTAATGTCTAGCTAGTTCATTACAGTAATAGCAGATATAATTTCAGCAACAGCGGCATAAAACTTACAGGGTATATGTAGGTATACTCCTAGTGGCATGCGGAAATGGACAGAATACGCCCAAATAGGTATTTCACAAGTCATAACAGTCTAGTAGTGACTCCGGTCAAGAGACGAACTTTGTTTAATATATTCTGTCAAGAGAAGCAGGAAAGCAATACTTAGAAGGTGGAATCCATTAATATCTAACAAAAAGATTATAAAAATCATATATGACGATTCACTCTAAGTGCACAATCAGGACAGTCCATAAGATGGCCCACACACTGCTGCATTTCGTCCGACATTGCAGCCAACTGTTTCACAAGTCCATCAATTAAAAAAAAGAAAAATCCACATCCTGGCATGACATTCCATGTCTGCAACACTGTCCTGACATAGAGGGGGATGCATTGACAGCTCCTGGGGCTGGGGTCGGTTATTTAGATGGTCCAGGATGCTGGCCTGAAAGCTTGACATTGCCTTTCTTTCTATTATTGGCTGGGGCATTGCTAAGCCATGTATTTGCTACCTTCTGTTCGTCATACAGGCGAGAGGTCCTTCGAAACCCTTTCACTACCTCACTAATGTAGGAGTATCGGGTCTTACATATGCGGAAACGCCTTTCCTCCTCTGCATTCATGTTTTCTGTATGAAAAGAAGTACACATGTGTCAGTCAATCTGAACAAGACTGACAAATGTAGTTAGGAAATGCATGCTATCATGTCCGATGATTTCAACATTAGGGCCAATCATACGGTCACTGTGTGGCCCACACAACCCAATACAATACCACTCAGTTGGTTCATCACATACTGTGCAGTCTGCTGAATGTCATGATTCGACGTGAATCATTTTCACACTTAAAAACAAATCAATTTATGAAGAGCCAGCGAAATGAGAAACCAGTCATCATGGGCTTTGATCATTTCCACAACAAATGACATTATCTGGCTCCCAATGTAAAAATCAAGGCAGTCAGGTGATCCTTAATCTGCAAAAACAGCTGAGATCAGACAGTGTTACAGTGTATCCTGGATGAAGATCATCTTTCTAGACATCTGTGCAGCCCGACCGTTCATTTCACACATCACAGAGTATTGCATTGTAGTAGCAATTGCCATTTTTGGAAACAGATATGTGGTTGCTGTCTCAACAACGATGAACCTCAGAATTGATGACACTACTCATGTTGACTAGCATGTGAACTACACCTCGGCTTATTTAGCAAGCATACATGCACCTACCTTCAAAACGTTGACTCTTGGTTTTGTGTACATTGTTCAATCTACGACGCACAAAACATAGCTGCAGTTTGATTACAGCTACTTAGTCCTCATGGTAATGGACCAAGGATTCATTAGAGCATCATGAATTAAGTCTTACGGAGTCAGGACTGTGAAGGCAATTTTTGAGTACAAGTTGTGCCACACTTGTGTGATGACACATTTTAAATATTGTTCTTGACACAGCAGAAGGATTACCCCATCCAAATACATAAGGCACACTGCCATTCCTATAGCTCATTTGCATACAAATGAGTATGGTCTATGGATGTCGGTTGAAAGTGCATCATTGATCAGGTGTTCTTAGTACGATACATCAGACATTTGAGGCTTGGATGACAAATAACAGTCAGATAACTAAACTTGTTCACACTTAAAATGACAAAATCGTGAAGAGACATATGACAATGATGGACACTGAGCATGGCCAGTTTGTGCTTGGTTGTTCTCTGTGTTATTACATTGACTCTATGTGAAAAAGAATTGCAACTCATGTACTTCCCTAGACCAGCTGACTCCGACCTTGCACCCACACTGCAACCCAGGAACACCATCCTGTTCAACGATTGGGCACAACACCACTACCCACATGTAGTGAGGAATGTGGTAAGGATGCCTTCCTCTCCAAACATCATCCATCTGATGCTGCTGTCTCCCCTTGGCTTTTGCTACTCCAGTCTAAGAGGCAATGGACGCTCCATTTTGCATTGTGGTTTGAGGGAAGGCCTGTCTGACACTTTCATGGCTTTTAATATTTCCACGTATGTCTCCAGGCAGTACAACATTCACAATGTGTTTAATCATGGTCTTTGAACTTTGATAGCGTTCAACAAGTTGAGACTGCAGCTGGATGTAGTGATCATACTATAGTTGACCATATACAGAGTCAAGCTTCCATCCTTGCACATCACCAACATCACAATCAATGATGAATGATACTCACTGGTAGCATTGGGCTCGTCAACTGTGTCGACCTCCCCCTGTGTATATGGCTGTGGTCCACCTCAGAAAGTTGAACAGATGTACAATCATCTTGGAATTTGGGGCATATGTACATTCCATGCAAAATAAAAGTAAGCGTGACACATGCAGGTAATTACCAGACCATGTAACTCCTTTCACATTAAGTACAGCAATGTTGTGGCACCTACACCTGGAAATTGTAAATGCTGGATCACTTCCACATCACAGTTCACTGAGTGTGAACCAAATATGTGTAGCATACCTGTGTGCTTCGACAGATTCATCAGATATGCCCTTACACAGACACAATTGCACAAGGATGTAAGGATGTCTGATCCTTAAAACAGGTTTGTGCTTGCACATGTGTACACAGTTTTGTGATGTGATGACTCACAATAGTTCTTTGACTCTCTACATGCTTGCAGCATGTTAAACTTTATCTTGTTGCCTGATTGCACACTGATTGGACCTTGCTTGCGACTTTTGCATTGTTTATTGCACATGTCTTGTTATTCTTTTGGCTGCCCGTTTCCTCCTCCATTCTTGCTGCTGATGCACCCGCAGTGCCTCTACCCTGACGATTCCAGACTTCCAGCTATGCATCCGTAACCCCTTCCCTATTTGATAGTGTTTGCTGCATGTCCACACAGCAGGCATGCACAGTATTTGCTCAACAGCCAAACCCCTGTACAGCTGTCAACAACCCACAACACAACCAGCGCCAGAGGTCATGGATCTCCCTAATCCCTCAGCTATGACTCAGCAAATGTCCTTGCACTGTACCAGTGAAAGATTTCACAAATGCAAGCTGTACACACAGAGCAACAACCATTGACAGTAATCTTGACTACACTGCCCCAGACCTTTACCACTGACTGCACACACACAAACTACCTATACACCAAACTGCACCAACTCGTGATCCCTGAAATGCATCTTCCTGAACGTGTCCTCCCTGCACAGGCTAGCTATGGAGATCTGGATCATTCAACACCCTTGCGCCAGATGTTGCGTTACTCACAGTAACCAGGGAAAATGTCACCTTTGCCAACAACATTGCCAACTGCATCAGCGAACGATATAAAAATATGAGGAAGGGCCTGCAACAACTGCCCTGTATGAGGCCTTTCCATTGCACTTAAGAGCTACCTCAGACTCACAAACGCAAGCTCAAGCAACAGCCCGCTCAACACCAAACACCTACACTTCCAGATCCTGTCCAGCCCAAGGACAACCCTGCGAGGGACCCTTGACTACAGACCATCCAGACCTTGAACTGTGTACACCACCGACATAATTGCACATCACGCCATCGCATGCATGTACTACAGACTTATAACATACCTCAACTCACAGCTTGACAACCTCAGTGACAACAAATTTGCCAGCCGCATGGACAAACTTGCAAACGTCTGACAGAAACAACTTGTCACCACCCACACCCACAAGTCAGGGCAGAACATCACCACATCCACTACAGCCAGCCCACGTAGCCCCCATGGACTGACCAGCACATCGTACACCTCCATCTGCAAACAAAAAATCCTAATTGTACTCCACAAAGGAACAGACACAAGATGAACATAGAACAACTTAAATCAGCCACAAACCAAAATGCCGCCATCACCTTGAACACAAACTTCTCAAAAAATGGACCCCACAGATGGATCTCAAAATGTGTAGATGAACTTGCACCAGTATGTAACAGCAACACATAGCAGCACAGGAAGCCAACATGGTTCAAGGCCAACCTACATCAATCGTGACTCGCATGCAGATGCCTTATGGAGAAGCAGAGTAACAGCAAATCCCCTGAAGACGGATCCAACTACAAGAACACCATATCTGAATTCCACCCACACATCAGACTTACAAAAAGGAACTTAATCCCACACTCGATCCTCACAAACTCCAGCAATGCAAAAGAACTATTCAGCATCATCAATTATTTTGCCAAAACACACATGGATAATACAGACATCTCCCCCTCCCGGGACCACTACAACAAGCTCTGCTCATACTTCCAGATGGCTGTCATGTGCCTCTAAGACAAGTTCAAAGACCAGACACAGGTCTCTGAAACCACACAATCTTCAAGCAACACCAGCTAACCCTCCATCTCATCCCTGACAACAATCAGCACCCAAGACAACGCATCTACCATGAGAGGCATCCACTCATGAACACAAACTGACCCCTGTCCCACCCCTCTTCCAAAAAGCTGCTGCATTTACGATCAACACGACCATCAAAAGTGGCATTGTTCACCTCAAGTGGAAGTGTGTATAACTCAGACCCAAATTCAATGAGCTAACAATCAACAGCCTGCGAAAACCCCACCCTGCACATCTTCATTGCAACTGTAAAGACCTGACTCTTCAACTGCACGCAGATGCTCCCCCCACGCATTCAGACCCTCACATGTGAGTAGCGCACTTATAATTTCAATGATTGGTTGGTTGGTTGATTAATGCCTCATGCTTACATAGACATCCTGACTTATGTGTATCATGATATTTACACAGGATAGGGCCAGATTTCCAAGAGAGTGCCGCAGTGAGGCACCACAAGCCCTTTGTCTGCACCACACTGTGTAACTTTCTGAGCATTTAAATACAACGGGGCCAATTTCCAAGCCCTCTGTGCCACCAGTACTTCACTTCTGTTGAAGTACTGGTGGTGCCTTGTCCTGCTCAATATTCACAAGGACATGAAAATCCACCCTGTATGACTTTCCATGCCCTTGTGAATATGCCCCCTTTACACGCAGTAGTTTGCGTGGAAGGGATGTTCCATGGGTGTTGCTGTGGGTGTTCCCACGCAACACCCAATTTCCACTGATGTATTGCCAGACTTACAATAAAGCGTAAATCTGGAAATGCGTTAGAAAGCGAAGCCACCCTAGGGGTGGCGTAGCGGGGTGCAATGAGGAGAAATTTATTAATTTCTCCTTGTTTTTTTCATCTCTTAATGCGTACTGCATCCTATAGCACACATTGGAAGAGGAAATCAACTCAATTGTTTTTTTTGTGTGCAGGAAGTTGCCCCTTCCTGCACAAAAACAATCTCCACACGACGCAGGCAGCCTTGCACCTTGGTGCAAGGTTGCCTGAGCCGGCACATGGCAGCAGTTTGTGTGCCAGCGCAGGTGAAGCACAGAGATGCAACATATTGTTGTAAATATGTAGCATCCCTGTGCTTTGAAACTAACGCAGCTTGGCTCTGAATAATGACTTGCTGCACCGTGCTGCTTTAGTTTCTTGTAGATCTGCCCCGTAGTTTATAGCATCACATAAATATTTCCAGCTTTGGCACTGGTGCTTGTGTGTGTGCAAATATACCATTGAAAAGTCAACATCAGATAAATTGGTTACAAAATATGTGTCTGTGACCACACAACATGCAATTAGTTCCTTGAGGTCAGATGTATTTTCTCCGACACCATTGCAACACCACTGAATCTATCTGAAAATATGGACAGTGCAATGTATGGCATTGCTGTGCACCCCTTACAAAACCAATATGACCCATATTATATATTTACTTACCAGTTGGCACACCGGCCTCCAGGCCAAGATCGTCCAGCAACTCTCCCTCTCGGTTGATCATATCCTGCTAGCGGTGTTTGATTTGGTCGGGTATACGTTGCACGTCAAAAATCCTTACAAGGTGGTGCTGGACCCTGCCCCACCTCTGCTTGCGTTCAGGTGCTGGGTAGCCCTTGCTCACCCGGCCCCCGTGCTGATCATTCTTGGGAGGAAATGACAAATTAGCCAGATGAGGCCACCAAACTGCGTGTTGGACAGGTTCTTGGACCTGCTGGACATGCTCACTTATGAGTAGTTAGTGTAAATGAAACTTAAAAATAGTTAGAAAGGAAACTTATTGACAAAAAAAATACAGAAAAATGAATTTACCCCACCTGTATAATACTCCTACACCTAATTACCCCTATTAAACACACCCCCCCAAAATACAACTCTTTAGACCACACACAAGAATTACATGTGACAAAAGACAGACCAGCAAATGTTAAAACTACAAACAGGACTGACAAAACACACTCCAAAATCCAATCTCAATCTCAGCACTCCACACCAGCCCCCTCCACCAAGCACACTTCTAGAGATAGTAAGAGAAAGTGAAAGTAACTGTGTACTTCCTGGTTTACAACATTCTAGAATCATTGCATCATTTCCTGCTTAGATGCGACACGTTTTGCGTCATATTTCAGACGATGCGTTGTGTTTTTGACTCAATTGCCATTTCATTTCACATCTGCATGCGTGACATTTCTCTGTTTTGTGTGTGTTTCCTGTTTGTTGCATTTGGCCTCATGCATTAACATGCAATTGTAAATACAAAGCGTGATGGTTTTAACTTTGCATCGTGTTTTGTTTATATGCTACCTGTTTTGCGACCTGTATTTGCGACACTTTACGGTCGGATGCAACACGTTTCAGGGGGTCTGAGTGAGTCAAGACAGATTTGAAGGGGCATCAGGCTTGTAAGTTAGCAACACTTTAGGGTCGGATGCAACATGTTTCAGGGGGTGTGAGTGAGTTAAGCCACATTTGAAGATGCTTTACGCTTGTGACTTTGCAACACTTTACAGTCGGATGCGACACGTTACAAGGGGTCTGAGTGAGTCAAGACAGATTTGAAGATGCTTTGTGCTTGTGACTTTGCAACGCTTTACGGTCGGATGCGACACATTTCAGGGGGCCTGAGTGAGTCAAGCCAGATTTGAAGATGATTTACGCTTGTGACTTTGCCACACCTTACGGTCAGATGCGACACGGGTCAGTGGTCTGAATGATGCAACCCAGGTTTGTTAGTGAATAGATGGATATATGTGGTGTTGTGCAAGGGATGTTGCATGATTTAATAATGAGTTGTGTTGTTTTCTGTCACCAACATTCACGTACATCATGGGATATGTGTACATATTATTGGAAAAATTTACTAGTTTGTTTGTGGTACTTTTAAGTTGGACTTGCACAGCAGGTGGATAACATTGCATCACTCATCGTTGGCACTACCTGGAGTACATTTGTTACCATGTCACAGCGAGGAACCATGAGGCTTCTTTTCAGGCCCCTTGCGGCACTGGTGCACCACTTTTCACATGTTAAAACGTGACACATCAGCGGCACAAGGGGCTTTTGAAATTACTCCTGTGTTTTAGTGAGTGATGGGAGGTGCCACTTTCTTCAGCTATGGATGTCATACACACCACACAGACATACTTAGATCATGGTGCAAGGGTGCCAGAACCACCGCATGTCAGCTGTTTGTGCACAATTGCAGGGTAGTACACATCAATGCAACATATCATTGTGATAATGTAGCATTCCTGTGCTCCAAAAGTGCCACAGCTTGTCACAGTCAAAGTGCTTGCACTGGCATGCAGCAGCAGTTTCATGTTAATCTTCACATGTATATTTGTATCTTATGACCTGTGAAGCAAATGGACACAAAGTTGATGCTCCTATTTAATTTTTTATTTCATATTGTTACAAAAATAGATTTGCTACATCATGTGAAGAATTGTGCGACGACTTATCCCTGCTACAGTGTGGAGTATGTCTCCTCCTTCTGCTTCAGCTTCATCATCATCATCATCCATTTGTTCAGGGGGCTGTTCCTCTTCATCTCAGGGCACAATTGTTTAGACAGATATGTTATGGAGTATTGCTCATGTCATTCTCATCTTGCACACAGTTTCTGGAGAATGCAGTAGCCTTCTGCCTGATACATCTAGGCAACGGAACCTGGACTTGAGCATTCCAAAGCTTCTTTCTATGATGTTTCTAGTTCTGCAATGGGCATGGTTGTATGCCTTTTGTGGATCAGTCTGTGGATTTCCGTATGGTGTCATCAACCACTTCTGTAGGCTATATCCTTGATCAGATGTAAGTGGAAAGTAAGTAAAATGTGTTACTTTTGGGTGACATCAGTATACATGGCATGTGTTGTACGTCATGTTTGTGAAGATTGTAATAGTGAATTACGTGGGTGCCAATTACATGCTGTGTTTAAAGTTGGTGGTCAGATTTTCATGCCCCTTGCGCTGACATTATGTCACTTTTTGTGATGCACTGGCAGCTCATTACACTGCCCCATATTTACAAGGACAGGAAAAGCCACCCTGTGTGGCTTTCCCTGTCCTTGTTAATACAGCCCCTTCACATGCAGCACTTTCCATTAAAAGTGCTTACATGAGTGTTGCTGTGGGTGTTCTCACACAACACCCATGGAACCAGACACAGTTCCAGATTTAAGGGAATTAGTAAATCTGGATATGCGTAAGAATGCACCGGCACCCTAGGAGTGGCGTACTAAGGCGCTACGAGGATAAATGTTTTAATTTCTCCTTGTTTTTTTACTCTTTCAATGTGTGCTGCATTCTACAGCACACATTGAAAGTGAAATATGCCGGTAGTGATAGTGTATGTGCAGGAAGGTGCTCCTTCCTGCTCAAACACAACCTCCCCATGACGCAGGCATCCTTGCACCATGGTCAAGGGTGCCTGCACCGGCACATGGCAGCTGTTTGTGCAACAGCGCAGGGGACAGCACAGGAATGGAAATGTATTGCACATATGTGGCATTCCTGTGGTTTGGGAGTGCCACAGAATGGCACAGCCAAAAGTCTTGCAAGTTCACGCAGAGGCACTTTCTCATGAATCTGAATGAATGAATGAATGAAAGTTTATTGTTTGATTCGATTAAAACCTTACAATATATATGCAATAATTCCTAATGATAAAATCCAATTATAAAATCAGTTATAAAATCATTTGGCATTGAGTTTGTTATACTATTTACATATTATGTACATCCTACATTACATTATTTTAGTTTTTGGTATTCTAACTTAATTCTCAGTCACATTAGGAACTTTATAAAAGCTGATGTTGAAATTATATCGTCAGAATGGAGGCATCTTATCAAAGTTTGTCTGCAACTCCTTATTCCACGAACATTAAAATGTCTCTTAAGAATGGATATTCTTTCAACTTTCAGTTCTGGACAAACACAAAGGAGGTGCATAATGTTCTTTTCACCAAGATTGCGTAAGTTACAAGTCGTTAGTCCCTCTGTACTCAACCATGCCATTAGATGACATGTGCCATGGAAAATACTCCAAAGCGAGCTTTCATAAATATTTGCTTGAACTTCCCAGACCAAGGAATTTCGAGGTATGGTTGCACTTTTACCTTGGTATAGCCATTCATTAGAGGCCAAGCATGTTTTCTTTTTGAGAAGGTATCTTTATCCAAGAGTAGTGTCAAATGTTTTGTTGTACTATAAATAACTTTTGTAAATGAGTTCAAGGTAACTGGCATTTACAAGACAGAGTTTACTGAATATTCCTCTAATGATGTAAATAGATATTTCCACGCCTGAGCTTTCCAGTTTAAGTTGATTTCCTGCCACAATAATTTGGACAATTGATTTACAGTATCCGTTTCTATCCTTTTCCACACTTTAATAAATTGGCCTTTTCACGCAAGTGCCTGATTAGTCATCCCAAATTCCATTTGTATCTGCGCGGGTGATGCATTATGTGGAATTAAGTAGAGGGCTTTATATATTTTCGTTGGTGCATTGTTGATTATGACTGAGACTTTTCCACACAATGCTTCACTTCCACATGTCAGAGCTGGCAAAAGTTTTGCTGATATTACTTTTCACAACGGACCATAACTGTGCCCTCCTATGGATTTCTGTATAATTATGAATGCCACTAGCAATATTTTTGTTCTCCGTTGTATATCAATCTTGTGTGGTTGAAATGATCCTCGGTCATCAAATAGTACTCCTAAGTATCTATATGTACTCACTTGTTCTAGTTGTGAGTTAGCCAGAATCCATTTATACTTATGTTTTGACCTTGAGTATTTGTTAATCTCGATAATTTTTGTCTTTGTTTTGTTGATTAACATTCTATTTTCTTAAGAGTAGGTAGATATCCTATTTAACAGGTGTTGTAGTCCAACCTTCGTTTGACTAAGTAGGATAACATCATCTGCATATAGCAGGTTTAATATCGGCGTATTGGCTAATTTAGGTGGACAAGCATTCACCTCATCCAGGGCTTGCGTTAGATCAGGTAAAAATAAGAAAAAGCAAAGGGGCCAGTACACATCCTTGTTTCGAACCTGACGCTGTTGGTATTTTTTCTGATACTGTTAGGCCATCTCACATCCGGACCCAGACCCATATGTCAGTGTAAAGAAGTTGGATTCATTTTAAAAGGGAGAATGGTACACCTTGATCTATTAACTTCTGCCACAAAAGATCTCTATGCACACAGCCGAAAGCTGACTAAAATCTATAAAACACAAGCATAGTGGTTGTTTCTTTGTAATGTATTTGTCCATTAGTACAGCTAACACAAGGATATTTGTTGTAGTACCTAAGCCTTGTGTAAATCCAGTTTGGTTCGGAGGGATTATCTGCTTTTCTATGTATAGACAGGAACCTGATCCACTCGTTCTCTGTTAAGGAGAATGTTACAGCTGATCTGTTTGGTCGTGCTAAGCCGTTTATCAACGTCCAATTCTCTGGAGTTTGATTCTTTACTGCAAAAGAGTACTTTAGCCCAAAGATCATGTTTTCTTTTTATCCCTTTCGTCCCACAATACCTTCTGCAGGTTGCGATTGACCCTTTTTAATTTTAAACACAACTCCATATCTTTAGGATTCTTTTTTATCTGTCTCCTCAATTGATTACTCGATCTTTTCATAGTCCTTATTATTAAGGTTAACGTAAATTTGTTCTCACTTTCTGCTTGCATCTTTGTTTTTTTGAAAGTTTTTTGCTTGAAGGTATTAACAAGTTTTTGTATAAAATCCACCCATTGTTCAATTGCAGTTAAGGTGTTATCTTCAAAACATGTTCCTACCAATTTAAGGGCCATCTTGTTAGTATCTTCTTTGCTGTGCTCCTTTCAAATTAATTTCTTATAGTTTACAGAACCCGTCTGACCTGGCAGTGTTTCATATTCAGTATGCTTGTTATTGATCAAAATGGTAATAAGTATATGTTGCCTGTGATCACTCTCAGATGCATTTACAATTGAAAAAGAGATCACATTAATAAAGATATTCAAAGATACCATTGTGTAATCAATTCTTGATTTATGATCCTGCGATTGAAATGTCCAAGCCGGTGGGGAGTCTTGAGGTAACCTCCCATTTAGGATTCTTAAGCCCAGCGCTTCTAAATCTTTAACAAATGTTGCGCCTAATTGGCTTTGGAAGGCGTTAGGAACAGTTGGAAGTGTTTGTAGCGGAATCGCCCAGAGATAATCTTGTTCCTAAATTAACTCCTCTCTCGTATTGGGTACAAACAAATTAAAATTAAAATCCCCTGAGGTAATGTACTTTGTGAAAGAGTCATCCATCATTAGCTTAGATAGTAATGCAATCAGAGTAGTAGTCATATTGTTTCTCGCACTTGCTGTAGGATGTATATATACATTTATTATAAGCAGGTTTTTCTAAGAGATTATTTTCCATATACCGCTGCTTTACTATCAATAAGTTTGGATTATTTGTATCAATTTGCTTGTGTTCCACTCTTAATTCTAGAGCGACAAATGTGGCTAAAGCCCCGCTGGAGTGCCCCCATTTACTTTGTTTAATTGCAGGCTTAAAATATCCTTTGTATCCCTCAAGCATTACAGGGTTGACAGACCAGGTTTCTTGTAGAAGTATAACATGATAATAACTAGGCATTGGGGTTAAATAAGCTTTGCTTATTTTTTTCGTAGGCCATTAATATTCCATGAGCATAATTTTAATGTTTCACTTTCTTTATTTATTTTAGCTTTTGACTTTGCTTTTGTATTCTGTCATTGCATTTTACTGCCATGGAGAGCCATACCAATCCATTTTTCATTTACTCCAATTGGCTTTTCTATTTCTACTAGATCCGACGGTAGATCGAGCAGTGATTCTGTTTTTCCAATTGCATTTTTTAATACTGAATTAACCTGTGAATTTACTTTGTTTTGTTGGTGGTGATTCAGGAATAAAGGTATAGCAAATGGTTTCAGATACACTGTAGGCTGTGGCCTAGTGATTTTTATTCCCCAGCTGAAAAAAACTTCCTTTACATATATAATTAGTTCGGCTACAAGCATAGTGTCCAATGTTATCAGTGTCATTTCCTGGCTACTATCAGGATTTGAAAGAAATTCGATGGATTCAATGTTTTCACTTGAAACATTTTCTAGTGAGCGAATAGATTTAAAGAGGTGGAGGATATTTCCTCTATTTAGGATATCGTGGCTGCCTCTTGAACAATATTTAGGAATAAAAATCAATTGCGGTTTGTCATGTATTGTTGTCTTTAGACTTCCCAAATCTATAGTGGGTAGAAGGTTGTAATTTGAGGGCTGCCGAGGCTCTTTGTCATGATCCCCTATACCTTTGTGAGTCATGTTTTTTGCCTTTGGAGATCCTGAGGACTATTATGATTTATGCCATATTGGCTCTGAGTTGGACCTAGCATTATATTGGTTGGTTGACCCTCCATGTCCTCATTCCTCGTAACATTGTTTTTTTCAACTGTAGCTAATTTCTTAGCAGTTTCCATCTTTTCACATACACTGTGTGGTAAATTATATTGAGCCTGCATTGTTCTTTGAAATATAGATTGTATTTGATTTTCATCCTCATTCTCTCTTCTCTTCTTGATCCTCTCGTTGATAGTTGAAATGTTTGTATTATCCTTCTTTTCCACCTGTATCTTTATTGTTCTTTGTATTGTTTGTAGGAGATGTCTTTCTACTTTCTCACTCTGCTCCGCCTTCAATTTTACATTGTTAGGGGTGATCCTTGGTTTTGCTAGTTTCTCCTTTCCATTTTGATCCATTGGAATCTTCTCCGTTACACCATAAGATCCTAACAATCCTCTCTCTTTCCCATCTTTTTCTGTATCATAAGACTTTATTTCACTAGTTGATAATAAGCTATCTATGCCTTTTATCTTTTCTATATCATTTCTGTCTTCCTTAGGATAATTTTCCCTGGTGCCTTTATTAAATAAGGCAAAGTACTTCTTACTACTTCCGTTACTTAGAGTGCTCCTATCCACCTGTTATGTTATGTTATGTTATGTTAGGGGGATTTATAGAGCGCATGGCTGCCCCAGCAACAGGGCATCCCAGCGATAGCGGACAGGTGACCAGGGGTAAAGTGGCTAGATGGAAGCTAAAAGCCAGGTTTTGATCAGTTTCCTGATAGCCCAGTGATCCTGGCAGCTGCGGGCAGCCAGTGGGATGGAGTTCCATAATGCGAGGGCCTGAGATTTAAAGGAGCGACCCCCGGCTCTGCGCCAGCGGACCCATGGGATACACAGCAGATGTTGATCAGAGGAACGCAATGGACGCAGAGGAACATAAGGGATGCAAAGTCCCTGCAGGATTTGGGGGCCCTGGCCATGTACATTCTTGTGTGTGGTGCAGAGGGTTTCAAACTGGACTCTCTGTTTGATTGGCAGACAGTGTAGATGGTGAAGGAGATTGGAGGTAAGGGAGGGAAAACAGAGTACATGTAGCTGCATTCTTTAGCTGTCGGAGTCTTGCAGTAACTGTTTTATTTACACCAAGCAGAAGACCATTACAGTAGTCCAGACGCAACTGGGCAGCCCATTGAACTATCAGTTGGAGGGTGGCAGCGTCAAAAAATCCTAAAATGAGTTTTAACCCGCGCAGAAGACCGAAGCAGGTACCGGCCACCTTTATTGCATGAGTCTCAATTGAGAGGGCGGTGTCAATCAGGACCCCCAAGTCTTCAACTGCGTTTTTTGGTGTGGGAGTGGTGCCCAAAGTTGCAGGCCACCATTGGTGTTCCCAATTGTGAGTGTCCCGGACAACCAGCAGCACCTCCGTCTTTGCCGAATTGAGCTGTAGATAATTGTTAGCCATCCAGTCTGCAATGGTCAGAACATCAGCCCGAAGTTTTAGTTGGTCCAGAGCAGGGTTGTTGGTAAAGGTGAATACCAGCTGGTTATCATCCATGTAAGATTCCATTTTGATGTTGCGCTCTTTAGCCAGGAGGGCCAGAGGGCGGACATACATGTTGAACAAAGTGGGGCTCAAGGCGGAGCCCTGCGGGACACCAGAGCTAAGAGGGTAATTACTAGACTGGTAGGGGGGCATGTACCTGAAAAGAGCATTCTGATAGAAAAGAAGCCAACCAGGCCAGAGCCCTGCCTTTGACCCCGATCTCCTCAAGACCTTGAAGAAGAATCTTGTGGGAGACCGTGTCAAAGGCCCCCCTAAGATCAAGTAAAAATAGTGCAGAGGTATTGCCCTCATCTAGTGCCGCCCACAGCTGCTCAGTGACCACCAAAAGGGCTGATTCTGTGCTGTGCCTGGGACGAGATCCATTCTGAGATCTATCTAAGATCTGGTTGGCCTCCAGATGTTTGGTTAGAGTGATGTTGACATGGGACTCCATAATTTTGGCCAGGTAGGGAAGCAGGGAGATGGGTTGGAAGTTCTCCGGCAAAGATGCGTCTCGTGTAGGTTTTTTCAGCAGTGGGACGAATTTGGTGTGCTTCCATGACTTTGAACTCACTGCCGACAGAAGTGAGCCATTGATGAATTCCCGGCCCTCAGTCATAAGGCAGTTGTAGAATTTCCTGAAGATATCCAGTTTCATGGAATCATCAGGGGAACCTGATTTGATTTTAGCAGCTAGGGTGGCTAGGTCTTCGAGAGATATAGGTGGCAGAGTTTGTAAGGTGTGCAAGAGTGCTCTAGAGATGGGGGGACCATGGATTCAGTGGTACTCCACCTCATTTCTAGCGTGTTGTACATACATTCAACTTTGTTAATAAAGTACCTAGCCAGCGAGTCACAATGAGTGTTGGAAGATATGGCGTTATTGGTTCCTGTGGGAGGTGTTGACATGTCTTTCATAAGGGAGAAGATAGTTTTGGAGAGGTTGGAGCTTGATGAGATCAAGTTGGTATAGAACAAGGCTTTAGCCTTTTGAACAGATTTCTGGGAGGTTTTTATGGCCATCCAATAGGTATTTTTAGCAACGGCGTCATAAGTATGTCTCCAGGCTAGTTCCAGCATTTTGCACTTTTTCTTTTCCACCCGTAGGGACTCATTGTACCATGCGTGCGTATGCATGCGCTTAGTCCCTGTCAGTATCATCGGGATGCACTGGTCAAGTGAGTTATTAATCCAGCCCTTAATGACTCTATCAGCTGGCTCCAGGTCCACAGGCCAGTCTGGGCGGGACGTATTTAAGGCAGATAGGAAGGTAGTTTCATCCAATTTATGCCACGGTCACTTCATAACGGGTTGCCTAGGGGTCTCAGGATTCGGCCTGCCACTTCAAGACGCAAGGAGATCAGAAAATGGTCAGTCCAAGTCAAAGGTAGAGGAGTATTAGCTACTAAATTTAAGAGATGAAAGAAGATTGGATCCAGTAGGTGGCCTGCCTGGTGAGAAGGTCCTTCCACCAACTGGATTAGTTGGCAGGCCTCCAAATCGCCCAGGAAGTTGCAAATCTCCTGGAAATCCTGGCGTTCTAGGTGAAGGTTGAGATCGCCTATAATGTTAAAATTAGCTGATTCTAAGGCAAGGGTGGAAACCGAGTGAATCAGGGCCTCTTGAAAAGCCCTGGCTGTGCCTGGTGGGCGATAAATAAGAAGCCCTGTGAAGGTAAAGTTATGTGACAAGGGAATTTTAAACAGGGCGCTTTCGCAACCGGGATAGTTTGTGGGGGCAGTGAGCTGTGGAAAACACTTTTGAATATGACTGCAAGACCGCCCCCTCGACCGCTAGGCCTGTTTTGAGTGAGCAGCCTATAGCCTGCGGGTGAGGCAAGTGCCGGTATTGTTGTGGAATCTGCGGCTAGCCAGGTTTCCGTCAAAAACAGTATGTCTGGGGCTCAGTCCATAAGAAGATCGAAGGTGTATGCATGGTGTTTTACCAGTGACCTGCAGTTAAGGTTGTGTATACTGGGTTGAACCTGGGGCCATAAGGTAGCATTTAGGGCCGGTTGTAACTTTAAACCCGCAATTGTTACGCTGTTTCTGCGGGGTGTCATGATGCCACTTATGGTTTTTGCAGGGCTCTTTGGATTGAAAGGCAAGCAGCATCTCCCGAGTATCGGATAGATTTTGGGGGGGTTCAGGACCAGGAGTCCTGGCGCCTGGCATCGTATAGGTGCAGTCGGGCACAGATGGGTGCAGACGGACTTGCCCTAGGCGTGCCTGCGGCTCGCCCGCTATGTGAGTCCATGGCAGCATTTGGTTTAACCCTTTGGGTGCTCATGATGAGCAGGACTCGTCATGGCAGACAGTGGGCGTGTGCTCATGATGAGTCCAGCTCATCACAACACCCACCCATGGGGGAAGCGCTGGCGCTCCCCCCGTGGGACTTCAATCCTGGTATTTTTACTAGGGAAGGCAGGGGAAGCCCTTCCCCTGCCTCCCCCCAGCCCCCAGAAACGTCATCAATGACGTCAGCGCGCGAGGTTACTGACGTCATTGGAGGTTTCTCTTTGTTCTCCAAAGTGCACAAACACCGTTTTTTATTGTGTCGTGTTATTGTTGTTTGGGGGAGTGGCCCCTTAGGCAAGGGTCGCTCCCCTTATGGGCACAATATTTTTGGATATGTCTGCCCCCCTGGGGGGGGGGCAGATTTTTAATGTACGAGTGTTTTTGTTGTTTGGGCGCGCGGCCCCTTTTACGGGGGTGAATATTTAATTTATACTTTTAGGTCCACCTACCCCTTATCTTGGCTGGTGGATTGTGTGTTGACTTGTGCATTATTTCCATATGTGATTGTAATGTTTTTTTCTCCTTTTTATTCTAGTGTAAAGCTTTTGATTGCTGTTTCCGGTTTCGACAGTGGTTGTTCTGCAGTTTTGCGTAGTTGCATTTTTGTGGTAAGAAAAACATTTTTGTTGTATTTGCTCCAAATGAGTAATATTGTAATGTATGAATGAATTTTTTTGTAAGTGGTGTCATAATGGCAGCATATTTAGTTAGCGTTTTGCATGGTATTATGTGTAATTTCTTTTCTCTTTCTTTTTTAGTGGGATATTGTTGATCCATACTGTGTCAAAGTGTTTGTTGTTGACTTGTTTGACAAGTTACCTTTATTAGTAAGCATTATGGCTAGCCGTAGAATGACTGTTCAACAGGTGGTTGGTATGCTTCTTGAATCTTCCTCTGAGCAGGATTATGCGACTGACAGTGTGTCTGAGGGAGAGGAGGGAGGGGAAGATTCTGGCAGTGAGTTTTCTCTCCAATTGGAATCATCGGATGATGAAGGTTCTCTCAGTGCAGATGAAGGTACTCTTGGTGTGGATGAAGCAACTTTCAGTGCGGATGAAGTGCCTGTTTTATAGGAGGAAACTGCTGTGCCGATGGTGCAAGAGGCACCTGGATTGCAGCCTGAGGCTGCTAGGCTTCCTACTGGAAGTGCTGGACTCTGGGTTGATCCAAACATGGTGCAGCCGGTGTTGCCTGCCTTTAGCGGTGATGCAGGGTGTAGAGTGGATTATGAATTTTTTTTGCCTATACAGTTTTTTCAGTTGTTTATGGATGATGTATTTTTGGGTGAGATTGTTGAGCAGACTAATTTGTATGCTGAACAGTTTTTGAGGGACAACAGTCACAAACTTAGGCCCCACTCTAGAGCTACCCGGTGGACTCCCACAAATCTGGAAGAGTTTAAGAAGTTTTTGGGTTGACTTTATTGATGGGTTTGATAAGGAAGACGTCCCTGGCTTCATATTGGTCTACCAGTCCATTGATGGCAACAGCCATATTTCCTGCAGTTATGACTCGTGATCGGTTTCTACTTTTGCTACATATGCTGTATTTTGTTGATAATTCTTTGGCGTTGCCACGTATTCACCCTGACTGTGACTGTCTTTTTTCGATTCGGCCTGTTCTTGATCACTTTGTAGATCGATTTTCAGAGATCTATACTCCAGGGAAAGAAATATCTATTGATGAGTCGTTGGTATTGTTCAGGGGCCGTTTGGTTTTTAGGCAGTACATACCCAGCAAGAGGGCACACTATGGAATTAAACTGTATATGTTGTCTGAGAGTAGGAGAGGATATGTTTTTAATTTCCGTGTGTACACTGGTAGAGATTCCACTTTTGACCCCCCTGGTTGTCCGTCTACTTTTGGAGTTTCAGAGAAGGATGTCTGGGATCTTGCTAGAAGACTGTTTAACAGAGGCCACCATTTGTACCTTGATAACTTCTACACTGCTTTGCAATTGTTTAAGGAATTGTTTAAAGTGGACACTTTTGCATGTGGCACAATCCGCTCTAACCGTAAAGGTTATCCAAAAGAGCTTGTTTGCAAAACTTGCGTAGTGATAAACTGCTAGCTGTGAAATTTGTGGACAGGAGGGATGTGTACATGCTGACCACCATCCATGATGAGAGTACTTCACCTGCTCCTGTTTGGGGTCAGGTTGCTGAAGTGCGCAAACCTGTCTGCATTCTAGACTACAATAAGCACATGGGTGGTGTTGACAGAGTTTATCAGAGGTTGGAACCTTACACTGCTATTCGTAAGGCTTTTGTTGTGTTCAAGGAGTGTTCTCCTGGGTTAAAGTTGACATTTGTTCAGTTTCAGCACTCTGTGATAGGCAGCCTTGTTGTTGTGAAACGGGCAAGTGTTCCTAGAGTTGCAGTGGTGGAGGATGTGGCTCGATTGAAAGATCGCCACTTTCCTGATTACATTCCTCCCACATCTTCAAAAGACTTTCCCACTAGGAGATGTAGAGTCTGTTGGCGAAGAGGTTTGCGGAAGGAGACTCGTCTTTTCTGCCCCGAGTGTCATTCTAACCATGGGCTGTGTGTGCCTGCTTGTTTTAGAGCGTACCACACGCAAAATAATTTTTGGGAGCATCCATGAGTGGCAAAGTGAACTTCCTGGTCTGTATTGTTAAAAAAAAATTATTCTGTTTCAAGGTTGGCATTAGTGCAATGTATTAAGTTTCAGATGTTGTGTTAGTAGATTTGTATCTATTTGCAATTTGTTTGTGTTTTTTTGTATAAAAAGATCCTAAATGTGATGGTGGTGTGTGTAGGCTGGCATTTGGCTGGCGGTGTGCATGGACTGGTGCTTGGTTGGCGGTGTGCGTGGACTGGTGCTTGGCTGGTGGTGTGCATGGATTGGTGCTTGGCTGGCGGTGTGCGTGGATTGGTGCTTGCTGGCGTTGTGTGTGGACTGGCGCTTGGCTTGCAATGTGCGTGGACTGATGCTTGGCTGTCGGTGTGCGTGGATTGACGCTTGGCTGGCGTGCGTGGACTGGCGCTTGGCTGGCGTTGTGCGTGGACTGGCGCTTGGCTGGCAGTGTGCGTGGACTGGCGCTTGGCTGGTGGTGTGCGTGGATTTGCACTTGGCTGGTGGTGTGTGTGGACTGGCGCTTGGCTGGCGGTGTGCGTGGATTTGCTCTTGGCTGGCGGTGTTTGTGGACTGGCGCTTGGCTGGCGGTGTGCGTGGACTGGCGCTTGGATGGTGGTGTGTGAGTAGTGACTTGCTGCTGGTCACTACACACACTGGTAGCTGAGCGCCACTCCATGCAATCCATCAGCTTGTGTGGTTGCTGTGTCAGGAATGTGGGCGTGTGAAACTGATGGGCACTTGAATGGCGCTGTCTGCTGGTGTGAGTGTTGTAATGTGATGGGCCCGCGGCTGGCAGTGTGAATGGTTTTGTATGTGTCACACGTATGAAAGGTGTATGAATGGCCTGTAAAGAGGTTGGTGCCTAGTCGTGGCTTTAAAGCTCACGAGCTGTGAGTCAATGGTTCAGTTTCTCGTCCTTTCAATTATTAACAGTGCATTTCATTTTTGTGAAATCACTTGCTAATACAATTGTACATACTGAACCATCACTCACCCTTGTGCCAAATCCAACCAGTATCTGTGTGTGCTTGAGCATTAGATGGCTGTGCAGTAATATTTGTCTTTTTTGTCTTTCTGAAGCAGAGTGTACCTTGTCCCTTTTTGTGGATGTTGTAATGTGTTGGTTTCGGGCCTGGTGGTGTGAATGGTCTTGTGTGTATCACGTATGAAAGGTGTGTGAATGGCCTGTAAAGCGGTTGGTGCCTTGCTGTGGCTTTACAGCTCACGAGCTGCGAGCCACTGGTTCATTTTTTTGTCCATTTAATTATTGACAGTGCATTTCATTTTTGTGAAATCTCTTGTTAATAAATTTTATATACTGAACCATCACTCGCCCTCATGCCAAATCCAACCAGTATGTGTGTGTGTTTGAGGAATAGATGACTGTGCAGGAATCCAAGGTGCACATTCCATCTAAGATTAACCTACCATCTGAAGATATTGTCGTAAACCCATGGGAGTACATGGTGATGTCTCTCTTGTGAAGTTATTTTATCCACAATGTCCTGCAAACCTCAAAATTTTCCTTGCAACATTGTGCCAAAATTCTCACGCTGCAGAAATAAACAACTAATTATGTTGGTTTTGCAAGGGGGGTCACCTGGGTTTTTGGTCCCGTGCTCGGCAGCCATCTAGGGAATCCTACCAAACTCACACATTTCTGAAAAGTAGACATCCGGGGTCTTTCAGTGAGGTATTGGTTGCGTGGATCCCCCAACATTTCCTTACCCAGAATCCCCTGCAAACCTCAATTGTAGCTGAAAAAAATCACTTTTTCACACATTTATGTGTGGGAAAGTGTGGCATCACACAAATTTCCTAAAAAACAGCGTTCCCCCAGGTCTGCCGATACAAATTGTGCCTCACTTGTGTGGGGGGCCCAAGTACCCGCGACAGGCAAGGGCCCAAAACGTAGTGAGGCGACATCAAAATTGCCTATCTCAAAACGGTAAATAGACAAAATATCGAAAAAGAAATATAGAATGGACAGAATATCGAATCCAAAATATAGAATGGACATAATATTGAATGGACATAATATAGTGGTTAATAATATCGACATGAAGGTAAGTAATATCGACTGTCAAAATATCGAAGTACATAATACAGGCATTGAAATATATAGAATTTTTAATAATATCGATTTTTTTTAAAGTGTTTCGTTTGTTAGTATATGTGTTAAAAGTGTATATTATTTTTGTAATGTATGTTTAATTTTTTATAAAGTTACGAAATGTATGTATTATAATTTTTGCGTATTTTACTTCCGTAGCGGGATGTGGGTTTATAGGGGAATAGGGTGGGAAGTAATTTAATTGTAATTAAGTAATTATTTAATTTTATTTATTGGTAAAGATAATTAACTTATTGTTAATTAATCATTAATTGTTAATTAATTTTTATAAATTGGTAATTAATTTTTATTAATTGATAATTATATTAATTATTGTATTATTTGTTATATGGAGCAGGTTGTGGGTTTCTAGGGGAATAGGGTGGGAAGTATTTTAATTGTAATTTATTAATTACTGAAATTATTTGTGTGTATTGATAATTAATTTACTGTTATTTAATTATTTATTGGTAATTTTTGTTTATTACTTATTCATTTTTAGTATTGAAAATCACTTTGTGGTTAATTAATTTTTAAAAGGTAATTAATTTTTAATACCTAGGGGCCGATTCCTATCCTGGGGAAACCGGGTACGAACCGTCGGACGGAGCATTTTCTCCGTGCGACTCGTACCCGGTGAAAAAACATTACAAAAATGCAAGTACGATTCGTATGGAAACACCATTTTCTTACGAATCGTACAAAACACCGACCGACAAAAATATACATACAAATGTGATCCGGGAATGCACCGACGTGACGTCGGGACGCCTTCAGGCTACGTTTCACGAACCAGGAAGTACGATCCGCACCGACGTCACCCCGCACGGATTAAATTCTCCGGCTGCCAAAAACTGCCGGGAAATCAGGACGAAGCGCACAAGGAGCACCTGTACGCGACGGACAGCCATGGACCCGAACCTACGTGTCATCCCAGCACTCATAGCAGTCCACCTGCTCTACAGGAACCGACGCAGACGCCGCAGAAGGTCAGAACAACACCCAGGGGCAAAGGGGGGGGCAGGGGTAGGACACATAACCCCCACCCAAGTCACAAATCACACATGCCCTGGACATACCTGACCTGCAGGACCTGGTCACCTCGAGGGGGTGGGGGCGTGTCCAGCAACGCAAGCGTCCGCCACAACGGAAGTGGACGTTGTTGCGAACCGGCAACACAACAATACCGGTACGTACCATACCCACGCCTTAAGAGTGTGGGTACGGGTCGTACCACGCCCACCCCTACGTCACCCCAACAATGGCGGTACGGCCCGTACCCACGTTCTAAAGGCCTGGGTATGGGCCGTACCAGCATTGTGGGGTGATGTAGGGGTACGCGTGGTACGACCCGTACCCACGCTCTGAAGGCCTGGGTACGGTGCAGACCCCCAGGGGTACGCACCGTACCCAGCCCTTCAGAGCGTGGGTATGGGTCGTACCACGCGTACCCCTACATCACCCCAACAATGCAAAGGTGGGTGCAGAGTCCTCCCAGCAGTGCCCAGACATAGGAGGGGTGGGTGCCTATCACTCCCAGCAGTGCCCAGACACAGGAGGGGTGGGTGCAGAGTCCTCCCAGCAGTGCCCAGACACAGGAGGGGTGGGTGCAGAGTCCTCCCAGCAGTGCCCAGACACAGGAGGGGTGGGTGCAGAGTCCTCCCAGCAGTGCCCAGACACAGGAGGGGTGGGTGCAGAGTCCTCCCAGGAGTGCCCAGACACAGGAGGGGTGGGTGCAGAGTCGTCCCAGCAGTGCCCAGACTTAGAAGGGGTGGGTGCCTATCACTCCCAGCAGTGCCCAGACATAGGAGGGGTGGGTGCCTATCACTCCCAGCAGTGCCCAGACACAGGAGGGGTGGGTGCCGAGTCCTCCAGCAGTGCCCAGACATAGGAGGGGTGGGTGCCTATCACTCCCAGCAGTGCCCAGACATAGGAGGGGTGGGTGCAGAGTCCTCCCAGCAGTGCCCAGACACAGGAGGGGTGGGTGCAGAGTCCTCCCAGCAGTGTCCAGACATAGGAGGGGTGTGTGCCTATCACTCCCAGCAGTGCCCAGACACAGGCGGGGTAGGTGCAGAGTCCTCCCAGCAGTGCCCAGACATAGGAGGGGTGGGTGCCTATCACTCCCAGCAGTGCCCAGACATAGGAGGGGTGGGTGTCTATCACTCCCAGCAGTGCCCAGACACAGGAGGGGTGGGTGCAGAATCCTCCCAGCAGTGCCCAGACATAGGAGGGGTGGGTGCCTATCACTCCCAGCAGTGCCCAGACACAGGAGGGGTGGGTGCAGAGTCCTCCCAGCAGTGCCCAGACATAGGAGGGGTGGGTGCAGAGTCCTCCCAGCAGTGCCCAGACATAGGAGGGGTGGGTGCCTATCACTCCCAGCAGTGCCCAGACATAGGAGGGGTGGGTGCCTATCACTCCCAGCAGTGCCCAGACACAGGAGGGGTGGGTGCAGAGTCCTCCCAGCAGTGCCCAGACATAGGAGGGTTGGGTGCCTATCACTCCCAGCAGTGCCCAGACATAGGAGGGGTGGGTGCAGAGTCCTCCCAGCAGTGCCCAGACACAGGAGGGGTGGGTGCAGAGTCCTCCCAGCAGTGCCCAGACATAGGAGGGGTGGGTGCCTATCACTCCCAGCAGTGCCCAGACACAGGAGGGGTGGGTGCAGAGTCCTCCCAGCAGTGCCCAGACATAGGAGGGGTGGGTGCCTATCACTCCCAGCAGTGCCGAGACATAGGAGGGGTGGGTGCCTATCACTCCCAACAGTGCCCAGACACAGGAGGGGTGGGTGCAGAGTCCTCCCAGCAGTGCCCAGACATAGGAGGGGTGGGTGCCTATCACTCCCAGCAGTGCCCAGACATAGGAGGGGTGGGTGCAGAGTCCTCCCAGCAGTGCCCAGACACAGGAGGGGTGGGTGCAGAGTCCTCCCAGCAGTGCCCAGACATAGGAGGGGTGGGTGCCTATCACTCCCAGCAGTGCCCAGACACAGGAGGGGTGGGTGCAGAGTCCTCCCAGCAGTGCCCAGACATAGGAGAGGTGGGTGCCTATCACTCCCAGCAGTGCCCAGACACAGGAGGGGTGGGTGCAGAGTCCTCCCAGCAGTGCCCAGACATAGGAGGGGTGGGTGCCTATCACTCCCAGCAGTGCCCAGACATAGGAGGGGTGGGTTCCTATCACTCCCAGCAGTGCCCAAACACAGGAGGGGTGGGTGCAGAGTCCTCCCAGCAGTGCCCAGACATAGGAGGGGTGGGTGCCTATCACTCCCAGCAGTGCCCAGACATAGGAGGGGTGGGTGCAGAGTCCTCCCAGCAGTGCCCAGACACAGGAGGGGTGGGTGCAGAGTCCTCCCAGCAGTGCCCAGACATAGGAGGGGTGGGTGCCTATCACTCCCAGCAGTGCCCAGCCACAGGAGGAGTGGGTGCAGAGTCCTCCCAGCAGTGCCCAGACATAGGAGGGGTGGGTGCCTATCACTCCCAGCAGTGCCCAGACATAGGAGGGGTGGGTGCCTATCACTCCCAGCAGTGCCCAGACACAGGACGGGTGGGTGCAGAGTCCTCCCAGTAGTGCCCAGACATAGGGGGGTGGGTGCCTATCACTCCCAGCAGTGCCCAGACACAGGAGGGGTGGGGGGGTGGGTGCAGAGGCCTCCCAGCAGTGCCCAGACATAGGAGGGGTGGGTGCAGAGTCCTCCTAGCAGTCCCCAGACATAGGACGGGTGGGTGCCTATCACTCCCAGCAGTGCCCAGACATAGGAGGGGTGGGTGCCTATCACTCCCAGCAGTGCCCAGGCACAGGAGGGGTGGGTGCAGAGTCCTCCCAGCAGTGCCCAGACATTGGAGGGTTGGGTGCAGAGTCCTCCCAGCAGTGTCCAGACATAGGAGGGGTGTGTGCCTATCACTCCCAGCAGTGCCCAGACACAGGAGGGGTGGGTGCAGAGTCCTCCCAGCAGTGCCCAGACATAGGAGGGGTGGGTGCCTATCACTCCCAGCAGTGCCCAGACATAGGAGGGGTGGGTGCCTATCACTCCCAGCAGTGCCCAGACACAGGAGGGGTGGGTGCAGAGTCCTCCCAGCAGTGCCCAGACATAGGAGGGGTGGGTGCCTATCACTCCCAGCAGTGCCCAGACACAGGAGGGGTGGGTGCAGAGTCCTCCCAGCCGTGCCCATGGAAAGAAAAGGGTGCAGTACCCACAGATACAATGCCCACAATTGTCAGTCAGGTGCTCAAAGACCCTGCAGAACACGTAACATGTGTGCGAGGCTGGGAGTACACACATGCATAGTGTGTAAAAGGGAACATGTCCACATGAAGTAAATTCAATATACTCCACACACAAGTACAGTGACCACCAAGGATGCCTCAAATGATGCAGGTGGAGACATTGCCCAGCATGCATGGCCAAAGTGGACAGGATCCGTCACACACCAAGGATATGTAGACACAGCTCAGCACAACATTTAGGAAACACCCTGCAGGGAAGATATCAGGGTCCACAGAGGAAGGAACACACCTTGGGACAATGTCACCATGCAGTAAGAGCATACATGAACAAAGTTATTTAGCAAATACCTTGTGATGGCACACAGATACCAGGGTCCACCCCATGAGCAACACACTACTACATTTCCCAGACACCTAACACATTATCCCCACCCCAAATCATGGAGCAGCACCACCAACAGCAATACCAGAAAAGCAGTAGTGTGCAAAGGGAAAAAAACATAGCTTTATTCAGCATTAAAAAAAGAATTGTTATTAAAAGTTGAATATGTACAAGGCCCATAGGGCAGTCCATAGTTCAATTCCTGTTGGGGGACACATAGGGACGCGTGTTCCCCAGCTTGCCTGCACAGTTCATACCTCCTTTGCTTCCACAGGGGGGGGGCATCATGTGGGGGGGAAGGACCAGGCACCACAGGGACAGGAGGGGCAAGGGTAGGTGTTGTGGGTGCAGGGACGGAGGACTCCACCACAGGGGGTGGGGCAGCGCCAAAGGTGGAGGTGAGAATGGCGCTGCACACGGTTGCAAGGTCCTCCAGCGTCTCCCCTGCACACGAAGGAACCACAGGCCCCAAGGAGGGGGGTGTCGGAGGGATGGGTCGCAGCGCTACTGGGGGATGGTGTGGACAGGGGGGGGGACTCAACTACCCTGACCGGGGACTCCTTCGACTGCTTGCGGGGTGGTTTCACACTGGGGCTCAGGGACAGAGCGGCCATGAAGGATTCTTTGGTGGAATCCTGGTCAGGAGAGCTGAGGGGAGTGGATTTGGAGGTAGTGGGTTGTGATGAATGTGGACTCCCACTGTGGCTGCGTGTCTTCCATTTGCCCCCGACCCAGTGGGTGTGCCTCCTTCACCCTGTGTATGCGTGACAGGTGGTGTGCGCTTGGCCTTCCCTGGTGGTGTGGTGCCTGTGTCTGGTGGGGTGCGTGCATGGGTATGTCTGGGTGTGCTTTGGACAGGCATGGGAGTGGGAAGTGTGGATGGTGCAGGGGTAGGGGGGACGTAGCGCTGCAGGACACCCACTGCTGCAGTCAGTGTCGAGTCAATGGACCTCAGCAACTGGCGTTGGTCAGACTGCGCAGCTGAGATGCCCTCCATGTATGCCTCCATCTGGGTGAGCACTCGTGTGTGGCCATGGAGGAC
Source organism: Triturus cristatus (assembly GCF_964204655.1). Lineage (NCBI taxonomy): Eukaryota > Metazoa > Chordata > Amphibia > Caudata > Salamandridae > Triturus > Triturus cristatus. The sequence continues at coordinate 325,316,144 of NC_140579.1, forward strand.
ATTAAGCATCGCAGTCTGACCAACCTGCAACTGGTGCAGGATGTCCACAGACTCGGCATTCGCGGCAGCAGTGGAGACAGGGGCAGGGGGTGCGGTGCCTGGCAAGAAGGAGAGACGTGGTGACCTAGCACGGCGGGAAGGGACCAGAGCAAGTGGGAGGCTGGTGATGGGAATCGAGGGGGCGGGTAGAGATCGAGTGCTGCTGTCAGCTGTGGGAGCAGCCTCCACCCCCTCTCGGAGATCAGCCTCGGACCCGTCAGCGTCATAGTCGGTGGTGGTACTGGACTGGTCCTCCGCCTCAGTCCCCTCGGCCTCCGTGCCACTCGATGCGCCAGACAAGACAGCACTGCTGCCACTGGTGCCTGCTCCCTCCTCACGGTCCGTGCCAGTGTCTCCCTCGGAGTCCCCCGACGATGCTGTGGGCAAGGTAAAGAGACAGGAAATAATCAGACAACTGTATACATATGTCACATGAGTCAAATCTACATAGGTCACAGTGCATAGCCTGAAAAGCAACATGAGTAACATCTACAACACAAGGTACATATGTAGGCCCTGCAACACACAGCTGGTTGACCCACCATGCCACTGAGAAACAATGGAGAGCATGACCCAACAGCAAATTACTTGATATCAAATAGGACATAGGAGCCAGGCTCTGGGGACAATCGTGCACAGCATCTGTACCACACAGCGTTGACAAAAAAGGGATGAGCAGGAACCATGTCTATTAACGTTTTGCACATGCTGCAAAGCTAATACATTAAAACATGCCCAACATGACTGGGTCACTGCACCTTGAGTGTATGTCCAGACAAACATCACACACAGGCCAGACCTAGCAGGGAGACTTCAGATTTGGACATGTAGGCCTTGCCCGCACAAACCACCCCCTACCTGAGACAATGTGATTGAGACAGAGGAAGTACTTACACCTCTTACTCTGGGATAAAAACACATGGCCTGCACTAAATCCTGATTGTACACAAACTACCCCTGGTGCGCCTGTCCACATATATCATTGACAATCAACCATCATCAGATTGTCGTTCCAAGACACACAGGCACTGCCCACTGTGAGTATGCACAAGCAAAATTGGGTCACACTGTACAGTGGACACATGTAGCACAGTTTACGTCAATACAGATGAGGCCAGGGTACAATGCCACAGAGCCCGACCTATGCCGAAGACACAGAGAATGTCCACATTGTTGGATGACACACATGATACCTAGGAAAAGGTGCCCCAGGGCACGGTAGTGGCCACACACCGCCATGGTCCTGGATGGATATGACTGCAACTGAAGCAACCGCCCCTGCACTATGCATTACTCCCACTCATGCACATCATGTCAGAGGGCACAACATTGGACATGCATGCTGGAAGGCAGAACACTTTAAAGACACACTCCTATGTTGGGACTCAGCATCAGTGCCAACTGACCTGGACCCCACAATGACTGAACTGGCCAGGGCACAGCCAAGGCCCCAAAACCTGTTACACTCCACCCCCACACATGATGCTGCAAGTATTGGGCACTTGGATTAACTGCCAGCCTAGATTACCTTGTGCAAGAGTGACTACACACAGACCAGGGAACACATGGCAAGGAGGGGAAGGGAGGAAGAACAGCACCGGTTTACTTTGGGGAACTGGTTATGCACTGCACATGTAAACCCTGGCAGTGTATCCATGCAACTGCGCACTTCCAAAAGCTGGTGACACACAACAAACACACATGTACCTACCCCCTTCCTGCTGCTGCTTCTCCTGTAAGCGCCTATCCAAGTCGGGGAAGACCACCACCAGCACACGCTTATGGATGTGGGTCAGACGCCGGCGCCCACGGTTCTTCCGGCTCTCAGATGAGTCCCCCAGCAGGACCGTGCAATCCTCCTCGTCCAGCACCGGATATCCTGCCAGCGTTTCCACACCTGGGCTAGGCGCCGCTTCCGACCCTCCGTCATCCTCACGGCACTGACGGCTTGCTTCCATATCTCCCCCTTGGCATGGACGCCTACCTGTGAGGATGCAAAAGTGGGAATACTTTAATTCACCTGAGCAATGACACAGAGACACACATATTAACAATTTGTCTTGTTTGAACAGGCCATGGTATGCAGGCAACTCATTGCACATTTGTCATAGGGACATAATCCACTGTGGAAGGCAAAATGAACTACGTGGCATTGAAAGTACACAGGTGGCATGAGGGGTGCCACACAATCAATGATCCTGGATCACACTGTGCATCACAAGCTACACAAGGATTATGTACAGCACCTCAAAGCAGTCACAAGCCCCAGCCCACTGACGCTACCTCAGCAGAGTACACAGACACACACAGGCACAGGGCAATCACCTGCCATTGCCAACTGCGGGTACAAACCTCACTCTGCCCATGTGCCACTAGACTGGGGGGTGTCACAAGTGTGGGGCTGGCTCAGCACGGCAGTCACACAGCACTGCTCCCTGCTCACATCACATGGGCATGGTATATCCATCCCTCATGCAGCTGGTGTGCAACACTCCCCATATGCACTCACCCACATGACAGGGGACTTCCACACACACACCAATGTCCAGGGGACGAACACATCATTTGGACACTCACAGCACAGGTACACTAAACAAACACACATCTATGGGTACTGTCACCTGTCACACTGGGGGGACCACAGAATCACATCAGGACTGTAGCAACAACATTCCCAGGAGGAGTAGCCAGGCAGAATGTGGCATGCACCATGCATTGATTGTCACAGTAAGCACAATGCAAGTGAGGAGTGCACACAGGAACTACAGCATGCTCTGCATGGGAGACATGAGGCCTTCCCCACCCTGGGACCCACTCTAAACAACATTGCATGTCTGTCACACAGGGACACAATACCAGAAGTCACAGTCACAAAAAAGGGGCACAGTCTAAGCTAGTGGAGTCTGCACTCACCTGCTCCCCTGGTCGACCATACAGCATGGTGTACTGTGGGAGGATCACATCCACCAACGCCATATTCTCCTCCATGGTGAATGGCTGGGCCCTCTCCACAGACCTGGACATGGTGCCAGAGGAATCACGAGCAGCAGCAGTGTTGTGGAATGAAAGGATGTGCAGGCAAGTGCTCTCTCATTGGACCTGGCTGCCTTATATCTGCCTTGCTGGCCTGTTTCATTTACAGGAGTACAGAGTGATTGGTCAGTCACATTAGCATCCTACGTTTCCTCCAATCCCTTTAAACCTACCCCAGTGAGTGGCTTTGCATGGTTTAAAAATTGAGCATGATGTCAAGTCAACAACCACTTTGCAACAAAGTATATTGTTTCCAACCGACTTCTGCTGTCCACCTGATGCAATAATTCAAACTTTAAACTCGGTTTCCATGACCACCAGCATGCATTTACGCCCTTATACTTGTCCCTCATGTGTCCCCTATGTTATTTCAATATTTACACACAGGTACGGTCCGTTCCATGGCCCTAGAGCACCCCAAATGCAGTGATACGGACCGTACACGCGTGTGTAGGGTCCCTATCACTATGGGAGTGCTGGCCTATGCGTACGCCACAGTGATACGGGCCGTACACGCGTGTGTAGGGTCCCTATCACTATGGGAGTGCTGGCGTATGCGTACGCCACAGTGATACGGACCGTACACGCGTGTGTAGGGTCCCTATCACTATGGGAGTGCTGGCGTATGCGTACGCCACAGTGATACGGACCGTACAAGCGTGTGTAGGGTCCCTATCACTATGGGAGTGCTGGCGTATACGTACGCCATAGTACTACGGACCGTACACGCGTGTGTAGGGTCGGTCTGTATCACTATGGCGTATGCATACGCCAGCACTCCCATAGTGATAGGGACCCTACACACGTGTGTACGGTCCGTATCACCATGGCGTGCGCATACGCCAGCACTCCCATAGTGAAAGGGACCCTACACACGTGTGTACGGTCCGTATCACTGTGGCGTACGCATATGCCAGCACTCCCATAGTGATAGGGACCCTACACACGCGTGTACGGTCCGTATCACTGTGGCGTACGCATACGCCAGCACTCCCATAGTGATAGGGACCCTACACACGCGTGTACGGTCCGTATCACTGTGGCGTACGCATACGCCAGCACTCCAATAGTGATAGGGACCCTACACACGTGTGTACGGTCCGTATCACTGTGGCGTACGCATACGCCAGCACTCCCATAGTGATAGGGACCCTACACACGCGTGTACGGTCCGTATCACTGTGGCGTACGCAAACGCCAGCACTCCCATAGTGATAGGGACCCTACACACGCGTGTCCGGTCCGTATCACTGTGGCGTACGCATACGCCAGCACTCCAATAGTGATAGGGACCCTACACACGCGTGTACGGTCAGTATCACTGTGGCGTACACATACGCCAGCACTCCCATAGTGATAGGGACCCTACACACGCGTGTACGGTCTGTATCACTGTGGCGTACGCATACGCCAGCACTCCCATAGTGATAGGGACCCTACACACGCGTGTACGGTCCGTATCACTATGGCATACGCATACGCCAGCACTCCCATAGTGATTGGGACCCTGCACACGCCCTCAGAGCGTATGTATGCTGCGTTTCACACCTGACAGTGGTGACAGGCGGCACACAGACAGGAATAGAGCTGTCATACTTGGCCAAGGCTGGACATCAAGGCATTGTCTGTGCAGTACTACATGTGTCGGGCACAGGTGGGTCAGGCTGTGATGTGGCACTATACTCCTGAGGTGTGAAGCCAATAAAAGTATGATGAGCTGTGTACACATGTCATGTGTGATGGTGCCCTATGTGCCACACATCCCCTTCACTCCTTTGACATGTGTGCATGTAGTAAAGACTTGTTGAGCCATGCATCACTGGCATGGCACAGTCACCGACACCCGCAACTGTCCCCTGATGCCAGGTACACGGAATATTACCCCTGACATGTGAATGCCCGCGTTGCACGCTGTAACTATGTCATGTGTGTGTCATGTGTTCCCATAGGTTTGCAGTAGGTGTTTGGTCAAATGCATCTGCAGTTGCTGCAACCAACATGTGTCTGTGTGTAGATGGCCATGGCACACTGTTACGCACACCAGCCCACCTGTGTAATCCGACGTAAGGTGTGTATGTATGCATCGACACGGAGTTTCAAAACAAGGACATATCTGCATACTCTCAATGTATGTGTGATCAGTCTTGACATGTACTCCTTCATGGCAAGGTGTGTGGTCTGTCCTTTTTCTATGACATGTGACCTGTGCCTCTAGTGTTCCGCAACCTGTCTGTACAATAAACATCCTTCTTCTGCACATATGTGGATGTCTGTAACTCCTGTAATGCATCTGCCTGTTCACTTACACTGGCCAACAGCTGGTTTCATGGCATGGCATATTGTGGTTGAGAATCAACGTTTGTAGCTGGCTCTTGGTAGGAGTGTCACCTGCCTGGCATACGTGTCCAGGGCATATTGCACAGACCTGACTCTGTATGTAGCATATGTGTATTGCCTGTTGAACATGTGCTCAGTACATTGACATTGGTGGTGTACTGTACTCACTCTTCGTTGTCCCTTCAAATTCACTGCAGGGCTCCGCCTCTCCCTCGACTAATTCTGGACTTGGCTGACCTGAGGGAACATGACTGTATACGCCGCTACCGCTTCCCCCAACATTTGATTGAGGACTTGACGACACGGCTGGCACCACACCTCCAACCGCTACGCAGGTATCCTACTGCACTGACACCCAAGATGAAGGTGATGGCAGCCCTACATTTCTTTGCCATGGGTACCTTTCAACATACCATTGCTCATGTTGGTGGCATGTCCCAACCATGTTCAGCCGTGTTCTGCATGATTTTTTAGAGGCCATGTTGAATCACCTGGATGAGTTCATAAAATTCCCTACTCCTGAGCAGTTGACAGGTGTCAAGAGTGAGTTCTATGCCCTGGGAGGGATGCCCCATGTCATTGGGTCCATAGATGGAACACATGTGGCTTTGGTACCACCACAGGCACAGGAGGTAGCGTATAGGAACCGCAAGCATTACCACTTCATTAATGCCCTTGTGGTGTGTCTTGCCAACATGGTGATTTCACATGTCTGTGCTCGTTTTCCAGGATCAGCACATGATGCCTACATCATGAGGCGTAGCAGGGTGCCTGAAATGATGCTGCAGCTGCGCAACGAACAAGCATGTATTGTTGGTGGGTATACTCTGGCAGTCCTGTATTTAACGTCATCTTCCTGTCTTACTGCTTCTCCTGACCCACTTTTGTCCATGATGTTTCCATGTAGGGGACGCTGGCTATCCCAACATGCCATGGCTGATCACGCCTCTCCGCAACCTCAGCACGGCTGCTGAGCACCGCTACAACAACGCCCATGGGCGGACCAGGCGAGTGATAGAGAGGACGCTTGGCCTCCTGAAGAGCTGATTCCGTTGCCTCCACAAGACCGGTGGCGCACTCCCATATGCACCGGTGAAGGTCTGCAAGATCTTCCTTGTGTGCTGCATGCTGCACAACATGGCAGTGGAGAAAGCTGTGCCACTCATCCTGGATCCGGATGAGCAGGACCATCCACCCGTGGAGGATGAAGGGCTTGGTCACGAGGCAAGTGATGTGGAGGAGGAGGAGGCGGTAGAGGACATCTGGAGTCGGCTCATACGCAACTTCTTTTCTTAGTGGTGAGTTCCAGTGTCTGAGTGTGCACGCATTGGGCCGTGTGTGGCATGTGTTGCAATGTGTGTGTCCATCTGCATGTCTGCCAAGTGAGTCAGAGGTGTGTTTGGATGTGTCACTCGAGTGATGGTCCAATGGAGAAATGTTTTTCCAGAGTCATCATTGTCACCTAGCATGTTGACAACCTTATACGTGTCGAGTACATGCACATGAATGCGGATGTGCTTCTTTTGGCTGACTTCTGGTGTGTCTCTCATCCACAGGTACTTGCGCATGCTGTCTGCTGGTGGCATTGTTGTGCTGCTGCTATTCCTCATGAACACAGCAACATGCGCTGAATCAGCGTTACATGCACGGACAAGTTTGATAATCTCCTTAGGGTAAGGGATGCAGCACGGCTTTTTGGGAGTGGTATTTGTTTTGAATGTGTGTGCACTGCTCCTGTTCATGTTTGGATACTTTACATACATGTAGAATCACCATGGGGCACATGACATGGAGCTGAATTCACCTGAATTGATGGTCAGACTTGGTGACAGTCATCTGTAATGGGATTGTGGATTGTGATGAAGCCATCAATGTGTGTAACACTGCCCTCGGAAACATACGGGTTGCACCGGGTTGACATGGTGTGTGAATTCCCCATTAGGGGCTCAATGGTGTATAGCAGCCTCTCCGTGAGCAGCAGGGGGTGTTTAGCTGTAACCCGTCACTTGTGTGCCAGTTCTATGGATTTCCAGCATCTGTGGTGCAAAGGGGGGTGCCAGTGTTGGTCCCACGTGTTCATCCACATGACCTGTGTATGTGTTGACAGAGTTGCATTAGCATTCCGACACACATGACTAATAAAGGTGGCCCTCTGCCTCCAAGGTGCCTCATCTCTGTCAATGGTGGTCTGTTGCCACTGTGCATGCGGCATGTCTGGCATTGTTCTCAGAGATGGTGCATATGAGTCTATGTGTAGAGTAGCAAGATGCAAGCTGTTTGTCAGGGATTAGAATCTGTATTGTGCATGATGTCCATGGCTGTGTAGGTATTGTGGCATGTCAGTATCCACGACGGCCACTGTGCTGCATGTGCATCCATTGTGTGTGTGTGTGCCATGTTGAACCAGACATTCCTTCCTTGACATACACCTTTTGCATAGTTCCTTCCTGAGATCCTTGTCTTTGTGTGCTACTTGTGGCATTGTTTTCTTGACATGGCGCATGCTGCTGCAGGCCCTGCAGCAAGGGCACCCAGTGTCCACGCAAACGAGCTGGTGTTCATCATGGATTGCTTGCTGACATGTGCTATGCTGATCAGCAGCATCTGTGCCTCATGCTGCAGCACACTCTGCATTATGCACAAGATCCCCAGTTCCATCCACCTCAAGGCAAGAGAGAGACCATCCCCCAGGTCAACTACGACATCCGTGTCTAATCCTACCCTGCACTCTACGGACATGTGCGTTACAACTCCCATGATACTTGTCCACATCCAGGGTGCATCTGCACAGCTCTGCTTCTACATCCGGCGACCAGGCCACATCAACGTCCAACAGAGATGGGGGGAATGGATCACTGCCAGCTGCAGGATGACCTTCTCAATCCACGCACACACTCAGGATGCAGCCCACAACCACAACACAACCTTGTGGCACTGTGATCCAACACCCCATTGTGCCATCTCCATGCATCCAACCTTGGCCGGCCCACCATTCTCCACATCCACCTGACTCAAGCATGCAGGACATGGTTCTGCCACGTGTCTACACATACCTGGATGTAGCACCCCAGGACACTCCAAATGATCCCTGACCTCTGTGCATGACTGTTGCTCTTCTAAATAGGTCTGTAGGCACAGTTGTGCGGGCACCCCCTCAGCTGGTTGGGCCCATCACGGGTGAGTATGGTGCTCCATGTCTGTATTGGATGATACATTGTGACCCATGTGTGTCCTGTGCCAGACTCAGACCCCAGGGTATGGATGGTTGGAGTTACTTCTGAAATCAGGCATGGTTTGACTTTACAACACACACATGTAGTGGAATAATGCAAAATGACGGCATCATCTCGTGATTGTGATGATTTTTATTTGTGGTGGGGCACGTGTTTGGGGGGATGACAAGAGGTGCTTGGTGGGAGTGTGGAATCCAAAGTTCACAGGGGGAGTTGGTATCCTTTCCATTGAAAGTCATCAGAGTCTATGCCACAGTCTTTGTCAACATTGGTCAGACAGTGACCAGCAAGGCCATGTGGCAGAGAATGTCATTTGCTGATGTGCTGCTGTTGGGCCAGAGGGCCAGGTGCCAGGCCAGGTGACCTGGGAGATGGTGGTGTTCCGCTGACTCTCACGGTCTTTTGCGTGGACGACCCACCCTCCTGCGGGGACCCTCAGAAGCAGGCCGTGACGATGCTTGTGTTGCTCCGTCGGATGAATCCTCCTCCTCCTGATCCCTCCCTGTGGGTGGTGATGTTCTTCGCCTGGTGGCACAGGGAGGGTTGCCCATGTTTTCGGCAATCCGACGGAGTACACGGGTCATGTCCGTTTGCACCGCCACGAGCTCAGCCAGTCTTGCCTCCATCCGTCCTTGGTGTCGCTGTTGACTGGCATGTTGCTTGGCCTGCAGGGTCTGATGCCCCTGGTGTCATGCTGGTATGAGTCGAGGATGTTGCTGACGTGTGACATTACCGGTTCCTGAGCCAACTGGTCAGGTTCGCGCCTCCGCCGTCCTCCACTCCCACCTCCACTGCCCACTTGCGCCTGGCCTGCCGTTGTGGGCACATCGGGTCTCCGGGACCCCTGAGGGATGGCATTTGCGGTGTCGCCTGCCTCCTCCTGGGTACCCGGAGAACCTTGTCCCTCCTGGGCAGACTGGCTGTGTTGTTGTGTGCGGGCAGGGCTCCTGGGTGTCTCCTGGGATGTGGCAGGAATGGGGGTGGTGGTTGGCACAGTTGTACCTGACGCAGGTGCTGCAGGTGGTTGGACACCAGAGGGGCCAGGTTGGTCAGGGTCATCCACGGAGTGGTGAGAGTCGTCGCTGCCGGTGGGGTCCTCTTCACGCCGAGCCTGGTCCTGTGAGTCTTCCCCCCCAGTGTTGGGGGGAGATCGGCGACGTTGACCTGTGTGTGAGAGAGACAATGTTAATTGTGTTACATGCGACATCCATGTTTCATTCATTTTTGAGTTGGCACAGTTCCTCTGGGTGGTTGGATTTGGCTAGTATTCCTCTCAAGGTGCACTTGTGCATGGGTATATCCCTTGGCCACAGCTTTCGACACTTTACCTATGTGTGACACAATCTTAGTTGATGCTTCTTTTGGGAACACAGTCAGCAGTTTAGTGAGAGGGCGTAGCAAGCCATGCAGAGCCGCCTTACGTGTTGCACTGTACGTGGCCAAATGGTGTTTTTTTCATGCTATTTGAGAATGCAGGTAGTTAAATTAACCATTTTTGACAGGGTTCTGACAAACACAGTGGGTGGGTATACTGGGTGTAAGGTTAGGTTTGTGCCTGCAGCACGGATGTACTCGTGTTGAAAGAGACCTCAGCTAGGCCTACCAGTGCAAGGGGTTCGCCCTTCTCTGCACAGAGTCCTCAGACTATTGGGAAGAAGTTGGCACAGAAACTGGAATAGAAAATACAAAGTTTAATAAAACTTCATGAAGTGGAACCACATTCACCCAGCACCCTGTGGTGCTGAATGAAGGTAGCACACAGAGTAGAAGAACCATGGGTCTTTTATACCCACACAGGGGCTCAGAAAGAGGGCGGTACAAGCATTCATGAGAATAGTTACATACATACATGGTCATACAGAAATGCACAGTCAACAGTAAAGGAGGAGCTAGCATTTGCTGACTCTGGTAGAAACAACCTGATAGTTACAGACTAAAAACAGATGTATGGACAGTTAGATATTCCTGCGCATGTGCAGGGTAGCAGAGTCTAAGTATAGCCAGTCCTTTAAACAGAGCACAAGGGTAAACAAAATGGCTGCCAGAAATACAAAATGGATTCCATAAAATGTACAGGATAGCCTCTAAATACCAGATGGATTCCGCTAACGCTAATTTAATCGCAGCCAATTTACGACACTCGTGCACAGATTGACACATGGCCCAGTGTTTATCAAAGGTTGAAGGGGGGGTTCACGCACTGCCAAACCTTGTCTACATGCACACAGTCCACCTGCTGACAAGCGGACATGGCCACACCACCCAAGGGTGATTTGGTCTCCCTCTGTCTCCGTTTCTCCCTCCCTCTGTCACCCTCCTCCCACTGTCCGTCTCCCTCTGTCTCCCTTTCTCCCTCCCTCTGTCACCCTCCTCCCACTGTCCGTCTCCCTCTATCTCCCTTTCTCCCTCCCGCTGTCAGCCTCCTCCCATTGTCCGTCTCCCTCTGTCTCCCTTTCTCCCTCCCTCTGTCAGCCTCCTCCCTCTGTCCGTCTCCCTCTGTCTCCCTTTCTCCCTCCCTCTGTCAGCCTCCTCCCACTGTCTGTCTCCCTCTGTCTCCCTTTCTCCCTCCCTCTGTCAGCCTCCTCCCACTGTCCGTCTCCCTCTGTCTCCCTTTCTCCCTCCCTCTGTCAGCCTCCTCCCACTGTCCGTCTCCCTCTGTCTCCCTTTCTCCCTCCCTCTGCCAGCCTCCTCCCTCTGTCCATCTCCCTCTGTCTCCCTTTCTCCCTCCCTCTGTCAGCCTCCTCCCTCTGTCCGTCTCCCTCTGTCTCCCTTTCTCCCTCCCTCTGTCACCCTCCTCTCACTGTCCGTCTCCCTCTGTCTCCCTTTCTCCCTCCCTCTGTCAGCCTCCTCCCTCTGTCCGTCTCCCATTCTCCCTCCCTCTGTCACCCTCCTCCCACTGTCCGTCTCCCTCTGTCTCCCTTTCTCCCTCCCTCTGTCAGCCTCCTCCCTCTGTCCGTCTCCCTCTGTCTCCCTTTCTCCCTCCCTCTGTCAGTCTCCTCCCACTGTCCGTCTCCCTCTGTCTCCCTTTCTCCCTCCCTCTGTCAGCCTCCTCCCACTGTCCGTCTCCCTCTGTCTCCCTTTCTCCCTCCCTCTGTCAGTCTCCTCCCACTGTCCGTCTCCCTCTGTCTCCCTTTCTCCCTCCCTCTGTCAGCCTCCTCCCTCTGTCCATCTCCCTCTGTCTCCCTTTCTCCCTCCCTCTGTCAGCCTCCTCCCTCTGTCCATCTCCCTCTGTCTCCCTTTCTCCCTCCCTCTGTCACCCTCCTCCCACTGTCCGTCTCCCTCTGTCTCCTTCCCTCTGTCAGCCTCCTCCCAATGTCCGTCTCCCTTTCTCCCTCCCTCTGTCACCCTCCTCCCACTGTCCGTCTCCTCTGTCTCCCTTTCTCCCTCCCTCTGTCAGCCTCCTCCCTCTGTCCGTCTCCCTCTGTCTCCCTTTCTCCCTCCCTCTGTCAGCCTCCTCCCACTGTCTGTCTCCCTCTGTCTCCCTTTCTCCCTCCCTCTGTCAGCCTCCTCCCTCTGTCCGTCTCCCTCTGTCTCCCTTTCTCCCTCCCTCTGGTAGCCTCCTCCCACTGTCCGTCTCCTCTGTCTCCCTTTCTCCCTCCCTCTGTCAGCCTCCTCCCTCTGTCCGTCTCCCTCTGTCTCCCTTTCTCCCTCCCTCTGTCACCCTCCTCCCACTGTCTCGTCTCCCTCTCTCTCCCTTGCTCCCTCCCTCTGTCAGCCTCCTCCCTCTGTCCGTCTCCCTTTCTCCCTTCCTCTGTCACCCTCCTCCCACTGTCTGTCTCCCTCTGTCTCCCTTTCTCCCTCCCTCTGTCAGCCTCCTCCCTCCCTCTGTCTGTCTCCCTGTGTCCACCTCTGTCTCCGTCCCTCTCTCTCCCCCTCCCTCTGTGTGTCACCCTCTGTCACCTCAGCCCAGCTTCCTGGGCACACACAGTTTGCAGGTCTTTCAAAGGCCATTGGCTTGTTCATGTGGGTTTGTTTCTTATCTCCGGGCACCCATTGGGCGGAGTGTCCGAGTCTGCGCTGCTGCTGTGGCGGTGTGTGCTGACACTCTTTCAGAGTGATGCGTCTTCATTAGCTGCTGTTATGTGCAAATTGTGCCTTCATACCCATGTCATCCTGCAACGCGGCCACTATTAGCAGGCAACACAGTACTGTGTGGGGACATACTGTTTGTATGGCTGTGCCCTAGGCCATATGGGCTGAGGGCATTGTTGTGTGCTTCAGAGTTGCTCTATGTTAGTTTTGAGGCCCACCCTCCCGGCATCGGGGACATCCTGTTGGTGTTTTGTGTGGCCTGTGACTTGGCATGGCCTTGCTTGGGGCATGGGGCATGGAGGCGCTAGTGGCATGTGTGTGTTTTTGGAGTGCGGTTGTGTCCGGTGCTGGCTTTGGGGGGGTTGCGTGCATGATTGTTATTTTGGTTGTGTATGGCGTTCCCCCCATGTGAGGTGAGTTGTTTGTGTACTCACCAGGCTCTCGGACTCCTTCTACTCCGTCTACTCCCACCGGCGGCAGCGTGGCCATCACCTTCTCCTCCCAGGGATGGTAGTGTACCGGTCTGCGGGGCGGCCCTCCTCCAGTGATGTTCCCCTGGTTGTGATTGTCCGTCATTTTGCGGCGGACCGTCCTCCGCAGATCATACCACCTGGCTTGGCACTCATGCCTGGTCCTTCTGGTGGACCCAACAGCCTTCACAGAATTGACTATCCTCTCCCACATGGCTGATTTTTCGGCTATGCTGGTCCGTCTGACCAATGTTCCAAAGAGCTGTGGCTCGACTCTGACGATTTCGTCGACAAGGACCTCCAGCTCCTCTTTTGTGAACTTTGGATTCTTGTTAGTGGGCATGGTGTGGGGTGTGGGTGTGGATGGTTGTGGGGGTGTGGGTGTGGATGGTTGTGGGGGTGTGAGTGTGGTTGTGCAGGTGTGTGTGTGTGAATGTGATGAGGGTGTGTTTGTGATGGTGGTTGTGTGAAGGAGTGCAAGTGTAAGGTGTATTGATGTATGTAGTATGGTGCAGTGCGTTGTCTCTGTGGTCTGGCAGTAGTGGATCTGTTGCAAAGGATCATGGTTTGTGTGTGCTGGGCCTTTTTATTGGTCCATTTGTGGGTGTGGCTGTGTTTGAACTTTGGGTGGGTGTGTTATAAGGAGTGGTTGTGTTTTGGGCCTCTGTTTAGCTGTTTGTCAGTTGCAGGTCAGTGTATAGGATGTATTTGGGCTTGTTGGACATGTTTTGTGGTGTTGTGTGCATCGAATTGACTCTCCTTGTGTTTTTTTGGTTTGTCCTGGTTCAGTACGAGTTTTTTTTGCGTCTGTACGGTGCGTACATGGGCCATGTTGTTGCACAGTGCTGTCCTTTGCTATGGCTTAGTACGACTCGTACATGCGTGATGTTGGGTGAGGGTGCTGGTGTAGGGGCCTGGGGTAGGGTGCGTACAGACACGGGCAGGGTGTTGGTCCGCACCGTCCATCGGTGGTGGTGTTTCGCACCGTACATACAGGGGGGGCTGGGTGTACGCTCCGTACATACACTGGTGGGGTGTTGGTACGCTCCATTCATACACGGGTGGGGGTACGGTCCGTACATACACTGGTGGGGTGTTGGTACGCTCCATTCATACACGGGTGGGGGTATGGTCCGTACATACACTGTACATACACTGATGGGGGTACGCACCGTACATACACGGGTGGGGGTACGCTCCGTACATACACTGGTGGGGTGTGGGTACGCTGCATTCATAGATGGGTGGGGGTACGGTTCGTACATACACGGGTGCGGGTCTGCTCCGTACATACACTGGTGGGGTGTGGGTATGATCCATACATACACGGGTGGGGGTACGCTCCATACATACACGGGTGGGGAGTTGGTACGCTCCATGCATACACGGGTGGGGGTACAGTCCGTACATACACGGGTGGGGGTATGCTCCGTACATACACGGGTGGGGGTACGCTCCGTACATACATTGGTGGGGTGTTGGTACGCTCCATTCATACACGGGTGGGGGTACGGTCCGTACATACACTGGTGGGGTGTTGGTATGCTCCATTCATACACGGGTGGGGGTACGGTCCATACATACACTGGTGGGGGTACGCTCCGTTTATACACGGGTGGGGTGTGGGTATGCTCCATTCATACACGGGGGGTACGGTCCGTACATACGGGGGTGGGGGTACGCTCCGTACATACACTGGTGGGGTGTGGGTATGCTCCATACATACACGGGTGGGGGTACGCTCCATACATACACTGGTGGGGGTTCGGTGCGTACATCCGCGGCCGGGGGGCGTTTGGCGCGTACATGCGGGGGCTGGGGGGGGGTTCGGCGCGTACATACGAGGGCTGGGGGGTGTTCTGCGCGTACATACGGGGTCTGGGGTGGGGTGTTCGGCGCGTATGTGGGCATAAGTCTCCATGGTTGCTATAGGAGTTCGGTCCGTACGGTGTTTTTTCCATGCGGTTGTAAAATCGAAAGGACGGGAGTGATCGTACTTGCGCGGTCGGACTTCATTTTTCTGATTCGTACGGTAAATCGTCCGGGGATGTGTCGGACACATTTTCCGACCCGAGGACGTGTGGGGAAATGTTCCCGATGTGATTCGTATGGAGTTTTTCCCATGCGAATCGTACTTGGCAGTTGTACGCTACTTGTACGATTCGTGCGGAAAAAAATCCGGATACGATTCGTACGGGGGAAATTTTTCCAGGATCGGAATCGGCACCATAATCGTTATTGGTATTTATGATTAATTAATTATTAAATATTTTGTAATTGATTAATTTTAAATAATTTTTTATTGGTATTGATAATTAATTTATTTTTATTTAAATATTAAATTACTTTCTCTAATGTTGCACTCTCTGGAGTGGGAATAGTAATTTTTGCCCCTACGCTATCCTACGCTTTCCCTACTGTTGCACTCTTTGGAGTGGGAATAGAAATTTTTACCCCTACGCTATCCAACCCTTTCCCTACTGTTGCACTCACTGGAGTGGGAATAGTTATTTTTACCCTCCCGCTTTCCAACCCTTTCCCTACTGTTCCACTCACTGGAGTGGGAATAGTAATTTTTACCCCTACGCTATCCAACGCTTTGCCTACTGTTGCACTCACTGGAGTGGGAATAGTAATTTTTACCCTCCCACTATACAACATTTTCCCTACTGTTCCACTCACTGGAGTGGGAATAGTAATGTTTACCCCTATGCTATCCAATACTTTCCCTATTGTTGCACACTCTGGAGTTGGAATAGTAATTTTTACCCCTACTCTATCCAACGCTTTCCCTACTGTTGCACTCACTGGAGTGGGAATAGTAATTTTTACCCTCCCGCTATCCAACGCTTTCCCTACTGTTCCACTCACTGGAGTGGGAATAGTAATTTTTACCCTTACGCTATCCAACGCTTTCCCTACTGCTGCACTCACTGGAGTGGGAATAGTAATTTTTACCCTCCCGCTATCCAATGTTTTCCCTACTGTTCCACTCACTGGAGTGGGAACAGTAATGTTTACCCATACGCTATCCAACACTTTTCCTACTGTTCCACTCTCTAGAGTGGGAATAGTAATTTTTACCCCTACGCTATCCAGAGCTTTCCCTACTGTTGCACTCTCTGGAGTGTGAATAGTAATTTTTACCCCTACACTATCCAACGCTTTCCCTACTGTTGCACTCTCTGGAGTGGGAATAGTAATTTTTACTCTCCCGCTATCCAACGTTTTCCCTACTGTTCCACTCACTGGAGTGGGAATAGTAATGTTTACACCTACGCTATCCAACACTTTCCCTACTGTTGTAGTCTTTGGAGTGGGAATAGTAATTTTTACCCCTACACTATCCAACGCTTTCCCTATTGTTGCACTCTCTGGAGTGGGAATAGTAATTTTTACCCCTACGCTATCCAACGCTTTCCGTACTGTTGCACTCACTGGAGTGGGAATAGTAATTTTTACCCTCCCGCTATCCAACGCTTTCCCTACTGTTGCTCTCACTGGAGTGGCAATAGTAATTTTCACCCTCCCTCTATCCAACACTTTCCCTACTGTTCCACTCACTGGAGTGGGAATTGTCATTTTTACCCTTATGCTATCCAACGCTTTCCCTACTGTTCCACTCACTGGAGTGGGAATAGTAATGTTTACACCTACGCTATCCAACGCTTTCCCTACTGTTGTAGTCTTTGGAGTGGGAATAGTAATTTTTACCCCTACACTATCCAACGCTTTCCCTATTGTTGCACTCTCTGGAGTGGGATTAGTAATTTTTACCTCTACGCTATCCAACGCTTTCCGTACTGTTGCACTCACTGGAGTGGGAATAGTAATTTTTACCCTCCCGCTATCCAACGCTTTCCCTACTGTTGCTCTCACTGGAGTGGCAATAGTAATTTTCACCCTCCCGCTATCCAACGCTTTCCCTACTGTTGCTCTCACTGGAGTGGCAATAGTAATTTTCACCCTCCCGCTATCCAACGCTTTCCCTACTGTTCCACTCACTGGAGTGGGAATAGTAATTTTTACCCTTATGCTATCCAATGCTTTCCCTACTGTTCCACTCACTGGAGTGGGAATAGTAATGTTTACACCTACGCTATCCAACGCTTTCCCTACTGTTGTAGTCTTTGGAGTGGGAATAGTAATTTTTACCCCTATACTATCCAGAGCTTTCCCTACTGTTGCACTCTCTAGAGTGTGAATAGTAATTTTGACCCCTACACTATCCAACGCTTTCCCTACTGTTGCACTCTCTGGAGTGGGAATAGTAATTTTTACCCTCCCGCTATCCAACATTTTCCCTACTGTTCCACTCACTCGAGTGGGAATAGTAATGTATACACCTACGCTATCCAACGCTTTCCCTACTGTTGTAGTCATTGGAGTGGGAATAGTAATTTTTACCCCTACACTATCCAACGCTTTCCCTATTGTTGCACTCTCTGGAGTGGGAATAGTAATTTTTACCCCTACGCTATCCAACGCTTTCCGTACTGTTGCACTCACTGGAGTGGGAATAGTAATTTTTACCCTCCCGCTATCCAACGCTTTCCCTACTGTTGCTCTCACTGGAGTGGCAATAGTAATTTTCACCCTCCCGCTATCCAACGCTTTCCCTCCTGTTCCACTCACTGGAGTGGGAATAGTAATTTTTACCCTTATGCTATCCAACGCTTTCCCTACTGTTCCACTCACTGGAGTGGGAATAGTAATTTTTACCCTTACGCTATCCAACGCTTTCCCTACTGTTGCACTCACTGGAGTGGGAATAGTAATTTTTACCCCTACGCTATCCAACGCTTTCCCTACTGTTGCACTCACTGGAGGGAGAATAGTAATTTTTACCCCTATGCTATCCAATGCTTTTCCTACTGTTGCACTCACTGAAGTGGGAATAGTAATTTTTACCACCCTGCTATCCAACTCTTTCCCTACTCTTCCACTCACTGGAGTGGGAATAGCACATTTTACCCTCCCACTATCCAACGCTGATGTAATTTTTTTTTAGGTATTATGTATATTATTTAATATTTTTAAAATGTTTACATTAATTATAAGTATGTTTTAATTAATTATATTGATTTTTTAATTAAGTTAATATTACTTTTAACATATTTAAAAAATTCGATATTTTTTACAAACTATAATTTAAACAGTGATATTTTGTCTTCGATTTTTTGGTACTTACCTGTTTGAAGATAGGCAGACGATATTGTGTCCATCGATATTTTGTCAATGATATTCTGTCCAGACGATATTCTGGTCGTCAATATTATGCCAGTGATCCCTCAAAACAACCAGGTTTTCCAAGGGAGGTCACCTGGGTTTTTGGCCCCGTGCTCGGCGGCCATCTAGGGAAACCTACCAAACCCACATATTTCTAAAAACTAGACACCCGGGGGCTTCCAGGGAGGTATGGCTTGCGTGGATCCCCTCACATTTCCTTACCCAGAATCCCTTTCAAACCTCAATTTTAGCAGAAAAAATCACTTGTTTCACCCATTTTTGTGTGGAAAGTGTGGCATCACCGGGCTCACACAAATTTCCTACCACCCAGTATTCCCCCAGGTCTCCCGATAAAAATGATGCCTCACTTGTGTGGGAAGCCCAAGTACCCGTGACAGGCAAGGGCCCAAAACGTAGTGAGGCGACATCAAAATTGTCTATCTGAAAACCACCTGGTTTTCCAAGGGGGGTCACCTGGGTTTTTGGCCCCATGCTCGGCGGTCATCCAGCGAAACCTACCAAACCCACACATTTTTTAAAACTAGACGCCCGGGGGCTTCCAGGGAGGTATGGCTTGCGTGGATCCCCCAACGTTTCCTTACGCAGAATCCCTTGCAATCCTCAATTTTAGCTGAAAAATCACTTTTTCACACGTTTGTGAGTGAAAGTGTGGCATCACTGGGCTCACACATATTTCCTACCACCCAGCATTCCCCCAGGTCTCCTGATAAAAATGGTGCCTCACTTGTGTGGAAGGCCCAAGTACCCGCGACAGGGAAGGGCCCAAAACATTTTTTGATAGGCAATGTTGATGTTGCCTCAAAACATTTTGGTGCTGATTCCGATCCGTTAAAAATAATTTGCGTACGACCCGTATCCGTATTTTTTTACGTACGAGTCGTACGAGTACCGTACAAACGACCAAGTACGATTCGTACATGAAAAATATCTAAGAATAGCGTCGGGAAAAGTCTACGAGAGTGCATCGGAAAGTTTTTACGTCCGAATATCGTCAGGAAAAGTGTACGAGAGTGAGCCGGACATTTTTACGTGCAAATCGTATAACACAAGTCCGAGCGCGCAAGTACGATCCCGACCGTCCGTCCGAATACACAATCGCACGTAAAATGGCCCGTACGGAGCCAACGTAGTAGCACACATGTACACGGGTAAACTTATGCCCGTGTACGAGCCGTACAGCCCCCCCACCCCCAAATATGTCAGCACCATACACCACCCTGTCCGCACTGTACCCCAGCCCCGCAACTGTACGCGCCATACCCACCATGTATGCGCCGTACCCCCATGTACGCGCCTTACCCCCCCCGTCCGCACTGTACCCCAGCCCCACACCTGTATGTGCCGTCCCCCCCATGTATGCGCCTTCCCCCCATGTACGCGTATCACCCCCGCATACATGCACCGTACCTCCGCATGTACACGCCGTACCCCAGGGCAGCACGTGTACGCACCGTACCCCCACCGCATGTACATGCCTTACCCCCCATGTACGCGCTGTATGTCCGCATGTACGTGCCGTACCCCAGGCCCGCACGTGTACACACCGTACCCCCACCGCATATACGTGCCTTACCCCCCCATGTACGCGCCGTACCTCCGCATGTACGCGCCATACCCAAGGGCCGCACGTGTACGCACCGTACCCCCACCTCATGTACGTGACGCACTCCAACACCGTACCCCAGCACCCTCACCCAGCATCGCATATGTAAGGATCGTACCTACGCGTAAAAGACTCATACAGAACCAGGACACTGTAAAACAGCACAAGGAGGGTCAATTCGACTCGCACAACACCACAAAACACGTCTACATGACAAAATACATCTCAATGACTGACCTGGCACATCCAAACAGGCAAACAGAGGCCCCAAATCACAACCACCTCTTATAACACACCCACCAAAATTCAAACACAGCCACACCCAAAAATTGACCAATAAAAAGGGCCCACACACTGCTGCCAGACCCCACAGAGAAACAACTCCACATTACTCATACCTTCACTACACCTTCACTCACACACCTTCACACAACCTCCTCCACAAACATCCCACTCTTCACATTCACACACACACCGTCACATTCACACCCACACACCCATAACCATGCCCACAGACAAGAATCCAAAGTTCACAACGGCAGAGCTGGACCTCCTTGTCAACGAAGTCATCAGAGTCGAGCCACAGCTGTTTGGAACATTGGTCAGACAGACCAGCATAGCTGAAAAATCTGCCATGTGACAGAGGATTGTCGATAAGGTGAATGCTGTTGCGCCCATCCGAAGGACCAGGCATGAATGCCGAGCCAGGTGGTACGATCTGCGCAGGACGGTCAAGAGGAAAATGAATGAAGAATATGCCCAGTGTAACATCACTGGAGGTGGGCTGCCCCGCAGACCCGTACACTACCATCCCTGGGAGGAGAAGGTGATGGCCCTGCTACCGCCGGTGGGAGTACACAGAGTGGAAGGAGTCGCAGAGCCTGGTGAGTACACAAACAACTTACGTAACATGGGGGCAATGGGGTCCACACCACATATACACCAAATGCACGCAACTTCCCCCAAGCACTCACCGCACACAACCACACTCAAAAACCACGCTCATGCCACTAACGTCTCCATGCACCCTTCACAAATCAAGGCAAGGCCATGTCCAAGGCTACAACAACCACAAACACAAGACTGGATGTCCAGGAGGCTGGGAGGGTGGGCCCCACACAACACATTGTGAAAATGAGAAGCAGACACCAATGCCCTCAGCCCATATGGCATAGGTACATACCCATGCACAATGCACAGGGACTGGCAAAGTACTGACAAGGTAGCTGACACTTGGCCCTGCTGTATGCAGCTCAAGGCCCTCCTGGGACCCCTGTACACTCAAACACCAACTCCACAAGCACAGGTATCTAGCACAGGAACTCACACTCACTGTCATGCCAGCATGCACCATGAGGGGACAGACACATCACCTGGGAGACCCAATGACAACTCACACTACACACAACAGCAGGCCCGGTCACAACCCCCCCCCCCTAACTCAAGCACACACCCCCGGGGCAGGCAACGGATTTACACACTCCCACAATGGACATGTGACACAACAAGACCAATCCAGAGCCAAATAAGCATCAGAGCCAACAATCTACAGGTCAAACACTTAGGAGAACATCCCAATCTGTCCCCCGCAACATACCCATCCCCAAGTGGACATTGAGAGGAATGCTAGGCACATCCAACTACCTGGAGGAACTGTGTCAACTTGAATATGTATGAAACCTAGATGTCACATGAAACACCATTAACATTGTCTCTCTCTCACACACAGGGCAACGTCGTCGATCTCCCCCCAACACTGGGGGGGGGAAGAATTACAGTCCCAGGCTCTGCGTGAAGACGATCCCACCGGCAGCGACGACTCTCACCACTCCGTGGATGACCCCGACCAACCTGGACCCTCTGGTGCCCAAGCCCCTGCAGCACCTGCGTCAGGCACATCTGTGCCAACGACCACCCCCATTCCTGCCACATCCCAGGACACACCCAGGAGCCCTGCTCACACTGAACAACACAGCCAGTCTGACCAGGAGGGACAAGGTTCTCCAGGCACCCAGGAGGAGGCAGACGACCCCGATAATGCCATCTCTCAGGGGTCCCGTAGACCCGATGTGCCCACAACGGCAGGCCAGGCTCGTGTGGGCAGGGGTGGTGGGAGTGGAGGCAGGCGGAGGCGAGAACCTGACCAGCCAGCTCAGGACACCGGTATGTCACACATACGCAACATCCTGGACTCAAAACGGCGTGACACCAGAGGCATCAACCAGGTCGTATCAAGACTCTCCGAGATGCAGGGGACCCTCGATGAGATTAAGAACCTGCAGGTCGAGCATCATGCCAGTCATCAACAACACCAAGGACGGATGGAGACAAGACTGGCTGAGCTCCTGGCGGTGCACAGGGACATGAGCCAATCACTCCGTCAGATCGCCCAAAGCATGGGCAACCCTCCCTGTGCCACCAGGTGTAGACCAGCACCAGACTCAGGGAGGGAGGAGGAGGAGGAGGATTCATCTGACGGAGCGTCCCCAGCATCGTCAAGGCCTGCATCTGAGGGTCCCCGGCGGAAGGTGGGTCGTCCACGGAAAAGACCGTGAGAGTCAGCGGACCATCCACATCTCCCAGGTCACCTGGCCTGACACCTGGCGCTCTGGCGCAACAGCACCACCTCACCCAATGACATTCTCTGCCACATGGACTTGCTGGTCACAGTCTGACCAATGATGACCAACACTATGGTCTGGACTCTGATGACTCCAACTGACAAGGATGCCATCTCCCCCTGTGAACTTTGGATTCTATGCACCCGGTAGAGCACCTTACTTCATCCACCAAAAGACTCACCCCACCAAAAATCAATACTTTATTTTGTCATGTGATAGTGCTGTCATTTGGCATTATTCACCAACATATGTGTGTGTAAATGTCAAACTATGCCTGAGTGTTGAACTAACTCCACACATCCATACCCTGGAATCGGAGTCTGGTACAGGACACACATGGGTCACAATGTATCATTCAATGCAGACAAGGAGCACAATACTCACCTGTGATGGCCTCAAGCTGCTGAGGGGGTGCATGCAATACTGTGCCGACAGACCTATTTGGAAGAGTACCATTAAGGCGTAGAGGTCATGCCTCATTTGGAGGTTCCCGGGGAGGGAGTCCTAGGTATGTGTTCTCAGGTGGGAGAATTATGTCCTGCATAATGGAGTACGGTGGATCGGAAGAATGGTGGCCAGGTCAAGGTTGGATGCACGGAGATGGCACTACGGTGTCTCGGATGACAGTGGTACAAGGTTGGTGTTGGGTCGGGGTTGTGGCCTGCCTCCTGAGTGTGGGTGGGGAGTCTGAAGGTCATCCTGCAGCACCCAGTGATCCATTGAAGCTATCTCTGCTGGACGGTGATGTGGCTGGGCCGCGGGATGTTGACGCTGAGGTGTGCAGTTGCAGCCTGGATGTGGACAAGTGTCCTGGGAGTTTGGATGTGGCTGCCCCGTAGAGGGCAGGGCAGTATTTGACACGGATGTTGTCGTGGACCTGGGGGATGGTCCGTCTTTCCTTGGAGTGGATCTATCTGGAGATCATGTGCATAATGCAGAGGGTGTTGCATCCTGAGGCACAGATGCTGGTGATTACCATGGCAAATGTGAGCAAGCAATCCATGATGCAAACCATCTTGTTTGCATGGACACTGGGTGCTTGTGCGGTGCTACTGTGGGTGGGACACAAGCAGTTGACCCAGCTTTAAGGGGACAATCCTCAGATGTTGACCTCAGTCCTGTACAAGTCCAGCCTCAGGTGGCTGCTGTTCTGCCATTCATCAATGGATCTCATGCATACTTGAATGATGGAACTGCCAATGTCTGTGTCTTTGTTGAGGGTGAGGAGCACCTGGCTCTCAATGGCATACGAGCTGATGATGAGGTGCTGTGCGCATGTGATGGTGGAGAGGGGGGTCCTGGACACTCTGTAGATTGACATGCTGAGAGATGATACCTGTGCCATGTCCCAGACGATGGCACCATACTACATGCTGAAGCCTTGAGTCCCACTCCCATGCCCTTGCTGGGCTACAGAGCCTGTGGGGAGTATTAGGGACGTGACCTGGTTGGTGTGACATGGCCTGGAAGGTGGGTCAGCGCAGCGTAGGAAGTTGGAGTTGCACACTCAGCATGCATAGGTGTCGTGTGTGTGCCCAGGGTATGTCTGACAGCAGGCTTTAGATGTGCGGATGGACATAGCTCGGAGTGTGGCTGATACATCAGACTGTAGTGTGATGTGGGTTATGCAAGGACAGGATGGTGGTGCAATGTGCACCTTGCATGTGCTGATGGTCCAGCCTTTGGCACCGCGTGGCGGCAACAGTGGAATAGACAAGCTGAGGACAGCCAAATGAATGGGTGGAGGGAGGAAGTGAGGAGCATCTTGGAGGCGTGAGTGTTGCCAAATCTGGATACTCTGTGGGCCCTTGCTGCAGGGGCCGCAGCAGCAGGCGGCATCTCCTTGCAAAATGACAGATTTTGCACACAAAGTCTAGGATGTCAGAAGGACAACTGCAACAGGCGCGTGTGTAAAGTAAGGAGTGTCCAGTGTCACATGGCACACCCAGAGACAATGCATGCACAATCACCAAAGAAGCATGACACCGGATCAGGAAACTGAAGGCCGACCTGTGCACAGGAGACACACCCTCAGCAGCTGTTGATGGCCCATTGTGTGGACCAACATGCCAAAAAACATACACGACCATGTACTTCATGCCCAATAGGGAGCCTAATCCATGAGCAACTGCATGCATGTTGCTAAACTACACATGGACTCCTATGCATAATCTTCCACAACTATGCCAGATATGCCGCATGCAAAGTGGCAAGAGACCTGCATTGACAGAGATGAGGCACCTTGGAGTGTGACGAACACCTTTATTACTCAGACTCACACTAAGGGAAATGCATCAATTGGAACAGACTCACAGGTCATTTGGCTGACCATGTGTGACCTACACTGGACACCCCCTTCAACACACAGATGTGGTAAATCCTACTGAGCTGGCACACAAGTGAAGGGGTTGAGCCTAACACCCCTTGCTGCACACGGAGAGTCTACAATTCCCCATTGAGCCTCATATGGGGATGTCCCACACTCTGTCCACCATTAGCATCCCGTATGTTCCTGAGGGACGTTATACACACATTGATGCCTTCATCAGAATCCACAAACCATTACAGATGACTGTCAGGAAGGGTGACTATCAATTCATGAGAGCCATGCAACACGTCATGTGGCCCATGGTGAGTCGACGTGTATGCATGGTAACACAACATGCACAGGAGCAGTCCCCACGTATCACAAACACATACCACCCACAAAATGCCTTGCTGCACTCCTTACCCCAAATTACTTTTCACCATGTCTGTGCATGTAACTCTGATCCAGCACACGTTGCAATACTCATGAGGAATAGCAGGAGGGCAATGATGACATGAGCAGACGACAGCCGCAAGAACCTGGGGAGGACAGACACACAACGAGTCAGCGAAGAGCTAGTAATCCTCAGACATGTACATGTACTCTACAGGAATGACGTTGTCACCATGCCCTTAATAAATTTAGTGTCCCAGCTAATATGTGTGGAATGACATCATCACTTGAATGACACATCAGAACACACCTCCAAGTCACTTAGCACACAGTCAGCTCGACACACACATTGTAACACATGCCACGCAAGGCTCAAAGCATGCACACTCAGACACAGGGACTCACCATCATGAGAAGAAGTTGCGGATAAGCTGACTCTGGATGTCCTCATCCTCATCCTCATCCTCACTTGCCCCGTGCCCGAGCCCTTCATCCTCCACGGGTGGATGATCCTGCTCATCCGGATCAAGGATGAGTGGCACGGCCTTCTCCACTGCCATGTTGTGCAGCATGCAGCACACAATGAAGATTTTGCAGACCTTCACCGGGGCATATGGGAGGGCGCCGCCGGTCTTGTGGAGGCACCAGAATCTGCTCTTCAGGAGTCCAAACGTCCTCTCAATCACGTGCCTCATCTGCCCATGGGTGTCGTTGCACCGGTGTTCTGCGGCTGTTCTGGGGTTGCGGAGAGGCGTCATCAGCCATGGCATGTTGGGATAGCCAGAGTCCCCTACATGGAAACATCATGTGAAGAAGTGGGTCAGGAGATGCCGCAAGATACAAAGATAGCGCTAAACACAGGACTAACAGAGTATACCCACCAACAAGACTTGCTCGTTCCACGTGCAGCTGCAGCATCATTTCTGGCACCCTGCTACGCCTCATGATGTATGCATCGTGTGCGGACCCTGGAAAACGGGAACAGACATGGGAAATCAGCATGTTAGCAAGACACACCACAAGGGCATTAATGGAGTGGTAGTGTTTTCTGTTTCTGTAGGCTACCTCCTGTGCCTGTGGTGGTACCAAAGCCACATGTGTCCCATCAATGGCCCCAATTACATGAGGCATCCCTCTCAGGGCACAGAACTCACCCTTGACACCTGTCAACTGCTCACGAGTGGGAAAATGGATGAATTCATCCAGGTGCACCAACATGGCTTCTATAACATCATGCAGGACACAGCTGAACATTGTCTGGGACATGCCACCGACATCAGCTATGGTCAATTGAAACGTGCCGGTGGCAAAAAAATGTAGGGCTGCCATCACCTTCATCTTGGGGGTCAGAGCTGTAGGATACCTGTGTTGTGGTCGGAGGTGTGGTGCAAGCCGGCGGGTCAAGTCCTTTATCAACTCTTGCGAGAGGTCTGGCATTCATCTGGGGAGAGGCGGTGCCCTGCAGAGATTTGGAAGGAATAACGAAGAGTGAGTACATTACCACACCAATGTCACTGAGGTGAGCACATGTTCAACAGCTAATACACATCTGCTTAATACAGAGTCTGTGCTGTGGAATACATCCAGGACACGTAGGCCAGCCAGGTGATACTCCTACGAAGAGCCAGCCACAATAGTTGCATGGCAATGTTGACGTGACATGCCATTAAAATAGCTGTGGGCCAGTGTAAGTGGCAAGCCAGACACATTACATGAGTGAGAGACATCCACATATCAGCATTTGAAGGATGTCATCTCATACAGACAGCTGACGGGAGTCTAGACGCACAGGTCACATGTCATCTGGAAAAGGACAGATAACACACATTTCCATGAAGGGGTACATGTCAAAAACTGATGACACAGACATTGAGAGAACGCAGATATTGCCTCATGTCAGGAAGTAATCTTCGAACCATCATGACACATGTAACGTGTGAGTCCACATGTGGCATGGTGTGTGTATATGTGTGTCATGCACATATGCACACAGACACATGTTGGATGCTGCAACAGCAGATGGAGTTGACGGAACACCAACGGAAAGCTCATGGGAACACATGACACACACATGACATAGGTGACACACCAAAAGGGAGGAGGGGGTCCAAGGGAACACATTTTAAGACCTGCAAGAAGTTTTTCCCCAAAACGTAATCATGTAACACACAAATAACTTCTTGGGTCTGAGCAACTTTAAAACATGAGCATGAAAAAGAGGAATATTGTAATAAAGCTGTGTCTAGAATGACAGTGCCCTAATAAAGAAAAGGAAAAGGATCCCTTTCAGGATGAATGCCCTCACTCACCAGAAGGTGACATGCTTCATCATTTGGGCTTTCTCCTCTCAGTGGGAAAACCTAGTCCCACTGAGGGCTACAACCACCGCACCGAGAGGTGGGAGCTCAGGGATGTTTTATATGGAGAATTAGGAGACTCAGATCCCAAAGACGAGCACTTGTGTGAAGTGAGGGCGCAGCGCAAAAAAGTTTTTTAGAAGATGTGTGAGTGTGATCTAAAACTGGCTAGTGCTAGTGAAAAAATGATTTTTTATTGGCTCATTAGCCCTGCCAGAAATAAAAAACAGTGCAAAGCAGTTGCTATTGAAGACTGATTGGTGACAAAAGGTCGACATGTTTCAGCCAATGACCATCTCAAAAGTATGTATGGCTTTCATCAGGACCAAAACAAAGCTGCTGCTAGAAAGTGTTACACACGTGCAAATAAAGTTTGTAAACAAAGACCAAACCAGTTAATGCTCTTGCGGATACAATCTCGCTGGAACTTGTCTGAAAGCAAAAACAAAAAGACACAGATAGAAACAAAGTGAGTATTTAAACCTCTTTCATGAATACCAATAGTGTTTGAGGCAATGGTATGTGTGTCTCAAACATAGTGCATCTGACCAATCTGTTTGGAAGCTCTAGTAATAAAGACTCACCCAATTTGTGGGACAAGTAGGCCCACCTCAACCTGGTTACAACTCAGGATAGGGAGCCCCGCTCTGCAAAGATAAGCAAGCGTAAGCTAATCAATACAATTTGCTATTAATTGGTGCCAGGAAAGGTGAAAAATATCGATATTAACCAACAAAATTAATCAGAATAGGAGGCATGCAGTCTAGTGCGCGTGACACTAAATGAATCCGAAGGATCCACATCATACATGGACAGACCTAAAGGAAAGGTGATGTTAAAATTCACCCCTCATTGATGTTCTCAGAGGAGGTCAAAATGAATGTAAACTGGGCGACTAGAAATTCAGACTAAAGTTCATGCCGAATTTCACACCACCAGAAAAAGCGCATCCTGCTCAAAGTCAAGGACAACGACAACAAAACTGTAGACAGAACCTAACACAGCCCACAAGCCGAGCAATCTTGGAACTATTGTTAACAGATACTCGTGTCTCTACACTCACCTCTCCGTCGGTACTCCGTCGTAGTACAGAAATTGTAACCGGAGGTACCGACGGGGTGGGTGAAATGGAAATAAATACCCATCTGTCTCAAGCTCCGTGGGAGGATGTAAGGACCCCGTAGGTGTCTAACAACCTTGCCTGTCTCCATAGGAGGATGCAAGGACTCCATAGATGTCTAACAGTGCTGCCTGTCACCATTCCGGCGCTAGCTGTTGGGGAAATAGTTTGCTTCAGAAAACACATGCACGTTGTGGTATCTTACTATCACCCATACCATGCGGCTATTTTTGGAGAGCCCACACATGGGATACAATCGTTAGATAGAGACTAAGACCCAGCAAGAGGGTGTGTTTTTTTTAAGAAATGATGAAAGTTGAAGCACGAGCTTTATTGATAAAAAGCTATAACAAAGTCACAGAGTGAAAGACAAGTCAGTGCTTGCATGATTATAGAAAACCCAGTATCGGCAGAAATCATTTGCCAATGCCCATATCAAGTATGGGAATCGTTCCCTATAAATGGCAAAGCCACTTTTTTTTCATTAAAAATATGAGAATAAACAATCGAGAAAGAGGAAAGGGTTTCATATTCAAAATCATGAACTTTATAAAGATAAACACATTCATAGTTTTGTGTATGCCTGGTTTCAAACCTTTGAACAGCACTAAAAGTGCGGATGGCAAACCAACTACAATGAAGGGCATAACGTTATAGAGACAACCAGGGGATATCCTCATTGAGCCCTAAGATGTCACTTTTTAAACGGAACACCCACCGCTGTTGTCTTCTAAAGAGAAATTTGGAAATGTCTGTGATATGCTGAGGAATGAGGGGCTGTTCCAAAATTGTCCAACGCAGGTCATCTGCCTGGTGGTTAAGATCCAAAAAATGATTTGTCATTTTTGTTGCCCTCCTCTTACATCGAATGGTGCTCTTGTGTTCAAGGATTCTGGTTTTAGCCTTTCGTGTGGTCATGCCCACATACCGCAAGAGACAAGGGCACGTAATGAGGTAAATTACATTGTTACTGTTGCAATTAGTGTGTTTCTGCAGAGACCAAGTTTTCCCAGTGCCAATGTCGACTTCTGTCCTATGTGAAGTCTGTGGACAAGCCGCACATAAGCCACAAGGGTAATGTCCTCTCACCGGTGGCAACCCCCATAGTGACTGTTGTTCACTGGCGCTGTGCGTGATTCTTGGTCTGGTATGTACAATGTGATCTTTAATATTTGCACTTCTTTTGAAAGCAAAAAGTGGAGGTGCTAAGGCCTCTGTACCAATGTTAAGAATCTTCCAATGTTTGAGGATCTTATTAGAGTGAGTGTTATAAGTATTCACACAAGTGAGTCTGCCTGAAGGTTCTTTAGGGCTGGACAAATCAATCAAAGCTTCTCGATTGTTGTTTGCTGCTCTTTTGCGGGACATGCGTATGACTTTGTTGGGATAATTACGCTCCTTGATTTCGGTGCTAAGAAGTTTAGCATGCTCATTGTATTTGTCGATGGATGAGCAATTCCTCCTTATTCTAAGAAATTGACTAAAAGGAAGGTTCTCCCTGAGGGATTTAGGATGGAAACTTTCAAAAGATAATAACGAGTTACGGGCTGTAGGTTTAAGATACAGTTCTGTACCAAGCCCTCCGTTCTCTGGGAAGATTCGAATATATCCAAAAATGGTAGACTGATATTCGAGTATTCAACTGTAAATCTCAGGAAATTATTCTATGTGTTCATCCAAGTGTGGAAAGCCACAATGGTGTCAGATGATCCCCTCCACACCACAAACACATCGTCGATGTATTGTTTCCAAATGCATATATGGCTTCTAAAGGGATTGTCTTCTCTAAATATTATGGACTGCTCAAATGTGTGTACATACAAATTCCCTAGACTGGGCGCAAAAATGCTGCCCATAGATGTTCCCGATATTTGTAAGAACAAGTCCTTTTCAAATCTAAAGAAATTCTCCTTCATTGCCATCTGTGCACACATCATTATAAAATGAACTGGAGTGATGCTATCTCTTGATTTTGATTGTAACAGCATCTCAACTGTTGCTAGCGTTTCATCCTGTGGTATAGAGGTATACAACGCCTCTACGTCAAATGAAACCAAAAAATCTTGCTCAGGGTCAAAAGAAATGTCATTCAAGAGGCGCAATAGGTGTTTTGTATCTTAGAGATACGTAGGCATCTCAAGCACCAATGGTTGCAGGAAAGGAAAAAATCAACAAAGGTTGATAGGGGTTCCAACAAGGAACCTATACCAGAGATGATGGGTCTCCCTGGAGGTGGTGATTGTCCTTTGTGCACCTTTGGGAGCACATAAAAATAAGGTACAACTGGATGTGATACCGCCAAAAATGCTGCCTCATGATCTGTAATCCAGCCGTTGTCTTTGGCTTCATCTATCATCCCTTTGATCTCACATGAAAGGCGATTAGTTGGATCCAGTTTAAGGGGTCTGTAGGCATCTCTGTTGTTCAATTGTCGCATACATTCTGTTCTATATGTGGTGCTATCCAAAATCACGATAGCACGCCCCTTGTCCGCAGCTTTTATCACGATGGTTTCATCCTTGGCCAGCTCATATCGTGTTTGAACAATTCCTCCACATCTTTAAGGACCGCTTTTTCAAAAGTAGCGACCTGCACAGGTATCAAATGTGATGGAGGATTAAAAGTAGAACGTGGTCTAAGACCAGTGTTGATATTTTCTTTGGGTGAGTCAATAGTGTCTTTTGTGGAGAAAAAGGAACGTAAGCGTATCTTACGGAAAAAGCCAGCCAACTCCTGTCTGATCAGGAAGGCATCACCAGTATTGGTGGGGACAAACCCCAAGCCTTTCTTTAACACAGACATTTCAGTGAGATTAAGCTGAAGCCTGCTTAGATTCATGATCAAGTCGTCTCCTTGCTGGTCCCTGGTTGTACCGGAGGCTGAACCATGCTGCGTAGTGTCCTGGGTGCTACTGATGCATCCCAATGGACTGATGCCCGTTGATTTCTTCTGCGACCTCTTGACCTTCTTGGGCCAAACCCTAAAAAAGGCTGAGGAGGAATAATACTGTTGAATAATTGAAATGGGTACATGGGTGGTTGAAATGGTGGTTGAGGTGCATACCCAAAAGGGCCTGGTGGCCACCATTGTTGTTGCCCATGACCATATTGGCCACCTCTTTGTCCTCTATTCCTCTTATTGGTGTTATTGGGTCTAGAGTCTTCAAACGGGGTTGTGTCCGAATCTGACGACCCATCTTCACTGGCTGATGTAGAGTAGTTTGAACCATATCTCCTTCCTTTATGATTAAACTGAGGAGGGACATAGGTATCGCTAGTATACGGGTATACTTTCTCAAACTTGAACTTTTCAAGATCTTTTTTGAATTTGACTATCTTGCTCGCCAAAACTGAATCTTTAAATTCTCTGTTATTTTTATTTGTTTCTTCAGCCTGTTTTTTGTAGACAGAGGAAACCAAAACTGACTTAATCTGTGTCTCCAGTGTCTGTCTTTCAATCAGTATTGTGACCGCGATGCGCTTTGCGGTGCTGATTATCAGAATAAGCCAATATCTGGTACACCGCCAAGCAATCAAAGACCAGTCTTTAAGAAATTGCTTATCCTGTAAGAATAAGCGGGGGGTATTAGTCACAATAAGACCTGTTGGTGCGCAATTTGCTCTAAGATACTCGGTCATGATTGCCCCGTGTATGTATGTGCGTGTATGTGATCTTTTGAGGACCAGTAAATTGGCCCATTCGTCAGTGGGAGTTGTCCCAATGCTAGGTGTAGTTTCCAAAATGCTGGGTGTCGATAGTATATCCCTAGCCATGGCCTCATCGAAAGCCAAACCTAAAAGTTCTGCCATTATATAGACTGTGATGCCCCTTCTAGTGATCTAATCGTCGGGAAAACAACTCGATAGAACACAAAACCAAACAGCTACAACCAGTTCACCAGTGTGGTGGACCAAAAAAGTAAAGGACCCACGGCCGTGGCCGTACTGAACTAGGTGACACACAAAAAGGGAGGAGGGGGTCCAAGGGAACGAATTTTAAGACCTGCAAGAAGTTTTTCCCCAAAACGTAATCATGTAACACACAAATAACTTCTCGGGTCTTTTTCATGCTCATGTTTTAAAGTTGCTCAGACCCGAGAAGTTATTTGTGTGTTACACACACATGACATAGTCACATCGTGGCACGCTGGGAGTCACATGTCAGGTGTAATTATCGGTGTACCTGGCATCAGGGGACAGTTGCGGGTGTTGCTGACTGTGCCATACCAGTGATGCAGTGCTTGACACGTGTGTTGTACAAGCACACATGTGCAAAGTGTGAAGGGGAAGTGTGCCATGTAGTGCCCCATCACACATGACATGTGTAAACAGCTCATCACACATCTATTGTGCCAAAACATGAGGAGACATGTGCCACATCACTGCCTGACACACCTAGGCCCTGCACATGAAGGACTGCACTGACAATGACTTGATGTACAGCCTTGTGCGAGTCTGACACCTCCGTTCCTTTCGTGTGCGCCTCCTATCACCAGTGTAAGCTGTGAAAGGCAGTACACACACTCTGAGGGCGTGTGTAGGGCCCGCACTCACACGTGAGTACCTGCCGTACACGCGTGAGTACATGCCTATCACTATAGTTGTGTTACTGTAGGTCCGAGTGATATGGCACGTACTCACGCGTGTATGGCCCGTACACACGTGAGTATGTGCCGTATCACTAGGCCCTACAGTACCCCCAACTATAGTGCTAGGCACGTACTCATGCGTGTACAGCCCATACACGCATGAGTACATGCCGTATCATTAGGCCCTACGGTAACCCAACTATAGTGATAGGCACGTACTCACGCGTGTACGGCCCGTACACGCGTGAGTACGTGCCGTATCACTAGGTCCTACGGTACCCCCAAATATAGTGATATGCACGTACTCACGCGTGTACGTCCCGTACACGCGTGAGTTCGTGCCGTATCACTAGGCCCTACGGTAACACAACTATAGTGATAGGCATGTACTCACACGTGTACGGCCCGTACACGCGTGAGTACGTACCGTATCACTAGTCGCTACAGTACCCCCAACTATAATGATAGGCACGTACTCACGCGTGTACGGCCCGTACCCGCGTGAGTACGTGCCGTATCACTAGGCCCTATGGTAACCCAACTATAGTGATAGGCACATACTCACACGTGTACGGCCCGTACAAGTGTGAGTACGTGCTGTATCACTAGGCCCTACCGTACCCCCAACTATAGTGATAGGCACGTACTCACGCGTGTACGGCCCGTACCCGCGTGAGTACGTGCCGTATCACTAGGCCCTACGTTAACCCAACTATAGTGATAGGCACGTACTCACGCGTGTACGGCCCGTACACGCGTGAGTACGTGCCGTATCACTAGGCCCTATGGTACCCCCAACTATAGTGATAGGCATGTACTCACGCGTGTACGGCCCGTACACGCGTGAGTACGTGCCGTATCACTAGGCCCTACGGTACCACCAAATATAGTGATAGGCATGTACTCACGCGTGTACGGCCCATACCCGCGTGAGTACGTGCCGTATCACTAGGCCCTACGGTAACCCAACTATAGTGATAGGCACGTACTCACGCGTGTACGGCCCGTACACGCGTGAGTACGTGCCGTATCACTAGGCCCTATGGTACCCCCAACTATAGTGATAGGCACGTACTCACGCGTGTACGGCCCTTACACGTGTGAGTATGGCCCGTATCACTGTAGTGATGGTGCCCTAGGGGTACGTGTGAAACGCGCCGTACCTGTGTGGGGATTTAAGAATTACAATGGGGACACATGAGGGACAAGTATTAGGGCCTAAATGCATGCTGGTTGTCATGGATACCTAGTTTCAAGTTCAAAATGTAACATCATGTGGTCTGGAAAAATCAGTTGGCCACATTATACATTGTTGCAAAGTGGTTGTTGACTTGACATGATGCTGCAAAATCGAAAGATGCAAAGGCTGTCACTGGTGTATGTTTAAAGGGATTGGAGGAAACGTAGGATGCAAATGAGTCTGACCAATCACTCTGTACTCCTGTAAATGAAATAGGCCAGCAAGGCAGATATAAGGCTGGCAGAACCCATGAGAGGGCACTTGCCTGCACAACATGTCAGTCGATACCACTGCTGCTGTATTGTCTCCCTCTGGCACCATGTCAAGGACTGTGGAGAGGGCCCAGCCTTTCACCCAGGAGGAGAACGAGGCCCTGCTGGATGTGATCCTCCCACGGTACCCCATGCACTGACAATGACTTGATGTACAGCCTTGTGCGAGTCTGACACCTCCATTCCTTTCGTGTGCGCCTCCTATCACCAGTGTAAGCTGTGAAAGGCAGTACACACACTCTGAGGGCGTGTGTAGGGCCCGCACTCACACGTGAGTACCTGCCGTACACGCGTGAGTACATGCCTATCACTATAGTTGTGTTACTGTAGGTCCGAGTGATACGGCACGTACTCACGCGTGTATGGCCCGTACACACGTGAGTATGTGCCGTATCACTAGGCCCTACAGTACCCCCAACTATAGTGCTAGGCACGTACTCACGCGTGTACGGCCCATACACGCATGAGTACATGCCGTATCATTAGGCCCTACGGTAACCCAACTATAGTAATAGGCACGTACTCACGCGTGTACGGCCCGTACACGCGTGAGTACGTGCCGTATCACTAGGTCCTACGGTACCCCCAAATATAGTGATATGCACATACTCACGCGTGTACGTCCCGTACACGCGTGAGTTCGTGCCGTATCACTAGGCCCTACGGTAACACAACTATAGTGATAGGCATGTACTCACACGTGTATGGCCCGTACACGCGTGAGTACGTACCGTATCACTAGTCGCTACAGTACCCCCAACTATAATGATAGGCACGTACTCACGCGTGTACGGCCCGTACCCGCGTGAGTACGTGCCGTATCACTAGGCCCTATGGTAACCCAACTATAGTGATAGGCACATACTCACACGTGTACGGCCCGTACAAGTGTGAGTACGTGCTGTATCACTAGGCCCTACCGTACCCCCAACTATAGTGATAGGCACGTACTCACGCGTGTACGGCCCGTACCCGCGTGAGTACGTGCCGTATCACTAGGCCCTACGTTAACCCAACTATAGTGATAGGCACGTACTCACGCGTGTACGGCCCGTACACGCGTGAGTACGTGCCGTATCACTAGGCCCTATGGTACCCCCAACTATAGTGATAGGCATGTACTCACGCGTGTACGGCCCGTACACGCGTGAGTACATGCCGTATCACTAGGCCCTACGGTACCACCAAATATAGTGATAGGCACGTACTCACGCGTGTACGGCCCATACCCGCGTGAGTACGTGCCGTATCACTAGGCCCTACGGTAACCCAACTATAGTGATAGGCACGTACTCACGCTTGTACGGCCCGTACACGCGTGAGTACGTGCCGTATCACTAGGCCCTACGGTACCCCCAACTATAGTGATAGGCACGTACTCATGCGTGTACGGCCCTTACACGTGTGAGTATGGCCCGTATCACTGTAGTGATGGTGCCCTAGGGGTATGTGTGAAACGCGCCGTACCTGTGTGGGGATTTAAGAATTACAATGGGGACACATGAGGGACAAGTATTAGGGCCTAAATGCATGCTGGTTGTCATGGATACCTAGTTTCAAGTTCAAAATTTAACATCATGTGGTCTGGAAAAATCAGTTGGCCACATTATACATTGTTGCAAAGTGGTTGTTGACTTGACATGATGCTGCAAAATCGAAAGATGCAAAGGCTGTCACTGGTGTATGTTTAAAGGGATTGGAGGAAACGTAGGATGCAAATGAGTCTGACCAATCACTCTGTACTCCTGTAAATGAAATAGGCCAGCAAGGCAGATATAAGGCTGGCAGAACCCATGAGAGGGCACTTGCCTGCACAACATGTCAGTCGATACCACTGCTGCTGTATTGTCTCCCTCTGGCACCATGTCAAGGACT
Organism: Triturus cristatus; assembly: GCF_964204655.1. Taxonomy (NCBI): domain Eukaryota; kingdom Metazoa; phylum Chordata; class Amphibia; order Caudata; family Salamandridae; genus Triturus; species Triturus cristatus. The sequence goes on from NC_140579.1 coordinate 325,352,915, forward strand.
GTGGAGAGGGCCCAGCCTTTCACCCAGGAGGAGAACGAGGCCCTGCTGGATGTGATCCTCCCACGGTACCCCATGCTGTATGGTGGACCAGGGGAGCAGGTGAGTGCTGACTCCACTACCTTTGCCTGTGCACCTTTATTGTGTCTGTCACTTCTGGCAGTGTGGCCAGGTGTGACAGACATGCAATGTTGGTTGGAGTGGGTCCCGGGGGGGGGGATGGCTTATGTCTCTCATGCAGGGCTTGATGTAGTTCATGTGTGCACTCCTCACTTGCATTGTGCTTATTGTGACATTCACTGCATAGTGCATGGCACATTCAGCCAGCCTAATCCTCTTGGGCATTCTTGTTCTATTGTCCTGCGGTGATTCAGTGGTCACCCCGGTGTGACAGGTGACTGCACCCACAGATGTGTGTGAGAGTTGAGTGGAGCTGTGGTGAGAGTGGTGAGAGTGTCCAAATGATGTGTACGCCCCCTGGACATTGATGTGTGTGAATGTTTCTTGTCATGTGGGTGAGTGTCTATGTGGAGTGTTGCACCACAGCTGCATGGAGGAGGCAACTGCTCAATCCATCTGATGTGTGAAGTAAGCCGGGCTGTGTGTCTGACTTGCTGAGCTAGCCCCACACCTGTGACCCCCCTCTGGCAAGTGGCACATGTGCAGAGTGAGGTTTGCATCCGCTGTTGCCAATGGCAGGTGATTGATGTGTGCCTGTGTGTGTCTGTGTACTCTGCTGAGGTTTCGTCAGTGGCCTGGGGCATGTGACTGCTTTGCGGTGCTGTCCATCAGCCTTGTGTTGCTTGGGATGCACAGTGTGTGCCATGATCAGGGATTGTTTCGCACCCCTCATGCCACCTGTGTACTTACTATGCCATGTAGTGCATTGGTGCGTCCACAGTGGAAAAAGTCCCTATGACTAAGGTGCTATTACTTGCCAGCATACTATTTCCTGTTCAACAAATCTAAGATGTTCAAATGTGTGTCTCTGTGACATGGTGCAGGTGTAGTGATGTTGTCTCACTTTGTCATCCACACAGGTATCCCCCTACCACAAGGAGAAGATCTGGAACGATGCCGTCAAGGCCGTGCAATCGGTGGAGGGTCGCAGTCGGCGCCTGCCACAATTGAGGAAGAGATGGCAGGACATCCGGTGCTGGACCCGGAGGATCGCCCGGGTCACGCTGAAGGACTCACCTCCTCGCAAGCATGGTGGGCGCCGGCGCCTGACCCACCAGATGCGGCGTGTCCTGGCGGTGGTCTTCCCTGACCTGGATAGGCGGATACAGGAGTTACAGCAGCAGGAAGGGGGTAGGTACATGTGTGTTTGTTGTGTGTCGCCAGCTTTTGGAGCTGCTCAGTCGCCTGGATACACTGCCTGGCTATATATGTGCAGTGCATATCCTGTTCCCCAAAGTCAACCTGTGCTGTTCTTCCTCCCTTCCCCTCCTTGACATGTGTTACCTGGTCTGTGTGTTATCACTATTGCACATGGTCATCTAGGCTGCCAGTTTATCAAGGTGCACACTGCTTTCAGCATCATGTGTGGGGGTGGTCTGCCTGTGCCCTGTCCTGTTCAGTCATTTGGGGGTGCATAATTGTTGGCAATGATGCTGAGTCTCAACATAGGAGTGTGAGGGTTCAAATGAACAGACTTGTAGCATGCATTAACAATGTTGTGGCCTCAGACATGATGTGCATGAGTGGGATATATGCATAGTGCCGGAACGGTTGCTCCTGTACCAGTCAGCTCATTCCAGGACCATGGAGCAGTGTGCACACTACAGTCCCCTGACACAGCCTGCCCTCCTACTCATGTGTGTCATCCAACACTATGCACATTCACTGTGGGTTCATCATGGCTCTGCCTCTGTGGCATTGTTCCCTGGCCTAGGTAGTAGTTTTCACATGTGTGATACATTTGCCCACTGGACAGGGATACACCAGTTTGCTTGTGCATACTCACACTGGGCAGTGCCTGTGTGGCTATTCACAACAATCTGTTGATGTTTGTTTGTGACCAATATGTTTTGGCAGCCCTACAAGGTGATGTCGTGTTAATGAAGCTAGTTTTCAAGCACAGTTATTGTAACCCTGAATAAGAGGTGTCACTTCTTGATCGGTATCAGTCACATTGACTCAGGTATGGGTGGGTGTGTGCGGGAGGGGGGTACATGTTCAACCCTGATGTTTCATTGCCAGTTCTGACTTGTGTGTGATGATTCACAGTTCAGAAAGTCATCGTGCAGTGCCCCCGTGATGTTGGCCAGTGCTTAATGTTTGTGCTTCATTGCCTGTGTCAGTTTTTGACAATCATGTATCCTGCTTGTACATTTTTGGCACCTGTGTGTGGTTCAGATGCTACACAGTTGTGACTTTGTGTGCTGACATCTGTGGGTACATTCTGGCTTGCCATGAGGGGAACCCACAGTACAGCTAGGCTTTTTTGCTAAACAATTGCAGGCCCATTAGCTTATGCATTGTCCTGGGTGTGGACATGTGTGCCACTCCAGATGACAGTCAGTAGGTCATATGTGTAGCCAACTGTGTGATGAGGTGACGGATAACCATGTGACAAATGACATTATTCAAGTTGTTACTCAGAGAAAATGTCTATTGGCACTCACTACACCTGTCAACATATCTCAATGTTTCATATGATTGACCTTGTTGTTTTGTTGTGAAGGACAATGATGTGCCTGCATGACAGATGTCTCCCAAGGAAGTGCACAAGACACCACCTTTACACTTTCCAGGGACACGCTGGCACATTTTAAAGTAAGGCACAGTTTGAACAAAACTTGTTTGGAGTTCATACATATACATGTTCCTACAGTGTGCTAGCATTTGGGTTAGTCCTTGGTTGTTGCTGATACCAACTGACGAGTGTCAAGTCATCCAGACCACCCTGGTGCCATGTATATGTACTTACTGATACACCATTTCTGCCTAACAGTGGCTGATTTGAATGAGTCTGGCAGCTCAGACAATGACTGTGTACATGTAGTTTGGTGTGCACCTCCTTGTGTGACTTCTGCTATACAGACACATGTGTGTTGTGTTCCCAGAGTGCCACATTCACACATGCTAGACATGTCCATCGTGTAAAGGGTTGTGATTCTCCAGGAGTCACAATGTATCTCTTTGGGGTGTCAAAAGTACTCACAGGTCTCTGAGTGTGGGGACACCTTCTGCATTGGCATGTGGTATTTGGCCTTGGGTGCGACAATACTGTTTGGTTCACAGTGAACAAGAGGTGGCATGCCTTCATAGTCTCGCTGTGCTCAACTGATCCCAGAAACTAGCTTCTCATGATCTTGTGATTTCAAGTTATTTGCTGTTGTGTCCTAATTTTCATTCTTTCCAAGTGGCATGGTGGGTCAACCAACTGGGGAGTGCGGGGCTTACATATGTGGGGAGTATCCTAGATGTTACTCATGATGCCTTTCCTGATATGCACTGTTGCCTATTTTGTTTGGACTCATGTGTCAGATGTATACAAGTGACTGATTTTTTCTTGTCTCTTCACCTTGCCCACAGCATCATCGGAGGACACCGAGGAAGACACCGGCATGGACGTGGAGGAGGGATCGAGCAGTGGTGCCACCACTGCTGAGGAGTCGGTGGAATCTAGTGGCACGGAGGGCGAGGAGAGTGAGGCGGAGGACCTGCCCAGTACCAACACTGACTACGAGGCAGACGGGTCCGAGGCTGAGCTCCCAGAGGGGGCGGAGGCTGCTCCCACAGCTGAAAGCAGCAGTACATCTCTCGCCGCCCTCTCCATTCCCATCACCGCCTTCCCACTTGCTCGGGTCCCTTCTGTCCATGCTAGGCCACACCGTGTCTCCTTCGTGCCAGGCACCGCACCCCCTGCCCCAGTCCCCCCTGCTGCCCTCACTGCCGAGTCTGTGGACATTCAGCGGCAGTTGCAAGTTGGGCAGACATCGATCCTGACTGTCCTCCATGGTCACACCAGACTGCTGACCCAGATGGTATCGTACATGGAGGGCATGTCATCAGCGATGTCTGACCAATGGATGTTGCTGAGGTCCCTGGACTTGTCACTGATGGCAGTAGCGAGTCACCTGCAGCGCTGCCTCCCCCCCTACCCTGGCCCCATCCACAAGTCCCACACCCATGCCTGTCCCAAGCACACCAAGACATCCACACACACGCACCCCACCAGACAGAAGCAGCACACCACCACGTAAGGGCAAGCGCACACCTCCTGACACGCACACTTAGGGGGAATCAGGCACACCCACTGGGTCTGGGGCACACAGGCAGGCACACAGCCACAGTCCTTGTCCACATGACTCACTCCCCAGTCCCTCCGATGTCACTCCCCTTGGCTCCCCTGCCCCAGATTTGGAGAAGGAGGCCTACTTTGCTGGGCTGGGCCTCAGCCCCACTAGTTCACCTGGCTGGAAACGGTCAAGGCACTCCACGGGTAAGGGGTTAAGTCCCCCAGCCCATCCACCACCTCCCCAAGTAGCACTGCAACCCATCCCTCTGACCCCCCCCCCTCCTTGGGGCCTGTTGTTTTTCCGGGTGCAGGGGAGACGCTTGAAGAACTGGCAGAAGTGTGCAGCGCCAAGCTCGCCTCCACCTTTGGCGCTGCCCCACCCCCTGTGATGGAGTCGTCCGTCCCTGCACCCACCACACCTACCCTTCCCCCTCCTGTCCCTGCGGTGCCTGGTCCTTCCCCACATGATGCCCCCCCAGTCGACGACACAGTCTTGTGATGTGCAGGCAAGCTAGGGGAGACGCATGGCCATGTGTCCCCCCCCAAGGACTGATGATATGGACTGGCCATTGGCCTTTGTGAATAGTCTCGTTTACACATTATAATTTTCATGCTGAATAAAGCATTTTCTTTTTCGTTTGAAAAGTCTTGCATTGCAGGTATTGATGTTGATGCTGATGCTACAGAAGTTGGGGTTGTGGGCATGTGTTATGTTTCAGGGAAATGTTGTAGTCTGCTGCTCATGGGGTGGGACCTGGTATCTGCGTGCCATCACAAGGTCTCTGCAAAGATTCTTTGTCGTGTATGCTCTTTGTGTTTGGAGACATTGTCCCAAGGAGTGTTCCTTCCTCTGTGGCACCTGACATCTCCCCTGCAGTGAGTTGCACAATTGTTGTGTTGCCCTGTGTCTACATTTCCTTTGTTGGTGATGGATCCCTTCAACTCTGGCCATGCCTGCTCAGCAATGTCTCCGGCTGCATCATCTTTGCCATCCTTGGTACTCACTGTACTTGTGTATAGAGTATTTTGCCATGCCTTCATGGAGAAATTGTCCCTTTTCCGCACAATGCATGTGTGTAATCCCAGCATAGTACACATATGGTACTTGTTCTGCTGGGTATTTGAACACCTGACTCACAATTGTGGCCATTGTATCTGTGGGAACTCCACCCTATTCCTTCCATGACAGACAACATCTTGGTGGCTGGCCCAGCACCTGCACATTCCTATCAGTCCTGGGATGTGCGTGACAGTGTGTGTTCTCGTTGGCTCTCTTAGTTTATTAGGCAGTGACATGACTATACTGTCTTGTGGCATGATCTCAGTGTGTGTATTGTGCTGCATCTGCTAGGGGTGGGTATGCATGTGTTATTTGTCCTCACACTCACATGTGGTGTGTCATGCAGTGGGGGAAAGACATCCATCCTCCTGGGAGTGGGACACTGCTGTCAGTGATGTGTTGTTATGGCACTATCATCATTGTCCAAAGTTAGGGATACGTACATTCACCCATGGAGTTGTGGTCATCTGATAATGATGTACACCCCCCCATGTCTCTGTCCACTGCTGGGAGTGATAGGCACCCACCCCTCACATGTCTCTGTCCACTGCTGGGAGTGATAGGCACCCACCCCTCACATGTCTCTGTCCACTGCTGGTATTCCTCTGCACCCACCCCCATGTCTCTGTCCACTGCTGGGTGTCTTCTGCACCCACCCCCATGTCTCTGTCCACTGCTGGGAGTGATGGGCACCCACCCCTCACATGTCCCTGTCCACTGCTGGTATTCCTCTGCACCCACCCCCATGTCTCTGTCCACTGCTGGGAGTCCTCTGCACCCACCCCCATGTCTCTGTCCACTGCTGGGAGTGATGGGGACCCACCCATTACATGTCCCTGTCCACTGCTGGTATTCCTCTGCACCCACCCCCATGTCTCTGTCCACTGCTGGGAGTCCTCTGCACCCACCCCCATGTCTCTGTCCACTGCTGGGAGTGATGGGCACCCACCCCTCACATGTCCCTGTCCACTGGTGGTATTCCTCTGCACCCACCCCCATGTCTCTGTCCACTGCTGGGAGTGATGGGCACCCACCCCTCACATGTCCCTGTCCACTGCTGGTATTCCTCTGCACCCACCCCTATGTCTCTGTCCACTGCTGGGAGTCCTCTGCACCCACCCCCATATGTCTGTCCACTGCTGGTAGTGATATGCACCCACCCCTCACATGTCCCTGTCCACTGCTGGTATTCCTCTGCAACTTGTGCCCTTGCTGTGGTACACTGCTGTCCTGGGCATACACCACCCCTAATTTACAGCTGATGTGCTGCACCAAGCCGTACACCTACATCTGTGGCTTCTGTACGCCTTGTATCCATCATGTAATGGGGCTGTAGGGGTACACGTGGTACGGCCCGTACCCATGCTCTGGGGGTGTGGGTACGGGCCGTACCACCATAGTGGCGGTGACATAGGGGTACGCGTGGTACGGCCCATACCCATGCTCTGGGGGCGTGGGTATGGGCCATACCACCATAGTGGCGGTGACGTAGGGGTACGCGTGGTACAGCCCGTACCCACGCTCTGGGGAGCATGGGTACGGCCCGTACCACCATTGTGGCGGTGACATAGGGGTACGCGTGGTACGGCCCGTACCCACGCTCTGGGGGGCGTGGGTACGGTCCGTACCACCATTGTAGTGGTGATGTAGGGGTACGCGTGTACGGACCGTACCCATGCTCTGGGGCGTGGGTATGGGCCGTACACGCATACCCCTACATCACCACTGCAATGGTGGTATGGACTGTACCCACGCTCTGGGGGGCGTGGGTACGGGCCGTACCACCATTGTGGCGGTGACGTAGGGGTACGCGTGGTACGGCCCGTACCCACGCTCTGGGGGGCGTGGGTACGGTCCGTACCACCATTGTAGTGGTGATGTAGGGGTACGCGTGTACGGACCGTACCCACGGTCTGGGGGCATGGGTACGGGACGTACACGCGTACCACTACATCACCACTGCAATGGTGGTACGGACCGTACCCACGTTCTGGGGGCGTGGGTACGGGCCGTACACGCGTACTCCTACATCACCACTGCAATGGTGGTACAGACCGTACCCACGCTCTGGGGACGTGGGTACGGGCCGTACACGCGTACCCCTACATCACCACTGCAATGGTGGTACGGACCGTACCCACGCTCTGAGGGGCGTGGGTACGTCCCGTAACAACATTGTAGTGGTGACGGGTATGCGTCCACGTCCACTTCCGTTGTGGCGGGACGTGGGATTGGTGGACACGCCACCCGAAGTGACCAGACCATGGAGGTAATTAATGTGCAGGATGTATTTGTTTTTTGTGGGGTGTGGGTTATGTTTCCTGCCCCTTGCACCCCCCCCCCCCCCTTTGCCCCTGGGGGTTGTTCTGACCTTCTGCGGCGTCTGTGTCGGTTTCTGAACACGAGGTCGTAGGCTATGAGGGCCGGGATGACGCGTAGGTTGAGGCCCATCGCTGTCCGTCGCGTACCGGTGCTCCTTGTTCGCGTCGTCCTCAATTTCCCGGCAGTTTTTGGCTCCCGTAAAAAATGCTACGTGCGGAGTTACGTAGGCACGAATCGTACTTGCTGGTCCGTAAAACGCTGCCTGACTCCGTCCGGACGTCGCATCTGCGCCGTCCAGAATCAGATTTGTATGTATTTTTTTGCCGGTCGGTGTTTTTTACGACTCATACGGAAATGGTATTTCTGTGCGAATCGTACTTGCGAGTTTGTAAGGTGTTTTTCCCAGGTACGAGTCGGACGGAGAAAACGCTCCGTACGACCATTTGTACCCGGGTTTTACAGGATCGGAGTCGGCACCTTTGTGTCCTTGCCTGTCGCGGGTACTTGGGCCTCCCACACAAGTGAGGCACCATTTTTATTGGGAGAGCTGGGGGAATGCTGGGTGGTAGGAAATTTGTGTGAGCCCAGTGATGCCACACTCTCCCACACAAAAATGTGTGAAAAAAGGGATTTTTTCAGCTAAAATTGAGGTTTGCAAGGGATTCTGGGTAAGGAAGCGTTGGGGGATCCACGCAAGCCATACCTCCCTGGAAGTCCCCGGGTGTCAAGTTTTCAGAAATGTGTGGGTTTGGTAGGTTTCCCTAGATGGCCGCCGAGCACGGGGCAAAGACCCAGGTGACCCCCCCTTGGAAAACCAGGTGGTTTTCAGATAGGCAATTTTGATGTCACCTCACTACGTTTTGGGCCCTTGCCGGTCGCGGGTACTTGGGACTTGTTAGAATCCGGGTTCTCTGGTTGGCACAGGTAGGTACTTGTGACAAGCAGGGAACCTTTCCTCTAGTCAGGGTAAGGGGTTACACTCCTAAAATAACCCCTGCTCACCCTCTAGGTAGCTTGGCGCGAGCAGACAAGGCTTATCTCAAAGCGTTATAGGTTAGGCATTTGTGAACACATACAGTAACCAAGTGACAACACTACAAATGGACACTACACAGGTTTTTATAGTAAAAATAAGGATTCTTTATATAGAGTTACCACAAGACCATTAAACGACAAAAATACACAGTACTGTTACTTTAGATGGTAGAAGTTTGCTTAGTTCTCTTAAGTTTTTAAATGCGACACTTTAAGTCAATGTACCTTAGATGCGACACGCAGGGCAACGAAAGTGTTGCAACGATGCTGATGCGATGAAGTTTTTGGTGCAAAGAAATAAAGACGTGAAGATCTTCCAGATGCGTTACGCTTCTCCGATGTTGCGAGAAGACTCGACTCGATGCGTCAGCTACAGCGGCGTCACCCCTTTACGCGATTTGACGACAGCGGCCTTGGCAGCGGCACTCTTCTCCGACGTTTGCGAGACGCTTCTTCTCGATGCGATGCTGCAGCGGCGTCACCCCTTTACGCGATGCGACGACAGCAGCTCCGACGGCGGCATGCTTCTCCGTGGATGCGAGGCGCTTTTCTTGATGCGGTGCAATGCGACAACTACGATGGTTACGATGGCGACACGCTTCTTCCTCGATGCGAGACTCTTCTCTTGATGCGGTGCAATGCGTCAGCTACGATGGCTGCGATGGCGACACGCTTCTTTAGCGTTGCGAGACACTTCCGGAATGATGCGAGATGCTTCCGCTCGATGCGATGCTGCAGCAGCGACACCCTTTGCGAGATGCGACGACAACAGCTCCGACGGCGGCACGCTTCCCTCAGAAGGCCCAACAACAGCAGCAGGCACTTCCAAAAGACTCTGGGGAGCTGGGGGTAAAGTCCACTGGTCCTGGGACTTCGTTCAGGGGGCAAGCTCAGCACAAGCCCTTGGAGATCTTTTAAGCACAAGTTGAATTAAAGTCTCTGCAGTCTTTTCTCCTCTCCTTCCAGCAGTAAGGCAACCACTGCAGGCCAATCCCCCAGGTCAGGGACAGTACTCCTCCTTGCAGCTTTCCCAGTTCCTTCTCCTCAGGCAGAGGTTCTTCTTGTCAAGCAGGATCTAATTTCTTGGGAGCAGGGTCCCAATACTTTTACCCCTAATTCCTTTGTTCCTCTGGGGTAGAGGGGCCTTTGCCCAGTCCAAACCAGTTCTTGAGCACTTTGTTGACATGACTCTGCCTTTCTATTCAGGGTGCACGGCAGAGACATCAGCTGCTCCACAGGAGGTGGAGCCAGCATTGTGGTGGCAGAGCACAGCCCTATTCAGAGTCCAGGTGCACTCCTACCAGCCATCTGGATGTCAATCTCTTTATTCACCACCAGGCTACCTAGCCCTGCCCCTATGGGTTTCCCCAGCCCTGTCACTCACACAAACCAGACAGGCAGATACACATCATAGCAGAGGCGGGCTGAAATGGTTAGGCAAGCAAATACCAACTTTCTAAAAGTGTTATTTGCAAACACAGAATATTAAAATAAACTTTACTAAAAGATGTATTTTATTATTCTGAGTTCAGGCATACTAAACTCGATTTTCTACCATGCTCCCTGGGTCTGTTAGGATCATAGGATGTAACAATTCTAACAGCCCATTCTGGCCTATGGGAACAGGTAGCCTTGCAATAGTGAAAAACGAAAATGGCTGTAATTCACTATTAGGACATGCCACACACATCAGGGCTTGTCCTACCTTATGCACCCTGCCCTTGGGCCTACCATAGGGGTGACTAATATGAAGTTAAGGGAAGGTTTAGGGACTGGGAAGTGGGTGCACTTGCCCAGTCAGCATGACAGTACCAGACTGCATGCAGGTTCTGCAATGGCAGACCTTAGACACATTTTACTAGGCCGCTTCTGTGGGTGGCACAACCAGTGCTGCAAACCCACCAGCAGCATTTGTATTTACAAGCCCTGGGCACTCCTGGTGCACTTTACTGGGGTCTGACAGTAAACCAAATAAGCCAATCATGGAATCCAACCAATATATACATTTTAAATAGGGAGCACTTGCACTGTGGCACTGGTTGGCAGTGTCACAGTGCTCTGAGCAGCCAACACCAGCAAAACACATGAGGCACAGCGACAAAAAGTGGAAGGGGGACTCACGCCAAGGTGCCAGGTCTAACAGGCCTCCCACACAAGTGAGGCACCATTTTTATCGGGAGAGCTGGGGGAATGCTGGGTGGTAGGAAATTTGTGTGAGCCCGTGATGCAACACTTTCCCACACAAAAATGTGTAAAAAAAGTGATTTTTTCAGCTAAAATTGAGGTTTGCAAAGGATTATGGGTAAGGAAACATTGGGGGATTCACGCAAACCATACCTCCCTGGAAGCCCCCTGGTGTCTAGTTTTCAGAAATGTGTGGGTTTGGTAGGTTTCCCTAGATGGCCGCCGAGCACGGGGCCAAAAACCCAGATGACCCCCCTTGGAAAAACAGGTGGTTTTCAGATAGGCAATTTTGAGTTCGCCTCACTACGTTTTGGGCCCTTGCCTGTCGCGGGTACTTGGGCCTCCCACACAAGTGAGGCACCATTTTTATCAGGAGAGCTGGGGTATTGCTGGGTGGTAGGAAATTTGTGTGAGCCCGGTGATGGCACACTTTCCCACAGAAAAATGAGTGAAAAAAGTGATTTAAATTGAGGGTAAGGAAAAATTGGGGGATCACGCAAGCCATACCTCCCTGGAAGCCCCCAGGTGTCTAGTTTTCAGAAATGTGTAGTTTTGGTAGGTTTCCCTGAATGGCCGCCGAGCACGGGCCAAAAACCCAGGTGACCCACTTTGGAAAACCAGGTGGTTTTCAGATTGGCAATTTTGATGATGCCTCACTACGTTTTGGGCCCTTGCCTGTCGCAGATACTTGGGCCTCCCACACAAGTGAGGCACCATTTTTATCGGGAGACCTGGGGAAATGCTGGGTGGTAGGACATTTGTGTGAGCCCGGTGATGCCACACTTTCCCACAGAAAAATGTCTGAAAAAAGTGATTTTTTTCAGCTAAAATTGAGGTTTTGCTCGGGATTCTGGGTAAGGAAACGTTGGGAGATCCACGCAAGCCATACCTCTCCGGAAGCCCCCGGGTGTGTAGTTTTCACAAATGTGTGGGTTTGGTAGGTTTCCCTAGATGAGCGCTGAGCACGGGGCTAAAAACTACAGCTAGGCACTTTGCCAAAAAAGGGTCATTTTTCAGTGCGAAATTGAGATGTGACCACGTTGCGTTTTGCGCCGTTTCCTGTTGCGGGCACTAGCCCGACCAATACAAGTGAGGTACCATTTTTCTCGGAAGACTTTGGGGAACGCGGGGTGGGCAGAAATTGTGGATACACACAGATTCCAGAACTTTCCACCAAAGAAATGTGGGGAAAATGTGTTTTTTTGGACGATTTTTTGGGTTTGCAAGGGTTTCTGGGTAACAGAACCATGTGGGAGGCAGTCAAGTCACCCCATCCTGGATTCCTCTGGGTGCCTAGTTTTAAAACATTTATAGGTTTGCTAGGTTTCCATAGGTGCCGGCAGAGCTAGGGTTAAAAAACTACAGCTAGGCACTTTGCCAAAAAGGGTCATTTTTCACTGCGAAATTGAGGTGTGACCACGTAGCGTTTTGTGCCGTTTCCTGTCGCAGACACTAGGCCGACCCACACAAGTGAAGTACCATTTTTCTCGGAAGACATTGGGGAACGCGGGGTGGGTGGAAATTTGTGGATCCACGCAGATTCCAGAACTTTCCACCACAGAATGTGGGGAAAATGTGGATTTTTTGACAATATTTTAGGTTTGCAAGGGATTCTGGGTAACAGAACCTGGTGGGAGGCAGTCAAGTCACCCCATCCTGGATTCCCCTGGGTGCCTAGTTTTAAAAAATGTGTAGGTTTGCTAGTTTTCCCTAGGTGCTGGCAGAGCTAAGGTTCAAAAACTACAGCTAGGCACTTTGCCAAAAAAGGGTCATTTTTCATTGCGAAATTGAGGTGTGACCACGTTGCGTTCTGTGCCGTTTCCTGTTGCGCACACTAGGCCGACCCACACGAGTGAGGTACCATTTTTCTCAGAAGACTTTGGGGAACCTGGGGTGGGTGGAAATGTGTGGATCCACGCAGATTCCAGAACTTTCCACCACAGAAATGTGGAGAAAATATGTTTTTTTGGACAATTTGTTAGGTTTGCAAGGGATTCTGGGTAACAGGACCTGGTGGGAGGCAGTCAATTCGCCCCATCCTGGATTTCCCTGTGTGTCTAGTTTTCAAAAATGTATAGGTTTGCTAGGTTTCCCTAGGTGCCGGCAGAGCTAGGGTTCAAAAACTACAGCTAGGCACTTTGCAAAAAAAGGGTCATTTTTCACTGCGAAATTGAGGTGTGACCACGTTGTGTTTTGCGCCGTTTCCTGTCGCGGGCACTAGGCCGACCCTCACAAGTGAGGTCACATTTTTCTCGGCAGACTTTGGGGAATGCGGAGTGGGTGGAAATTTGTGGATCCACACAGCTTACAGAACTTTCCACAACAGAAATGTGGTGAAAATGTGTTTTTTTGACAATTCTTTAGGTTTGCAAGGGATTCTGGGTAACAGAACCTGGTGGGAGGCAGCCAAGTCACCCCATCCTGGATTCCCCTGGGTGTCTAGTTTTCAAAAATGTATAGGTTTGCTAGGTTTCCCTAAGTAGCCGGCAGACCTATGGTTCAAAAACGAAGGTAGGCACTTTGCTAAAAAAGGGTCCTTTTTCACTGCGAAATTGAGATGTGTCCACGTTGTGTTTTGCGCCGTTTCCTGTTGCGGGCACTAGGCCGACCCACACAAGTGAGGTACCATTTTTCTCGTAAGTCTTTGGGGAACGCGGGGTGGGTGGAAATTTTTGGATCCACGCAGAATCCAGAACTTTCCACCACAGAAATGTGGGGACAATGTGTTTTTTTTTACAATTGTTTAGGTTTGCAAGGGATTCTGGGGAGCAGAACCTGGTGGGAGGCAGTCAAGTCACCCCATCCTGGATTTCCATGGGTGTCTAGTTTTCAAAAATGTATAGGTTTGCTAGGTTTCCCTGGTTGCCGGCAGAGCTAGTGTTCAAAAACTACAGCTAGACACTTTGCAAAAAAAGGGTAAATTTTCCTTCTGAAAATGTGGTGTGTTCACATTGGGTTTTGAGCCATTTCCTGTCGTGGGCACTATGACTACCCACACAAGTGAGGTACCATTTGTATCGGGAGACTTAGGGTAATTCAGATTTGTAAAGCAACTGTTATTACCTATTGATTTTCGATGCATTTCTTCCTTCCAAATGAAAGACATTGTCTAAAAAAGAAGTCATTTTGAAAAATGAACGATAACTCTCATGTTAAAATGAGTATTCCCAATTTTGAAAATGTGCAAATATGTACTGTTTCTAAACTCTATAATTTGTTCCCATTTCAAAAATACATAGGTGTCTTTCATACCAATTTTTCCATGTATACATTTTCCCACAATTATTGCTATATACCCGGTACATAATAAAAAGCCATTGCAAATTGCTGCTCAGTTTTTGACTCTGGGTTCGTCGGGTTCTTGGTGAACCTACAAGTCTTATATATCCCAACAACCAGGAAGGTCCAGCAGATGTAATGGTATATTGCTTTCAAAGAGCTAACATAATTAGAAGAAGTTACAGGTGAAAACGTTGACACAAAAGGCTTTTTTTTTCAACTGATTTTCAATTTTTCCTATATTTAACTGTTAGTTTCTATAAAGAAACCTTGATGGATCTACACAAATGACCCCTTGCTGAATTCAGAATTTTATCTACGTTTATAAATCCATTACTGCTTTCATACCCATTTCTAGCATTAACTGGAAGGAGGTTGAAAGCACAAAATATAGCAAAAATAGGCTATGTCCCAGAAAAATGCCAAAACTGTGCAAAAAAATGTTGGTTTTCTGACAAAAGTCTGTCATTCCGTAAAAGCTGGGAAAACTGTGATTTCAGCCCCACAAACCCTTTTTTGATAACATTTACAGGGGAAAACCCAGACGCTTTCATTCGCAGCCCGTTTTTCCCATTTTTCCCCCAAAAAACAAACTTTTGCTGTATTTTGGCTAATTTCTGGGATCCCTCTAGGGGAATCCACAAACCCTGGGTTTCTTTAGAATCCCCATGATGCTGGAAGAAAAGGACGCAAATTTGGCGTGGATACCTTATGTGGTCAAAAAGTTACAGGGGCCTAAGCGTGCATTACCCCAAATAGCCAAAAAAAGGCTTAGCACGGGGGGGGGGGAAGGCCTAGCAGCGAAGGGGTTAAATAGTGGGATCAGTAACACATCTGCCTCCGCCACGCCCCAGAATGCGTCACTGGTGAGGGTGGGTCATTGTTCCGGGGTCCGCCCTTCCACTCAATCGGCAACAGCCGCGGTGGACCGGGGTCGGGGCCAGAAGTGCAGAGTGCAGAAAATGTGCAAGTAATGCAGGTAAAATGGTTTAAAGCTTTTTTTTTACTTAGTTGGTTTCATCTCACTAGGTGGTAAGGGTTCAAGTTCATTTATTGTTGGATCTTTGACAATTTCTTCCTTACATGAATTGACTGGTTTCTTTGCCTCATCAGAAATCCTACTTTCTTGTCGCTGGTTATGTCCTGTTAGTGTAGTTGAGCTACCTGTGTAGGGAATTTCCCTGGGTAAGATACACTGGTCAGAGTGACATTGTAGGTTTGCCTCATTTTTTTAGATTGATGTCATTAGTTTTCCAATCTTCTCCTTCTTCCTTATGTCTCCCATTTTGCAGACTTATTCTCACGTCTTCAAGAATTGTAGTCATTGCCTCTGGTAATGCTATTAATTTGCTTATTGTTGGGGCACATGTACAATCAATGATTGTAGTAGAGTCCCGCGTTTGTGCTCTTTTTCTCAGACGGTTTAACTCGGCTAGTTTCTGATCTATGCCCACTACCGAGCTTGCCATCACGTTAAGTAGGTCCACTTGAATCTCCATTTTATTTGATTGGAATGTCAGAGCTTCTAATGTCATGGTCGATGTGCAATAGAAAATGTCCCAGATTGACCCTAGTTCCTGATTAGTTGTAGTTGACGTTGTGGAATTATGTTGTTGTTGGGTACACAGATTTTTTGGAACATTATAAACAAATTGAGTTACATTCTCGGGCTCCCCTTCATTGCGTAATTGATTTCCCTGTATTTGCTTTGCATTACAATGGGATATTTTGTTAGTAAAAGTAGATCTAACACTCGGGTGCCGATTCCGATCCGTTAAAAGATTTTACCGTCCGACTCGTATCCGTATTTTTTTACGTACGAATCGTACAAGTCCCGTACAAACGGCGAAGTACGATTCGTATGTGAAAAATACATACAAATGACTTCTGGAAAAGTCTACAAGACGTCCCCGGACAGTTTTACGTACGAGTCGTAAAACTGAAGTCCGAGCGCACAAGTCCGATCCGTACCGGCGTCCCGAATACACAAGCGTACGGAAAACATCCCGTACGGAGCGAACTTTGCACGACCCCTACCCCGGGTACACTTGGGCCCGGGGTACGAGTCGTACGGCCCCCCCACCCCACCCGCGCATGTCCGCGCCGTACCCCCACCCCAGCACCCGCGTATGTACATGCCGTACCCCAGCACCCACGTATATACGCGCCGTACCCCCCAGCCCAGCACCCGCGTATGTACGCGCCGTACCCCCAGCCCAGCACCTGCGTATGTACGCGCCGTACCCCCCACCCCAGCACCCGCGTATGTACGCCCCGTACCCCCCACCCCAGCCCCGTACTCGGACGCTCCGTACCCCAACACCGTACCCCAGCATCGCGTATGTACGAATTGTACAACACCATTGCATATGTGATCACTGTACTACAACATAGCGTCTGTACGCACATTACATATGCGAAAACGACTCATACTGAACCAGGACACTGTAAAACAGCACAAGGACCGTCAATTCGACTCGCACAACACCACAAAACACGTCTACAGGACAAAAAACATCTAAAAGACTGACCTGGCACATCCAAACAGGCAAACAGAGGCCCAAACTCACAACCACCTCTTATAACACACCCACCAAAAGTTCAAACCCAGCCACACCCACAAATGGGCCAATAAAAAGGGCCCACACTCACAAACCATGAGCCTTTGCAACAGACCCACTGCTGACAGACATCACACACAAACAACTGCACCCATACACCTTAACCTACATACCTTCACACAACCTCCTTCACACATACCCCCTCTACACATACACACACACCTACACATTCACACCCACACACCCACACCCATCCACACCCACACCCCACACCATGCCCACAGACAAGAATCCAAAGTTCACAAGGGAGGAGCTGGACATCCTTTTCAACGAAGTCATCAGAGTCGAGCCACAGCGCTTTGGAACATTGGTCAGACAGACCAGCATAGCCGAAAAAAACACGCCAGTGTCAGAGGATCGTCGATCGGGTGAATGCTGTTGCGCCCATCAGAAGGATCAGGAATGAATGCCAAGCCAGGTGGTACGATATGCGCAGGGCAGTCAAGTGCAAAATGAACGAGGACTATGCCCAGAGTAACATCACAGGAGGTGGGCTGCCCCGCAGACCAGTACATTACCATCCCTGGGAGAAGAAGGTGATGGCCCTGCTTCCGCCAGTGGGAGTACACAGAGTCGAAGGAGTTCGAGAGCCTGGTGAGTACACAAACAACTTACGTAACATGAGGGGAATGGCATGCACACCCCAACTACAACAAATGCACTCACCTACCCCCAAGCCCTCGCCGGACACAACCACACTCAAAAACAACGCTCATGCCACTAACATGAGTATGCCCCATTCACAAAGCAAGGCCATGCCAAGTCTCAGCCTACACAAACCACAAACCCAAGACAGGATGTCCGGGATGCTGGGAGGGTGGGGATCACTAAACATATTGTACAACTCAGAAACAGACAGCATTGCCCTCAGCCCATATGGCCCTGTTACATACCCATGCACCATGCGCAATGCACAGGGACTGGCAAAGTACTGACAAGGTAGCTGACACTTGGCCCTGCTGTAGGCAGCACAAGGCCCTCCTGTGACAACTGCAAACTCGAACACAAACACAACAAGCTCAGATATCTAGGACAGGAACTCACACTCACTGACATGGCAGCATGCGCCATGGGGGGACAGATACATCACCTGGGAGACTCACTGCCAAATCACACCACACCCACCAGCAGGCACCGTCAATTAATCAGCAATCGATCAGGGTACTTGTAAGGCATGCTACTTACCTGTCAGGGTCTCACGGTGCTGAGGGGGGGGGGTTCCACACTGCTCAAAGAGCCAGGTCTTGAGGAGTCTACTGAAGGCAAGTAGGTCTTGGGTCAGTCGTAGGTGGGTTGGGAGGGTGTTCCAGGTCTTTGCGGCGAGGTAGGAGAAGGATCTGCTGCAGGCGGACATACGTTGTATGCGGGGGACAGCTGCAAGGGCGAGGATGCCGGAGCGGAGCTGGCGGGTGGGGGTGTAGAAGCTGAGTCTGATATGCAGGTAGGCTTGTCCTGCGGTGTGGAGTGCCTTGTGTGCATGGCTGAGGAGCTTAAAGGTGATCCTCTTGTCGATGTGGAGCCAGTGCAGGTCACTCAGGAGGGGGGTGATGTGGCTGTGGCGGGGGGCGTTGACGATCAGTTGTGCGGAGGCCTTTCGGAAGCGTTTTAGCTGCCGTTGGTGTTTGGATGGGAGTCCTGCGTAGAGTGCATTGGTGTAGTCCAGTCAGCTGCTGACGAGGGCCTGTGTCACTGTTCTACTTGTTTAGGTCGGGATCCACCAGTAGATCCGGCGGAGCGTGCGTAGGGTGTTGTAGCAGGAGGAGGAGACGGCGTTGACCTGCTTGGACATGGAGAGGGAGGATGCGAGGATCAATCATAGGTTGCGTGCGTGTTTGGTGGGTGTCGGTGATGTCCCCAGAGCGATCGGCCACCAGGAGTCGTCCCAGGCTGATGGTGTGGGTCCCAGGATGAGGACCTCCGTCTTGTCCGAGTTCTGTTTTAGATGGTCGCTCCGCATCCAGTCGACGATGGCCCTCAGACCCTCGTGGATGTTGGTTTTGGCGGTGTGAGGGTCCTTGGTGAGGGAGAGGATGAGCTGAGTGTCATCGGCGTAGGAGATGTTTTAGAGGTTGTGGTGGCGGGCCACTTGTGTGAGGGGGGCCATTTGGATGTTGAACAGCGTCGGGCTGAGGGATGATCACTCACCCCTTACACAAGCACACACCCCTGGGGCAGCCAATGGAGTCACCCACTCTCACAATGGACATGTGACACAACAAGATCAAGCCACAGCAAATAAAGCATCCAAGCCCAAATTCAACATGTCAAACACCCTGGAGACCATTTCAATCAGTCCCCTGCAACATACCCATCCACAAGTGAACATTGTTGTGAATGCTAGGCACATACAACTACCTGGAGGAACTGTGGCAACTAGAATATGTATGAAACATGGATGTCGCATTAAACAGCATTAACATTGTCTCTCTCTCACACACAGGGCAATGTCACGGATCGCCCCCCAACAATGGGGGGGATGTACCACAGTCCCAGGCTCGGGAGGAACCAGATCTCACTGGCAGTGACACCTCACAACACTCCGCGGATGACCCCAACCCACCTGGCCCCTCTGGTGTCCAATCCCCTGCAGCACCTGCTTCGGGTACATCTGTGCCAACCACCACCCCCATTACTGCCATATCCCAGGAGACACCCAGGAGCCCTGCCCACACTGAACAACTGAGCCAGTCTGACCTGGAGGGACAAGGTTCGCCGGGCACCCAGGAGGAGACAGCCAACACCGACACTGCCATCCCTCAGGGGTCCCGTAGACCCGATGGGCCCACAACGGCAGGCCAGGCTCGTGTGGGCAGGGGTGGTGGGAGTGGAGGCAGGCGGAGGCGAGAACCTGACCAGACAGCTGAAGGGACCGGTATGTCACACGTACGCAACATCATGGAGGCATACCGGCATGACACCAGGGCCATCAGTCAGGTAGTGGCGACCCTCACAGACATTAAGAATCAGCAGGCCGAGCAACACACCAGTCAACAACAACACCAAGGACGGATGGAGGCAAGACTGGCTGAGCTCCTGGTGGTGCAAAGGGACATGAGCCATTCACTCCGTCGGATCGCCGACAACATGGGCAACCCTCCCTGTGACACCAGGCGCAGACCAGCACCAGCCACAGGGAGGGAGGAGGAGGAGGAGGATTCGTCCGGAGGCCTGCATCTGAGGGTCCCCGGAGGAAGGTGGGTCGTCCACGGAAAAGACCGTGAGAGGCAGCGGACCATCCACATCTCCCAGGTCACCTGGCCTGGCACCTGGCCTTCATGCGCAACAGCAGCACATCATTCACTGACATTCTCTGCCACATGGACTTGCTGGTCACAGTCTGACCAATGATGACCAACACTGTGGTCTGGACTCTGATGACTTCAAATGCCAAGGATCCCATCTCCCCCTGTGAACTTTGGATTGTATGCACCTGGTAGAGCACCTTATTCTTTCTACAAAAACACGCACCCCACCGACAATAAAACTATTTATTTGTCATGAGATGTTGCTGTCATTCTGCATTACTCCACAAAATACGTGTGTGTAAATGTCAAACTATGCCTGAGTGTTGAACTAACTCCAGCCATCAATACCCTGGGATCTGAGTCCGGTACAGGACACACAAGGGTCACAATGTATCATCCGATACAGCCTGGGATCCCAATACTCACCCGTGATGGCCTCAAGCTGCTGAGGGGGTGCTTGAAATGCTGTGCGGACACACCAATCAGGAAGAGGATGATGAAGGCCTAGAGGTCATGGCTCATGTGGAGGTTCCCGTGGAGGGAGTCCCAGGTATGTTTGTCCAGGCGTGAGAAACATCTCCTTCATGCTGGAGTGTTGTGGATGTGAAGAATGTTGTCCAGGCCAAGTTTGGATGCATAGAGTTGGGCCAACGGGGTCTTGGATGACAGACGTACAAGGTTGATTTTGGGATATGGGGTTGTTGACTGCCTCCTGAGTGTGTGTGAGGAGTGTGAAGGTCATCCTGCAGCACACAGTGATCCCTTTGTAGCTATCTCAGGTGGACGGTGATGTTGATGGGGTACGGGATGTTGAAGCTGAGTTGTGCAGATGCACCCTGGATGTGGACAAGTTTCCCGTGAGTTTGGATGTACTTGCTCCGTAGAGGGCGGGGCAGTAGTTGACACGGCTGGTGTTGTGGACCTGGGGGATGGTCTGTCTTTCCTTGGAGTGGATCTAGCTGAGGATCATGTGCATCATGCAGAGGGTGTTGCAGCATGAGGTACAGATGCTGGTGATTTGCATGGCAAATGTGAGGGACAAATCCATGATGCACACCATCTTGTGTGCGTGCTCACTGGGAGCTTGTGTAGGGCCCCTGCGGGTGGGACACAAGGAGTTGAGCCAGCTGTAAGGGGACAATCCTCAGATGATTACCTCAGTCCCTTACAAGTCCAGCCTCAGGTGGCTGATGTTCAGCCATTCATCAACGGACCTCATGCCATATTGAATGTTGGAACTGGCAATGGCTGCGTCTTTGGTGAGGCTGAGGAGCACCTGGGTGTCAATGGCATACGACATGATGTGGAGGTTGTGTGCGCATGTGACGGTGGAGAGGGGGGTCCTGGACACATTGAAGATTGACACGCTGAGAGATGATCCCTGGGCCATGTGCCAGATGATACCACTATACCACATGCTGAAGGCTCGAGTCCCACTCCCATGGCCTTGCTGGTGGAGGGAGCCTGTGCGGAGCAGGAGGGACATGATCTGGTTGGTGTGACAGGGCCTGGAAGGCGGGGCAGCGCTGTGTAGCCAGTTGGAGTTGCACACTCAGCATGCAAAGGTGTTGTGTGTGCGGTTAGGGTATGCCTGAGAGCAGGCGGTTGAGTTTTGGAAAGACATTGCTTGGAGGGTGGTTACAACATTAGACTGTAGTGTGATATGGGTCATGCAAGGACATGAGGGTCGTGCAATGTGCACGTTGTATGTGCTGACGGTCCAGCCTTTGGCACCGCGTGGCCGCAACAGTGGCACAGACAAGATGATGACAGCCAAATGAATGGGTTGAGGGAGGCAGGGAGGAGCATCTTTGAGGCGTGTGTGTTGCCGACTCCCGCTACTTTGTGGGCCCTTGCTGCAGGGGCTGCAGCAGCAGGCACCATGCCCTGGAAAGTATGCCAAGAGTTGCACACAAAGACAAGGATGTCAGAAAGGAAAACTGCAACAGGCGTATGTAAAGGAAGGAGTGTCCGGTCACCCATGGCACACCCCGAGAGTATGGATGCACAATCACCAAAGATGACTGACACAGGATCAGGAAACAGAAGGCCGAGCTGCGCACAGGAGACACACCCTCAGCAGGTGTTGACTGCCCGTTGTGGGGACCAATATGCCCAAATACATACACAACCATGGACTTCATGCACAATACAGATTCGAATCCATGAAGAACTGCATGCATGTTGCTAAACTACACATAGACTCATATGCACTATCTTTGACAACTATGCCAGAGATGCCGCATGCAAAGTGGCAAGAGACCTGCATTGACACAGATGATGAGGAACATCTTTATTACTCAGGTTCACACTAAGGGAAATGCATCAATATGAACAGACTCACAGGTCATTTGGCTGAACATGTGGGACCTACACTGGCCACCCTCTTCACAACACAGATGTTGTAAATCCAAATGAACTGGCACACAAGTGAAGGAGGTGGGCCAAACACCCCCTGCTGCACACGGAGAGGCTGCAATTCCCCAGTGAGCCTCCTATGGGGATGTCCCACACTATGTCCACCCGTAGCATCCTGTATGTGTCTGAGTGAAGTTTTACACACTTTGATGCCTTCCTCAGAATCCACAAACCATTACAGATGACTGTCACGAAGGGTGACTATCAATTCATGGGAGTCATGCTACATGTCATGTGCTCCCAGACTCGGTGGCTCGGGTAGGTCAAGAGTCAGAGCGTGAGCGGGGCAGATTTCAGACCTACTTTTAGAGGTCCTTCGCCGCACGCTGAGTCCACCGAGAACTGTTGTGGCCTACAGTCCTACTGATTAGGGTAGCAACAGACCTCAACAGGTATTTTAGGAATAAGTTTTTTGTTCACATGACCGACTATGACTAGGAGACCACTATACTATAGATAGTCCCCTGTTACCATTGTAGATATCTTGATAGGTCCTGACGAATCGCGAGCGCACGAGCTCACTGCGAGAAACATGTTGACCACCAATCCCATGCACTACAACTAGAAACATTACACTCTACCTAGTGCTACATACACCTTTTTAATCAGGGAAGGAGACCATTAAAATAAATTGATTTTCCACACTGGTACTTTCGACCCTGTTTTAACTCACTTTTTGTATCTACAATAATCAGGCCCACACACCCGCACTTCACCTGACGGCTGTTGGATTAAAAGAACTCCGATAAAGTGCCCCTTTTTAGGGAGCCCGTTAGGCATTGCACCGCCGGCCCGACGAGGAGCAGCCCAGATGATGAAGCATGACACCTGAAAGGGTGTGTGAGGGCATTAAAATCCAACAAAAGGATTACCCACTTTACACATAGTATACATGTAGTTCTTCTAGGCTAATTCACCGATTCATCTCCACTTCTTTCCTCTCCTTGAGGAACTACTGGTAGCCTTCTTTCTAATAACCCCATGGTGATTCGACATGTATGCATGGTAACACAACATGCACAGGAGCAGTCCCCACACATTCAAAACACGTAACACCCCCAAAATGCCTTGCTGCAATCCTCACCCAAAATATCTTTTCAACATGTCCGTGCATGGAACGCTGATTCAGCACACGTTGCAATACTCATGAGGAATATCAGGAGGCCAACGATGACACGAGCAGACAACAAGAAAATATTGTTATCCGCATGCATGGTTATTTACTCTACATGAATAATGTTGTCATCATGCTAATTTATGATTTAGTGTCTCTGCTAAAATGTGTGGAATTACATCATCACTCGAGTGACACTTCAGAACACACCTCTAAGTCACTTAGCATACAGTCAGCTGGACACACACATTGCAACACCTGCCACACAAGGCTCCAAGCGTGCACACTGAGACCCAGTGACTCACCATCATGAGAAGAAGTTGCATATGAGCTGACTCCAGATGTCCTCCTCCTCCTCCTCCTCACTTGCCTCGTGACCAAGCCCTTCATCCTCCACGGGTGGATGTTCCAGCTCATCCGGATCCAGGATGAGTGGCACTGCCTTCTCCACTGCCATGTTGTGCAGCATGCAGTACACGAGGAAGATGTTGCAGACCTTCACCGGTGCATATGGGAGGGACCCGCCTGTCTTGTGAAGGCACCGGAATCGGCTCTTCAGGAGGCCAAACGTCCTCTCAATCACTCGCCTGGTCTGCCCGTGAACATTATTATAACGGTGATCTGCAGCTGATCTTGGGTTGCGGAGAGGCGTCATCAGCCATGGCATGTTGGGATAGCCAGAGTCCCCTACATGGAAACATCATGTGAAGAAGTGGGTCCGGAGATGCCGTAAGATACAAAGATACCGCAACACACAGGACAAACAGAGTATACCCACCAACAAGACATGCTTGTTCGTTGTGCAGCCGCAGCATCATTTCTGGTACCCTGCTACGCCTCATGATGTAGGCATCGTGTGCTGACCCTGGAAAACGTGCACAGACATGGGAAATCAGCATGTTAGCAAGACACACCACAAGGGCATTAATAGAGTGGTAATGTTTACAGTTGCGATAGGCTACCTCCTGTGCCTGTGGTGGTACCAAAGCCACATGTGTCCCATCAATGGACCCAATTACATGGGACATCCCTACCAGGGCATAGAAATCATCCTTGACACCTGTCAACTGCTCAGGAGTCAGAAAATGGATGAATTCATCCAGGTGCTCCAACATGGCTTCTAAAACATCATGCAGGACACGGCTGAACATCGTCTGAGACATGCCACCTACATCAGCTATGGTGAATTGAAACGTACCGGTGGCAAACAAATGTAGGGCTGCCATCACCTTCATCTTGGGGGTCAGCGCTGTAGGATACCTGTGTCGCGGTTGGATGTGTGGTGTCAGCCTGGCGGTCAAGTCCTCAATCAACTGTTGAGAGAATCTTTAACATCTTATGCAGTCACGTTCCCTCATGGCAGCCAAGTCTGGCATTGGTCGGGGGAGAGGCGGTGCCCTGCAGAAAATTGGAATGAATAACGAAGAGTGTCTGGTCTGTGCAATACATCCAGGACACGTATGCCAGCCAGGTGATACTCCTACGAAAAGCAAGATACAACCGTTGATTGGCAAGTCTACATGACATGCCCTGAAAAGAGCTGTGGGCCAGTGTAAGTGAACAGCCATTGACATCACAGGAGTGACATCCATCCACATATCTGCATTTGAAGGATGTCATCTCATACAGACAGCTGACGGCAAGCTAGACGCACATGGAAGGTCAAATGTACAGATCACACACATTGCGATGAAGGGATACACATGAAAACTGAAAACACAGACATTGAGACAACGCAGATATGTCCTCATGTCAAAATCCCATGTTCAATGCATACAGACATATGTTACGTGGGATTCCACATGTGGCATGGTGTGTGTAGATGTGTGCCATGCCCATCTACACACCGTCACATGTTGGATGCAGCAACAGCAGATGCAGTTGACGGGACACCAACTGCCAGCTCATGGGAACACATGACACACACATGACATAGTCACATCGTGGCACGCTGGTCGTTCAATGTCAGTTCTTAGTGTCCCTGTCCCTGGCATCAGGCAACAGTTGTGGGTGTTGGTGACTGTGCCATACCAGTGATGCTGTGCTTGACACGTTTGGACTACATGCACACATGTGCAAAGTGTGAAGGGGAAGTGTGCCACATAGTGCCACATCACACATGACATGTGTACACAGGTCATCACACATCTATTGTGCTCAAACATGAGGAGACATGTGCAATATCACTGCCTGACACACCTAGGCCCTGCACATGAAGGACATTAATGACAATGACTTGATGTACAGCCTTGTGTGAGTCTGAGACCTCCATGGCTTTCGTGTGCGCCCCCTATCACCAGTGTAAGCATATGAAACGCACCGTACACACGCTCTGAGGGCGTGTGTATGGTCCGTATCACTATAGTAGTGTTGCTGTAGGAGCACGCGTGTTACGGGACGTACACACGTACGTGTACTGCCTTAGTACACGTACGTGTACAACTAGTGCGTACACGTACGTGTACTACCTCAGTACACGTACGTGTCATCACTAGTTGTACACGTGTATGAACTGAGGTAGTACACGTACGTTTACTCCCAGTGCCTACATGTACGTGTACTACCAGTGCCTACAACAGTACGTGTACACGTACGTGTACGCACTAGTTGTACACGTACATGAACTTAGGTAGTACATGTACGTGTACTACCAGTGCCTACAACAGTACGTGTAAACGTATTGTTGTAGGCACTGGTAGTAGACGTATGTGTACTACCTCAGTACACGTACGCGTAGGCACTGGGAGTACATGTACGTGTACGCACTAGTTGTACACGTACGTGTACTAAGGCAGTACACGTACGTGTGTACGTCCCGTAACACGCGTGCTCCTACACGTACTGTTGTAGGCACTGGTAGTACACGTACGTGTACTACCTAAGTTCATGTACGTGTACAACTAGTGCGTACACGTACGTGTACACGTACTGTTGTAGGCACTGGTAGTACACTTACTGTTGTAGGCACTGGTAGTACACGTACATGTAGGCACTGGGAGTAAACGTACGTATTGAGGTAGTACACGTACGTATACTCCCATTGCCTATGCGTACGTGTGAAACGCACCGTACCTGTGTGGGGATTTGAAATTTACATAGGGGACACATAAGGGACAAGTTTTAGGCCATAAATGCATACTGGTTGTCATGGATACCGAGTTTTCTGTTCAAATTTTTCCATCAGGTGGCCTTGAAAAGTCAGTTGGCCACAAAATTACATTGTTGCAAAGTGGTTGTTGACTTGACATGATGCTGCTAATTTGAACCATGCAAATGCTGTCACTGGTGTATGTTTAAAGGGATTGGAGGAAACGTAGGATGCAAATGAGTCTGACCAATCACTCTGTACTCCTGTAAATGAAAGGACCCAGCAAGGCAGATATAAGTCAGGCAGAACCCATGAGAGGGCACTTGCCTGCACAACCTTTCAGTCGACACCACTGCTGCTGCCGGTGCTTCCACTGGCACCATGTCAAGGTCTGTGGAGAGGGCCCAGCCTTTCACACAGGAGAAGAATGAGGCTTTGCTTGATGTCATCCTCCCACAGTACCCCAGCCTATATGGGAGACCAGGGGAGAAAGTGAGTGCTGACTCCACTAGCTTTGACTGTGCACCTTTTTTGTGACTGTCACTTCTGGCATTGTGTCCAGGTGTGACAGACATGCAATGTTGTTTAGAGTGGGTCCCAGGGGGGGAATGGCTTATGTCTCCCATGCAGAGTATGATGTAGTTCATGTGTGCACTCCTCACTTGCATTGTGCTTACTGTGACATTCACCTCATAGTGCATGACACATTCAGCCTGGCTAATCCTTCGTGGCATATTTTGTCTGTTGCCCTGAGGTGATTCAGTGGTCCCCCTGGTGTGACAGGTGACTGTTCCCACGGATGTGTCTGAGTTGAGTGGAGCTGTGGTGAGAGTGTCCAAGTGATGTGTACGCCCCCTGGACATTGATGTGTGTGAACAATCCTTGTCATGTTGGTGAGTGTCTATGTGAAGTGTTGCACCATAGCTGCATGGAGGATGCAACAGCTCTACCCATCTGATGTGAGAAGTAAGCCGTGCTGTGTGTCTGACTTGCTGAGCTAGCCCCACACCTGTCACCCCCCACAGGCAAGTGGCACATGTGCAGAGTGAGGTTTGTATCCGCTGTTGCCATGTGCTTGTGTGTGTCTGTGTACTCTGCTGAGGTTGCGTCAGTGGCCTGGGGCATGTAACTGTTTGGAGGTGCTGTCCATCAGCCTGGTATCTCTTGTGATGCACAGTGTGTGCCATGTTCATGGAGTGTGTCGCATCCCTCATGCCACCTGTGTACTTTACATGCCATGTAGTGCATTGGGGCTTCCACAGAGGCCAATGTCCATATGACTAAGATGCAATTCCTTGGCAGCATCCTATGCCCTGTTCAACATTTCAAAGATGTTCAAATGTGTGTCTCTCTGACATGGAGCAGGTGTAGTGATGTTGTCTCACTTTGTCATCCTCACAGGTAACTGCTTACACCAAGGGGGAGATCTGGAAGCAGGCCGTCAGGGCCGTGAGATCGGTGGAGGGTCGCAGTCGGCGCCTAGCACAAGTGAGAAAACGGTGGCAGGACATCCGGTGCTGGACCCGGAGGATCGCCCGGGTCCGGCTTAAGGACTCACCTAAACGCCACCACGGCGGGCGCCGACGCCTGACCCACCAGATGAAGCGTGTCCTGGCGGTGGTCTTCCCTGACATGGATAGGCGGTTACAGGAGATGCAGCAGCAGGAAGGGGGTAGGTACATGTGTGTTTGTTGTGTGTCAGCAGCTTTTAGAAGTGCTCAGTCGCCTGGATACACTGCCAGGGTTTATATGTGCAGTGCATATTCTTTTCCCCCCAAGTCAACCGGTGCTGTTCTTCCTCTCTTCCCCTCCTTGACATGTGTTCCCTGGTCTGTGTGTAAACACTATTGCACATGGTAATCTAGGCTGCCAGTTAATCCACATGCACATTGCTTTCTGCATCATGTGTG
The DNA here is from genome assembly GCF_964204655.1 of Triturus cristatus. NCBI lineage: Eukaryota > Metazoa > Chordata > Amphibia > Caudata > Salamandridae > Triturus > Triturus cristatus. The sequence continues at coordinate 325,381,434 of NC_140579.1, forward strand.
GGGGTGGTCTGTGACATGTGTTGGTACCTTGCCTGTGCCCTGTCCTGTTCAGTCATTTGGGGGTCCATATTTGTTGGCACTGATGCTGAGTCTCAACATAGGGGTGTGAGGATTCAAATTAACAGACTTGCAGCATGCATGACCGATGTTGTGCCCTCAGACATGATGTGCATGAGTGGGAGATATGCATAGTGCCGGGACGGTTGGTCATGTTTCAGTCAGATTATTCCAGGACCATGGAGCAGTGTGCCCACTGCAGTCCCCTGAGACACCCTTGACTCGGAATCATATGTGTCATCCAACACTGTGGCCATTCTCTGTGTGTTCAGAATAGGTTGGCCTCTGTGGCATTGTTCCCTGGCCTCATTTGTATTCATGTACAGTGTGCTACATGTGGTCGCTGTACAGGGTGAACCCATTTGGCCTGTGCATCCTCACACTGGGCAGTGCCTGTGTGTCTATGTACAACTATCTGTTGATGGTTGTTTGTCACAAATATGTGTTGGCAGCCTCACGAGGTGATGTGGAGTACATTTAAGAGATCTTGATGCACATTTTAGTAAACCCAGATTAAGAGATGTTACTTCATGATCTGTCTCAATAACATTGTCTCAGGTATGGGGGGTTTGTGCAGTCAAGGCCTACATGTCCAAACCTTATGTCTCCTTGCCAGGTCTGACCTGTGTGTGATAATTGTCTGGACAGACACTCAACATGCAGTGACCCAGTCATGTTGTGCAGGGTTTAATGTTTGTGCTTTGCAGCATGTGTCAAAAGTTTAAATACATGGTTCCTGCTCATCCATTTTTGGCACCAGTGTGTGGTCCAGATGCTACGTAGTTTGGTCTTTGTGTGCTGACATCTGTGTGGACATTCTTGCTTGCCATGAGGGTGTCTCCTCAGTGCAGGTGCTCCTTATTCCGACACAATTGCAGGCCCATTAGCTTATGCATTGTCCTGTGTTTAGACATGTGTGCCACTCCACATGACAGGCAGTGGGTCAGTTTTGTTGCCAACTGTGTCATCATGGTACGGATGGCCATGTGACAGGTGGCATGATTCAAGTTGTTACTCAAGAAGTCTTGTACCTTGGCACTCACTACACTTGTCAACATGTCTCGATTTTGTCTATGCTTGACTTTGATGTTTTGTTGTGAAGGACAATAATGTGCCTGCATGACAGATGTCTCCCACGGAAGTGCACAAGAAACCACCTTTACACTTTCCGGGGACACGCTGGCACATTTTAAAGGAAGGCACAGTTCGAATAACACTTGTTTTCAGATTATACATATACATGTTCCCACAGTGTGGTTGCATTTGGGTAAGTCCTTGGTTCTTACTGATACCAACTTACGAGTGTCAAGTCATCCAGACCGCCGTGGTGCCATGTATATGTACTTACTGAAACCCCATTTCTTCCGAACAGTGGCTTATATGAATAAGGCTGGCAGCTCATACAATGACTGTGTGAATGTAGGTTTTGTGTGCACCTCATTGTGTGACTTATTTTATACAGGCACATGTGTGTTCTGTTCACAAAGTGGAACATTCACACATTCTAAACATAGAGATTGTGTAAAGTATTGTTATTCCCAAGGGATCACAATGTATTTCGTTTGGGTTTCAAAAGTACTCACAGTTCTCTGAGTATGGGGACACCTTCAGCATTGAGGTCTGTTATTTGGCCTTGGCTGCCCCAATACTGTTTCGTTCACAGTGAACATGAGGTGGCATGCCTTCATAGTCTTGCTGTGCTCAACTGTTCCCAGACACTAGCTTCTCAGTTTAATTCGATATCAAGTTATTTGCTGTTGTGTCCTAATTTTCCTTGTTTCCAAGTGGCATGGTGGGTCAAACAACTGCGGAGTGCAGGGCTTACATATGTGCGGAGTATTCTAGATGTTACTCATGATGCATTTCCTGATATGCACTGTGACATATTTTGTTTGGACTCAGGTGTCAGATGTACACAGGTGACTGATTATTTTCTGTCTCTTCACCTTGCCCACAGCATCATCGGAGGACACAGAGGGAGACACCTGCACGGACCTGGAGGATGGATCCAGCACCGGTGCCACCACTGCTGACGAGTCTGCGGGAGCAAGTGGCACGGAGGGCGAGGGGAGTCAGGCGGAGGACCTGTCTGGTGGCGACACCGACTACGACGCTGACGGGTCCGAGGCTGAACTCCTCGAGGGGGCGGAGGCTGCTACAACACCTGGCAGCAGCACAACATCTGTCACCGCCCCCTCCATTCCCATCACCGCCCTCCCAGTTGCTCCGGTCCCTTCTGTCCGTGCAGGGCACCACCGTGTCTCCTTCGTGCCAGGCACCGCACCCCCTGCCCCTGTCCCCCCTGCTGCCCTCACTGCAGACTCTGTGGACATTCAGCAGCAGTTACAGGTTGGCCAGACATCGATGCTGAATATCCTCCATGGCCACACCAGACTGCTGACACAGATGGTGTCATTCATGGACGGCATGTCAGCAGTGATGTCTGACCAACGGATGTTGCTGAGGTCCATGGACTCTTCACTGATGGCAGCAGTGAGTCTCCTGTAGTGCTTCGTCACCCCCCTACCCCTGCACCATCCACACTTCCCACTCCCATGCCTGTCCCATGCACACCCTGACATTCCCAAGCACGCACCCCACCAGACACAGGCAGCACACAAACACGTAAGGGCAGGCGCACACCTCCTGGCACGCACACTCAGGGGATAAAGGCACACCCACTGGGTCTGGGGCACACAGGCATACACACAGCCACAGTCTGAGTCCGCATGCCTCACTACCCAGTCCCTCCAAAGGCACTCCCCTCGGCTCCCCTGCTACACAGTCTGACAAAGAGAGCTACTTGGCTGTGCAGGGCCTCAGCCCGACTGGCTCACCAGCCCGCAAACGGGCAAGGGACTCCACGGGTAGGGGAGTTGAGTCCCCCCAGTCCACCACCTCCACCAGTAGCGCTGCACCCCATCCCTCCGACCCCCCCCTCCTTTGTGCCTGTGGTTTCTTCGGGTGCAGGGGATACTCTGGACGCCCTGGCAGAAGTGTGCAGCGCCGAGCTCTCCTCCACCTTTGCCGCTGCCCCACCCCCTGTGGTGGAGGCGTCCAGCCCTGCACCCACCACACCTACCCTTCCCCCTCCTGTCCCTGCGGTGCCTGGTCCTTACCCACATGATGCCCCCCCCCAGTCGACGAACCTGAGGGTTCTGATGTGCAGGCAAGCTAGGGGAGACGCGTGGCCATGTGTCCCCCCCAAGGACTTATGATCTGGACTGGCCATTGGCCTTTGTAAATAGTGTCCTTTAATTATTTTTCGTTGAATGCAGTCAGTCCTGGGATGTGCGTGACAGTGTGTGTTCCCTTTGGCTCTCTTGGTTTAGTAGGCATTGACATGACTATACAGTCTTGTTGCATGATCTCTGTGTGTGTATTGTGCTGCATCCCCGCAAGGGGTGGGTATGCATTTGTCATTTGTCCTCACACCCACATGGGTGTGTCATGCAGTGGAGGAAAGACATCCATCCTCATGTGAGTGGGACACTGCTGTCAGTGTTGTGTTGTTATGGCACTATCAACATAGTAGAAAATTAGGGATGCGTACATACACCCATGGAGTTGTGGTCATCTGCTAATGATGTACACACCCCCATGTCTCTGTCCACTGCTGGGAGTCCTCTGAACCCACCCCTCACATGTCTCTGTCCACTGCTGGGAGTCCTCTGCACCCACCCCCATGTCTATGTCCACTGCTGGTATTCCTCTGCACGCACCCCTCACATGTCTCTGCCCACTGCTGGTATTCCTCTGCACCCACCCCTCACATGTCTCTGTCCACTGCTGGGAGTCCTCTGCACCCACCCCTCACATGTCTCTGTCCACTGCTGGGAGTCCTCTGCACCCACCCCCCTGTCTCTGTCCACTGCTGGAATTCCTCTGCACCCACCCCTCACATGTCTCTGTCCACTGCTGGTATTCCTCTACACCCACCCCTCACATGTCTCTGTCCACTGCTGGTATTCCTCTGCACCCACCCCTCACATGTCTCTGTCCACTGCTGGGAGTGATAAGCACCCACCCCCATGTCTCTGTCCACTGCTGGTATTCCTCTGCACCCACCCCTCACATTTCTCTGTCCACTGCTGGGAGTCCTCTGCACCCCCCCCATGTCTCTGTCCACTGCTAGTATTCCTCTGCACCCACCCCTCACATGTCTCTGTCCACTGCTGGTATTCCTCTGCACCCACCCCTCACATGTCTCTGTCCACTGCTGGGAGTGATAGGCACCCACCCCATGTCTCTGTCGACTGCTGGTATTCCTCTGCACCCACCCCTCACATGTCTCTGTCCACTGCTGGGAGTGATAGGCACCCACCCCCATGTCTCTGTCCACTGCTGGTATTCCTCTGCACCCACCCCTCACATGTCTCTGTCCACAGCTGGTATTCCTCTGCACCCACGCCTCACATGTCTTTGTCCACTGCTGGGAATCCTAGGCAGACACCCACCCACCCACCCGCACCCTTGGTGCAGTACACTGATGTCCTGGCCATAAACACACCCCAATATACTGGTTATATGCTGCACCAGGCCCGAAGCCAACATTTGTGGCGTGTGTACGCCTTGTATCACAAATGTACTGGTGCCCTAGGGGTACGGGTGATGCGGTCTGTACCCCCGCATTCATAGTTTGGGTACGGTCCGTACCACGCGTACCCCTACCTCACCACTACAATGGTGATACGCGCCGTACCCATGCCCTCAGAGCGTGGGTACGGCCCGTACCACGCGTACCCCTACATCACCACTACAATGGTGGTACGGGCTGTACCCACGCTCTGAGGGCGTGGGTACGGCGCGTACCCCTACATCACCACTACAATGGTGGTACGGGCCGTACCCACGCCCTGAGGGCGTGTGTACGTCCCGTACCACCATTGTATTGGTGATGTAGGGGTACACGTGGTACGGGTCATACACACGCTCTGAGGGCGTGGGTATGGCCCGTACCACCATTGTAGTGGTGATGTAGGGGTACGTGCCGTACCCACGCCCTCAGTTCTTAGTGTCCCTGTCCCTGGCATCAGGCAACAGTTGTGGGTGTTGGTGACTGTGCCATACCAGTGATGCTGTGCTTGACACGTTTGGACTACATGCACACATGTGCAAAGTGTGAAGGGGAAGTGTGCCACATAGTGCCACATCACACATGACATGTGTACATAGGTCATCACACATCTATTGCGGTGCCTGGTCCTTACCCACATGATGCCCCCCCCCAGTCGACGAACCTGAGGGTTCTGATGTGCAGGCAAGCTAGGGGAGACGCGTGGCCATGTGTCCCCCCCAAGGACTTATGATCTGGACTGGCCATTGGCCTTTGTAAATAGTGTCCTTTAATTATTTTTCGTTGAATGCAGTCAGTCCTGGGATGTGCGTGACAGTGTGTGTTCCCTTTGGCTCTCTTGGTTTAGTAGGCATTGACATGACTATACAGTCTTGTTGCATGATCTCTGTGTGTGTATTGTGCTGCATCCCCGCAAGGGGTGGGTATGCATTTGTCCTCACACCCACATGGGTGTGTCATGCAGTGGAGGAAAGACATCCATCCTCATGTGAGTGGGACACTGCTGTCAGTGTTGTGTTGGTATGGCACTATCAACATAGTAGAAAATTAGGGATGCGTACATACACCCATGGAGTTGTGGTCATCTGCTAATGATGTACACACCCCCATGTCTCTGTCCACTGCTGGGAGTCCTCTGAACCCACCCCTCACATGTCTCTGTCCACTGCTGGGAGTCCTCTGCACCCACCCCCATGTCTATGTCCACTGCTGGTATTCCTCTGCACGCACCCCTCACATGTCTCTGCCCACTGCTGGTATTCCTCTGCACCCACCCCTCACATGTCTCTGTCCACTGCTGGGAGTCCTCTGCACCCACCCCTCACATGTCTCTGTCCACTGCTGGGAGTCCTCTGCACCCACCCCCCTGTCTCTGTCCACTACTGGAATTCCTCTGCACCCACCCCTCACATGTCTCTGTCCACTGCTGGTATTCCTCTACACCCACCCCTCACATGTCTCTGTCCACTGCTGGTATTCCTCTGCACCCACCCCTCACATGTCTCTGTCCACTGCTGGGAGTGATAAGCACCCACCCCCATGTCTCTGTCCACTGCTGGTATTCCTCTGCACCCACCCCTCACATTTCTCTGTCCACTGCTGGGAGTCCTCTGCACCCACCCCCATGTCTCTGTCCACTGCTAGTATTCCTCTGCAGCCACCCCTCACATGTCTCTGTCCACTGCTGGTATTCCTTTGCACCCACCCCTCACATGTCTCTGTCCACTGCTGGGAGTGATAGGCACCCACCCCATGTCTCTGTCGACTGCTGGTATTCCTCTGCACCCACCCCTCACATGTCTCTGTCCACTGCTGGGAGTGATAGGCACCCACCCCCATGTCTCTGTCCACTGCTGGTATTCCTCTGCACCCACCCCTCACATGTCTCTGTCCACAGCTGGTATTCCTCTGCACCCACGCCTCACATGTCTTTGTCCACTGCTGGGAATCCTAGGCAGACACCCACCCACCCACCCGCACCCTTGGTGCAGTACACTGATGTCCTGGCCATAAACACACCCCAATATACTGGTTATATGCTGCACCAGGCCCGAAGCCAACATTCGTGGCGTGTGTACGCCTTGTATCACAAATGTACTGGTGCCCTAGGGGTACGGGTGATGCGGTCTGTACCCCCGCATTCATAGTTTGGGTACGGTCCGTACCACGCGTACCCCTACCTCACCACTACAATGGTGATACGCGCCGTACCCATGCCCTCAGAGCGTGGGTACGGCCCGTACCACGAGTACCCCTACATCACCACTACAATGGTGGTACGGGCTGTACCCACGCTCTGAGGGCGTGGGTACGGCGCGTACCCCTACATCACCACTACAATGGTGGTACGGGCCGTACCCACACCCTGAGGGCGTGTGTACGTCCCGTACCACCATTGTATTGGTGATGTAGGGGTACACGTGGTACGGGTCATACACACGCTCTGAGGGCGTGGGTATGGCCCGTACCACCATTGTAGTGGTGATGTAGGGGTACGTGCCGTACCCACGCCCTGAGGGCGTGGGTACGGCCCGTGCCACGCATACCCCTACATCACCAATACAATGGTGGTACGGGCCGTACCCACGCCCTGAGGGCGTGTGTATGACCCGTACCACGTGTACCCCTACATCACCAATACAATGGTGGTACGGGACGTACCCACGCCCTCAGAGCGTGGGTACGGCCCGTACCATGCGTACCCCTACATCACCACTACAATGGTGGTACGGGCCGTACCCACGCTCTGAGGGCGTGGGTACGGCGCGTACCCCTACATCACCACTACAATGGTGGTACGGGCCGTACCCACGCCCTCAGAGTGTGGGTACGGCCCGTACCATGCGTACCCCTACATCACCACTACAATGGTGGTACGGGCCGTACCCACGCTCTGAGGGCGTGGGTACGGCGCGTATCACCATTGTAGTGGTGACAGGTTAGCGTACACGCCCACTGCCGTTGTAGCGGGACGCAGAGATTGGTGGACACGCCCCCCGAAGTGACCAGACCCTGGAGGTAATGTATGTACACAATATGGTATTTTTTAAATTAGGTTGAGGTTATGTCTCCTGCCCCTCGCCCCCCCTTTGCCCCTGGGTGTTGTTCCGACCTTCTGCGGCGTGCACGGTGGTTTCGGTGCACCAGGTCGTAGGCTAGGAGGGCCGGGATGACACGTAGGATGGGGTCCACGGCTGTCCGTCGCGTACCGGTGCTCCTTCTTTGTGTCGTCCTCAATTTTCCGGGAGTTTTTGGCTGCCATAAAAAATGAGCCGTGCGGAGTGACGTAGGGACGAATCGTACTTGCTGGTCTGTAAAACGCTGCCAGACTCCGTCCGGACGTCACGTACGCGATGTCCCGGATAAGAATTGTGGGTACTTTTTAGCCGCAGGTAGATTTTTACGATTCGTAGGGAAATGGTATTTCTGTACGAATCGTACTTGCTGGTTTGTAAGGTGGATTTCCCGGGTACGAGTCGTACGGAGAATACGCTCCGTACGACCATTCGTACCCGGGTTTTACAGGATCGGAATCGGCCCCTCGGTGTACTACATAACTGTATTTCCTCTTTACTTATTCTATGTTCCCCTTTATTTGCTTTATATCCATCCAGTTCATCCATGTTAAGGTAATACGTTGTACTATTATCCTTGTCAGATCTTTTGTTAAGCTCAATATCCCCATCAATTTCTACACAGACGTCACTGCTAGATGTGCATAGTAATGTTCCGGCTCTGATTGATTCTTGAGTCTCTTGTTTTGCTATTGGTAATATTGTGTTAGTCTCTGTGTCAGGTTCCCATTTGATTTTCTCAATTATTCCATTTACCTCCAAAGGTGGCAGGATACTGACAGCCAACATATCCAATGATCTTTCAGGTGCATCCAGATCACTCTGTACCTTTTGAGTTACTGGTACTACACTTAACATTTCAAGATCCGTGACATGACCCTTTGTTATGTTTACTTTTACCACTTTTTTCCGTTTCTAACAGATACATACACTTAATCTGTGTTTTTGCTTCTGAAACTTGACCGATACTCTGTACACTTTTATTATCTGGTTTAATCGGTGTTGGAAGATTGCTTGCTTCTACTGCTGTTTGCATTGACATAATAGCCTCCAGTGGATCCTTCATAAAATCAAACTTGTATGGGGTGTTTGAAGACTTTTCAAACATTTGTGCAATAGAAGAAATTAGGGATTGATTCCCTCCTACTGCATTTGCTTTTATTTTTGGTGCTTCTTGTACTAGTACCAGAGGCTCTTTCTCTGCCTGAGCGCATACTGAAGCCACTACAACCAGTATCTTTACCAGTATCTTTACTATCTTGTGCTCCAATGATTCAAACGCGAGCAGGGCCTCAGGGTAATTGCAGGACCCATATCAACTGTGCCGCCTCCGGGCACACTCTCTACAGCTACCGCCTTACAGCTGCTGTAACTCGTGGCGGCACTCGATAATGGTGTCCCTTTTGGTCTGCTTCTAAGCTTCCTTTTAATTCCTTTTAATTCCACAGTATCCACAGTATTCAGTATTCACGTCTGCAGCACTGCAGCATCCGGAAGCAGTTACGGTAGTGTTACAGGGCAATGAGGCAATGAGCCACAATGTGGAGCTCTTGCTCCGGTATGATCACAACCTCTCCTCCTCCTCCTCTGACCCAGTTCCAGCTCCTGCACCTCTGCTCCTCAGCTCCCATGCGTGCTCATGCTGCTCGCACTGCCAATTGTAAGAGGTCCTCGTGTTACTGTCAGTAATGTTTGCTGTTAACTATGAAGAAAGTTAGCCCAAATCAAATGGAGCTATTAGTAATAGTTTTGTGAACCTTGAAGAGTAATTATTACGGCGAGAATTTTGAGGTAATTCGGTGGTTTACACTGATGCCAGCAACAGGCGTAGCACCAACCAGGTTGCCCTGTAAGCGCCCTGCAAGCAATAACCCTGCAACAATGCTGCTCCAACTCCAACTCCAGCCCAGCCCAGCTCTCCCCCCATCTCCACCCACACTCACAGTTCTTTTGTTCCAAGATTTAGGATCCCGCTGTTGGCAGGTATTAGCGGGAGCGGGAGCAAAGCGGGAGCGGAACCGCATAACGATGATCAGCTGCGGCAGTCCAAGCCCCGCAGCACCCACAACATCCGCAACATCTGCAGCACCCACATGAATCCAGGAAATCCTGCTGTGAGACTGGCCGCTGGCAGCTGGCCATCGGAGCAGAACAGCCGCAGAAAGCCGCCAAAGACGCCAAGGCAGAAGCAGGAACCAGCCACTTCAGCAATCCTGGGATTCACGCTGGGAAGCCGCTGCTGCCACTCCTCTCCTCTCCACTCTGACTGCTCAGTCCGCGCTCACTCGAAACTGGAAATGATCTGCTTGCCAGGAGTTGCTTCATGAATCTGCCCCTGAGTTTCCCATTGTTTGTGACACCTGTCACTACACTTGCTGTCTATCAATTGATGTGCATGACAAGGGATGGTGCTTTACAATGCATGTTTTATTTGACTGAAAGGTGTATGGTGTTTCAATGTGTGAGTGATACATGTGTAATGTTTTGGTTGGATGCACACTTTCCAACATTGTGCATTGCACATCTGGGTACATTTCAATATGTGAGTACGACAAAAGTATTCTCTGTGCAAAAGAGAGTCAGTTGCATTGCATAGTGGTTCTACACATTTTGTTGACGTTATAGTTTGATGTCTTTGGCCCTGCAGTATTACTCATTTGGTTGACATGCCCCTGAACAGGTACCTTTGTCACATGGTGCACCAATACATGCATCCTGTGTGTAATTGATATGTACACTTATATACACATAAATGCACATGCACATTCTATTTGGATAGTTTTCTATTTCCATGCATTCCTTACAATGCTTTGCACCTTTCAATAGTTAATTTGTGTTAGATGCCATGTGTGCATATGTCGACGATGTGACTTATTGATCTTCAAAACTTTATGTAGGATATATGCATGCATTCCTAGCTGGTGTCCCTTGACCCTTTAGGTTATGCTGCTATATATGTATGCAGCTTTGGACTGTATGTTATGTGGTTATAGTGTATATGTGGTTTTGCCTTTTCACATTGACTTCTAGCATCATTCAGACACAAGGGCATGTAATGTGGCAGAGGGCCAGCTATTCTTGCAGAGTATATTTGTATGCAAATTTATTTATGCTTACCTGCAAGGAGCCCATTGCCATATTTTCCACACTCCCAGTATATTTGGTAAGTACATTGATGAAGTGTGTGTGCTTTCGATTGCGGCATGGCTGTGAAGTTGCTGCAGGTGGTACCAGCTGAACATGCGTGCAGTCTACTGCACCAAGTATATGTGGGAAGCCAGCAATGGCATGGAAGCCTTGTTTAATGTCCATCTGCTGCTGGGGTGTGTTTGGGAAATTGATGTGGTGTGAGCTGAAAGATGGCATCCTAGACAGAAGGGAGGAAGGAGGAGAAAGATGCCTGTAAAACCACTGCCACTCGAGCTACTGTTGCTTGAAAAGATCCGGAGGGCAACATGTGTAAAACCGCCAGTAGCTTTGTCAGCGGTGGGATGTTGCTGACCCTTCTATTTGGAGTCTGTAGCTGTGGTGTAATCTGCTGCAGCAGGGTTACAATAGACGCTTTCCTAAGGCGATACATTTTAATGACTTGTTCATCCCGTAGTCCAATGAGGGTGGCCCTTTGACAGTAGATGTGCTCCCTTCTCCTGCACTGCCTTTATGGTAATGGTGGAGGGTGAGGTTGTGGAATTTGTTGTGGGGGTGGTTGTCATGTTCTTTGTGCAACTCCGAGCTGCAGGATTAGGAGGTCCATGTTGCCTGCTTTGCTGCAAAACTGCTCTGCTGCACTTGCGTAATTTACTGCACGTGGGTTTATGAGGCGTAGGCTTGTGAGCGCATTTTCAAATTTGCGTGACGAATTTTATAGATGCGTCACCATGGGGGATTGTTGTAAATATGCCTGTGTCTAAAATGCGTGGGTTTTTGAGTGGGAACGCCTACCTTGAATATCTTAAAACTTACGTGACGCAGACGATTCTCATGCAGCTCTATTCCGTCGCATCTCCGTTTATGTGACACATCTCCATAGATGCGTCATCTTGTAAATTTTGCGTAAAAAAACCCACTGGTCGGTGGCGCATTGAGCTTGTAAATCTGCCCCATGTGCTTTTCCTGCTTTGGACAATGTTTTTACTTGAGCTCAATTATCTCTGTTATTCCAGATATACCCAGGAATAGCTGTATGATAATAAAATGTATGTATTTACTACATAAGCCTTTACCACACATCATTTACCACACAGTGTCCTTACCATTTATTGCCTTTATCACAGATATACCTTTGCCACTCATGCCTTTACCCTTTACCACCCAAAGTACATTTATTAAAGATGAGTTAAACCCTTGCATATACAGACTAAGCCTGGGCAAAGCACTACGCTACGCTCGCGTAGTTTGCGAAGTTCGCGCTACTTCGCACTACGCAAATTGCACGTAGCACAGTGCAAACGCGCGTAGCGTTGTGTTGCGTAGTGCTGCGGTCATGTTTTGCTTGCTCGAGGTCCTCAACGTCAAGTTGGCGACCGCGAGCAAGCAAAATGACATCCCGGCGAGACTTTTTCCTTCTTCGCGATCAGCAACATCAAGTTGGCGATCGCGAGCATGGAAAATAAACCTCTCGGCGAGATTCCCAACGCGAGGAGGACAGGCTTCTCATTGCGAGTGGTCGCGTATGCTCGCGACCGCTTTCGATGAGAAACTACCAGTTCGCGTTGAGTAAGCTGCCGCTCGAGTAAAAATCTACTCGAGCAGCAGAAAACTACAGCTCGCACTGTGCAAGATGCCATTTTCAATGATTGCACAGTGCCGGTTGCTTGTCCACACTGTGCAATCGTTGAAAACGACATCTGGCACAGTGCGAACAAGGTACTACGCAGTTCGCGAAGTGCTACACGCAGCTAGCGTAGTGTGATGTTCACTTTGCGTAGCTTCGCGAAGTGCTACTTCGCGAACTACGCCCAGGGTTAATACAGATAACATATATATATATATATATATATATATATATTTTATCTACTGGCGGTCGCCAGTAGATAGTTATAGTTAGGACCGTGTTTCCATAGGAAATCTCAAAATTCTATTTTGAATAACTTTGGCGCCGGTTGACGAATCCTCGCGAAATTTTCAAAACTAATGGGGCGCTCCGCTCAGCTCCTACCCTGAAAGTCTCGGGGGGATTCGTCAAGCGGGGGCTGAGAAAAAAGGGGGGTCCCAAAACGCGTTTTCCCCATGCATTTTCCCATAGGACCTTTAGTCGAAGGTACAGCCCGAACGGCTGAATAGAATTACTTGAAATTTGACAAAGAGATAGTCCTCAGGTCAGGGATGTGCCTTTTGCATATATGGAGTCAATCTGTTCAGTAGTTCCTGAGAAAATTGCAGTTAAAAGCACATACATATCTATAGCCGCGCACCGTACGCGCACGGTGCGCGCATCCTAACGTGCGCGAGTGTAATTCTGATTTGTGGATTCATGACAGTCAACATTCGAATCGGTCGAAATCAGGAAGTGTCGGCTGCCATTTTGTGTGTTGTATGTGCGACAGTGAAAAACAAAGGTGGAGAACGTGAAAAGGGGGCAGGGTAGAGAGTTCCTGACCCCCTAGCCTTTGTCAGGGGGTCCCTGAAGGACCCTTAAGGGTGAAAAAACATTTTATTTTCTTTCAAAAAATCGCGGGGTGCGCGCACGGTGCACGCACCCCCAGCCACCATTTTGTGTTTTAGAGGTAGAAGAGAGTTAAAAACACAAGTGGAGAACGTGAAAAGGGGGCAGGGTAGAGAGTCCCTGACCCCCTAGGCCTTGTCAGGGGGACCATGAAAGACGTCTTAGGTCTCAAAAAAAAAAACATTTAAAAAAATTATTGCGGGGTGCGCGCACGGTGCGCACACGGTGGCAAAAAAAAAATAAAAAAAATACATTTGTTGTGGTATATAGAACCTATACCATAGTCTCTGAGGAAAGCAGAAACAGACTTATTGACGTGCTTTCTTGCTTTGTCAATCTGTGGACAATATTGGTTGGACCAGTTCCACTTTTGCCTTTGGCATATATTAGAATATTCAAAGGTAGTTTGTGGAAAAAGTGCCATCAATTGCACAAAGGTGTCCTTAACAAGCATTTCCAGACCTACCCCAGTTAAAGTGCCTAGGTCATTTCCACCACAGTGCACAATTATAAGGTCAGGCTGTGGGAGATGTAGAAAGGTTTTCACCAAAGACATTAATTGGTACCACTTTAACCCTCTCTGACCAATCCATTTAATGTCTACATTTGGCAAAGCAAGGTCTTTGAAAATACCTCTTTTTTCTTCATACTTTTCCCTCCAGAAGACATAGCTATGACCTACAATCCACACTGTGAACATCTTTCAAGGAGATTTGGATGCACTCAGAAGGTGTCTTTCAGTAGAATGGCAATATGAAAAGAAAGATAGTTGTAAAATGGAGGATTACAAACTTTTTTTTAATAAAAAGAGCTCATTGGCTGTTTCAGATCATTCTACACAAAAAACTAGGCTGTAAGTTTACATTTTTAAAAGCATGTTTTGTATTGGTTCAGAAAAATGTGTACCCACAGAACATTACTTTGGATTTGCTGTTAGGTTTGAAAAGTCAAGCACTCTTGCTCTTTGGATTAGAAACATTATGTGCTGAACTTCTGACCTCTGCTCACACCAGTGTTCCATGACCTGTTGCTATGGTAGGAGGCAGAAGTCATGTGGGGGGTAGGGATCATTTGGAAAGGGTTGGAATTTGCAACCAATAGAAATGTGTGTTTCCATTTGAAAATATGTGGGAAGCACTGTGATTTGAAGTTAACATGTATATGTGTGAAAAAAGAGAGGGAAACATTGCCATTTACTGGTTCTGCTGAGAGGTGTACAGTTCAGAGATTCTGGCTCTGATAATCTGCTGTGTGAGTGCCACATTTCTTTCTCAACTAACTACTTTTAAAGGTGAGTTATGAATTTGAGAGGGGATGTATGTGGTGCATTTTGTTAAAAAAATGTAAATGAGATTCTTGTTTTAAAGTTGTGTTTTACATTTTATGTTTTGGAAGATATTTAACTGCCTTGAACTTGTCAGATATTATGGAGTATGTCTTCAAAATAAGTAAAGGTGTACTGGCATCAACCAGGAATGTTGTTTTCTGCCTAGAAGCACACCATGAGGTATTTCAGATAGCAGTGTGTAACGCTAACACATTTAACATCACTAAGGCTCATTTCCTTTGCTCTTGTCTAATCACTCACCCAGGTTTCACATGCTCATGCTCTCAAGTAGCTGTTAGGACATGTGCTCTTTTCTGCCTCTCTAAACTATAAGGAAAATGTGTCAGACTCTTACAGTAATTATCCCTTGCAAAACCACAGCAGTAAATATGCTTTTAAATTGCCAATGAAAAATCGTTTTCTGCCTAGAATCACACCATGAGTCTGTGTGCACACAGGAATTTGTTGTCAGAGATTTAATTTGTGTTGGTCTGGTTCTGTAAGACTTGCATTCATAGGAAAGGGGCAGCTTGTTTTCTTGAATTGTGATGGTTTGCATTTAGCAGAAATCACTATCTCACAAATGAGAGGCAAATGCTAACACATTTGAAAACAACAGGGCAGATTTTCCTTCCACACCTGCCATGGGTGAGGTAGATCCTTCGTGCTCAAAACTGCAATTAACCCTTACCCCACATGTACTCTTACATACATCTGTGCAGTCTTCATGCAGTTCTGCAAGTGTCAATGCAGATCTCTCTTGCACTTGACAATACACAGTCTCCAAAAGCAAGCTCTTAGCACACAGGCAGTTGCTTCTCCTGCACTCTCATGCTAAGTATTCAGCACTGTGTGGTATTTCAGATAGCAGTATGTAACGCTAACACATTCAATGTCACCAAGGCTCATTTCCTTTGCTCTAGTCTAATCACTCACCCAGGTTCCACATGCTCATGCTCTCAAGTAGCTGTTAGGACATGTGCTCTTTTCTGCCTCTCTAAACTATAAGGAAAATGTGTCAGACTCTTACAGTAATTATCACTTGTTAAACCAAAGCAGAAAATGTGCTTTGAAATTGCCAATGAAAAATCGTTTTCTGCCTAGAATCACACCATGAGTCTGTGTGCACACAGGAATTTGATGACAGAGATTTAATTTGTGTTGCTCTTGTACTGTAAGACATGCATTCGTAGGAAAGGGGCAGTTTGTTTTCTTGAACTGTGATGGTTTGTATTCAACAGAAATCACTATCTCACAAATGAGAGGCAAATGCTAACACATTTGAAAACAACAGGGACGATTTTCCTTCCACACCTGCCATGGGTGAGGTTGATCCTACATGTTCAAAACTGCAATTAACCCTTACCCCAAATGTACTCATACATACATCTGTGCAGTCTTCATGCAGTTCTGCAAGCGTCCATGCAGATCTCTCTTGCACCTGACAATACACAGTCTCCAGAAGCACGCTCTTAGTACACAGGCAGTTGCTTCTCCTGCACTCCCATGCTAAGTATTCAGCACTGTGTGGTATTTCAGATAGTAGTGTGTAACGCTAACAAATTCAACATCACCGGGGCTCATTTCCTTTGCTCTAGTCTAATCACTCACCCAGGTTCCATATGTTCATGCTCTCAAGTAGCTGTTAGGACATGTGCTCTTTTCTGCCTCCCTAAACTATAAGGAAAATGTGTCAGACTCTTACAGTAATTATCACTTGCAAAACCACAGCAGAAAATGTGCTTTGAAATTGCCAATGAAAAATCGTTTTCTGCCTAGAATCACACCATGAGTCTGTGTGCACACAGGAATTTGTTGTCAGAGATTTAATTTGTGTTGCTCTTGTACTGTAAGACATGCATTCGTAGGAAAGGGGCAGCTTGTTTTCTTGAACTGTGATGGTTTGCATTCAGCAGAAATCACTATCTCACAAATGAGAGGCAAATGCTACCACATTTGAAAACAACAGGGTAGATTTTCCTTCCACACCTGCCATGGGTGAGGTAGATCCTACATGTTCAAAACTGCAATTAACCCTTACCCCACATGTACTCTTACATACATCTGTGCAGTCTTCATGCAGTTCTGCAAGCGTCCATGCAGATCTCTCTTGCACCTGACAATACACAGTCTCCAGAAGCACGCTCTTAGCACACAGGCAGTTGCTTCTCCTGCACTCCCATGCTAAGTATTCAGCACTGTGTGGTATTTTAGATAGTAGTGTATTACGCTACCACATTCAACATCACCAATGCTCATTTCCTTTGCTCTAGTCTAATCACTCACCCAGGTTCCACATGCTCATGCTTTCAAGTAGCTGTTAAGGACATGTGCTCTTTTCTGCCTCTCTAAACTATAAGGAAAATGTGTCAGACTCTTACAGTAATTATCACTTGCAAAACCACAGCAGTAAATGTGCTTTGAAATTGCAAATGAAAAATTGTTTACTGCCTAGAATCACACCATGAGTCTGTGTGCACACAGGAATTAGTTGTCAGAGATTTAATTCGTTTTGGTCTGGTTCTGTAAGACTTGCATTCGTAGGAAAGGGGCAGCTTGTTTTCTTGAACTGTGATGGTTTGCATTCAGCAGAAATCACTATCTCACAAATGAGAGGCAAATGCTAACACATTTGAAAACAACAGGGTAGATTTTCCTTCCACACCTGCCATCGGTGAGGTAGATCCTACATATTCAAAACTGTAATTAACCCTTACCCCACATGTACTCTTACATACATCTGTGCAGTCTTCATGCAGTTCTGCAAGCGTCCATGCAGATCTGTCTTGCACCTGACAATACACAGTCTCCAGAAGCACGCTCTTAGTACACAGGCAGTTACTTCTCCTGCACTCCCAAGCTAAGTATTCAGCACTGTGTTATTTTAGATAGTAGTGTGTTATGGTACCACATTCAACATCACCAAGGCTCATTTCCTTTGCTCTAGTCTAATCACTCACCCAGGTTCCACATGCTCATGCTCTCAAGTAGCTGTTAGGACATGTGCTCTTTTCTGCCTCTCTAAACTATGAGGAAAATGTGTCAGACTCTTACAGTAATTATCACTTGCAAAACCACAGCAGTAAATGAGTCTGTTTGCACACAGTAATTTGTTGTCAGAGATTTAATTTGTGTTTGTCTGGTTCTGTAAGACTTGCATTCGTAGGAAAGGGGTAGCTTGTTTTCTTGAACTGTGATGGTTTGCATTCAGCAGAAATCACTATCTCACAAATGAGAGGCAAATTCTAACACATTTGAAAACAACAGGGCAGATTTTCCTTCCACACCTGCCATGGGTGAGGTAGATCCTTCGTGTTCAAAACTGCAATTAACCCTTACCCCACATATACTCTTACATACATCTGTGCAGTTTTCATGCAGTTCTGCAAGCGTCAATGCAGATCTCTCTTGCACTTGACAATACACAGTCTCCAAAAGCACGCTCTTAGCACACAGGCAGTTGCTTCTCCTGCACTCTCATGCTAAGTATTCAGCACTGTGTGGTATTTCAGATAGCAGTGTGTAACGCTAACACATTCAATGTCACCAAGGCTCATTTCCTTTGCTCTAGTCTAATCACTCACCCAGGTTCCACATGCTCATGCTCTCAAGTAGCTGTTAGGACATGTGCTCTTTTCTGCCTCTCTAAACTATAATGAAAATGTGTCAGACTCTTACAGTAATTATCACTTGCTCAACCACAGTAGTAAATGTGTTTTGAAATTGCAAATCAAATAATGGTTTCTGCCTAGAATCACACCATGAGTCTGTGTGCATACAGGAATTGTTGTCAGAGATTTAATTTGTGTCTCTTTTATTGTGTAAGACTTGCAGTCGTAGGAAAGGGATAGCTCATATGATATGTTTTGAAAAGCTCTTAAAAAATATAGTAATATATATCAATTCCATAAAGATATTTTTTTTTAAGTTTCTTTCAGGTATTGCTGAACAACACTGAAATAAATTAAAGATGCCTATAAAATCAAGAAAGAGAAAAGAACAGCAACAACATCTATATTTGAAGACAACTGGACAAAAAACAATAGTTGAAAAACCTCATGGAAAAAAGAAAAAGCCTTCTGGTAAGCAGACTAAGGATTTTTTAAAAAATATCTTCAAGCAAAGAAAAAATGTAAGAAATATATCCACTGGAAATAGTGTTTTAAGTAGAAAACAACCAGACAATCGACAGAATATACTAAATGCTAATGTACAAACAGAAGTAAGAAAGAATGACTTAAAAAGAGAAATTGATTTTAAAAACATTCGTAGAAAAATGTTTGAGAGAAGAGTGATGTTCAATTTGTTGAAGGATGTGAAAAAATATAGAAAGAAAGCTAAATTTTATAAGAAAAAAAACATATTGAAACAATTGTTGCCAAGGCTTTGGAGTTAAAAAGGAAACTATTCAATTTAATTTTGAACAGGATCCGTACATTAGATAAATTAGGGAATGTAATGAAGTCAAAAAGAAAAAGAGAAGTGAAAAAAAAACCCTTTGTAAAGTGTTCTTAGGAGAATGGAAGCATAGTTCAAGTACTGAACCATTTTTTAATGAAGAGAGTTATCTTCAAAGTAATAGTTTGCTGTATGCAGTTGACACCAGTGGTCGAGCATATGAAGTTAAGGATGGTTGTGTAATGGAAAAGGAGAAAATGGTTCCAAGAAATTAGGAAGAAGTGTTAGCAGATGAGGTTATGGGGAGATGTCCTAAAGCCCCAGTGTACACTTGGAATTGTAGTAGTATTTGTACTGTACGACAGGAATCTATTGATACATTTCGTGACTTTCTAAGAGAATATAGTAAAAAAAGTGTTAAACAGAAGATTAAGGTGCTTCAAAGACTAGATCCATGCAGAGTGAGCGAGAATACTGGTTTGCAAGGACATTCTCTGGCTTGTCTTTCTAGGAAAGTTTGTCAAAGTGTTTTTCACCATTTTAGGATGCTGGCAGTTCATCATACTGAAATGAGAAAGTTTGTGAGAAGACTGTATTTTGCTAAAAGTCCAGCACTAAAGTTACATGATGTGAATAGTGCTCTGTTCCGTGGATCTGTAACAGATGTGAAGAAGGTTTGTGAGGATATTGAGTTTTGTTACTTTGTTCGAGAGCAAGAAAGTGCAGGAAATGACAGAGTTATTGAACAAAATGTGGAAGAGAATGTAGAACCCACTGTTAGTAAAACATTTGAAGATCAAATGACAAAATTTACTATCTCTAATGAAAGACCAAATATTACTTGTATTTGTTGCCGGAGAAGCCATTACAAAAATCAAACAAGGAAGGTTGATCTCTATAAAAAACGTGAAAAAGAAAATAATTATGAGTGGAAGGATTTTGCTACATATTTATTTCTGGAAAATTGTTTTGATTTGGGTGAAGATCAGCGTATTTGTAAATATTGTTATAACAAGTTGGAAGAAAATAAAATGCCTGCTAGAGCTGTACATAATAATTTAGAATTGGTTGATATTCCTGCAGAACTTAGTGATTTAAATACGTATGAGTCTATACTCATTCAATGTGTCCATCCATTTCAGACTATAGTTCGTATGGAGTCCAAATCAGGCAAATTACCTCCTTCAGATTTACCAAGAGGTTTAAAAGGAAGAGTTGTCTATTTGCCATTGGATTTGAAAAAAAATATTGAAACAATTGATGCAGATAGTTTGGAAACTGAACCATTAGTTATTCTGGTTAATGGTGTACCTACAAAGAATAAGAAAATTTGTCAGGAGCTGGTGGATGTACGAAAAGTACAAAGAGCAAATTTATATTTGAAAAGAAATAATAAATGGTATGAATCAATTTATATGGATAAATCCACAACTTCTCCAAGAGGTGGATTTTTTAAATTAAATTAAAAAAATCCACCTCTTGGAGAAGTTGTGGATTTCTTTTGGAGAAAAGAGTACCAAGCAAGAGGTGCTCCTCATATTCGTATGCTGTTGTGGAACAAGGATGCCCCAAAATTTGGAACAGATTCTGATGATGCAGTTTTATCTTTCATTGAAGGATATGCAACATGTGCTATACCTAAAAGCACAGAAGAAAAACACTTAAAAGAGCAAGTTTTACATTTCCAAAGTCGTCGGTGTGGAAAATACTGTCGACAAAAGTACAAGAGTAAAGAAAAATTCTACACAAAATGTCGATTTGGATTTCCACGACCTGTTCTTTCAAAAGGAAGAGTAAACAGTTTTATGTCAGCTGTGCGACATACTATTACAAGAAAATCGCCTAAAAATACCTACAACCTAAGAAGAAAAGAAGAGTCAAAATATATAAATGACTACAACCCAGTCATTTTATCCATGTGGAATGCTAACATGGATATACAGTATGTAGCTGACAATTCTATTGCTGTTGCTCGGTATGTCACATCTTACATCACTAAATCTGAGAAAACGGAATTGAAAGAAATGTGGGAAGAGATTTCTCACAAGAAGACTGTCAGTAAAAAGCTATACAGTTTCAGTTTAAAGATGTTATCGCATCGAGAAATTGGATCCTACAAATGCTCAGATGGGTTATCATCTGCAAGTCTGTATTCCAAATCCAGAAGAATAATTTTGGTAAGTTTAGGCCTTGCAGGAATGAGAAATCGGGTACTGAAATCTATTCGAGAAATTGAATATTTAGCAGAGTTCGAACCTGAAAGTACAGACATTTGAAGTAGAAACATGTTGGACACATATTACCCAAAGAGAAATCATCATCTTGAGAACATGTGTCTCTATGAAGTGCTGCAGAACTACATTTATAAACGGAATGCAACAGAAGACATCAACAATGGAAAATATAAAGTCATTGGTGAGGAAGGATGTTTGGTAAAACAAACAAAAGGAAGTTTGATTAATCACAGAAAGCTGAGTTGTGATACTACTGACAAGAAGGAATTTTACCACTTAGCACTTTTACAGTTGTTTAAACCATGGCGCTCAGAGGATGAATTACTTGGACATTTTCAAAGCTATGAAGATTCCTTTAATGCATGCAAAGATACCATCGAATGCAGTACTTTCACAACTTATGTAGAAATGTTAAATGAAGAAATTGAACAAGAAGCAACAATTGCAGCTGAAGTAGCTAGAGACAGTTCTCAAGACAGTCAAAGTTCTGGGACGCTCAGTCAAGATCCCCTAGGACAACCAATCGTAGATAATGAAGCTGCAGTAGCCATGACTGAAGTGGAAACAGCTATGAATCAAGCTCAGGAAGATTTAATAAACTTACCAAGTTTGGAACAGCAGCTGAATGATGTACAACAACAAATTTATGAGGAAGTCACAAAACAAATTGATCATGGATTACTACATGAAAATAAAGAGTGCTCATGCACATCATTTGAACCAATCAGAATGTATGTGAGTGGACAAGCCGGAACTAGAAAAAGTTTCTTGATTAAAGTAATTAGAAGTTACCTACAGAAAAAAACAGATTCAACTTTGTCTTGTGTTGTTACTGCTCCAACTGGGTTAGCAGTATATAACATAAAAGGAATTACCCTCCATCGTTTGCTAATGTTACCAGTAGAGCATGAGAACAAAATACAATACCACAAGCTAACAGGAGAAGCATGTTTTGAAGTTGCAAGAGTATTGAAAAAAATGAAAGTTCTCATCATTGATGAGGTAAGCATGGTATCAAACTTAATGCTTGCCTTTGTGCATTTAAGAATGCAGCAAATTCTAAAAACAAACGATGACGTGCTATTTGGAGGAAAACATGTTATAGTTTTTGGGGATCTTCTGCAGCTCACTCCAGTTAAAGGACAACCAGTATTTCAAACTCTTACACATGAAGACACGAAAAAGTCATTAGGAAGTATAGGTAATGTGAATATTTGGACATACTTTCAGTATAAAGAACTCATTACCAATATGCGGCAGGCAAATGATGATGATTATGCAAGTATTCTCAAAGATATCAGAATTGGACTACTCACAGCACATGGCAGAAAAGCTTTACAGAGTCGATTGCTATTTAATTTGTTCCCAACAGAGCAAATTGTTCCAGAGAAAATATACAAGAAAATTGCTGGAAAAAATACTGTAATCTGCTTAATGCCAACACTACATGAATGCTCTATATTCAATCAAGAACTTTTGAAATTGGAAAATGAAGAGATTGTCAAACTGGAAGCGGTGGATAAAATACAACATGAAGGAATAACTATTATATTGACAAGCAAATTGACAACTAAATTGTATTCTCTAGAGAAAAACATTTCGAAAACAGCTGGTTTAGAAAAAAATCTTTATGTATGTATGAACTGTCGAGTAATTTGGATGTAGAAAAAGGTTTAGTTAATGGAGCTATGGGTAAAGTTGTGGGTTTTGTTAATTGCCAGAAAAAAGATGGAATTGCATTTTTAAAAATAAAATTTGATCAGATTGAAGAGGTTAAAGACATTTGTCGTTGTTCAGTTCGTTTCTTGCTTGTGAAAGACTTATATGTACGTAGGAAGCAGTTTCCATTTTCTCTAGCATATGCTGTAACTATTCAAAAATCTCAAGGATTAACTGTAGATTGTGTTTTTGTAAACATTGGATCTACTGTCTTTAAAGAAGGTATGGCATATGTTGCTTTGTCACGCGTGAAAAAAATATCTGGTTTATTCATGATAGACTTTGATGAGTCAAAAGTTAGTGCTTAAGCAAACTGTGTAAAGGAATATAATAGATTAAGAAGAAGCTATGCTCCTCATTTAGGTCAGTATCCTGTGTTTGAAAAACGTGTTGTTTGTCGGAAAAGGAGAATTGAGAATATCTGTAATGAGGATGTACAGAAGAGAAAACAAAAGGAGAGTGATGTGATTCCAAGCAAAAAGAAAAAGGACAATGTTGAAGAGGTTATTGGTTGTCATTTTGAAAATAGCTCTGGTGTCAACTGCTACGCTAATGTAGTGCTGAATGTTGTATTTTATCTTGAAAGTTTGCAAGAGCAGATAATACTAAATCATGAAAAAAGATTCTGTTCTCTGCTGAGTTTTCTTTTTGAGAAGCTGAGTAATGATAAAACTAAAATAGAAAGTGCTTCTGATGTTAGAAAACTTTTAGATGTATGTTCAGGATGTACACAGTTTACTCAAAATGTCCAGCAAGATGCACAGGAATTCTTGATGTATATGCTTATGGTACTGGAAGATGAAGGGGTAGAAATAGAAAATATGTTTGGTCTCTCTTATAAATGGGAACATAGTTGTGAAAACTGTTTGAACACATGCAGCTCTAATGTTGATTCTGAAAGGTTCATATATTTAACATTACCAGAGAGTAAATCAGTGACTTTTAGTAAATTAGTTAAAGATGCAAATCACAACATGGAATGTTCTCAATGTAAATCAGAAATGTTATCAACGTTATTTTTAAAGAAATATGGACAGTATATAATTTTAATGATGCAACGTTGTAGAGCTGATGGAACAAAATTGGACACTTTAATAAAGAAGTTTGCAGGAAATCAATTATCAATATCTGGAAAAACTTTTGTTGCAGTTGCAATAATTTTCCATGATGGACCTTCTATAACTTCTGGTCATTACACAGTTTATCTAAAATGTGAAAAAGGCTGGACACTGTGTAATGATTCTCAATTGATTTTCAAGCAACGTTTGCCTGCAGAATTACCAAATTCCTACTTAATTTTTCTAAAACCAAAATTTTAGATACAAATTGCCTCATCTGAACAAACCATTTTTTCGATTTTATTGGATTACCATTGGTTATTTCTCCAAAAAAGAATTTAAAAATTACCATTTGGCCTCATGGAAAGGTAAACATTTCTCTTGTGGACTTCTTTGACAGATATTATTTTGGTGTATGTGCTAAAGCAACAAGATTTACGGACGTTATTTATTGCAAATAGTTATTGTTCTTAGAAGATATTTTTATTATATATGTTACATTTCTATCAAGGTATGTCTTACTGAGAAGAGATTCAGGGCTTTTTTTAAACAATCTTTCAGATTGTTAATTTTTTTTTGCCCGCTGTTAAGTGAATAATGCAATTGGGTTCACAATTTGCAGTGAAATTCAATATATTCTGAAAACAGCAAAAAAGGGCAAAAAATTACTTTGTTAAATATGAAAATATGTGTACTGTATTCTTAAATGTATTGTTAAATATTAAAACTTTTTTTCTTTTTTTTCAGATCGAGAAAGAAAATTTAGGAAAATTAATCCTTTTTTCTAGCAATTAAAAAAACACATTTATTTATAACTAAGTTATTTTGTTGGTCAGGTAAGTTTGAAATATCTGTATTTCTCACCCCTTCACTTTCATGCTCCCTTTTTTCCACTTATCCTCACTCTGCTTTTCTCATTCCCCTTCTCTCTGTCTTCTTCCTTTACTGCTGTTTCGTAACTCCCTCACTCCTTCTCTACTACTCCACTAGGTTTACTGCATCCATCACTACTTTTTCAAACATGTATCTCTCCCTGTCTCCATGTGTCTCAGTCATTCTAACTGCCTTACTCCTTCTCAGTTCCTTGCTCTCTGTGTCTGATTCTGTCTCTCTCCCTTTGTCTGTCTTACCCTTAATTTCCATTACATCTCTGGGGCAGATTAACAAGGCCTCTGTGCCACCACTACATCACTTTTCATAACGTACTGGTGGCGCAGGGAGCTCCTTCATATTTACAAGGAGAGGAAAAGCCACCCTACGTGACTTTTCCTCTCCTCGTAAATACAGCCACTTCACATGCAGCAGTGTGCGTTGAAGGGGCGTTCCATGGGTGTTGTTTTGGGTGTTCCCACGCAACACACAAAGAACTAGACACATCTCCAGGTTTACGAGAAATCGTAACTCTAGAGATGTGTGTGAATGCTAAGTAACCCTTGAGGTGGTGTTGCGAGGCACAACGAGGAGAAATGTTTTTATTTCTCCTCGTTTTTTCCTCTTTTAGTGCGTCCTCCATTCTACAGCATGCATTGAAAGAGGAAAAAGCCTCTTGTGATTGTTTTTTTGTAGGAAGGTGTCCCTTCCTGCACAAGAACAATCTCCCCACCATGCAAGCATCCTTGTACCATGGTGCAAGGGAACCTGCGCTGGCGCATGGCTGCAATTTGGAGGCCTGCGCAGGGAAAGCATAGAGTTGCGACAAAAAAATCGTATAAAAAATAGAATTAAAAAAAAAGATTAAGTGTTTGGGTGTTGGTTGGTTCTAAAAAGAGCCATTGTGTTAATTGATTGTTTTTTGGTACCTATAAGTAAGTATCGATCCAGTGTCTAAAGATCAAGAGGAAGACTCTGTTCCCTTCATCTGTGAAATGTACTCTTGCTCTTTGTATTGGAAACATAATGTGCTGAACTTCTGACGTCTCTGCACACACAACTGTTACATGATCTAATGCTATGCTAGCAGGCAGAAGTCATGTTGGGCGTAGAAATCATTTAGAAAGGGTTAAAATATGCAACAAAAAAAAAAAGTGTGTTTCACTTTTAAAAAAAGGTGGAGAACTTGAAAAGGGGGCAGGGTACAGAGTTCCTGACCCCCTACCTTTTGACAGGAGGTCCCTGAAGGACCATGAAGGGTGAAAAAAATATTTTATTTTATTAAAAAACACAAGGGGTGCGTGCACCGTGCGCGCACGGCGGGGAAAAAAATAAAATAAAAATGATTAAAAAAAACAAAATTTTTGTAGATGTTAGGTGGCTCTAAAAAGAGCCGTTGTGTTAATAGAGGGACAGAGGAAGGAAAGAATGGCAATATAATTTTTGCCGCACGTGTGCTGCCGTATCTTGTTCTCTATTAGGGGAATGCTGGTCTCCCCCAAAGCAAGAAGAGCATAACACGTATTGCAACGTATATGCACCCTCTCAAACAGAGGGTGAATGTCCAGAGGAGCAGAAGAAGGTGAAGCTGCCACCGCAGAGGAAGTGCTCGGCTGAGCTGCCAATGATGTACTCAGCTGAGCTGCTGCGGATGTACTCGGC
This sequence comes from Triturus cristatus, assembly GCF_964204655.1. NCBI lineage: Eukaryota > Metazoa > Chordata > Amphibia > Caudata > Salamandridae > Triturus > Triturus cristatus. Next base: position 325,408,074 of record NC_140579.1, read on the forward strand.
TGAGCTGCAGGAGGGTTTTCTCTAGTAGCTCAAGCATAAGTCACAGGATGTACATCCCTAATGTGCCTGATCATAGTGTAGATACTAAAAGAGTACTTCTTCTTAGGATCTCCTCTAGATAAGACACGTTTGCAAAGAATGCAGGTGACTTTGGGAGCATTCACTTTCTTCTGCCCCTGTGGAAATGTACAAAATTGCCAGACAAAAGAATCTTTCTGTTTCCGCTGTCTCTGTCTCACAAGGGTGTTGTTTCTTGATCACATGACTTACCGTGCGCGCACCGTACGCTTACGGTGCGCGCACAGTACAAGCACACATGCGCGTACGTAAGACACGCGCATGCGCGTACGGAGCACGCGCGTACGACGCACGCGCGCATGCGCATTCGGAGCACGCGCGCATGCACGTACGGCAGACCCGCGTACGGAGCACGCGCGCATGCGCAAAAAGAACACGTGCGCATGCGCGTACGGAGCACGCGTGTACGCACCGCAGACAAAGTACGCATGCGTACCTAAATCACGTACGCATGCGCAGACGGAGCACGTACGCATGCAAACTACATGTACGCACCGTACTTGTACCGTACCGTGCGCGCACCGTAAGCTTACGGTGCGCGCACGGTAAAAAAAACCTTTAAAAAAAAAAAAGGTTTACAGGTTTTTAGAAGATATTAACTACGCTGTTCAACTATATCTAAACATTTTTCAAAAAAGGTGAGCCATTCCATATTGCAGGATACAGTAAATCTATAATTATATACATAGGTAGCATATTGTTAAAAAAATAAATAAATAATAGAATAAAACATTCATAAATTAGCATTTAAAAAACCTTTGAAATTCACAGAAAAAACCATAGGTTTCACACACGTTATAGTTAGGAATTAGCATTTAAAAAACCGTACAAATTCACTGAAAAAACCATAGGTTTCACACACGTTATAGTTAGGAATTAGCATTTAAAAAACCTTGCAAATTCACTGAAAAAACCATAGGTTTCACACATGTTATAGTTAGCTGGACATTTCACTCGTACAAAACCATTGAAATTCCCCCGTTATAGTTAGTTCAGCTCACTATAACTCGCGCGCCCGCAATCCACTGCTGATGACGTCACATATTACATCACTCATGACATGGTCAGTGACATCACTCATGACATCACTGATGACATCTCAAATGACATCACTGATGACATCACTGATAACGTCATCCATGTGAAAAATGACCACATCTTCTCACACCCTAACATAACCTTTCAAACACCGACTGAAAATTTCAGAGTTACATTCTCAAAACCATACGTACTCCAATACCAATAACTACATACTCACTTATTAACTCTTAGGTCTACATACAACTCCACTCATTTCATGCACTCATACTTACAGTCACTCCATACAAGACTATCATATGCATTTACACACCTATATAGACACTCACACACCGCCAATCATCCATTGAGGTTCTGACACACCTAGTCAGTCGTGCAAGTAATTAAACACAGTCCTATTTACTCACCTATACAGTTAAACACACTCAAGTTCACTTACTCATAAAAATAGTACCACATTCTTACGCTCTTATACAATCATTGATACAAGCACACACGCATCCATACAGCCACTCTCACAATCACACACTCTCACATATACCCACTTATATACTCTTACACACATATATACTGCCTTTCACATATGTACTTAGTCACACATGTACCACTGAGCTATACATTCAATCCCTAACACACCCATACATACACTCATCCAATCATACAGTCCCTCACAGATGCACACTTAAAACCATGCATCCATAGAATCACCCACTCACACATCTATGCACAGAGTAACACACACCCTACCCACACAAACACACAGGCACCCATACAGATACTCAGACAACCAATCAATAACCCATATAGACACTAATATAGCTATTCACAAAACCATGGAGCCACTTAGACACCAACACACAGACACATACAGACATTTACACAGTTAAGTCACTAGTCTGCAGTAAGATACATATAATGACACACTTATAGAGTCAGTTACGCACCACAGAAAATCGTCCATTTACACACTTGTACACCCACTCATTCTTCAACAGGCCTTTCCCTATATTTATTAAACATATTAAAACTGTTCAGAAACACATACTCAATGGATGATGTCATCAGTGATGTCATCAGTGATGTCATTTGAGATGTCATCAGTGATGTCATGAGTGATGTCACTGACCATGTCATAAGTGATGTAATATGTGACGTCATCAGCAGTGGATTGCGGGCGCACGAGTTATAGTTACCTGAACTAACTATAACGGGGGAATTTCAATGGTTTTGTACGAGTGAAATGTCCAGCTAACTATAACATGTGGGAAACCTATGTTTTTTTCAGTGAATTTGCAAGGTTTTTTAAATGCTAATTCCTAACTATAACATGTGTGAAACCTATGGTTTTTTCAGTGAATATATATATATATATATATAGATATATATATATATATATTATCTACTGGCGGTCGCCAGTAGATAGTTATAGTTAGGACCGAGTTCCCATAGGAAATCTGAAAATTCTATTTTGAATAACTTTGGCGCCGGTTGACTTATCTTCGTGAAATTTTCAAAACTAATGGGGCGCTCCGCTCAGCTCCTACCCTGAAAGTCTCAGGGTGATTCGTCAAGCGGGGGCTGAGAAAAAAGGGGGGTCCCAAAACGCGTTTTCCCCATGCATTTTCCCATAGGACCTTTAGTCGAAGGTGCAGCTCGAACGGCTGAACAGAATTACTTGAAATTTGGCAAAGAGGTAGTCCTCAGGTCAGGCATGTGCCTTTTGCTTAAATGGTGTCAATCTGTTCAGTAGTTCCTGAGAAAATCAAAAGTAAAATCACATATATATCTGGGCGGAGCCTCACCACACATCTCATCGTGAGATCTGATTGGCTGTCAGCACTTCATCCAAGAAGTGTTGGCAGCCATCTTGGGACCAATATACATGATAGCACCTCATTAAAAAGCATTGCAGTTAATAGAATGTTTTAAGACTTTAGTTACATTATAAATCATTTGTTGATGGTACCATACTCATTTTAGGAATTGTGGTGTGTTCTAAGGTGATTTTACCATGTGAAAAAGCCTTCTGCTGTGATATCATGAATCATGCTTGAGAGCAAACTATTTTTTCCTGCTTTTCCCACAGAGGTTTGGAAGGTGATCTATAAGCTAAACTGAGAGCATATTTTCTGTAAATTCACATTATCTTTCTCAGTCTTGTGAGAATGAAGTCTGACATTCTCAGTAAAACATGTACATCCAACAAGGGCAGAGACTGTCAGTTGATTCCTTTGTGTTCTACTGCAGCGTCCCAGAGTGTTCTAAAGAACAACTAGAGCGCTAACAGTCCTACTTATGACAAACGTACGGCACACCTGAAGCCATCTTGGTTGGAATAAAGTGGTAACTCTTAAAACATTTAATTTAAAAAGGAACAAAATGAGGGGGTTCATTTTGCCATAGAAAGTATGATTAGTGCTGCAGAAAGAAAAATTAAGGCACATTTTGAGTGACTTCTCAAAACCTCTTCCATTTCATTAAAAAATTCTGACATGCAGACTGAAACATGCACTTTCAATACCAGCAGCAGACTTCCCTCTTGACCAGTAGCTTTACTACAGTGACCTAATGAGCAACTAGAGTGCTAACATTCTGAATTTATGGCAAATGTGTGACACATCTGAATGCCTTCTTGATGGAACCAAAGTAAAAAACTGAAAGCATTTAATACTGAGAATACTGCAGGAAATTAGGAAATTTCATAACAAATAAATCTCCCAAGATGGCCACCAGAGACAAAAGAGCCCAAATGTAGCCCAAATATCACCCATATGTAGCCCAAGTATAGCCCAATGACAGAATGTCCCAGAGTGTTCTAACGAACAACTAGAGAACAACTAGAGCGCTAACAGTCTTACTTATGATAAAAGTATGGTACACCTGAAGCCATCTTGATTGGAATAAAGTGGTAACACGTAAAACATTTAATTTACATAGGAACAAAATGAGGGGGTTCATTTTGCCATAGAAATTATGATTAGTTCTGCAGAAATAAAAATTAGGGCACATTTTGACTTCTCAAATCCTCTTCTATTTCATAAAAAAACTCTGGCATGCAGACTGAAACATACACTTTGAATACCAGCAGCAGACTTCCCTGGTGAGCAGTAGTTTTACTACAGTGATCTAATGAGCAACTAGAGTGCTAACATTCAGAATTGATGGCAAATGTGTGACACATCTGAATGCCTTCTTGATGGAACCAAAATAAAAAACTGAAAGTATTCCCACTGAGGAGACTGCAGTAAATGAGGAAATTAGGAAACTTCATAACAAATAAATCTCCCAAGATGGCCACCAGAGACAAAAGAGCCCAAATGTAGCCCAAATATCACCCAGATGTAGCCCAAGTATAGCCCAAAGACAGAATGTCCCAGAGTGTTCTTAAGAACAACTAGAGTGCTTACTGTCTAACTTATGACAAAAGTATGGCACACCTGAAGCCATCTTGATTGGAATAAACTGGTAACACTTAAAACATTTAATTTAAAAAGGAACACAATGAGGGGGTTCATTTTGCCATAGAAAGTATGATTAGTGCTGCAGAAAGAAAAATTAAGGCACATTTTGAGTGACTTCTCAAAACCTCTTCCATTTCATTAAAAAATTCTGACATGCAGACTGAAACATGCACTTTCAATACCAGCAGCAGACTTCCCTCTTGACCAGTAGCTTTACTACAGTGACCTAATGAGCAACTAGAGTGCTAACATTCTGAATTTATGGCAAATGTGTGACACATCTGAATGCCTTCTTGATGGAATCAGAGTAAAAAACTGAAAGTATTTCCTACTGAGGAGACTGTAGTAAATGAGGACATTAGGAAACCTCATAACAAATAAGTCTCCCAAAATGGCCACCAGAGACAAAAGAGCCCAAATATAGCCCAAATATAGCCCAAATATCACCCAGATGTAGCCCAAGTATAGCCCAATGACAGAATGTCCCAGAGTGTTCTAACGAACAACTAGAGCGCTAACAGTCTTACTTATGACAAAAGTATGGCACACCTGAAGCCATCTTGATTGGAATAAAGTGGTAACACTTAAAACATTTAATTTACAAAGGAACAAAATGAGGGGGTTCATTTTGCCATAGAAATTATGATTAGTGCTTCAGAAAGAAAAATTAGGGCACATTTTGACTTCTCAAATCCTCTTCTATTTCATAAAACAATTCTGACATGCAGACTGAAACATGCACTTTGAATACCAGCAGCAGACTTCCCTGGTGAGCAGTAGCTTTACTACAGTGATCTAATGAGCAACTAGAGTGCTAACATTCAGAATTTATGGCAAATGTGTGACACATCTGAATGCCTTCTTGATGGAACCAAAGTAAAAAACTGAAAGCATTTAATACTGAGAATACTGCAGGAAATTAGGAAATTTCATAACAAATAAATCTCCCAAGATGGCCACCAGAGACAAAAGAGCCCAAATGTAGCCCAAATATCACCCATATGTAGCCCAAGTATAGCCCAATGACAGAATGTCCCAGAGTGTTCTAACGAACAACTAGAGAACAACTAGAGCGCTAACAGTCTTACTTATGATAAAAGTATGGTACACCTGAAGCCATCTTGATTGGAATAAAGTGGTAACACGTAAAACATTTAATTTACATAGGAACAAAATGAGGGGGTTCATTTTGCCATAGAAATTATGATTAGTGCTTCAGAAAGAAAAATTAGGGCACATTTTGACTTCTCAAATCCTCTTCTATTTCATAAAAAAATTCTGACATGCAGACTGAAACATGCACTTTGAATACCAGCAGCAGACTTCCCTGGTGAGCAGTAGCTTTACTACAGTGATCTAATGAGCAACTAGAGTGCTAACATTCAGAATTTATGGCAAATGTGTGACACATCTGAATGCCTTCTTGATGGAACCAAAGTAAAAAACTGAAAGCATTTAATACTGAGAATACTGCAGGAAATTAGGAAATTTCATAACAAATAAATCTCCCAAGATGGCCACCAGAGACAAAAGAGCCCAAATGTAGCCCAAATATCACCCATATGTAGCCCAAGTATAGCCCAATGACAGAATGTCCCAGAGTGTTCTAACGAACAACTAGAGAACAACTAGAGCGCTAACAGTCTTACTTATGATAAAAGTATGGTACACCTGAAGCCATCTTGATTGGAATAAAGTGGTAACACGTAAAACATTTAATTTACATAGGAACAAAATGAGGGGGTTCATTTTGCCATAGAAATTATGATTAGTTCTGCAGAAATAAAAATTAGGGCACATTTTGACTTCTCAAATCCTCTTCTATTTCATAAAAAAACTCTGGCATGCAGACTGAAACATACACTTTTAATACCAGCAGCAGACTTCCGTGGTGAGCAGTAGCTTTACTACAGTGATCTAATGAGCAACTAGAGTGCTAACATTCAGAATTTATGGCAAATGTGTGACATATCTGAATACCTTCTTGATGGAATCAAAGTAAAAAACTGAAAGCATTTCCTACTGAGGAGACTGCAGTAAATGAGGAAATTAGGAAACTTCATAACAAATAAATCTCCCAAGATGGCCACCAGAGACAAAAGAGCCCAAATGCAGCACAAATATCACCCAGATGTAGCCCACATGTAGCCCAAGGACAGAAGTGTGCAAAACACTTATTTTTTGTGTATTTGCAGTTTTATACAGTGCAGACTTGTCAGGTATTGGAGTGCTTTACATGAGCATTGGTTACATCACACAAGATCAAATTCATTTTGGTTGTAGACATGGGGAGATTAAGTGATTTGACCAGAATCACAGAATGTTGAGCTGAAGCAGAAACTCCAACCTGGTTCCCCAGTTGCAACGTCTGCAGCTCTGGAAGTAACACCACATCCTCTCCCCTAGGTGCAACATTTAATCAAGTGGTCAACTGGATAAAAAAACATAAAGATTACAAATAATTTAAAAGTTCTTTGTCGCTATTTGAAAACTCAGTAAATATGTCCTCATTTTAGTTTTTTAGAGCACTAACAATAATTTTGATGCAAATAAGACTCTCTCATATATGTAATTTCTAAAGGAAATACTCTAGGGATTACAGTTTTGATTACATCAAGATGACGTCAGGCGTTCCACACTTTTGTAATAAATATAGAATGTTAGCAATCTAGTGGTTCATTGGGATACTGTTGAGAGGCAGAGGCCAGGGGCACAGACTCTGAAAATTGAAGGCAGGTAGGAGAGTGCAGATGCAACAATTTGACCACACTGGGCAGGCAGGAAGGGCAGTGGCAGCACAACAGGCTATGGAGGGCAGTGGAAAGGGGGGCAGGGGCAACAAACCAACAATACAGGACTGGCAAGAGAGGCTGTGGCAATATAATAGACCACTGTGGGCAGAAGGAAGAGGCAGTGGTAGTACAACCATACATGCCAACAGACCCGTTTCAGCCAGGAAACGTCTAATGTTTTTAAGCTCAAATGGGCTTTATTTGATCTGTCTCCTGTCTACAATCTCCTCGTTTTCAATGTAACTCAAAGGGGAAAATCAATACCCCAGTTTTTTTTCAAAATCTCCCTCTTACCAAGTTCAAAATGTTCGCACTTATGGTACATTGGATCATGGTAGGCAGGAGGAATTGGGGTAGGGACATGGACTCGGATAACAGAGGACAGGAGGGACATGGAGAGGTGCAACAAACTGACCCTACAGGGCAGGCATCAGGGTTTGCATCAGCACAATACACCACACAGCGCATGCAGGACGGGAGTGCAGCACAACAATCCATAGAAAGCAATAGGGAAGGGACAGGACTATGCACATGGACAACAGAGAACAGAGGGAAAAGAGGCAATGGTAGCTAGCTGACCATAATGGACAGACAGGAGAGAAAGCTGCAGCATAATAGACCATAAAGGGCAGGAGGGACGGATCAGGGGCATTACAATGGAACAGACAAGCCAGGAGGGAGAGAATAGGGGTCTGCACATGGAAACAGAGGGCTGGGGGCAAGGGGGCAGGGCAGGAGCAGCAAGATGACCATGGAGGTCAGGCAGGTTAGGCACTAGAAAAAAGACACACCATGGAGAGCAACAATGAGACTATAATGGCATACACACAGACCATGGAGGGAAGGTGGGAGGGGGTCAGGGGCAGCTAGCTGACCACACAGGGAAGGTGGGAAGGGCCATGGCAGCACAGAAGACCATGCATGGCAAGCAGGAGGGTTAGTGGCAGCACAATGGCTATGATGGGGAAGAAGGAATGTGCAGTGGCATGCACAAAGGACCATGGAGGATAGAAGGGAGGGTCAGGGCCTGGGCACAGACAAGAGAGTTCAGGAGAAGGGGCCTCACAACAGACCGCGCGGGGCAGGAAAGAGGAGCAGTTGCAGCACAACAGACCAGGGAGGGCAGAAGGGTGTGGCAGTAAAATGGACCATGGAGGACAGGGGGAAGGGGATAGGGGCATGGCATGTGGACAGGCAGGGTGGAGGTGGCAGGCACAGGTTACAGTCATCTGACAATGCTAGGTAGGTGGGAGGGGAGTGGCAGCTCAACAGAACACTCAGAGTAGATAGGAGTGGCAGGTCCATGGAACATGGTGGGCAAAAAGGATGGAGCAGTGGCATGCACAAAGACATCGGAGGGCAGGGGGAGGGAGAATAGGGGCAGCAAGCTAAGCACAGAGGCTAAGCAGGAGGTCAATGATGGGCCATAGAATTGGGCAATGGAGGGCAGGAGGAGTGGACTGGTACATCATGCTAAATGGAGGGCAGTGGCAGCACATTAGACCATGCATGGCAGAAGGGAGGAGGCTAGTCCATGGATTCAGACAACAGAGGATAGGGAGGAGGTGGATGGGGCAGCAAGCTAACTGTTCAGAGAAGGTGGGTATTAGGAACGTTATTGTTTTTAAAATGTGTGTCTGTGCGAACTACTTAAAATATGAACAAGTATGTAGCATAATCTCACTTTTATTCAGGAAGAAGAGGACGTTTGTGACTGTGACTCCAGGCTCACTTGGCAGAAACACCCCCTGACCCTCCACCCCCCATTGCAAAATGTAATGCCCGTGAAAAGGGTAGGTGGACGCAGTGTTATATAGAACATAGTCCTGAGAGCACGATTGAAAATGAAAACTAGATATAGTATATGGTATAAACTATGCACCAAAAAGGGTGATATAAGATGAACCGGGGCGTGAAATATAATATGCAATACATTGTGCGCAATGACAGATTCATTGGAGAGCGCGAGATAGCACAGGCACTAGCGCGTGCTATGCGATATGCGCCTTGGAGTGTAATATGCACAGGGCAGTGTTGTGTAACCTAACTAGTCTCTAAAGTTGTAATATAAAATATGTGCTGGGGAGTGTAACGTTGCATATGCACTGTGACAAAGATATGGATCCCAGATTGTATTATGTATGGCATAGCGCTGTGCGTTATATCATAGGCATTGAGGAAAGCACGTTAGATGGGGCAATATAACCCGTGCGAAGGCAAGTGTGGCATGACATATTCACGGGGTGGTGTTACAGTGCACATGGGCTAGAGTGTCATAGCATACGCACTAGCTGGTGGAATACAACACAGAGGTGTGAGGCACTCGGCGGGCACTGGTGGGTGTAACACAGCATTGGGCTCAGCCAGGAGCACGCTGTGACTCTCAAGTGAAGCTCGTCTCCTTTCCAGAGAGTAAAATAAAAAGTATTACACATCCGGCAGTGGATGTGTGTTTTATTAACCGTGAGGGGGTTTCTTGCATAGTTTGGTGGAATTTTTGTTGAATCCCCTTTGAATGGCTTGGTGTACGTGTATATTAAATGTGGCCGTCAAAAGCTACCCATGTTTGTATAAATAAACAACAAGGGTGTCTACTTGGAGAGTACCCACCGGCGGGGGCGCCGGGATTAGGCACGGTAGGGCGTCAGACACGTCAGAGCTTCACTAGCGGTGTAAATACATTCCATGTGGATTCATTCTATGCATAGTCGCCTTTTAATGAATATCACGCAAATCGTCATGGTGATAGGTAAATACGGTTTGTCCAGCATGTCCTAGGTGTTTCTATAAATATATATATTTTTTAAATAATAAAAAACAAAGGCCGGCCCCGGGGGATAGTGTCCCCGAGGCCATAAGTGGCCTGAGGAGGGGGAAACGCACCTCCCCTCCTAAAGAATAAAAAAAAAAAAGGCCATGACCCGGGGGTTGGGGTCCCCGGGGCCGATTAAGGCATTGGGAGGGCCAAATTAAGTTTTTTTCAACAAAAAAGATTAGGGTGCAGGCCCTGGGGGATGGGGTCCCCAGGGCCAGTAAATAAGAAAAAGAAGGGGGGGGGGCACACAGCCCTCCTTCTTAAAAAAATAAAATAAATAAAAGACCGGCATCGCGCCGGAGTCCATGCCCCCTCCTTGCAGCACTCTGCAAATGCGCCCCCTGGCCAGTTGTGAGTTGGGGAATTAATTCCCCTTCAATACTGAGGGTCCCTGAGGGCCAACTAGCCCAACAGGTATCTCCAGTATGCGCCAGGGAGCTGCGTTGCAGACAGGTGTTCTGAGGCCACGCCCCTTTTTACACCTCTATGCAACGCAGCTCTGTGGCGCTTACTGGAGGTACCTAGTGGGCTAGTTTGACCCTAGGGACCCTTAGGATTCAAGGGGAGTTAATCTCTCAACTTAGAACGGCCACAGGGTGCGTTTACACAGTGGTGAAGGGAGGGCACGGGGCCTGAGGTGAGGTGTGCAAACATGCCCTATGGCGCGTTTTAAGTTGGGGAAATAATTCCCCTTCAATCCTGAGGGCCCCTGGAGGGCTAACTAGCCCACCAGGTGCTTCCAGTAAGTGCCACTGAGCTGCGTTGCAGAGAGGTGGTCCAGGCCGTGCCACTTTTTACACCTCTCTGCAACGCAGCTCTGTGGCGCTTACTGGAGGTACCTAGTGGGCTAGATGGACCCTAGGGACCCTCAGGATTCAAATGAACTTAATCTCCCAACTAAAAACGGCCACAGGGCGTGTTTACACAGTGGTGAAGGGAGAGGACGGGTCCTGAGTTAACGTGTGCAAATAAACCCTGTGGCGCGTTTTAAGTTGGGGAAATAATTCCCCTTCAATCCTGAGGGACCCTGGGGGCCAACTAGCCCACCAGGTGCTTCCAGTAAGCGCCACTGCGCTGCGTTGCAGAGAGGTGGTCTAGGCCGTGCCCCTTTTTACATCTCTCTGCAACACAGCTCTGTGGCGCTTACTGGAGGTACCTAGTGGTCTAGTTGGACCCTAGGGACCCTCAGGATTCAAGGGGACTTAATCTCCCAACTAAAAACGTCCACAGGGCGTGTTTACACAGTGGTGAAGGGAGGGGACGGGTCCTGAGTTAACGTGTGCAAACAAACCCTGTGGCGTGTTTTAAGTTGGGGAAATAATTCCCCTTCAATCCTGAGGGACCCTGGGGGCCAAATAGCCCACCAGGTGCTTCCAGTAAGCGCCACTGCGCTGCGTTGCAGAGAGGTGGTCTAGGCCTTGCCCCTTTTTACATCTCTCTGCAACGCAGCTCTGTGGCGCTTACCAGAGGTATCTAGTGGTCTAGTTGGACCCTAGGGACCCTCAGGATTCAAGGGGACTTAATCTTCCAACTTAAAACGGCCACAGAGCGTGTTTATACAGTGGGGAAGTGAGGGGACGGTGCCTGAGGTGACGTGTGCAAACACGCCCTGTGGCGCGTTTTAAGAGGTAGTTTTAATCCCCTGCCCTATTATATACTAGGGGCTTATAGAGGAGGTCATGCTGATCACAGGGGGACCCCAACGCATAGTGTTCCCTAGTGTATGTAGGTGTTTTCACTGTATTCTGAGTGTCTTTTAACATAGCACTGGCTCTAGGACTGGTTAGTCAGACTCAGTTACCACCAGTATCCGAAAGTTGAGGGTACAGGATGATTTTGCAACAAGGCTTCTTTCTGCTCTTCTGTTTGTTCTTTCTGCACGTTATCCTTCTTCCTGCACTTTTCTTCGTCTTTGAGGACTTCTGTTGCTTCTTTCTACATTTCTTTTTTTTCTTTCTGTGCGTTTTTTCTTCTTTCTTCACATGTCCTATCTCTGTAGGCATAGTTAGAAATTAGCATTTAAAAATCCTTTGAAATTCACTGAAAAAACCATAGGTTTCAGGCACATTATAGTTAGGAATTAGCATTTAAAAAACCTTAGAAATTCAATGAAAAAACCATAGGTTTCAGGGGTGTTATAGTTAGCTGGACTTTTCACTCGTACAAAACCATTGAAATTCCCCCGTTATAGTTAGTCCAGCTAACTATAACTCGCGCGCCCGCAATGCACTGCTGATGACGTCACATATTACATCACTCATGAAATGGTCAGTGACATCACTCATGACATCACTGATGATATCTCAAATGACATCACTGATGACAACATCCTTGTGATTGAGAGGCAGACCTCCTCTCCCCCTAATATAACCTTTGATACACACATTCAAAAATAGAAACTAAAATTTTCAAAACAATGGACATACCAATATCAGTTACAACAACCTATTCAGTAATTCTAAGATCCACATACACATCCACTCATTCACCAACAGTCCTATACAGTCACTCATACATGTACTCACTCATCATATGTACTCATACACCTATACATCCTGTTACACAACGCCACTCATCCATAGAGTTACTCACACACATAGTCACTCATGCTAATAAAGAATCAAATATCCATTTACTTGCATATACAGTTATACACATGCCACCACACTTACTTCTCCAGAAACTTACACATACTTAGTCTTTTCAACAATAACTTATAGAAACACATACTTATTCATACAGGAACTCTTTCAATCTCTCACTCTCACATATACTCACTTATATACACCAATAGTCACATATACTAGTTTAAAACATATGTAGTTACTCATAAAGACACTATTGAGACAGTCATTCACTCACTAACACACCCATGCACACACTCATCCACCCATACAGTCCTGCACACATGCTGTCTTCAACACATACAAAAAGTGAGTCACTCATTCATGCACCTATGCACTACGTAATACCCCCACCGAACCATACAGACACTCAGACACTCATACTGATACTCAAAAAACCAACTAATAACCTATATAAGCACTCATGTAGCTACTTACCAACCCATGCAGCCACTCATACACAAAGTGAGAGACTGATACAGATATTTACATATTTAAACATTACTCACTAAGCCATGTATTCACTATGATACACTTAATCAGTCAGTTACACAATACATTTTTCATAAAAAAATAATCCATTTAGACACTTATATACCCATTTATTCTTCCATCGACCTTGAGATATACATATATAAAACATATGTAATTTTCAGAAAAACACACATTCACTGGATGATGTCATCAGTGATATCATCAGTGATGTCATTTGAGATGTCATCAGTGATGTCATCAGTGATGTCACTGACCATGTCATGAGTGATGTAATATGTGACGTCATCAGCAGTGCATTGCGGGCGCGCGAGTTATAGTTAGCTGAACTAACTATAACGGGGGAATTTCAATGGTTTTGTACGAGTGAAAAGTCCAGCTAACTATAACGCCCCTGAAACCTATGGTTTTTTCAGTGAATTTCTAAGGTTTTTTAAATGCTAATTCCTAACTATAACGTGCCTGAAACCTATGGTTTTTTCAGTGAATATATATATATATATATATATATATATATATATATATATATATATATATATATATATATATATATATATATGTAAATTCAATGAAAAAACCAAAGGTTTCACACATGTTGTAGTTAGATGGACATTTCACTCGTAAAAAACCAATGAAATTTCCCCGTTATAGTTAGTTCAGCTAACTATAACTCGCGCGCCCGCAATGGACTACTGATGACGTCACATATTACATCACTCATGACATGGTCACTGACATCACTCATGACATCACTGATGACATCTCAAATGACATCACTGATGACATCACTGATGACATCATCCTTGTGATTGTGTGTTTTTCTGAAAATTAAATATGTTTTATATTTATGTATATCTCAAGGTCAATGGAAGAATAAATTGGTATTTTTAGTGTAACTGACTGATTAAGTGTATCATAGTGAATAAATGGCTTACTGAGTAATCTTTAAATATGAAAATATCTGTATCAGTTTCTTACTTTGTGTATAAGTGGCTGCATGGGTTGGTGAGTAGCTACATGAGTGTCTATATAGGTTATTAGTTGGTTTTTTGTCAGTATGAGTGTCTGAGTGTCTGTATGGTTCGGTGGGGGGTATTACGTAGTGCATAGGTGCATGAATGAGTGACTCACTGTTTGTATGTGTTGAAGACAGCATGTGTGCAGGACTGTATGGGTGGATGAGTGTGTGCATGGGTGTGTTAGTGAGTGAATGACTGTCTCAATAGTGTCTCCATGAGTAACTACATATGTTTATAATTAGTATATGTGACTATTGGTGTATATAAGTGAGTATATGTGATTGAAAGAGTTCCTGTATGAATAAGTATGTGTTTCTATAAGTGATTGTTTAAAAGACTAAGTATGTGTAAGTTTCTGTAGAAGTAGGTGTGGTGGTGTGTGTATAACTGTATATGCAAGTAAATGGATGTTTGATTCTTCATTAGCATGAGTAACTATGTGTGTGAGTAACTCTATGGATGAGTGGCGTTGTGTAACAGGATGTATAGGTGTATGAATACATATGATGAGTGAGTACATGTATGAGTGACTGTAGAGGACTGTTGGTGAATGAGTGGATGTGTATGTGGTTCTTCGAATTACTGAATAGGTTGTTGTAACTGATATTGATATGTTCATTATTTTGTACATTTTAGTTTCTATTTTTGAATGTGTGTATTAAAGGTTATATTAGGGGAAGAAGAGGTCTGCTACTCTTTCACAAGGATGATGTCATGAGTGATGTCATCAGTGATGTCATTTGAGATGTCATCAGTGATGTCATGAGTGATGTCAGTGACCATGTCATGAGTGATGTAATATGTGACGTCATCAGTAGTGCATTGCGGGCGCGCGAGTTATAGTTAGCTGAACTAACTATAACGGGGAAATTTCATTGGTTTTTTACGAGTGAAATGTCCATCTAACTATAACATGTGTGAAACCTTTGGTTTTTTTATTGAATTTCTAAGGTTTTTTAAATGCTAATTCCTAACTATAACGTGTGTGAAACCTATGGTTTTTTCAGTGAATTTGTAAGGTTTTTTAAATGCTAATCCCTAACTATAACATGTTTGAAACCTATTGTTTTTTCAGTGAATTTGCAAGGTTTTTAAAATGCTAATTTCTAACTATAACGTGTGTGAAACCCATGGTTTTTTCAGTGAATTTTTACGGATTTTTAAATGCAAATTTTTTTTTGTCATTTTTTGTAAGCCTTTGTATAAAATAATATATGTACTATATCCTGCATTATGGAAAGGTTTTTTTTTTTTATGCATTTTATTCCGTGCGCGTACGGTAAGCTGACGGTACGCGCTTCGTACGTCATAAGTACGGTGCGCGTACGTGATACGTGCGTGACGTATGCGTACACCCGGAAGCAACGTCGCGGGTACGCAGGGGCGTGTAATGCGCGATACGCAATACGTGCGTGACGTACGCGTACACCCGGAAGCAACGTCGCGGTTACGCAGGGGCGTATAATGCGCATGCGCGAGTGTGACGTACGCGCTTCGTAAGCGCACCGTAAGCGTCACGTGCGCGCACGGCAGGTCATGTGACTTACAAAGAACACTTTTTATTGGTTGAAATTACTTTTACTTCCAGAAACTTCCCACACCACACCCATTCCCCTCATTACTGCTTGAAAGAACACTTTTCATTGGTTGAAACTACTTTCAGTTCCAGATTCTTCCCACACCACACCCATTCCCCTCATTTCTGCTTGTGATTCTCTAGGAGCAGGAGCTGGATTGACATTGGGATACAATGGCAGAACAGCAGACCTCTTCTGAGAGTGAGGCTAGCAGCACCACCATGATCCAGAGAAGGAGGAAACAAAAGACTTCTTTTGTATGGGAGTATTTCACTTTTCCAGAGGGGGAGAAAAAGGTGAATGCTCAATTGGTCACTTGCATACTTTGTGGTCGTGTTTTATCAAGAGGAAATCCAAGGAAGAAATATTCCTTTGGAAATCACTCTATGAAGAGACACCTCCAGGACAGACACCCAAGGACCTTTGCTCGACATACTGGAGAAAACTCTTCAGTAAGTCACCAGAGCCCAGCCTCAGATGCTCAGCCGAGTACATCATCGGCAGCTCAGCTGAGCCCTTCCTCTGTTGTTGGAGCATCACCTTCTTCTTTTCCTGTGGACACCAACCCTCGATTTGGGAGGGTTGAAATGAGGTGTACAAGATGTGGTGGTCTTATTGTTTTTGGGGAGATCAGTCTTCCCCTTATTAACAATAAGATAGACCAGCATGTTTGTAGACGCTCATAATACTCCCATTCTTTCTTTCCACCATCCCTGTATGAACCCAACGGCTCTTATAAGAGCCAACCTTACCTCTCAATTTTTTTTTATTTTTTCTTTGAAACTTTTTTTTTTTTTTTTTTTACCGTAAGCGTATTTTTTTTTTTTTTTTAAAAAACACTAAAAATCAATTACCACATCTCAAGATCCTTGAGAAATTAATAACTAATTTTTAAAAATCTTTTTGAGATAAAGTGGAAGAAAGAGACCTTCTAATTTCTCACTTACCTGTCCCACCCAACAATTTAATTTATAATTAAAATGTAATTGTATCACTTTTACAGACTGACACATTATGAATCCACTTTTCAGATTTTTTTAAAAGCACATGTCCAAACTGCTTTTTCAGACCACCACCATGTGTAACCTGGGTGACTGCCTACATTCCAGCAAGGGCAACCAGCCTTAGTGATGCTGAATGTATTTGCATTACTGACTGAAACCTCAAACCCCACTCGCTTGTAAATACTGTGCATGATTCCACATGGTAAGCAGCTGGGTGTGTGCTAAGAGTCTGCTTCTGCACCAAAAATGGCTCCCCCTTTCCATCTAATGCAACTGTGAAATCACCAGAGCAACACGCAATAAATCTCTGCCTATAATTCCTCTTTGCACACAGAGTCATGTTTTCACATTAGTCACAAAACGAAATTTCTTTGGCAATTTGAAAGCACACTTACTGCTCTTTTTTTTGACAAGTGATAATCACTTTTACAGACTGACACATTATGAATCCACTTTTCAGATTTTTTTAAAAGCACATGTCCAAACTGCTTTTTCAGACCACCACCATGTGTAACCTGGGTGACTGCCTACATTCCAGCAAGGGCAACCAGCCTTAGTGATGCTGAATGTATTTGCATTACTGAGTCCAACCTCAAACCCTTAAACTATTCTTTTTTTATACCAGTACACCTTAATTTATCGTGAAAACATAGTCCATATTATTTTACATGTTCCTCACATTTAAATTTCTCCCAAAACAGAAAATGATAAACACAACTTCAACAAAAGGAATTCCATTTCTATTATTCATTTCTTAATTTACCATATACATCCCCTCTCAAACTGTAAACTCACCTTTAAAATTAGTTAGTTGTGAAAGAAATGTGGCACTCAAACAGCAGATTATCAGAGCCAGGATCTCTCTTCTGTACACCTCTCTCCTCTAAGCAGAACCAGATAATGGCAAACTTTCCCTCTTTTTTTCCACACATATACATGTTAGTTTCAAATCTCAGTACTTGCCCCTTTTTTTCAAATGTAATCACACATTTCTATTGGTTGAAAACCAACCCTTTTCCAAAAGTACCCTTCCCACAACTTGACTTCTGCCTAGTACCCTTCCCCCAACTTGACTTCTGCCTGCTACCATAGCAACAGCTCATGGAACACTGCTGTGTGGAGTTAGGTCAGAAGTTCACCAAACAATGTTTCATTTCCACAGAGCAAGAGTGCTTGACTTTTCAAACCTAACATCAAATCCAAAGTACTGTTCTTTGGTAACACATTTTTCTGTACCAATACAAAACATGCTTCTATTAATTTACCCATGCAGCCTAGTTTTTATTCTAGAATGGTATGAAACAGCCAATCAGTTCTTTTTTTTATGAAAAAAATATGTATTCCTCCATTTCCAAACTGTCTTTCATTTCATTTTCCCATTCTACTGAATTACACCTCCTGAGTGCATCCAGATCTCCTTGGAAGATGTTCACAGTGTGGATTGTAGGGCACAGCTATGTTTTCTGGAGTGAAAAGTTTGCAGAGAAAACAGGTATGGTGAGAGACCTTGCTTTGCCAAATGTAGACATTAAATGGATTGGTCAGAGAGGGTTAAAGTGGCACCAATTGATGCCATTGGTGAAATCCTTCATGCAAAACCAACACCCTGACCTCATAATAGTGCACTGTGGTGGCAATGACCTAGGCACTTTGACTGGGGTAGGTCTGGAAATGCTTATGAAGGACACCTTTGCACAACTGTTTTCACTTTTCCCTAAAACTGCCTTTGTGTTTTCTAACATATGCCAAAGGCAAAAATGGAACTGGTCCAATCATTTCTGTCCGCAGATTGACAAAGCAAGAAAGCACGTCAACAAATCTGTTTCTGCTTTCCTCCGTGACTATGGTATGGGTTCCATTTACCACAACAACTTGCGTTACGACATGCAAGACATTTATAGAGGAGATGGTGTACACTTCAATGATGAAGGGAACAGAGTCTTCCTCTTGAACCTTAGACTCTGCATCGGTACTTACTTGTAGGTACCACTAAAAAATCACTTCATAAACACAACGGCTCTTTTTAGAGCCCCCTAATATCTAAACACTTAAATCTGATTTTCATTTCTTTTTTTATTGTTTTTTTCTACCGTACGCGTACGGTAAGCTTACCGTAAGCTTACCGTACGCGTACCCCGCGATTTTTTTTAAAATCAATAAATGTTTTCTTTGAACTTTTCTGTCCTTCTTTGACCCCCTTACAAATGTCTGTAACTCTCCACCTTGCCCCCTTTTCAAGATATCACTCTTTTTTTTTTGAGTGAAACACACAAAATGGCGGCCGCCGCTTCCTGGTTTCGACCGATTCGAATGTTTACTAAGATCTAACAGCCAATCAGAATCGTGCTCGCGCACGCCACCGTACGCCTACGGTAAGCGCACCGTAAGCGCACCGTAAGCTGCCACAGATATATATATTGGTTTAAAGGCTATTTTCTCAGAATCTACTGAACAGATTTACATCAAACCTACAAAAGGCACTTCCTTGACCTGAGGACTACCTCTCTGCCAAATTTCTAGTAATTCTGTTCAGCCGTTCGGGCTGTAGCCCTGTCTAAAGGTCCTATGGAAAAATGCATGGGAAAAACGCGTTTTGGGACCCCCCTTTTATCTCAGCCCCCGCTTGACGAATCCCCCCGAGACTTTCAGGGAAGGAGCGGAGCGGAGTGCCCCACCTATTTTGAAAAATTCGCGAGGATTCGTCGACCGGCGCCAAAGTTATTCAAAATAGAATGTTGCGGATTTCCTATGGAAACGTGGTCCTAACTATAACTACCTACTGACGACCGCCAGTAGGTAATATATATATATATATATAAAACCAAAGATTACAGTGGCATTATAGATAAGAAATAGAATGAAGAAAACCGTAGAAATTCTGTGAAAAGAACAAACGTTACAGTGACATTATAGTTAGGCTACCATTTTACTTGTAGAAAACCAGAGGAACTCAGCAGTTACAATTAGCTGAGCTAACTATAACTTACACCCCAGCAATGCACTGCTAATGCATTACTCATGACATGGTCAGTGACATCACCGATGGTATCACTGATGCTGTATTGGTGAGTGTGTGCTTGTTTCAGTGACTTTATAGACTGTATAGGTGCATGAGTATGTTTTTTTGATCTGTAGGAATAAGTGAGTGATTTATGTAACTGTAAAGGTGAGTAAATGACTGTGTGAATGACTATCAATGTGAGTGAGTAGGTGTGTGAGTAGCTCTATGAGTGACTGTCAGTGTGCGAGTGGCTGTATGGGTATATGAGTGGATATATCGGTGGCTGTATTTGTGAGCAAGGTGTTGATGGGTAGCTGCATGGATGACTAAGTTAATGTGTGTGTAGACCTATTGTTAGAAGGTGGTTCCTCGTTTTACAACACCTATGAATCAGAGAGTAGATATGTAAGTACTGGTATGTGTGTGTCAATGGTTTTGAGAATGGTAGTTTGGAAGTTGGAGTGGGTGTATGCAAGATTATATGGGGTGTGAGTGGAAGCGTCAGAGATTCTGTGGATGATGGCATCAGTGATGTCATCAGTGATGTCATTAGAGATTTCATCAGTGATGTCACTGACCATGTCATGAGGTGATAAGTAGTGCATTGCGAGGCACGAGTTATAGTTAGCTCAGCTATCTATACCTCCTGAATTTCTCTGGTTTTGTACGAGTGAAATGTCAGCCTAACTATAACATCCCTCTAACCTCTAGTTTTTTCACTGAATTTCGTATTTTTTTTAAATTCTACTTCCTAGCTATAACGCTCCTGCAACCTTTGGTTTTTCCAGTGAATTTCTAAGGCTTTTTAAATGCTAAATCCGCACTATAATTTCCTTGGTATTTTTATAAGTTTGTATTTTTTCCAGTTAGTTAATAAGCATTGTTTTTTTCTTTAAATTTTTTATATTTATGACGACGTTGCGATACCCGCGGTGAAGTTGCGATAGGCTCATGTTTTGGAGAATGTCTTTAACATATATATATATATATATATGTAGACAAACTTTACTCAATAGAAGACTCTAGTTTATTAATGTAGAGTATATACATGAAATGTGTGATGGTTTTGTGACAAAAACATCTTCAATGTGATGTTTGATATATTTGTGGTAACTCTACAGACCATGGCATCGTCAGTAGTCGTGAAGTGCACGTGTTTCTTCAAAACTCGGGGACACATACTTACACATGTTTCAATTAATATTTGATACAAGTTATTTATTGATATACTCTTTAAACCTAACTTTTGGAAGAATTATTCAATTAAAAGCCTTTTATTTGATATTTTGTATGATCGCGGCGATGCCGGTAGTACCAATGACGTCGGTAACTGTTATGAATGTGTGTTTTTGGTAAAGTGTATAACACACATTTGTACATATTACATTGTATGATACTCATTTGGGGGTTAATATGAGTCTATTAACATTTATGTTTAACTATTTATTTTCAAACAAAATATCATTCTGTTCGATTTTCAGTCTCAGCAATGACGCAGATCGTCACGAAGATCATGTGGCAATAATCTTGGGAAAAACACACCCATACACCTCTCTGGTTCATTCTCTGAGAGGACTTCAGTAAGAGAAGGTGTCTGGAATTGGCAGGTTAAATCTTAACAACTTGTGTAAAGAAATGGCAACTCAAACAACAGAACAACAATAGGCCAAAAATCAGCAACAACAAAAAATACCTGGAAGTTCAGGAACTGCATTCTGAAGACTCTGAAGATGAGGGACCTCCACAGAAAAAAAGCAGGATCACATAGGAGTGCTACACAATTCCTTTTTGAGAATCCAAAACTGCAGAATAAATTGTGCAATGCACAATTTGTGAGAAGCAGTTTTTGAGATGTACAAATAAAAAATACTCTTGTGGAACAACTTAAATGATCTACCATCTGAAAAATTTCCACAACAACCAATAAAAGCTGCAAAGAGACAATGAGAGGCTGAAAATCCATCTACATCTTTAGCAAGGGGATCAACACCTGGACAAAGAGTGCCTTCTGAAGCTCAACAACAGTCTCAAAATATCGCACCTGAATGCAGTCAGATGGCCCCTTATTGTATGGACTGTGGATTTGTGGTTAGTGCTGGTGAGCAGAGCATAACAGCTTTCTGCAACAGTTACAAGACTCACAAATGTTGATTTTGTCTTTGGGTCTTTGCAGTATTCTCAGGATTTTGAGAGCTTCTTGAGGTTTTTCCACTGCCAGTTGCAGTTAAGTTTTGCTTCAAAAAAGAAAACAAAATAATAAGTGAAAAAATCACTGAAAAAAAACAAAACCTGCACAAAAAAACCAAAATCCAATTTTTACAGTTATAAAAAAAACTGAATGAATACATGTGTGTGTAAGTATGTGTATAATGTTTGCAACAGTGAATGACTGGATGAGTGGTGTATTGCCGAATGAATGAATTCAAGAGTGGCACATGAATAATGGAATGACTGCATTGGTAGTGCCTGAGTGAATGGGTGACCACGAGTAGTAGCTGAGTGAATGGATGAAAGCATGGATAGTGTAATAATCATCTGCCGTCTGCCACCGCACCCTGGTACAACGCCTGAACAACACCGGAATCCAGGGGAAGGCCCTAGAGTGGATCACCTCATTCCTCGATGGAAGAAGCCAGAGAGTCCGCCTCCCCCCATTCCGGTCAATGGCCACTGAAGTCGTCTGCGGCGTCCCCCAGGGGTCATCGCTCAGCCCCACCCTCTTCAATGTCTACATGAGCCCCCTCGCAGCCATCGCACACCAACACAACCTCAAGATCATCACCTACGCCGACGACACCCAGCTGATCCTCTCCCTCA
Source organism: Triturus cristatus (assembly GCF_964204655.1). Lineage (NCBI taxonomy): Eukaryota > Metazoa > Chordata > Amphibia > Caudata > Salamandridae > Triturus > Triturus cristatus. The sequence goes on from NC_140579.1 coordinate 325,430,792, forward strand.
CCAACGACCCGGACACCGCCAGAGCCAGCCTACACGATGGGATGAAAGACGTCTCCGAATGGATGAAGAACAGCCGCCTGAAACTGAACTCAGACAAGACGGAGGTTCTCATCCTGGGGTCATCACCCTCCGCCTGGGACAACTCCTGGTGGCCCCCTGCCCTGGGCACCACCCCCAAGCCTACGGACCACGCACGCAACCTGGGCTTCATCCTGGACTCCTCCCTCTCAATGTCCAGACAAGTCAACGCCGTCTCGTCTTCGTGCTACAACATGCTTCGAAAGATCTTCCGGTGGATCCCCACCGAGACCAGGAAGACAGTCACCCAGGCCCTCGTCACCAGCCGGCTGGACTACGGGAACACCCTCTACGCCGGCACCACCACCAAACTCCAAAAGAAACTCCAACGGATCCAGAACGCCTTAGCTCGACTCGTCCTGGACATCCCCCGCCACAGCCACATCTCCGGACATCTGAGAGACCTCCACTGGCTCCCCGTCAACAAAAGGATCACGTTCAGACTCCTCACCCACGCACACAAGGCCCTCCACGACCTGGGCCCCAAGTACCTCAACAACCGCCTGACCTTCCACCAGCCCACCCGCCAGCTCCGATCCGCCAGCCTCGCTCTCGCCACCATCCCACGCATCCACAGAGCCACCGCTGGAGGAAGATCCTTCTCCTACCTGGCGGCCAAGACATGGAACTCCCTCCCCATCCACCTCCGGACAACCCAGGACCATCTCACCTTCAGGAAGCAACTCAAGACCTGGCTGTTCGAGCAGTAACATCCCCCCCCCCAGCGCCTTGAGGCCCTCCGGGTGAGTAGTGCACTATACAAATGCCGTTGATTGATTGATAATGAATGGATGAGTGCATGAGTAGTGCTTGGGTGATTGGATATGTTCATGGTTAGTATCTGGGTGGCTGCATTGTGCAAAGGTAGTGACTGGATAATTGGGTGTATGCATGGGTAGTGCTTGGGTGAATGGATTACTACATGATTAATGGCTGAGTGAATAGATGAGTGCAATGGTAGTGCCTAGGGGATTGGGTAAGTGCATGGATAGTGCCTGGGTAATTGAGTGAGTGTATGGGCAGTGCCTGATTGATTGGATGAGTGCATTGGTGCAAGGGGTGTGCCTGGGTGAGTGCATGGATAGGCCTGGTTGATTGGGTGAGTGCATGGGTACAGCCTAGGTGATTGGATGAGTTCATGAGTAGTGATTGAATGAGTGCATGGGTAGTGCCAGGTTGATTGCATGAGTGCATGGGTAATGTCTGAGTGATTGGATGAGTGTATGAGTAGTGTCTAAGTGAATGGATGAGTATAAGGTTAGTGCCTGGGTGATTGGATGAGTGCATGGGCAATGCCTCGGTAATTGGAGGATTGCATGGGCAGTGCCTGGCTGATTGCATGGCTGCATGAGTAGTGCATGAGTGAAAGGATTGGTGCATGGGTAGTGCCTTGGTGATTGGATGAGTGCATGGGTAGTGCCTGGGTGATTTAAATTAGTGCAATGGTAGTGCCTGGGTGATTAGATAAGTGCATGGGTACTGACTGGGTGATTGGATGAGTGCATTGGTAGTGCTTGAGTGATTGGATGAGTGAATGGATAGTGCCTCAGTGAATAGATGAGTGCTAGGTACTGCAAATGTGCATGCTTTCTCAGCTTGCAAGGATCAAAATCTTGTGAAGTACTTATTTTGTGTTTTGAACTTCACCTTGGAAACATACATAGGAATGTTCTTAATATATCAATGGATTGCTGTCTAATACTACACACACTACTACAATACCATTTGTTTACCGGGGCCTGTCTACGCCTTCTTTGTACCTCTTCTTCAATAACTTCTTCTACATTTGTAGGCACCATCACCTCTTTAGCTATAGAACTGCCATTCTTCATTTCATAACATCGTCCTTTTTCATCATTAGCATGAACTAATCTGTTATCCTGGAGATAGCTTTCTTCATTAAAGAAAGGCTCTGCACTAGAAGTATGTATCCATTCTTCACTAAAACCTTTACAAAAGTTACTTCTATTCACTAATCTTTTCTTCTGGTTTTGTCTCCTCATGCACAACACTATTTTGTCAAGAGTCTTTATTCTATTTAGAATCAAAATGAAAAGCTTCCTCTTCAGAGCAAAGGCTTTATCAACTACTCTCTCAACTCGTTCTTTCTGTTTCAGTGTTTCTCTCCTTCTTTGATACTTTTTCAAATTTCTCAGCAGATTTGCAACCACTCTACTACGAAACATCCAGACTCTGATTTCCTTAAACTGCTTCTGTCTCCTGGTTAAGGTGCGTCCAAGTTTTTTACAATCTTTTCTCTTCTTGCAATGTACATTTTGCCCACTCTTATTGTTTCTGTAATAATTGCATTTCTTTTATTTTGAAATCTTTGCAAATGTGCACATATATGTTTAAGATATGACTTTGTCCTCTTACCAGTAGCTGTTTTTTCTTTCAGCACTTCCTCTGCATTTTGCCCCTTTTGTAACTCATCTCTGCTAACATTTTGGGGCCGATTCCGATAGCCGGTCGGACAGCTGTCCGTAGCCTTACCGTGCGACCGACACGTACCCGTAGCCGGTCCGTCCTGTAGAGTAAGTACGATGCGCATACCTGCCAAAAACACGATCGACACGTAGGCTGTGATTCAAGTTCCATTCTCCGTCCGAGCCGTAACTCCTAACGCTGAACCGAGTTGCCCGGAAGCAGTATCCATAGCAGTTTCCGGCATGACAAGTACAATGCGTACTTCCTACGCGCCGGATGGGTCGCCACGTACGGCACGTCACAGCATCCGGGAAACAAGCATGTCAGCTACGATTCGCGCCACAACTCAATGAACGGGTACAAGACGGACCAGCTTGCAGCGGGTACGAGACGGAGCAACAAGCAGTGTGTACGACATGAACACATCATGAATCCCATCGCGCAGGTCATACCAGTACTCTACATCTAAGACCGGCTCTGGAACCGACGCCGAGGGCGCAGGCGGTAAGTCAGACACCTACCACATAAACAAACGACACGTACCCGCAAAATGGCACACACACACAGGGGATCCACATCCTGGCCACTAACAACAGGCCACCATAGGGGTTGCATGACCAGCACCACTAACACCCCCACACATATGGGACCTGTTGCCCATCACTACTGCCACCCCCAGCCATAGGGCCAATGTTGCCCATCACCCCTGTCACCCCCACTCACAGGGGACCTGTTGCCCATCACCCCTGTCACCCCCACTCACAGGGGACCTGTTGCCCATCACCCCTGTCACCCCCACTCACAGGGGACCTGTTGCCCATCACCCCTGCCACCCCCACACATAGGGCTGATGTTGCCCATCACTACTGCCACCCCCACCCATATGGACTATGTTGGCCATCACTACTGCCACCCCCACCCATAGGGGACCAGTTGCCCATCACTACTGCCACCCCCAGCCATAGAGCCTATGTTGCCCATCACCCCTGCCACCCACACCCAGAGGGCATATGTTGCCCATCACTACTGCCACCCCCAGCCATAGGGTATATGTTGCCCATCACTACTGCCACCCACACCCATAGGGCTGATATTGCCCATCACTCCTGCCACCCCCACCCATAGGGACTATGTTGCCCATCACCCCTGCCACCCCCACCCATAGGGCTTATAGGATGGGTGATGCGCAACACATCCAGCATACTCCAACATCAGGTATGTCTGCAAAATACATCCCCCCTAACATCATGTCAACAGTGTGTAGTCTGTGACAAATGCCCACAACAGTGATTATGGCTACGAACATACAATGTAAGTAACAGCACATGTGTGACTGAGTGTGACATGCACAAGGCAAGCATCACCAATGCACTGTGGCAATATAAAAAGAACACCCCCTCACTGTGTAGAACAGACGTTAAGTGTGGGCTTCCAAAATGCAGCAGATGTTGAGCATTGTGGTGATGGGGACTAAACCCCCCTCATCACAGTGACCAAAAGGTAAGTGTCATCATGGTCAAAGCTGCAAATAACAAACAGCATGTATGATCCCTGCTCCCAACACTTTTGGGGCAAACTAGTGGTTGTGTCCCATACACACAGAGATGTGGTGAGGCTAACAGTGCTGTGAAAACATAACACACTCTCGGCCATGTGCAGACAAGCACCACACATGGGGGCTGACAATGCATACAGTGTACAATGACACAACAGCAGAAGTGACCATCACCAAGCATGCACACATTTCGAAAATAAACACACCAATCAAAACAACATGTGTAGACTGTAGGTGTCAGCTCACAAACTCACATTCCATGCCAGCAATGGCACCTAACAACCAGGATGAATGTGCACAATGATGTGATATGACTGACAGGGACAGCATGCAAAATCACAGACACAGCATCCAGACAAAGCCCACAACAGCAATACCAATGAACTGGTGCAGATGCACAAACACAAACAGGCAAACTCACACTGCACATCTGACACAGCATGTGTGTGTGTGTGTGTGTCACAGTATCCCCAGGCAACTACACAATACATGAGGGGGGCTGAACCACAGTGACACAGATGTGGACACAGTGCCATACAAAAGTAAACCATCATTGGGACATCCTCAGTGGGCAATCAGGCATTCGGAGATGAGAGGGAGCACAACAGACACATGTGACACAAGCTGGAATGAACACCAACTAACACAGCAAGAGACTGACACACAACACCCCTACCCCTAGGGAACAGATATTGGGGTGACACAAGCATGCATGACACCTCCACTGTGATGCTAAAGGCAGATGTTGTACAAACTGGGAAACCCAGACATGTGACCTGTGCCACAAACGTACATCACACATACACGAACACAAATCACTCAGCATGGCCCCTCATCCATGGACAAACGGGAGGTAGGGGACCATCCATGCAAACATTCACATCAGTCCACCCTCAACACCACACACCCAGAACTGCAACAATGTGTTTTTGTGAAGCTCACATGGACAGGTGACATTGCACATGCACCCATGACAAACACGGCAATGTTGGGAGAAACTAAGGTGCACAGACACATCACACAAGGACAGTTTACAACCCTGGGGAATGACAGACATACTGCACAGTATGCGGTACATGGCCATGACCTCAAAGCTCACGTAACCTTCAGAATCCCTGCCACAGTCCCAGGACAATGCAGATGCCAAGGAGAACCACAAGGCACACATGCTGACACCTGCCAGCATCGCAGCCATGAACCCGACAAGTGGGAGCAGTCACACACACATACAAATGTCTCAATCACTGAAAACTACCACCTAGGGACAACTACATGATTTAGCAAATAAACAGGTGCCTTGAGGAACCCTGACTGTGTCCCATCTGTGTCTGACAACATCATCACCACTCAGAACTGACAAATCCCAATGATGAACCACCAACTAACAGTAGTGTGTCATGCACCCACACATCTGGTAGCCCATTGGAAAAGTAGTGGGATGAGCCCAGTACCACTTAGCAAGCTTCAACAACAGGAGCATATCAAGGGAACACTGTCTGTGTATGAACAGGGATGTGGACACACACAAATGCCCATACAACACACACCATGGGCCCAGGCCATGTCACTGGACAACACACTTACTTGAGGGGACCCAACTCCTGTGGGAGCCCAGCTGTGCCAAACATATTCACCGCAAGTCCCACTCATGTCTGCAGAACACTTGGTCAGTCAGCCATCAGTTACCACACAATGAAGGCTCTGGTCACAACAGCCTGGGTACGTGAGTCTCCCCTAAGTCATCTGCACATACCCAAAACATATGTCTAGCAAGTTGCACAGAGGACCCACTTGCTCCTATTACAATGATGCCCACACCTGTAGGTCCAGTGTTGATGAGCACAAAGTATGTGGAAGTGACAAATTGGACAATGGGAAGCACATCATATGTGCAGGGGTGTAAGCCAGAGATGTGACCATGCAAATGAAATGCTCACAGAGAGATGTCCACAAATAGTTGATCCTGACACACCCAGGTAACTGCAAAGGATGACATGGATACCCACCAGAATAGGATACATATCTCATGGACCACAGGGAGTACCTCACAGCAACACATCAGAATTCAACATTGTAAACAAAGCATCACAGGTGAAAGGGCATGTTAAACATCATCAACATAATGTACAGCTAAATCTAGTTAACAGGGAGAAAGAAAAAAGCTTTATTCAGCATTTTAAAAGTTAAACATCTGTGCAAACAAAAGGCCAATGGCCAGTCCATGTCCAAATGCCAAGGAGTGAATTAGAGTGACAACTGTCACACCTTGCTTGCCTGCACTGCTAAGGACCGGGGTCATCCCCTGGGAGGGGCATGCATGGGGGCAGGCCAGGCACCGCAGGGACAGGATCAGGGCGCAGCAGAAGGAGGCAGTGAAGAGGTGGGGGATGCAGGCGAGACACTTGCAACTGCAGTGGAGCTGACTGAAGTGGTGGGTGCTGACACAACAGTGGGACACAAGTCAGATGGTGGGGGTTCCGGCACAACTCCAGTGGGCAGGTCAGATGGAGTGGATTGGCTCACCACTGCAGTGCCCAAGTCAGACGGGGTGGTCGTGGACTCCAAAGCAGTGCCTACATCCATGGGAGCGGAATGGAGGACAGGTGAGGTCGGCAGGGCGGGGGGGACACGGTCCCCACATCAGTGGCACCTACTGTCTGACCAGGTGTGGAGGAGCAAGTGCTAGGGGGGATGGCCTTAGCATTTTGGGGATGGTGTATCTGTGGGTGGGGGAACCCGGGGCAGGGAGGGACGGGGGAACCTCTGGAGTGGTGGCCTGGGGGATGGAGGACAGAGACTTTGCCTTGGAGCTGCGTGGTGGCGGGGGGTCTTGCTCTTCTTGCGCCAGGGGACTTGCGGGTGGGGGTCTCTGTCTGACTGCGCCTGGGGGAGGGTGTCTGGGTGTGAGGGGCACTCCCCTCTGTGTGTGGGGACTTCCTCTTCCCCTTGTAATCAGGATCTGCAGGGTTGGTGGGGAAGAGGCCAAGGTCACAGAGGAAGAGCTTCTGGGGGATGTGGTTGCAGGTGAGGCAAGGGAAGGGGGCTGGGAGGGAGAGGTCTCGGAGGACTGCAGAGTGGTTGTGGATGACTGTGTGTGTGTCTGCAAACCAGCCCCTGTGAGTGTGGAATCATTCCCCTGCGTTTGCTTGTGTGCACGTCTAGACCTTGGTTTGGGGGTTTCTGTGCTTGGAACAGGTAGGGTGCTAGGAATCGTGGGTGGTGCAGGGGTAGGAGGGGTGCGGGACTGTTGGAGGAGGGACACTGCTGCCATCAGGGAGGAGGCCACGGACTGATTGGTCCTCTGTAGGGCAGACATGCCCGAGGAAATGCCCTATCATGAATGACACCAGTTGTGTCAACAGACCTGTATGTGCATGGAGGACCTTCAGCATCGACGTCTGCCCTACATAGATCTGTCGAAGTAAGTCCACAGACTCCTCACTCAGGGCAGCAGGGGACACAGGGGCATGGGGTGCGGGGCCAGGCACAAAGGAGACATGCTCACAAACACGGGAGCCCACAGGGACCTCTGGGATGGGAGCCGATGGGAGGGGGGTGGTGGTGTTGGTGGCGGTGGCGGGGACAGCCTCACTAGCTGGGGTTTGGCGGCTGATGACACCCGCCTCCACAAGGGAGTCATCTTCAGAGCTGCTGTGGCCCTCAGCTGGGAGGGATGGTGCTGACGACTCCTCTGTGTGGTTCCACTCGCCCTCCGTGCCACTGGGTCCACCCGACTCCTCTCCTTCTGTCCCTGTAAGGCTCTGTGGCTCCTCCTGGTCCGTGTAGCTGTCCCCTCCTGTGGCCGTGGATGTATCTGGATAGGAATAGGAAGTAAGAGAACAACATCAGTCACCTGCACTGACTGCACACACCACAGTGAGTACATCACAACACAGGGCAAACCCTGGCATCATCAGCTGAACACAGCTCAAAGTGCCAACACTGTTTAGGATAAGACAATTGTCATTCTCAACATCAACCATGGCACACATATCCCTCCTTGGCTTTCACACATATGTCTGTTGCATGTTGGATGCTAACACCCCAATGTGCCAACATGCACCACCCACACATTAGTTGTACATGCAAGTGAACAGGTAGGAGTATGTCACTATACACATAGCACATCTCTTGCTACTGACTCAGTACAGGTGTCCGGATGAAGGGATGGGCAGAGACTCATTTCACATGCTTGGGATGCATGCCAGCAACACACACTATGATGTACCCATGTCCTGATGGGCAATGCCACAATGGGGTGCATGGTGCACACTTGAACACAATGCAGGATCACTCATAGCAAGTTAAATGTCATGGCACTGGGATGCCCTGAAAGTCAGTCAACACTGTCTCCTGTCACAGGGGCAGGGCATCCAGACAACAACAACATGCACTGACTCACAATCCTAGCTCAGGGGTAAAGCTAACTCTGCAGATGACCGGCGCACTTGCCCATCCCATGCAAACAACATATCCAGGACCCAGAAGACCCCACATCATGCAAATCATACATATGAGTCTCTGCAAACACAAATCCCTGTACATTAACACATCACAGTCTGCCATGCATGTAACCCAGCTGCATGAAGGGCACAGTTGCATACACCATTGTGCGCTGTCAGATGATCACACACCTATCTGTCACACAGGTCTTGTCTCTCACAGTGACATCGCAGATGTCATGCTGACCCTCTGAATCATGGACACCCCAGTTGTACGTAACAAGCCACACCCTAATGACACAGAGGCAGACACCTGAGGGCACATGTCACTAAGCACAACCTTCAATTTCATACAAAGGAGTGGGATTACAGAGTGTTTCTAAATGCCCTTGAGGAGGCATGACTGGCCAGGTCTACGTGAAACAGTGTTTGGCCCTGGACAGTAGTCAGGTGGCTAAGCAAGTGTGACATACTTGATATACATACTCCTGAGGCCCAGAAATTGGAGTTCCCTGCTGCATGGGTTTGTTTGGAATACCCCAGACACATGTTGCGAGTCAGACCAGCAATTGGTACACATCTCAAGGGCACACACAGATCACATGTCAGATCTCAGGCATTGTGTAATCAATTGACCCACCCATAAAACACACAACAGAGTCACGGGAACTGATGCGGACCGGTAGCTGAAGCATAGCTGACTGCAGGGACACAGTGCCCTAGTGACACAAGCAACAGACTGGAGGGGTAACACCTGTGGAACAGATGAGGAGGGTGCATCACACAATTGAGGGACCTGAGTTTTGGACTACAAGACGTACGTAATGTGGAAGTGTGACCAGGACAAAAGACTGCTATTAGCATGTCAGACAAAGTACACAGATCAGACATGGACTCACCCCCTTCCTGCTGCTGTCTGGCCTTCAGCTGCCTATCCAGGTCCGGGAAGACCACTGCCAGGATACGGAGCATGTGGGGAGTCAGGGTCCGTGTCCGCCCCTCCTGCGTGGAGGTGACAGCTTCAGCTGGACTCTAGCTATCCTCCGGGTCCAGCCCCAAAGGTTCTGCGACCTCTTCTGGCAGTTGCGGATCCGGCGCTTGTAGACCCCCACAGAACGAACAGCCTGGGCGATGGTCAGCCAGATCTCCTGCTTCTGGTGGGCATCAACCTGTGAGGAGGACAAAGTGAAAAGTACATTAACACACATGCCCCAGATTTGTGCAGCACACATTTGGATATATATGTCATCATCAAAAAGGGAAATGAATTACACAGGTAGTGTAACCATGGGGAAGGAAAAATCACCTGCATGTCTGACATGTTAACAATGCCTGGATAGTTTAAGCTTGCAATAATGCACTTTAGCAGCAGGAAAACTATTCATTACATGTACCTACAAACTTTGGGGGATGAAAGTAGTCAGTGAGAATGCTTGCCACTGGTGTACACACTGCTAGTACTGCTAGTCAGACAACATGCATAATTAGGAAGGCAGTGGACTGCACACTCACCTGCTCCCCTGGTGTCCCATAGAGCTTGCTGTACTCTGGAAGGAGCCCGTCCAGCAGGGCCTGATTCTCCTCCTCAGTGAAGGCTGGGGCCCTCTCCAGAGTACGTGCCATAGCAGTAGCCAGAGGATGCAGAGACAGCAGCAGTGGTAGCAGGGATGTGGTCCAGTAGCATGTAGTGCAGGCAGCCAGCCTTATATCTGTGCTGCAGAGGCAGACTCTGTGCCATGTGTCCCAAGTGATAGGTCCAACACGGTTGCATTCTATGAATCTGGCCAATCCATTTAAAAGTACGACTCGTACACTCCTTCTGCATCGTTCAAATCTTCACCTTCATGGAACACTTGAAATTGCAACATTGTTGTAGGCATCCAACTGAATTTCCAGTGCACAACTCGTACAAGTTTTGAATCCGCATCCGTCTCCATCACAATCCGGAGCCAATGGGTGCTCCCGGGTCGTTCAACTGACTGTACAACGCGTATTTTGAATATACACATGCACCCGTCTCCATACGATTCAATGGCCAAGGCGTACGCCTGTCTCGGACAATGCCTGTCCGACGCGTATGCATGATAGTCACCCGCGTCGGACCTCATTGCATTCAATGACAAAGCGTACGCACAGCTCGGACATGACCCGTGCAATGTGTATGCATTGTCACCCGCGTCGGACCTCATTAGTGTGACTATTATACGGATGCAACACACATAGACTGGCCAGGGACACCTGTGCACACCTACCACACTACAGCATTGGCCACATAGTGTCCCATGGCATGTAAGGCTGCATTCCCTGGTTGTTTGGGGGGCCACATCTGGCTTTTTGGCTGGCACTTTGTGCAGCCACTCCCAGGCTGTGCACGTGTACATGGGGGCAGAATCCTTTGTGTGTTGTGCACATTACCACTGTGATGTGCAGTTGGACAGTAATGGGCATGAGTCACGGCCACAGTGTCAGGTTTGATATGTTTAGGACAGGTCACATACACCCTGAGTCCTGGGGGTGATGGCATGTACATCACAGTGAGACTTGTAGCCACAATACTGATGTGCACACACAGTCTGTGTGCATGTTGTGTCTCAGATGTGTCTGATCAAATGTTCCCAATGGGTGACAGTCTCCACATCCATGTTGCATATGCATCAACCTTGATGGGGTGTGTGACTAAGAGACGTACATGTAGGGCCGGCAGGAACAACAGTGGCCACTACCTGTGGGACTTACGCTTGCCTTGTGGGTATACGTGCTACGCCATGTCCATTGCTGTGTTGATGTGGCAATACAGGGAGCCTGGGTTTCTGCATGGCAAAGATCTGTGATGCCTGGGAGACCTGAGGCCTCAATTGTGTAGAGGTGTGGGAGGAACAGCACGCAGACCAGGTCGTTTAACGTAAGGTTTTATTGTGGAAGTTACACGTCTAAATCTGCTAGGCAGTCTATCCTCCTTCTTTGCTGGCTCCGTGGTTGCAGCGGTGATGTTGGTCCTCTTTCCAGCTACGGGGGCATCCTCCGCTGGTACTCCGGGACTCCAGGACCCACAGGATGTATGTAAAGGAAGGGAAAAAGGGGCCTTTAGGACTCTAATTTGTGACGCTTGGAAACCCTAAAACCGGGACCGGGGGTGAGGACACACCTTCTCTTGTGTTTTCTACGTAGTGCTCGTGCATCGATCTCAGTGCAACGTGTGAGTAGTGAAGGGATAGGGGGAAAGGGGAACACGGCGTTATAAAGACTCTTTCGCCACCCCATCCAGCCCTTGACCCGCTCCCGTACCTGTGGTAGCCACCCGCCTCCAGGAGAGTGGCCCGGCGCTGCGTGGGTACGTTGGCCTCCTGGCTTTCCTCCAGGCTCAGTCGTGAAGTCCCCGTCTGGTAGCTCCGCTGGGCCGTCTTCTCCGCTCTCCGATCTCTTTCTCCGCTCCTTGTCTCCTGGAATCCACTCTTCGGTGAAGTCACACGCCGTTGTCTGGTCTTCCACCCCAATATCCAATCCCGTGTGTCCACGTGATGACGGGGGCGTGGCTTCCGCGAACAGGCAGTGCGGCTTAAAGGGACCCGTCCCGTATTCTGTATCCACTTCCGTAGTCTCGCACGTACCCCAATCGTCCTGCGGGTGGGTAAAAGAATAAGGTAGTGGGGGTGTAGGTAACCACCAGTCCTGGTTGTCCTGTACCTCCTCTTGAGACGCTATGTCCCGTTTACAAATTGTCACTGTGGTGTATGTTTGGAACGTTGCAGCAGCACATGGGTTGGGTGACACAGCCAGATGATTGGCCATTGCACTACATGGGACTCAGGTGGACATGTGGAATTAAGATGTGAGGTGGTGGTCTTGTAGGTGACATATGTGTCCATGACCAACAGCACACACCTCAGTACATTGTGTAATGTCATGAACTAGCATGTGATATTGATCATGGTCATGGCCACATGGGTGGATGTACTGACAATCTTCCTTTGTGCATCTCTCTACTGCAGGGCACCAGCTGTCCATTGGCCATTCCCAGACCTTGCAACCATGCAGGAACGCGACTGCATCCGACGGTACCGCTTCACCAGGTCACTGATTGAGGAGTTGGCGGAGCAGTTGGCGCCACATCTGCTACCTGGCCGGACATACCCTACAGCACTGACCCCCAGAGGTGAAGGTGATGGCGATGGCAGCCCTGCACTTCTTTGCTACTGGTACCTTCCAGTACACTGTGGCTACTGCTGGTAGGATGTCGCAAACAATGTTTAGTCGGGTGCTACGCGGTGTCTTTGAGGGGATGTTGCAATTCCTCGACCTGTATATCAAGTTCCCGAGCCCAGCTGAACTCCCTGAAATAAAGGATGCCTTTTATACACTGGGGAGGATGCCGAACGTCATCGGATCTATTGATGGGACACATGTTGCCCTGATACCACCGTAGGCACATGAGCAGGCAAACCGGAACATGAAGCACTACCATTCGATCAGTGCTCTAGTGGTCTGTCTTGCTGACATGTCGAAAACACATGTGTGTGCACGGTTCCCTGGTTCTGCGCACGATGCCTACATTATGAGGAGTAGTCGCATTGCAACGCTGATGTCACAGATGCCAGCTCAGCATGCCTGGCTTGTCGGTGTGTACTGACTCTTTCTCATTGTGTGTGTTTGTCAATGTTGTATTCCGCACTCCTACAAAACTCAGCTACTTATTCATTTTTGTGTGTGTAGGTGACTCTGGATACCACAACATGCCGTGGTTGCTGACACCCCTCCAGAACCCTGTGACACCAGCCGAGATGCGCTACAATGAGGCACATGGTCGGAGCAGGAGGGTGATTGAGCGGACATTCGTCCTCCTGAAAAGCCGCTTTCGCTGCCTGGACAAGACCGGAGGGGCCCTCCCATATGAGCCTGCAAAGGTGTGCAAAAAAATCCTTGTATGCTGCATGCTACACAACATAGCGGTGCGGAAGAAGGTGCCTCTCATCCAGGATGACGATGACGATGACCAACATCCGGCACCTGTGGAGGATCCCGGCCTGGGCCAAGATGCCATTGATGATGAAGATGATGGTGACGTCCGCTCACAGCTCATCAACAACTTCTTCACCTGAATGTGAGTTTCCAGGGTTGTTATGTGAATGTATGGAGGTAGCCTGGAATGTGTTGTGCCAGCTCTGTTGCTGTCTGAGTGTGTCTGTGTGCCACTTGACTGGATGTGTGCTGTGATGTGTCCATTCAGCTGGTGTGTACTCCACAATAGGGTAGTACTGCTAACTAGTGTTTGTGTAGGTGTCTTGCAACATGTTTTGTGCATGTGTATTGCATTCCTCTCCTGTTCTTCTGTGCTTTTGACTGTATCTTGCCTGTCCTTCCCAGGGTACTTTGCCTGTTGTGTGATCAACACTGACCCCCAACACCCAGAAGCCAACACAAGTGTGGAAGTTGACAATTCCCATCAACTGATGTACCACACATCCCTGGACTTCCATTCTCCAACACATTGAGAGCGTGTGTCCACTGTTACGTAGAATTACCGTGCAACTATTGCGGAATAAACGTGTTGCTGATGTGTAATGAACCTGTGCTACGCTTTGTTCTGTGCGTTGTCTGTCTTCCCACATCTGACTGACATCTGCTTACCTCACCTGTGGACTTGTTACCACTGACTGGGGTTGGTGTTGTATCTGTGCATGCCAATGCGTTTCAGGTCCACATCATTGTGTGTGATGAGTAACATGGCCATGGTGAGTATGTTTTGTGTTGCCATAGTGGTGTGTCTCCCTCACATGTGTCACATCCCCATGACTCGCCTTACTTTGGTCACATTGTTGCAGTATTTGGCATGCACTGGGTTGTGTAGCAGATCAACATCTCCCTGAACATGACAAGTTGGAATCACAACAGAGGCAAGTATGGTGTACTGATGAGTTTATTTACAAACATGTGTGAGGGAAGTGCACAGGATGGTGGGTGCTGTACATTGGTTTGGGAATCCAAAGTTCACATTGGAGTTGGAAGTGCTGGTAGATGAAATTTCCAGAGTAAAGTCCACAGTCATCTGATACATTGGCCCAAAATGAACCTTTCATATCATGTGGGCGAGTTGTGTGCGATTGGACAAGGTGAACGGGTTGCGCACAAAGGACATTGTCCTGGGATGTGCTGGGACATCTGCCTCTCACATGTCCTTCTTCGGATGACCCCTCTTCTTCCGGGGGGGTCCTCATGTGCAGGCCTCTGCGGTGCAGGGGAATCTCCGCCAGAGTCCTCCTCCCTCCCTGTGGCACTGGCAGATGGTGTTGCGACAGATGTTGTGGGCACACAGGGGGCTGTGGACAGGTTGGTGTTGATCTGGCGGAGGCATTGTAGTATGTCCCGATGCACCGCAGTAATGTCATCCCACTTGGCCTCCATGCGGGCATGGTGGGCGACCTGCTCGTGTTGCATGTCCTTGAGGATCCCCACTACCTGGCCAAATCCTCCGATGCTATCCTGGTACGCATCTAAGATGTGTGCCAGGTGGGGGTCATCATGCAGTCCAGACCCCTCTGCAAGGTGCGCCCTGTGCCTCCCACCCCTCCCAGCACCCCTCTCCACACGGGCAGGACCAGTGGCGGGACGCACAGGTGACACTGTGACCCCTTGGGTGGTGTTACTGGTGGTGTTTTCTGTGGCTTCTGGTGGGGTTCTGTGTCCCTGTGCTGTGGGTGTTGATTGGCCTTGGTCTGTCCGTGTTGGCGGGGGTGCCTTGTCAGTGTCCAGATTCTGGAGGTGTGGGTACAGGGGGGGCAGATGTTGATGCTGCTGGTGCTGCATTATGGCTCACACCGGAGGGGCCAGGTTGGTCGTCATCATCCGAAGAGGACAGTGAGAGAGTCAGACCAGAGAGCTCAGTGTCCACCAGAGTCTGGGACTGGGTATCCTCATCATTTGGTGCTGGGTGCCCAGCACCACCTGTGTTTGGAAGAGACACACAATGTGATTTATGTTTCTACATGCATCGTTGGTTCACACACATGACATTTTCTATTTTTCGAACAGATGCCTGCTTGTACACTGCTTTTTCCCAGCTTGTCACGGACATAGTTTGATATTGTTGTTGGCCATTTCCCAGCATGGCATTTTGCTCCCCACAACAGAGCCCAGTCTCAAACATCTTGTCAGTCCCTTCCCACTCCCTGTGAAGCAAGTATGGTTCAGTTTGATCTTGCTGGGCCATGTGGGTGGGTGTAGGTTGTCTGTGACTGCGAGTCCCATCATACTCTTGGCTACACCCCCCTTCCCAGCATGCCCATACTTCCTCCCTCTTGACTCTGCTTCCCTGTGAGGGTGTGTGACAGCAATGGCAAGATGGCTGACTGTGACATCCTGGTGTTTGTTCTGCTACACGTCCAAAGTGAGCCCCTGTGCTTCACACAGCAGCACCCAGTGCGGGGTATCTTTTGCTGATATTTCAATGAGGTGTGTGTCAATGCATTGTACCTGGTGAGTTGTGTGGAGTTTGTGTTGAGGGGGGGGTCTCCCCATGCTGATTAGTATGGTCAGGGCTGTCAGTCCTCCTTCCCATCATGAAACGTGCTTCTATTGTAGGGCGTGCAAGTTGTCTTTCAGGATGTCAGTCAGTGGTGTCCTGCTTCTTATTTGCACACTTGCCCTAGCAGGGCCTTGTGCTCCCACAGCAGGAGCCAGTGTCAGCCATCTTGTCAGTCATTTTCCACTCCCTGTGGTGTGGGCATATTTCTGAGAGGTCTTGATTGGCCAATCAGGAGGGGGAGCATTATCTGTGACTACAGGCCCCATCATGCTTTTGGCTACACTCACTTCACCTGCATCCCCTCTACTCCTTCCTGACAGTCAGCTGCACTGTGATGTGGTATGTTTGTGGTGTCAAACTGTCTGGCAGGGTCTATTTGGCTTAGTGCCACTGGCTTGCTCTATTTGTTTGTAGGTTGGTGCATGTCATGACACAGTTCCCAGTCATTATGAGATGGCAGGTATTGTGTTTGCCTGACTGGCATACAAATCTTGGGCTGATTATCTATTGGTTAGTGTAGCTTTGCTTGCGGTACATGGTTTCACTGTCCCCTTGCCACACAATCTTGGGTATGTTGTTTGTGTACTCACCAGGCTCTGGGATGTCTGTAAGCCATGGACGCTCTCTGGTGGTAGGATGCCCCGCACCTTCTCCTCCCAGGTCCTGAAGTAGACTGGTTTGGCAGGAGGGCCACCACCGGTGCACTGACTCAGGGCGTGATCTTTTTCGATGAGTTTCTTGACCCTCCTGCGCACGTCATACCACCTGTTCTGGATGTCGTCCTTTGTGCGCCTTGCTGGTGCTTGGGCGTTCAGCTTGTCCACAATCCTCGCTCACATCTTGGTTTTCTGTGAGATGGGGGTCCTTTGGACCAATGTACCCAACAAATGTGGCTCTACTCTGATTATCTCGCCTACCAGCACTTCTAACTCACTATCTGTGAACTTTGGATTCTTCTTTGGAGGCATGGTGATGGGTGGTGGTGGTGAGGGATGTGTGTGTGAGGGTGCAAGTGATGGTGGGTTGGTGTTGGTTTTGCCGGGTGTATGTGTGTGTGCTTTTGCATGAGGTGCTGATGGTGTGTGAGTTGTGTGATGGGTGAGTTGTGAGTCTGTCTGTGGTTGCTGTGTACTGGTGTTTGCTGCTGGCTATGTCTCCTGTTTGCAAGGGATGATGGTAGTGATTGTAGTCCTTTATATAGTTGGAGTGGTGGGTGTGTCTTTGTTCCATGTTTTTTCTTTGGTATTTATTGGCTTTGTCATTGCTTGTTTGGTCCTTTTTTTGTCTTTTTTCCTTTGTGTTTTGTAGGCATGAAGGAGACGTTCAAGTGACGGAAACAGACGCTGCTGTTGTCTTGTGCGGGCTTCTCTGCCTCGTTCACGCTGCCTATCTTCTGTGGTCTCTATTGCTTGTGTGCCAGGTTGTCTGTGCGTGTCAGTTGTGCGGCTTGTTCTCCGCACGAGTCGGTCTTGTTTTACTCACATTGCATCATACTGCACATATCGTACATCGCAAGTACCGGTCGGTCGGCTTCATTCCGGGTTCGTGTCGGTCGGTGATATTCGCGTCGGTTTTCCGACCGGATCACTATTTTCCCTACGGCTCGATCGTACGGCTTGTATTCCATACGTGTCGGTTGTAATTCACACACGTAGCTTCGTACTGCACAGGTCGTACGGCGCTGGTCCGTGTCGGTCGCTGTTCAGTCCGGGTCCATGTTCGTCAGTTCGTTTTGCGGCCGGAATCGGCCCCTCTGTAGTTGCTTCTGTTCCTTTTTCGTCCAAGCCTTTGTAGGCATTCTAACTTTGTGTAGATATGTAGATATTGTTCTGTAAAAAAAAGAAACAAGTATATTTAAATCTTTACACTAGCCAACCTACCAACTACTTTACTACTGACTTACAAATAATACAAAATTGGTTTTCATGTTGTGTTGCAGTTTTAAATCTAAATATGAACCTAGATCTATTACTACATGCACTTACTTTAATATAACAAACCCAGAGCAAAACAATTTTTTTTATTTATTAGTTACCTTTCAACATTTTAGCACCCTGTTGTAAAACACAGCTGCAGCATTTCTTATGTCTCACTTATACATGGTTAAAGAACAGTGTATCCCTTCTGTAGTAAATTTTAAAATGAACAGCAAGGCAAGGAGGTGTATTTACAAGACCCATGCACTTTCTGGTAAATCACTTTTTTTGACACATGGGTGCCATAATGTGGTGCTTCATATTTACAAGGCCATGTAAAGCCACTCTGTGTAGCTTTTCATGGCCTTATAAATATGGGCCCTTTTGAGGCAGCACTTTGCGTGAAAGGAGCATGTCATGGCTGTTCAACGCAACACCCATGGATACTGCTACCTACCCAAATTTACAACAATTAGTAAACCTAGGAATGTGTCAGAATCCTACACCTCCCCAGGGAAGGTGCAGGTAGGTGAAATGAGGAGAAATACTTTTCTTTCTCTTCAAGTATTCCTGTTTCTATCCATACTGCATTTTGCAGCACACGCAGAAAGAGGAAAATATCTCTCAAGATTGTTTTTATACAGGAAGGTGTCCCTTCCTGCGCATAAAGAACCATCCCACTACATAGGAACCCGTGCACCATGGTGCAAGGGTGTCGCCGCTGGCACATGGTGGCAAGTTGTGCGCCAGCACAGGGGAGAGCATAGGGAGCCATCATGTAAATATGACGCATTCCTGTGCTTTGAAAGTAATGCGGTATGGTGCAGCCAAATGGCTTGCAGCTCCACACTGCATTACTTCCTTGTAAATGCTGCCCCAAGTGTACATTGTCTCAACACTGTAAATACGAAAACAAAACATAAGAGCTATTGGATGCCTCTCTACCATTGTGTTAGTGGTGTAGCTAGGATCTCAATACTGTCCTACTTAAATGTATTAGATTTACATTTTGGGAAATGGTGCATATAACAATCTGCACCTTAATCTCTATTAAAACATATAGCTCACTAACATAGCTCACTAATTCTTCCAAGTTCATGCAAGGAGCATGTCACAGCTTGCATATATAATTCACCAGAGGGTTTTAAAAGACTACATATTCCTCAGTAAAACTTGTAAAAACATGTCTTTGTGGTTGAATACCTGACTACTCCCTGGATGATTATATTGTGCATAGGTAGTACCTAGGTGATTTCATTACAAGACCGGAGGCTACCATTATGCAAATACTTTTATTTGCTGCCCAACATGCAGCCCTTTAAAGAACATTAATACATCACAATAAAATAGAACGTTGGCAATATGATGAGTGGACTGAGTAGGCTCTCATCTTCCTCTTTTGTTCGCTGCTCTGACACAGCTAAGTACTCTTTGATCTGTGGTCTTTCTTTTAGACTATAGACATCTTATTTATCTAAGTCTATTCTCTTATAAGCTCTATGTTGTACTAGTCTGTACTATTTTTAAGCTTTATACTGTATTTTATCAAATATCGTTACGACTATTTTTCACTTTATCTACTCGAATTGTTTAAAACGTATTTTTGTTTTTTTCTAAGTATTTAGGAAAGTGTTATACCTTTTTTAACCTAATCCTTGCCTTTCAGCTTTCCCCTTTCCAATTTAATGTTGGGGAAAATTTCTTTTTTGTTTTGGCTCGCGTTTCAATGCCACTCGCGATCGGTAAGTTTTTTTTGTAAAATGTAAATGTGCCTCTATAGAGTGCTCCGCAATAACTAAATGCCATACCAATCTTCAATTTCAGAAAAGATTAAAGAAACTGTATGTTTTACATTGTCGGCATTTGAGCCCCGCGTCTCTTAGCAACGCGCTCAGAGACGCGGGAGCGTGCCTTTTTCATTTCATTAGCATTTGACCCCCGCGTCTCCTAGCAACACGCAGAGAGACGCGGGAGCGTGACTTCGCTATAAGTCATTTCCGGTTTGTTTTTCACTGGTTTCCCTGGTTACCACAGACGGTTACGATCACCGCCGGAGCCTCATTTAATATTTATTCGTCAGATCTATAAACGCTCAGAAAAACGGAAAGACGAGTACCTAGGTGATTCTTTGAGGATTGAGATAGTGCCTGGATGATTCCCTGTGTATATCAGATCTTAATGGGTCGTTCCATATCTGCCTAGTTTATGCCTGTGTGTTTGCATAAGTATATAACTAATTGATGATTGCATGAGTAGTACCTGAATGATCAGGTAAGTGCATGTCTAATGGCTCAATAATTCAATACATACATAGATAGTGGTTGGATGATTAAATGAGTGCAACCTTAGTGCTTGTATGTTTGCAGGAGTGCATAGATAGTATATAGATGATTGATTGAGTGCATGTATAGTGCGTACATGATTGTTTAAGTACATGCATAGCACCTAGCAGATTGGATGAGTGCATGAGCAGTGAGTCAGTGATTGCATGACTATATGACTGCTGCCCATGGTTCAGCGAACAGTTAGTGCCTGGGTGTTTAGATTTCATGACACTCAAACACTCTTACCTGTAAGGTGCTTGAAGGTGTTTCGCAGAGACGCTATGAGCCAACTTCCAAGAGCTCTACTAAATAACCTAGGATTTTTAGTTACACTCAGGCTATACAATAGAACCCCGGGAGGAGGGCCGGATACTGGACGCTGGCGAAGTGCTGTTGTCGACCTGCGAGGCAACAAGACATATGTATAAGTCTACCCTGTATTGTCTTTTTAAGGATCAGTTAAGATTCTCTGACCCTTTGTTCTACCATTCTAAAGAAGACCTTCCTACCTGTGATCTTTAGGAATTGGGAGTGACGTCCAGTAGTCTTGTGATGGTGAAGATATGGTTCAGTAGTCGTGTCAGCAAAAGGTGTAGTTAGGATGATTAGTGTCTTTCTCTAGAACATGAAAACACATAAATACGTTTCTAATTTCTCTAACTGTTAGATTACCAATACTAGAACGTCACTATCACCTTTACTTACTTCCTTCTGATTCTATTATGTCACGTAACTCTAAAAGAAAACAAATGTCATGCACACTTTGCACTTTCAAATTACGCAAAAAATCAAATTACGCAAAAAGCATTTAGTCCTTACATTCTCTTTGGTTTCTTTAAACTTTTGTTTTTAGCAAATGTTCCAAAAACTGTTCCTTTAAAAGTACTAAAGATTGTCTTTCCAAATTCTGTGCTGTCTTGATATGGGCGCCAGAAACTAGAAACGTTTACTTAGCTTTCTTTCTGCATTTTCTTTCTTCCTTAGGTGTTTCCGCAATACTAGGCTGCCATCTAGTGGTTCCCAGAAGGAAGGAAGAGTCGTCGCCGAGAATCAGGTGAGTTACCAGCTATCCTCGATCGAAGCAGGAAGGCTAAGCAGTGAGCAGCGTTGGGTGTGGCATTATATACTCATGCCACACCCAAAATGGCTGCTACGTCATGCGTAACGTGACGCGTCCTGATTCCCAATCCCGGTAACAAACCGGGTTGGGTCTTTTCCTTTACCAACGCTGAAAGCAGCATGTAAGCTGCTCAGCGCGAATGCTGCTTCTATGAAAATGCTGAAACAGAGCGAGCCCGAAGCCCGTACAGATCCTGATACAAACGCTGACAAAAACGCACAAAAATAAATACGTAATGTCAAGAATGAGGGCAAGGAATCAAACAATCATTGCTACATACAAAAGATACAATCAGTTACAAAAGCATTAAACAATACAAAGTACAGTTATACAACACCTAAGCACATAAATACATTTACATATACAAATGGAGTGTTGGCTGGCACGGGACAGGGGAGGGTTTTAACCGGGGAACAATCTTGTGCTGTTCATAGAAGTACAAGAGGTCAGAGGGGCGTAACACAACGCAGAGCAAGATTGGGAATCATGACATTAGATAACTGCATGGGTAGTACCTGGATAATTGAATAAGTGCATCAGTAGTGTCTGGCTGATTGGATGAGTGCATGACTAGTGTCTGAGTGATTGCTTGACTCCATTGTTAAAGCTTGAGAAAATGGATGAAAGTAAGTGTACTGCTGGGTGATTGCATTAGTGCAAGAGTATTCCCTCAGTAATTAAATGAGTGCATAGCCAGTGAACGGATAACAGGTTTAATACAATGGCACTCTCTATGTAATTAGACAATGTGAAAAAGTCATTCTGAGGTAAATCTCAAAAGGTATATCACTGGGATTTCCACCAGGAGGCCCCACAATAAGTTCCAGTATATCAATTCCAGCCCCAAATGTCAGGAGGGTCTTGGAAATGTGGATGGCAGATATGCCTGGCAAAGGTGACTTTTTCACATTACTGATATAGACCTTTTTGACTGCTATTGATGTACTGGAACTCTTATTGGGGGGCTTCCAGTAGGGATTCTGTTAATATACCTTCATGATTCGACCTCGAAATTACCTCTTCAAACTACTGCTATTGCCCTGAAGAAGTTCTTTTGTAAAAAATGAAATGCGTTGGCTGATTTCTGACTGCATGTTTTACTATAAAGAATAAAAGAAACTTAAAGGACTTCCTTACTATCGTATGGATTTTTTTCCTGGTGCACCTTCCATTATCTTAAAATTTCTTGTCTGGATTCCAGTGGAGCCCAACTGGGGCGGACTTCGGAAGTGTGATGCACAGGACATTTACATATATCGAATGGGGATTGAGGTGCTGAACCAAGGGTCAGCCGCAGTTTTGGAGTTTGTAAAGCACATCCGTCCTGTTTACAAAGTCTCTATGTGCCTTCTACTGTCGCAGCCTGTACTGAGCCAACTCCAAGTATCGCTTTCTCTTGGAGGTCCGATAATGAACTGGAAGTGCCCCCTTTCAACCTCTGTTATCTGTATCTATACTCCCAGTTGTCTCCAACCCCTCTCGTGTGCATTCGTGCTCCCAGTCCCCACCTTATAACCCCTGTTGTGCGTGTCTGTCCTACAAGTTGCCACCTTCCAGATGCTTTTGTGTGTGCCTGTTCTCTCAGTTGACACTTTCTAACCCCTGTTGTGTGTATCTGTTCTCTCTATTGCCACCTCCAACCACTCTTGTGTGTATCTGAACCCCCCCAGAGTCAACTTCTCTGGGAAAGGGGTAGTGAGTAACTGCATCTTGTTGGGATCCAGGTCTCCCAGGCTATATGTAGTTGGTACTCAGTCCCAGCTTGGTGAGTCCGTAGATCTCCCTCTCTTCATGATGGAGTCAGCATCTCCCTGTCCTTGAGTCCCTCTCTCTCTTTGTGTCTGTGTTTCTTGGTCTCCATGTCAGTGTCTTCCGCCCAGCATGCATCCATGTCTCCCACTTCTAATGTTAGCGTTCTAATCTTCCTGTTTCCTTATCAGCGTGTCTAGAACTTGTACCACTAGAGTGTCGACAGGTGCTACCAGGGGGATTGGCTCTATCCCTGTGTCCATGGTTCACTGACCCAGTGCCATTGGATGTGTCCTCCTCTCTTGTTGTCCCATTCTCCTTCTGTCCCAATTACATTTTCCCATCTCTCTGTTCCAGAGTGTGTGTCTTCCTGCCCCAGTGTCATCCTCTCTGCCCCATAAAAGTGACTTCCCAGTCCCAGTTGCTGTGTCTTCCTATCCCAATGTCAGAGGCTCTGTTTACCTCTGTCTGTCTTTGAGTTCCAGGACTGAGTGTCTCTCGGCCCGATTTCCTTGTGTATGTCTCCTAGTCCCAGTGTCAACATGCCTGTACACTGTCCATACCCCCCAGGACATAGCGGCATGGATCACATTTTTCAAATTTTGTGGGCAGTTTTGTAAAAATCGCGGAATTTTTACAAAACAGCCGATTTCACTTTTTTGGCAAATCCCGAAATCCTGGAGGGTCTGAATAGAAGGCACATTGACTGGGGTAGGACGGAATATCCTAATAAAAGAAACCTGTGCAGTACTGATGTTGCTTTTCCCTCACACTCTCTTGGTGCCAAAACAGAAATGGAAGTGGTCAAATCAATTCTGTCCACAGATTGACAAAGCCATAAAGCATATTAATAAAACAGTTTCTGCATTCTTCAGAGACCATTGCATGGGCTGTATCTATAACAACAATTTGCGTTTTGACGTGCATGGAATTTATAGAAATGATAGAGTGCCCTTTACAGATGATGGCTACAGGGTGTTTCTAAGTAACCTGAAAATCTGCATCCTGTCTTAACCTCTTCGGTGCCCGTGACGAGCTGGACTCGTCATGGGCCGCGGTGGCGCTGTGCCCATGACGAGTCCAGCTCGTCACAAACCCCGCTAATGTAACGGCCGGCACAGGGCGGGGAAAGGGGCGGGCACCGAAGGGGTTAAGTATAGCAGACATATAAACACAAACAACGCAACGGCTCTTCTCAGAGCCACCCGAGTATCCAAAGTATTGTGAAGTTTTCTTCTAAAGGGTTTTTTTTCCTTTCATTTTTGGAGATCGTCTCGATGACATTGTGATCCCCATGGACAAGTCGCAAACACCGAAAACCAAAGCAGCCATTCAATCACCACCAACACAACCAAAAATAATATGTACAAAAATCCATTCTGAACATTGCCCTACACTGATTACTATATACATACTTCTTTCAGAGCATGTTTAATAAACTCAGATTTTTGTACTACCGTTTTCATGGTTATTCGATACATCGCAACGTCGCCGCTTACCGCCATGGTTGCGCCTTTCCCATAAAGTGAAAACACAAATATGCACACATATTACAGTATTTTACAGAATAGGGGTTTATTACTGTTCTCTTCAAACTCATGTTTTGGTAGTGTATTTCTAAAACAACCATCTCTAAAACCTATTTTCCGTTTTTGTGGTGAGGCCGAAGATCACAATGACGTTGGTCATCGTGATACCCATGGTTACGTTGCGAATGTGAAAAGCAAAAATTCAATAGCCACCAACACATTCAAAAATTATAACTTTATAAATAATTCTAACCATCACAGTAGATACCTCACATAATAAATAACACTATAAAACATTTATAAAAATCTCAATATCTCTATAACAAACTGTACTAATGATCCACTGATATTCTTCTATATTTCCACCAATATTCACAACATCGTTGGTAGTTGCGATGCCCCCGTAATGGTACACGAGGGTCACTGTGTCGTCATGAATATTGCGTGTGATTAAAAAAATCAATTCTGGACACAACTTGGGGCACTAAAACCCCATTTTTCAACCATAGGGCCGGACTATCTCCACACTGACCTCCTATGTGGGCATTCATACAAATATTTAGCCCCGGTAACCATTCCCGACAAAAATAATGGTGGCTGCAACTTTCGGTTCAGGTTGTGTCCAGCCAATCAAACCATTCCCGTGGGTACATGCATTCTCGAATACTCGCAAAACCGTTGCAAAGTATCCGCAGCCAGAGATATCACTATAAGTTTTGGCTTAAATTTAGCAAAAACTACTGAATAGATTTAAATCAAACAGGCAAAAGGCACTTCCTAGAACAAACGTCTACCTTCCTGTCAAATTTGGTATAAGTTCGTTCAGCCACTCAAGCTGTAGGTGTGGGTAAAGGTTCTTTTCGGAATTAACATTACAAACGCAACCTTATTTTGCACCCCAAATTCTTGGTCCCCACTGCACGGATCACCGCCAGACTTTCCATGACAACGAGAACCTACATTGGTCAATTAACGCCAAAGTTATAGGCAAGTCAAAAAAATGTTTTTCCTATGGAAACTAGGTCTGAAAAAAACACATTTTACAGGGATGTAATAGTTAGGCTGACATTTCATTCTTACAAAACCAGAGAAATTCATCAGTTATAATTACCTGAGCTAACTATTACTCATGCCCCTGCAATGCACTTCTTATGACCTCACATATTACACCACTCATGACATGGTCAGTGCCATCCCTGATGACATCTGAAATGACATCCCTGATGTTATCACTGATGACATCTGAAATGACTTCACTGATGACATCATCCAGAGAAACACTAACACACCCACTTACACTCCCATAAAACATGTCATATACCCACTTCCACACAATTACTAACAAACTCCTTCACAAAATCCATACAAACACTTACACATCTTGTCACTCATCCATACGCCAGTAATATACCAGCTCACCCACAGAGCCACTAACGGATCCACTAACTCAGATATACAGCCACTCATCCACCTACTCACTTACCAAAATATCCAGTCACAGATTTAGTTATAGAGACATAGACACACTTACACACCCACTCAAAAACACCAATACTGCTACTGACATAGTAAATCATTTAACCATACACCTACTCACATACCTACTCACTCACCCATACAGCCACTCACACAGTCACTAATTCACACATACAATTATTCACAACGCCACCCAGTTACTTATACACATACTAATACATATGCTCACTCACCTATACAATGACTGAGACAACCACATATTTTGCCATACAACCTCAATCACACTCACTTACTCACCCATACAATCACTCAAATACCCATTTGCTCACACATACAGCCACTCATACAGCCACTCACTCACCCATATACCCGTTTACACACCCATTGATGCACAGAGACAGCCACTCATATACCCTGTCACTTGCCCATAAGGACACTTATGTATCTGCTCAAACACCCATTCAGCCACTCATGCACCCTCTGATTCACCATTTACAACCACTGACACACTAACTCAGTGAACTATATAGAAACTCACACAGACACTCACTTACTCAAATACGTACCAACACACTCACTTGCTTACGTATACAAAAAGCTCACACACCCACTATCACATGTATTCAGTCTCTTATATACTCAGTCACACTTCTATACACTACTTACACATCCACTTACTTACCAATACAGGCACTTCCACAGGGAGGTACCTTAGTATGTGGGTTTAACACTCAGTACCTTTTAGAAAACACTCACAATCACTGGATGATGTCATCAAGGATGTAATTTAAGATGTCATCAGTCCTGTCACTGACCATGTCATGAGTGATGTAATATGTGAGATCATAAGCAGAGCATTGCGGGAGTGTGAATTATAATTAGCTCAGCAAGCTATGCGAAGCTGTAAAAACACTCTGCTACGCAGAGTTCCATGAGCATGCAGAGTTGCTTGTTCCGCATGCTCGCAAGATGTTTCTGACGTTTGGCAAGGCAAATTGTGTGTTTGGGGAAGTATCGTGCAAACTTTACCATGCGGTCGCCAATGGGCGCGGCAATCTTGTTTTACTACCCTTTGTTATGGTTCTAGGGCCTGTTTTGAAATCCTCTCAAATCTTTTGAATCCGATGTTTTGAAAACTTTTTTTCGGATCTTTTTTATTTATTATCTATCCCTCTCTCTTCTTAAATATATATTTTGCATTTTATTTCTACTTTTACTGCGTTTTTGTACTGTTTTTCTATTACTTGCTTTTTATTTTGTTTTACTTCCCTACTTCTTCTCTTGAATTTATTTTATTTTATTTTCCACCCCGCACCCCTAGAACTATGGCTAAGGGTCAGAGTGGGACCGGGAGCCGCCTTCCTTGCGGAAGGCAGTGTCTGGAAAGGGTGCAGGCCCGGGCCTTATTCTCAGAGGTGGAGATGGCCGACCTACATTTTTTTGTGCAGTGCCACCTCCCCTTAACCTTGGCAGTAGGCGGCTGGCCTGGTTCCAGCTATGGGATCCAGGAGCGTCACCGCCGGTGGGCGAGGGTACGCAGGGCAGTGTTTCACTGATTTGAGCTCTGGCGCACCCACAACCAGCTGACTCACAGGTAGTCCTAGATCCTGGACGGGGAGCAGGACTGGTTGGACCTGCTAAGTGTTGAGGTCTTGGGGCTTGGTGAGTAGCTAATTTATTACAATTGTGTGTTCTGTTTTGTGTTTTTGATAATATTATTTTTTTCCCCAAAATGGCAAGAATGCTGCAGCTGCTTACATGCTGGCAAGTTACGTTTAAAAATCTCATATTATGTGATTGTTATTCTTCTAGACAGGTGAAAGGTGCTACTGATCTTATTTGCTTGGGCCAGTGCTTGAAATGGAAAAATAGATGTGCTGGAACTCTGTAGCAGAGTACCTGCTTGTTTTTGAGAAGTGCCGTTACTCTCCAATTAAAAGTACAGTATTTCTCTTGAGAAGTGCCGTTCTCTCCCTCTCAAAATAAAAAAGCGCTGGTACTCCGTACAGGACAGTACCAGCCCATTTAAAGCATTGGCATGGGATGATTATGGAAGAGAGGTTAGAGAACTTAAGTTAGGTAATGCTAGAGAGACTCCTTTCCTTTGTCCTGTCACTAAGATAGTGGTGGTGGGTAGTTATTATAGTTACTTACTTAGTATTAGTTGGTAAAATTTTAGAGGTCCATGTGATACATCCTCCATCACGTGCTGCCTACTCCAGTCCTTAGTAGAACCTCTTGCAGTTTGCTAGTGAGTTAATAATAAAGCAACTCCGCACATCAGCAACCAACCAACAATTTGGTGTATGCAATATGCAGGTGTCCATCTATGCATTTTTGAGGACTACAATAAATGGAAATGCAGACTTAATGAACAATTGGCCCGTCAAAGGAGGTTGATTCATTGATGAATGCGAATGAGATCGGAACTTAGAAGAAGCAAATATAATATTTGGCAATTTATTCCATAGTCTTTTGAATAGGTTGGCGGGTGGTACTTAGGTTTAGGATTCTAGAATCGGAACACTGGAATAATAAAGAGATAGGACGGACCCTGACCACGATACTACTAGTCGATCTGATTAGACAGGTCAATGTTATTGCAATTGTCGTCCTGTCACAAAATCTTTTTAGAGCATTTTCTTTAATATTTATTATTTGTTTCTCACCATTCAATTTTTGTCTCTTTATTATGTCTTACATGATCATCATTCAGGGGCAAGTAGACGACAGGGACTGCTGAGGTGGGAGCCTCCCAGGGCCAGTATCGCTCCTCTACAGATGGCTCTGCTGCTGGCCCCAGTAAGTCCCCCTGTTGTTAATATTAATAATTATAATTCCCTAACTTTTACTGCACCTTATTTTTTTTTAACTATTATTTCTGTTCCTAACTCTATTTTTAGGTCTCGGTTTCTTGAAATCAATACGATCAAGGAAGGGGACTTGAAGCTCCGCCCCCTCGTCCTATTGGCTCACGTCATAGCTTAGGCTAAACGCAGGCTTCTCATTGTAAAGGAGGATTCTTAGTCCCTCCTTGTTGCCTCCCTGTCCCCCTTTGGCTCCGCCCACCGGGATTTGATCTTTTACTGGCGGCGTTAGACTATGCGGTTTAATTACTAGGGAAGCACTATTAGTTTCCCCTTCCGTCTGCCTCTCTCCCCGAGCAGACCCTTCCCTCTGTCTCTCTCAGAGACACAGCTGCTTGGTTTTAACTTTGAAAATGAGCGCAGCCCCGCTTCACGTACACTGTACTCGGTTTCTTTCTACATTTCTTAACTTTAGCACTGAGCGCAGCGCCCGCTTTAAGGACACCGCGCTCAGTGTTAAAGTTAAGAAATATAGAAAGAAACCGAGTGCGGTGTCCGTGAAGCAGTGCTGTGCTCAGTGTTAAACTTAAGCATTTGCAATGCAATTGGACCGATTACATTGCAAGCTTGTTTTTGGCAGAGAACCCTCATAAATCCCCTGTCTGTGGGCCTTGTCATGTTATCCTTGTAAGGGGGAGCACTGCGCCTTTAAATTCCTTCGGCAGGCCCGGCTGGTATCACGTGACTGCGCTGCTTCCACAGAAGGAGCTGTGAGTTCAATGCTGTTGGGAAGCCTGAGTGCTGGTCTGCTGCTGGAGGAGCCGTGGTTACAGCCTCGACGCTCCCAGGTAAAGACGGGCTCCTGCCATACTCCAGTGTGCCAAGCAGAAATGTGCAAACACACGTACGTGGTAAGGCTGCTTCAGAGACTGCTCATCAGTTCTCTGCTACTGATATTCTTACCATATGTATTTGTAGTTGTATGTAAAAAGGAATATATAGTATAAACGAGGGAGCACGAATGTACAAAACAATGTCCAATAGCATTTCATTTTCACATTATTTATTTCAATAACTAAATAGTCTTGTTGAATTTTGCTGTACATTCAACTGTATTAGAGGAGAGGAAATAAAACGGAAAGCCTAACGAAAGAAGATCTCTAGATAACAGTGCAGGTTGCCATTGTGGATATATTTAATTTAAGAAGGCTATTCACTGTCACCAAATACCTGGTTTCAGGTTATGGTGTTGGCATCTGATCTTTTATTCAGGGCGTGTTCTCCATATTAGACGTTTGAAAGCTTTTCTGGGCTTGGTTTAGGTAAAACGAGATTGGCCTGATCATTTCCTGTAAAGCCATACTTTTATCAACTATAAGTCAGTTGCGTGGGAGCTTGTTTGTTACGATGTAGGAAATTCGAGACGCACCTCCCAAAATACGCAATTCTAGGTTTCTAATGGGTGGTAGGGAGGCTGGTAACTTTAGGCTTTATGTTCCTATGCTTAAAAGAATAGGACATAATTCAGATATCTGTTCTGCTCGGTGGTCTGATTCCTTCGGTTTTTAATTTCTGTCGATTGCCTTCCATCTCTTTCCTGTATTAGAATGTAGCCGCATCATATTCTAATTTTTATAGTGCTGATCTCGTAATCAGAGACTGGAGGAAGTATCAATTGATAGTGTCTGTTTTGTTATTGTTTGGTCGTTTGTGGTAAGTACTTTGTTCAGTGTTTAGTTTCAAAATGAGTTGATAAATATAGGAAAACTTTCAGGTGTGGTCTGTATGCAGATGGGGTGCTGAAGTACTTGTTCTTTTGATGTTTTTTGTGTGTATTTTTATGAAGATGGTTAAGTTGTCTGCTTCAAGCATATTACATTTTAGGTGTGATGTGTATAATGTATGCATGCATTCATGGCCAACATATTGAGCCCTATATTTACTTGAAGGGGTTTTGGGTCTAATTCATTCAGCCATTGGCTTCATATGCTCTGGAACCATCAGTCATCTATTTGTAACCTTGACAATCGCATCTTGGATCAACCTTTTAGTCACCGCTTTTAGCTGCCTGTTATCATAAGACTTTTATTAAGTTAAAGCCATTTGATTTGCTATACGATACCATTAGCAAAGCAAATGACTTTAACTTAATCAAAGGCGAGACCTATTGCATTTTCAATGCTTGTTTACAATATCTTTTTTCTATCTATCTGTTTCTAAATTCATGTTATCCCTGCATTACCTACCTGGCTACTTTGGTATATTTCTAGTGTCTTTTTTTTACAGCAATCTAACCGCCTCTGACTCTGTACTACTATTAGTATGTCTGTAGCGTTTTTTATAATTTATTCTGGCTTAGCAGCAGCGGTTGATTGTGAACAACTGATTACCGTGCACCATGGCTGGAAGGTAGTATAAGGAAGAGAAGGGCACAATTATATTTTCCAACCAAGAGAGAGAACTGAAGTCTCGAGAGACCTCATGTCTGATTGTCCACCCAGTTGGCCACTCTGTTTCTTTATAAAAAATGTAAAACTCATATTCACCAATAGATCTAGCCACTGAGTCCGGACCTTTGGGTTGTTCTCTTCTTGAGCAGCTTTACGAAAATTGTCACCAACAAAATGCCCAACGAGGTATTTTATAATTATTTTTGATAGGATAGGACATACTACGGTCTACTCTACTCTAGTACCTGATTTGTACCAGTGATGTGTGTGGTTTATGTATTTGTTGTATTTTCAATCTTGCTAGTTCCAAAAAATTAATTGGGGGAAGGCGTATATGGCATCTAAATAATGTGTAATGTTTGTTCTAGGTGTACCAACCACCAGTGCCGGGGCCAGTGGGGAAGGTGACGCCAGGCACGAGGGGGCAAATGCGGAAGCTGCAGGGGTGAGTGAGCCAGCAGCAGTGGTGGGCGTGGTAAGGTATATTCCTTACTTATTGACAATACACACTCGCTGCAAGGGTGTACACTGTACTGGCGAGAGAAACTAAGTTGTTGTGAACAACGGTTCAAGAAGACACCCTTTACTTAGCATTAGCAAAAGAATTAGCGGCGGGAGTTGAGTAACTAATGGCATCTTCTTTTTGACTTCAACTCAGCTGGGAAAGTTTTACTAAAAAGACTAAGAGTCAGGTGACCTTGGTGGATGGATTGAACGAAAAGAGAAAGAGAGATGGAAGGTGGCAGGATGGGTGATATGTAATATGTGACTGGCAGAGAAGGATGCATGGGTGAAGAAAGGGTGCCCAGGATGCATAGGTGGCTGATAGCAGGATGCATGGGTGGTTGGAAGATGGGTGAGAGGTGAAAGAAAGGATGCCTGCCTGGGTGGATGAAACTGTATGGGTGATAGGAATTCTCTGGGGGTTTGATGGGTCAAATTCAAAGACAATCAAGGACGCATGGGTGGTGGTTTAGAAATAAATTACAAATGTATGTTGTTGGTGAAAGGTTTGTTGAGAGATTAAGAAGAATGATAGCCATGTTTACTTTGAATGGATGGATGCCTGGATAGTATTCAATCATAGCATAGGTGGAGAATGAAGAGAATGTAAAAGAAAAAAAAAATGTGCCATTGCGGTAAAGCTAAGGGTGAAGATAAGAACAAGATTAGAATACAAAAAAATAATGCTAGAAGATGAATGCAATGATAAACGAAAAATCACTGGGAATACAAACAAGGGCAGTTTTTTTTCAAGGTTTTTGAATCAAGGTTGTATTTCAGAATACTCCTTTGACTCACAGTAGTTTGCAAGCACAACATATATATTGTGTATGTTACAGAGTATCGCCATAATAGAAAAATAAGATAATTGTGCATTTGTAGACAACAGCTGCCCCACCTGCAGACAGTAGTAAATAACATGAGTCTGCGACACAAGTATGTCTGTCTAGGGCACAATCTGACTGAGCTAGCATGCCTACAAGGTTAATTTAGCTAATCAAGAGAGAGAAAAAGAAGACTTGTCTACTCCATAGTGCCCATTAATGCCTGAAACTTCCACAAATGTTAGAGGCCAAGGAAGTTGGATGATACCACAAATGTTATGTACTGTGCTTGCTAGTGCCACTGTGCCACTATAATTGTATGTGAATAATTTGTTCTGTGTTACTGTTTTGCTAAGAGTATTGGTTACAATTGTATTTTTTCTTTCTTGATATAGCTACTCCTTCCCGACCAAAACAACCAAACAGGAAGGAGTTAGCAGCCATGGCCCAGCAACAGAAGCTGAAGGCCATCTGTGCTGAACATAGGCGTCTGGGGGTTCTGGCAGAGGAGGAGGCAGCGGCAGCAGCTGCAGCCTCCTCCAATGCCCCAGGCCCCAGTCAGGCCCCCCCAGTGCCTCCAGTGGTACGGCACTGTGGTCTGGCAGCCGCCCGCCGCATTTCTTTAAACACTGCTGCCCATCCCTGTTCATCCAACTGTAAGACAACTGAGTGCTGCATGCTCCTCCGGATCGTGAGCCTAGAGGAGTGGATAAAAAACCTGGAGAGGAAGATCTGGTGAGCCTGCCACTAGAACTCCATCGCCTTGCCCCTTTTTTAATGTTTTATTTTGGTGGGTGGGAATTGGGCGTTAGGGAAAAGATGGGGTTTATGGACGTGGACATGGACATTGTACTCTTATTATGATGAACATTGGTTGGGATTAGGGGGGGGGTCAGGTGTTGGGCCGCAGCCAGTTTTTGATTGAAATAATCTGCCGATAATGTAACACACCAACAGATAGATGCGGTACCCTCACTTCACTTGTGACTTGTCCTACAAGTACTGTCAGTCTCTCCTTCTCTTCAGTCTATGCAGTCTGCAACTAAAACGTCTATGAACTCGGAATGGTGTGGGTGTGTGAATTAATGAATTAATTTCCATAGTATTATGCCTTCCCGAAACCTCTTCTTTTACCTGTGATTGATGTTTATTTATACTTAGGCGAAGCAATGGCTGCATGGTGATGGTTTGGTTTCCCAAGGTAGCATGGTGGAGGTAGTAGTAGTAGGCACTGACAGTAGCATTTGCAAAAAACAAAAATGAGTCAGTCAGTCACCCGATTGAGACTAAGGGACGAGTAGAAGATGTCAGTACACAAGAAGGCTGCCAAGCAAGAAACCATGATGATGATAAGCAATGCTAAAGTAAAATAAACCAGAATGCCTGGAGGGCTAGCCTACTACAAGTTACAAACTGAAGTGGATTCGAGCTATGATGATAAAGTGGACAAGCAGCTTCATAACCTTTAGTGCTGGAACCAGGATGATTGATAACTCAATGCTGGCAACCAATTATATTATTAATATTATGATGGATTTTGTAATGCTCCTCTGGAAGAAAAATGATTATTGAATACCGGGCATGGGTTGGGCAACATAATATTGCCAGTGTGGGCTAAACACTTAGAGTAAAAGAAGATCCTCACCCTGCCTTGAGTTAGTGTTTCTTTCACCACATCCGTTACAGCAAGTGTGTGATCAATAATTGGTGTAAATTTAATGTAGTCACACCTCAATATACATCACACAGCCCGGGGGAAGAGAGTTAGGGTTTGATGAATGGTTGGGAAGGGGGATTTGAGGGAAAGCTTTGACAAAGACAAACACTACACATTGGCAACACACAATCTTGGCAGCCGACCATCATAAACCTGTTAAGGAAGAAAAAGGAAATACATGCATGATAATGACTAGATGAGTAGTACTAGACTAGTAGTACAGGGCAGCAGTCTATTAATTATTAGTATGCAATTGCCTTGCTTGTCTGCAACCAGAGAGACCCAAGTTGCATAAATGTTATGTTCTGTTGTACCAGGCTTCCTTTGAAAGCTAGCAAAGAAAATTAAAAAATATCTGTAGGAGTCAGATATAAGCAAAAATTTAACAACAACACAGTCACACACAGTCATAATAATTGAAGAGAAAAAAATGAATCAAATGAAATGATACTATAAATATTCTTAAATTGGGAGTTGCATCTCAGCATTCCTCTTGGTCCTTCCTTGGACTGTCCATCCATCAACCTTTGGTGCCTGCCTGGCGAATGCAGTTTGGTAAGGTAAGTGTGAGTTGTTTTCCCAGTATAGCGCAGGGTAAAGTCCGGCCTGTAGAAAAATCAAGGAGAAAAGTAAAGGTAAACTGCATAAATTAGGGAGGAGTGCAACAAGAAAACTTTCAGAGGCGGCATGGCTAAATCATGTCTGTTTCAAGCAGTTACCTCTAGCAACAGGAGTTGGCCTGCCCACCCAACCTCCACTTAGCTTAGATTTTGAGCCAGACAGCACTGAGCACATATAAACACACAGCAACATAGCATTTTCCAAATTAAGTAACAAAATCAATACACTGCTGTAAGTCACACCATCACACTCGCCTCCACCACTACATAGACATGTAGGTCTGGTTTTGTTGTTGTTTACCTTTTAGGCAACTTCATGAAACACCCAAGTTATTCCATCAATCATCTCTGATCCTACTGACTGACTGCAAGTATGGTGTCCAACTCTGTAGTGTCCCGAGTGAGTCTAGAATCCAGAATCAAAAATGCAATGGATCGGCCTGCAGTAGTACAACTTTGTTAATGAACAGCAAGAAGGGAAACATTGACTTGCGTAAATATTTTTGTGTATAAATTAATTACAAGTTGACATCATGCACTACACAAACACCAATCACTCAGAGTCAGAGTTCAATGCATGCCATCATTTACCTGTTTGTCCGGGGCAGTCCCTCTAGGCTCGGAAAGGAGGATAGGTATATATTCAGGTTTGGAGGTACTCGAGGTAGGCACACCTTTCACATTTGTTCTACTATTCTCCATCCAAAGACTGGCTTGAGGGAAATGGATTTAGGGCGAGTCAGGACTTGGAGGAGTGAACTAACTTCTTCACTGACTCCACACAGTTGCAACTCCAATCCGGCAATAAAAGAGCAAGACGGTGGTGATGGATTTGTTGTGATTCGAACCAGAAACACAGTGACACACACATAAATAATAAAAGTAAATATTTTCCTTAGCTATATCTTTTGGGGGGCTTTTTTTGGGCTTAAAAGGAAGAAAGAAAGTAACTTAAAAGATTATTTGCCAGGGAAGTAGAGCTCGTACTCAATCCCTGGTGGTTCACCCAGAAGTAGGTCACCTAACACACTACATCCATGACCTGAGTCGCCGTCATCATCTTCCTGCTGTGCTGCTTCAGATACAGTGTAATCCGGTGGTATACAGTGCTGATTCATTTTGATTATGGTTAACCTCTCCACCTTTTGGGGCGAGAGACTGATGCTTCTCACTGTCTGAACGGCACCAGCAGCACTCAGAAGAGACAGTTGCAACAGGGCAAGCCAGATAGTTTATCACCAGTAGGGGTGGGTGGAATTTGTGAAATTAACTTTCGCAAACTATCGCGATAATGCTGAAAATCTCCGCAAACACGCCGAAAATATCGCGAAGACGCGGAAGGTTTTTCCCGCCTGTTCGTGGTATTTTTTGCGTGATCGCGGCTCGCAAACTTACCCATGCGGTTGCTCACGGGCGCGGCCATCTTGTTTTCACTTGTCCCGCCCTCTCGCGATGCTTACTTCCTGTTCCAGGTCACGCAATGCATGTTCGCGCCCGTTCACGGTCGATATTTTCTGTTCGTGACCGCCTTTGCTTGATCGCGTTGCTTTTTGCTTGCTCGGGGAGAAAATATCACGCGAACTTGCGCACGTGGGCGCAATGGGCGCGTCCATCTTGTTTTTCACTCTATTGCATGGTTCTGGGGCCTGATTTTGAATCCTCCCTACATCTTTTCAATCCTTTGTTTAAAGCCACTTTTTTTTTATCTTTCTTATTTATAATTTCTCTAACTATTTTCCCGCCTCTATATTTTTGGGTTTTGTCTACTTTTTTTTCTTTTTTAGCTACTTTTTCTCTCTTTCTATTGCCTTCTATTTATTTCCTTTACTTCTTTAATTTTATTACCTTTTCTTTCCCGCCCCGTCCCAGAACCATGTCTAAGGGAAGGGCTGGCCGTCGTCGCAGCCAGAGCCGCGAACGCCTTCCTTGCGGAAGGCAGCGCCCACAAGGCCTTATTTGGCCTTATTTGGGGAGGTGGAGTTGGCTGCATTCATTTTCTTTGTGCAGCGCCACCTCCCCATAACCCTGGCAGCAGGTGGCAGGCCTGGGTCTGGGTACGGCGTCCGGGAGTGTCGGCAGCGATGGGGGAAGGTGCGCCGGGCAGTGTCGCGCTTCTCTGGGGTCCGGCGCCCCCAGGCGCAGCTGACGCACCGGTGGTCCGACATCCTGGACCGTGAGCAGGACCTGCTGGACCTGCTAGGAGTGGAGGTCCCGGGACTTGGTGAGTAACTATTTAATTATTACTACTTTGTGTCTGTTCTTCTGCTCTGTGTTATATATTGCGAATATCTTTTTTTTCTTCCAACCAGCTAGAATGTTGCTGCTTACATTCCAGGTTAATTACGTTTAAAAGTCTTCTGTGATTATGACACAGGTGCTCTTCTGCGCTACTACTAATCTTACTTGTTTGCAACTTTGCGTTTGCGCTCGCTTAGTGTGATTCTGTAAGAGTTTACTTTATAGAAATTAAGTTACGTAATGCTACAGTGATTCTAGTCCACTCCTTACTTTGTCCTGTCACTAAGAGATAGGGGCGGATTGATACTTAGGTTTAGGTACTTTGTATGAGTTTCTAATTTGTTAGTGGTATGCGTGATGCCCCCTCAGTTACATGACGTGCTGCTAGTACGGCAGTCTTTATTAGAACCTTTTCTAGTTTGTTCAAAGAGTGGTGGTAATTGGCTTAGCACTAGCAGAACATCAGCATCAATCAATCAACCCAAAAAATGTAGTCATGTGTCCTCCATTTGACCATATGCATTGTTGAGGAATAAAAGAAGTGGAAATGCATACTTAATGCACAATTGGCATGC
Source organism: Triturus cristatus (assembly GCF_964204655.1). Lineage (NCBI taxonomy): Eukaryota > Metazoa > Chordata > Amphibia > Caudata > Salamandridae > Triturus > Triturus cristatus. Next base: position 325,468,662 of record NC_140579.1, read on the forward strand.
CTGGAATAGTTGGGCTAGGTCGGGTGGTTCGTCGTACTTAGGCTTAGTTGTAACTTAGTATTCTGGAATCAGAATGGAAGACTGGATTACTGTTGATAAATAGTAACTTCAGTAGTCGATCCGCGAATCCCCCGATACTACTTGTTGACCAGATGAGATCGGTCAATTTAGTTATTGCAATTGTTGTTTACATAAGTGTTTTTTGACCGTTCTTTAAAAATATTGTATTTGTTTGACACCATCCATCAATGTTTGTCTCTTTCTTATATCTTTCCTGTTTATCAGCACCCAGGGGCAGACAGACAGGGAGTGGGCAGTCGGCGGGACAACAGTCCGAACACCACCACCAGGAGGACACCAATGAGGGCTCCTCTGCTGGCCCCAGTAAGTCTTCTTGTTTTTAATAATATTTCTTATTCCATTACTTTTACTGCACCATATTTTTCACCAACTATTGTTTCAGGTTCCCAATGCTATTTTTTACCAACAATTATCCTTCGATCTGTACGGTTTCAAAAATCTTGTTATCCCTGCCTCTCCTATGATGACTCTCAGTACTACTACTACTACCAGTCTGTCTGTTCTGTAGTAGCTAAGCTTGCCCAGTTGGCCTGTGCCACTCTTTATGTGAAAGGTTGTAATAAAACTCAGATTCACCAGTAGCTCTAGCCATTGAGTCCAGTCCTTTGGGTCTTCCTCTTGTACTACTGCTAGTCTTATTGATCTTGAGTCTTTGTTAATCTTGAGGCTTTGACAATTCACAGCAACAAATGCCCAACCAGATTTATTACTATTTTGATATGATAGCCTATAGGACATACTACTACTGTTGTAGGGATCTTGCACATACAGACCTTTGCACAAGAAAATAGGATGTTGGTGATGGTAGGTTGGACCTTCCTCACACACCTCAATCAGAAATTCAGAACCCACCCCAATCCCCTACTCGACTATAGTACTGTCTTGTCATAACTATTAGGTGTCCAAACCCTCCCCCCAAGATAACCAACAAGTAGACAACCCAGAACATAACACACCCAACCTCTCAGTCGTGGAAGCAATGCACATGCACACCCTTACTTTAATTTGCTCACTCGTGTAATTTAGTCCACACCAAATACCACCAAGTCTATGTAAGTTCAAAATGTTTATTTTGAATTGAGAAGCTCTGTACATTGTTCTATTATAAAATGCAGCACCAACTGTAACATTAAAACAATACACATTGTTACACTTACTTACAGTTGGGAATTAAATCATGATAACTGAACAGTGGTGGAAGGCAGCACCACCATCCCCTAGGAATTTAGTTTATATAAATTTATAAATGAAGATCTGAGTGAAGGGACCCCTCACCTTAGAAGAACCTAGTATTGGTAGTTGTTGCATCATTCATAAGCTCTGAAAAGCTCTGGTTCGTAGAAGGGAATCTTCCGTCTGTAATGCGAAAAATTAAATAGTGCGCGTTAGTATATTGCAACTTGCAAGCATTTCTCAGCCGTGCCAAAAAGTGTAGCATTTATGGATAAGCAATATGGACTAACAGTACACCAGTACTTCATCAAAAAGTGGCTTGTTAATGTTTTTGTTGACCGCGTAGACAGTAGCAGTGTGAGGCAGGTCATGTGGGCTCAAAGGTGTTTTATACAAAAAGCTGCAAGGTAACGTCACATGTGCAAAAATAAAAGACACAAAGGTAAAATGGTTGCATGGCTCGGGCTAACTAAGCAAAGGCTAGAATGACCATATATAACTATTAAGGTCTACTCTACTACTACCTGATTTGTACTAGTGATGTATGTTAGTATACTATAAACTCATTTTTCAACCTTGCTACTGATCAATAGGGAAAGGTGTATATGACGCCTAATAAATGTGTAATGTTTTCTAGGCGCACTACCGACCACCATTGCTGGGGCCAGCGAAGGCGACGCGGAGGGAGAGGATGCGGCAGTTGCTGCAGATACCGACGATGGAGCGGCAGGGGGAGTGGCAGCACCAGTGGCGGGTGGTGGTAAGTTAGATTCATAGTCCTTAACTATTGTTGAACTTGACAGTACACTTACTGCAAGGGTGTACTGTATGTATACTGTACTGTTGAGACTTAGGGCCCCATTAGGATGGCGGGCGTATTGCCCCTGCCGGGCCAGCGGTATTCACCGCCGACACCGCAGGGGCAAACCTCCCGCCATCCCTGTAGAAAAGAGTCAGACCCCCTACATGTCGACCAGGCGGAAAAAGGTTAAATATGGTGGTGGTGTCTCTCTGAACACACCGCCAGCCATATAATCTGCAATTTGGAATGCCTTTGCGTGGCGGCATTGCTGTCCGCAACGGAAAGGCATGCAGACAATGCAGAGTATGCTTGGTGGCCCCCATGGAGGGTACCTATGCTATGGTACCCCCCTGCCTTTCAAAGCAAAACATGACAGGCTCCGCTCGGGGCCTGTCATGTTGTGCTTGGAAAAGCAGCACAACAGAATGTAAAAAAAAACAGGATGCGCTCACCACTGTGGCAGGCGCATCCTCCTGATTAATTGTCCCCACGGGACCCCCACCCTTTTTAGCGTTAGGATGGCGGGCGGACAAAGTCCGCCCGCCATCCGATGTCCTAAGTAAGTATGAGTTGTTGTGAACGTTTGAAGAGTGAACTAGAAGACTAGAATCCCTTTAATTGGCATAGGAGCAGGAGTATTGAGTAACCAATGGCCTCATCTATCTGATTTCAACTTCGCTTTGAAAGTGTTATGGAGAAGAGCACCTGGTGCACTGTTTAACTAAAAAGTGAAAGACGGGTGGAAGGAAGAAGGACGGGCGAGATTTAAAATGTTATGTACTACTGTGCTTTATATTATAGTGCTACTCTACCATTCCACTATGTGTATAAATAATTAACTTGTCTTACTGTTTTTCTAAGAGTATATTTTACAATTGTCTTGTTTTTTTCTTTTTGATACACAGCTACTCCTAAATTCAATCGAAAGGAGTTGGCTGCCAAGGCACGGCACCGGAAGCTGGAGGCAATCTAGCGTGAATACCGGCGGCTGGTGGTCTTGGCAGAGGAGGAGGAGGAGACTGCAGCAGCAATTGAAGCCTCCTACAGTGCCATCTCTGGTGCCCACTGTGGCTGCAACTGCCGTGCCCTCAGACGCCGCGTCGCCCGTTTAGAGGGGCAGATGCGTGTCCTCCTTCAGTCCCGCCCCACACCTTAGTCCCTGTCTTCAAGTTCTGCCCCTTTTTTAATTCTTGTTTGGGTGGGTGGGAACTGGTTTGGGCGTTGGGTTTTCGGACTTCTTGGACTTTCCTATGGACATTGGTTGAGGTTAGGGAGTGGGGTGGGTCAGCTTTTGTGGGTTTTTAGTTTATTTTTGTTAGGGTAAATTAAATATATTTTCTATGTTACGTGCAATGTTGTTAATGTTTTGTAGGTGGGGTTACTGTTTTATATCACACTGTTTCCTTGCTGGTGCAGGGCCGCCCATAGCCTGTGTTTGATTTAAATAATTGGCTGACTGTGTAAGACACAAACAGATAGATGCGACACACCTCACTGATTGACTTGTCCTACTAGTACTTTCAGTCTGTCCTCTAGTCTACGCATTCTTTATCTGGACTGGTGTGTGAAATTGAATTAATTGAAAACATGTCCATTATTAATTCTGCCTCACCAAAACTTCTCTCTTACCTGTGCTTGATGTTTATGTTTAACTTAGGCACAGCAATTGTTGCATGGTGAAGATGGTTTCCTTTTTCTAACATGCCATGATTGGGGTGGTGGGGGTAGTATAGTAGTAGTAGTAGACACTGGCAGGGCGGCAGTATTTGCAAAAAAAGAAAAGGAGACAGTCAATCGCCTTTGAGAGACTGTTAGAGGAGTACTAGAATGAAGTACAGTACAGAACTTACCGAGCAACAATAATAATACAACACAATGGTGGTTGGGATAGCTTACTAGACAGAGTTACAAACTATAGTTGTGTCGACTCGAGTCACTTGACTAGGCCTACAGCCTAACAGTTAGTGCTGTGTATGAGGAATGACAACAAACAAATCCAATCAACTCCGGCAATTAATGCTGAGGTATATGTTCCTTTGTTAAATAAAATAACCTCTAAAATATCCTACTCATGGGTGGGCAATCAGAAGAAGATCATCACTCTGCCTTGAAATTGAAGTACTCTTGCTTTTGCCACATCTGCCCCAGCAAGTGTGTGATTAAGTATTGGTGTACATTTAATTTAGTCGCACCGACAAAAAGTCACACAGCCCGGGGGAAGAGGGTTAGGGTTTGTTGAATGGATGGGAAGGGGGTTTTGGTAAAGGTTTGACATTGAAAAACAGTATGCATGGACAAACAAACGACAATCTTTGAAGACTAACATATCCATATGTTAAAGGAGAAAAAGGAAATGCATGCATGATGATGAGAGACCCGGATTACATAAACTTCTTGTTCTGTTATTCCGGCCTTAATACTTTTACAGATAGCAAATAGAAATTTTAAATATTGGTAGGGAAGAATCGTAAACAGAGAGCAAATCTAATGATGATAATAGCAACAACAAGAACACACTGTTGTAAAGATTGTATACAAAAAAAATATTCAAATCATTTAAAAGAAGATAAAAGTTGATACTGTTACTGTGTTATCCTGGTAAAAAATGTGGACTGGATTTGCATCTCGGCATTCCTCTTGGTCCTCTCATCCATCAATCTTGGGTGTGTCGCCACTCGCCACTGCCCGGCTGGAATTTTTTTTTCAATTTATTGGTAAGGTAAGTGTGCAGTGTAATGTTTTCCAAAGTATAGGGCAAGGCCCGGCTTGTAATTGTAGATGGAAAACCAAAGGGGATATTGAGAAACAAAGTTGAAACAAATGCCCAAGTTATGGTGTAATAACACTTTCAGAGGTGGCATGTATGCATCATCTCTACTCTAGTCTGTTTACAGCATTGACCTTCAACAATAACAGGAGAGAGCAGGCCCACAGTGACAGGCCTGACGGTACGTTGCTTAGCAGTAGCACATCCTACGTTAGACTTTAGAGTACTTTTTTTTTTTTTAAAGAGTTGGACAAAGGCAATGCACATTATCCATTCCAAACATAGCATTTTACAGTTTAAGTTAGTAAATCAATGCACCGCAGTCATCCCACCGCTACACTTTATTCGGCCTGAAGTAGAAGTAAAATTGTTATTACACAACAAGAGTAGAAATATTATTGACTTGAGTCAGTCTTTAGTGTGTACAGAAAGATAGATTACTAGTACACTTTGACTTCACTTTGTGCACAACAAACAAACAACGAAAACACAAACCCCAATCGCTCAGAGTCAGGTGTCCAATGCATGCCATTAATTGTCATCACCTGTTCCTTCTCACTTAAGTTAATGGGCCGTCTATTTCGCCATCATCATCATGGACGGTGCTGTTGTCTCAATCATACTCATTGCGCAGATTGAGTGAGTCCCCTTCCTGTATTTAATTAAAAGCAATGTATCACCAAGCTGCAGGAGAAGTACACATTTCTTATTTGCAAGAAGGGGAAAATTGAATTCACCTTGAGTTAAGTTTAGTGTGTTCTGTAGAAAGATGATTAGTGCACAATTACATAACTTCATGCACAACAAACTCAACAAAATCATTAAGTCTGCGACTCTGCGTCTAATGCATGGCATCAATCATTACCTGTTCCATCTTATTTTCAGTTAATAATGGGCAGTCTCTCTCGGCTCTGCAAGGAGGATAGCTATAGTAGTCATCTGATTCGTGCTCCACTTCTTTTGTCAGGACTAAGAAAGTTTGAATATGTTCTTCTAGTATTTACCATCATCCAATCATCATTCATGAGGGCAATGGATTTGGGCGGGACATTCAGTATGATGGAGCGGAAGAGCTGGATTCGGAGGACTGTACTGTCAAATTGCAGACACCTGAAACTTGTATATGAAATAAGAAGGGTAGAAGACGGTGGTAATGGATTTGTTGTGATTCACAAGTTTGTAACCGGAACGACAGACACACAAATAAAGGGGGAAAAAAGGGAGGAAGACAGTAAGTGCAACCCTAATTATCAGGGAAGTATAGCTCGTCCTCAAACTCTGGGGGTTCAGCCAGCAGTAGGTAATCATAATGTGACATACTACTTCCGTCACCTGAGCTGCTATCCTCATCTTCCTCCATTGCTTCATGTATTGTGTAATTCGGTGATATGAAGTGCTGATTCATTTTGATCATTGTTAACCTCCCCACGTTTTTGGGCGAGAGACTGGTCCTTCTCAATGTTACAATGGAACCAGCAGCACTGAAAACACGTTCGGAAGAGACACTTGCGACAGGGCAAGCCAGATAGCTTATCGCCAGCCTGCTGAGCAGTGGCCATTCAGACCTTTTCCTATACCAATACTGCAATGGGTTTTGATCAATGTACAACTCTGTTGGGTCGTCCAGATAGGCCTGGACCATCCGCTCAATGTTCAGGGGTGCTGCTGGTAAACTTTTGTGCTCTTTTCTCTGTGCATCAGCACTGTGCTTATTAATGCCTAACTGTACATACCAATCGTCTAACGATTGTACTGGGCCTAATGATCCAGTTATTGTAGCTGTTGTCAATAGTGATGGTGAGTGTTGTGATTCAAGCGCACTGCCCTCAGCCGACGAAGTTGCACTTGATCCTGCATGCCCTGCTGCAGTACTTCTTGTGGGTTGATCATGCGGGCTTTTAATTAGCAGCCGTTCGTTTTCCAACTTACTGGCTGCTTCAGCTATACAAGTTTTGTAGCGGGCAACATCAATCCCGGAAAAAGCAAAGAATGTCTTCAGTCCAAATTTTGCACGTGGATCCAGAATTGTGGCACAAATGTAATGTTCTTGTGACAAAATTTTATTTTGTATCCTTACATTTTCAGCTAAGCGACGGGCTAAGCTCTCCACCAAGTTATAGGTTTCCCTTTTGTCCTCTACACCATTGTATGATACAGACACATTCTTCAGTTGATGCTCTAGCTTTGGAATAATGGGATAGCTTGGCCCATTGTACAGTCCTCCTTGCTGACTTCACGTGTGAAGACCTCAAAAGGACAAAGCATCTCAGTCAGGCATTTAATTAGGCTCCATTGCTCCATCTCAAGGTTCATGCCTTTAACAGTAGCATCCCCTCTTCTTTTCCAGACATATTCATGGAGTGACCTGTACTGCTCATACAGACGATCAAGCATGTAATACGTTGAGTTCCAACGTGTTGCCACCTCCTGGATGAGTGCCTTGACTGGCATCCTATGTTTACGTTGGATGATCCTCAGCTGCTTCCGAGCTTTAAGAGAATGGCTGAAATGAGTGCATATTCTTCGGCAGATGGCCAGTAAATTGCTGACTATGGGTTATTTTTTCAGAAAGTCTTGAACTATAATTTTTATGCAGTGCGCCAAACACGGAACCCTGAAATAGGAACCAAGTTCCATGGCCTTAAGTACATTACTGCCATTGTCTGTGGCAACAAAACCAATACTAAGTCCTCTTGGCCGCAGCCATTCCAAAACCTTGCTGCGAAACTCGTCTAAAATGTTTTCAGCCGTATGAGATTTCTCCATGGCGAACATGGCTACAGTTGCATGTTTCCGAGTACCTTTAAAAATCGCAGCTGTGTCAACAGCACCTCGTGCAGATAGCTTATCTCTAACCCCCACAAAAGAGACCCAGTGTGCAGTGATGCACATGTAATCTGTGGCTTGGCAACTGGTCCACATGTCGGTTGTCAGGTGGATATTGTGAACAGCACTCTGCTGCAAAGCTTGTCCAACCAATTCCAGCACATCATGATGTAGTGCCGGAACAGCAATTCTTGTGAAATAGGACCGTCTGGGAACCTTCCATTTAGGGCAGATGGCTGACACAAATTCAAGGAAACCCACCCCTTCCACACATGAAAAAGGAAGAAGGTCCAGCGCTAACATTTTAGCTAGCTTCGCATTGTACAACCGTGCCGTTGGGTGGTTGTGTTGAAACTGCTCCTCCAACCTAAACATGCTCTCAATGGTAGGCTGGATTACTTTCCTTTGTGGTGCTGTTTTCATTAACCCACTTAGGCTCAACGACACAGTTTGTCTCATTGCGGTACTCGGTCGCCTTGGTGTCTCAGCCTGACTCTGAGTATGGCTCTTACTGCGGTGCCACTCAGATGTTACTGAGAAGGATGTGGGCAGTACCACTGCACTACTAGGGACAGGGCTAGAAATGCCTCCCTCTTCTTCACCTTCCACCGCAATAATATCGCTCCCTGATTCTTCCTGACCAACTTCAATGGGTTGAGTTTTTCTACTTTCTTTTAACTGAAGTAGGTGATTCTCCCACACAATAGTGTGGTGTATTCTGAGATGACTTGCTTGGCCTCCGGTACCATAGTTTGTACCAAGCTTACCCCGCTGAACACCTTGCCGACAAATTGAGCAGATAGCAATGTTCTCCTCCTTGGTGCTAACAGAAAAGAAGTCCCAAACTGGGGAGGAGAACTTTCTGGCACTGCTGGATGTGCCACTTTCAATACCAGATGAACTGGAGGGTGTGCTTGAAATGTGACCCTGTGCACCTAGACTGTGACTTTTACTACCACTACCTTCTGAGATGGTTGAGCTGGATATAGGTCCCTGCCGAGCCTTGGAAAATATGGTAGCTGGAGGCAGTGGTGGTGTAACCTGTGTTGGTGATATCCGTGCTACATCCTGCTCAACGGATTCTTTACCTGGTTGAATGCGAGATCAACTGACATTCAGTTCACTATGACATCCAATAATGAAGCCATCGATTTCCTGGATTTGACATTTTGTACGGAAGATGGTTTGCTTTACTGACCTGTATCGCAAACCTATGGAAAGAAACTCATTATTAAAATACGAATCACATCATCCACGTAGTCTGCGGGACAATTTACCCTATGGACAATACCTCAGACTGAGAAGGAACGGTACAAGAAGGACAGACTATTTCAGGGAATCTGAAATACTCTCGGTCAGACTCAGAGAGAGGGGATACCCAACTGGTCTATTAAAAAAGGCAAAAAAACGGGCATGGTATTGCCCCCGTGAACAACTTCTGGAGACCAACCAAAAACAATTGGAGACAGACAAGATTGTCTGCGTTACTACATTCAATACCAAAAGTAATGAAATAAAAAAAGTGGTGAAAAAATATTGGAACTTGGTCGCCAGTGAGCTACAGATATCATATGATCCCATCTTTGCCTTCAAAAGGGGTAAAAATATTAAGGACTCCGTGGTAAATGCGTACTTGGAAGCACCTAAACAACCAGACCTTAGGAATCTCCTGGATCTCTCACCCATAACTGGACACCACAAATGTGGACATTGCAAGGCGTGTGATCTATGTCACGAAGGAACAACATTTGTGTACACTGATAGAACTTACAGATTACCCCAGTTTACCAACTGTAACAGTGTGAATGTCATATATGCCATTCTATGCCCTTGTGGCCTCATATACGTTGGGCAAACGACTCAGAAAGCAAAAGTAAGAATTTTGCAGCACATGAGCAGAATAAGATGTAAGGTACACGGGGCACCCATGGTTGAACATTATGTATCACACCAACATTCTCCCAACAAGCTCACATGGTGGGTACTAGAAAAGATCATCCCTAACAGCAGAGGTGGGTCAATGGCGAGGACTCTGAATTACAAGGAGTGTAGATGGATCCATCAGCTTAACTCAGTCCATAATGGGTTGAATGAGATGGAGGAAATGGGTTTACTTTGATCTGCCCTAAGTGCCCATTCACATCCAGTATGCATATGTTTTGGCTATAATGAGTTGTACTACGCTGCCTTCAGCATCTTTAATGTGTGTATACGCCTGCATTCTACCTGATAATGAATTCTATAATAATACTACTGCATTTTTGTATTTGTATTTATCACATGATTGTATAACTGCATGATAATGTAACACGAATTACTGGTGTAAAGTGTACAACATTGCATGGATTACTGGTGCTATTTGTACCCTGTACCTCGGCAGCACACCCGATTATTGTATAATGTTAACTGTGCATGGAGACTTCAATTTTACCTTAAAAGTTTCACGCACTTGATATTGAAGCATTCAGCTGCAATACAGTAGTAGGGTACTCGCACTGCGTAATTACTGCGTGGTACTGAGCCCTCAATACATTGAGATGTGTGCATTCTATCTAACAGTGAATCTCAAATCACTGAGTTCTTCAAGATTAATATTAATGTGTTGCGTTTTGGTCATCACACATTTGCACAACTGTATGACAATACAATACGGATCACTGATGTCAATTGTCCAATATAGCATGTATTACTGCTGTGAACTATACCCTGTACCTCGGCATTACACCCGAGTCCTGTATACCGTTAATTGTGCCCGGAGACTTCAATATTGGATAATATTGGTTTATGAGTTTCACCACGTACACAGCAGCCGGGTGCTCTTACGGCGCAAACTCTACGTGACTCGTTCCTCCCCGATGTTGATATAGTTACCCCGGTAACGCCCGATGACTAGGCACGTCTCTTAGCGCCAGAGTTGTGCGTTGCTAGGTTACCTACAACGTTCAACGTACACGCGCACGTAATCCTCGGCCTCTTGTGTAGACTCACATTGAGCGCTGCTGCCGATTCAATCAGACGAGCTAGGACTTTTTGCCTGCCGCCCGAACCTTCAAATAAGGTAACTGGGACACATCTGGTTAGCGCCGATCACTAAAGTCTTGCATCCTTGTTTCTAGTTTTCTTAATTTAGTAATTATCACTCCCTTGCAGACAACCTCGTTTGACGAGCGAGATTTATGCCTGCCACCCACTTTTACGAGATAGAAGCGCCCGGAATAAAGACGGCACTTCATAAGAAAATAGGTGAGCTCTAACCCTTTGCTATTTAACTCATTCGGAGTAGATGACTATATCGACCATTTCTAACTGGGGCACAGTTTTTTGGCGCCCTTTACTCAAGTCTTGCGTTTTTGCTCCTAGTTTTCTAAATAAATTAATTATCACTCCCTTGCAGTTAACTTCGTTTGACGAGCGAGCGTTTTGCCTGCCACCCACATTCACGAGATAGAAGCGCCCGGAATATAGACGGCACTTCATTTGAAAATAGGTGAGCTCTAACTCTTTGCTATTCAGCTTACTCGGAGCAGATGACCGTACCGAACGATTCTAACACTCCGCAATTACTTATAGATACAATTGTGGAGCCTCAAGTGCTACGTGACCAGTGATTCAACTGCTCTCACACTCAACATAGGTGAGCAATTTTTGCTGCTTTTCACTATACTCTGACCAGTAGTTTAGGATGTGCCTTATTTTATTACATTTTTTTTACCCTGAATTGTTTACAGGCCCATCATTACCAGATAATATTTAATTGGAACACCATCCTGAGATTTACGCTGGATGTGTACTACTCCAAAAGGCCCAGACCATATTTGAATTTCAATCATACTAAGGTGAGTTGCCTGCCACCTTTAGTACATAGGTCCTTTTTACTCATGCCAACACACCTGATTAAGCCCTCTCGTTACTTACAGGCCGTCACCTCTTATACAAGTCCTGATGAAGACCCGCACTGACCTTACAGTAGTGCAGCACCAGGGTTGAAACGTCGACTTTATGTTCGGACCAGTATATAGAACCTGCGTTAAAATGAATTCTTTTGTTTCGCAGCTTTACTAAAAATACTCAACTTTCTGGCCATGTTGAAATTATCAAGCTTTTAAACTATTGTGTATGTATCACGCACGTTGTCACTGAGCACCAATTGTCACTGTGTCACTTTTTGTTATCACATTGTTAGTTGGTGGCCTCTTCAAAATATAGATGCATATATGAATGACGTAATTTATATAAACAATCAGAAACAAACTGTTTGGTGTGTTGCTTATAATATGACATTGCATATTATCCAGATAGCGTTTGACTAATGCTTTATGCGCAAAGAAATTCTTTCACCCAACAGAACCACTGTTTTCTTTACAACATCCTGCTCAGTAGCAGCCTTTCTGGATAGGGTGAGAATGTTGGTCTCAAATCCCTTTGGGGCGGGAGTAATGTGTGTGATGACTGGCTCGTCTTCATCAACATCAGCATCACCCCCCTCTTCTACATCTACCTCCATAACTCTAAGTTTTTCTGGGACCTTCCTTTTCAGAAGCATTGTCTTGTGGCGTATTTCACTCTCTGACTGAGCTGGTGGGTGCCTAGTGGCATCACGATCATCAGAAGCGGGGCTTGAAGAAGAAGATGATGGACTAAGCCTCCTTTTCCTTGCTGGTGGTCTGGAAGACAATAGATCTTCTGAAACAGTGGTTTGACTTTGCTCCACTTTGTCTGCAGTAAGCTCGATTTCCTGAAATGCCCCTACGTCAGGAGCAACAACTACTATGGTGGGCTGTTGCGGCTGCTGCTGTTCTTGTTGCGGCTGCTGCTGTTCTTGTTGCGGCCGCTGCTGTTCTTGTTGCAGCCGCTGTTGTTCTTGTTGCGGCCGCTGCTGTTCTTGTTGCGGCTGCTACTGTTCTTGTTGCGGCTGCTGCTGTTCTTGTTGCGGCTGCACACTTATCTGCTGAGTTTGCGCCTGTGTTGATTGTGTACTACTTTGCGATAATGACATTTCTTCAACATCGCTGCTCATTAGTAGACTGGCTACCTCTGCGACACTAAAGCCCTTGGGCCTAGGTTGGAGGGGTTGGACCGCTGGTGCTGAGGTGCTGCTCCCAGCTTGGTTCCCGGTCAATGCTGCTGCAGGCGTAACTTTTTTGGTGCCAAAAAAAACATTGGCCGGCACACCACCAGTCGTCATTAATGGCACTTCCTTTTTCTGTTCCTTCTTCTCACCGGCAACTTTCTTGGTACTGGACCTGGTACCTTTCTTTGGGGCCATCTTCTTCAGATGTCAGGCAGGATGCAGATGCACAACAAGTTCTGGTCACACGTGGACGTGATGCGCAGCAGGACTTCTGTCTGGCTGGCAGTACAACTGGTAGCCGGGTGATGCTGATGATACCTCCTCCTCGGCTTTTTGTGCACCTAAAAGCAAATAAGCCAGGAGAAGAACATCAGTGAAAAGTTGCATTTGTTGTTGTGGTTCAGTAACTTACTACTGTACTAGTTCAAACAAAAGATATAGTCTAGCCATTTATGACTTTTTTTGAACAAGGGCTATGTTATACTACTGTGTACAGTCAGTCACACACTACACTCTCAGGAAGGATAGGAAAGTTAATAAGAACCACCAAAATAAAAATATAATGGAAGTGGGGTGGACCTTATTTGCCATTAAATTATTTGAGCATCTCAGCATCCATGGAGCTGCTGCTGGCAAAGGGGGTGGATGGATGGAAGCAGTAAGCCAATAGGAAAACCATGCAGGCCTATATGGCAAAAGCAGGACACTAATAACTCCCAACACAAAAAAAGGCCACCAGCCACATGGACACTCACAAATCACAAACAAGCAGGGGGCCTGGGAAACACCAGGAGCTGACAAAAGGCCTATAAAAGCCAGGTAAAGGATGCATGCTAAAGCACACTGCTCTGCCTTTTTAATGCAACAAAATGCAAATACGAACATTCATAGGCCCCAAAAAGAACTGCAGGGTGCATGCATTGCACACCAACACACACCAGACACACACAACAAAAGCATGTCTTTAAGACAACCAACATCAGAAAGCCCACCCCAAAAAACACACTTCCCCAGCTCAATCCAATGCCATCCATGCCCTAAATGATGTCTAAATTCAACAGACCACACAGAAAACACTTGATTAATAAAGCTGTGGCTACCTGCTCTGATCCTACTGGATGAAAGCAGGCCTGTTGGCAGACAAGGCCAGGCAAGCTTGCAGGCCTAGGCTTCAAAATGGCCACCAGCCACATGGCCAGGCCCAACAACATCAGAAAGCCCACCCCAAAAAAACACACTTCCCCAACTCAATCCAATGCCATCCATGCCCTAAATGATGTCTAAATTCAACAGACCACACAGAAAACACTTGATTAATAAAGCTGTGGCTACCTGCTCTGATCCTACTGGATGAAAGCAGGCCTGTTGGCAGACAAGGCCAGGCAAGCTTGCAGGCCAAGGCTTCAAAATGGCCACCAGCCACATGGCCAGGCCCAACAACATCAGAAAGCCCACCCCAAAAAAACACACTTCCCCAACTCAATCCAATGCCATCCATGCCCTAAATGATGTCTAAATTCAACAGACCACACAGAAAACACTTGATTAATAAAGCTGTGGCTAGCTGCTCTGATCCTACTGGATGAAAGCAGGCCTGTTGGCAGACAAGGCCAGGCAAGCTTGCAGGACTAGGCTTCAAAATGGCCACCAGCCACATGGCCAGGCCCAACAACATCAGAAAGCCCATCCCAAAAAAACACAGTTCCCCAACCCAATCCAATGCCATCCATGCCCTAAATGATGTCTAGATTCAACAGACCACACAGAAAACACTTGATTAATAAAGCTGTGGCTACCTGCTCTGATCCTACTGGATGAAAGCAGGCCTGTTGGCAGACAAGGCCAGGCAAGCTTGCAGGCCTAGGCTTCAAAATGGCCACCAGCCACATGGCCAGGCCCAACAACATCAGAAAGCCCACCCCAAAAAACACACTTCCCCAACTCAATCCAATGCCATCCATGCCCTAAATGATGTCTAAATTCAACAGACCACACAGAAAACACTTGATTAATAAAGTTGTGGCTACCTGCTCTGATCCTTCTAGATGAAAGCAGGCCTGTTGGCAGACAAGGCAGGCAAGCTTGCAGGCCTAGGCTTCAAAATGGCCACCAGCCACATGGCCAGGCCCAACAACATCAGAAAGCCCACCCCAAAAAAACACACTTCCCCAACTCAATCCAATGCCATCCATGCCCCAACAACATCAGAAAGCCCACCCCAAAAAAGCACATTTCCCAACTAATTCCAATGCCATCCAGGCCCTAAATGATGCTTGAAAATGAAATACATTAAAAAAACTCCAAAGGAACAGTTGCTTCATCATGCACACACCCATGAGGCCATGACTAGCTCGGGCCTACTATTGACTACTACTACCCACAACATTTTAAAAAAAAGGAATGATGATAGTTACCAAAAATAAATTGTAGTTACAACAACTGCAATGCCCACAATCAACAGACACACTTACTTGTAAAATATCCAAATAAAAAACCCTCAAATCCAATTGCAATGATGCAGCAGACAAAAAGAGTGATCTCTCCAGCTCAAAATCCAAAGGCAGAATGAGCAGGAGATGGACAAAGCACTGGGAGGTGCCTGCTGGAGAGGAACAGGAAGTTGGAGATTCTGTGGCACTTCCTCCCTCTCCCCACCTTTTTTAAAAAAGGACTCCTTGCGCAAAAAAAGACAGCCAAATGTCAATCTGAGGAGTTGTTTTCATACAAAATCATCATTTGTAGAAGGTTTCATGCTGCTAGAGCTGATATTCTTCTCCAAATTGAAAATTTTACATGTTCAAGTTCTCGAGCTTCACATTACTTCCGCCGGATGTCGATGGCGTGTCCAAAATGACTTGATCGCGTTCTCTCGCTCCCTGTCGCGTTGGATATGACGTGTTCGGGGTCTCTTTCTCCTTTTCGCATTCGATTAGACGTGTCCGCGTCCTCACGCTCTCGCTCGCGGTGAAGAATGACGTGTTCGAGATCACAATCTTCTCATACTCTCGCGGTGCATGATTGCGACAAGAAAGACGTGATCGCGCGACAAATGACGTGATCGCGCAACAAATGACGTTAATACCGGCGTGAACTGTCGCGAGACAGCGCAAAATGGCTACCAACAATCCAACATCTCGTGGAGAACGTGACCGGGAAAACTTGTCGGCGAACGCGGAGATTCAGGTAAGGCGATCGTGCGCACGCGAGAATTAATTTTTTTACAGCGCGAGCAAGAAACAAATTAGCGCTAAGATGCGGATTGCTGAAATTTTGACATTTTCGCGCTTCCCGCGGAACGCGAAAATGCCAAATTATCGCAATTTCTGTGAGCGGAACGGAATTTTGGCTCAGGCCTAATCACCAGCCTGCTGAGCACTGGCCATTGGCGCCTTTTCCCATGCCAATACAGCAATGGGTTTTGATCAAAGTAGACCTCTGTTGGGTCATCCAGATAGGCCTGGACCATCTGCTCAATGCTCATGGGTGCTCCTCTTTGCTCGGTCTCTTTTGCCTTTGCCTCAGCACTGGACATAAGCCCTGCTTGTAGAAACCATTCCTCTGCAGATTTTTAGGCTGATGCTCCTGTTTTTGTTGTTGTTGATGTTGTTCTTGGTGTTGTTGGTGGTTTTGGCTGCTGTAATCTAACCGCATCGCTCTCAGACTCTGAAGTTGAACTTGAATGCTGATCTGCAGTACTTGCTGTGATTTGGAAGAGTGGGCCTCCAGTTCCCGGCCATTCTTTTTCTAGCTGACTGGCTTGCACAGCTATTCAAGTTTTGTAGCTGGCAACATCCCTGTCTAAAAAAGGAATGAAAGTGTGCGGCAATGGTTTTTCCTTAGGATCAAGAAATGTGGCACAAATGTAATAATTGGATGACACAATGCCTCTTTGCACCCTTGTATTTTCAGATGAGCGAAGGGTTAACCTCTCCACCCCTCTTCTTTTTTTTCTACACACTTGCATGCATTGCAGACACCCCCTTCAGTTGTTCCTGTAGCATGCGCAACAGTGGGATTGCTTATCCCATAGTACAGTCCACCTTGCTGACATCACGTGTGAAGACCTCGAAAGGAAGCAGCATCTCTGTCAGGCATTTAACTAGGCCCCATTGGTCGATCTCAATGATCATGCATTTCACAGTAGCATCTCCTCTTTGCATTAAATATTCATTGATTGGTCTGTGCTGCTCAAACAGATGTTCAAGCATGTAATAAGTTGAGTTCCAAAGTGTTGGCACCTCCTGGATGAGTGCTTTAACTGGCATTCTGTTATCACGTTGAATGATCCTCAGCTGCTTCTGGGCTTTAAAGCAATGGCTGAAATGTATGCAGATTTTTCTGCAGGTGGTCAGTAAGTTGCTGACTCGGTCTTCTTCTTTCAAAAAGTCTTGAACAATGATGTTAATGCAGTGCACCAAATACAGGTCCCTGAAATAGCCACCATCAGCCATGGCCATAATTATATTACTGTTTTTGGAAGTGCACTCCTAATCATTTCTGAAACCCAAAAGAAATTAAGAATATTAAACATCAAAAATACATCAAAGTTCTTAAACCCCCAAACTGATGTGCTAATATTAGATGTCCGTGAGGACCCCTGATACGTCATGCCAATCTATGATACATGCTGCTGTAGATTAATATCCAATGATCAGAACCTGTGGATAATGTAGTAGTGTTACTTATTTGCATGCTGTAGACCGAGCATGCAATGGCGGTGATTGTTTGTCTAACACTCAGTGTCAGTGTCAGTGTCTTAAACAATGTCAAAGGTTGCTTGTCAATAATCCCATCCTACCTTAGGAGGTCCCGCTAAAGCCAATGAAGTGACCTGTTAGAGAATTCCAAAAGTAAATCAATATCTTACAAAATCATTGCCCTGCCAGTGTCATCAAACCAATTGCAAATGCACTTACCTTTGTAGAAAGGTTCAATGGTTGCCAAAGTTGAATCGGAAAATGCGGTAATCTAAAAAATAGCCCCAATCTATCCTGCCAACACTCATGAGCAATGTCCTAATGGTGGCCACAGGAACCCTAATACCAGCTTCAATCTCACTAACTGATGACAAGTCCCGATATGCCAAGCGCTGATGCGGTGCATAGTGAATAAAGAATATACAATGACTAAAGAGTGTACCAAGTTGCCAATGTCAGTCATAGCCTTAGGTGCATAAACATAAGCCGACCCCCATTAATAACAGTGCTCGAAACAACAATGAAATGCTGTTTGAACTTACCGATACTCGATACCTTATCACCTTAACCACGGGTCACCGATGCTGAGGATGGAGGCTCGTGTTAACTATATTACTGCCATTGTCTGTGGCAACAAAACCAATGTTAAGGACTGTTGGTCACAGCCATTAAAGACCTTGCAGTCAAAGTCTTCCAAAATGTTAACAGCAGTATGAGATTTCTTCATGGCGAACATGGCTACAGTTGCATGTTTCCGAGCTGCATTCAAAATCTCAGCAGTGTCTTCACCTGCAGATATGTTTTCTCTAACCCCACAAAAGAGATCCAGTGTGCAGTGATGCACACGTAATCAGAGGCTTACCATCTGGTCCATGTGTTTGTTCTCAGGTGGATAGTGTGAACAGCACTCTGCTGCAAGCTTGTCCAAGCAATTCCAGTACGTCTTGATGTAGTGCTTGTTTAGTAACTCTGGCGAAATAAGACAGGCAGGCAACCTTCCATTTCAGGCAGATGGTTGTCACAGATTCAAGAAAACCCACCCCTTGCACAAAAGAAAAACTGAGGCGGTCCAGCGCTAACATTTTAGCCAGCTTCACGTTGTACAAACGTGGCATTGGGTGGTGGCGTTCGTACTGCTTCTCCGACCTAAACATGCTGAAAATGGTAACCTGGATTTTTTTATTTTCTGGTGCCTCTGATGCGGGGGACTTCTTGACGTCAGATGTTCTGCTCAATGTTCATTTTTTTGTTGTGGTACTCTCTTGCCTTGGTCCCCTTGGTGTCTCAGCCTGACTCTTGTGTCATTGCGATATTGCTGATGATGACGTGGGTGGTACCACTGCACTGCTGGGGCTGCTATGTAAAAGAGAAAATGTCTCTCTCTTGTTGACCTTCCACCGTGATCGGTTCTTCTTCTTCATCCCCTCCATCAAGAACATGCGCAGTTTTTCGGTCGCTAAGGAGCACCGCCCGCTGTAACAAGTGGTGTTTTCTCAGATGGGTTGTTTGGCATCCAGTACCATAGTTTGTACCAAGGTTACCCCGACTAACACCATGTCCACATTTGGAGGATATAGCAATGTTCACTTCCTTCTTGCTAACCGAAGAAATGTCCGAAACTGGGGAAGTCAATTTCCTGGAGCTGCTCGTGTCACTTGCAATGTTGGATGAACTGGTAGGTGGGTGTGACGTTTGACTCTCTGCAGTACCTACTTCTACTGAGGTGGTTGTGGTGGATGTAGGTCGCTGCCAGCGAAATATGGAAGCTGGAGGTGGTGTTGGTGGTATCATCTGTGTTGGTGGTATCCATGTCACATCAGTCACAGTAATGTGGGATGGGGTAATGTCAGTCTCCGTTGGGGTGGCAACGGGACTAATATTCATGATGACTGGCTCGTCATCATCCTCCACTTCCACATCTACCTCCATAACTCTAAGGCTTTCTGGAACCTTCTTTTTCCCTAGCCTTGTGTCATAGCGTGTCTTACTCTCAGACTGAGCTGGCTTCCAAGTGACGTCTAGATCATCTAGATCAACGTCTTGCAGAAGACGTTGATGGACTAACCCTCCTTTTCCTTGCTGGGGATCTGGAAGACAATGGATCTTCTGAAAGAGTGGCTTGCTCTTCTTCTTCCTCTGCAGAAGCTCGATTTCCTGAACTGCCCCTACTTCTGGAGGAACAACTACTATTGGGGGTGGTTGCAGCTGTTGTTGCCCACTTATCTGAGTTTTTCCTGCTTTGATTGGGTACTACTTTGCAATAACGATAAGTCAATTTCAACATCACTGCTCGTCTGCATTTGACTCGTGATTAGACTGGCTGCCTTTGTGACAGACATGGGCTTGGGCCTAGGTTGGTGGGGTGTGTCCACTGATGCGGGGATGCTGACCCCAGCCTGCTCCCCAGACACTGCTGCTGCAGGCACAATTATTGGTTTCCCAAAAAGTTTCTTGAGCGACATACCAGTCTTTGTAAGTGGCAGTGCCTTCTTCTTACTGGCAACTTTCTTGGTACTGGACCTGGTACCTTTCTTTGGGGCCATCTTGAAGATGTCAGTAGCACGCAGTGGCACAAGTTGAAGAGATGTCTGTAGTCACACGTCAAGTGACGTCGTGCGCAGCAGGACTTAAGTCTGGCAGTACATTGGGTGATGTCGTCTTCTCCTCTTTTGTGCACCTAACAGCAAAGAAGCAAGAAGAATATCAGTGAAATGAGGCATTCATTGGTGTGGTTCAATTACTACTAGTACAAACAATCAAATATATTATATAACTTAGTGTGTGGTCACCCTTGTTAGTGTTATTAATATTATTAAATGTATTTCCTCAGTTATTAAAAAACAAATAACAATACAGTGTAGCCATTTGAGAGACTTTGACAACAAGAAGGGCTTTTATGGTTGGTGTACTGTACAGTACACTCAGGAAGGATAGGAAAGAAAAAGAAGCACAACAACAAAAATACAAATGTAACAGACCTGATTTGGCATTGTGCATCACGTGGGATGCAGCATTCAGGCAGCTGCAGCTAACAATGGATGAAAGCAATATGCCAAGAGGAACACAGAAATGACATGCAGGCCTATGGCAAAAGCAGTAAAGGACACTAACTGCCACCACAAAATGGCCACCAGCCACATGGTCACTCAGAAGTCACAACAACAACAAGCAGGAGACTTGGAAAACAATTAACTGGAGCAGGCCTATATGGAGTTAGACACTGACATTACAAAATTACCCCTGTCCACATGGGGATGCTCTGCCAAGGCAAATGCTGGCCCACTATTGCAAACACATTCACTCACTAGCCAGACAAAGGAGGCATGCTAAACAACACAGCTTTAATGCAACAATGCCAAACCAAAAATCTACAGGTCTAAAAAAGGTTTGCAAGTTACAAACACACATCCAACAAAGGCATTTATTTAACACACATGAAAAAAGTGAAATACAAAAAAACACATTTTGAATTTCAATCCAATGCCATCCATGCCCTAAATGATGTTTAAATTCAAGAGACACTACAGAAGCAGATGTTTCATGCACCCACAAGTAGCTCTGGGCCTATTGGTTGGAAAACCCATTGGCAGACTAGGCCACATAGTGTATCAATTAAAATCAATAATACTAAAAATTTATTAGAAAATGTAGTGAACTGTGCTACATTTTTTGCTGGTTAAAAGAAGAAAAAATTGCATGCAAAACAACAACCAGCAAGAAGGTATGGCCACCACAAAGAAGGCTTGCAGTCTTAATGCAGAAGCACACTGGCTGCCCCTTTCCAAAATGGCCGCCAGTCACATGGCCAGGCCACAACAACAAGAAAGGGAAGACAGACAATGCAGGCCTATGGTAAAAGCACACTGGCTGCCTTTCCAAAATGGCCACCAGCCACATGGCCAGGCCACAGCAACAAGAAAGGAAAGAAAGACAATACAGCCCTATGGCAAAAGAACACTGGCTGCCTTCACAAAATGGTCGCCAGCCACAAGGCCAGGCTACCACAACAAGAAGCAATAAGCCAAGAGGAAGAAATGAAAGAAGACATGTAGGCCTATGGCAAACGCACACTAACTACCACCACAAAATGGGCACCAGCCAGTGCCTCATGGTCACTCACAACAACACCAAGCAGGAGGCCTGGAAAACAATGAACTCAAGCAGGTCTATATGGACACAGACATTACAAAATGGCCCCTGGCCACATGGGAAGGCTCAGCCGAGGCAAATGCAGGCCCACTATTACATACACACTGCCACATTGGTGAGACAAAGGAGACATGCTAAACAGCACAGATTTAATGCAACAATGCCAAAAATGAAACACATCCAACAAAGGAATTTATTTAATACATATAAAAAAGTGAAATACTAAAAAAACACACATTTTGCAATTCAATCCAATGCCATCCATGCCCTAAATGATGTTTAAATTCAACAGAAACCACAGAAACCGTTGTTTCATGCACCCATGAGTAGCTCTGGGCCTGTTAGCTGAAAGGCCTTTTGGCAGCCTACTGGGCTAGTGAATTCAATAAATATTTCAAATTGATTTCAAACGTTAGAAAAAATGTAGTGAACTGTGCAACATGTTTCCTTTATAAAATAAGAAAAAATACTTACAAAGAAACAACTAGGCCCCTACAGAAACTACTGTCCACCCACCACAATGACTTTAAAAAAACAGATAAATAGTACAAATAAATGTAGGTGCAATGCCCCAATGAAACAAACAACACCAATTTTCCAACTTACTTTCGAAATATCAAATTCAAAAGTCCTCAAATCCGATGATATATGATTCAGCAGACACAAAGAGCTCCAAATTCAAATGAAAAGTAAACAGGAGATGGATAAAGCACTGGGACGAGCCTGCTGGACAGGACCAGGAAGTTGAAGATTCTGGGGCACTTCCTTCCTCTACAAAACAAAGTAAAAACAGAAAAAGGACTCCTTGCACAAAAAAGTACAGCCAAATGTCAATCAGAGGAGCTTTTTTTATCCAAATCATCATTTCAAGAAGGTTTTGATGCTGCTCAGGAGAGAACCTTCTCCAGATTGCAGATTCTGCATGTTCGGGATAGCGTTCTTCACAAAACATTCACCGGATGTCCAATGGCGCGCCTGAATGACGCTTCGCGATGGTAAACTCTTGCTGGACTGTTGCCAAACATCTGCAAACTCTGCAAGCGGAGCGGAGTTTTATGCCCAGTATTAGGTGTTTATTGCTTTGAGGTGTTCTCAAGTGGAAAATAACACTGGTAAACCACAAAAAAAGATACTAATATTTATTTATATTCCTTTGCTCGGCATGGTGTCCTGCTGCCTCAAGGGTGGTGGGGCACGAGTTCCCCTCTTTGCAAAAAGGAGTAAAATTCATAGCGATTTCTCTTTTCTTTAATTTAAATGTTCATTTATTTCATGAGTCTGGTCCAAGGTGTATTTTATTGACTAAGGGCGTGGTCGAATTGATGTCTTACTTTTAGGACTCAACTGTTGAAAAAATAGTAAAACCAGCCCGCAATGTACTACCCCTGATACAGCCAGGTACGATGAAATGCAGAATAATAATAGCTGATAAAGAGGATCGCACCTGTGTAGTTTACTGTCTGTATTGTATATGGCCTAGAGGTTTACGTGGGGGTCCGCAGTCATCCAGGAGAATAATTGTGGGTATTCTCTCCCTCACTCTTCGCACTTTATGGTTCGGTAGTATTGTAGATCGCTTTAAGATTCGGAATGAGGTTTTCTGTATGATGAACTTAAAGAAATCTTGTTAGCTTTAATTGCATTTTTTTCTCTATAATTCTTGAAACGTATCAGAGGTATTCTCCTTCAATCAATCAATCAATCAATCATTTGTATAGTGCGCTACTCACCCGGAGGGTCTCAAGGCGCTTGGGGGAGGGGGGTCCGCTACTGCTCGAACAGCCAGGTCTTGAGTTGCTTCCTGAAGGAGAGGTGGTCTTGGGTCAGGCGGAGGTGGATGGGGAGGGAGTTCCACGTCTTGGCAGCCAGGTAGGAGAAGGATCTTCCTCCTGTTGCGGCTCTTCGGATGCGGGGGACGGCGGCGAGGGCGTGGCTGGTTGATCGAAGCTGGCGGGTGGGAGTGTAGAAGGTCACGCGGTCATTGAGGTATCTTGGGCCTTGGTTGTGGAGAGCTTTGTGTGCGTGGGTGAGGAGTCGGAACGTGATTCTCTTGTTGACGGGGAGCCAGTGCAGGTTTCTCAGGTGTACGGAGATGTGGCTGTGTCGGGGAATGTCCAGGATGAGGCGTGCTGAGGCGTTCTGGATGCGCTGGAGTCGTTTCTGGAGTTTGGCTGTGGTTCCGGCGTAGAGGGAGTTGCCGTAGTCCAGTCGGCTGGTGACGAGGGCCTGGGTGACCGTCTTCCTGGTTTCGGTGGGGATCCACCGGAAGATCTTACGTAGCATGCGTAGGATGTTGAAGCATGCTGCGGAGACGGCGTTGACTTGTCTGGTCATGGAGAGGGAGGAGTCCAGGACGAAGCCCAGGTTGCGTGCGTGGTCTGCTGGTTTGGGTGCGCTGCCAAGGGCAGGGGGCCACCAGGAGTCGTCCCAGGCGGCTGCTTTTTTATGTTAAAATCTGCAGTAAGAATAATTTGTAAAAAATGAAAATATGTTCCTCCGAAGTGTTAAATCTGCTTTGCGGAAAATATGAATAAAGAGTTGTGCAGGCAACCGACCAAATGCTTTTTAAATTGAGGTATATGCCAAAGCACTTCTTAATTTGTGAAGTTCTTTCCCTTTTCCTCAGGAGCGCATGCGTTTTATAAGTGATTTCATGCTCCGTGTTGTTAGAAGTCTGAAAACGAGAGGCCAATGAGGCAAGTTTTCATTTCTTTTCAGAATGAAATGTGTGCTGGGAGCATAACCAATTCCACCTTTGCACTTATCCTTCATTTCAAATAATGTTACAAGACATTTATCAGCACGACTTGAGAAACCAAATATGTTTCCCAGCAGGAGAGCGCCGTGGCTTCTTTGCCTGTGGGTCGCATTCAATTGTTTTAACCACACTCATATTGTGAACATTTAACACCCAAATATTAAAACACTTATTAACGTCGCGGCGATGCCCATATGTTGAATTATCTCAAAGGACGGTTGGTAGGAGCTAAGTAAATAACTGAACCAAATTTCCAGTGCAACGCAATGTGCCGAAACATAACCCCTCACACTGTCTCAGGTTAGTGTGTAGCAGATACCTCTCTTGAGCACTCTCTCTCTCTCTTCCTCTCTATCTCTTCTCTCTAACTCTCTCTCAGACACATAAACACTTGCTTAGACAGACTCACGCATGCTTTCCTTTCCTTTCCACATAACTGCTGGAGACAAGGGTCATATTTATGGCAAAGTCACACAACTCAGCAAGTCACCTTGTTGCGTGTGTCAGGGAAAGGGCAGAAATGAGTGGTAGTTAAAAGAATACAGTACATTCCGGCCTTTGTCCCTGTGCTGGTGCCCATTTGGCTGCCTAGCGCCAACATAGGCACACTTGCACCATGGTCCAAGGGTGTGTGGCAAGGAGAATTGTCTATGGGTAGGAAGGGGAACCTCCCTGCACAAAAACAATCCCTTGGCATTTTCCTATCAGAAGTAACAAGCAGATATTTCTCCTCCTTACACCTCTCCTGGGAAGACATAGCATTTTGGCGCATTCCCAGGTCTACCACTTGAGGTAAATCTGGGAATGGGCCGAAATCCATGAATGGGACACCTCCCTGGGGGCAGAGAACCCCCAATGCAGTGATTTGCGGTGCGTTGCATTACTCTGGATTTATAACGTGTTGCCTTCAGATACTCCTGTTTTTTCTGACTCTAGGACTCTGTACACTTTACCAGTGCTGACCAGCGATAAAATGTATGCACTCTCTCCTTAAAACATGGTAACATTGACTTATAAACAATTGGCATATTTACATTTAAGTCCCTAGTAAAAGGGCACTACCTGTGCCCAGGACCTGTAAATCAAATGCTACTAGTGGGCCTGCAGCACTGACTGTGCCACTCACTTAAGTAGCACTTTATACAAGTCTCAGGCCTGCCATGGCAGCAAGTGTGTGCAATTTAAACTTCCACTTCGACCTAGAATTTAAACCTTTCTTTTCAATACATATGTCACCCCTAAGGTAGGCCTTGGACAGCCCACCCGGCAGGGTGCAATGTATTTAAAAAGCAGGACATGTACTTTTAAGTTTTACATGTCCTGGTAGTGAACAATTCTTACATTTGTTTTTCACTATTTATAGGTGTAATTTCCAAATCGGAAGAGGAAACCAGTTCATGTTTTGTGTCTCTGGAATTGGAATTTAAAATCCTAACTGATGGTGAAGCTGGATTTTATATTGCAGTTTTGAAAATGGCACTTATAGAAAGGGAAGAGGTGTGGTGCAGCGGACAGGGCAGCTGTCTCCGGAACAAGGGGTCTCACGGTTTGATCACCGGCGGCAGGTTAGCTCAATACCTTGTGACTCTGGGCAATAACTCGCTTAATTTTCCCGACAGCCCCCAGCATCAGGACACCTCTACGGAGGTAGCTGTGCACTTACCAAATGCTGGTATTTCATTTAATTTCTTGCCTTAGCCATATGGTGCTTGCAGCCTGTCTCTGGGCCACATGACTTGGCATAGCTGACATTTGGGTTTTGTGTATTCTTCCTTGATATACTCACACCATAGGGAGCTTAGGTGTGACTGGATGAGTAATCACATCAACCAAGTCAACCAGTAAACCAATTTCTAACTATCAGGATCTGACTCCAAAAAGTAATACTCCTTTTTTCACTGGTCCTACCTGGCCAATATGAAGTTCACACTACAGTTGAAATTCTCCATAAAGATTGAAAGATTATAGTGGTATCATTATGGTCACTTAAGTGGATTTGACCTTTATTTCTTTGTCTTCACCCTGTTATTTTTGCTATTTCAATGGACATCACATAGGCATCAATGAAAGGGTGACATGTGGGTTACCCGGATGTCCTTAATATAAATGTATCTATGCATATTTACTAAAATAGATCATTGTACCGTGCTAGTTTCAGGAGTACTCACATCAGTTATGTTTGGAATATTTCTATTCCAAAGCAGGGTTCCCCGTGCTCACCACTTAAACTTTGAAGGGTCTTAGCAAGAAGGCAGATTCAAAGCTGTCATAGGTAAGCTTTGGACAAAATATATGTGTTACAAATTTGTAAAACAAAAATATCTTAGGGATGTATAAAAAACAGAACAGTCAGACTGTTTCATTTAAAAGAAATCAGTACTGGAGCAGCAAGATACGGCCTGGGCAATATTTTAATATTGCAAGTCAAATTCATATAATGTTCAAATCTCACATTAGGCAAAATTGAGAAATATAATTACATTTTGCACTGTGCAGTAGTCTTTATTTGTTTTTGTTAATGGAGGTGTAATATTGCAGACAATGTCTCTGTGAATTACATTTCTGCTCAAACCAGTCTCCTGCCATTATCTTGCATTATGTTTGTACACAAAGAGCGCACTCACTTGAAAAAAGTCACACAAGACACACGTGAACCACATTTAGCTTTGCAAGTGCAATTTTATAAAAAATCGAAGGAATTTGCGAAACGTTGCTGGAAAAAAAATGGCATTTTACACACCATCAAGAACACCTGAGCATTTGTCAGTAAAACTAGAGTCGCCAGTAAATATTCATTTTCATAGGAAATGTAAAAAGTGCCACCCAAGGGAAATTGCTCAGTTATGGGTGAAAATGAATTATTGATGCAGGAATATGTGAAAAAGCAATGGGTTAATTGTTAAAAAAGGGTGTGGAGAATAAAGCTAATAACACTGTATTACTCCATGGGCATCAAGCCATGAGTGATACTACTCAGTAGCACAGAAATATATATAAAACCTGGGAATCCTGTTAACCTCAAATCTTTTTTTACATCACTGATACATGATGTTATTATTATTACTCATCTCCAACTGAAGATGCTCAGGAATAGCCCGCCTTTCCTCCAGGTTAGCTATTAAGAGCATCTCACTAGAAAATTGGTTCCAAGAGATTGCAGCTGGTGAACCCTAGTAGACAACAGATAGTGAAGCAGAATAACCACATTTCTCTCAACGAGTTTCATAGTCAACCAGTGGAAGTGGGAGGCAGAACATAGAGCAAGGAGTCATCAGAGAAAGGGCTATTGCAATGACCACCAACATAAATTCCCTACTATAGTTAGGGCAGAGAACATCCCAGAAAGACTTTGAAGGCTCAAGTACACAGCACCACTAGAACAAAAACTGTTTAATTTCTTCCATGCACTTTCAACTTCCAGTGGTTTCTAATCTTCCTCCAATTTCGTAATATTTTTAATGTATCCTCCAATTTCAACACTTTTATCAGGAATAAAAGTGCAGCAATGTTGCGCTTTCAGCATTTTACAGACTCCGCCCTCTTTAGCCAATAATATATGAAGAGCAAGTCGATTTTGTAAAACCATTTACCGAATTGCAACCATTTCTGTATTGATCATCAAGAAATCCCCAGCAGTATCAGTCGATAGACGATCAACTATTGTAGATAACTGACACATTTTCTGTGAATTCAGAATTACTCCCCCTGAAGGTATCAATGCACTCAATATATCACCCCTATTTCTGAAAAACTAGCTCTCTTGGTACGTGTTAGTTCCTTTGTGTCTTCATTGCTTCCAATGATTCTTTTCACATGGTACACTTTTGGGAATACTATTCCAAAATAGCAACTCCAGTATAACCCTGGGCGTAGTTCGTGTAGTCGCGCTACGCGTAGCTACGCGAAGTAGTTACCGCGCTTCACGATGAGTTTTTCTTGTTCGGGAACGCGTTGTGCGTGTTCGGGACGCTGTTTGCGTGCTCGGGGGATAGTACCTCATGATCTTGCCCATGCGGTTGCCTACGGGTGCGGCCATCTTGTTTTTCAATTGTCCCGCCCGTTCGCGATGCCTTATTTCCTGTTCCGGGCCGAGTATAGCGTGTTCGCGATGCTCATTTAATGTTCGGGAATGCGTTTTACTTGTTCGCGGCGCTTTTTGCGTGCTCGGGGAAAAATATGGCACAAACTTACCAACGCGGTTGTGATGGGCGCAGCCATCTTGGTTTTCACTCTATGCTATGGTTCTGGGCCTGCTTTTCTATCCGCCCTCAATCTTTGCAATCCTTAGTTTTTTACACTGTTTTTCAGATTTTTTTTATTTATTATCTATCTCTCTCTATCGCTAAGTCTATATTTTGCATTTTATTTCTACTTTTACTGTGTTTTTTTACTTTTCTACTGTTTTATATTACTTCTTTCTTTAAGCTCCTACTTCTTCCGCCTGAGCCCAAGAGCCGCCTGCCTTGCGGCAGACTGCACCCTGCAGGGGTGCAGGCCCGGGCAGCTTTTTTGTGAGGCGGAGGTGGCTGCCCTTGTTTTTTTGTGTGCAGCAGCAGGCGGCAGGCCATGCTCTGGGTACCCTACCCAGGAGCATCACCGCCGGTGGGTGAAGGTGCGCCGGGCAGTGTTTCGCTGCTCAGGGGTCCGGCACACCCATAACCAGCTGGCCCACTGGTGGTCAGACATGCTGGGCCGGGAGCAGGACCTTTTGGACCTGCTAGGTGTCGAGGTCGTGGGACTTGGTGAGTAGATAATATATAGTAGTATAAGTATTGTGTATATTTTTTTTACGAATAACAAGAATTCTGCTGCTTACATTGCAGGTAAATTGCGTTTCAAAATCTTCTGTGATTGGCTCGGCGCTACTCTTACTTATTTGCAACTTTGCTCTCGCTTGGGCTGATTATTATGTAAGAGTTTACTTTAGAGAACTTAAGTTAGGTAATGATATTGCTAGAGAGACTCTCTAGTCCTTCCTTTGTCCTCCTGTCAAATAGTGGTGGATGTCTTCATACTAGGTTTAGTTAGTATTAGTTGATAACATTTTAGCGGTTTGTGTGACGCATCCTCTGTCACTGAGTGCTGCTTAGCCCAGTCCATAGTGGAACCTTTTGTAGTTTGTTTAGTGAGTGGTAGGCTTAGCAGTGTCAGTTAGTAGCAGAACATCAGACGCAACCAACCAACAATTTGGTGTATGCACAAATTTATGATTGTGCATGTGTCCTCCATCTAATGTATGCATTTTTGAGGGGTAAAAAAAATGGAAATGCAGACTTAGTGAACAATTGGCCCGTTTGGAATAGGTGGGCTAGGTCAGGTGTTACTTAGGTTTAGTTAGTATTCTGGAATTAGAATGGAACACTGGATTCGTTTTCATAAATAAGTAGATGGTCTGGGAATCCCGCAAGCCAGTAGTCGATCTGATTAGATAGGTCAATTTTATTGCAATTGTTGTTTCCTAAAATGTTTTTTGAGCGTTTTTGAAAATAATTTATTTGTTTCACAATCACAGCAATCATTAATGTTTGTTTCTTTCTTTATTCTATCCTACATATACAGCACCCAGGGGCAAGAAGACGGGGGCCGAGTCGGTGGGACAACCAGAGGACCGCTCCTCTACAGAGGGCCCTGCTGCTGGCCCCAGTAAGTCCTCCAGTGGTTAATATTAAAAATTATATTTCCCTAACTTTTACTGCACCTTATTTTTTCCGAACTATTAATTCTGGTTCCACTTCCTAATTCTATTTTTTACAAAAGCTTCTTTGATCTTCTTGACTATCTGTTTCTAAATTCTGGTTATCCCTGCCTCTCTAAGTTCTAATTGCCTCTGCTATGACTCTCTGTACTCTGGGAGAGCATATTGCTCCTAAGGTTAGTACCCTAGGTAAAGGTTTTAATTTAGTGAGTTGGAACCTCGCAGGATGGCGGAAAAAGACAGAATCCCTAGGTTGGCAGGAGTTCATTACTATGCATGATATACTCTGTCTGCAGGAGACGTGGCTTACAGAAGAGATTTATCTTGATGGATATGTCACTTTTAATTGCCTGGCACAGAGCTCAAACATGGGTAGAGCCAAAGGAGGGTTGGTGATTTTGCTGTCAGTAAGTCTCCCGGTGCGAGTCAAATTCTATACCACAGTTGGCTCACACTCTCAGGTATTATGGTTGCAGCACAGTGGAGGGCGTAATGTCCTAATCATTAACCACTATAATAATGTATTTGACCAGGCCAGTACCCTAGTAGTTGATGAACTCGACTCAGCAGTCGACAGATTATGTGGGCTAAATCACGTCTCCTTTGATATTCTGTGGGGAGGGGATTTTAACATTCATATGTGCCCTGATTCATTTACGAGCGTGTGTGGCTTTGAAGGGGACGGAGGGGTGGACCGGGCCCATTTCGTACATACGGCTTATGGGGAAGCTCTTAACACTCTTATGCAAAAACTGGATGTGTTAATACTTTTGCCAGGTAAAGGTAACGAGGGCAATCAGGTCCCAACCTTTGTAGGAAGGAATTCAGCCACAATTATAGACTATCTATTAGTCTCAGAAAGTATTAATACTCTGTGTAGCACCCCGGAAATCCTAGATTTGGCCCTTAGTGATCATAATTGCATCACGATGCAATTGTTCTTCTGGGGGAGAAAGGATAGAGTAGTGTGTGGGACTGTTGGGGATATTATCCCCCATAGACCAAATGGCACAAGGATTAAATGGGCCAGGTATAACGCAGAGCAGCTGTTGACTAAAATTGTGGTTGCCTGTCTCTAGGAGTTGGAACGCTGCCTCGATACTGATGTGGGTACCACTAGAATCCTTGTTGGGTTTGACAAAATAAATGAGATAACCAAAAAGATCTTGACAAACAACAAGGCTAATGGACCAAGGGCTGCTATAGGCTGGTTTGATGGGGCATGCACAAAATCCTTACAAGAATTTTAAAAAAGCCCTCACTTGCAACCCCAGGGATAGGGATGTTGTCAGTTCGCTAAGGTGTATTTATAAGGAGCACTTGATCCGAAGAAAGCAGGAGTTAAGGGAAGAAGCATGGGAAAACTTGTCTAAGGCAGCTGTGCTCAAGGATACTAAGTTATTTTGGAATACTGTAAATAGTCCCTTTCTCCAGAATGAGGTTTACCCAGAATTATCTGCCCAGGTTAGCGAGGAAAACTGGGTCTCTTATTTTTTTAGTATTTTTAATCCAGGGGGGTCAGCTCTGGGGAGTGCCGTGCCTACTGACTCTAGTCCTAACACTTTCCCTAATATTACCATCGCTGAGGTGGATAATGCCATCCGGTGTAGTAAGGGAGGTAAGGCACCCGGCCCTGACGGGGTTCCGATTGACCTTTACAAAGCTGATGTACAGCTATGGAGTCCTTTTTTGACCAAGGTCTTTAATGCAGTTGCCATGGCCACCTTCCCCCGGTCCTGGGGCGAGTCTATAATAATTCCAATATACAAGAAAGGAGATAGGGGCGAGGCTAAGAACTATCGCCCAATCTCACTTCTTGACTCCTCCCTGAAAATAATGAGTAGGGTGTTATTGTTGCGACTGGAGGAATGGGCAGAGGTCAATGGAATCCTTGCTGATTCCCAGTTTGGGTTTCGCAAGGGGCTGGGCACGATTGAACAGTGCATTAACCTAGATTTGATTATAGGTAAATATACGCGTGCAAAACAGGGCTCTTTATTCCTCTGTTTTGCGGACCTTTCAAGTGCATTCGATCTGGTGGACCATGCATTACTGTGGACAACCCTACTGGATCTAGGTGCACCATCTGAAATTATTTATTTCCTGGCACGACTGTATAGTAAATTGTCGGCTAGGATTCGCTTTGGTCAAGCGGGAGAATGTACCCCCAATATTAGAGTGGATTGCGGTATTAGGCAAGGCTGTGTCCTCGCCCCCCTTCTTTTCTCCCTTTTTATTAATGCCATTGAGACCGAGTTGAGACTGGTTAATGCTGATGCCCCAACCGCTGAAGGACTAGCAATTCCAGTATTGCTTTACGCAGACGACACAGTGCTTCTATCTAGCACCCCTGTCGGACTGCAGAGACTCATGGATACATTTTGGGATTTTATTAAAGGGAGAAAGCTTAAGATTAACAATTCAAAAACATTTATTATGGCCTGTGGCAAGAAAGTAAAAAAATTAAGAACCTTTGTGTTTGATGATCAAACGATCCAAATGGTTGAGAAATTTTGTTACTTGCGTATCACTTTTAATAGTGGTGGTATATGGGCTCAGGAGATGTCTAATGTTAGGGCAAAAATGAGGAAATGTGCCTTTGGTATCTTTAAATTTGCTTCCAAATTGGGAAGTAGGCGCATATATGACATGTTGTATATTTACCGCCACAGATGTGTATCTTTGGCCCTTTATGGCTCAGGCGTGTGGGGACATTGTCGCCATGAGGCTTTACAAGTGGAGGAAAATACATTTTTAAAAAGGCTCCTCTGTTTACCATCCTCAGCCTCTACCAGACTGACCCACCAGGAGGTCGGATTGGAACACCTGGCAGACCTCATAGGATTAAGACCCCTACTGGTATGGAGATCTATCTGGTCTAAGGAACAAACTGGCTTTACGAGGAAAATTATCAATGATTGCCTCCGTTTAGATAAATTTAGACTGATCCCATGGCTTAATTATACTATTACTACATTTTGAGATGTGTTTAATTTGAACGTCTTTGAAGACCCTGCCTGCGCTATTGATATACCGAAGAAGGAGTTAAAACATGTTTATTTGGGGGGTAAAGCTAAACTACGTAGTGATGCCACATGCCAGTTCTCTACCCATATATATTACCATTCTTATAATTTGGCTGAATTTGGCTTCTCAAAGTATCTAAAATT
The DNA here is from genome assembly GCF_964204655.1 of Triturus cristatus. Lineage (NCBI taxonomy): Eukaryota > Metazoa > Chordata > Amphibia > Caudata > Salamandridae > Triturus > Triturus cristatus. The sequence continues at coordinate 325,501,851 of NC_140579.1, forward strand.
GGTCACTAAACACTCTCCTCAGCATGTCCTTACTAGACTGCGACTAGGGATAGTTCATAAACTGGTAGCTTACCCTCAAATTAAGAAACATACCTCTACCCCATGCCCGTGTGATGGGATTTCGAAACAAAGTCCTGAGCATTTTTTGTTGATTTGCCCATTATATTTGTGTTTTCGTATCACTTACCTGAAACCACTTTTTAAAAAATATTTTGTGCTCACTGCGAAATCCGCTATGAGCCTTCTATTTGCACTTGATGAACCTGATGTGTGTTATTTTACTGCTGTATATATTTTAAAATCTGTATCTGCAAGAAAAAGTATGTCCTTTTTATCTTAATGTGTTTTAATCTGTTTCTAGTCAAACCCATTGGTTTCCGTCTTCCCATTGTCATGAATTTGTTTTTTGTGCTTTTATGATTGTTTTCTAAAATGATCGAATAAAGTTTTTTTGACTCTCTGTACTACTACTATTAGTCTGTCTGTAGCTAAGCTTGCCCAGTTGGCCACTCTTTATTTAAGGTTTTGAATAAAACTCAGATTGACCAATAGCTCTAGCCACTGAGTCCAGTCCTTTGGGTTGCCCTCTTCTAGTCTTTTTAATCTTGAGGCTTTGGCAATTCCCACCAACAAAATGCCCAATCAGATATTTGACTATTTTTGATAGGCTATAGTATTTACTACTACTGTTGTGGGGATTCTACACAGCCGCTGCCAGATACAGAAGTATGCACAAGAAAATAGGATGTTGGTGATGGGAGGTTGCAACTTTCTCACACCTCAGTCAGAACCCACAATCCCCTGATCGACTAGCTATAGTGTCTCATTAGGTCCCCGAACCCCCACCCGAAGATACCCAATGATTACACAACCCAGAACATAACACACTTTTGCTCACTCACTCGTGTAAGTCCACCACCACACCAAATACCACAGAGTCTATGTATAAGTTCAAAAGGTTTATTTTCAACTAACAAGCTCTGTGCGTTGTTCTATAAAATTCAGTGTACTACAGCCAGCTCCAACAGCAAAATGCATAAAATAGATTAAAACAATAAACATTGTTACAAGTGGATGATAGAAGAACTAGAAGACAAAAATTGTGTGCGAATTCTGGGAGACACCGCACCGTAGAATGTAGAAGTACTGGTTACAAGCATCATAAGCTCTGCAAATCTCTGGTTCGTAGAAGGGAATCTTCCACCTGTTATGAGAAAAATGGTGCGCGTAAGATAGTATAATGCAAGCATTTCTCAGTCATGTCAAAAAGTGTAACATGTAAATGTTATGGTTAAGCAATACGGACTAACCGAACTCCATAACAAAGTGGCTTGTTTCTCGACCTCTTGTAACGCAACGCTCAGACAGTAGCTGTATGAGCTCATGTCATGTGGGCTCAAAGACGTCTACTGCACAATAAGCTGCGAGGTAACATGTGCAAAAGACATGAAGCTAAAATGGTTGCATGTCTCAGGCTAACTTTGCAAAGAGTAGAGTAGACTATAATGACCCTAGGGACCATAACACTAGTAATCTCTACTGACTCTACTCTGGTACCCGATTTGGACTAGTGATGTATGTTGCATATGTACGTATTAACATTTTTTTCAATCTTGCTTGTGAAAATGAATAAATAGGGGGAGGTGTACAGGAATCTAAAAATGTGTAATGTTTTTTCTAGGCGTACGACCGACCACCAGTGCAGGCAGGGCCTGCGGCGATGGCGATGCGGCCATTCCGGAGGGGGCAGGAGATGCGGCAGCGGCACCTGCAGGAGCTACTACAGGGGGTGAGCCAGCAGCAGCGGCGGGCGATGGTAAGCTATATTCCTTACTTATTGACATTACACTAGCGGGAAGGGTGTACTGTACACTCACTGTACTGTTGAGACTTAGTAAGTATAAAGTTGTAGTGAACATTAGACAACGGTTGAAGAAGACACCCTTTACTTAGCAATGGCATTAGCAATAGCATTAGCAGCGCAAGTTGAGTAACCAATGGCCTCTTCTATCTTACTCCAACTCAGCTGTGAAAGTTTTATGGAAAAGACTAAAAGTCAAATCAGATGACCTTGATGGATGTGTTGAACAAAAAGGGAAAGAAGGGTGGAAGGAGGAAGGACGGGCGAGATGTAATACGACTGGCAGAGAAGGATACGTTGGAAGCAGCATGCATAGGTGGCTGATAGGAATCAGATGCATGGGTTGTTGAAGGATGGGTGGAAGGTGAAAGAAGATGCCTGCCTGGGTGGGCGACACAGTATGGGTAGATACTGAAGAGCAAGAATCATCAGCGGTGTTTGGGTCAAACTCAAAGCCAAGGCAAGCAAGGAAGGAGTAGACCCATGGGTGGATGTTGTTGAAACAAACTAAGGTTTGTTGAAAGATTAAGAAGAATGATAAACATTTACTTTGAATGGATGGATGCCTGGATGTATTCATCATAGAGAGCATAGGTGGAGACTGTTACTGGATGCAGAGTCTTAGTTTGAAGAGAACGTAAAAGAAACTGCGCCAGAGTAGCAAAGCCGAGGGGAATATAATAACATGTATTTTCAGAATACAGTTGACTCACAGTAGTTTGCAAGCACATTATATATATTGTGTATAGTTTAGTTATCAAGCACCTTCCTCCGACTCCGAGGACCACTCCCTATCTATGTTAATTTTTTTTCGACTGTGTCAGCCAGCCTGCAAAGGGTGGCCTATCTGTTGGTTACACAATCAATCAAAACAAAGTACCTTATGTAGTAGCGGTCAGTGGTGGGAGTGCTGCCAGGTGGTGATGTGGGGAGGGCAAGGGGCAGGGTGTAGGTAGTAAACTATGGATTAAGGCCAAATACAGGTAAGTAAACATAAAAATAAATAAAACGAATTTCATTGTGCGCACTGCACCGCCAAATGCGATGCAGGGCACGCAACGAAATTAGTTTTATTTATTTATATGTTTACTTACCTGTAATCGGCCGTAATCCATAGTTTACTACCCCCCACCCTGCCCCTACCCCTCCCCACGTCACCGCCTGGCAGCACTCCCACCACCGACCTTATGTCGTCGTCCCATATATAAGCAATGATCATTGGATCAGATATATGATCTGCCTTTTTGTAGTACCCAGGGCAGGGTGAAAGTGAAATTGAGCAATTGCCCTCATGTAACAGAGAGAGTATGGCCAGTGCCACCCGTAATAGAAAAATACGAGCTTCCCCACCTGCAGACAGTAATAGTAAATAAAACTAACGTGAGTCTGCGTCATGACTCGTATAATGTTTGTCTTGGGTTCAAGCTTAGCTGACTGAGCTGGCATGCCGGCTACAACAAGGTTATGTAATTTCGCTAAACTAGAGATAAGAAGAAGACGACTGGTGTGTACTGGAGTCCATAGTGCAGGAATAATGCCTGAAACTCCCACAAATGTTAGAGGCCGAGGAAGTGGGAGGATAGATACTTTCCACAAATTGTATATACTGTGCTTGCTAGTGCTACAGTGCCACTATGTGTGTATTGGTTACAATATTCTTTTTCTTTCTTGATACAGATCCTCCGTCCCAAGAAAGACCAACACGGAAGGAGTTGGCAGCCAGGGCCCGGAGTCTGAAACTGGAGGCCATCTGCGAAGAGTACCGGCGGCTGGTGGCTCAGGCGGAAGAGGAGGAGGTTGCAGCTTCCTCCAATGCCCCGGGCACCAGCCAGGCCCTGCCTCCAATGGTATGGCGCCGCGGTCAGGCAGATGCCTGCCGCCGCGCTTCTATAACATCTAGCACTGCTGCCCCCCACCGTGGATGCAACTACAGGGCATTTCGCCGCCAGATGCTCCTCCGGATGGCACGCTTAGAGGAGCACCTAGAGAAGCAGGTCAAGATCCTCGTGGATAAACACCTCAAAGCCCGCCGAATTTAGGATCACATTGCATTGCCCCTTTTTAATTCCTTTTGTTGGTGGGTGGGAATTGGGCGTTGGGGTTTATGGACATTGTTTGGACTATTTCATTTTGTACATTGGTTTGGGTTAGGGAGAGGGTATGGTCAGGTCACAGTGGGATAGTTTATTTTCGTTGGGGTAATGAATTATATTTATACTTAAACATACGATGTTAATGTTTTGTGGGGGGTTACTGTTTTACGAATTTACGTCACATGGCTTCCTTGCTGCTGCAGGCCCGCAGCCAGTGTTTGATTTAAAATATCTGCCGATTATGTAACACACAAACAAAGAGATGCAGTAACCCTTACTGAGTTATTTGTCCTACTAGTAATGTCAGTCTCTCCTCCTAGTCCATTATACCTCCCACCAAACTTATCTTACCTGTGATTGATGATGATTAAGTTCAACACAGCGATGGCTGCATGGTTTCCCAAGAGAATGGAGAAGATGCCATGGTTGTTGTGGTAGTAGTAGACACTGGCAGTAGCATTTGCAAACAAAAAAAAGAGACAGTCACTTGCCTGTGGGAGGAGTAGTAGAACGAAGTAAAGTACAGTACAGAAGAAGACTGCCAAACAAACAATATTGCAACAGCTAAAGTAAAATAAAACATAATGGTGGCGGGGACCGCCTAGTACAAGAAGTTACAAACTGTAGTTGTGTCGAATGAGTCATTTAGCTCAATCGTAATTCGTAACCTTTACTGCTGTGTGGTAGGATGTTGATGATGAATCCAATCAATGCTGGCAATTAATTATGATGTATTTGGTGGGTCCCTTTGGAAAGAAAATGGGCTTGCACATGGACTGAGCATGGGTGGGCAAGCAGAAGAAGATCCTCGCCCTGCCTTGAAATTGAATTAGTGTTGCTTTCACCACATCTGCCCCAGAAAGTGTGTGATCAGTTGTTGGTGTACATTTAATGTAGTCATGTCACACCTCAATACAAATCACACAGCCCGGTGGAAGAGGGTTTCGGGTTTGATGAATGGATGGGAAGGGGGTTTGGGGAAAGGTTTGACAAAGAAAAACAGTACGCATGGACACAACAAAAGCAAAACACAATCTTGGAAGACAACCATGATCTTATCCAATACATCTATAAAGGGAGAAAAAGGAAATACATGCATGATGATGAAGATAACTTGATGGTTAGTGATGAGTAGTACTTACTAACTACTACTACACAATTAGACAGTACAGGGCAGCAGTATATTAATATGCAATTTGCCTTGCCTGTATGCCCTTGGAGAGACCCAAATTACATGTTATACCGGGCTTACTTTTAAAGCTAGCAAAGAAAATTAAAAAATAGTTGTAGGAATCAATTAGCAAACAAACAACAACACAACACACAGTCATAATGACTGAAGAGAAAAAAGGAATCAAATTAATTAAAAGACGAATGATGAATGATATTAAAGTTACTGTATTATCCTAGTCCACTTGTGGAGTTGCATCTCGTCATTCCTCTTGGTCCTCCCTTCCATAGACAGTCTGCACATCAATCTTGGGTGACACTGCCTGCCTGATGCAGATTGGTAAGGTAAGTGTGAGTTGTTTCTCCCAGTATAGCACAGGGTAAAGGCCGGCCTGTAAGTGTAGATGGAAAAACAAAAGGGGTATTGAAAAATAAATGAATAAAAAAAAAGCATCAATTACGGTGGAGTGCAAGAAGACAAGAGAGAACACTTTCAGACTGAGGCGGTTTGGATACATCGTGTCTACTCTGTTTACAGCATTAAGCTACAACAACAACAGAACAGGAGTCAGGACAGAACAGGCCCACGGCACCGGGTCTTGACCCAAACTCCATTTACCTTAAATGTTGACAGAGCCAGACAAAAGGCATATACAGCAACCTAGCATTTTCCAAATCAAGTGACTAAATCAATGCGCCACTGTCAGTCATACCACTACACTCGACTCCACCACTACACGGACATGTAGCCTAGGTATGCTATGGTTCTTGTTGAATTGTTGTGTTTACCTTTTATGCCACTTAATGAAATGCAGTTATTCCATCAATCATCTCCGATCCAACTGACTGACTGCGTGCAAAGATAGTATGGTCATCATCATGGTGTGGTACGTGTTGTGTTGTGCAACTCCAACTCAGTCTGTAGTGACTGCGATTAAGTCCATATTCCATATTAACAAATTGCAACGGATATTGGCCTGCACCTGCAGTAGTAGTAGGGGTACAATTTGGTCATTAAACAACAAGAAGGGAAACACTGACTGTCACTGCAGTTACTTTTACTTTGTAGATTAACTAGTAGAGTTCGACTTCATGCACAACATCAACACAACAAACAACAGCAATCGCTCAGAGTCAGCAAGCATCCAATGCATGCCATAATTAATTGTCTTGCTCTTCTCTTTGGCTGTCAGATCAGATGCCTAGTTCTGACACATTTATTTTGAGTGTTGTTAGTCGCTGTTTCGGTTTTCTTCTTATTCATCTGTGGCACTTTGTTGCAGTTAAAGTTGGTTCACATGGTCAGCGCTGTGATGGGCCACGGCCTGGGTAGTGGTCATTGGTCAATTGAGTTTGCAGAAGTGTCAGCAAGTTTCTTTGAAGAGTCTTACCTTTCTCTGATAAGTATCTTCTGTCCTGACAGTGATGAGCTTTGGATGCCTGCTGAGGCTGTAGCCTTCTGACAGTGATGAGTTTACTTTTGGATGCCTGCCCAAGTTCTGAAAGTGAAGAGTTGTGGATGCCTGCAGAGGCAGTAGCCTTCGGAAAGTGATGAGTTTCGGCTCGGAAACAAAATGGAGGATAGCTATAGTCACGTTTCACTTCTTATGGAGGGACTGTTAGAAGCAACATTTCTTGTACTATTCTCAATCCAACGTCTGGCTAGATGGAAATGTATTTAGGGCAAGACAGGAAGATGGCGCAGGACTCTGAGGAGTGGACAGTTCCAATAGGGAAATAAAAGGAGAAAACGGTGGTGATGGATTTGTTGTGATTTGATTTGAAACAGAAAAAGACAGATATACACACAAATAAAGGAAGGTAGAAAGTAACAATTTGAAAGCCTACGCTGGTAGGTCAGACAGAAGTAGGTCATGTAACCCACTACTTATGTCATCGAAGTCGCTCTCCTCTTCCTGCTGTGATTCACGTATTGGTATACAGTGCTGATTCATTTTGATCATGGTTAACCTCTCCACGCTTTTGGGCGAGAGACTTGTCCTTTTCAAAGTTACAATGGCACCAGCAGCACTGAAAACACGCTCAGAAGAGACACTTGTGACACAGGAAGCCAGATACTTTATCGCCAGCCTGCTGAGCACTGTCCATTGGCTTCTTTTCCCATACCAATACACCAATGGGTTTCGATCCATGAAGACCTCTGTTGGGTCATCCAGATAGGCCTGGACCGTCTGCTCAATGCTCAGGGGTGCTCCGATGTGCTTGGCCTCTTTTGGCTTTGCATCAGTACTGGACTTACCATACCCCTGCCGTAGAAACCAATCAGTTGCCGATTGTAGTATGGATAATCCTGTTCTTGCTGTTGTTGATGTTATTGGTAGTGTTCGTGTCGGTGTCGGTGACTGCTGGGAGGCAAACGCACTGCCCTCAGGCTCTGAAGTAGAACTTGACTCTGGAATCTGCCCTGTAGTACTTGGTCTGGCCTGGGGAGGGGGGCCTCTAATAACCAGCCGTTCATTTTCAAAGTCAATGGCTTGCTCAGCTATCAAAGTTTTGTACTTGGCAACATCCTCTTCTGAAAAAGGAATTACTGCCTTACTGTTCAGAAATACTTTGTACCGTGGATCCAAAATTGTGGCAGTAATGTAATGTGGATGTGACACAATGTTATTTTGAATCCTTGTATTTTCAGATAAGCGAACGGCTAAGGAGTCCGCCAAATAATGTGCGTCTTGTTTGTCATCCACACCTGCGTACATTTCAGACACATCCTTCAGCTGTTGCTCTAGCATGTGCAACAATGGGATAGCTTGGCCCATAGTACAGTCCTCCCTGCTGACTTCACGTGTGAAGACCTCAAAAGGAAGTAGCATCTCTGTCAGGCATTTAACAAGGTCCCATTGGCCCATCTCAACGGTCATGCCTCTCACAGCAGGATCCCCTAATATTTGCATGACATAAGCATTGAGTGGTATGTACTGCTCAAACAGACGATCAAGCATGTAATAAGTTGAGTTCCAATGTGTTGGCACCTCCTGGATGAGTGCTTTGACTGGCATTTTATGCTCACGTTGAATGACCCTCAGCTGCTTCTAGGGTTTAAAAGAATGGCTGAAATGTGTGCATATTCTTCTGCAGGTGACCAGTAAGTTGCTGACTTTGTATTCATTTTTCAGAAAGTCTTGAACAACAATGTTAATGCAGTGTGCCAAACACGGGACCCTGAAATAGCCACCATCTTTCATGGCCCTAACTGCATTACTGCCATTGTCCGTGGCAACAAAACCAATGTTAAGCCCTCTTGGGCGCAGCCACTCAAAGACATTGCTGTTAAACTCATCCAAAATGTTTGCAGCAGTATGAGATTTCTCCATGGCAATCATGGCTACAGTTGCATGTTTGCGAGCGGCATGAAAAATCTCAGCAGTGTCAACCCCAGCAGATATCTGTTCTCTAACCCCCACAAAAGAGATCCAGTGTGCAGTGATGCACATGTAATCAGTGGTTTGGCAACTGGTCCACATGTCTGTTGTCAGGAGGATACTGTGAACAGCACTCTGCTTCAAGGGTTTTCCAAGCAATTCCAGCACGTCGTGATGTAGTGCTTGAATCGCAACTCTGGCAAAATAGTAGCGGCTGGGAACCTGCCATTTTGGGCAGAGGGCTGTCACAAATTCCAGAAAACCCACCCCTTCAACAAAAGAAAAAGGGAGAAGGTCCAGTACTAACATGTTAGCCAGCTTCGCATTGTACAAACGTGCTATTGGGTGGTTGATTTCATACTGCCCCTCCCCCCTAAACATGCTGATAATGGTAGGCTGCATGGTTTTCCTTTCTCTTAGGCTCAACGACACACTTTTTTTCATTGCGGTACTCCTTGCTGTCTCAGGCTGACTCTTACTCTTGTGCCACAGAGATGTTGCTGAAGATATGGCCGACGATAACACAACACTGCTGGGGACAGGGCTACTTTGTGTACCACTACCAGAGAGAATGTCTCCCTGTCATTCCTCTCCCACCGTGATTGGATCTTCTACTTCTACTCATTTATCCCCACCAACACCAATGGTTCAGTTTTTATGCCGCAAAGGTGGTCCTCCCAGTTGATCAAGTGGTGTCTTCTCAGATGGGTTATTTGGCCTCCGGTACCATAGTTTGTACCAAGCTTACCCCGACTAACAGAGGTATTACAAATGGAGCATATAGCAATGTTCTCCTCCTTTTCGCTAACTGTAAAGAAGTCTGTAGTAATCAAGTTAAATGAGTCCAATATAAGCTTGAGGTAACTTTATTGGAATTACAAGAATAGCTGCAACAACCTTCAGCATACAATCTGATACTGGTTACATTTAGAATCCCAGCTATGATACAGTTCTATTACATCACTACAGCATCATAGCATTCCAGATATTGCCACATGTCTCCCCTCTTACAGAACACAAATAATAGAAAGAAGAACAATTTATAAACATGTCAACTGTGAAATGTAAACATTAATAATTAAAACAATTAACAATTTTTTATGTATCACAATTTAAAGAACTAAAAATCTCATTAATGATTCACATTACACACATTACTCAATTTTTCATAAATGAGAGACTTTACATACATTTCCAAAACTCCAACTCTTCCCATCATCCAACTTGGCCACAGAACCTTTGACAGATATTACTTTATGTGGTTGAGAAAACTTACTCTCACCCTTCTTCACAAATCCAAACCTCTTTATCACAACCCAATCACCTTCCACAAATATTAGCTCCTTAACACCTTTTCTAATGTCAAAAGCTCTTTTATTGCGTTGCTGACACTCAACAGCCCTTGTCTTCATCTTATCTCTATCGACCCAAACCTGATTCTTTTCTTTCAACCACATGGGAGATTCCTTAGTGCCTGGTTCTCTACCCTTTAAAGCAATAAAAGGAGAATACCTGTCACTGAATGTGGCATAATCCTTTGGGCCCACATCATTCTCCGTAACTCATCCTTCCAAGATAAACCATTGGAAAGTGAAAGTTGGATACACTTTATGACAATACGATTAACTCTCTCGACAAGACCATTTGCCTGTGGACGGAAGTAAGCAACTCTATCATGAGAGATTCCAAGACTGTCAAGAAAATTACTCATTTCAGAAGAGATCAACTGAACTCCATTGTCTGTCACCAGTGTTTTTGGTTCACCTTCTTGCAAGAAGACTTCTTTGAGAAATGTTATCACATTAGCAGTTGTGACCTGTCCCATGGATTTACACGTAAACCACTTGCTGTGATAATCCTCAAGTACAATCAAAAATCTATTATTACTACCTAATTTTTCAATTGGACCTAACACATCTAGTGCCAATTTCTCCCAGGGTCTCATTGGTAACTCTACACATTTCAAAGGTGGTTCTCTTAAAATCTTCACTTTGTCACTATTGCTACATGCATAGCAGTCTTTCACCAATTCCTCAACATTCCTATCCATTTCTGGCCAGCAGAAAGATTCCCTCAATCTTCTCTTAGTTAGACTTCTACCTAGGTGTCCCTCATGTACCATCCTCAGCAACTTTCCCCTCAATAGCACAGGAGGAACTATCCTGTTCCTTCTCAAAACCTTGTCACCTTGCACACTAAGCTCATCTTTTACTGACAAAATAGTTCTTATGCGATTCCACAGCAACAGAACTATCCCAACACTTCATAATGAGCTCCTTCAGCTTCTTATACTCATTATCTGTGTTTATTGCTTCCATCCATTCCTCCTGACTGATAGCAAATTCACTATCAATATTTACAACTTGATCCTCTAAAATTTCCACACAAGAGTCATCCACAATTGGCATCCTGGAAAGACAGTCAGCAGTGACGTTTTTCTTTCCCCGTACATACTCAACTACAAAGTTATAATCTAACACAGACAGTAACCACCTAGATATGCGAGGAGTCACACTCCCGTCTAGTCCACGTCCACCCTTGAAGATGTGGACCAAAGGTTTATGATCAGTCTTGACCACAAAAGGTATCTACCATAAGTAGTACCTAAAATGTGCCATCCCCCAACAACATGCCAAAGCTTCTTTTTCTATGGTAGAATACGTTTTCTCTGCCCCTTGTAATATCCGTGAGGCAAATCCAATAATTGTTTCGTATCCATCAGACACTTGTAACAATACACCTCCTATAACAACATTGCTCGCATCCGTGACCAATACGGATTTTTTTTTAGTATCAAAGTGACCTAATGACGGAGCACTGGAAAGGCACATTTTCACTTTTTTAAATGCATTGTCACATTCAGAATCCCACTCAAATACAGCCCCTTTCTTTAACAAAAGTCACATTGGTTCTACTAATTCTGCAAACTTTGGAACAAATTTTGAACAGTACTCTGCGAGGCCTAAAAAGGACTTCAACCCGTCTTTATTAGTTGGACAAGGTGCGTCTTTGACAGCTTTCACAATACTACTTTTTGGTTTGATTCCATTTGCCGATATTCGATGGCCCAAATAGTTAACTTCACTTAACCTCAATTGACATTTTTCTTTTTTGATTGTCAACCCAAATCTAGAAATCCTTTCTAGAACTTCTTCTATAAGTTTGTCATGCTCATCAAAAGACCTCCCTACAATCATTATATCGTCTTGAAAACACAATACTCTTTCCATTCCTTTGAACATATCCTGCATGACTCGCTGAAATACAGCAGAAGCCGATGCTAATCCAAAAGGCATTCTACAATACCTAAATGCACCTAATGGTGTCACAAATGAGGTTAAATGACGTGATTCCGGCGGTAAATTTATCTGATGATAGGCTGAGGACATGTCTAATACACTAAAAACACACCCCCCACCCATCATACACAACATTTCACCAATGTTCGGTAAGGGTTGTCTATCCACCCAGATGTTTCTATTAAGATCTCTCAAGTCGATGCATAGACGGATTTTATTATCATCCTTTGGAGCAACGACAATCGGAGATAACCACTCCGATGATTCTATTGGCTCTATGACCTTTGCTTCCAACAATTTCTCTAATTCCTTACGAAATGGTTCTCTCATCATATGCGGTATTGCTCTGACTTTATGTACTATGGCTTTGGCATTTTTCTTTAGAATAATGCGATGAGCAAACCCTTTCAACATCCCTAAATCACCAGAAAAAACTCGAGAATATTTCTCCATTAGTGCCTTTCCCCATCCCTTGTCCTGTACAACATTTTCTGACACATTTTCTACATTCGGTTCAACCACCATAACTGGTTCTGTCGCATTAGGATTGAGTATAATTTTCAGATCTTTCTGGTGTCGCCATCCTAGTAGATCTGACCCCTCCTGTGTTACATACACTCTTCCATAAACTCCGTTATTCTTAAAGATAATATTCATCCATTGCATACCTAAAATATTAATTTTAGATCCACCATACCCAACTGCTCTCACATCAGCTTCTAGTAGTTCCTTCATTTTTCCCTCCATATTTCCTTGGAAAGTTTCCTTTGAAACACGAGTAAACAGACTGCCAGAATCTGCCAACAATCTTACTTTTCCCTTTCCTAATCTTATTTCACAATGTGGTTTCTCCAACTTTTCTGTACTCTCTCTTTTTAAATTTATACAATTGCTATCCACATTCTCCACCAAAACAGAATCACACCTTTCTAGAGTTTTCTCCCCTTGAGACATATGTAAGTCCACTCCATCTACGGTTAGAAACAATTCATTACCCTCTTCATCGTTATTTTCTACTTCCTTGACACTAGTCATTTGATTACTACCTTTTGATCTACATGCTTTTGCTAGGTGACCTTTTTTCCCACAAGCTCTACAAGTAGCATTCCTTGCTCCACAAGCAAAACTTGAACTCACATGGCCAGGGCAACCACACCTATAACAAATAACGGGTTGTCTTTCTCCAACTTTTATGGCTACAATATCAGTACTTTTATTAGTTACTTTTTTGAATATTTCCTTTTTTACTTCTTTGACTTCCATAGGGACTTCCTTCCCACTAACCACCATTGGACTTTCACTTGTACTCTTTCCTTTATCAATCTCTTTAATTCAATGGTCAGTGTTCTCCATGCTTCTAGCAATTTGAATGGCTTGGTCTAACGTTGGATCTTTGGACAATAACTTTTCTCTAATCCTTTTGTTGTTGGTACATCTTACAATTTGATCCCTTATTAAGGAATTGCATAACCCATGAAATTCACAAGTAACAGCTAAACCACGTAAGGACGCTACATATGACATAATTTTTTCATCACTTTTCTGTACTCTGCAAAAAAATGTATGTCTTTCAAAAACAATATTCACTTTTGGAGTGAAATGTTTCTCTAACATCTGTAAGGACATTTCATAAATATTCACCGGTTGACCATCCCCCATTCCCAAAGATATTTCGGGCAAGTCATCATATATCCTCCTTCCTTCCACTCCGAGATGATGCAATAGTATAGCTTGTCTCCTTACTGGACCATATTTGTCTCATCCAATTGCTAATAAATATGTAAAAAATATATTTTTCCAACGTTTCCATGGAATAGAAGGTTCTCCTGGAACAGGTAAAACTTTTGGAGGTGCAGACATAGATTCACCACCCATACCTGCAATTAAAACTCAAATAAGAAACTAAAATAAAAATGTAAAATAATTAGTTAATACAATTAACTAATATAATAGACTGAAATAACAATCTAAAATAATTAGTTAAAATAATCAATTTCAGATTCTTAGTAGATGGTTTTTCCTTTGAACAGTCTCTTTTTTATTTCTTAAGAGGAAGCTTGATGATATTTTAACAGTCCTTTCTCTATTTTTTGTTTCAGTCAGGTTGAAAATTCACCCAGCGAGTATCTTTGAAGAAAATCCAGATGAAAGGTAAGTAATCCTTTTCTTTTCTTAAAACAGTAAATACCAGTAATACACTCCCAAACTGTGTGTTATTTGTCTCCTTCAGCGCCTTGTTTATTGCTTCCTCTCATTGACTTCACGCGTGTATTCATAAACTAGCAGGATTCCTCGCGCTCCTCATGCTTAAACACACACGCGCTTTTCCAATATTTATTCTTCTGATAACACTTGACTTTGCACGTGTATTGTTTACTTATAAGGTAGCACGATTCCTCGTGCTTGAGGCGCGTTCAAAAAGCAATATGTACACGTGCTCAGCAGGGTTCCTTTATCGCGCAATTGTCAATTGGTTTAACCACGCATTGTTTACTTATGAACGAGCAACAATCCTCGCGTGCATTATTTATTTTAGAGGTGGCAGCAACGCTTGAGACGCGCTCAAAAAACAATATTCACACGCGCTCAGCAAAGTTCCTTTAATTGCTAATTGACATACGCGTGCATTGTTTATTTATTAACCGGCAGCAATCCTCGCTATAATAATAATCTATAAGCACTGTCTTCATTTTAACATGCTTAGCAGGGTTCATTTAAGTCTTGATTGCCATTAACAGACTAACTTGTCTTCGCACTTTAACTCCATGCGTGTATAATACAATATTGTTGAGACAGCAGTAAGTTTACTTGCTTTCGCGCTTGCCTTTGATGTAGTAGGAATAATGTAGTTGGAAAATTATCTTTTCTAGGCGCTTGTCTTCACGCTTGCCTTTGATGTAGCAGCCAGCTTCTCTTAGCGCGCTCAGCACATTTCAAAGAATGCCTCAACAGTAGAAGAATTTATCCATGCACTAATTTGAATATTGGTCAAAATAAGATGGCTATCAATAATTGAAGGCAAACACTTACAGTTGGGAGTTGGATTGAAAAGAACTAGAAACTTCTTTGTATCTTCAATAGCGCTAATTTCGGTTTAGCGGCGTTCCAGAGGTGAAGGTTGTGCTTCTTAGGTGCCCTCTGCGCAATTTCTCGTCGCCAAAATTTGTAGTAATCAAGTGAAATTAGTCCAATATAAGCTTGATGTAACTTTATTGGAATTACAAGAATAGCTGCAACAACCTTCAGCATACAGTCTGATACTGTTTACATTTAGAATCCCAGCTATGATGCAGTTCTATTACATCACTACAGCATCATAGCATTCCAGATATTGCCACAAAGTCCCAAACTGGTGAGCTTAACTTTTGCCTCCTGCTTGAGGTGCCACTTCCAATGCCGGATGAACTGGAGGGTGCGCGTTGAATTTGACTCTGTGCTGTACCACTACCTACTTCTACTGAGGTGGTGGTTATGCTGGATGTAGGTCGCTGCCAGGCCTTTGCTAATGCAAATATGGAAGCTGTAGGTCATGTTGGTGTTATCTGTGTTGGAGGTATGCGTGCTACATCCCTCGCAGCGATTTTGGATAGGGTAATAATGTTGTTCACCATCTCCTCGGGCCGGGAGTGAAGTTCATGATGACTGGCTCATCATCATCATCCTGCTGTTCTACATCAACCTCCATAAGTGTAAGGCTTTCTGGAACCTTCCTATTCCCCAGCCTGGTCTTGGGACGTGTCTCCCTCTCAGACTCAGTTTGTGGCTTCCAAGTGGCATCTAGGTCATCAGAAGGGGGGCTTGGGGAAGAACTTGATGGACTAACCTTGCTGGGGATTTGGAAGACAATGGATCTTCTGAATGAGTGGCTTCCTCTTCTTCTTCCTCTGCATGAGGCTCAATTTCCTGAACTGCCCCTACTTCTGAAGGAACAACTACTATTGCGAGCGGTGGTTGCGGCTGTTGATGTTGACCACTTATCTGCTGTGTTTCCTCCTGCGTTGATTGTGTACTACTTTGAGATAGCAATAAGTTTAGCTTAGGCTCAGCATCACTGGTTTCCACCATCAGGCTGGCTACCTCTTCCACACTCATGTGCTTGGGCCTGGGTTGGTGGGTTGGGCCCACTGATGCGGAGGTGCTACCCCCAGCTTGCCCCCCGGACACTGCTGCTGCAGGCATCATTTTTGGTTTCCCCAAAAAGGTTTTGGGTGGCAATCCAGATATAAGTGCCACTTCCTTCTTCTGTTCCTTCTTCTCGATAGCATCTTTCTTGGTACCTGAGGACCTGGTACCTGCTTTCTTTGGGGCCATCTTCTTCAGATGTCAGCAGCACTCAGTTGCACAAGTTGCAGAGATGTCTGGTCAGGTCACTCACACTTCACGTCGTGTACAGCAGCAGGACGTCTGTCTGGCAGCACAACGGGTGATGATGACACACCTCCTCCTCAGTCTTTTGTGCACCTAAAAGCAAAAAAGCCAGAAGAACATCAGTCAAAAGATAGTACAATCAAACAAATATAATATATAACTTCTTAGTGTTTGGTGGTCACAATTATTACATTTTAGTAACTCAGTGAACATCAGTGTAGCCATTTATGAGACTCTGACAACAAGGCCAGGGTTTTCCTGGTATACTGTGTACACTCAGGAAGAATAAGAATAGCAAAGAACAAAAACAAAAATGTAGTGGAGCTTGTTTGGCCTAAATTTGTGCATCACGTGGGATGGATGCAGCATCATGGAGTTGCAGCTGGCAATGGGGATGGATTTGGAAACAGTAAGACAAGAGGAACAATGGAAAGACACGCAGGTCTATGTGGCAAAAACAGCACACTACTAACTACAACCGCAAAATGGCCCCCAGCCACATCGTCACTCACAGGCACAAGGCACGGCAAACAATGAACTCAAACAGGCTTATAATGCCAGAGAAAGGATGCCTGATAAACAACACAGCTTTAATGCAAAAACGAAAATCCTCATGGCTAAAAACAGGTTGGAAAGTTACACAACAACAACAACACATACACATGCAAAAAGGCATTTATTTAACGCACCCAAAAAATGAAATATACCCCAGAAAAAAACCCCACATTTTGCAATTCAATCCAATGCCATCCAAGCCCTAAATGAAATTCAATAGGCACCATAGAAACAGTTGTTTCATGCACCCATGAGTACCTCTGGGCCTACTGGCTGAAAAGGCCTAACACACACCCAAAAAGTGAAACCCCCAAAAACCACATTTTACAATTCAATCCAATGCCATCCATGCCCTAAATGATGTTTAAATTCAACAGACAACACAAAAACAGTTGTTTCATGCACCCATTATGATTGATGAGTACCTCTGGGCCTACTGGCAGACTAGGCCACAAGCTTGGAGGCCTATGGCAAAAGCACAGTGGCTGGTCACACAAAATGGCTGCCACCACATGGCCAGGCCACCCACAACAACAAGAAAAGGAAGACAAGATAGACAATGCAGGCCTATGGCAAAAACACAATGCCTGGCTTCACAAAATGGCCACCGCCCACATTGTCAGGCCAGCCACAATAACAAGAAAGTGAAGACAAAGGACAGGACCAGGAGGTTGGACACTCCGGGGAACTTCCTTCCTCTTTTAAAAAATTGTAAGAAAAGAAAAATGACTCCTTGCTCAAAAAACTACAGCCAAATGACAACCTGAGGAGTTTTTTTAGCAAAATGAACAAAATCATCATTTTCAAGAAGGTTTTATGCTGCTCGAGAGATATTCTTCGCCAGATTGCAAATTCTGCGTGTTTGACATCGCGATCTTTACAAAAAGTCGTTATCGCGTGCGCGAACACGCATATTGTGTGCGCGAAGAAGAAAAAAAGTGTAAGTCCGCGTTGTCGCACGGTGCGGAGTTGCCAAAACTGCGCGAGCTGAATGCCTAGGGTTACCGACTGGCAGAAAAACCCTATTTATTTAACAAACTCCAAAAAACTGAAATTCCACCCCAAAAACACATTTTGCATTTCAATCCAAATGCCATCCATGCCATAAATAATGTTCAAATTCAATAGACAACACAGAAACAGTTTTTATACACCCATGATGACTACCTCTGGGCCTACTGGCAGACTAGGCCACAAGTTTGGGACTGAAGCCTATGGCAAAAGCAAGCACACTGCCTAACTCCACAAAATGGCCATCACCCACATGGCCAGGCCACACACAATAACAAGAAAGTGAAAACAGACAATGAATTAGGGGTGGGCGGAATTTGCGAAATTCACTTTTGCAAATTATCGCGAAAATGTTACAAATTTCCGCAAACACGTGGAAATATCGCGAAGATGCAGAAGTTTTTTTCCCGCTCCTTCGCGGTATTTTCTGCGTTGGTCGCGGCTCGCCAACTTACGCATGCGGTTGCTCGCGGGCGCGGCCATCTTGTTTTCACTTGTCTCGCGGTGCATGATCGCGAGAAGAAAGACGTGATCGCGCGAGACAGCGCAAATGGCTACCAACAATCCAACATCTCGTGGAGAACGCGACCGGATCGGGAAAACTTGTCGGCGAACACAGGGATTCAGGTAAGGCGATCGCGCGCACGCGGGAATGTATTATTTTTCAGCGCAAGCTAAAAATTTCCGGTAAAATGCGGATTGCGGAAATTTTGACATTTTTGCGCTCTCCACGGAACGCGAAAATGTCAAATTATCGCAATTTCCACGAGTGGAACGGAATTTTAGCCCAGGTCTACAATTAATGCAGGTCTATGGCAAAAGAAGTGCACACAGCCTGGATGGCTCCACAAAATGGCCGGTAACCACCCACAACTAAAAGAAATGGAAGACAGACAATGCAAGCCTATGGCAAAAGCACACTTCCTGCCTTCACTAAATGGCCGCCACCCACATGGCCAGGCCACAACAACAACAAGCATAAGCCAAGGGGAACAAAGAAAAGACATGCAGGCCTATATGGAAAAAGCAGCACACTACTAAACTACCACCTCAAAATGGCCCCAAGCCACGTGGTCACTCACAGTCACAACAGGCCTATATGACCAGACGAAGGAGGCCTGCTAAACGACACAGCTTTAATACAAAAATGCAAAAACGAAAATCAACAGGGCTACGAAAGGTTGGAAAGTTACACAGCAAGCACACACACACATCCAACAAAGGTACTTATTTATAAACACACACACCCAAAAAGTGAAATACACCCCAACCACATTTAGCAATTCAATCCAATGCCATCCATGCCCTACATGATGTTTAAAATAAAATTCAACAGACAACACAGAAACATGCACCCATGGGTACCTCTGGGCCTACTGGCTGAAATTTCAAAGAAAAACAACAAGTCTCCTACTGAAACTACAGGCCACCCACAACAATAAATTTTAAAAACAATGACAATCCCCAAAAATTGTAGGTACAAACAAGCCCCAATCAAATAAACAAGTACACCAATTCTCCAGCTTACTTGCAAAATCTCAAATCCAAAAGTCCTCAAATCCAATCCAATCATATGATGCAGCAGACAGACACAAAAAGTGATCCTTCCAGCTCCAAATCCAAATGAAAGTGAACAGCACATGGACAACGCATTGGGAGGACACTGTTGGACAGGAACAGGAAGTTGAAGACTCAGGGGCGCTTCCTTCCGCTTGAAAAAAAAAGTATAAAAAGAAAAAGGACTCCTTGCACAAAAAACTACAGCCAAATCACAATCTGCGGAGTTTTTTTGAGCAAAATGATCATTTTCGAGAAGGTTTTGTGATGCTCGAGAGATATTCTTCGCCAGATTGTAGTTTCTGGTGTTCGGGATCGCAAACTTACCAAGAGTGCCACCGGAAGTCAGATCGTGGATCCGAATTACGTGTTCGCGTTCGCACACTCTCGCGGGATTGTGCGGCCAGATTCAAAATCTCATGGCGCACGCAAACGGATAGAAAATCGAGTCAGTGAACGCAGAATCACGGTAAGTCGTTACCGCGCGCGCGAGAACGCATATTGAGCGCGCGAAGAAGAAAAACAGCTAAGCTACGTTGCAGATTGTGTAGTATTCGGTAACTACGCATTCAACGCAAACGGCGAAGTTACCAAAACTACGCAAACTCCGCGAGCGGAGTGTAGTTCACCACCCAGGGTTACTCCCGTACCAATGTGCAGGCAGCCTAAAATAGGCTTTATTCCCACACACGTAATAAACTCCAGGAAATACTGGGTCTGTTCCACCTTTAAGTCTCCATCCCCTATAATTAAGAAATTATGTTCACATTCACTGGAACCAATGAATGCATTGTTATAGTCAGTCTTTAACCTATGGAGACAGATCTTCCATTTCTTTTCAAAATCCAGGGACATCGCAGCATGAGTCTTGCCATCTGTGTAAATCTCCTCTTTCTCAGCCCATTCAGGAACCTGAGGTTTCTTTTCAGAAGCCTTTCTTTGGAAATCCTGTCTCCTTTGCTCCACTAAATTCAAAAATATATTTTCTTCTTCGTGTAAAGTACATGTTAAGTTGTGCTTGTGTGCTTCAGCTTTATCTATTGTTTTCATTGTTAGGAAATTTTTACCCATAAACTGCATCCTTAGTACTAAGAACTGGGTTCGTACTCTTTCGAATAGGAACCTCTAAAAAGATTACATCTACATTAGAATAATAATACTGTAATTTTCCTGTTCTATAAAATAAACTTGACAAAATACTACATGAAATACCATATATTAATGGTAAATGGTGATATGTTACGCCTTCTGCTACTGATGCTGCTAATTTCATACACACATAACAATCACTAACTTCCATAGTGTCTACATATTGCACTAATAACTTGTCACAGTGTGATGTAAGTCTAATTCATCTGGTGCTCCTAATGCTACTCTATCTCCTTTACTCCTTTACTGTGGAGAAGTGTGGCTCAATGGTTGGAGCGGCAGACCCTGATGCAGAAGTCTGGCCCGGGACCAGGGTTCAATTCCCCTCCTCGGCAGGTCTTGGGCTCAAAATAAAAATTCCACGGACCTGACAATTCTCGCCTTGGTGCCTATTCCAATCATGGAGTCCCACTCTGGGCGATAGCTTGCTTAATCTCCACAACGGCCCCCACAGTGCTAAGGATGCCTGGCCTCCACCTTGGGGGTGCCCAGGAGTGGACACCTCACAGGGAAAGCCAGGATGGGTTCCACAGCGTTATTTGTTCAAGCGCCTTGAGACCCTTGCGGGTGAGTAGTGCGCTATACAAGTATCAATTTTCAATTTTTATTTAATATTTGACTCATCTGATGCTTCTAATGCTGCTCTATTTCCTTTAAAGTTATCTACCTTTTCATTAGTGTTTGTGTTATTTTTCTTTTCTGTCACCATCAAATAAGTGATGGCTACTGTTAATATTAACCAAATTATGAGTACTAAAAATATACTACATATTCATATTCTACAACATTTCTTTATACAATTTCGTTTTGGTCTTCCAGCAACCTTATCATCAGCCATTTTGGACTAGGAAGATGTCTCTTCTTTATTTCTGATTTGCCAATGGGATTTATAATTTCTGGGATTTTTCAAGTGGGTCTCACTTCTTCTTCGTCAATCTGTACTGCAATTATTTCTTCATCACTTTATTTATTTAGATCTAAATTCACAAATTTTTCAAGAATCACATAAGTCCATTCAGGACCTGTGAACTTATTATTTAATATCCTCAGTCTTTGACTTCTCCGTTTGGGCCTATGAGTTGATTGGCCAGACAGAGTAGTGACTTTGGTGGCTTGTTCAGGTTCTTCACTTATTGTTCTGAAGTGATATTTTACCTTTTAACACCACCTGGCCAGTTATCACCTCTTCTGACCCTATTTGCTTGTACTGCACTGTCACTTCCTTCAAGTGTTCTTTTATTTTTGTTTCATTATCTTTGTCTTCAGAATCCCTCTCTGTCTGTCCTTGTCCCGGGCTTTTAACTGCGGCCTCATGTGCCTGGACATGTTCTTCTTCCCTTTTCTGACCCTGTTCAGGTTTTATTTCAATTTGCTCTATTTCTTCCACCTTAACTTGTTCTTCTTTTCTTAACTGGTCCGCTCAGGTCTTACTGCACTTTGGTTTTCTGCAGCCTGAACGTGTTCTTCTAGACCTATCTGTCCCTCCTCAGATCCGTGAACGTTTTTGTTCACCTCTGTCTGAGTATATTGTTCTTTCCTTATCTGATCCTGCTCAGGATCTCCAACAGTTTGATTTTCCCTTCCATGAGCTTGTTCTTCTACACCTATCAGGTCCTCTCTATTTTCCTGTCTCTCTAACCTGGTTCTGCTTCTTGTCTTTACAATCACTTCGGGTATGTCAACCACTGGTAACCAGCCGTCCTGACTTGTGCTCGGTCATTCTTGGTCAGCTACTTCAGGATCTGATATCCGGGATCCTTCAGTTGCACAACCTTCAGTGGCCTCAACTGCATGAGTCAGTTGTGGTCCCTTTTTTTCAGGCTCTGGTACTCTTTTAGTATGGCTTGCGTGAATCCAGTTAGGCAAACCTGCACATTTTACTGCTGTTGTTGTAACCAATATAACCTGATGTGGTTTTTCCCACCTGCGTGCTAGGCACGACCATCGAGTGTGATTCTTCACCACCACCCAGTCACCGGGATTCAGATCATGTGCTTGAATCGGCTGCCTGGCAACTGCGTCCTCTCTAACCTGGTGAGAGACAGAATGCACTAGGTCAGCCAATCCTTTGCAATAGTCTAATACCAGATCATCAGATATATTCAACAGTTTATGTCCTGGTATACATGCTTGTCTCATTGCTCTTCCATGAGAATTTCATGGGGACTCAATCCTGTATTTCTGTAAGGAATACTTCTGAGTCCCATCAGAACAAGAGGTAAAGCATCAGGCTACTCCAGCGGTGTGGATGCACACACCTTTGCCAATCTTGCCTTTATTGTGCCATTCATTTGTTCAACCACTCTGGAAGCCTCTGGTCGATATGCACAGTGCAGTTTTTGTTCAATTCTAAACGCTTCACTGATTAATCAAATTATTTCATTATTAAAATGAGACCCTCTATCTGATTTCAAAGCTACTGGAAAACCAAATTGTGGAATCAGTTCCCTCAACAGTAGTTCGGTGACTGATATGCTGTCATTTCTTCTAGTAGGATATGCCTCTACCCACTTTGAGAATAAGCAAACTATGACAAGGACGTACTTCAATCCCCTGCAAGGAGGTAATTGTATGAAGTCTACTTGCAACCTCACAAATGGTCCTTCTGCCTTTCCAATTCTTCCCCAACTAACCACTGTTTTCCTGCCTGTATTCATTTGTTGGCAGGTTAGACATCTCTGGCATAGACTCTCTGTGACATTCCTGAACCTCGGATTAAACCAATCCTTTCTAAAGAGTCTTATCATGGCATCCCTACCTATGTGTGTGTCTCCATGATACATTCTGGCCATCTGTGAAAGCAGACGATCTGGCATTACTGGCCTCCCATCTAGATAAATCCACACATCATCCTCTGTCCTTCTATGGCATCCTATGTTTATCCATTCTGCTCTTTCACTCACTTCCACTTCATCCTGTAGTTGTCTTACTTCTTCCCATGTTTCTATTCCTGAGAGTAGCATAAGTTGGCAGCTGATTCCACTTGTTTCAATTTTCTTGTTCACTGCCAATTTATTTCTGGCACAATACTGGGCAACTTGTTCAGCATACCCATTATCAGCTGTCACATAGTCATCTCCTGACTGACGTGCAGCACACTTGACCACTGCCACTTCTTTTGGCAATTGTATTGCTTCAAGCAGTTCTTTCACAAATTTTCCATTTTTAATTGGGGATCCTGATGAAGTCATGAAATTGCTCTAGTCAAACAGATTTCCACTCGGAGACATAAGAACCAGGAATCCTACATCTGCAAATACGCCTGTGGTACGTAGGAATATCCATGCTTTTAATGAGTCACTACACGTGTAAATATATTTTTTTAAATTTTTTCACCTTTCTGATCAAGTAATCGGGTCTCCTTTACACAATTAGATACCTCCAGTCCTCTGTCCAACCACTGTCCACCCTGATGAAGACCTTCGACAATAAGTGCCACACTGAAGGTCGAAACGCGTTGGTTTTTTGATGAGGCAAGCCCTAAAGAATTAAGGAAACAGAAAGACGTCAAGTCTTCGACAACATTGGAAACGAACTCAAAAAAGTGTTTCTAACTTGGTTTCCAAAACACTCTTCAGGCTACCTCGAATTGGCACCCTAACAAAGTAACATTCCGAGAGGACTAGATAAATATGAGTCCCTGGAACTTGATACGAACAACGTAGGACCTCTCCTATATATACAACATTTCACACACAGTTGTTTAAGAATAGTAGGAGGAGATTTTTTGTGTTAAGCATATAGCCTTGATGTCGTCTGTTATGTGAAGATTGTCTAAGTATACTATGTTGTGGTCTTATATGTGAAGACTGTCTAAGTATATAATATTGTGTTTATTTGTCATTTGATTTTTGTAAGTTCTTTGAAATATTTGTGTTATGTAGTCACAGGTGCACAGAATCAACAGGTCTTGATGTAAGAATAGGACTTGTAATACATGTACGGTGAATACAAGTAGTAGAAAATAAAAATCTGCTGCTTGAAAAGAAAAGAAGTTTATTTATGGTGACAGAGGTACTATGTTTTGCTATCGCTGTCATGAAATCC
The DNA here is from genome assembly GCF_964204655.1 of Triturus cristatus. NCBI lineage: Eukaryota > Metazoa > Chordata > Amphibia > Caudata > Salamandridae > Triturus > Triturus cristatus. Next base: position 325,526,344 of record NC_140579.1, read on the forward strand.
CTCTGCATCCAAAGCTGGCCAAAATCATGCACAACCCCGTAACCCTACTGGCTATCAGTAACAATGGTTACTTTCTAATTTTTCCCAATTTTGCAGGCTTTAATCAAAGCTATCAATTCGTCTACTTGTGCAGATTTGACTCCGGGTAAATAGGATGCTTCAACTATTCCAGCCAATGCGCACACTGCGTAAGCAGCTCTTAATCCTCCCTCCTCATGTCTTAAACACGAGCCATCTACAAATAGCTCATGTTCAGCATTTTTCAGTGGCTCTTCATGAATGTCTGGATGGGGTTTAGTACACAGTTTTGTCACATCCAAACAGTCATGCTCAACCTCATCTTTCACCTCCTCTCCTCGTACATCTGGTAATAAGGTAGCAGGGTTTAATAAAGTACACCTGACTATTGTCTCATTTTCAGCTCCCAATATGATTCTTTCATACTTAGTCATCCAACTGGGAGTAAGGTACTGTTTTCGAGTTCTTTTTAAAAGAATCTCGACTGAATGTGGGACATACACTTTTACAGGATGTCCCATCACAATTGATTCATTTTGTTCCAGACTCATACAAATTGCAGCTACTGCTTTCAAGCAACCAGGTAATGCTGAAGCTACAGGATCCAAGGAAGCAGAGAAGTATGCTACTGGACTTCTCATCAAACCATGTTTTTGAGTTAAAACTGAGAGTGCACAGCTTTCTCTCTCACAGCAGAATAGTACAAACTCTTTTGTGTAATCTGGCATACTTAAGGCAGAGGCTTCACACAAACAATTGTGTAACCTCACAAAGGATTCCATGCTTTCATCATCACATTCTATTGGATCTTTTGCTCGTTTCTTTGTCATTTGTATTAAGGATTTGGCTAGTAGAGAAAATCCTACAATCCACTGTCTACAGTATCCTACCACTCCAAGGAACATTCTAACCTCCCTCTGGGTTTGTGGTAACTGCATTTGTTTTATTATTTTTATTCTTTCAGGGGTCACTTTCCTCAATCCCCGTTCTATTTGATGTCCTAGATATCTGACTCCTGTCCTGCGAAATTGCAATTTCTCTGGGGGCACTTTATGTCCACCATCACCCAAATTATTTAACAGAGCAGTCGAATCTGTAACACTGTCATCTCTTGTTTTTGATGCGACCAACAAGTCATCAATGTATTGGACTAGAACTGACTTTCTGGGCAGTACTAAGGTTTCTAATCACTTTTTTAAAATTTGATTGAAAATGGAAGGACTTTCTGTATACCCTTGAGGAATTTGATTCCAAACTAAAATACGATCCTCAAACTTGAATGAAAAGAGATACTGGCTGTCTGGGTGTAATGGAATGGAGAAATGCTTGGCATAGATCAATTACAATAAACCATCCTGCCTTCCATGGTATTTGATACAGAATTAATGCTGGATTGGGTACTACAGGGCAACAAGTCTCGACAATCTAATTAATCTGTCTTTAAATCTTGAACTATCCTGTATTTCCCACTAGGTTTCTTAATGCCAATTATAGGTGCATTACAGGGACTGCTCATTATCTCTTTCAGAATGCCTTGTTTAATCATTCGATCAATTTCTGCTGCAACACCAACTTTGACTTCAGGACTAATTTTGTACAGTCGAGTGTTTGGATAAACTGCACCTTCCTTAACAGTCACCTTCACTGTAAAATCCCACACATCAGGATTTACGGTTGTTTTTAATTCATCTGGTAAATCGTCTTTTTTCATTAAGGAATACATCTTGTCTACCTCTGTGCCTTGTTTAGCTAACATGATTTTGTAGACTCCGTCTTCATCTGGGGTCTGAATTGCAACACCGTCGGGTGTACAACATATAGGGCAATTCATTTTGCACAATAGGTCTCTTCCTAGTAAATTTACTGGACTGGAGTCACATACCACAAACTTGTGCATTTCCCTAAAATTGCCAATACGCACCTCCATTGGTTTTGTAATAGGGGTTATAATCTGTTTATTGGAAATGCCCACTACTTGGATCGCTTCTCCAGAGAGGGGTAGGTTTGGAATGTCTGCTGTTCTCACAGTAGAATGGGTAGCACCAGTGTCCAACAAAAAGGTAATATATTTTACTTCTACTTTACCATCAATATATGGACCTGACTGATCTACCGGTAAGGATGTGCCAAGTGCGCACTCCTTTTCCTCCCCCCTCAGGCACCGTCATTGGTCATTGTCATCAAGATAACTATTCTGTAAAAGAAATCGTGAAGTTACAGAATTTTTCTTACCACTTCCTCCTTGAAATCTGGTGTCCGCACTGTACTTGGCACTGTTCACAAAATTTGGCATAGCGGCAAATGACTCTGCTGCATTCCAGCCTGCTGCGGTTGACTCATTATCACCTCATTCTGCGTCTGTGGATTTCAATTTTGATTTGGGCCATTATTACTCTGAATATTTTTACACTTGTTTTTCCAATGCTACAATTTTCTGCACCCATGACAGGGAAACTTCTTCTTTGCCTCCTCTCTACTCATTTGTCCTCTTTGTTTTCCCCCATTATTTTCATTCTGGTCTTTTCCTTTTCCTTGATCCCCTGTCTGACTGTTTAATTTAAGTTCGGCTAATTTCAATTGGGCCCGCATTACCTTTTCTTCTATCTTTTTACGTCTATTATCAATGTCATCTCCGCAGTACTTGGCGTACTTGAGAATGTCATTGATCGGCTTTGCCTGCCAGCACAACATGTGCTGCTGAATCATCTGACAGATTTCTGGTCTTAAACCTGATACAAAACAATATCCAAATGTCCCATATCCTTATCTCCGATGTTCTCAAATCCACTATACTGCTTGAATACTTGCAGTAGACGCCCATAATAGGCATGTACAGTCTAATTTATGTCTTGTGTGGTCCTATCTATCTTTATCCAATCTGTTTCCATCTGTTTTTCGTTTCATTAAAATGTCCTCCATTAACTCATCTTCTGATTCCCCACAACCTGTCATTGTCAAATGTCTGGTTTTCTCTCTACACTTGCCTCCTGACTGTTCCTCAACCATTAATACAGGATATAGTCCTTCTGTAACCATTGCTTGTCTCCATTGTTTTATCTGTCTATCTTGTGATTCACGCATCTGTCTAGGGAAAAATCCTCTGTAACTTCTACTACGTCTAGGTCTGTCACTTTCAAATGCCTCAGTTTCCCATTCTTCTAAGCCTCATCTGTGTTAATCTAGGTCTGGGCTCTAATTCATTCATTCATTTCCTATTAGTGTTGGATCGTATTTCTACATACAAACTCCACTGTCCAATATTATTACAGCTTCTATTCTGATTACCAATTAGATTCTCTCTTACACTTAAGGTTTGACCAATCCCAGCGCGGTTTCTATTCTTTCGATCAATCAAACTCGGGCTCACACTATTTGTCTAGCCAATACTAGAGCGGCTTTTCTGTGACGTCAGTATCACTCCTTACTACTGACCCCTCTTTTATAATTTCGTGCCAGTCACACACCCGCTGTTTCAACCAATCCCAGCGTGGCCCTCTGTGACGTCAGTGCAACTCCAGAAACTGACCCCTCCTTTTAAAGGTAACACGAAAAATGTATTTTCTTACAATTGTCATACAAATTTCATTAATGACGACAGAAACATTCGCTACTCTGTCTGCTCCACTAAAACCAAAGAACAGTCGATTTCTTTTACTGCGAGTAAAACTTTCTGCGTACTCTTCACACACTACGAGTAAAACTCCCTTCGCTTACTCTTCACTCAAGCTACGACGAACCTGTTACTCCTTCGGTATTAACCTTGCTAGGTGATATAAGACCAAAGTTTCACCAGCAAACTCTTTGCTATCAATCACTCTCACTTTTACGGAGAACATAGTCCCTAAATCAGCACTGCCAGCCCTGCATAGCTTTTCAGTGCTATTCCAACAGACGAATAACCTCACTGTAGTTTCGCTTCCATTCACCACCCGCTATTTAGTATTCCCGGGAATTTACAGACAACATAAAACAAAAGTCAAGCGGGTTTGTTAATACATAATCAATTACTCAAATGTCGATCTTTATCACCTAACTAGTTAATAAAAAACCATAGCTCTGCTACCAGAAAAACTGATCCAGTGGGTTACCAGCTAGAGATACTCACAAACCACATACTCATCTGGGCCCATAAACACACATTCACGTAAGCTGATAAAGTACCACTGGGGTCAATTTGTTGTAATATGCCTCAAAGTTTAATTTACTTTAACATTTTCTAATAATCACTTTTCTGAATCAAAAGGTACTTTCCTCTGGTCAATAGACCTTTTAGTTAAGCTAGTATAAGGTGAAATGACGTAAATTTGAATATTTTAAATAACCACAGACTCGGGAAGAATTTAAATGTTTATCTAGTTCAATTCATGTGAACCAAAGCAAAAATACAATTTGTACACCATTTTCTCCAAGCAAGGAAAATCAATCTATCAATAATGTCAGTAAATTATCTAAACAATATTATTACAGTGACAGTACCTGGAGAGGAAAAAAAACTAGAGAGAGCAGTACAATGACATACTACACAGAATTATAATTACATAGAATAGTATGGAAACCAACCCCTTGGCCAAGGAGCTGGAAGGTTCCCCTGGGACAGCTCAGGTGACAAAGGTTTCAGGACAGGTTTCAGGGACAGGATAGATGACCTCTTCCAGATCCGACGCCTGCGTCGCACCCCTCTCTGACACTATCTTCCTCCTCGATTCTTCCGCGATCTTCTTCTAATTCTTTGCCTTATTTCCCTCCTCGATTCTTCTACGATGTTCTTCTAATTAATTAGATTTTGGCTTTAATTTCAGCAATTCAATTCTTCTTCAGTATTTGATCAGCTCTCGGACAGCATCCCGGTCTCTCAGCATCTCAGCAACATGAGCAGCAGCAGCTATATTGAACTAAACAACCTCATTTATACCTTTCTAATGGCTTGTACCACCCCTAAATGTTTCAAATTTATGAAACTCCTAATTCTGATTGGACAGGCAATGGGGAATGATCATCACACCATGCTAAGTTTTAACAATTTTCTAGTTCGTTGTTCAGTGGTCCCGCCCCTTAATTTATTTTCCCAAGCTTTATTTCCCACCCGCATTTCACAGCTTTATCAATAAAAAGAATACATTTAACAGTTGTCTTGTTCATCCGGCAGGATGTCCATCACTTTCCAAGGACATGATGCGAACGCGGCCTTGGACGGGATCCAAGCACACCCTCATGGCTTCTGATTGGTTGTCACGGTGCCTACGTGAGGAGTCACATGATGTATAGACTTCAGCATCGCTCAGAGGCCCAAATACGAACTAATAGAGAGGTCAAAAAGAAACATGTTAAGATCAAAATAAAATAATTTCACTGTATACCACCTATCTCTACTCTAATCCCATTTACTTATAAAAGGTCTCCCTGCATTAGCATATAGTAAATAGCATGTTTTAGTTTCAACGAGGCAAATGCTTAGCATGTGAGCTTTCAAGCGGGCATTTTAGAAGCTAGTGCACAGAAGCAGAAAATTCCCTCCAAGCTTTAGTCCGTCATGCTGCGTAGATGCAGTTGACGCATGTGCAGTGCAAATTCCCGCGTTAGCAGCCATTTTAAGTTTCACTTGGGTTACTTGTTAGTAAGACACATACGCAAGCTTCCTCTAAACGAATTATATGGAATGTGGTGCATATTAGTCTTTACAAACATGATTAATACAGTTACGAGTTATTTGAGAGGATTGCTTCCTAGCAAGTCTCTTTTATAGGTGTTCTTGCTCGATCAGTACCACCACCCGCCATTACTAATGTGACTGAGAAGTTGCAATATCTAACAAAGCCACTTTTAAAAGAATGTACAACGTGCTTGACCAGAACTCTTTGTGCCTTTTTACACAGTGAATCATCATATATTTCTGAGCACTCTCCCTTCATTGCGATTCATGAGGTCTGCATTGGATTGGTTTCACTCCTGCATGTCCATTCACAATTTTTCAGCAGCTGTGAAGGACTCTACATCTAGGATAACATGCAGGCCTCTATGTCTGTATCTTTTGGTGTTTACTAGGTATTTGTTTGTGCCCCACCGCAGTTTTCTTTGTTTGTGTTCCACTATCTTCTGTTTTATCTTTGTGTCACTTCCACACAGACGACATCCTAGCCACTCGACCATTGGATTGCCTTACATATAACAGTTAAGTAGATACATTTTGAAGAGATGAGTTTCCAGGTCCTCTCTAAAGGGTAAGTGATTCACATTGCATCTAATATGGTCAGACATAGAGTGCTAAAGCCTCGGTGATAGGCAGTAGAAAGTCTGTTTAGATGTTTTTGCTCTACTGAGTGTTCAGGATTTCCAGAATGAGTTAGCTTCTGTTCCTGGTGTTTATGCAGCCTCTTGTGAGTTGAAGCTTGTCCATCAGGTAGGATGACAGGCTAATATATATATAGCTTTATGTATGCACCATTGAAGTCAGTTCTACCTTCCAGGAGGAGTCAGTAAAGGTGTTTTTGAATGGGAGTCGTGTGATTAGGTTTTGTGCCCCCATGGCTAAGAGAGCATGTGGTACAAATATCAGGAGAGTCAAGTGCAGATTTCAGAAGGCTAAGCAAGATTGCATTCCCCCATCCAAATGTCTCAGAGCAAGGGCTTGAAATGTTTACTTGAAGTCCAAGTGCTAATTGTATGTTTTAATTTCCTGAATACATTTCTATGTGAAAAGAGTGTAGTTACATATCTTAGCTACGGGATTGGAAGTGTCAATTCAGCGCACTACTTTCTCTTTTGCACAGTTTCTCCATCTGAAGGTTTAGTTGGGTTTATTGCTCTTTACTTGAGGGAATTCTTCCTCCATGCTTGACCTAAAGCAGACAACCCAAAGTACATGGGCACAGTTTAAATAGGCTGTAATCCGTTACTGATTACACAAGAGGACCTCAATCTCACAAGATCTCATTTTAAAACAGTGGAGCCAGTTACAATAGCATTACACAGGCTCTGGTGTCAGAGCACGAAAAGAATAGAAAAGAAAAACACTTCATGAAATGCATTTAAAACAAGCACTGAGGCATGGACCATGTATAATTATGGAAACAGGTAGGAAACTAGACGGGGAGTGGAAGGGGGCTGGTACTTCAAGAAGTGGTAGTGGGGCAGTGGTTACTGAGCCATGTTCAGAGCCAGTATTAGAACACACGTTAGCAGAACCAGTAGGTCTTGTTTTCATGTGGTAGTGCATGGAAACAACATTTGTGCATTCCTGTTTGTTCATGCTTTATCACATCAATGACAGATTTATCTGTTTTCCAGTGCATTCCCTTGAGACATTAAGCACTGCTGGAGCTCAAAGAGTGTCCACCAGACCAGTGAGCATCAGATGTTTGCAAGATTGTTTAGACCAAGCGAGTCCTGTGCTTGGTATGCATTTTTATACAAAGAAAGCGCTGAAGCCTTACATACAAATGCTACTGGGGAACAAAATGATGTATGTAGGGGATCTCAAAATCACCACAAGAAAGTGTTCCCAAAGTCATTTAGAAATAGACTTGGGTAAGGAGTTACTGTCAGCAGATCCACTAGAGGCACTGCAGAAGGTAACCTGACAGATGGGGAGAACCATAGTCTGGCAGGACAGTAGGGCTGTCTAGTTAGGACAATCACCTAGTTCTGCCAAACGCTAAATGAGACCTTGGTCGCTTTTATGGTCCTCAGAATCTACCAGAGTGGCAGGGCTGGAAGCTGTAGAATGGCACAGCTCCACAGGGTCAAATATTGTTTCCGCAATGTCTCACTAAACCCAGAGTCAGTGCAGCTAAAAGCTTAGAGCAGGACTGATGTGTTAATCTTACCAGCCAAGGATGCTCCTCTCTTGGGAAGCCTAAGATAACCATTTCTCACTCCCTTTTTTAGCTTGGTAGAGCAGTCAGGCTTATCCCAGAGGCAATGTGTAAAGCGTTTGCACAATACACACACACACACCAGTGACACACTAGGCACACCACAAAAAGAGACTGCACACAGGATATATAACAATATTCTTTCTATTGGACATAAAACACATTAGCCACATAGAGCACATAAATCACTGTGCCACTAGGCACTAGTCATACAAATGCATATGACATTTAGACCACAGCTACATGAATCAATAATCACTTTGCCATCAAGCAATTGTCATACACCTAACAGTTAGGGCACTAGGTACATCCTTATGAAATGCATCAGTTACAAGCCCATTGTGAAGCAATTATGACTCACACCATCACTATTCATTTTGCATCCCTTCTGAAGTAAGTCACATTGGCTTGTCACCACAGTGCATAAACCAACTTCTAGCACTGCATCAGGACATACAGAAAATGCAGCAGTTATTTTGAGTCCTACTACATAAATCACCCGGGAGCCACACCTGTGCTGGGTCCAAACAGGGGGGGCATGTTGAAAAAAAAGAATGATGGATTCAACCCAGATCGATTGACGGGGGTGAATGTTTGATATGCTCTGCATTCCGTCCATCATCAGTGTGTATTTTGTTTTCTGGCCCTATGTGCGTCAGATATGCCCAGACGTGGGTCCTGGACTCACCGTGTCACTGGATTCAAGCTAGCCTGGCTGATGAGGAGTGCTGTCTTGAAATTGGTCCTAGGATTCTTGTTATCAGACCAGGGTGGACCTGGCTTGGCAGTTCGGTCTTGACTGCTCCCATGAGGCACAAGGTCAAGACTGATTTGCATTTGGCTGGGTCTAACCTAGGGTGGCAAGATGAGCACAAGAACAATAAATTTAACCCAGATCGATTGACTGGAGGTGAATGTTTGATTTGTTCTGCAGTCTGTCCATCATATATGTGTCTTTTGCTTTCTCGTCCTAAGTGCACTGGGTATGCCCAGACGTGGGTCCCGGGCTCACTGTGTCACTGGATTCAAGCCAGCCTTTCTGATGAGGGGTGATGCCCTGAAACCGGTCTCAGGAAGCTTGTTTCTGGTCCAGGGAGGAGCTGGCTTGGCAGTTTGTGCTGGGCTATTCGTATGAGGCACAGCTTCAAGACTGATTTGCATATGGCTGGCTCTAAACTGGGGTCGCATAGTAAGCAAAAGAACAATGGATTTAATCCAGATCTCTAGACTGGGGGTGAATGTTTGATTTTCTCTGCTTTCCATCCATCATCTGTGTGTGTCTTTTGCTTTCTGGCCCTCAGTGCGCCAGGTATGCCCAGACGTGGGTCCTGGGCTCACTGTGTCACTGGATTCAAGCTAGCCTGGCTGATGAGGGGTGATGCCCCGAAACCGGTCTCAGGATTCTTGTTTCCGGTGCAGAGAGGACCTGGCTTGGCAGTTCGGCCTGGACTGTTCCCATGAGGCACAGGGTCAAGACTGATTTGCATATGACTGTGTCTAAACTGGAGTGGCACGGTGAGCAAAAGAACAATGGATTTAACCCCGATCTATTGACTGATGGTGAATATTTGATTTGCTCTGTGTTTCGTCCATCATCTGTGCGTCTTTTCTTTCTCATCCTAAGGGCACCAGGTATGCCCAGACGTGGGACCCCGGTTTACTGTGTCACTGGATTCAATCTTGCCTGGCTGATTAGAGGTGGTGCCCAAAAACCGGTCCCAGGATGCTTGTTTCTGGTCCAGGATGGACCTGGCTTGGCAGTTCGGGCTGGACTGTTCCCATGAGGCACAGGGTCAAGACTAATTTACATATGGCTGGCTCTAAACAGGGGTGACAAGATGAGCAAAATAACAATGAAGTTAACCCAGATTGATTGACTGGGGTGAATTTTTGATTTTCTCTGCATTCTGTCCATCATCTGAGTGTCTTTTGCTTTCTGGCTCTAAGTGTGCCGGGTATGCCCAGACGTGGGTCCCGGCCTCACTGTGTCACTGGATTCAATTTAGCCTGGCTGATTAGAAGTGGTGGTCCAAAATCGGTCCCAGGATGCTTATTTCCTGTCCAGGGAGGACCTGACTTGGCAGTTCGGCCTGGACTTTTCCCATGAGGCACAGGGTCGAGACTGATTTGCACATGGCTGGGTCTAAACAAGGGTGGCACGGTGTGCCAAAGAACAATGGATTTAACCCAGATCGATTGACTGGGAGTGAATATTTGATTTGCTCTGCATTCCATCCATCATCTGTGTGTCTTTTGCTTTCACGTCCTAAATGCGCCTGGTATGCCCAGACATGTGTCCCGGGCTCACTGTGTCACTGGATTCAAGCTAGCCTTGCTGAAGAGGGGTGAAGCCCTGAAACCTGTCCCAGGATGCTAGTTTCTGGTCCAGGGAGGACCTGGCTCAGCAGTTCGGGCTGAACTGTTTCCATGAACCACAGGGTCAAGACGGATTTGCATATGGCTGGGTGTAAACTGGGGTGGCATGGTGAGCAAAAGAATGGAGGACTTAATCCAGATATATTGATTTGGGGTGAATGTTTGATTTGCTCTGCATTCCGTCCATCATATGTGTGTCTTTTGATTTCTCATCCTAAGTGTGCTGGGTATGCCCAGACGTGGGTCCCGGGCTCACTGTGTCACTGGATTCAAGCCAGCCTGTCTGATGAGGGTTGATGCCCTGAAACCAGTCCCAGGAAGCTTGTTTCCGGTCCAGGGAGGACATGGCTTGGGAGTTCAGGCTGGACTTTTCCCATGAGGTACAGCGTCAAGACTGATTTGCATATGGCTGGATCTAAACTGAGGTGGCATGGTGAGCAAAAGAATGATGGATTTAACCCAGATCTATTGACTGGGGGTGAATGTTTGATTGCTCTGTATTCCATCCATCATCTATGTGTCTTTTGGTTTCCTGACCTAAGTGTGCCAGGTATGCCCAGAAGTGGGTCCGTGGCTCACTGTGTCACTGGATTCAAGCTAGCCTGGCTGAAGAGGGGTGGTGCCCCGAAATCGGTCCCAGGATGCTTGTTTCTAGTCCAGGGTGAACCTGGCTTGGAAGTTTGGGCTGGACTGCTTCCATGAGGCACAAGGTCATGACTGAATCCATTTGGCTGGGTCTAACCTAGGGTGGCAAGGTGAGCAAAATAACATTGGATGTAACCCAGATCTATTGACTGGAGGTGAATGTTTGATTTGCTCTGCATTCTGTCCATCATATGTGTGTCTTTTGCTTTCTCGTTCTAAGTGAACTGGATATGCCCAGGCGTGGATCCCTGGCTCACTGTGTCACTGGATTCAAGCCGGCCTGTCTGATGAGGGGTGATGCCCCGAAACCGGTCCCAGGATGCTTGTTTGTGGTCCAGGGAGGAGCTGGCATGGCAGTTTGTGCTGGACCATTCACATGAGGCACAGGTTCAAGACTGATTTGCATATGGCTGGCTCTAAACTGGGGTGACATGGTAAGCAAACGAACAATGGTTTTAACCCAGATCTCTTAACTAGGGGTGAATGTTTAATTTGCTCTGCTTTCCATCCATCATCTGTGTGTGTCCTTTGCTTTCTCGCCCTAAGTGCACCAGGTATGCCCAGACGTGGGTCCTGGGCTCACTGTGTCACTGGATTCAAGCTAGCCTGGCTGATGAGGGGTGATGCCCTGAAACCGGTCTCAGGATTCTTGTTTCTGGTGCAGGAAGGACCTGGCTTGGCAGTTCGGGCTGGATAGTTCCCATGAGGCACAGAGTCAAGACTGATTTGCATATGACTGTGTCTAAACTGGGGTGACACGGTGAGCAAAAAAACAATGGATTTAACCCAGATCTATTGACAGGGGGGGAACGTTTGATTTCCTCTGCATTCCGTTTATCATCTGTCTGTCTTTTGCTTTCTATCCCTAAGTGAGCCGGGTATGCTCAGATGTGGGTCCCGAGCTCACTGTGTCACTGGATTCAAGCCAGCCTGGCTCATGAGGGGTTATGCCCCGAAACTGGTCCCAGGATGCTTGTTTCCAGTCCAGTGAGGTCGTGGCTCAGCATTTTGGGCTGGACTGTTCCCATGAGGCACAGGTTCAAAACCTATTTGCTTGTGCTGGGTCTAAACTGGGGTGGCATTGTGAGCAGAATGATGATGGATTAAACCCAGATCTATTGACTTGGGGTGAATGTTTGATTTGCTCTGCATTCCGTCCATCAGCTGTGTGCCTTTTACATTCTCGTCCTAAGTGCACCAGGTATGCCCAGACATGGGTCCCAGGCTTCCTGCGTCACAGGATTCAAGCTAGCTTGGCTGATAAGGGGTGATGCCCCAAAACCAGTCCCAGGATTGTTGTTTAAGGTCCAGGGAGTACCTGGCTTGGCACTTCGGGCTGGACAGTTCCCATGAGGCACAGGATTAAGACTGATTTGCATATTGCTGGGTCTAACCTGGGGTGGCTTGGTGAACAAAAGAACAATGTATTTAATCCAAATCTATTGTTTGGGGATGAATGTTTGATTTGCTCTGCATTCTGCCCATCATCTGTGTGTCTTTTAATTTTAAAAAGTTGGCATTGTCTTACTTTATCCATTCTGTGCCTCTGCCTGTTCCTAGAATACACATCTGGGTTGGATGACAGTTGGGCTTTGTGAATTCACTCCAGACAGTCACACAGAGAGGGAGCTGAGGTTTGTCCTGCATATCCTAATGGTCCTTCACCAGGCTGACGGTCTTCCTGAGTTAGAGTGGTGGGAGGAGATGACACTTGCACCTGAATAGGGCTGTGCCTGTCCTCACACAAAGAGCTGTCTACACCCCTGTAGTATTTCTGAAGCCAGGGCAAGGAAGGGCTGGGTCTTGTGTAGTGAAAAGACCTTTGTTTGAAGTATCCCTACTTTAAAGGCAAAAATGTGTATAAGTACTAGAGTATATATACCATAGACACATTACACTTCTAGATTGAGGACATTCTGCCAGGAGTGGATGCCACTTTGCTGCTTGCTTTGCTGGGTTAGCCTTTGCTTCAGTCCTGGGAGTGTGAGGAGTGGACTTTGCTCTCTACATCCTGCTTTCTAAAGTTTCTCTAAGGGTTTGAGTTGAGCTTGCCTCCCGTTGAAAGTCTCAGGGCCACCAAACTCTTCACCTGCAGGACCTGGGCTCCACTGCTGAGAGCCCTACTCTGCCAAGTGGTGCCAAATCCAGTTCCTGGGCCCTTGGAAGTGAGCTTGCTGTGATAAAAAGAAGAAACAAAACCATCAACTTGGAACGTTACTTCAGACCAGGCAACACACTTTGACACCTCCCTGCTGCCTGCACCAGAGCTGTGGTCCCAGTTGAATGCACCAACTGCGACTTATAACGCAAGCCCATACAACGCTGCAATGCCTCCAAAGACTTACCACAGAGGGAGTCCTGAGTACTGCATCACCGAAGTCTGTAGGGCCCGACTCTGACTCCACCATTGGACCGGTTGCCCAGTAGTGTGAAATCAACGCTGTGAGATTGATTCATCGCGGATTGACCATCAATACTTCATGGACACTGCACCGCCAGCGGAACTGACGCCTTGCCTCAACCACCACATCACCTCCCCTGCACCACACAATGTTTCTCGCGTCAGTGGCTCAATGACTCTGCACTGCCTCCAGGAAGTGACCCCTCAGTTGCTTCTGTGACTCCTACCTCCATTGTGCAACACACCGTCCTTGAGCACCGACATGCCAATGACCTACATAGCCATAAGGAAGCCTCAGCTCTCCGGTGCCGTGTAACGTCTTTGTTTCTGAACAATTCCAAGGTACTGTACTTGGGTCTGTTCGACTCAGTGACAGGTCCGGGCTTCCCCGCTGTCGGTCTGAACTTGTGGGTTCGACTCCGTCAAGCACATCGCAAAACACCCGACTTGAGCTATTGTGTTCAAGATACTATAACTGCATTTAATCTTCAAAAATGTGTATCTTGACTTGTGTATGTTGGAGTTTTGTCATCTTGGCCTTGTTTTAGTCAGATAAATGTTGGCTATTCTTCTAAACTGGAGTGTTTTCACTGTGTTACTGTGTGTATGTTCGCAAATACTTTACATATTGCCTCTTTCGTTTTGCCTGACTGCGCTGAGCCAGGCTATCAGAGGTTGTCGGTCCCTACTTGGACAGGGTGCATACCTCTGCCAACTTGAGACCCCATTTATAATGCCAAACAAACAACTTCTCTTCACAGAAGCAGTTACAGATACAAACACAAAATCTACTGCGCCTCTGGAAGACCTGTCTAAACACTCAGCTTTAGACGTGTTCATAAAAGTGCTCATCACGCTCACAATGTCCATGTCAACCATTTAGAGGACAACAAAGCCCTCATCTTAGTTGTCATCATTAAGAGCCAATATAGCAACAGTTAACACTTGCCCGCTGGTAAGAGAAGAGAGATTAGGTGGAACATACAGCAAGATCATTGGGAAATGCAAGCAAAACGAATGGAGCGAGAGGAGAGAAATAGAAGAAATAACATTTGCTTCTCTGGCGTGCCACAAAAGATGGGGAAGGAAAACATGATGGCCTTCTTGAAGAGCTTCTTCCCAGAACTCCCAAGTCAGATGATAAGCACTAACCTGTGATATCTGGCCTAGCAGGAACGATGCACAAAGAATGTCCTAGCATGCCCCTGAATGCTCAATGAGGTGATCAATCAGATTTGCTAATCCCAAGAAACACTGAAGGGAATGGGGTGAGGGACAAATTGAGAAAACTGGCCAAATGCAGACCATGTGTTGTCAAAACCCGACTCTCTCTTTCTCACCTTCTTCCTCTATTTGGTCTGAGGAGATTGCCAGAATTATGTTCTGTGTTTGCTCCAGAGGAACTGACGCACATTAGTTTGCATCAACTACCAGTATGTTACATTCACATTTAATCACTGTTAATTCAATGCGTATGTTACATTCACATTTAAACACTGTTCATACATTCACAGTGTTTCATTATAGTGCATGTCCATCGTACCTGGTTAGCATCACCAGGAAACCAGATTCTGGTTCTGGATTGGTTGGAGAATTACATGCTAGCCGCCAACATCATGTACAATTTGAAATGTTCACCAATTGTCCTATAATGAACTCAGTTGTAAATCGAGCCAGTTTTGCAAGTCAAAAACAGAGTCTGAATCCTCTTACAAACGTGCAGAGAGTCTTCAGCAGCTGTTAGTTCTGGGATGACTGTCTTTAGCAGCTATTAGTACTGAAATTAGTGTCTTTAACAGCTGGTAGTATAAGATGCAGGTTTCTCAAATGCAGGCTTAGTTTGGTCGGTTAATGGCTTCCTCTTGCTGTGTGCTTGCACATGACTGTAGGTATGTATTGCACTTACTATCTTTCCATTTATTTTACATCAGCTATCACTATCAAGACCAAGTGCTGTCACAAAGACCAGTCCTGCAGTCAGATCGGTTGAGCCGCCCCTGCAAGGAGACTAGGTGATGAACTTCAGAATACTCAACAGGTCAGACCTTCACTGGGGATGATCGTCTTCGTGCACCGATTGCCTAGTAAAGGACATGGTGCTTGGATGTGGCTTTTAAAACCTATCTCTCCATGCACGCACCGTCAGCGTCTTTTTCACAACGTTTGGGGGAAATTAGTTTCTTCTTGGTGATATTCGGGCCTGCTGGGAGACTGGTTTATTTGTGATCTGGGTGACCATGACTTCACAGGACTATTGTTCCACCTTTAGCAGGAATTTCAGTGCTCTCTCAAGTTCCGAGCACTACATTCTGGCTAAGGCAATGTCACCAGGAACGACAAATACTTCAGAAAGTGAAACGCAAAGGAGCATCCAAGACTTCTCAAATTAAACAGTACAAAAAAGAAAACACTTTCTGGCTTTTAAAAACACAACTTAAAAAGATGGTGATCCTCTGTGGTCTGTTAGAACCTGTCACTATGATACTGACATATGATCCAGCAGATTCAATCTCAGAATACTGGGCCCAATGTCTTGGTGAGGAGATACTCCTCTTGCTGGATTATTTACTTTCTTTACTTGCATGCTAACTTGGTCTTTCAATGATCCTTTTTATGTCTAACTGAGGGGAAAGAGAATTTGAATTTCTTGCCTTTTCATTTTATTATCAGTGCTACCAGTTGGCTACACAAAGAGGACCAGGAATCGGTCACCAATCTCAAAGTAGATCACTTGCAAAACCAAGTTGTATAGCTATAATATGGTAACTGGGAAGCCTAGCCTCTGGGAGAAATGTAAGCATACAACGATCAGGCAAACAAGCAACATAGTGGCCCAAAACAAAGTAACAACATTAACATTTGATGCTCAGAATACAATCTAGCATTATCCTTCCTAGGTATTAGTAATTATCTCTGGCTGAATTGCAACCAAACGCACATGATGACTCACAATACGAATCTACAAAAGACAATATGAATTAGGCACACAAGAAGTATCAGCAACAGCATGTTACTTCTTGGTCAGGTGTCTTCAAAGGATCAGAAAATGTCGATCAAAATCACACTAGGTAAGTTAAGTACCATGGCAATTGTCTCTAGGAGTCCATTAAAAGGGCCAATTGGATTTGGGAATTGGGAAAATTTGGTTCAGGGTGGAGTTCAAAGAAAGGCACTGGAAGAAATCAGAGAAAGCTCTGCATGTGGTCACAAAAGAAGTCTGAAGTCCTCCTCTCTGCCTCCTTGTCCAGGGCAATAAATATATTTGTAATCTGTGAAGTACATTGTCAACTCCCATTTTGGTACGTCATCAATAGCAATCCATTGTATTTGTTTCAACATTTTCAACATGCAAGTGACATTTCAAATGGAAACATCATAGGAACATAGGAACATCATCTCTGTCCCACACTCATGGGTAAAGACAACAGTCCATTCTTTGTTTACGAAGTTCTCATGTGCTCGTCATTTGCCATTCGTTCTCAGGCAAAATAGCTAATATTGTTACAAAAACGTAAGTAAGTGAGTAGTAGTTTATTGCGTGATTACTTAAAATCATTACAAAATTGCATAAAATAAATTTCACAGGAAAAAACCGTATCACATAAAAAGGAATCATTAGTACATGATAAAATAAAATTTTAAATACAAGATGGTTTGACTGAAGTAAAAAACGTCTTTTTGTATTCCACTAACATAATAGAAAATCATTATCACAAACCGCAATTGGTTCCTATTTAGGGATGCACAACTAGCACTGGTAGATGAAAAGCTTCTAGTTTAAAACCAAATGTGCGATAAAAATGCCTTCAAAGTATCTAGTGCTGTAAAGCCTGTAATGTACGGACAACCTATAATCATGTTTTTTCAACCAGTGTTCATATTTGCTTGATCTGCTTGTCGGAGTAATTTCCTAATATGGGCAAAATATTTTACACCTCGACAAGACAGAATGATTGATGAGCCCTCCATCCATCTAATCACAGCTTGTCTGCATGTACGAATATTTAGCTTGTTAAAGATCAATTTTAAAGACGATTTGCTTAGATCATTTGCAGCTGGGCACACACACAGCAAATGGGTTAATGTTTCATCCGAATAACCACATAGACGACAGTTCTCCTCTTGATGATTGCGTTTCCATGATGGCATTAAGTCCTTCGAGTCATGGATTCCCATCCGATAGTGAATAAAGCTCTTTTTTATCTCGGAGCTAAAATGGGCTGCTAGGTAGGCTTGGGGCTTTGCATGAGTGTAGGAATTTATTACTGTCCATGCATGGCGTTGTTTGGAAAAGATGTGTTTGTCTTTCAGGAGCGGTTTCTTCTTGGTGGACAGATTACTGGCTTTATTAAATATTGTCTTTTCTGCCATGCTCTCCCATGCTGCTTGGTTATCTAGCTCCACCAGTGATTTCCTCAAATACGCTCCCCAAGATGTAGGTACTTTTTGCACCATTTGTGCTTTTATCTCATCCCAGCATAGATTGTTCAGTGTACACGGCTTTGAGGATTGAAATTTATGGCAGAGCTTCGCAAAGGAATTCTTTCTCCGGAACTTCTGATTTTGAAGGCCGAATTCTAGCAGTACCTGTGCGGGAGATGCAGACTTGGGAAAAGTAAAGACGGCTTTATGTATCTTGGTCTGGAGCTCATTCAATAGCTCTGCCTCCTTGCCACACCATGTTCCTAAACCATAAGACAGAGTAGGTGAAATTTGTGCTGCCATCACATTTAGGAGGTGAGTATAAGCCGGACAGCTCAATTTTTTGTTCAGCAGTCGAAAAGCAAAAATTAATGATTGGGCTTTAGCATTTAGATCCTGTTTATGGTCCGGAATTGCCGCGCCCCAGTTTTATGCCTAGATATTTATAGGAGGCTTGCTCTTCCACTTGATCTCCCTTAACGTACTATTTAAACTTATTTTTCTTGGGGTCCACTAGGCATACCACCTTTGTTTTCTTTTTATTTAACTCTAGATTTTTCTGGTCCAGGTAAATTACTAAGTTGTTTATTGCTCTTTGCAGCCCAATCGGACTTTGACTTAGCACTACGATGTCGTCCGCGTATTGTAAAAAAGGTATAGGCTCTTTGGCATCATTGGCGGATGGCTCTTTGCTGAATGCATATGCTCGGTTATGTCTGCTAAGAGCAAATTGAACAAACTCAGCGCCAGGACACAGCCTTGTTTTAAGCCGTGTTTATTCTTGCGGATACTTTACTTCATCGCCTAGTTTCATTCTGGCCCCAGTTTCCGTGTAGAGGGCAATCATGGCATCTAATAGATTAGTCGGTAGCCCCCAGGTTTTTAATTTATTCCAAAGTCGAGTTCTAGTCACTCTTTCAAACACGGCTTTCAGGTCGATGAAGCATGCAAATAATTTTGTCTTCCTTTTCAGTGCTTTTTTGCCTGAAAAGAGCCAAAGTTGTCAAATTTGTGGTTGTTCCCATTTCTGATCTAAAACCTGTTTGAAACTTTGGGATTATATTCTTCTCATTCATTCATTCTTGAAGGTGAATAAGTAGACATGATGCATATAATTTGGCTTCTACATCGATCAAAGATATCAATATGTAGTTTTCTGGCTTGTTATGAATGCCATTTTTAAATATTGGATGAATTATGTTCCCTCTCCAGAAATTTGGTACGATCTTCTGATTATAAATGTAGTTAAAAAGGGGTGTGAAATAGTTTGCCCAAAACTCAGGTGCGTTCTTAAAAAGAGCGTTTGGAAGCCCATTTGGTCCTGCTGCCCCCTCCATTCTTAATTTTGTTATTATTCCTTTCAATTGTTTGGTATTGACAAGATTTTCTAACTCGTTACTGCTGATCTCTAGCATTTGTTGAGGGTGGCCTTCATGAGGTTGGAGACTAAGGTGTTCTCCTCCAGGTTCATTTAAGACCGTGGCTGCATTAACGTGCTTATAGTAATCCAATTTATTTTACATATATTTGATCCACGTGTCTTCTCCTATTCTGGTGTCTTGTTTGAGTCTTGAACCCTTAGTCAGGTTATTGATTATTCCCCAGAATTCCCTGCATGTTGGCAGTTTACTTGCCCATAGTAGTTTGTTCCAGATGGATTCTTTGTGCTCCGTTTTTGCCTCCTTTAAATTTTTCTTATATTTTTTCCACATTTCCTTGAGGTTTCCATTATCAGATTTTTTTCCCGTTCTTGCTGCCGTTACTCGGAGGCGTACCTCTCTGGCAATGCTCCTTTTAAGATCTCGCAATTGGTTATTAAACCATGGCTCCTTCCTGGTTTCTATCTTCTTTGGTCGTCCTGGAATTGCTGGGAATTTTTGAATGAAAAACTTCCCCAAAAGTTCCCAATTTTTGTGTGCTTCTTCTTCTTTATGTGTCCCTTGTGTCTTCACATAATCCTGTATTGTGTCCATTATTATATTTGTATCTTGTCCTCGCCACTTCAGTTTCCTCAGATTATATTTTTCTGGATATTGTGCCAGAGACTTTAATATTTGTGTTTGGGTTAGAGTAATGTTAATTTTTGTAATCTGTGGAAAATTATCACTTTCTGGAAGTGGGCAGATTTGGAAGCAATTTATCATTGGAAAGAGATTGTTACTGACGATGGTGAAGTCTATAATTGATTGACTCTTTCCACTCAGAAACGTGGTGGCCGCTGGTCTATCTCCAGTTACATTACAGTTCAAGATGGTTAAGCCTAGAGCTTCCAGCTCTTGTATTGTTGATTTGATTCTCGGGGAATCCCTCCTCTTACTTCTGGACTGTTTACTGTTTGTGAAATTTCTATTAAAATCTCCTGAAATGATCAAGTTACTGTGCCCGTGGGTCTTTTGAAGCACCTTAATCAAGTTTACCAATGTTAGAAATTTCTCCTTCTGTTGCTTTCTCTCTGGGTGGATGTATACATTGATTATTATTAGTTGCCTGTTTAACTTATTAGTATGATGTTTACCAGTCAATTGTAACTCTTGCAGCCAGTTTTCTCCCACGTCTATTTCTTCTATGGACCAGTCATATTTTGCTGTTGCGAAAAATGAGAAACCTCCCCTTGGATGCCCGAACTTCGAGAATTTTTCTGCCAGGATGTGATATCCTGTGTAACCCAGAATTGGGACTGGTTTCATGTTCCATGTCTCTTGGAGCCATATTAGATCTTGATTTTGTATAAAGGACAGGGTTTCATGATCTTGACCCATTACTCCAAATCCATGAACGTTCTAAGAGCAGATTTTTATTAATTCCGGATGTTTTTCTATTGAGCCTTGGTTGGTCCTTGTTGTATTCTTTACTGCATTCACTTTGTTCCTGTCTTGATTCTCCTTCGTTATATTATCGGAATCAATCCTTGGGTTTTCTTTATTTACGATTTTTACTCAGAGCCATTGGAACCCAGGACCAATCTTGACTAATGCTTAACTGCTGGTCAAGGCTTGATGTTCCATTTTTCTGTGTTGAATTATTTTCCATGATGTGCGAGGAATTTCTAGCATTGCGTAGACAAGATATTTGGCCTTTTCCAGGCGACTGCCCCGTTTTTGATGTCGCCAAATTTTTTAAGAGGGGGTAAGGATATTTCAGTCGCTTATGAAGTCTTAGAGTGATTCCCCAGGCTCCAAATTTTTCCTTTGATGCGTAGATCCTGTCTACTAGATCCTTGGAATTCCAAATTGTCAAGGTCTCTTCTATATCCATGGGGGAAGCCGTTTGCTGAAATTCTACCGCTAATAGGTCGCGTGATGTTATCCCCTTTAATTCTGGTATTAAACAGCATTAACAAATTCCCTCAATTCAATGTGTCTTGTCTTCCTTTTGTGCAAAATTCTGGCGTAAATATCAATTTTAAGGGAGTCTCTATTGTATTGTTTAAGGGATTTATACTGTCCTCTTTAACCTGCTGATGTTTATTAAGTAATTTGCGACCTATTTGGGGTTCTTGGCATACATATTCATTTCGGGCCCATTCTTGTGGTGGTGCCTTGAGGATTGTTTCATTTATTCCTGTTTCCCGGTTCCCAGGTTTTTTCTGTATTGTTGTCCATGGGGTCTCTGTTGTTTATTCTATCGATCGAAAATTACAGGTGCTGCCCTTATTATTTAGGATGACTATTAGTGGAATTGAGTTACTTTGTTCCTTGTTATGAATTTGGGTCTCTATTGATTGATCTTGTTACAAGAATGTATCTTTTCTAACTGTAAAAAGTGCAAGAATACCTGCAAAGAAAGCAAGTCAGCATAAAATACATGAACACAGTTGGTTCCCACAAGACTAAGATTCAGGCCTTGTGAGTGAAATCTTGGTAAATTAAGACATTAAGTCAGTAATGCACACATCTATACAGGTATGCATATTCAAACATACATTGAGCATATGATTCTTCAATACTTTAGTCCAATCAGCATTATTTAATTAATAACCATTAGGCTATCATGTTGCACAATGTTATATGTGCCTACCTACTACATTTTCTTTTTTTTAATTTCTTTTTATTTTAGCCACAAGGTACAGAGATACAGACATCCAAATAATATAATTTCAACAGAATTCTCTTATACGACTTAACAATATTCCTTAATAGGAGGCTGCAGATTACAGCATTTTGGTTATACTACCCATTTTTCTTGTGGAATATCCTACTGTAGAAAGAAAAGATTAAAGGAAGAAGAGGGAAAATAAATATTCTATACAGCAGCCAGCGATAAAACTATCTTCATACTTGCTAAATTGTATGGCCTCAAATCCACCCCCATCCTATCTCTTATCTTCTAGTAAGCCATTGGATCATAGGGGCCCAGATCTTAAATCCTTTTTCCTTAGCTCGTAACCCCTTATTCTTATATAGAGCCATTTCCTGAGCATGTATGTTTAGCACCCGATCTACCCATACTATATATCCAAGAGGTTCCGAATCCTTCCTTGTGGTAGCTATCAGTAGCCTAGCTACTGCCACTGTGATAAATGCAAAATCTCTCTGGGATGGTAGGAGCTCAGCTCTATTATCACACCAAAATAGCATTAGCGATGGGCTTAAGAGAACCTTCTTGTTAATTGTTTGTAACCAAAATGCTTCCATACCAATCTTTAAAGGCGTCAGTTTACAGCATGTACAGAACATATGTATAATATCAGCTGGGCTGTCATGGCACCTTGGACACTTATCGTTTTCCCGTTTCCCCCAATTTAAAAGTTTTGCAGGAGTATAAATCAGATTAAACAGTGTCTTATAATGTTGAGATTTAAGGTTTGCTGAGAGAAAGATCATTTAACCCAATTCCAATGACATATCCACGTCTATCTCCTCATCCCCTAGTTTTTCGGCCCATTTCGTCTCTGTTTTTTCCATGTCATCTGGGAGGGTTTCTATCAGCATATTATAATATTTCCCTAACCTCGCACCCCCCTGATATATCATATCCAATACTGGTATTGCCCCCAGCCTAAAAGACCCTTTAGCCAAGTTCTTTAAGCATCCCAAATCTGAATGTATTTAAATTGGGACCTAGTATCTATCCCTATTTCTGTACTAGTTCCAAAGAGGGTATGATCTCTAGTTTATCATTATATAGATTACCAATCGTTTCTATACCGGCCCGTTCCCACCCTCTGGCCATACCATCATATACAGCAGTAGGAAGAGCTGCAGATCCCCATAGGGGGGTGTAATCATTATATTTTGGAATATTCGGAGTTCTGGTGATTTTAGTCCAGACCTTCCAAGTTGCTTTTAAGCATTTAAACAGGGTTTTTTTTTATAGTAACTAGGTTCGAGCTGTCTCAGAAATAGCCCTGTAGCTTCCTTTCCTATAGATAGATGATAAATAGAGGGTAGGTCATCATCCTCCCTAGGCCTACCTATTGTCAGCAAGGCACCCATCTGCTGTAAGGTTGCTTCCCAATAATGAAATAGCAAATTAGGAGCAGCCCATCCCCCTCGATCCTGTGAGAGTGTTAGTAAACTCAGTGCCCGCCTAGTTTTCTTGTAATGCCATATGAAATTCGAAAACATTGAGTTCATTTTCTGGATTACATGAACAGGTAATTCCAAGGGGATAGCGCGAAGGAAATATAATATTCTCGGGAAGATTTTCATTTTCAGCACATTAATCCTACCAACTATTGTTAGTTGCAGTTTGTCCGGCCGCCTTGATTCTAAACCTATCTCATCCAGCACAGGATCCAGGTTATTCAACCATAGTGCATCCAAGTTTACTCCTATCCTAACCCCCAGATATACTGCTTAATCAATCTGTCACTGATCTTGCAAATTTCGTACAAATTATCTGTGTTTTGCCTTTATTAAGCAGATATCCTGACCTACTCCCAAATTCCCTTGCCAAGTTCTCAATTTCTTCAATTGGCGTCTCTGGCTCGGATGTAGTGATGACAATATCATCCGCATAGGCCAGTACCTTGGTCTCATATCCATTGGTTATTATTGGTTTATTCCCAGGGTTCGAAATCAGTTGATTTATGAAGTGATCCAGATAAATGGCAAAAAGAATTGGGGAGCATGGGCATCCCTGCCTTGTACTCCTGGCTACCTCAATTGGCCCTGATGTACTTCCCATCACCTGCAATTTTGCAACAGGTCTATAATACATTGCCCGAATAGCTGTTATTAATCGTGGGCCAAACCCCCTCTCTAATAATGAGTCCCACAGATACTGCCAGGCCTTCTCGGCTTCTAAGAGGATCACAGCCATTTCATCCCCGTTTGCCTCTGCTATATCCAATAGCGAAATCACCCATCTTATGTGATCAGTAGTTCCACGCCCTGGTACAAATCCATGTTGCCATGGCGAGACCAATTTGGCTAAGACCCTCTGTAGCCAATTAGCTATAACCTTTGAGTAGATCTTGGCATCAGTATTCATCAGCGAGATGGGGCGTTATGAACCAGGCAGCTCTGGTGGCTTTCCCTTCTTAGGGAAAATTATTATATCCATTTCCTGCCAGGAAGTAGGTGGGATTCCTTGGTATTGCACATCTAAAAAAAGATCATGTGGTAATGGGGCCACATCTCGCTGGAGTAACTTATATTACTCAATTGGAATTTTATCCGGCCCAGAGGCCTTTCCAGAAGATAAAGAATTTACTGCAGTTATTATTTCTTCAAGTGTGAACTCTTCTTCCATTTCTGCCTGCATATCTTCATTGATCTTGCTTGGCGTTGTACATCCTGCCCCAATAGATTGTTGAGCGGGATTGGACGGATCTGCTTGGTATAATTCCTGATAAAACAGCTCAAAACCCCCCATACTTTTTGTGGAATTAGTTTCATACTGCCCAGCATTAGTCTTGATTTTCGTTATATTGTTTCTAGCTATCCTCTGTCTGGTTCGCAGAGCCAATATCCTACAGCCGATTCCCCATACTCGTACATCTCTTTCTGATATGCCTGATATGATTGGGCAACTTGAAGCTGCAAAAAGCTATTTATATCTGCTTTCGCGATCACTATTTTAATAACCACTTCGCTTGCTATCTCTCTCCCTTCTTGATTAATTACTTGAGTGTGCTCTACCTCCAATTGCGCCAACCCTACCATTAACATATTAATCTTATTTCTGCGCCCCTTACATTGCTGGCCTACAAAGCTTATCACCTCTCCCCTTAATCCAGCCTTAAAAGGCGTGCCACACTATAATACATGGGGTGCTGTAACGATTCATATCAAAAAATTCTTTAAGCCATTTTTTAATATGAGATCTAAATACCTTATCTACCAGTAGCTTTCCTATCAAAAGACCATCAGCATTGTTTCCCCTCTATTTCCTGCTGTGTTATTTCAAGCAGAAGCGGGCTGTGATCTGAAAAAATTCTGGGTAGTTTAGCTATCACCACCTCATCAAGCATCCTAGTAGGGATCATTAAATAATCTAAGCGCACATATTTTTGATGAAGATGGGAAAAATAGGTACACCCAGGATCTGTAGTATTTTTATGAACCCAAGCATCCAACAGTCCATGGGTGCCTTTAAAAGTATTTAGTGCCCGATAGACTTGTGGTTTCCTATTGTTATAATGTAAACCAGTATCTCGAGATCTCCCAAGGTGACTATTAAAATCCCACTGTTAGAATCCGGGGTCTCTGGTTGGCGCAGGTATGCACTTGCGACAAGCAGGGACCCTTTTCATCTAAATCAGGGCGTAGGATTACCTCTTTAAAAATAACCCCTGCTCACCCTCTAGGTAACGTGGCGCGAGCAGTCAGGCTAGATTTCCAGAGGGCATTAGGTTAAGCGTTCAAGATATCTCACACAATAATCACCACCCCACCACACAAAGATACAAGGCTGTATTTATCAAAATAAAGTTCTTTATATATAAGATCTCTTCAGGCAGGATATCAAAAATACAGTCTATTACTTCAAATAAGGTTCCAGTTACTCTTAATGCTTGTAGGCAGTCCACAGTTCTTAAAATGGCAAGATTCCACTCAAAATAGGTTCTTTAGAGGTTCTGTGCGCTTCGTAGCACCTTCGGTACGCTTTTTACAAGGTTTTGAAGGTGTCTTGCCGTTTCTCACGCTTCTCGCGTGAGCACGAGTACGCCTGCCGTTTCCCACGCTTCTCGCGTGAGCACGCGTACTACGAACGTGAACCGTACGGACCGTACCTTCGTTGGTTCCCCGGAGAGGTGTCCCACGTCGCGTTGTTGTCCTTCACAGTCCGAGGGCGGCGGTGCTTAGTGGCACACCCGGGGAGGATCGAAGCCACACGACAAAGTTCAGAGGAGGGGGAGGCAGCTCCGGGGCAATTCCTAGCGTGTTGCAGCGCTGTCGGCTTCTCAGTTGATCACCAGTATGTCGCAGGTCCTCGCGGTGATCTCGGCGGCGCGGGGTCGCCAAGGTTCGGTGCGTAGAGGCTCAGGTTCCTTTCTCCACGTTGCGAGCTACGGCTCGGAGGGGCAGGTACTTGCGGTGCTTAGACCCGGTAGGCAGGTCCTTGCGGTGCTCGTGGTAGCCCCAGGTGGCAGATGTCGCGGTGCGGAGCAAGGGGGAGAGGCACACAGGTTCTCTGGGGGTCAGCGTCACGGGATTGCGTCCAGCCACTTCTCCTCTTCTGGGGGAAAGGTAGCGCCCACTGTTCCTGGGGCGCAGATCATGGGGCAAGTTCACAAGCAAGGCCTTGGAGATTGTTTAAAAGCGCAAGTTGAATCAAAGTCTTTTTCTGTAGTCTTTTCCTCTCCTTCCAGCAGACAGGCACCCACTGCAGGCCAGTCTCTCAGGCAGAGAGACAGTACTCCTCCTTCAGCTTCTCCAGGTCCTTCTCCTTCAGGCAGAGTTTCTTCTTGGCGCAAACAGGATCTGATTTCTTAGGAGCAGGGCTCCTTCTTTTAAAGCACAATTATTTTGTTCTTTGTCGCCAGGGGGCCTGGGCCTGGCTCAGTCCAGTTCTGGAGCACTTTGTTGTGGAGACATCAGCCGCTCCACAGGGGGCGGAGCCGGCATTGTGGTGGCAGGGCACATGTCTATTCAGAGTCAAAGGTGTACTCCTCCCACCCATCCTGGTGTAATCTCCCGACCCACCACCTGGCAGCCAGCCTGTCTCCTGGAATTCCCCAGCCCTGCTCCTTCCCTGTTACTAGGCAGAACACACACACACAGCGCAGAGGCGGACTGAAATGGCCAGGTCAGTAAATACTAACTTTCTAAAAGTAGTATTTACAAACACAGGATATTAAAATAAACTTTACTAAAAGAAGTATTTTATTATTCTGAGTTCAGGCGTACTAAACATGACTTTCTACCATGCTCTATGAGTCCACTGGGATTACAGCGTGTAGTTGTTCCAGCAGCCCATTCTGGCCTATGGAGAGCAGGTAGCCTTCAATAGTGAAAAACGAAAATGGCTGTAATTCACTATTAAGACATGCCACACACATCAGGGCATGTCCTACCTTATGCCTACAATGCACCCTGCCCTTGGGCCTACCAGAGGGGTGACTAATATGTAGTTAAGGGAAGGTTTAGGGACTGGCAAGTGGGGGCACTTGCGAAGTCAGCGCGACAGTACCAGACTGCACGCAGGTTCTGCAGTGGCAGATCCTAGACACATTTTACTAGGCCGCTTCTGTGGGTTGCGCAACCAGTGCTGCAAGCCCACCAGCGGTATTTGTATTTACAAGCCCTGGCACTCCTGGTGCACTTTACTAGGGGCTGACAGTAAACCAAATGAACCAATCATGGACACCAATCAATGTATACACTTTTCAAAGGGAGCACTTGCACTGTGGCACTGATTAGCAGTGACACAGTGCCCTGAGCAGCTACCACCAACAAAACACAATGAGGCACATCAGCAAAAAGTGGAAGGGAAACTCACGCCAAGGTGCCAGGTCTAACACCCACATACTGCTAATGGAGTCAACCAAGAGGCCAGCTCAACATCAAGATCCTCCCAGATTCTAGAGTCGTCTCGATTTGATCCATATATAGTTGCAATCGTAAGCCCCGTGCTTAATGTAGCAATGCCCCATCTTCGCCATTTATCTGCCATTGTGCGCTTCAAAGTACACACATGGTATCTACTGAATATAGCAACTCCCCTTATTGTTGTTGTTTGTGTAGAGCAAGCTAACAGCTCATAGCCTGATATCTGGAGAAGGTCTATATTCCTCCATTGGGTATGGGTTTCCTGCAAGCATATAATCGCTGGGTTCCAGAACCGTAAGATCTCATATACCTTAGCCCTTTTCTTTTTGTCATACAACCGTCCCACATTTACCAAACAGATCCGTATTTTATCCATACCAGATAATCAGAAGCAGCCATCTATACTGAATTCTTCTCCAAATTATTTTAAATATTTTGACTTCCATCTTCACTTCAATGTACCTTGCCTGGCTTCTACCCCCCTCTATGCTTCCCCAAACTCCCTCCAGAGCTAGCCCCCCTTCCCTCAAGCTACCATCAAGGCTTACGTCCCACACTCTTATATTCTTACATTCCTTATACCTTCTAATTTAATTCATCTATGAATTCCTTGGCTTTAATCTCAGATGTAAGTCATCTGGATCTATCTCCAACAACAATTTTTAACTTGGCCGGGTTCATAAGGTAGGTATGTGCACCCTTTGCCTGGAACGGATTAATCATCTGTTGCAACCGCCAGCGTCTTTCTACGGTTACGTGACAAAAGTCTGGTGGCGTAAAGAATTCTATGCCGTCCTGTTGGCACTTCTTATCCGTCTAGCGTTTTCAAATATAATAATGTCGGAGAAGAAATTTCCCAAAATAAACTAGCCCAGCTCTAGGCCTGCTATGTTTCACTAGAATGTTTCACAGTCATAGGGACTCGATGAGCCTGTTGGATTTCCTGGGCCCAGTTCCATCCTACAACCTCAGGAAAAGCCTTAGAAGCAAAATGGCAGGTGGCTAGGTCACCGCTTGCAGTGCTGATGCCGTGATCCACTGAAACCTCCTAGAGAGTTCACCCACCATTAACAGGACTAGGATGCTTGACTAGATTTTGGAAATATTGGAAATACTGCTAAGCTTAATACAAGAGAGGACCTGTAAGTGTTCCCCTGCATGAGTGCCAGCAGCGAATCAACAGGAGCTGGTACTGGCCTGTCAACGGAGATTTGGAACGCTGTGCTTTGGCTCGGGCTGCTGTCTTGGAAAACAGAACGGAACCTCCCGGGACAACATGAAGCCGAAGGGACCACCTGTAACTCGCTGCAAAGCTGCGCTGGGCCTAACGAGTAAAAGCTCGATCCCGGCTGCGGCGGTTCCCCTGCATCAGAGATCGTGACTGCAGCGGGAGGAGTGGGAGGAGCTCCTCGATAACCCGGACATCGAGGGCAGACAGCAACCCGGAAGGTCGTCCCTGAAAAGGAAGGGAAACGTGAAGCGTCCCAGCAACGCTTGCCCGGTCTGTCAATAGTTGAACTGCTTGGCGGCTCCAAAAGGAGGTGTAACATCAGCTCAAGGAGATGCGCTAGATATTGATATGGCGAGGAGAGGCTCAAGAACCCTACTGACACTGCAGGTAAACAGTGAGAATGTACTCCTGGAAGACAAACACTCACAGTGGAACCTTCACTAAGCCAGCACCTAACCCTATATCACTCTCCCTATCAAAGCCCTATATATTTGGGAAAGACGTGTGCACACTCTGTGGCACCCACTGCAACAATGCCTATTCCCGTAGGAATCAGAGTATATAACAGAAAACCCAAAGGTGCACCACATACACAATATAAGAATAAGAAAGTCCTTTGTAAATAACAATTTTCTTCAGAGGTCACTTATTGTAAACATTTTTAATTTTCATTTAAATAGAAATTCCAAAACATATAATCAATCCATCAGTGTGATTTAGTGAACAGTCCAGCCGACGCGTTTCGTCCTGTAACAGGACTTCTTCAGGGCATAGATTGATGATGTAATTCATAAATGGCAAAGTCCTTATGGATTAGTATAATCCTTGTGAAGAATAAGCAAGGGTCCAGTGTAAGATTCTATCAGTTAAAGGCGTCAAAAGCAAGTGAAAAGCTCCTCGTGGATATGTATCATTCCAAAGCCTCTTGTAATAGATGGAAGTGTTGTACTGACATGGCTTGAGATAATTAAAATGACCGCCACGTCAAAGTAAGCAATGTAGCTGCCAACATCTGGGGGATAATAATCTCAGGGGTTCCACAGTCAAAATTGATCTCAGGCAGACACGCCCCGTTCCGGTGTTGGATGCCTGCAACCTTGCTTATCGGCAATTCTTCATATACGAAACTTGAAATGATGTTTAATATAAACATATTGTCTGCCTGAGATCAATTTTGACTGTGGAACCCCTGAGATTATTATCCCCCAGATGTTGGCAGCTACATTGCTTACTTTGACGTGGCGGTCGTTTTAATTATCTCAAGCCATGTCAGTACAACACTTCCATCTATTACAAGAGGCTTTGGAATGATACATATCCACGAGGAGCTTTTCACTTGCTTTTGACGCCTTTAACTGATAGAATCTTACACTGGACCCTTGCTTATTCTTCACAAGGATTATACTAATCCATAAGGACTTTGCCATTTATGAATTACATCATCAATCTATGCCCTGAAGAAGTCCTGTTACAGGACGAAACGCGTCGGCTGGACTGTTCACTAAATCACACTGATGGATTGATTATATGTTTTGGAATTTCTATTTAAATGAAAATTAAAAATGTTTACAATAAGTGACCTCTGAAGAAAATTGTTATTTACAAAGGACTTTCTTATTCTTATATTGTGTATGTGGTGCACCTTTGGGTTTTCTGTTATATACAGTGAGAATGTACTCCCTAATGCTGAATCAGATAAAACGAGGGGGTCAGAATTACTACCAACTGCTGCATCAAATATAAGGCAACCTTCTGAAGACTCTTTGCAAATAGAATCAGGGGAAAATATAATGCTGGTTACAAAACCCAAGACTGGGGGCCCAATTCAAAATCAGCAGGGGCCTAAATTGAATGAACAAAGTAATCAACATGCTAGAAATATGGAAGCAGAGACAACGGATTATTTTTATTCGCTATCGGATAATACTGGGTCAGTAGTGGATTCCCTTTCCTGACAAGCTTGAGTGATGGGGAGAATGAGATCTTACCGGCCACCAGTGGGAGGGATTCTGCTGCAACTATGAGGAAAGCAAGCAGGGTAGCTGGTAAAGAGAAGAAAATGCAAGACCTAAATTGGGATTATACATCATCCAATCTGCTTATTGGGGATGTAGGGGAGCAAGTAACTGATTCAGAGGCTACAAATACTACAATCCTGGATGCTATTCTGCAATCAGTTCTGGCCCATCAGGAGGAGACTAGACAAGACAATAGACGCTCCCAGACAGCTATCCGTAAACTGCAGCTGTCAGTTCGTAAAGTTGTTAAAGCCTGTAATGAGATCTCGGATCGGTTAACAGCGTTGGAGACAAGAGCGGGCGCTCTTGAGACTGATATTACGGCAACGCAGCTTCAGACCGAATCACATGAAGCTAGACTAACTAATATACAGTGGAAACTGGAAGACCAGGAAAACCGCCAATGCAGGAACAATTTGCGGTTTTTGCATATACCAAAGATATACGCCTCTATATTGTTGTACCTACTACATTTTAAAACGTTTATACTTGTAACTTTAATGCATAAATTGAAAAAAACATTTTTGTTTAACCCAGTTCAGTATACGGCACGTGTAAGGATCATTTAAAGCTGAGAACGACATTTCTAGCAGTTATACAGAAAGATTTGCACACTCATAAATCAAGTGAAAGGCTTCAGCAATGAAATGGAATGATGGTTTTAAAGTCAATTACACATTGCAGATGTCTCATTATTCAGTATAATACGTGTTATTATTCGTCAATCCTTTCTAGTAGTAACAATTATATAAATGCATTACTCCACGCCAGTCACTTTTCTCGAATGGATTAGACCATGCCGGTTACCACAATCGACGGCATAAGCTTGAGCGAGAGCTCCAGTCAGACACGCTCTGAATTCAATCAGTACATTTTAAAGGTCCGACAATATCATCGTGTGAACTTGACTAGAGGCAATAACTTCGATACTAAGCTCTGTCTTTTTCACAATTTTGCTTTGATTGTCAGTAGTTGTTTCTCTTTACCCTCTTTTACTCTAGGACCCAATCGGTGTCCTTTATAGCCGCCAGCTCCGTTGCTAGCTTGTCTAGTCAATGTATTAGGTGAGTGAACCCCCTCTGTCCTTGAGAACGGCTTTAGCGTATTAGTAGATCTAATACATCCCCCCCCCACTCATGTTCACTTATCCTTTGAAATAGTGCACTTTGAAGCAGGTTGTTATATTCACGTTATGCACGGTGATTCTTGCAACACCATTGTTGACATTATGTACTTATTGAAGAGATGTAATTGGTTTTACTCTTGATGTTGTTACTTTATTTCTACAGGCCAGCAGCATCGGACGTGGTATGTAGAGCACACATCACCACTTTTTATGTAGACAGTTCCTGATCCTGATGAATTGCCCTGATCCTTCTGACAAACATGGCAAGAAACATGTCGATCATTTTAGAGTAGAGCTTCACGTCTAGACACCTTATTTCTAGCACCTAGCCACTCTACACAATTTTAATAGGGTAGTCTACCTTTTGAATAAAACACTGTTAGGACTGACCAACCCTTTTTAATATAAACTTCCATTTTCTGCTACATTCATTCTACCAGGCCCCTTACACCCAAGCATATATCGGCAGGAACAAAAGATCCCCGACAAAGAGCCCCGGTTTCGGGAGCCCGTCAAGGATTGCAGCGCCGACTTGACGAGGGGCAATGCTCATATGATGAAGCATGACACCTAGCTTGCTGGGTGTGTGAGAGCATTAGTTCCACCTAAGGGAACTTCCCTGGTCTCCTGTTGATTTCCAACAATCCTTTGTTGACTGAACTTTCCATCTACCTACCTCATCTCTTCCTTCTAGTACTTGAGGAACTCTGTACCCCGCTTTGGATATAGACTTTTGGGGCATGTACATTGGACCTCCTTAAATATAGCCCCCTGTCCCTCCTTTTGGATTACTACTCATCCTCTGGACTGCCACATCACCATGGGTGTCGGACGGGGGTCCATCGGTCCCAGGGATGCTTTCCCCGCTTGGCTGGATTTAGAAGCTCAGACCGGGGCCCCAGCAGGCACTGGGGTGTGGCCCCCCATCCTGGTCTCCATCATCAGCCTGATTGGCAAAGCAGCTGGCTACAGGAGCTCTGGCCAAAGCCCCGTCAGACCCCAGGGCGTGCATTCCTATTCTGAGCTTCCATCCTCCAGCCTGCTGCACTGCTAAGGGCACGGTACCGGGATCCATCTGGCCTGAGGAAACCTTCCCCACTTCACCAGCATGTTAAGGTGCCTGCGTGCCTTGGGTCGGAGGCCCATCAGGGCCCCCCTCACACCTCCGTTCCGGAGGTCCAGCTGGGGCTTGGAGCACCTGGGCCACAAATTCCCCATCTCCTCCAAGGAGAAGTGGAAGCCCTTTTGTTAACTCACAGTGCGACCAGATGGCTATCCTTCTGAAAGCCCCTCGGCCATCTGGTCGCGCCCAATGCTTTCCAATGGCGCATTCAGATGACTGGACTGCCCTGAAAGTCCTGATAAGCGCTCATTTGCTTCTTCGAGCCCAGGCAGGCATCCAGGAGGTTGGTGCGTTTGTGCCTTCGGTCCCCTCTGTCACTTGGTGAGCAAGGGGGATAGCCTTCCTCTGAATTATTAGGGACAGGGTACTCCGGACCCCATTGTGGTCCAGCGGTTCTCAGCCATGTTGTTAGTACTGGGGGTCTCTAGTTGGCAGAGGTAGGTACCTTTTACCAAATAGGGACCCGTGCTTCTAGTCAGGGGTAAGGGGTACACTCCTAATTAACCCCTGCTCACCCCATTGGTAGCTTGGCACGAGCAGACAGGCTTATCTCAGAGGCAGTGTGTAAAGCATTTGTGAACACATACAGTAATACAGTGAAAATACTACAAATGGACACCACACCAGTTTAGAAAAATAATTAATCTGTACAAGACTTAACACAAGACCAAACAATAAAAATCCACAATACTGTACTCAAAAATAGTCTTTAAAAGGGTAGAAAGTAGCTTAGTTCAATGTAGATGGTAAATGCGGCACTTTACTCTCAAAGTACCTTGGATGCGTCACGCAATACAAACAAAAGGGTCGCAGGGAAGGTGATTGCTTCGGTTCCTTGCTTCGGGGGAGGTGATGCATCGCTTCCTTATTGCAGCGCAGGGGAGGTGGTGCATCGGTTCCTTACCAGAGAGGAGGTGATGCGTCGGTTTCTTACTGTGATCCGGTGCGATGCGACAAGATGGCGCCTCAGTGCGATGCGACGATCCGGTGTGATGTGAGAAAATGGCGTCTTGATGCGATGCGACAACGTTGGAGGTGATGCGTGCATGTCCAACGGCCATGCGGGGAACGCGGTAACTTCTGAGCCGCAACAGGCCCTGCGACACGCTTCTCCGGTGATGTGACAGCGGCCTCTATGGCGGCGACGCGCTTCTCCGGTGATGTGACACGCTTCGTCGATGATGCGACGGCGAACAGCTGCAGCGGCAGCAAGCTTCTTCAGCGATGGGACAGCAACTGCTGCGGTGGCGACCCGCTTCTCCTCGTTGCGACGCGCTTCCAGCTCCCAGCGACTCGCAGCCTCTTCAGAGGGCCCATACAACAGTAGGCACCTCTCTGCAGGCAGAATTACACAGCAAGGGAATTCAGAGGAGCTGGGTGTGAAGTTTTGTATCCATGAGACTTCAGGCAAGAGGCAAGCAGAGTTTAAGCCATTGGAGATTCTTCTTCAAGATTTCAAAAGTACACATAAAGTTCCTTTCCTCCTTTCCTTGGCAATAAAGTAACCACTGCAGGCCAACCCCAACAGCACAGCACAGGGGCAGTCTCCTCCTTCAGCTTCCTTGGTTCTTCTCCTTGGCAAAGGGTCGTCTTGATTCCCAGAAGTGATCTAAAGTCTTGGGATCTGGTTCTGGGCCCTAGTATTTATACACCAAAATCCTTTGTTTCTGAAGGCAGAGAGTGTCTGTACATAGTCCAAACCAGTTCTGTGCAGTTCTGGAGCACTTTCTTTACAGGACTCCTTCTTTCCTTTGACAGTGTGGGCCAGGGACATCAGACGCACCACAGGAGGTGGAGCCAGCATCGTGGAAGGCAGGCGCAGTCCTATTCAGACCCAGGTGCAGTTCCTCCCACCACTCTACATGCAGATAGGTCTATTCAGCCCTGTGCTGACTCACCCTGTCTCCTGGAATCCACCAGCCCCTGTCACTCACAAACCAGACATGGAATACACAACCTAGCAGAGGCAGGCTTGGACAGTTAGGCAAGAAAATACCTACTTTCTAAAAGTGGTATTTTCAAAAACAGAATGTTAAAACCAACTACACTAAAAGATGTATTTTATCATTCTGAGTTCAGACAAAATAAATTCAAATTTCTACCTAGTTCCCTGAGTCAGTTAGGATTATAAGATTTTATAATCAAACTGCCCATTCTGGCCTATGGGAACAGGTAGCCTTGCAATAGTGAAAAATGAAATTGGCGTAATTCACTATCAGGACATGTCACACACATCAGGGCATGTCCTACCTTTTACATACCATGCACCCTAACCTTGGGCCTACCTTAGGGGTGACTAATATGTAGAAAAGGGAAGGTTTAGGGACTGGCAAGTGGGTGCACTTGCCAAGTCGACATGGCAGTCACAGACTGCACACAGGCTCTTTAATGGCAGTGCTGAGACACACTTTATAAGCTGCTTCTGTGGGTGGCACAACCAGTGCTGCAAGACCACCAGCAGCATTTGATGTACATGCCCTGGCCACACATGGTGCACTGTACTAGGGTCTGACAAGTAAATCAAATAAACCAATCATGGATTCACTAATCCAATACACCACTTTACAATAGGGAGCACTTGCACTGTGGCACTGAATAGCAGTGGCACAGTGCCCAAAGCGTCTAGACCAGCACAACACATAGCAAAAACACAGGAGGCAACAGCAAAAAAAGGAAGGGAGACCCACACCAATGGTACCAGGTCTAACACAGGTGCTACCAGGGCCCGGGCCGGCCCCATGGGCCACCAGGGGCCTGGGTTTAATTCTGCCTCCCAGCTTTGCCAGATGGGGCTTTCCTTCATACCTACCTCCCCAGAGAGCAGGCAGGGAAGCACAGCTGATATCGTCACGCAGGGCGGCCTTATCAGAGGTTCCTGCCAGTGGTGCATGATCAATTGGGCACACTTGGTCCAATAAGGGATGGACTGCTTGGCCAGCCTCAGCTGTTGTTTCAAGCAAAGAGCTTCCACCCCACCAGGGACCGTAAGAGTTGAGGGCCTATTGTTCGCGGAGGCCCTTCCCCTGCCCATCAGAAGTGAAGGTCAAGCAGCCTTCGCAGCATACGCCCCCCAGTGGTCTGAACAGAGTGGTAGCAGGTCCAGGATGTTTCCTGGCAGTCTGGGCCCCCAAGCGCCACACAGTTGTCCTTTTCCACCCAGGGCATTTCAGCAGCAGCTTGGAATGACCGTTCCGTGAGGTGTCCTTGCCACCCAGGCTGGCACTCCTGCATCTGTCTCAGGCTGTGCCTCGGCTTGCCTCTTCCTTCTGTGGAGACGGCTGGGCCCGCTGGTGTCCATGAGACTACCAACATCAATGATGGCTTGGCATCAAGAGGACTCACTTTTCAATTCAAGGACCTCCACTACTATTGGGAATAACTATTTCCCAACCAACGGCAACACGTCCAAATTTAGCCAGGTCCTGAACCTCTTGAATTCCAATTAAGACAACCTGCAATACAGCCCTTCATTACCTCACGCAAAGTATGACACCACAGCTCACAAAAAAGTCAGGAAAGTCGATGTGAGAAGTGAAGAGTGAATGATGAGAAGGCACCTCACGTACGCAACACCAGGAAGGGTGCCAGCTGGTTCTCGCTGGTATGCCCACGTTTTATCATCATTGGTTGCCAACTCATAGAGATAGTGTCCAGTAAAGGAAAAGGTGGATAGACAAAGAAAAAGAACTAATTTTTAAATGGAAGCTTTGCTGTCCCCATAGACAAAGAAAGAGAATGAAAAACCCAGTGTATTGCCAAGAACAAGTGTTCCAAGCAATGTTAAAATTGAGTTGAAAACTCACTTTAGGTCACCCTCTTTATTCACAACCAGTGAGTTCACTCAAAAATAAAAGCACTATATGTCGCTAACCTTTATAAGGAAGGCCAACATGTTTCATTGCCATTAATCTTTATTGTGGTAATTTCATCAGGGCATAGGGTTTCAATCACTCGCCTCACTGGACATCCACTTTTGTGTTACAGAAGGGCATGTAAAGGCCGAGGGCATTCATACAAGCCTTCACAATGTCAATCGGGGTTCTATTAAATATTCCTTTTCCCGATTCTCGGAAGTGCGCTGAAACTAGCGCGTGTTCCACCGTAACCAATGTCGGAGCGATCCTTATCTCTAGCGCGTGTTCCACCGTAACCAATGTCGGAGCGATCCTTATCTCGGTGACGAGATAAGGATCGCTCCGACATTGGATCCTGGATTGTGGATCCTGGATTGTTGATCCTGCAGCGTAATTTGACTCGCGCTAGTTTCAGCGCACTTCCGAGAATCTAGATCTGAATTTCTAGGAATGGCACAACATGAACCAAAGTGAAAGTATTTGCCAAAATTGTTTTCATAAATCAAGAGAGAAAGTCAGAGGTTCGAAGAAGATCAGATACCAATGTAGTTAAGCCCATAAACAATGCCCACTAGCGATCCAACATCATTATTCCCATGACCATCCGAGGAGCGTCCGGCAAACAAAAGTCGTTGGGTTCTGGGGGAGTATGGTTGCAAACCTGAAACTTAAAGGAATTGATGGAAGGGCACCACCAGGAGTTGATCCTGCAGCGTAATTTGACTCA
Organism: Triturus cristatus; assembly: GCF_964204655.1. Lineage (NCBI taxonomy): Eukaryota > Metazoa > Chordata > Amphibia > Caudata > Salamandridae > Triturus > Triturus cristatus. The sequence goes on from NC_140579.1 coordinate 325,564,094, forward strand.
GCACGGGAAACCTCACCTGGTCCAGACACGGAAAGGATTGACAGATTGATAGCTCTTTCTCCATTCTGTGGGTGGTGGTGCATGGCTGTTCTTAGTTTGCAAAGCAATTTACCTGGTCAATTTGGATAACAAATTAGATTCCTTGATGCTTACTAGTTAAGAAACCCCAAAGTCGGTGTTGAACTTCTTAAAGAGACAAGTGGCGTTCAACTACCTAACAATAACAGGTCTGCAATGCCCATAGATGTCCGGGTCTGCATGTGCGCTACACTGAAAAGACCACCATGTATCTACCTTTCACCCGCTGAACCACATTTGTGATAGGTATTGGGGATTGGAATTATTTCTCATGAATAAGGAATTCCCAGTAAAAGCGGGTCATAAGCTTGCATTGATTAAGTCCCTGCTCTTTGTATACAACCACCCATTGCTACTAACCGTGGGCAGAGAACTCAGCTCCGCCCATGGAGTGTGTGGAGTTTTGCCTACTCCGTGTTCCACGGAGTAGGCAAAACCCTGCCGACTCCGCAGCGGAGCGGAGTTGGCCTGCCCCCGCCTCCCACCCACCCTATTATTAACAATTGCTAATGTTTTAAAAAATAACTTGAAAGCACCTCACCTTATCTGCAGCGTCTGCGGCGTCTCCGGCTGGCCTCCTCCTCTCTTCATCTCGTTTGTGGTGAAAACTGCGCATGCGTGGGCGCCCGCACATTTCTTGCGTGAAATGTTGAACATTCTCTCCATTATTGTTCTTTTTGCATTTGTCTCCCCGAGTGGGATGGGTATGCCCAGATGTCCCGTGCTCTCCATGCTACTGGAGTCAAGCTAGCCTGGCTGATGAGGGGTGATATCCTGGAAACCAGTCCAAGGATGCTTGTTTCCTCTCCAGGGAGGACATGGCCTGGCAGTTTGGGCTGAATGTTTCCATGGGTAGCAGAGTCAAGACTGATTTGCATATGGCTGGGTTTAAACTGGAATGGCACTGGGATCAATGCTGTATTGGGGTGAATGTTCGACATTGTTCAACATTCTGTCCATCAATTGTTCTTTTTGCATCCGTCACATGTCCAAGCACCCAGGATGGGGTGCTGTGGGTCCGGGGAGGACGCCCCTGCGTGGCCGGGTTTAGAAGCTTTGGCCAGGTCCTTGAGCTGGAGCACCTGCCCTTGACTCCATCCTTCACAGGCATGAAAAATCTTAACAATGTTACTAGACCTGCAGGTTGAGTAATTTAAAAAAAACTCCATATCTTGTACCCATTTCAGAAATACATAGGTTTCCTTGATACTTATTTTTAACTTTTTGTATTTTGCCAAATGAATTGCTGTATACCAGGTACACAATGAAAACCATTGCAAGGTGTTGCCAGGGTTCCTCAGGTTCTTGGAGAACCTACAAGCCCTGTATGTCTCTGGAACCAGAAGGGTCCAGCGGACATAACAGTATAATGCTTTTGAGAATATGTCATATTTAGGAGACATTACAGATGAAATCGTAGATACAAATGGCTGGGTTTTCTTTCAACTCAATTTCAATAATTTTTTTTGCTTCAACTGTTACTTTTTATCGGAAAACCTTGAAGGATCTACACATATAAGCCCTTGCTGAATTCACACTTTTGTCTACTTTGCAGAAATGTATAGCTTGCTGGGATCCACCATGGGTTTCACACACACTTCTACCACTAACTGGAAAGAGGTTGAAAGTCCACTCATTGGGATAATGGGCTATGTCCCATTAAAATGCCAAAACGGTATTGCAAAATGTGGATTTCTGATTCAAGTCTGCCTGTTCCTGAAAGCTGGGAAGATAGTGATTTTAACACTGTAAACCCTTCGTTGATGCCAAAAAAACTGAGACTTTTTTCTGCGGCACTTGTGTCCCCAAAAACCCAACATTTCGATGTATTTTGGCAAATTTCTTAGTCGCCAACAGGGAAATCCACATTGTCTGTGTAATTTTAGAATCTCCAAGATGTTGGAAAAAAAGGATGCAAATTGTGCAGGGATACCTTATGGGGACAAAACGTTAAGGGGGCCTATTTGCGAACTACCCCAAATAGCCAATAAATGGCTTAGCACTGAGAAGGGAAAAGGCCTAGCAGGGAAAGAGTTACACAAGCCAAGCACACCAATATTAACAATAAAATGTTTCTGTTTCAAGACTAGAATCATATCAAAGTTTGAAATTTGTGAATTACAGTGGAATGTCTTTGAAAGAATCTTGAGTTCAAAAATCGCCTTTTGGAGATGGGAGACAGAGATAAAGATGAAATCTGATGGAAAAACAGAACAACCATTGGTTCCTAAAGCAAAATAGAAATGACTTTAAAAGATATGTTTTTTATTGATTATTGTTAGAAAACAAAAACAGACTTGCTTTTTTTCATGAGCACTTGAATTTTCGTATCATCACTTTCATATCGGAGGATGGTTGTTTGCACACTTGGGGCCGTATTACAGCAGGTGCCCAGGGGAGCAACGGGCATTTGAGCCCCCTTTGTGCGCCCCCAGGGCACTTTTGCATTATACAAGGGGGCGCAGATGCTTGTGTGTCCCCTACTATAATACCAATAGCGTAGGAGCACTTAATGGGCCAGCGCAACCTTCAAAGGGTGTTCCCTCATTTAATAAGGGTGTACCCTATGCAAATAAGGGCATTCATTTGACTCTGAGCTCATGCCATAATACAGACAGAGGCGCAGATTCAAAGAAGCCTGTAGGAGGCGCACTGGCAGTGCTCCATTTAAAAGGTGGCACACTGTCTATGCGAACCCTGAAAGCAGCCCTCTGCAGGGGGTAAAGGGGGCCCCATAGACCCCCCAGACATCCCCTTGCAGGCGGGTGCAGTCACTGACTATACCAGCCTGCAAGGGGATCTCTAATCCCCATTGAAAGTGCAGGCGGGTGCCACCTGCACAGTAAAAACACAGAGCACTGCTCCATGTTTTCACATGAATGCGCTGCCCTGGGGGCAGTGCGAGTTTGCGGCTGCCCCTGGGGGCAGCGCATTCACCATATTAGGGTGCATTATCATTGTTTGCGCTGGGTGCACCATTTGAAAGGTGTTCCGGGAGCAAACAATGATAATGTGAAATAAGGCCCTTGATCTACATTTGTAAATGAAACTGGAAACAACAGATGTTTCCACTGTGAGTGTTAATCTGTGATGTAAACTGTTCTGACTTAATCAATAAGAGATGTAACAGAAATCACAGAGAGGGTGGTTGATCAAATTCTCAACAGAGTGAGCAGAGTTAAGATTAATTTGCTTTTTGGGTCAAGAATCGTTGTGATATAGGATCGCAAGGAAACATACTACCAACAAGGTAGAATATAATCCTCACCAGAGTCCGTTAAGATCTCTGTTTCATTTGTTTAGGTCTAGCCTAAAGACAGCTGTAACTGTGCGTGCCACACTGTATGTTATTAATACATGTATATGTACACATACTTACATACATATATAAAACAATACATACATACATAACTACATAGATACATACACAAGTAGAATGGGCATTCCATTAGCCTCCTTTTAAAGATTATTAAACACACAAGTATAGTCCACCCAGGGCTTATTTGGGCACTACTGTTTTAAGGGTGGTTTTTTATAATAAAAAATAATAGGATGAAAGACTGTCACCCATCTATGGTGTTATGCTTCATCATCAGGCGCTCTATCTAACAAAGGGAAATATTCTGTCAGAAACTGGAATAACCTATTAGGTAAATGGTATATGAAAATGGGAAACCTATCCTCGGCACCGGCGGCAGGTTAGCCGAGCACCATGTGACTCTGGGCAATAGCCTGCTTAATCTTCCTGACGGCCCCCAGCACCGGGATGCCTTCGGGTAGCTGTTCGCGCTTTACAAATCCTGGATTTACACTTCAGAATCAATCCGAGACCAATTTGCAAAAATAATATTGATTATTTTATATAATTCTTCTGACCAAGAACTTTGTTCTATAGTAAGTACTTTTAAAGTTATTAATTTTTGGAATTTCCCAAATCAATCACATTTGTGTGCATTTGTGCACCATTGAAATCAATGGGGATAAAGACAACAATGCATGTAAAATCGTACAATCGACTTTCAGGATTCACCTCTTGCATTTTGATAGTTTGCAAGGCCAGGTCCAATGTTCCACCAGCAGATTCTCAAGAGAGTTCTGGATTCGGCCTGGACTTGGATGCTGAGGTTGTTGGTAGCTGGTGCACTACAGGAGATGGGGGCCACTTGAAAATGCACTGCACAAGTGGACTTACAGGTAAGTCCGATGGCACCCACTCAAGGGATTTTCATAATCAGAGCCAGTCTGGCCGGGTGCCGAGCAGATAGGGCAGCCAGGCAGCGTGCATCAAAATGTCCTCAAAGTCAGGTGCAGGCAGCTTGGAGAGGTGATTTCTGGACAGCTGGGCCACTCTTAACATGGACCTCAGGCGTCTCAACATGTCTCAATGTGTGCTTCCTTCCTGGGCAGTTGAAGTCCGTAGTGGACTCTTCGCCTTAGTGCAGGTTGCAGGGGGTTCAGTACTGCTGGTATTGGTGCGGCAGGCTCCTGTAGGTCCTGGTGGTCTCCTGTGTGCATTTATTTATAAATCCAACACTGGCATCAGTGAGGATTTATTAAGACAAGATATTTGGCACCAACCATCTTAGGGTACAACAAAGACATCATGGAGCTAGGAAACTCGTAATGACACATATTCAGCCCATGTACTCTCTGTGGCTTCCCTGTGCACTTACAATATCTATGAATGGCTTAAATATTGCAAGGTCATATCTGCTCATGCAGACTTGTCCACACATGGGATATAGTGCACCCTGCCCTGGTGCTTAAAGGCCTGCAGTAAGGGTGACTTGCCTATACCTCGTGCAGTGTATGGGGGCATGGCACAGAGGGCTGTGTGCTATGTTGACTCTTCAGTTTTCTCTGCACCAAGACACGCAGCCAGCAATGGCAGTTTGCATGGCCTTGATGAGGGGTCCTTAAGGTGGTACAATTTGAACTGCAGCTCCAGTGGAGTCTCTTCATTATCCATGCCCTAGTTAGTAGTGGTACCATTTACTAGGAACTTACTGGGGTGGCTAAAGTTATGCCAATTGTGGTACAGTTCTGGGGAAAGAGATCTGGCACTGGAAACCTGGTTAGCATGGACCCAGTGCACTTACAGTTCAAAATCAGGCATCAAGCAAAAAATGGCAGCTAACCATGTCAAAAGAGACACTTTTCTATACTGACCAACTACTGCCTTGCATTGATTCCAGCGTCAGGTGATTGCTTGGTGTGCTGCTGCAGTTCTCAGAGACTTCAGGCTGGGAAGCAGTGTGCACCTCAAATTAGACATTTGGACTGTGCGACAAATAGGTTGGAAAGACTGCTCAACCCAAACAGCTCTCCCGAGTTTTGATTGAAATTCTGTATCTGAGCACCTCCCTTACTCCTAGCACATAGGACTCTTTGTATGGACAATGAGACTACACATCCTGCATGTATGTCTGGAGCAGAGGATGTGTTAACACAGTTGAATGCTGTAGGTTGCAAGAGGAGGCAGTGTAAGATCTAGACCTGGGCCCTCTGTTTTTAGCACCCCACAAACGGAGTCCTAACTTCAAAAGAATAGATTCACATTATTATTGACCTTGATACCCGTGGGAAAACCTCTCAGCACGCACAGAGACAAAGTGATTTGGTGTGTCACTGAATTGATTTCTCCTGTACACACCAATTATACAACTGTAACTTTGGTTGCCTCAACAAGAGCTCCACGACTTTGCATTAGTGTGTGATGAACAGTTGTAATTATAGTGCACACTCATTCTAAATGCCCTGATAGTAACTCATCAGTCCGTTAGGCAGGGGATAGTAAAGATTTAAATGCTATTACCAGAATGCTTGTTTTACAGGAAATCAAAATCAAAGCAGTGGAGTTGTTCCGCGGAGAGCGCAGAGAAGGCAAATCTCCATACACTCCGCAGCGGAGCGGAGTTGGCCAGCCCCTGCCTCCACCCCCCCATTAAGGGGCCAATTCCGATTCCGGCTGTAAAACGTACCAACTGACACGGACCTGGGACGGAGACCGACCGACACGAACCAGCGCCGCGTACGACCCGTGCAGTATGATGCAACGCGTGTGAATTACCACCCACTCGCACGGAACATGAGCCGAACGACCGACCCGGACGAAAATCAGTGAGTCGCTCGTAAAATGACCGGGAATCCTACCGACCGACACGCACCATGAATAAACGTGACCAAAACGTACCCGCGATGCATGAGCCGCGCAGTATGATGCCAAACGTGTAAATTGAGACCGACTCTCACGGAGCACGAACATGAAAACCGAGATGCACAGCAAATAGTGACTAGCAAATAACAGACCCCTCTGCGTCCGACGTGTACGACAACGTCGAAAACAGCAGAATGTCAGTGTGACAGACTCGGGTTAGCCCGCGCGAGCCACATCCAGCGTCCGACACAGTCAAACAAACGTCTCCATCATGCACAACAAAAGCAAAGGAAAAGTCACAAAAAAAGCCAAAAAACACATGACAAAGTCAATAAATAAAAATAAAAAAAATGGAAGAACAAAGACACACCCACAACTCCACCTATATAATGGCAGGAAAGCCCTACCATGATCCTTTGCAAACTACAGGCATAGGACAGCAGACACCACCACCACATTGCAGAGACACACCACAACTCACACAACACACAACAACTACACCATTTGCACCACTTAAAAATTAAATCACATATTCACTGACAAACTCACACTCACCACACACACATACAACCCTCTCATCAATTCCCACAGCCACCCAGCACCATGCCCCCAAAGAAGAATCCAAAGATCACAGATAGTGAGTTGGAAGTCATGATTGACGAAATACTCAGTGTAGAGCCACAGTTGTTTGGCACATTGGTCCAACAGACCCCCCAAGTCACAGAAAACCAAGATGTGGGAGAGGATTGTTGACAAGGTCAACACACAAGCACCTTGAGTGCGCACAAAGGACGACATACAGAGCTGGTATTATGATGTGAGCAGGAGGGTAAAGAAGCTCATCGATAGGGAACACACCCTGAGCAGGATGACTAGCGGTGACCCTCCTGCCAAACCACCGCACTTCAGGACCTGGGAGGAGAAGGTCCGGGCCATCCTATCACCAGAGAGCATACATGGATTAACAGGAATACCAGAGCCTAGTGAGTACACAACCAATTCACTCAACATTGTGTGGCAACACACATATAGCACTGTCAAGGGAACTGTGAAACAAATTACCACCAGCAAAGCCATAGCAATGGAAAGGCAACTATCCTGTGATGTGTATATCAGTTACACAGACACAATACCTGCCATCCCACAGTATTAGGGAACTACGTCCTAACATGTACAAACCTAAAGACCAATAGTGCAAGGCATGACCAGAAATAACCAACAAACATCGTCACCCATTTTGCAACCACGGTCACACCACCTCACAGGAAAGCTAAGTCAAAATGAAGGAAGGTTGGGCTGATGGGAATGTGCATGCAGCAGAAAGCATGATGGGAGTTGCAGTCACAGCCACCAGTCCCCCACCCACATGTCCCTGCAAGCTCACACTGAACCATGTTCACCTCACAGGGAGTGCAAAAGTACTGCCAAGATGGCTGACACTAGGCCCTGCTGTGGGGAGCACAAGGCCCTGCTGGGACATGGGCTCAAACAAACAACAGGACACCAATGCCAGACAGCCTGAATGTAAATTGTGACTCCCTGCAATGGAAGCATGCAGCATGGTGGGTTGTCTGGACTGGGGGAGGAGGACTGCCGGCTCTGACTACATCTACCAGCAGCCCCTGTCACACACACCCCTCCCACCTACACCAAAATACACACCTGGGACCATGCTCCACAAGAGAGTCAGTGAAAAGTCTCTACCAAGAACCCTGACAATGTTCTCCGCTGTGGGGAGCACAAAGCCCTGCTTTGAAACTGTGCACAAACAACTGGATACCACTGTCAGTCATCTTGTCATTGCTGTCTCAATCACTCACCTGGTAGCAGAGTCACAGGAAGGAAGTCCAGGTATTGTGGGAAGGTGGGTGTAGCCAAAAGCATGATGGGAGTTGCAGTCACAGCCACCAGTCCCCCAGTCCCCCACCCACATGTCCCAGCAAGCTCACACTGAACCATGCTCACCTCACAGGGAGTGCAAAAGTACTGCCAGGATGGCTGACACTAGGCCCTGCTGTGGGGAGCACAAGGCCCTACTGGGACTTGGGCTCAAACAAACAACAGGACACCAATGCCAGACAGCCTGAACGTAAATTGTGACTCCCTGCAATGGAAGCATGCAGCATGGTGGGATATCTGGACTGGGGGAGGAGGACTGCCAGCTCTGACTACATCTACCAGCAGGAACTTGCATACAAACACCGCTTAACACAAACTCCACACAACCCAAATGGTATAATGCATTCAATAAGAATCCATTTAAATATCCAACAAAGATTTACCACACTGGGTTTTGCTGTATGAAGGACATGGGCTTGTTGGGACTTGCGTGCAAACAAACAACAGGACACCAATGCCTGACAGCCTGAACGTAAATTGTGACTCCCTGCAATGGAAGAACATGGGGTATTACCAGGCCTCTGTGGGTGAAGGAGGTCCTACAATGACTCAAAATGCCATCAAGGCCGCCTCAAAACAAACCTTCTCAGCCAGAACAAAGTGCAACCTTGAGACCAGTCACTCCAAAAGTAAATGACTTGGCAAGATGACTGACACATGGTCATGATGTATGAATTGGCTGCAAGTCACACCTGCGCACTGGCCAACTCAAACACATTTACACTCACAGCCATTGGAACTGTAGGTATCCTCCCACCCTCTGGAGATGCAGTGCCCCTGTGGTGTCCCCTGACCAGGCTGTGAAGGTGTCTCTTGCAGATGACAATTGGGGAGATGTAGACTTAGTACATAGCAACAAGCCGACACAATGTCATCCATACATCATTGACAGTGGACACCTGACGTAACTAGAATGGACACACACATAGCTGACACTGTAGCATGGTGTCATCCAAAAAATGTGCAGTTGTGAGATGCAGTTCAATCCCACATCGGCATGCGTTGTACGCATCATTCATACAAAACATCATTTACTGTCATGGAGACCCCAAACACAATGACTAACCTGGACTGCATCTGAGGAGGCATGCAACTCACAGCAGCTGAACTGTAACACACACACCTCTGCCCATCACTGTAATGAGCATTGAAAAGCAAGAGAGCACCTGTGCCAAATCCCTCTCACTGTTGATGAATTTGACAAGATAGAAGGTGTTAGCACATACAAAACTCAGCACCAACTTCATTAGCTGTGCTAACCCCATGACTTGTATGAAAAGAGATGTGAAGTTGGAACACAGTCAACTAATTAGTATCGCATAATGGATCGTAGGCATACCGTACTGCAACCATTTTGCACAGACACACAAATGTGACTCACAGAGGAAATAAAAGAATCACACAACACATGCCCCAACCTCACAACATACCCCAAGTGTAATAGCACGCATGTCATTGTTAAAGCACAAATGTGGACAGGGATAATACAGCAGTGTCAGGCATGTGATGGGACCTGAGTGGCAATGAGCATCTACAGACAATTGATCAATACATGAGCTGGTCATGCACACAGCTTGACGTGCACATCGAAATGCTCCAGGTTGCCATTACAAAGTGCTCCAACAATATCAACCTCTGTCTGTCACAACTTAGGACAATGCAATGTACAGACCCTCATAATGATGTTCAGTGTCAAATGTCATGTGTGTGAAACATTGTGTGTCTCCTACAAACACAGGTGATGCTGGGGACACAGCAGGTCCTGAGGAACAGTCCCAGTCCCAGAATCTGGCGGACCTTGAGCTCCCCGGTGTGGATCACTCTACGTCCTCTTCAGACGACGACCTTGACCGACCTGGCCCCTCCGGTGTGAGCCATCGTGCAGCCCCAGCAGCAGTAACATCAGCACCCCCCTCAACCACTCCTGCCAAATCGGACACCAGAGTCCCCATGCCGACACGGACAGGCTCAGGCCCCAGAACAACAACGGACCAGGTACACAGGCCCCCTCCGGAAGCAAGGGACAACACCACCAGCGCTAACACTCAAGGGGGCCCAGTGTCAGCTGGGATGGCCACAGCAGGGCCTGCCCATGTGGGTCGGGCCGGTGGGAGGGTGGGCAGGCAGAGGACACGGCCTGCACAGGGGGCTGGAATGCATGATGAGCCACACCTGGAACGCATCATAGATGCGTACCAGGAAAGCACCGGAGGGTTTGGACAGGCCGTGGGGATCCTCAAGGAAATCAAAGAACAGCAGGCTGCCCATCATGCCCGCTTGGACTCCCACATGGCCCGGGTGGAGTCCAAGTGGGACAAATTGGATGAAGTAACAGCGGTGCATAGGGACATACTGACATGACTCCGCCAGATCAGCACCAACCTGACCACACCTCCCTGTGCGCCCACAACATCTGTTGCCACAACATCTGCAACAGCCACAGGGAGGGAGGAGGACTCTGGAGGAGAGTCCTCAGCACCGCAGCAGCCTGCACATGAGGGTCTGCACATGAGGGTCCCCCGAGAAAGAAGCGGGGTCGTCTGAAGAAGGGCAATTGAGACGCTGATGGCCATGCATATCCCCCAGGCACCCAACACCTGCTCCTGTTAACGTCCTTTGTGTGCAAACCAGTTGACCTTGTCGATCTACATCAAAATCACCCACTTGACATGGGTCAAAGGTGTGACAATGCACCAAATGACTATGGATTCTACTCTGGATATTTCAATTACCAAGACTACCAACTTATCTGTGAACTTTGGATTACCATCACATTGTACAGCACTGCAAAATCCGTTCACCATCCTTACACACATATTTGTAAATAAATTCACAATCACACCATACTTGCCTCTGTCTTGATTCCTACTTGCCTTGTGCCATGGCGATGATGAACTGCTAAGAAACACTGTGCATGCAAACTATTACAGCAATGCAAACACCGTAATGTGAGTCATGTGAATGTGACACATATGAGGGAGACACACCACTAGGACAACACAACACATACTCGCTAACTCATCGTCAACACGATGTCAACAGGAGATACAGTGGAATGCACACACAACACCCATCCTGGGTCATTGGCAAGCAGTAAGAACATCAGAGGGTCCCTGTACTAGTAATTTATGGGGTGCAGTAGCAGGGAAAATACAAGCCAAAATACAGAGAGAAAGACCCCTGTGACCAGATAACCCCTCATAAACCACAGAAAGGTAAAAAATGTTTTTATCTAATTTTGCTTTATTTATAAAAATATATATAAATTAATAGATCAATTACTTTTGTTTGAATAAATCATTTTTTCATAAATACAGGTTTAAACAACATTAGCTATAGTTCAAACTAAGGTTGACGAAGCAATGTAATAAACAGGAAACATACAAAATATAACAATACAAGAGAGTGATTACATACAAAAATCAATAATACAAAACCAAACCATACAGACATACAATTACGCCAATCAATACACAATTGCGCCGACGCGCGTTTCGGAATCTTCCTTCCTCAGGGCAATATTGGTATTACATGGGCGAAGAAAAATTAAATGTAAAGAATTACAATAACAGGACAACATAGATTGACTATATGCCTCGTCCAAAAAGGATCTGTGGAGGAACAAATAACGGGGTTATCAATGATCACAATTTATAAAAAATATATATTATTACACATGAGCACTATTGCTTCCAGTTTGCTAGAATGTATGGAGAGCTATAGAGTGGAACTTGATAAATATGGATATAGAGATAGAATAAAAGATAATACTAATGCAGTACCGTTAGTGAAAAAAGTGCTTGAAAACCCAAAGTCCAAAGGAGAGAAGAAATAAAAATAAAAATGCGTATAGACGTGCCTCAAAATTAATCACCAATAAGTGCAATCCCTAAGAGGACAAAAATACAAAGAACTGAATACACACTTGCGATCGTGAGTTGGAAGCTCACAGTCCAATAAGGCCAGGAATGGATATAATGAGGAAATCTTCCCGGAACCTATAATGCCGCCATCGGAAAGGACTAGATTTCGTCTTTGATCAGTAACAATTCTAATAAAGCCAAGAAGAAAAGGACATCATAAGCCTCAAGATATCTAGGCAAATAGTTACCAATGATACTTTAAGGACAAAGAATCTCTAAGTGCCGATATAATTATAAAAGTATTACTCGACTTACGTCGTACTTGGATCGAATTTAATCACGATCGGGGCATAGAATTCCAGGATCAAAATACACGTTTATTCCTCAGGTCAGTGTGCTGCCTTATCTGTAATAGGACGAGATTCTAAGTATCTAACTTGTCCTTTAAGGTAATCGCAGATATAATTTGAGCAACAATGGCATACAGATTACAGGGTATATGTAGGTATATGCAGATAAAATCTGCCACTGTCTGACAAAGATTATGAAAGTCATATATATTGCTTCACTATAAGTACACAACCAGGACAGGCTCTCTAGGTGAATGACTAAGTTATTCAGGTAGCAAAAACTTACGTTACTCAGAAAGAATCTAAGTCCCCACGGTTGGATTCCTAGGGGCTCTTCCAATTGATCAGAATCATCAATAGGGACTCCCTTTATATAATGTCGAGTCAAGCAAAGTAAGTCCGGATTCGCATTAAGTATGTCACTGCAGATTAGTTGTGACTCCGGCCAACGGGCCGCTCTAGTTTAGTATACTCTGTCAAGAAGAGCAAGGAAACCACACTTAAAAAAATGTAGTCCACTTAATATCAGACAAAAGATAACGCATCCCTCTCAACCCAGAGAACCAATACAGGTTCTTGGTAGCTTGGCTATTCATGCAATAGAAACTTACTTCACTCAGAAAGGAAATAAATCGCCAGAGCCCCTAGGAATCCAACCGTGGGGACTTAGATTCTTTCTGAGTAACGTAAGTTTTTGCTACCTGAATAACTTAGTCATTCACCTAGAGAGCCTGTCCTGGTTGTGTACTTATAGTGAAGCGATATATATGACTTTCATAATCTTTGTCAGACAGTGGCAGATTTTATCTGCATATACCTACATATACCCTGTAATCTGTATGCCATTGTTGCTCAAATTATATCTGCGATTACCTTAAAGGACAAGTTAGATACTTAGAATCTCGTCCTATTACAGATAAGGCAGCACACTGACCTGAGGAATATACGTGTATTTTGATCCTGGAATTCTATGCCCCATTCGTGATTAAATTCGATCCAAGTACGACGTAAGTCGAGTAACACTTTTATAATTATATTGGCACTTAGAGATTCTTTGTCCTTAAAGTATCATTGGTAACTATTTGCCTAGATATCTTGAGGCTTATGATGTCCTTTTCTTCTTGGCTTTATTAGAATTATTACTGATCAAAGACGAAATCTAGTCCTTTCCCATGGCGGCATTATAGGTTCCGGGAAGATTTCCTTATTATATCCATTCCTGGCCTAATTGGACTGTGAGCTTCCAACTCACGATCGCAAGTGTGTATTCAGTTCTTTGTATTTTTGTCCTCTTAGGGATTGCACTTATTGGTGATTAATTTTGAGGCACGTCTATACGCATTTTTATTTTTATTTCTTCTCTCCTTTGGACTTTGGGTTTTCAAGCACTTTTTTCACTAACGGTACTGCATTAGTATTATCTTTTATTCTATCTCTATATCCATATTTATCAAGTTCCACTCTATAGCTCTCCATACATTCTAGCAAACTGGAAGCAATAGTGCTCATGTGTAATAATATATATTTTTTATAAATTGTGATCATTGATAACCCCGTTATTTGTTCCTCCACAGATCCTTTTTGGACGAGGCATATAGTCAATCTATGTTGTCCTGTTATTGTAATACTTTACATTTAATTTTTCTTCGCCCATGTAATACCAATATTGCCCTGAGGAAGGAAGATTCCGAAACGCGCGTCGGCGCAATTGTGTATTGATTGGCGTAATTGTATGTCTGTATGGTTTGGTTTTGTATTATTGATTTTTGTATGTAATCACTCTCTTGTATTGTTATATTTTGTATGTTTCCTGTTTATTACATTGCTTCGTCAACCTTAGTTTGAACTATAGCTAATGTTGTTTAAACCTGTATTTATGAAAAAATGATTTATTCAAACAAAAGTAATTGATCTATTAATTTATATATATTTTTATAAATAAAGCAAAATTAGATAAAAACATTTTTTACCTTTCTGTGGTTTATGAGGGGTTATCTGGTCACAGGGGTCTTTCTCTCTGTATTTTGGATCATTGGCAAGCAGCCCACAGGTACAGGATGCAAATTACTGTTGGATGTGTGGACACACGGAACACATCTCAGAGTGAAGGGCTGTTTTATTAAATATTCACATTGTGAGAATACTACAACTGTTGCACGTTAACCTCATGTGACAGTTATCCGAAAATTAAACATGTGGTGAACGATGAAAGTCCAGGGGTGTGTGGCACGTCATTGGTTGGGACAACGATTACTTGCACTCTGGAACAAGGATCTGTGTCTTGGGGTTCAGACCGCACCACAAAGCATCCAAAGTACCCTGTGAAGGACAGACAGAAAACACTATCAAAAACACAGATTTACAGCAAACACCAACAATATACATGCCCAAAACAAAACACTAACTACCCAGACACAACCTAACAATCAGGTAAACACTGGGAGTACAGACTACCAGAAAGGACACATCACAGCAGGCATACTGACAAGTAGCATACTGCCACACTCAATCAGCACCAGTGCACCACCAACATAGGTCATGCCGACACAATACTTGGACAACACATACCTGTATACGGACATTCATGAGAAGAAGTTCTGGATCAGCTGGCTCCGAACATCACCCTCATCCTCATCATCACTGGCATCATGCCCCAGACCGGGATCCTCCATGGCTGGCGGAGGCTGGTCATCGTCATCCAGGATGAGAGGCAACCGCTTCCGCACTGCCAGGTTGTGTAGCATGCAGCACACAATGATGATCCTGCACACCTTCGCAGGTGCATATGGGAGGGCTCCTCCTGTCTTGTCCAGGCTGCGGATTCTGCTTTTTAGTATGCCAAATGTCCACTCAATCACTCTCCTGGTACGGCCATGTGCCTCATTGTTGCGCATCTCCACTGGTGTCACAGGGTTCCTGAGGGGTGTCAGCAACCACGGCATGTTGGGGTATCCGGAGTCACCTACAGGGAGACATTTGCACATTAGTTGAGAGTGAAAATAGGGTACAAATCAACTTTAGCAAACACACACAATGCTAAGCAGTCAGTACACAACAACAAGCCAGGAATTCTGGTACTGCATCTGTGCCATCATTGTTGGGATGCGACTACTCCTCAATATATAGGTGTCATGCACTGAGCCCGGGAACCTTGCACACACATGGGAAATGGTCATGTCCATCAAACAAACCACAAGAGCATTTATAGAGTGGAAATGCTTCCTGTTCTGGTACGTCTGCTCATGTGCCTGCGGTGGTACCAAAGCCACATGTGTCCCATCGATGGAGCCAATGACACGTGGCATCCTGCCCAGGGCATAGAAGTCCCCCTTGATGTCAGTTAGTTGTTGTGCTTTGGAGAAATGGATGTACTGGTCCAGGAAATGCAACATTGCCTCCAACACATCCCGAAGCACACGGCTGAACATAGTCTGTGACATCCCACCAGCAGTAGCAACAGTGTGCTGAAAAGTACCGGTTGCAAAAAAGTGTAGGGCTGCCATCACCTTCACCTTGGGGGTCAGCGCTGTAGGTTATGTCCGGCCAGGTTGCGGATGTGGAGCCAACTGCTCCGCCAATTCTTCGATCAGTGGCCTGGTGAAGCGGTACCATCGCATGCAGTCACGTTCAACCATGGTCTCCAGGTCTGGGAACGGTCTGTGGACATATCGTCTCCTGCAGTACATAGGAGAGCAAAGACAGTTTGTCATTCACCCTATCTATGTGCCAGTGTACATGTCAAATAGCACATGATACCACATTACAGGACACAAGAACATGATGTGTGTGCTGTTGGGTATGGACACACATATCAGATACATGCCCATCATTTGACATCTCAGCTATACAGGGCCACACAACAAGGTCCCTGTTGTGCTGTGAGCAATCAATATGCCCCGTCACAGTACATCAGTACAAGTGTCACATACCAGACACACACCACAGTGACTAGTGAGGACAGATGTCTACCCCACAGCACAGGTTCCTGACAGACACACACAGGGACCTTGTGTCGCAACATGGACACCATCATGATGTGGCGTACCATGTGCACAACACAACGCACACATGACACACACATGAAGTGCCCCCTGATTTCATGCCAGCTCACACATGGATGTCTGTGATACACAGACGCAACATCCACTCACATTGACAATAGACCGGGATGTTGTGAACATTTAACATTGAGCACATGAAATCTGAGTCATCACTGCATGGCAATGCACACATACTGTGGATGAAAATCACATATGTGGCACTGTGACACCCTGTGAGGCACCTACCATTCCACTGAAGAGTCAGGGTGTATGTCACATGAAATACACAATGTACACCGGGAACTAAGTACATGCCTCATGCACTGAAATGCACTGTTGTCAAACACAGTGGTTATGTGTCCAGTCAACAATTGGATCTGTCCCCATGACAACCTGCCCTGCCTGGGAGTGGATGCCACTAAGTGAAACATACAAATTCACATGTCTACCCACATATACACACAGGTAATGCAGTCTGACATGCACTTTGAGTTACTGTGTCACAGAGTGTACTGTTGTTATGCCCATGGGTCAATGGCAAGCTATGGTGTGTTGCAGCCTTTAACAGATACTTATATGGTGACTGACGCGGGTGACCAATGCAATAGATGCGTTGAACACCTAGGGAAGGAGCTGCACACACGCCTTGCACAATGTCACCAATGTGGACTGACGCGGGTGGACCGATCCGCATGCACTCCTTGCACAATATCAACAATGTGGACTGACACGAGTGGACCGAGCCGCACGCACGCCTTGCACAATGTCACCAAGTTGGACTGACGCGGGTAGACCGATCAGCACGCACGCCTTGCACAATGTCACCAATGTGGACTGACGCGGTTGGACCGATCCGCACACACGCCTTGCACGCACGCCTTGCACAATGTCACCAATGTGGACTGACGCGGGTGGACCGAGCCGCACGCACGCCTTGCATGCACTCCTTGCACAATGTCACCAATGTGGACTGACGCGGGTGGACCGAGCCGCACGCGCGCCTTGCACAATGTCACGAATGTGGACAGACGCGGGTGGACTGAGCCGCATGCACGCCTTGCACAATGTCACCAATGTTGACTGACATGGGTGCACCGAGCCACATGCACGCCTTGTACAATATCACCAATGTGGACTGACGCGGGTGGACCGAGCCACACGCACGCCTTGCACAATGTCACCAATGTGGACTGACGCGGGTGGACCGAGCCGCACGCACGCCTTGCACAATTTCTTCAATAGGAACAGACGCGGATTTGAGCCTGGTACGATTCGGTTCCTTGAAAATCCATTGGCTGCCTGCAACAATGTTTCAGACTCGTCATTGCAATGCTTTTGAATATTTCAAACGATGAGGAAGACGTGTACGAGATGTGCAATGCGATGGATTGGCCAGATTCATAGGATGCAAACGTGTCAGACCTATCGCTTTTGACTCATGGGACTGAATCTGCCTCTGCAGCACAGATATAAGTCTGTCTGTTCACCTGTGAGCTCACTTGCCTGCACTACATGCTCCCGATCGACATCTCTGCTAACACTGCTGCTGTATCTGCATCCTCTGGCTCCAAGAATGGCACGTACTGTGGAGATGGCCCCAGCCTTCACAGAGGAGGAGAACAAGGCCCTGCTGGACAGCCTTCTTCCACAGTACAGCAAGCTGTATGGGACACCAGGGTAGCAGGTGAGTGTGCACTCCACATCCCTTATTCATTGTGTATGTTGTCTGACTGGTACCAATGAAATTGTGTGCAACAGTGTCTAGCATGCTCACTGAGTAGTTCATACCCCCATGGTGTGTAGGTCAGTGGACAGGTACTGTACATTAAAAGTGCATTTTCACACGGTTGTAATGCTCAGTTAATGTTTCCCTGTTGAAAACTCAGGACAACTGTCAATCACCATATCTGCACTACCTGTGTCCATCATATTCCCTTGCGAGAAAGACATGTATATCCAAATGTGTAATGCACAAACATGTGGCTTGTGTGGTAAAGGACTTTTTCTACCCTTGTCATCCTCATAGGTTGATGCCCACCAGAAGCAGGAGATCTGGCTGACCATTGCCCGCAACTGCCAGAAGAGGTGGCAGGACCTTCGTGGCTGGACCCGGAGGATTGCCAGAGTCCAGCTGAAGCTGTCGCTTCCTCGCAGAAGGGGCGGACGAAAGACACTGACCCCCCACATGCTCAGGATTCTGGCGGTGGTCTTCCCGGACCTGGATGGGCAGTTAAAGGCCAGACAGCAGCAAGGAGGGGGTAAGTGTGTGCATTCTCTGTGTCCAATGTATCACATTCTCTTTGCACACCCACATCTTGGTTACACTTCCACAGATCTCCTGTCTGCTTGTACAGGAGTCATGTGGCAAAACTACGTCATGTCCCATCCTCATCTGATACACAGGTGTGCCCCTTTTAGGCTGTGACTTGTGTAACTTGGGTTTTGTGTCCCTGCTGTTGTACAAACTTAACATTGTGAACAGCATCTGCGACCGGTGCATTGTTTTGTCTTCATGAGTGAGGCACATGATTTCCATGTGTCTGCACATTGCCTTAAAAAACAGACATGTACTCTGTGTGGGAAATTGATATGTGTTCCAATTTATGTTTTGGCACACCATATGTGCCAGGGTTATTTGACACACAGCCATGTAGCAGCAACGATAATTTATGGGCCTCAGAAAAATGTACATCAGGTGTTTAACACATGCATGGACACATGCCTGGTGTCCAGGGTAATCCCATGATGCACATGTTCCTGGACAGGTATCCCTACTCCGGACATGAAGTACACTCTGTTCTTCTACTCCTGTGTGTCAGCCTAACATTTGTGCATTGTGAAGTATGCTATATGGTGTCTGCATCGGTGTCATTGTGAGGTGGCCTAGCCTCTTAGACTCCTGTGGTGTTGGTCATTTTTGTTTGTGCAGCAAGCTGGGGTGTGGGAAATGGATCATCAGAATGGGTTCATGCATAGGTGTCGAATCACTTGACGGTGCATTATGTTGTATAGTACATCACAGTGCAGGCAGTCTCAATTCATTGCCATCATGCTGTGATGTCATCATGCTTACAGATTGGTGCTTGCAGTCAGTCATCTGTTATTATTAGATGTGATCATCAGATGCCTGAAGATGTGGTTAGCATTGGGTGTCCCTGTGCACTTGACATCTGCAGGGCTTAAATTCTCATACATTTTAATGGTTGTGACACAGTGCACAGTGTATAATTTTGGATCCATTACGCCTGAGACTGAAGCCAGTGCTGGCTGCTTAGCCATACTGGGCCGTAGCATGGTATCCCACTTGCTGATGTGTATCCCGCAGAGATGTCAGTTGTACAGCATGCACTCTATTGTGAAACTGACCATCAAGACATGTGCACATCATGGTGTCTTGTGAGTGAAGCCTATCCATGTTACTGACAATGGTTTTTGCCATCCCTTCTCATGACATATGTACTGAGTCAGTGGCAGGAGATGGCATGTGTTAGTCCAGGCAGATTTAAATCATGAGTCCTGCAGTTCAGAGATATGTCTATGTGGTGCCTGTGCACACATATGAGAAGTGGCAGACAACATGTCCCAGGCAGATGGGTCCATGGAGGGGCAGGATCTGAGGGGCATGGTTGACTTGCAGACTGACATGCGCCATTTACAAATGATGTCTCCACTGTTTGCAATATCTGGCACTTGATGCAAAGCCGTACTCTGTGATGTGCTGCACTGACTGTGATGTGTCAGGTGACACAGGTGACTGATGTGGATCTGTTTATCCTGATTGATTGCAGATACATCGACAGCTACTGGAGGAGACAGCTCCACTGACCAAGAGGAGCCGCCTAGCCAGACTTGGTCAGCTTCAGAGGAGTTGGAGGGACCCAGTGTCACAGAGGGTGAGGGTAGCCACACAGAGGAGACAGCTACAAACATCTCTGCTGAGGAACACAGCATCTCCAATGAGGACTCCCTTGTGGAGGCGGGTGTCAGCAGACCCCAGACAACACCTAGCGAGTCTGTCCCCTCCACCACCACCATCTCCACCCTCCCATCTTCTGCTATACCAGATGTCTGTGGAGACCCCCGTTTGAGGGAACATGTCTCCTTTGGTCCAGGCACCGCACCCCCTGCCCCTGTCTCCCCTGCTGCCCTCAGTGTGGAGTCTGTAGACTTACTGAAGCAGCTCCATGTAGGGCAGACAGCGATGCTGTGTGTCCTCCATTCCCACACTCCTCTGTTGACTCAACTGGTATCCTTCATGGAGGACATCTCATCCAACCTGTCTGCCCTACATCGGGCCATTCAGTCCATGGCCTCCACACAGACGGCAGCAGTGTACCCTACCTGAACAACGCACACACACACTGGCACTGGCACGCACCACAGCAGACCCAGGAAGCACACAATCACGCAAGTCCAGAACAAAATCCACAGGCACGCACACTCAAGGGACTGACGGCACACACACAGGGGATGGGTCACAGATGCACAAACAGGCATCCACGAGCACTCCGCAGACATCAGATGCCTCTCCCTCCAAAAGCACTTCCCCTGCCTCACCTGCAACCCCCCTTCCAAGCAGCTCTTCCTCTGTGATCTTGGCCTCTTACCCACCGATCCATCTGCCCAGACGCACAAGGGGAAGAGGAAGTCACGACGCACAGGGGGGAGTTCCCCTGCCACACAGACACCCTCCCCCAAGTGCCCAAACACTGAGGCCCCCAGCCGCAAGTCCCCCCGCAGCAGGAAGAGCAAGACCCCCCCAATCCCGCAGGTCAAAGTCACATTCCCCTTCCTGCAGCCCCCAGGCCACCACTCCACAGGTCCCCGCGCCACACCCTGCCCCTGGTTCTCCCACACACCAATACTGCATCCCCAAAATGATTAGGCCATCCCCTCCTACCACATGCACTTCCACCCCCACCTCACATGCTCAGCCTGTTGCTGCCACTGATGTGGGGACCGTGTCCCCCCCATCCTGCCAACCTCACCTGAGCTCCATGACACTCCCTTGGAGTTTTGCACTACAGTGGAGGCCCCGTCCCAACCATCTAACCTGCCCACTGCAGTGGTGCCGGTAACAACCCCGTCTGACTTGGGCCATGCATTGATGTCACCACACACCCCATTGGGCTTGGGCCCTGCCGTGGTGATGGTGCCCACAGTGTCAGATGCCTCCGCTTCAGTTGCCAGTGACACTCCTGCACCCACCAACCCTCCCCTGCCCCATTCTGCTGTCCCCTGATCCTGTCCCTGTGGTGCCTGGTCTGCCCCTGTGTATGCCCCTCCAAGGGGAGATGTCCCCTGCCCATAGCAGTGCAGGCAAGCAATGGGTAACAACTTGTCACATTTCACCCTGGGTGGACTCCTGACATGGACTGGCCATTGGCCTTTTGACATTGTGGACTTAACAGTTTCAATGAGTTATGTGCTTAATAAAGCCAATTTTTGTTCTCCAGTAGTGTTGCTTCAAATGTACATGATGTTGATGATGGGTGTCATGGACTTGCTGTTGTACAGGTATTTTAAAGGTATAACAGAATAAGTTGTTGATGTGATGTACTCCATGTGGTCTATGGGATATGTGTACTTTTCTGCTATGTATCCATGACATCCTTAGCTGCAATTTCAGGGTGTAATGATGGCAAAATGTTGTGACCAGGGTTTTATCTTTGGGATTGCTACTTGACATCTTTGCCATACACTGTTGCACATAGGTTGTGCTTACATTTGGGCACATGGAAAGATTCCCTGACTTGGGCAATCTCCACTGGACAGGCATGTTTGTGCATCCATGTTACACAAGTCATCTGTGTCATCTGTCCAACTTGGTCTACATGTGTATAGCATATGTGCAGATGACTGAGGGAGGACTCCCGTACACAAGCTTCTGTGACCATTGCTTTTCTTGAGTTGCAATTGTTGTATAACTGGGCAATTCTTGTGCTGGTATGATAGGAGCCTACACAGACAAAATGTGGCACAGCTGACCTTCCCCAGGAGTGCAGTCCCATCATGACATTGTGTCATTCCATGACATTGCCTGGGCACATGGTGTGTGTTGTGTGAGCATGTCTGTGTGTGTTCACTTCCCTTTTCTGGACGCAGCCTGTGTTCCAGACAGATGTACCTGTTTTGTGGACTGGCTGACTTGGCCTGTGTTCATGTAACTTCTTTGTCCTGCCTTTTCTGGAATGTAGGTGCATGACACACTACTGGTAATTAGGCTGTCATCCCTGGCTGTTTCATTAGTAAATTCCAGGGTTATTATCCAACGCACGTGGGACACATTCTGGATTACCATTGGCACTTATGTGTTAGCAACATCATGTGCTTTTCCCAATGTGGTATCTGTCATTGACAAGCTCACTTGTGTGTGTGTTTGAGTGTGACCACTCCCTATCATCGGGGTCATTGCTGCTTTGTTGGAAGGTGTCGACATGTGTGCGTTGTGGCTCTCCGGTGGTTCAACATTGGTGTATGTGTCTGGCAGGGTTAGGAATGAATTGTGTAGTTTTCACGTAATGTCGATGTGCCGCATGCTGTGCAGTGTGGCATACCTTCACAGGTGTTGTTGTCAGCCCATGTGTGATGATTTGTGGGTATCTATGATCCCCCAACACCCCTGGGATTGGCATGTGTGCATGAGCAATATCACCGGTCCCTGTGTGCCTAGCTGATGCACATTCTTGCAGATCAAGGTGTGTGATGTTGATGTTGGCAAAATGGGAGTTGTTTAACGTCTAGGCCCATAACTACTTTTTGCCCATTGTTTGCAAGCTATGGCCAGTGATTTGTGTTTATGGAGGTGTGCTGTGAGTTTGTGGGCCCAGACACATGACCCAGGACGCACATCTGACTGTGCTATGCAGTATTGGGAAAAACTAGCTTTATCATCACAGTGGGATTGGCGTACAGGCTAGTCACCACAAATATAGGGTACTAGAGGGTAGTGCTGTGTTGGGTCTGTCTCTTGCTGTGTTGGTAGCTGTTCCACCCACCTTGTGTCACATGAATCCTTTGTGATCCTGCTTACCTGACAATGCCTGCTTGCCCCGCCAGGTGTGCCCAGTCAAAGACTTACTTTTGTATGGCACAGTTCACACGTGTGTCATCGTAGTTCAGCCCACCGTCATGCATTGTGCAGTAGCCTGGGGACACTGTGACACACACACATGTTGTGTATGATATGCAATGTGTGGCTGCCTGTCTGTGTTTGTGCATCTGTGCCTCTGCATTGGTGTGGCTTCAGCGTTCCATTGGGGGGATGTTGTTTGTGTGATTGCCCCTATTGTCCAAGCGTCTTGTAGGTCATCATCCTGCACATTGATCATGTTTGGTATGTCCCATTGCTTCCATGGTATGTGACTTTGACAACTAACATTGACAGTCTCCACAGGATTCCGCAGTTTGTGTGCCTGTTTGTAGAGATATGTGTAGGCATCTTGATGTTCCCTTTTCACACAGTCTGATTGTACACTGTTGGAATTATCAGGGGTCATGGCCAATGCTTGTCTTCACAAGGCAGAGGGAGTTCTTGTGATACACAGCATTCTTTGCCTCTCATGTCTATGTTTGTTAGTGGCACAACCACCACATTGTGAAACATTGGTTGTGGTGTAGGGTGCAGTAGTCACAAATGCTGGTCTGGTGATACAGCCCCCTATGAGTTGTGGGTAGTGGTGCAGGGCATACATCCCCCAATGAGTGGGGAGGGTAGTGGTGCAGGGCACACAGCACTGTATGAGTTGAGAGTAGTGGTGCAGGGCATACAGCACTGCATGAGTTGTGGGTAGTGGTGCAGGGCATACATCCCCCTATGATGGGGGAGGGTAGTGGTTCATGGCATACATCCCCCTATGAGTGGGGAGGGTAGTGGTGCAGGGCATACATCCCCCAATGAGTGGGGAGGGTAGTGGTGCAGGGCATACATCCCACTATGAGTGGGGCGGGTAGTGGTGCAGGGCTTACATCCCCCGATGACTGGGGAGGGTAGTGGCTCAGGGCATACGACCCCTATGAGTGGGGAGGGTAGCGGTGCAGGGCATACATCCCCCAATGAGTGGGGAGGGTAGTGGTGCTGGGCATACAACACTGTATGAGTTGTGGGTAGTGGTGCAGGGCATACAGCACTGTATGAATTGTGGGTAGTGGTGCAGGACATACATCCCCCTATGAGTGGGAAGGGTAGTGGTGCAGGGCATACATCCCCCTATGAGTGGGGAGGATGGTGGTGCAGGGCATACATCCCCCTATGACTGGGGAGGGTAGTGGTTCAGGGCATACATCCCCCAATGAGTGGGGAGGGTAGTGGTGCAGGACATACATCCCCCTATGAGTGGGGAGGGTAGTGGTGTAGGGCATACATCCCCATATGAGTGGGGAGGGTAGTGGTGCAGGGCATACATCCCCTATGAGTGGGGAGGGTAGTGATGCAGGACATACATCCCGCTATGAGTGGGGAGGGTATTGGTACAGGACATACATCCCCCAATGAGTGGGGTGGGTAGTGGTGCAGGGCATACATCACTGTATGAGTTGTGGGTAGTGGTTCAGGGCATACATCCCCCTATGACTGGGGAGGATAGTGGTTCAGGGCATACATCCCCCTATGAGTGGGGAGGGTAGTGGTGCAGGGCATACATCCCCCAATGAGTGGGGATGGTAGTGGTGCAGGGCATACACCCCCCTATGAGTGGGGAGGGTATTCGTGCAGGGCATACATCCCCCTGTGACTGGGAAGGGTAGTGGTTCAGGGCATACATCCCCCTATGAGTGGGAAGGGTAATGGTGCAGGGCATACATCCCCCAATGAGTGGGGAGGGTAGTGGTGCAGGGCATACAGCACTTTATGAGTTGTGGGTAGTTGTGCAGGGCATACAGCACTGTATGAGTTGTGGGTAGTGGTGCAGGGCACACATCAGTGTATGAGTTGTGGGTAGTGGTGAAGGCATACATCCCCCTATGAGTGGGGAGGGCAGTGGTTCAGGGCATGCATCCCCCTATGAGTGGGGAGGGTAGTGGTGCAGGGCATATAACCCCCTATGATTGGGGAGGGTAGTGGTGCAGGGCATACATCCCCCTATTATTGGGTAGGGTAGTGGTGCAGGGCATACATCCCCTTATGAGTGGGGAGGGTAGTGGTTCAGGGCATACATCCCCCTATGAGTGGGGAGGGTAGTGGTACAGGACATCCACCCCCAATGAGCGGGGAGGGTAGTGGTGCAGGGCATACATCCCCCTATGAGTGGGGAGGGTAGTGGTACACAACATACATCCCCCAATGAGTGGGGAGGGTAGTGGTGCAGGGCACACAGCACTGTATGAGTTGAGAGTAGTGGTGCAGGGCATACAGCACTGCATGAGTTGTGGGTAGTGGTGCAGGGCATACATCCCCCTATGATGGGGGAGGGTAGTGGTTCATGGCATACATCCCCCTATGAGTGGGGAGAGTAGTGGTGCAGGGCATACATCCCCCAATGAGTGGGGAGGGTAGTGGTGCAGGGCATACATCCCACTATGAGTGGGGAGGGTAGTGGTGCAGGGCTTACATCCCCCGATGACTGGGGAGGGTAGTGGCTCAGGGCATACGTCCCCCTATGAGTGGGGAGGGTAGCGGTGCAGGGCATACATCCCCCAATGAGTGGGGAGGGTAGTGGTGCTGGGCATACAACACTGTATGAGTTGTGGGTAGTGGTGCAGGGCATACAGCACTGTATGAATTGTGGGTAGTGGTGCAGGACATACATCCCCCTATGAGTGGGAAGGGTAGTGGTGCAGGGCATACATCCCCCTATGAGTGGGGAGGATGGTGGTGCAGGGCATACATCCCCCTATGACTGGGGAGGGTAGTGGTTCAGGGCATACATCCCCCAATGAGTGGGGAGGGTAGTGGTGCAGGACATACATCCCCCTATGAGTGGGGAGGGTAGTGGTGTAGGGCATACATCCCCATATGAGTGGGGAGGGTAGTGGTGCAGGGCATACATCCCCTATGAGTGGGGAGGGTAGTGATGCAGGACATACATCCCGCTATGAGTGGGGAGGGTATTGGTACAGGACATACATCCCCCAATGAGTGGGGTGGGTAGTGGTGCAGGGCATACAGCACTGTATGAGTTGTGGGTAGTGGTTCAGGGCATACATCCCCCTATGACTGGGGAGGATAGTGGTTCAGGGCATACATCCCCCTATGAGTGGGGAGGGTAGTGGTGCAGGGCATACATCCCCCAATGAGTGGGGATGGTAGTGGTGCAGGGCATACACCCCCCTATGAGTGGGGAGGGTATTCGTGCAGGGCATACATCCCCCTGTGACTGGGAAGGGTAGTGGTTCAGGGCATACATCCCCCTATGAGTGGGAAGGGTAATGGTGCAGGGCATACATCCCCCAATGAGTGGGGAGGGTAGTGGTGCAGGGCATACAGCACTTTATGAGTTGTGGGTAGTTGTGCAGGGCATACAGCACTGTATGAGTTGTGGGTAGTGGTGCAGGGCACACATCAGTGTATGAGTTGTGGGTAGTGGTGAAGGCATACATCCCCCTATGAGTGGGGAGGGCAGTGGTTCAGGGCATGCATCCCCCTATGAGTGGGGAGGGTAGTGGTGCAGGGCATATAACCCCCTATGATTGGGGAGGGTAGTGGTGCAGGGCATACATCCCCCTATTATTGGGTAGGGTAGTGGTGCAGGGCATACATCCCCTTATGAGTGGGGAGGGTAGTGGTTCAGGGCATACATCCCCCTATGAGTGGGGAGGGTAGTGGTACAGGACATCCACCCCCAATGAGCGGGGAGGGTAGTGGTGCAGGGCATACATCCCCCTATGAGTGGGGAGGGTAGTGGTACACAACATACATCCCCCAATGAGTGGGGAGGGTAGTGGTGCAGGGCATACAGCATTGTATGAGTTGTGGGTAGTGGTGCAGGGCATACATCCCCCTATGAGTGGGGAGGGTAGTGGTGCAGGGCATACATCCCCCTATGACTTGGGAGGGTAGTGGTTCAGGGCATACATCCCCATATGAGTGGGGAGGGTATTGGTGCAGGGCATACATCCCCCTATAAGTGGGGAGGGTAGTGGTGCAGGGTATACATCCCCCTATGAGTGGGGAGGGTAGTGGTGCAGGGCATACCTCCCCCTATGATTGGGGAGGGTAGGGGTGCAGGGCATACATCCCCCTGTGAGTGGGGAGGGTAGTGGTGCAGGGCATACATCCCCCCATGAGTGGGGAGGGTAGTGGTGCAGGGCATACAACACTGTATGAGTTGTGGGTAGTGATGCAGGGCATACAGTACTGTATGAATTGTGGGTAGTGGTGCAGGACATACATCCCCCTATGAGTGGGGAGGGCGGTGGTTCAGGGCATACATCCCCCTATGACTGGGAAGGGTAGTGATTCAGGGCATACATCCCCCTATGAGTAGGGAGGGTAGTGGTGCCAGACATATATCCCCCAATGAGTGGGGAGGGTAGTGGTTCAGAGGTTACATCCCCCTATGAGTAGGAAGGGTAGTGCTGCAGGGCATACATCCCCCTATGAGTGGGGAGGGTAGTGGTGCAGGGCATACATCCCCCTATGAGTGGGGAGGGTAGTGATGCAGGGCATACATCACCCTATGAGTGGGGAGGGTAGTGGTACAGGACATACATCCCCCAATGAGTGGGGAGGGTAGTGGTCCAGGGCATACATCACTGTATGAGTTGTGGGTAGCGGTGCAGGGCATACAGCACTGTATGAGTTGTGGCTAGTGATGCAGGGCATACATCCCCCTATGACTGGGGAGGATAGTGGTTCAGGGGATATATCCCACTATGAGTGGGGAGGGTAGTGATGCAAGGCATACATCCCCCAATGAGTGGGGAGGGTAGTGGTGCAGGGCATACCCCCCCTATGAGTGGGGAGGGTATTCGTCCAGGGCATACATCCCCCTGTGACTGGGGAGGGTAGTGGTTCAGAGCATACATTACCCTATGAGTGGGGAAGGTAGTGGTGCAGGGCATACATCCCCCAATGAGTGGGGAGGGTAGTGGTGCAGGGCATACAGCACTGTATGAGTTGTGGGTAGTGGTACAGGGCATACCGCACTGTATGAGTTGTGGGTAGTGGTGCAGGGCATACATCCCCCTATGAGTTGGGAGGGTAGTGGTGCAGGGCATACATCCCCCTATGAGTGGGGAGGATAGTGGTGCAGGGCATACATCCCCCTATGAGTGGGGAGGGTAGTGGTTCAGGGGATACAACCCCCTATGAGTGGGGAGGGTAGTGGTACAGGGCATACATCCCCCTATGAGTGGGGAGGGTAGTGGTTCAGGGCATACATCCCCCTATGAGTGGGGAGGGTAGTGGTACAGGGCATACATCCCCCTATGAGTGGGGAGGGTAGTGGTGCAGGGCATACATCCCCCTATGAGTGGGGAGGGTACTGGTGCAGGGCATACATCCCCCTGTGAGTAGGGAGGGTAGTGGTGCTGGGCATTCATCCCCCTATGACTGTGGAGGGTAGTGGTGCAGGGCATACATCCCCCTATGACTGGGGAGGGTAGTGGTGCAGGGCATACATCCCCCTATGAGTGGGGAGGGGAGTGGTCCAGGGCATACATCACTGTATGAGTTGTGGGTAGCGGTGCAGGACATACAGCACTATATGAGTTGGGGCTAGTGGTGCAGGGCATACATCCCCCTATGACTGGGGAGGATAGTGGTTCAGGGGATATATCCCCCTATGAGTGGGGAGGGTAGTGGTGCAAGGCATACATCCCCCAATGAGTGGGGAGGGTAGTGGTGCAGGGCATACACCCCCCTATGAGTGGGGAGGGTATTCGTCCAGGGCATACATCCCCCTGTGACTGGGGAGGGTAGTGGTTCAGAGCATAGATTAACCTATGAGTGGGGAGGGTAGTGGTGCAGGGCATACACCCCCCAATGAGTGGGGAGGGTAGTGGTGCAGGGCATACAGCACTGTATGAGTTGTGGGTAGTGGTACAGGGCATACAGCACTGTATGAGTTGTGGGTAGTGGTGCAGGGCATACATCCCCCTATGAGTGGGGAGGATAGTGGTGCAGGGCATACATCCCCCTATGAGTGGGGAGGGTAGGGGTACATGGCATATATCCCCCTATGAGTGGGGAGGGTAGTGGTTCAGGGCATACATCCCCCTATGAGTGGGGAGGGTAGTGGTGCAGGGCATACATCCCCCTATGAGTGGGGAGGGTAGTGGTGCAGGCATACATCCCCCTGTGAGTGGGGAGGGTAGTGGTGCTGGGCATTCATCCCCCTATGACTGTGGAGGGTAGTGGTGCAGGGCATACATCCCCCTATGACTGGGGAGGGTAGTGGTGCAGGGCATACATCCCCCTATGAGTGGGGAGGGGAGTGGTGATGGGCACCCCCCCTAGGTGTGGTGACTGCTGGCAGTGGGGACCATGCTACCCCTGTGGTTTTGCTGTTGCTGGTGTAAGGGATTTGACCCCCCTTATGTGTGTGTAGCATTTCGCATGTTTGTGACATTTATTTGTGGGGTGTCTGACTGACCGTCTGCGTTGTGCTCGTTGCTCCGTCTCGTACACGTTGAGAATTGGTCGGTCTCGTAGCCGTGGATCGTGTTGTGGCGCGAATCGGACCTGATATGCAGCTTTCCTGGATGCTGTGACGTGCTGCTACTGGGGACCCGTCCGGTGCGTATGATTTGCGCATCGTACTTGTCCAGCCGGAAACTGTTGTGGGAACTGCTTCTGGGAGACTCAAATCGTCAATCGGAGGTACGGCTCATACAGGAAATGCTGCTGGAATCACAGCCTACGTGTCGGACGGAATTGTGTCAGTTATGTGCATCGTACTTCATTGCCCGGACGGACCGGCTCCTGGAACGTGTCGGTCGCAAGGTAAGGCTACGAACAGCTCTCGGAGGGCTGTCCGACCCGGATCGGAATCGACCCCTAAGAAGTAAGTTTACAGGTATTAAAAATAACCTTAAAACCACTTACCGCTTTACTTCTTCGTACCCGTGCTGCCCTTCTCCTCTTTCTCGCAAGCAATGCACATGCGCGGGCATGCGCACATGCACATTTTTACTGAAGCATTACCGATATGTTGAGGAAGAGGAGGAGGACAGCCCGGGGACGCCGCAGTTAAGAGGTAAGTGGTGTTAAGTTTATTTTTGATTCCTGGAAACTTACTTCTTAATAGGGAGGTGGAGACGGGCGGCGTAGCATAGCAGAGCTACACAGAGTTTGTTTGCAACTCCGTCGACCTCCACCTGGCCCTGCTATGCACACTGCACCCGGGGTTAGTAGAGATGTGCCCACTTTCATAGAAAAATGACTTTCCGATGCTGTAACCCTTGGAGCATTGCAAAGTTACCCACTCTTTGCACATCACAAATTACAACATAAAAAGTTAACAGACACATGACATGAACGTGCACTTAGCACATGCTTCGTACTTGATTCAATGATATCTGAAAATATTTCACTCAACATTACTATTAAAGAGTGCATTTATTTTAAAAATTAGAGGATATACTCACAAGTGTGTATTTAACAATGCTAATTAAGATGTTGTAATGATGTTTTAATGCATATAAAACGATCCTTGTTTAATAGATAATGTATTTACCTTGAAGTAGAAACCTAACTTTCCTAAACTTGTGCTATAGCGTATGAATAACATTTAGGGCCTCATGTAGGTAGCCAAATACCGGTCGGTAACGGCCGATTTTCGGTAAATATGCCGTTACCGACCGGTATTCAGACAAGTGAGATGTAGGAGTCCAAAAACGACTTTTCGGTAAATATGAGGCGGTAAATACCGAATCATATTTACCGAATTCTAAAATACCGAATCAGATTTACCGAATACATACTTAACGAATCGGTAAATATGAAGTGGTAAATATGAAGTGGTAAAAATTAAAATGACATGTAGGAGCACTCGGTAATTAAGAAATCCAAGAAAATCGGTAAATAAGAATCGGTAATTAACACGGATTGAAAGCAGGTGGTAACCATCAACAGTGCATATAAGCAATCCCAAAATGCAACAGCGTGGACAACATGGCCGCTATGTATGTCATTGCAAGGCGCCTACGTCTACAGGCAGCAGGACTGAGGGCTTGGCGACGGGAGGAACGCATCTACAGACAGCGCATCACACTATTCCAGCTGACTGATGCAGAGATACATGAGAGGTACAGGCTACACCCCGAAACCATCATGGACTTAATCAGGGACCTTCACCCACTCCTGGACCAGCCAATAAGAAGGGCGCACGCCATACCCCCACATGTGCAGGTGCTCTGCAGCCTACATCTGCTGGCATCCGGCAGTTATCAGGTGGTGATAGCTGCGGTGGGTGGTGTATCCCAGAGTTGCCTGTCACGTTTCCTCAGGAAGTTCCTGGATGCCATGATGCAGAGAATGCACCACTACATCAGCTTCCCCAACACACAGGCTGCACTGCAGAAAACAAAAACAGACTTTTATCACATGGCACAGTTCCCCCATGTCATCGGCTGTATTGATGGTACACACATCCCAATCTGTCCACCAGCTGACACAGAGCACATCTACAGGAACAGGAAGTCCACCCACTCCATCAATGTGCAGGTGATCTGTGATGCAGGGAACATCATCACAGATATTGTTGCAAAGTTTCCTGGGAGCACCCACGACTCGTACATCTTCCAGAATAGTGGGATCTACACACGACTGAGTGCCGGAGAATTTGGAGAGGGATACCTGCTAGGTGAGTAACAGTGACGCCCCTTGCAACCTGCAAATCATAGTGTAAAGAGGCATGTGACTGATGTTTCCCTTTTACTCATCTAGGCGACAGTGCATATGCATGCCGGTCATTCATCCTCACTCCCTACCTACACCCAGCAACCCAGAGTGAGAGACGATACAACGTGGCACACAAAACAACACGCAATGTGGTGGAGCGCACGTTTGGACTACTGAAGAGCAGGTTCCGCTGCCTCCACAAGAGCGGAGGCGCACGCCAGTACACACCCATCACCTGCTGCAAGATTATTGCCACTTGTGCAATGCTGCACAACCTTGCCACGAAAAAAGGTACAGATGTGGAACTAACATATTTTGAGGACAACGAGGATGAGTCAGGCTAGCCACAGGGCAACGCAGCTAGAGTGCCAACTGCAATCGATGGGAGAGAGAGACGGACAGAGATCACATGCAACTATTTCTGAGTAAGTAAGGGGACACAGCCAGTTGTGATTAGTCATGACGTAGTTTTAATGTGGCACCACGCCATGAACACATGAACAAGCCAATCTGGCAATATACCATCTATACAAGGAGTATGTCCAGGGTTACGTCACCCATTGGGAAGTGGCTAAGCAGGGCCACATCAATGTTTGCGCATACGCGCTGCAGTGGTGGATGGCACGGCCTGTGCATCCTCACTAGAGCCAACCCCAAGCCGCCTGCTGCTCCTGCGTCCTTCTGGGACGGGGGGTGTGATGCTGCTCCTGCTGCTGGTGTCGATGCTCTCCGCAGCATCCCCTGCAGCAGTTGTCGACGCCTGACTAGTTAATAGCACCCCTAGTGCACTTGTCACCTGCACCATCCCCCGAGACAGGTCGCTGCAGCAGTGTGTTAGGCCCTCCTGCATCGTCACAGAGCGCCGGCACAGTAGAGAAGTCGCAGTTGCCAGACGGTTGAGTG
The DNA here is from genome assembly GCF_964204655.1 of Triturus cristatus. Classification (NCBI taxonomy): domain Eukaryota; kingdom Metazoa; phylum Chordata; class Amphibia; order Caudata; family Salamandridae; genus Triturus; species Triturus cristatus. Next base: position 325,597,165 of record NC_140579.1, read on the forward strand.
CCCTGTTGGTAGTGTCCCTTCTCTGCCGTTCCCGGCGCCGTGCTTCGATGTCAGCATCTAATTTGCTGCACAACTGCTGGATTGACTGGGACATGTCCCGAATGCCCGCAGCCATGCCGCTGATGTTATTGTCCATGTTGACTAATGTAGTTTTCATCACCCGCATGTGCCTCTGGACTGACATGACTGCCTTTGTTTGCAGGCGCTGTTGTTTCAACATTTGGCCCTCGAGACCCAAGAAGACACCATGGCCGTCAATGGGTGCTGGTGGACTCTGGACACGCGACCTGCGGCGCCCTCTTGCTCCCGTCTGTGCTGCCTGTGAGGTGTGGGGCACAGTGGCATGGCTCCCTTCCTGGGGCCTGGTGAGTTCTTCAGGGCCCATGCTGTCGTCTGACGAGGTGTCTAAGGCTCGTAGCCTGGCTGCTGGATGCCTCCTCATTCCCACACCTGCAAGCGGAGATGTGGCCGGTGATTCAAACATGAGTGGCGATGCTGGCTCTGGGTGAGGTGATGCTGGCTCTGGGTGAGGTGATGCTGGCTCTGGCTGCGGCGAGGCTGCCTGTGTTGGTGGTGCGGCTGCCAGTGGGCCTGCTCCCTGGTCTGAACTTGTGCTGGCTAGAGGTGATATTTGTGGCCGGTGTGCCGTCTCTTCTGCAGCATGCCCTGTCCTGCATGATGTCACATCTGTGGACAGAAATACAACATTGGCTCAGTGTCCCCGAAGGGCTGCATTGAAAGCGTCACAATAAATCATTTCACATTCCAAAATGTCCTCTGTCTCCTTGTGCCTCGAGTGCGTGACATGCCTTGTTGCCCTGTAACATCTACGTCATGGTTGGTGTTTCCCTGACTACATCTCCCGGAATGCATTGCCTGTCTGCACTGACACGTGTGGACTGCAGTGTGATTCTCGTTTCACAATGGGGGATGTGGGATAGGGATAGGGGGTGCTACATTGCTGTGCTTTCGTCTTACCTTGTTGTGTGGCGGCTCTGGCAGAGCTGTCGGCGTCCCCAAGACCCACGACGCTCTCTTGCTCGATTGTGGCCCCCACCAGCTCCTCCAGTTCGGTGAGGGCAGGTGCCCTGTTGGTTCCACCTCCAGTCTGGCTGGCTTCCTTCTGGATGTCGCCCATCTTCCTCTTGGTTACAATCCTCAGGTCATACCAGCGCTTCTTTAGGACCTCTATGTCCCTGTGGGTCACTCCCACAGCATTCACCTGGGCCTGGATGGCCAGCCATATGTTGCGCTTTTCAGCCTCAGGCACTTGCAGGGATTGCCTTCCAAACAGCTTCTGGTGCTGCTTCACCACCTCCTCCACCAGCACCTGGAGTTCCTTGGGGCTAAATTTCAGCTTCCTCCTCCTTTCCCCTCCGTCTCTCTGTGTTCTCTGGCTGGACATGATGTTCGTTTTCCCGCTCGCACAGGCACCGGCTCCCTGCCTCTCCTCTGCACTCCAAGCCTCTCCAGGGTCGGCTAATTATGTACACCTGCCTGGGTGTGGCCACTTCCTGGTTGGGTGGGCTGTGGTTGCACGGGATTAGCTGTTTCGTCAAGTCATGTGATTTTATTTACCGATTCCGTACATACCGATTCGGTATTTTCCGATTCGGTAAATACCACCTCGGTATTTTCCGATTCGGTGAATTCCGATTCGTGATTACCGAATGTTACCGAATCGGTAACTGTTACCGAATTTTTACCTACATATAACTTACCGATTCTAATTTACCGATTCGGTACGGCTCGGTATTTAAGAAACGGTAAAATTTATTTACCTACATGAGGCCCTTAGTGACTTGAAACTGTGATTAAAACTATCCTCATATATGTAGAATGTAACATTACCTGAAACGATAAAGTGTTTGTAATGTGTGCACTAATGTTACACGTAAATGCATTTAAAAGAAGTGCTCAGCTATACTTACACTTGATTTATTTGAAAGATTTACTGTAGGCTACACATAGTATGAATTTAATAAGATGTACTAAAAACTTATATTCATTTGTGTTTTAGTGTGCACATGCATGTTAAAGGTGCACCATTGTATTAATGTTTAACTATTCCTAACAGTTTAGACCTGTGTTTCACCATGCTGCATTTCATAAAATACAGTTATTCATTTTTCTGCTAACACTACATTTCTTGCAGGTATTCACATGCATTGTTAGTTTAGAATAAATGTATTACTGTACTAGAGATAGGGAAAGGTGCCTGAGAAAATACCTTGAGGAGATACAGTGCGCTAAGTGAATGGACTATTTAACAAATGTTTCAATCTATGAGAGTCTGAGAAATAGATGTAATCCCATGTTTAATGGGAGATAATCCTTAGATGTAATAGTCTGCAACTTGGAAACTTGATAAGGACAATGGACCCCTGATGGTGTGATTAAGGGCGTGTTGCCTATGGGCTTTGGGTGTTGTACTGTTCCCCCTGGACCAATTTGAGAGAGATGCTTTGCAGACCCCAATGAGATTGCTTCCCGACTCCCTTCCTGACGCATGTCCTCTTCAGAACTTGCGAATTCCTTGCAGACACCTTCCCTGATACCCTACTACCTCAATGGACTTTATGAGGGTTAGACATCAATGCTTTCCATCGATTATTTTCTAAGTGTGACTTGGGGAAACACTTATTCCTGGCGCATAGAAGACTCTTGACCAAGCTTCTGAAATGCTTACGCTTCCTTATTGAATTTCCTCTTGTCCTGTCCCGACTTCCTTCATGGAAATTTCCTGATTTGTGAATCCTTTGTTCCCTAACCTTCCTCTGGTCTTAGATTATTTTTTGAGCATAGGATGTTGATACTTTTGTTCTGTATCGTAGTCACCAAATTGCTTGTATGTTTATTACTAGGTTGCTTCAATTTCTTCAGGTGGCTGGGATTTCCAGTTGTTATTGTGTACCTTTACAGCATGGTCTTATGAGTAGTATATTTGAACTTGATTATTATGTGTAATGCACCTTGTTGAACTTGACTATTGACTCCTGGTCCTCATTGTGTAGCCAAACGGGGTTCACTGTTAATTGAAATTTGATCGAATGCAATGACTAACTCCCATCACCTCTCAGCCGGGTTTAAAAGGTCCATCAGCTGACTAATGGTTTACAAGTGGGCCCATAAAACGCTGTATTGCCCTTTAGTGACTGTATGCATTCTTCTCAATTGAAAGAGAGCTCCAAGTATTGAAACAGAGTCCTCCACCTGAAGTTCCGCCTAGACCCTTAGCAGCAAAATTACTTCAATACAAATAAAGCGAGGTAGGATGGACATTAGAAGATGAAAGATTAAACAAAGTTCTTCTCTTCTTCAGTTACAGCCTGGCAGTGCAGCACCGCTGGTCCTCGTTCACAGCAGTAGAGTGGAAGGTGCATGATTTGGAGCAGAAGTATGCTATGACTTTTCCCTCCAGATTGAACATTATCCTTGATCAGAATAATTTTTCTTTACTGAATCTGAGATGGCCAGTGCGTGAATTCAACATAATACAGCAGGACACTCAGTCATTCCTGATCAATGGAAGCAGTAGAAGAGGAAGAGACATAAGCAGCAGAACCCCAGGGGGCAACAATTGGACCAAATTTGCTTCAACAACCACACAACAGCAAGTGCAGAAAGTTAAGGAAAATGCACTGGCAATTTCAGCAGCCTTCAGTCCATGGACTGTGGACAGTACACTCACTGTAGTGGACCCATTGATGAAGAGGGATGCAGCAGTTCCCCAATGAACTCCGAAGTTTGGAGCTTATCCAAGGTCACTATTTAAATAGTGGATGATATCCTTTGAATGGAAGCTTTGTGGATGAAGGGATTGTGTAGTGTGATGGGGGGGTCGAAGTGTTCACTGCACTGATCCAAAGTTCACAATTACTTCAGTTGCTGATATTTCAATTTTGTAGCCAGCTACATTGTACACTTCACTGAAATACTAGCAGTTATCAACACTTTTATTGCAGCGAGGGGTCCTGTGGAGTGGGAATCATATTGCTACCCTTTCTCTCCGAACCCATGGAAATCAACTGCGGAGTACCACAAGGATCGTCGCTCAGCTCCACGCTCTTCAACATCTACATGGCCCCCCTCTCCACCATCGTCAGACCGCACACACTCAGAATAGTATCCAACGCTGACAACACCCAGCTCATCCTTTCCCTCACCAAGGACCCCATCACCACCAGACTCAACTTCCAGGAAGGAATGAAAGAAGTTGCATCCTGGATGAGCAGCAGCTCCCTGTAGCTCAACTCGGAGAAGACAGAGGTCCTCATCCTCGGACCCGCCCCCTCTGCATGGTACAACACCTAGTGACCCACCGCGGCAGCCCTACCACCCCCAAAACCTCGGAATCGTACTCGACTCTTCCCTCTCCATGAACCAACAAGTCAACGCCGTCGACTCCAGCTGCTTCAACACCGTCTGCATCCTCAGAAAGACCTTCAAATGGATATCCCCGAATCAAGGAAGACCGTCACCCATGCACACTCATAACCAGCAGACTGGACTATGGAAACACCCGATACGCCGGGATCAACAAGTCTCTGCTCCACAAACTCCAGACCATACAGAACACCGCAGCCAGACTTGTCCTCTGCATCCCTCGACACGAACACATCACCCAACACATGCGGAACCTCCACTGGCTCCCTGTTAACCTTTAAAAAACTCACTTCCGCCTACAAATGCCTCCACAACACCGGACCCCAATACCTCAACGAGAGAATCTCCTTCCAAGTAACCAAGAAAAACCTCCGATCCACTGACCTTGCCCTCGCCGAAACCCCGTGCATCCGCAGAGCCAGAACAGGTGGAAGAGCCTTCTCCTACATCACAGCCAAGACCTGGAATGAGCTCCTGATCAACATCTTCAGGAACACACTCAAGACCTGGCTCTTCGAATGAACGGAGCTATTTCTCAGCACGGACAAACACCATGCACTGAAAATTACAGTGAATGCCATTTTTCTAACGCACTCCACATAGCGTGGCAGAGGCTTTTTTTGCACTTCGCAGAATTCCACGTAGCGGAACTCAGCAAACTCTGCCCAGGCTTAGTATGGATTCACAGTTGGGGTTGTTAAATGTTGTTTTGGCTCAGGCAGCTTATAAAAGTCACAGTATTAGCAATTGTTGTTAGTATTAAAAGGCGTTTGACAGCACATATGTTGTTGCCCACACCAACTATAATTTCCTGAACTGTGTTTATTTAAAGGAGCCCCGAGCAGGAGATCCTATTGAACATTCCTTAGTCCAGTGCTGCAAGATGTATATGAAAACAGAGGGATTCTCAATTATTAATTGGAATGTATAAGTTCTGCTCACACATCACTAGCAGGCTGGACAAGCTGTTTATTTACCAAGTATTTCCCTGATGAGCTTGATCCCTAGGAGGCGGGTTTGGAACGCCATGGTTTGTTCACTGCTCCTGGAGGTTAATGCAGCAGGCACTGGAAGGCTTCTAGAGAAGAGGGAGATAGAGAGGGAAGAGGGAGGAGGTAGACAGAGAGTGTTCAGAGATTGTGAAAAAGAGAAGGCAGAGGGCGAGAGATCAATGGAAGGATGGATAAAAAGAGAGAGATTGTGCAAGGAGCTGAAGGGAGTAGGGCTGGTTTGAGGATTTTTGCTAGTGCTGCTTTTGGTTCCTATGTCTAGCCTTGATCAGAGGCATGGAGTCCACTTTGTGTTTCTTCAAAAAACACAGCTCACTAAGTCAGAATGATATGGAAGGGCCAGATTTATCTCACTTCCTACTTGACATATGCTAGGGCCCTAGTGCTCTGGATACATCCCGTAGTACCTTATATAATTAAGATGCACAAATAGATTCAGACTGGTTTTATGTGTGTGGGGGAGTCAGATGGATGTCAAAAATATGCATTTACAGGACTTATATTTGCCTTACTCTGGTCAACCACTATTTCCTGACAGGCTGCTGCTGGCAATACTCCTTTATTTAGTTTACTTATTTATTTAAGGGTTTTTGCAAACTGCATCAATCATCACCTGGAGGATATCACAGCGCTGATATGGTAAACTGTCATTTGTAGAGGCATTAGATGGCACATAAGCCTCATCTCTATGTTCTAAACAACTGAGTTTTTAATTTCTTCCTGAATCCAAAATGTTCTCGGTAAGACACAGATCCAAAGGTAGCTTACTCCACTGAACAGCCACTAGATGAGAAAAGGAGCAGCTTCCAGCTCTTTTGTTATCCACATTGATTTGGCCAATGCAAGATTGTGAAATCTCAGGACATAAGTAGTAGAATAGAATTCCAATCTGGTTTGTAGGGTTACTGGGCCTATTTTATACAGTTCTTTGTGCGCATGACAAAGTATTTTGAATTTGGCTGTTTGGCTCATGGGCAACCAATGTTGCCTCACTAGACATGAAGATCCAGAACTATATCTATCTTTGTCACATGTCAGTTTGGCTGTTGCTTTTTGCATTACTTATAGTTGGGTGAAAAGATAATATGTCAATGCCCACATACATAGCATTATCATAATCCAGCCTACTAGTTATGAGGGCCTGGATATTTAAAAAGTCTCCTTAGTAATTCTAAAGTGGCAAAACATTCGCCACAGGTAGCCTTAACTTAATCTTGCGTAGATAAGGAGTTATCAGTTCAGAGTCCCAGATTTTTTACTTATTTCTTTGGCTCTGGTGCGGCTCCCAGCAAACTTGGCCACCATGAGGAATCCCAAGTCAGTTTTGCCCCTGCGTAAAATAGAATCTCCAATTTTTTTGCATTCAATTTGAGGCAGTGACCGATAAGTAGTTTACCAGCTTATTTCTGATATCTTCATGTCCTTCACCTGTTGATATCACCAGCTGTGTGTCATCCGCATAAGAATAAATATCAAAACCCCATTTCTTCACAATCTTTGCAAGGGAAAACACATAAATATTAAAAAGAGTCAGGCTTAAAGAGGAGCCTTTAATGAACCTCTGCTAAAAACAGGTAATTCTAACTGGTTCATGAATCATGAGAAGGATAGGTCTCAGCCTCCCTCACCCTCCAGTGACATGGAGAAAGCATTTAACTCACTTAATTGTCAATGTCTGTTCCATGTACTCCAACGTTTGGAATTTACTGACGAGTTTCTGGTATTGGTATGAATTTTTATATATGTCCCCCAATGCAAGAATTAAAACAGACAGAGTAATATTTACTCAGGTGCCCATGCTTAGAGTTAGTTATGGGGCAGGGGTGCCCCCTTTTGTTCCCTGTAGGAACCTTGGTATGTCACATACTTAAGGAGAGGGTAGGAATGGTCTGATTATGCATTGTCATGCTAACATTATCCTATTATATGCAGACAATGTTACATTAGAGTTATGGGATGTGTGCTCTGGATGGCCCATGGCTCTATAGAAACTGGAAGAATTTGGTGCTATTTCTGTGCTCCAATAGAAAGTTACTACGTCATTGATACATGCTCTCACACAACTCAATGCTTTCAATCTTATTTCATGGGCTAGAGTTGATGTCCCATGATTTAAAATATTTTGGAGTAATCAAATTTAAAACATAAGCAGATGGGATGAATGGAAATTTACAAAAAGCTTTGGTGTCTTTCCAAGAATTGATGGAGCTTTGGATGAAGTTGCCTATTTCCGCATTGGGAATGGTGGCTTTGATCAAGATGGTGATCCTGCCTCACATGCTTTATTACTGTTCCAGAACCACCAAGTTTTTGCAAGACATGAACTCAGAAGTGATAGATCTTAGGTAAAGCTCCAAGAGTCGCAGAGTGGACTGTCCAAACTGTACCTACAATTGACTGAAGGTGGATTTGAGGTCCCTGAATCTGAATCTTATTACATAGAAGTAAAACTGCGATGGTCGGTGTACTATTTACACCAATCAAGCTTTACTGAATCTGGGTATATATTGTCTGCTCTGGGAGGTGTGCCAATACCTAACCCTCTTTTGGGGTGGAAGCGATGCCCGAACAGAGTGTCTCTTCTTTTTGGACCTGCGAGGCACTATTAGCATAGATAACTACAGAAGATTAAGCAGAGTATCCTATATACCCTAGAGATTCAACTCAGGTCATTATCAGAGTTCGTTTGAATTAAGGAAATGGCAGTTCAGCCTCTTTGGATCAGAGCTGAAAACACCCCAGTGGGACACATCTTTAATTCTGGTTCCCTCATGTTCTTTGCTGAAATCAGGGAGGAGTTTGAGATGCCTTCTGGACAATTCACGGTACCTGCAGCACCTTGTAGAGAAGCAATGGCTCCAAGGGGGTGAGATCCTACAATTCTGGAACTGACCACTCATTTACAATACTACTGACATGACAAGGAGAGAGGTGTGCGCTTTATAATCTGTATAAGTGCCTGAGAATAAAGCATTGTGTGGATCTGAATGGTCTTAAAGGAAGATGGGAGACAGACTTAGGTGAGGATTTGTCTAAAATGGATTGGATGGACATTTACACAAGGTGTTTGCGAAATTACTAACTAAAACATATTCAATTATTATTTTTGCATCTGGAGTATCTTACCCTATTTAGATTCTGTGAATTAATTCAAACAATTCCCAGTGATTGACTTAGGTGCAGCATAACTGAGGTAACATTTTATCACATGATATGGGCTTGTTCTCAAGCAAATATTTCTTGATTGGAACACTGATTAGATGAGGAGTAGGAGGTAGTGTCTGGGTAAACAATTCTGGAATTTATACCAAGACTCAAAGCCAATAAGGTCATCAGTCGCATTACTGATTTAGCTTTGGCAGTGCTAGGAGGGCCAGGTGAGTCCGATGGAAAGTGCTCCACCCCCTTCAGTTTCCACGTGGTGACTGAAACTACATAGGTGGGTGCAGGCATAAGAAGCCTGCCATGAGACATCTCAATTACAAAGCCGGGAGAACTGTAGATATATCTAACTGACACTTAATATTGTTGATGCTACACCCAAAGTCTAATGATAAACCCCTGTAGGAAAGGGCCCTTTTTGTATAGTCACTCCCCCACACACACTTTTTGCTTCAATGCTGATAGCTATGACTCAAAAGATGCACTGCAGCCTGCTCCCCAGGTACCAGTGCCAGAGCTCTCTACCTAAAACTGTTGTGTGTAAATTGCCATCCCCAATTGACAGGAACTTTACTACCCTTATAAGTTCCTAGTATATGGAACCAGTGGTACCAAGGGCATGGGTGGTAAAGTGGTCCCGAGGGCTTGCAGCACTGTTTGTGCCACCCTTAGTGACCCAAGTAAACTACTCACAGCAGTCATGCAGGAACAGTATAAACTGCTCTAATTTAACCTTGCCCTCACCATGTGCAGCAAAGTCAATGTACTGCTTTTATTAAATGTCAGTCACACCTCAGGAATGCCTCCTCAAGCCCAGGAGGCAGGGGACATTCTATTAAAGCTGTGAGCATGTAAGTGAAAGCTTGTTGTGTCCCAATAGTGGCCTTTACCATTAAAGGACACTATAAGTGATAGACGGTCCATAGAATAACATGGGCTGACACCCCGGAAAACCTGAGGTTGACAGCTTCATTATGGTACCACCAAATATGTTGTGATTGGTATCAAACAACGTGCCTTCTCACCCCTGACATGAATCTTGGGTTGATAGCGATGTGGCATGCACACAGGTGGCTACCTTAGAGGTTCACCCCTGTTACCCCAGCTTCTCTGTACTCTGGCTGACAGCCTGTGCTTGCTGCTTCCAAGACAGGATTCTGACCTCCTGCCAGGCAGTGTGATCCCTTCCTGTAATCAGAAACAAAGGCTTGAGGAGGAAGGAGGTCACTCCTCCACCCTCCCGGGAAGGATAGAGCTTCACTGCCTTTGATATGCATAAAGGCTGAATCACAGAGGAGAAAACAGCCCTCCCTCTGCCTCAGGCACATTTGCACAGGGGGAGGTGGAAAATTAGGTATGCATGAGGTGTGCACCCCAGGAGGTTAGCCACACCTCTAGTTTGGACTGCCTGGTCTGTACAGCTAAGGAAGACCTGCCATTTTTAAAAGTGGTAGAAATAGTAAATTCTGGATAGAAAAGGTATCCTACACCCCTGGATGTGGTCAACTCAGGGGCGGATTAGCCACTGGGGCAAGCAGCCCATTGGCCATTTGCACCCACCCCTTAATGTTCCTACATCTAGGATTTAAGGGCTACCCCTTACACCAGACCGCAGTTCTGTACAACCTGCATCTAGGAGGACAAAGAAGGGACCCATGTCTGCGACAACCAGACTTGCACAGAGCAAAAGAGGGTAACTCTGTCCTGTGACAATGCTCCCGGAACTGCCCGATCAAGACTTATCTTTTGCTAACTCTTGATTCCCCCAGACAGAGGGATCCACAAGTCCTCTGCAAACTGCAGGTAAAACACATCTCCAGATCTGAAGATTCACTGGCCATCAGACCCTCTGAGGGATCATCCAAATCCAGATGGTCTACTATAGACCTGCCTTCCACGAAGTTAAAGGCAGCTATTGTGTTCCTTGGGACCACCAGATGGCGAAGTACCTTTTGCCAAGGCTTGTTTTGGGCACCAGTCCAACAACCGATCCCTGCACTTGAGGCTGCACCTAGAGGGAACTCCTTCTGACCTTCGACCGACATCAGCAACCACCCTGTTGTTGTGTTTTAGGATCCTGTTCCCCGCAGCACTGTGTATGTGGTAAAAACATCTCTCCCGTGGCTCCCATTCAGCACCAGAGACAGCCAGGACAAATCTGCACCCGGGCTCCACAGGCTAGGTAAAATTGTACTGACAGTCTAGGCCTGGTCCTGGGACCTGCATCATGTTTAACCTGCAAGGGTTCCACGCAACTTGACCTGCAAGTGACCGATTGTCACTAGTGTTTTTTCCCATTGACCACAACAATAAAGTCTCACTATATTCTTTTGCACTGATTTTATATTGCTTCTAAATTCTATACCTCTGGTTATATATATGCTATTCTTTTCATTGTTGTGTCTAAAATAAGATAAAAATACACTTTTGGCCCGATTCACAGAACTAACTTAAGACAAAATCATGAACTTACTACCATTTTGGTATTCACAGAAGGCACTTGATTTGAATACCAAAATGAGTAAGTGCCTTCTGTGAATACCAAAATGGTAGTAAGTTTAGGATTTTGTCTTAAGTTAGTTCTGTGAATCAGGCCCATAATTTTTATAAATTTTTGTTGGATTTCTCTTGAGTCGTGTCAATTACTTATCATCCATTTTGGTACTCTGAAATGCTTAACACATATTCCTCTAGTAAATATTGACTGCTCTTTGCCACACTACCAGGACTGAGCTAAGGATTTATTATTGTGAAACCAAGAACTATCTTTAGGGTCTGTGAGAGAATTGCATGGTGAAGCCTAACCAGCTTCACCACATAATACTCCACCTTCCTACAACCTTGCAAACTGATGTAATTATTTTTGATACACAGGTTTAGAGGAGATATTGTGGTAAATTTTCTTTCTTCTAGAGCACAGTGCTCCGATTCAGAGACTGGTTCTGCTGATATATAATATTTTATTTATGTAACATTGTGTAAAGTCTCAAGGCATTTTCAGTAATTTGATGGCCTTGTTTTTGTGTACAAGCATTGTATGCTCTCTGTTATTTGCCGTGAATTCCCATGTACTCAGGTATGCATGTAATACCCAAAAATAACAAATGTTGTGTCTATTGGACGATGCTTTTTGTGGACACACACGTGTTAAGATAAAAAACAAAAGAAAATACATTTTTTTAAAGTAGCCTGCTTGTGTAATAAATAAGCTGAGAACGGAACCCTTACGCCACCACTGTGAATCAAATGGCAAGCATGCACCGATCGGGGCACATTCCCTCAGGTGTTAATTCGAGGCTGATGAATCTGCTCATCGGCAGTGCCACCTAAGATTGATAGGATGCTTGTAGAGAACTAAAGCAAAGAACTGCCAGATGTGAGGTTTTATCGCTATAGCTTGCAAACTGTCATCTGGAATGATGAGAGGCAGGTGATGGGAAACACCATAGTCACTGACACAGTACCACAAAAATGCGTCCACTGTGAGGTCTTGCATGACCAATCAATCTGGATATCTGTGCCAGCATAGCAGATGCATGAGCAATGGGTCCCGTGTGCTTTGAGGCCTGGAGAGGAGTGAGCAGCACTCACATATTATGTTGTAATCAGGGAAAGTCAGATTATCCCTTAATGTGAGGCAAACACATCAGCTTCAGTCTAGTAAAATCACCAATTCACATAGGACAACACAAGAAAAAGAGTGAGGTATTTCCTGGTACAGGGAACATTTTCAGTCCAAGGATATCGGGGCAGAGAGGATGTAAAAGAGAGAAAGGGATTAAATAATCCAGAGAAAAATGACAGGGTCGCACTGAGTGTGATACAGGGAAGTCACTTTCTAACGCAGCTAAGGGTATTCCTCTCTCATACATGAAAAAAACACATAACAGTCAACTTTTCCAATTACAAGAATAACCCAGTAACAGACAGCTCTCATTGGTTCCTGATCCACTACTTGGTGTGTAAATAACTGCAGACAGCCGACATTTGCTCATTTTAGAAAACCAACAGAGTGAACCTCTCCTTGTCTAATAAATGGCTAACTAAATTCTAACCACTTTCATCATAGTGTGCGTCCTTTCCCTGAAATTGTCTTCCCTCTCGACCAAAGTTTTCAATGGCTGACAGAAAAAGAAGCTACTTTATAGAAATGTCAAATTCACACCAAGAACACATAGAACTACTGCCAAATGAACTTTGATGAAGCAAGCACATTTTGGACCAATTTTTGGCAAGAGTGACTGCTTTCAGAAAGCATATGCACAACATTACAAAGGAATTAGAGGCATACCTTAGTGAACAAGATGAAACAGAATAAGACTGATGTTGACTCACCAAAGCTAGTATCCAATCTTTCAAATGAAGAACGTGCTCATCAAGCTGGGCAATCAGAACAGGGAATTAGATCGCTTCATTTTTATTCTTTGCGAGGTAGCTGAGGGAGATGAGGGCTGATACTAACTGGAGAAGATGAAGATTATGCTGAAGTAAATTATTCATAATGGATAAATAACTACTAGACCATGTTCAAATTTGAAACAATATAATACTCTTTCACTAAAATCTATCATAAAAATATTCAGATGCAAGTTTCTAATGAGGTTATAGAGAGCCACATACATAATGTACATTTTTGGTGGCAAATTCACATACACCAGGACCTTCAACAGAGATGAACAGTGTTTGCAACCCAAGCTGAAGCTACCAGTACATAATGATAGTCTTTTTTGATCCAGTAAAAATAAGGATATCTCACAGTCACAAAAGCACCTGTAATTGTTTGTTGGGACCTGGAAATCTCTTTTTCCTTGGGTGTCTTTTAATTTTTATTAAGACTTTGCGGTCCATTTGTCTTACTTACATGCACTGATTTTCTCATTTTGTGGTGCAGAAGTTTGAATCCCAGAAGATCAATCCATATGAAAGAAAATACTCACACCATGACTGAAAATAAAGGTTGCTTTCTTCAGTGTTAAGGTTCTCTGAGAGAGTACTGAGACAGAAAATGCCATACTGTGCATCTTCTTGTGAAGATGCACGTGTATGATCGAGAAAATCTGAGTATGAATGAAACGTGTTTTATGGATTTTCCTTCTCACAGCCAAAGGTAATACATTGGCATGGACAAGCTGGCTCACAATTCAGGGTTTCTATCCACACACACACAACATATAATAAGTAGGTGGTGGCTATTATCACTTACATTCCATGTTCACCTACGGGCAAGACCTACTGTATACATTAATATCACTACTAGAGACAATCCTGATTTATGAAGGCAGTTCTTTGAAGAGGTTGTGCACCTGGTTATCATTATTTGTAGGACTGAACCTCTGGTCATATCACGTTCACATATCTGCCTCAAACACGTGCTGTGTTATATATTTATTTAGAATGCATGCTGGCATTTTATTGTGACAGGAAGATACATACTCTGTTGAAGAGGCTAATTGCTCCTTCTTTGGTGAAAATTGGTTCAGGTAACGTACATGTAAGAAATTGGGTTACTGGTTGAGGTGGGTATACCCTACTCAAGTAGGGGCTAAGATCTTTGTCAGCGTGAAGTCACAAGCAAACCCTAAATTAACCTTTGCTCAATCCTCGAGTAGCTTAGCACAGAGCAGTCAGGCATAACTCATAGGCAATGTATAAAGTATTTGTTCAACATTTCAAACAGTGCCAAAGTGAAAACACACCACAAAAAGGATCTCACACCAGATTAGAATAATAGAGTACATTTTAATAAATAAGACAAGACCAAAATAACAAAAATCCAATCAGTAGAACTGGAGATATGCAGGTTTCAAGATTTAAGTGAAAACAGTGCCAAAAAGTACAAAGCTCCAACTGTGGATATCTGGTCGGGCTGGCCAGGACAACAATACATGTTCAGGTCGACTGTGATGGGGTGTGGGCCAGCTACAGGGACACAATTAGGCTCACTGAACAAGAGTAAATTAAAAACTGCCTGCAGAGCGACGCAAGGTACCACACCGAGGATGCATTGTGCAGCTGATGCAATGATCCAACTCCAGGGAGCTGCAAGGTGGCGATGCAAGGACCTGCTTCATCATTGAAGTGATGCGAAGTCCTGTGTCGAAGATGTGTCGTGCACTTGCTGGTTCCAAAGAGCCTGCGGTGCTTGTGATGCAAAGTCCTGCATTGTCGATGAGGCTCCTGTCGATGAGAGGTTTGCGATGCAAAGGACTGCATCAGGAATGCATCGCACAGTGGCAGTTCTGATGTGGGCTGCGAGTTCGATTGAGAGTCCTTGCGCTTGAAAAATCCACCCAGCAGTGGTGATGCGTTGGTTCTGCTCGGGGTTGTGCTGTGAAGTAGAGGAGATTCATTGGTTCTGCTGAATCCACAGATGGGCTGGTAGAGCGCTCTCAGGTCCGCTTCCATATGTCTAGAACTAGGATGGCACCACTGGGCATGGTAGAATTCACAGTTGCAGAGTACAGGTGCTGGTTGCAAGAGGCGAGGAGTTGGAGTCATTCTGGTGGTCCTGGGTTCAAGTTACTGGTCCAATCCTTCTCTCCAGGCAAGAGGGCAGCAGGTCAGCACAGCAGTCAGTAGTCCTCCAGGGCAGCAGTCCAGCAGAGTGGCAGTCCTTTCAGTAGCACAGCAGTCCTTCTTCCTGGTAGGGTCTTCCACAGGTCTGGAACCGTACTGAAGAGTTGATATCGGAGTTCCAATACCATTGAAGTGGGAAAAGGTTCTAGAGTTTTCCCTTTGAAGTATACAGGTTTACTGCCTCCCCTTCCCCGTTCCACACTAACTACAGGGGATGTGCAATCTGTTGTGTGAAGGCAGGACATAGCCTTTTCAGGTGTAAGTAGGGCTGGCCCTAACTCCGCCCTCCTATCCTGACAATGATGGCCCATCCAGGCACACCTAAGCCCTCTGTTTTGTGTGTCTGTCTAGGAGGAATACACAAAGACCAACTACAAATTAAACCCAGTTATGTGACCCAGAGGCAGGCTGTGGGCACTAAATGGCTTAGGCAGGAAAATGACAAATTTTTAAAAGTGACATTTTCCAAACTGTAACCAAAAATCCAACTTCAACATAAAAGAGGATTTTTTTATTACAATTTCAAAGACACAAAAAATAAGCTGTTAACTTGTTCCCATTTGGAAGTATCAGCTTAATAAATGTAATAAGGTAACTCCAATGTTATCCTATGAGAGAAGCAGGCCTTGCAGTTGTGAAAAACGAATTCAAGAGTATTTCACTACCATGACATGTATAACGGAATAATACATGTCCTATTGTTTAAATACATTGTACCCTGCTCTGGGGCTGTTTCGGGCATGGTCTAGGGATGACTTATATGTATTAAAAGGCTGCTTTGAGCCTAGCAAAAGGTTTATTTTGCCAGGTTGAAATAACAGTTTGAAACTGCACCCACAGACTGCAATGGCAGGCCAGAGACAGGTTTGCAAGGCTACTTAAATAGGTGTTACAACAAATGATGCAGGCCCACTAGTAGTTTTTAATTTAAAATCCCTTGGTACATGTAGCACCACTTTACTAAGGACTTATCAGTAAATTAGTTATGCCAATTGGATATAAGGCAATCTTACCAAGTGTTGAGGAGTGAGCACACACAATTTACTTCTGGTTGGCAGTGGAAAGTACAGAAACCCAAAGCCAACAAAAACGAGATCAGAAAAATAAAGAGGAGTAAGTCTAAAGGTTTAGGGGAAGATCACCCTAAGTCTGACAGGTCTAACATCCACCCGCCAGCTTAGAGTGGGGAGAAGTACCTAACCTCTTGGATGTTCTCATCACTAAGGCAGAAGAACCTGGTTGTACCATCAGCATTGGTGTGGTCTGACCTAAGATGGTGTTCCACTGTAAAGTAAATTCCCTGTAGGGAGATGAACCACCTCAACAGTGTAGGATTTTCACCCCTCATTTGCAAGTGCGATCTGAGGTGTCTGTGGTCTGTATGAACCCAGAAGTGAGTACCAAACAGGTATGATCTCAGCTTCTTCAGTGCCCAGACCATAGTAAATGCCTCCCTTTCAATCACTCCATTTCTGTTCCCAGGGAAGTAAATTCCTACTAAAGATGGCTATGGTTTGGTCTAGGCCATCCTCGTTTAACTGTGCTAAGAGACTCCCTGTGCCATGCTCTGAAGCGTACACCTGCACAATACTCTCATTACAGAAGTCAAGAACCTTGACTACCAGTGTTGTACAGATGTCTTCCATAAGGGTGAGAAAGGCCTGCTGTCAGGCCTCTGTCAATATCACCTTTCTCAACTCAACTGCTTGTTAGAAGTCAACTCTCTAAAGGGGGCAACAATGGTGCCCTGTCCCTTAACAAACCTCCTATAGTATCTTGTGAGGCCCAAGTAGGATCTCACCTCAGTCTGTGTTTTAGGGAGTGGCCAGGCCATGATAGTTTCAATCTTGGCCTGGAGGGGCTGCATCTAGCCTTAGCCTACCATGTGGCCCAGATACTCCCCAGACCCTGCCCTATCTGTCACTTACTGGCCTTGATAGGCAGACCCACCCGCTACTGGTCCTAATGCACCTTCTGGAGGTGGTACAGGTGTTCTTCCTAGCTAGAGCTGAAGACAGCTACGTCATCTACAAAGGCTGCACAGAATACCTCCATCCAGTTAATACCCTGTTGACGAATTGCCCAAAATTGACAGGGACATTCTATGAGCCAAAGAGCATTACCCCAAACTGGAGGTGGCCCTCTGGGGTGGTGAATGCAAACTTCTCTTGTGCCCCCTCAGTCAGAGTAATCTGCCAGTACCCTGATGTAAGCCTTGGGCTAATTCTGATGGTCGTTTTTCACTATTGATTGTAATGATATTAAAGAAAACATTGCAAGCAGCAAGGTTACAACTATGCAGTCTTCCATACCTTGCAAAACTACCCAAATTTAAAAACATAGGCCACTTCTTTTGCTTTCTAATTCACAAATAGGAGCCACTTTTATTTTTGAGCCTGGATGTAGAAATTAGGTTGTTGGTTGAGGAGAGTGTGAGCTCTTCTCAAGCAACAGCCACAATCCCTATCTGGGTAAACCACTAAAGTCACTAAATTAACCTGTGCTTATCTTTCTGGTAGCTTGGTTCCAAAGCAGTCAGGCTTAACTTAGAAGCAATGTGTAAAGTATTTCTGCAGCAGGTAAACAGTAATTAAATTATAACACAAAAGAAGAAAAATCCCACACCAATTTAGAAAAACAAGGTAAATGTGAATACATTATTTGATATTATAACAACATATATCCAATCAGGAGATATGAAATTTTAAAGATTTAGGTAAAAATAGTGCTTAAAAGCACAAAGTGTCAACTGTGTTTATCTGGTCATGCCAAATCAGGACAAAGTCACGAATTCAGGTCGACTGCGGTGGCATGTGTGTTAGATACAGGCCACACACAACAGAAAAGTTTTAATTCAGTCCGCTCAGTAAAGAGGGAGCGACATGACCGATCTTAACTGAATACACACTGCATCGTAATACTACTAATTTAACTGCAGCAGAAATGCGTACACTATATGGAGATTTGGTGAAAATATACAGATATTTTACACAGTTCATAATGAGGACACTTACAGTAAAGACTGTGCGGACTGCTCAAGCTGCACAGCCACAATTTGCTACTACTGGTATCAGCCTGCAAACACTAAATGCTGCTATGGGAAAGATTACCATCAGTCGGGAACATATTTTGTTCTGGATAGCTCTAAAAACAAGCCAGCTTGAAGCAGTATTTCCCCATGCAGGCCCACATGAAAAACACAGAATACTGACTATTTGCTCGCCAATGGGGATGGCTATGCCAGTGGAGGACTGTGCAACTTGGTGTACAGTCTTCGCTGGTCTTTATGCCAGATCACATGGTACCCCTTTCTCTGGTTGTTTTACTTGAGGTATTGAAGCAGCCACAGAATTATTATGGGGTAGCACCTGTCCTGGACTTAGGGATGAAATCAATGGACAATTTTGTTGCGGTATCAGCCATTATGTTAAGCAACATAAAAGGGGAGGTAGCTGCATTGCATATATGCCAACGCCTGAGGGATCTCACTACTGCAAAGCAGGAGGAGGAATTACCAAAAATTATCGAAGAAACATATGATCCACTAGGTAGAGATAATTTGGGTGCTGGACCTGGGAAACCACAATTGAAGAGTAATTCTGAAAATAATAACTGTAAGCAAGCACCCGATTCTTCAACAAAGAAGAAGTAGGATAATAAACCAAAATATTAGGACAAGCAAAGATCACAGAGTGGTTCTCCTCAGCAGGAAGCTACTGAAAAAAGATCGAATCTCAGAAACTGAGATAACATTAGGAAGCGTGGCAGGTATCAGGATACTGATACAAGTTCCTCTTGTTCCTTTCAGGTGTCATCCAAATTCGGAGAGAAGTGGATGGTCAAAGCGCAGATCGGAAGAGCATGTGAAGCCGAAGAAGGAATCATAATGCTCCTCCGACTACATTATTAATAAAGAAGAAAAATCAAAGACTCCTAAACCTCAAATTCAAAATATAATGGTCGCCAGACATTAAATTAGGTATGCCCAGAATACTGAGGACTCTGCTTCTGAACGGGGAGTGGGCAGAAATGATGCTGAACTGTGCAGCAGAATTCACAAAAACCTTACCAAACCTGTTGGATTATCTGGCAGCAGTAGCGCTGAGTGAACATATCACAGTGGAAGCACCGGATACTAGGGTAAGTGTTTCCAATTGTTTATACACAATTAAACACCATTTGGAGGGTCACATACCCAGAAACACAGAGGCTGTCTTTTGGGAGAACTTGACATATGGTTAGGATATCCTTTTGACTGAAAAAGACTGACCACCTGATTTCATAATGGAATGCCCAAATGCAGTAGTGGCTCCTGGAGGGAGTGCTGCGGGCGGTGAGGCGGGGCGGGGCGGGAGAGGGGCAGGGTGGGGAGTAGTAAACTCCGGCATACGGCCGATCGCAGTCAAAGGTAAAGAAATAAAGAAATAAAACAAGTTAATTGCGCACGGTGCAATGTCAAATGCGTTGCGGCGAGCGCAATTTAATTTGTTTTATTTATTTATTTATTTACCTAACTCCGCCCCGCCTCACTGCCCCACAGCACTCCCTCCAGGAGCCGCTACTGCCCAAATAGGGGAACAGTAAACCTACCTGCTTTTTCCGACCTCCTTCCAGAATCAGTGAAAAATTCTTATGCCAAGGAGTGGAATCAATTGGGTTCAGATGATGAGTCACCTCATCACGAGATCCCGTTGAAATCAACTCCTCAACCCCAAAGACAATACCCAATAAAAATGAAGCTAAAAGGCAAGTTAGGGAAATGCTAGAATAACTTGAATACCAAGGTGTAATAGAAAATTGCACCTCTTTAATAAATAATCCCTTGTTTCCCATAATGAAACCAGACAACTCATACCATTCAGCATTAGACTGCAGACATTTAAACACATCTAATCTCACATTCGCAGTACAAAATTCACACAGTGCTGCACTAATGAATAACACAGTTATTAAAGACTTGCGAGTCTTCATCTGGACATAGACAATTGGCACACTACATTTCAACCAGGGTCTGGTGTTTAGCTCTCTGGCTTACAAAGAAGCCATGGGAAGTTTGTGTGTGACCTTGCATGCTCTTTCACCTATCATTCTGAGGGAAATTTGGTGGTTGAGATGAAAAACCGTTACGTAAAGCAGTCTTTAACAGCAAGGGTACTAGGCTCAGTTCTCAGTTGGGTCCATCACCTATATGCGGTCCAGAGGGCACTTCATAACATGCCAAGAACATCTCTTGTTGGCTGCAGTCCAAAAATCCTATTTGGGGTAAGCACGTGGGTCCCAGAACTTGATAATGTCGGTACAGTGGCGGCAGACACACCATTTGACATCAATGAACGTTTGGCTGTTTTACAGGAAAAAAATGAATTCCGGGACGAACATAGCAACATCCTAGTAAAACGCATCACCACTGGGGAAGTGAATGCTGTTCTGGCAACACCCCACTGGGTCCCAAATATAGGGGATATGGTCAGGGAGAAAATTGTGGACAAAAAAGAGTTTAGGCCATCCTACAGAGTCTGTACCTGTCTTGGCTGTTGAAGGTACTGGAGCTGTACTTCTTCCGCCCCTTGCCGGTAGACGAGATAAATGGTTTGTGTCCATTGATCAGATCATACCACATTATGTGGCCGATTCTCAACAGTAAGCCACGTGGGCTCATGGGTAGCCACCGCTCTCCTCTCTCTAGCACTCAGGAGGTTCAGATGGTCGCTTCCATAACTAAAGACGATTCCTCTCTCCAACAAGAAGCAGTAAACAACAATGAATTAAGTATTTCTTCTTTATGTTGCAACAGCTAAAACTGTACAATCAACTATTTGGGGAGAGGATGTAGCCTTGCGGTCAGACCGGTCGACTTCAAAGCTGGGGAACCAGGTTCGAGCCTCGGCAGCGACACTCAACATTATGTGATTCTGGGCAAATCACTTAATCTACTGTGCCTAACAAAAATGAATGTGTCCATCTGTAACAAAATTGGTGCTCATGTAAAGTGCTTTGATACCTGATATGTTTGGGTCTCAAACTCAAATAAAAAAACCTAGGACCCTAGGACAGAAACAAAAATTTAAATTTGAAAACTCCACGACAACAAGATCTCTTCGGATATGCCACAGATTGAGTCATCTCCTGGTTCTACAAAACCTGATAAGCTGCCAAAAGTAGACCAAATGGCCTCTGGCTACTTTGTGGACTATGATGACTTCTCATCGGATTCAATTGAACCTGAGATGTCACAGCCGCCGCCTCTTCCATTTCAAACTACAAGTATGTGCTTTTTATCTTTTGCTGAAAAGGATATACTTTGTTACTCCTTGGTTGTACCTTTGGACTTCAATAGGATTACTATTTTTGGCCCTCTGGATTGGTTTGGTGACTGTCTTTTTTCTGCTTCTGAACCAACATTATCTCCCAGAACGCTCTGTAGTACAACTTGTAAATCTGGTATTGAAATCACTTGCATCATCATACCGTGAACAAAGAGTTCTGTCCCTGGTGAACATTTCAGCAGTTTCAGTTCCCAAAGGAATAGTGTGGGACAGGGTATCATATGATGTGTATGGTCCTACTGAACCTTTGCAAATTCCATATTTCTTTAAATTATATCATCACCTCTAGTACTATTTCTGATGATTGGGACATTGATACAGTGCATAATTTGCTAGAAGGTTTGGAGCAATTGGCTGCATTTTCTTCTGATGAATTGTATGATGGTACATCTAGTTATGGTGATATGTTCTCTTATTAACATTATGGTCACCATTTTTCTGCATAAAGCAAGTATCCCACATGCCGTTTATAACTACACCCTATTGGAACATTGCCCCGCACCACCAAAAAGCAGTTCAAAAACATTTGCACAGAGGTTTGCTTTTTTTCTGGTTTTTACACATCAGACCGCCCCTCACATTTTTAGAAGCTTGTTCCTACATCTACAAATAAAAATATGCTGACAAACACTAAGCTGATATATTATGCCTCCTTTTTTTCACAAATGTCTGTACATGGTTTTAACTTTTGGAAAGACACAATAGATTCAAAGGGCCTCATTTATGAGGTTTTGACGTAGGGCAGTGCCGCAAGGAATCTTGCTCCACTGCCCTACGTCAAAACAAAGGGGCAGGAATGTGCCGTATCTATGTGATACGGTGCATTCCTTACTTTTTCCCCAGTGCCAGTGTATAATGGGCTGTCGTGAGCCAACGCAGGCACCCTTGCATTATGGTGCAAGGGTGCCTGCATCGTGGGGCTGGTTGGGCAGGTATGCCTTGAGTGGCGAAAGACCTCGGCACTGTATCAGGTAAAACAACACTTGTCCCTCCTGTCAAGTGACCTGTATCTCAGGGATTGCTTGTTAGGTCCCCGGAGATTGATAGGGTTAATCTAAAAAAGGCTTTGGTAGTGCTTGACAATGGCATTACCACATTATCTTCCAGAATATATTCATTGGACAACCTAGTATCATTTGCAATTGACATACTGCAGCAGGACATGTCCATTTTAGAACACAGGCAGTCACAACTTCAGTCCATCGTGTTATTAAGCTGGACTCTTCAAACATCATGTTCTGGCCATGTGCTGTGGAGTTATATTATCACCACTAATCTATTTTCTTCATACGATCTAACTGAATGACAGATATTAATGGCACGTAGAGATTGAAGCATACCATGTTGCACATTGAAAAATTAGACCAATTACCTTTCACAGTTGCCGAAACACCTTCCACGGATCAGATAATCCTTGGATATTTTGCCCTACCAGTCACGACATACCAATTCCAATATTGTCTACAACATTACCAGGTAGCCAGTTACGAAGTGTTGGGGGAAGGATTTGAGCATGAATACTGGGAGTTACCTTTCAAGTTTAGATGCAGGAATGGGGACATGGACGTTTTCTCAGCGTGTCAGACTGTGAGAATACTTTATGCGGCTCCTTAGTATGCAAGGATAATTCACTTCAGGGGATTTGTATTGCATTGGTTGCAAACTTATCTTGTTAACTAAAGGGTTCTCCGGTTGCCGTGAGTCATTCAGTTTTCAAGCTACTCTCTCAAATGGGAGTTATTTGATGCTGAACAATCACGGCTGCTGTGAAATTGAATGAGGCATTGCTTATCTTGTGATGGTTAATTCTATTGTTACTTGTTGCACACAAGTTTTGCTTCCACCAACCCGCAAAGTTAGGGAGGCAACACTGTGGCGTTCCATAAATGTTTCCAACATACGCTTTGATTCTCCGAGAAAACTGAAAGCCATGCTTTTTCAGAAGAATATGGGGTCTTAACATCCGCCAAAGAGACGTTTGATCTCCAGTTTGTGAGGTCTTTGTCTGAAATACAGAGGGCACTTCGTACTAACTTCCCACTACATTTTGGGGAGCTGGTCCACTGTACCTTTAACATGTCTGATGCAAAGGGAGTTGTGCACTTTTTTACATGTATTGGCTCTTGATTGGTTAGCACCTTTCAGACAGTTTTCGGAGTTATGCCATCATTCATACACTCCATATTGGGAAGCGTTTTTAGAGGTCCTCCACTTGTCCTATTACTTGTAGCGGAGATTCTTATTTTATTTTTCCTGCTCCACAATGGATGTCCCAGTGCAAAATTGAATGGAGACAGCACTGCCTATGCTTCTATTCTGTGAGCGCATGCTACACTGCTTGGGCACACTTTGGCTTCAAGAAGTGAATTAGCATTGGTTCATATCATTCAGACCTGTGTGGCCTCACTGCATACAACCTGTATTCCTCTGTCTACTTAACATTCAGGAAAGTGTACTGGATTTCTGCCTTGGATTGCAAGTGGTTGCACCATTGGATATTGAGGTACTGATGAACCCTTTAAAGGGCCATAGGTATAGTTGCCACCAGCGTATTCCTTTGCTGCTAAACGCATACTTCTAGCCACCCTGGGATGCTTTGGCTCCTAGTGGACTGGATATCAGCTCTGCGGAACGCTTACAGAATGTAGTCCCTCCCTTGACGGCTGCTGTTGGGACTGAATGAAACCAACTTTGCTCTATGAACCTGCTTTGAGGTGCATCTCTGGGAATGTCATCTTTGGTTGCTGCCAACAGCGATGTTGTAACTACCACCCAGAACACATAAACAATTGCCTATTCCGCTTGGTGGGAACAATTTGGCTTTTTTTTAAACAAAATGAAACAAAAAGATTATTCTTTTTATTCTATATTACTTTACTGCTAGGCACCTTGGCTTTCTGCGTGCTTGGTATTTCAAACTGTATAATGGCATTTTTAAGAGTTTTTAGAAATTACTTTTAGGTGATTTTTGGAATGGTTTTAGATTTTACAGTTTTTATAATTTTATATTGCCTGCTGTTCTTTCAGATAGCTTTTAGGTCGACCCTTAGTATGAGGAGTCGGTGTTATGTGCCCAGGATAGGCTCATTTAGCAACGCTGCACATTTTTCTCACATTGTCCTCTTTCTGCACAATAACATTCTACTGTAACCTGCTGTACATATTTGCTTGTGTCACAATGTTGGATTAGTTTCTCTGAAACTGCATTGCTTACACATCTGGTTTCGTGCAACATTATTGTAATGCCTTGAACAGTGAGTAAGGCCTTTATGCACGCTGTACAAATGGCATGCTATCTTCATCCATGTGGTGACAGGGCTAGCTGCATTCCCATAGCAATATTAATCTGCATATACATTGCAAGGATGCTTTTTATTGTAAATGGAGAAGCATTTCCCAGGGTTAGCAGAGGTGACACTTCCGCTGACATTAAAAGGTCCCTGCATGCTGAGGCTTCAACAAACAGCTGCCTAACATCTCCATGAGGGGTGTCCAGTTTATAACTAAGACGGGCCCTACATTTTTACTGCCAAGAAATGGGTTTGGATTATTCCGTGGTGGGAATTTTGGCTATACACCAACATACGACCTAAACTCACATAGAGTAGGGATTGCATAGTAGGAGTATGCCTGAATACTACCTTATTATATATGCCTACTGTTAAACCTGGCACCTTGGCGTGAGTCTCCCTTCCACTTTTTGTCGCTGTGCCTCATGGTTTTTATGGTGTTGGCCGCTCAGAGCACTGTGCCACTGCCAACCAGTGCCACAGTGCAAGTGCTCCCTTTGTAAAATGTATATGTTGGTTGTATTCCATGATTGGCTTATTTGGTTTACTATCAGACCCCAGTAAAGTGCACCAGGAGTGCCAGGGCGTGTAAATACAAATGCCGCTGGTGGGCTCGCAGCACTGGTTGTGCCACCCACAGAAGCAGCCTGGTAAAATGTGTCTAGGTCTGCCATTGCAGAACCTGCGTGCAGTCTGGTACTGACATGCTGACTGGCAAGTGCACCCACTTGCCAGTCCCTAAACCTTCCCTTAACTTCATGTTAGTCACCCCTATGGTAGGCCCAAGGGCAGGGTGCGTTGTAAGCATAAGGTAGGACAAGCCCTGATGTGTGTGGCATGTCCTAATAGTGAATTACAGCCATTTTCGTTTTTCACTATTGTAAGGCTACCCTGTTCTCATAGGCCAGAATGGGCTGTTAAGATTGTCACATCCTATGATCCTAACAGACCCAGGGAACATGGTAGAAAATCGAGTTTAGTATGCCCGAACTCAGAATAATAAGGTACATCTTTAAGTAAGGTTTATTTTAATATTCTGCGTTTGCAAATGCCACTTTTAGAAAGTTGGCCTTTGCTTGCCTAACCATTTCAGCCCGCCTCTGCGGGATGTGTATCTGCTGTCTGGCTTGTGTGAATGACAGGGCTGGGGAAACCCAGATGGGCAGGGCTAGGTAGCCTGGTGGTGAATAGGAACACTGACAGATAGATGGGTGGGAGGAGTACACCTGGACTCTGAATAGGGCTGGGCTCTGCCACCACAATGCCGGCTCCGCCCCCTGTGGAGCGTCTGATAGCTCTGCCCTGCACCCTGAAAGAAGAAGCCTGCATCGCATCAACAAAGTGCTCCAGCACTGGACTGAACTAGGCAAGGGCCCCCCTGGCCTGGGAGAACAAAGGATTTGTGGTATAAATATAGGAGCCCTTCTCCTAAGAAACTAGATCCTGTCCTGCCAAGAAGAAACCTCTGTCCGACCTGAAGGAACTGGAAAAGATGCATGGAGGAGTACTGTCCCTGACCTGGGGGATTGGCCTGCAGTGGTTGTCTTGCTGCTGAAGAAGAGGAAGAAAAGACTCAAGGAACTTTAATTTGACTTGTGCTGAGAGTTTTCCAAGGGCTTGTGAGTGAGCTTGCCCCCTGAACGAAGTCCCAGGACCAGTGGACTTCACTGCCGTGAGATCGCCTTGGAAAACGGACCGTCTTCCCCGCATCTTCGACTCGAACTGCTGCGTACGTCTCGCTGATCGCAGCGTACCTCCTGAAAGCTGGTATCCCGCTGTCCGGCCCGAACAACGTGACTAAGGCCCCTCTACGAGCCGTAGCTCGCACCGCAAAGGAAGATATCGTCCGGCCTGAGCAACGCGACTAACAGGCCCCTACGAGCCGTAGATCGCACCGTAACGGAAGGACTGCGAACCGTACTTGCTACTATCCCCTACGAACCGTACTGCCGGCGTACGCTTCTTTCCCCTGCTTTGGAAAGGCTGCGGTGCGTACGGTAGTTGCGTACGTCTCCCCTGTGCGGAGCGTACTGTTCGCTTGTATCCAGCGCTTCAAATCAATATTGCCGATCTCATGGTACGGCACGAACGCCGCGACGAACTTTGAACGCACCGTACCTACGCACCGTCCCCTGAAGCCCTGCACGCCCAAGGTCTAACGTACCGTAGTACGCATCGCACCAGGAGGACAACGCACCGTACATCGCGCTTGATGCCAGCACAGCATCCGTGACGAACTCACCAAGTAAAGGTACTGTGCCTGTTCACACCGTAGGGCGTACGCTTCATCCTGAAGCGCCTACAGTGCGTGTGAGACCCGTTCCCATGCAGTTTTTACCGCGTACGAAGCGTACGTACAGGAACGAAGCACACAGAACTTTAAAACTACGCTAAAACCAAGAACTCTTTGTCTAATAAGTATTGTGGGCCGTTTAAACGTTATCTTGTCTTCTGCTAAGCCTAAACTATATATATAAAGTATTATTTTTCTATATCCCAGTGTGGAGTCCATTTGTGGGATTGTCACTGAGTTACTGTGTGTGTGTTCACAAATGCTTAACCTGAACGCTCTGAGATAAGCCTTGTCTGCTCGCGGCAAGCTACCTAGAGGGTGAGCATGGGTTATTGTGGGAGTGTACCCCCTTACCCTGACTGGAGGAAAGTTTCCCTGCTTGACACAAGTACCTACCTGTGCCAACCAGAGAACCCGGATTCTAACACCTACATTTATAAACTGGGATTGTATGTTGGAATTACGTATGTGTTTTGAAAGCATTCTTTTATAACGCCATCATTAGTACTAAAGCGCAATAACGACGCGTTTCTTTTGCACGCAAGTCATTACAATGACTTGCCGTAGGGGGGCGCTAGATTTTGGATTAGTATAATTTACTAATCCAATTCCAGTCTGCAAATCAGTAGGGAAGGTGTTGGATTTTAAATCCAACACCTCTGCACCAATGCACCCCCCCAAAGCAAGTTGTTTTAATGACTTGAGTGCTAAATGAATGCATGTTTATGACACATTCGTTTAATTGCTTGCGCTGTAAAGGCACAGCTCGATTCTGACACCATGCTAAAGGCTGTTTTCCATACACTGGGCCTCATTGATGAGGATTTGACTTAAGGCAGCGCAGCAATCCTATCTGTTTTCTGCTTTACCAGTTACATATTGAACTGCATGCTGTGCTAACATCTGATATTGTCTATGCTCATACTAATGCTTGTTGGGAACCCTTGACCTCGCCAATATTTCCATAGCTTTCTTACACCTGTCGTTGCTCTGGATAATCTCTTGTTTACATGACCTTGTGCCTACACTGTCAAAAAGTTTTTGTCATACCTAAGTTTCACTGAGATTATGCTTGGGTAAACATTCAGGCAGACTTAAGCTTTAACATGAGAAGGAATTGAGTTGGAACAGGGATCTTGATTGGGCCCTGCAGAATTTTCTCTGTTAGAATAACTTGAAAAATAGAATTATAAAACAGAGCCTGTCATTTATGAAAGAACCAACCACCAATCTATGTTCCTATTTTTAACCTGAGGGAATGGACATTGGGAAATAAATGGGAATTCCAACAACACTAAAAATCTAGTTGCTCATGACCGAGTGCTGTACCACAAAACCAAAAATACTGCTGTGTAAAAGTAAGTACCATGTGCCATTTCCAGCACGAGGCACCAGATGTTCTTTCCTGCCACCACTGCTATTTGCAAACGTATGACTAGTGGCATTACACTGGAGTGCATCATAAAGGACAAGCCTAGCACAAACCCTCCCTTCCAAGTTTTGCAAAGTCCTTTGCTGGAGGCTATGTATTCTGAAAATGCCATTGTTTATTATTCGGTAGCGTTACAAGCACTGAAAGTGCTCTGGGGCTGCCGAAGGGTAAGATGCTGGCACACTGACAGCCTTCATGAGGCAGCACCTGAAGCATGGGCTGCAGCAGATCATGACAAGCCCAGTTTAAAGTTTTCCTTTAATTCACATCAATCTCTAAGCCGAGGGTGTGCTCAGGAAGAGGTGTGATAGTGTATTGTTTTCCCATTCTCTGTGTTTCTTAAGAAATTTCAGCTGCTGCTGTTCACATTGTTCCGGTAAATAATGTCTTTTTAGCACCTCCCTTTTTTTTTATCTAAGGAGTGTTTGTGTGCCTCTTCTGCCAACTAATCCACTAGGGTGTCTAACCCTTGATTGCCTAAACGATAAGCAAGCATTTGCAACCACAATACATCTGGCAACGGTTGCCAGCCTTTTTCAATGTTTTTTGCTATGTCATTGATTTTGCCAAATGTTATCATTGGGAAGGCTTCCAGGCCCTTGTCATCTTAAAATAAAATGTCTAAAAGCAAAAATTGTTTTTGTCTCAAAAAGAGCACATTGCTTCAGTAGTCCCTGGCTCTGAAGGAAACAACTTTATGTGTCCTTGCACTCCTTGTGAAAGAGCAGCATGCCATCTTTCACAGTAAAGTTAGGCAATAGCTGAAGTGGGTTGACACACTGCCTCATACTGTGAGTAGTGTGCCACAGAAAATTATGAATGACAAAATAACAGTCCAATAGATGAAGCACACTGGCCTAAAGTCCCTAAGTATATAATTTCAGTAAAATCGAAAGGTCTTGACCTAAAAAGGCAGAATTTATTTTTCTGTGAATTCCACAAACTGCTCATTTATATATGCCCCCATTTGGAACTCTCCAGGGACCCCAGAATGCTTAAATGATAGTCTATCAGCCCCTCTATGGGATTATGGCTTTCAGAAATGGGGCCAATTACTGCGCGATAATAAACTCTTGCCATGGAATGAGCTTATGTCTCAAACAAATCAAAGCTTATCCAGATTTAAGTTTTATCAACTCTCCTCCTGGTTCATAAATCAGGGCAAAGACAGTGTTATACATGATGAATTGGAGAGCAGGTTTCTGGTCCCGTGTAATCAAAAAAAAGAAGTGGCGAAATGGTACTGGATATTGATTAAAGGAGATCCGCCACTGTTGCCTATGGAGGAGCCCTGGAGAAGAGACTTGCCTTCCAGTGATATCTCATCTCTATGGCAAGTATCTTTAAGCACTTTGTGGAAGGTTGTGAAGGCTGCGTCATTTAGAAGGAATCATCTGTTCACACTCCACAGAGCTTATTGGACCCCGAAGAGGTTACCTAAACTGGGAGGCGGAGAGAAGTCCTGTTTAAAATGCAGTCTGAGAAGAGCAGATGACGTACATATGTTCATGCAGTGTCCACAGATTCAGGACTTCTGGAGCCAAGTTGGTAAGACCATCTCAGATGTAATGGGCCAAGAAATTCAGGTAAGCCTGACATTAATTATTTTTGGGATCTTACCTGAAGACATTATTAATATCAAATTGTCAAATTTCCAAACCTCATTAATGTTTGTTCTTATCCTCTTGGCAAGAAGAGAAATCTGTTTAAATTGGATCTCTCCTAATTCTCCAAAGCTTTTAGATTGGGTGTCATCTGTTAGAAGAACTCATAAATTGGATATGGAATGTAAGGCAAAGAAAAGAACTAGATTTTGGGTGCTTTGGGATAATTGGGCTAATAACTCGAGCCCTGCAACTGCCTAGCAATTCATAAAAGTACAATGATTATGAAATAAGTGAGTCTTGGGGAAAATGGTTTATGGTTAACCATGGATGCTATACTACTCTCAGAAATTCCCAAGTATTATGCGGTTGGTTTCCCTTGATACCCACGAGGTGGAAAGAGCATTATTGGGCCATGTCTCCCCTCTGTGGGGTTTAAGAGGATGCCATGATACCGTTTTATGTCTACTCACTTTTTCTTTTCCTTTCATGAGGACAAAATAAAAAAAAACTGCTCATTTATACAATGACATTTGATATCATTCCCCATTCCTAGTTTGTCAACCAACAGGATGTTGCTGTGTGGGCTTGTAGCTTCTCGGTTACCACTCTTATTAGGGGTTCAAATCCTTAGAATGCAAATTGCTGTTGGCTAAAATGCTAGAATTGGCCTCAAATAAAAGAATCGTTGATCATGTGAACTGTTTCCTCTTTTGTGTAGTGGGAATTTCAAAACTGAGCTTCTCAATGCAACAAAGGTACAAAAGGAGCAGCAGCAGTGTAGCCATCCCTAACTCAAGGAATAAGAAAAGAACAGGCGGCAGAAGCCAGAGTAGCAGCACACACTATGCTTACACATGCAAAACAGGTACAATGCAGGTAGCTAACACATTAAATACTCATGTAGGATTATGAACCCTAACTTACGTAGTGTGGTATGATTCATTAATGGGTTCCACATCAAGCACTGGGAAGCATCCAAGAGTACTAAATTTCACTGGTTGATGGTTTTCGAGTTATGCGTTCCCTAATTTGGATGAGGTTATGTCCTTCACGTCAATAATGAACTTTCTTTGTTAAACACTCAGATTTGAGATAAAATTTGTTTTAACTTTTATCTCCTTATACAGGATAAAAAAAACAGGAGGAATAAGCAACTAGGACCCTATTTTCCCTTCCGTTTGACATGTTTCAGCACTCAAATATTGCCCTTATGGGTCAGGCACCTTTTGGGGAACTACACATCATGTTATCTCGCATCAAATATTGAGAAACTACCTGTGATTTATAGGACAAGTTATGCCAGTGAATCCACCTATCCTTTGTTTTTTAATAAGTTGGGACAACAGAGGCAGAATTGACCCTACTCCAAAGAACAGGTGCACCTTAGGTAGGAACAGTGCAAGCTTCCTTTCTTCAGATAACAGGTACAGCTAGAGCAACTGCAATTGGCATCATTAGTAAGAGGCTCCCAGGCCATAACTGAGTGCCAAACCAGCCTGCCCTAACTGAGCGTCAAACAAGCCCGCTCAAGCCAATCACAGCTCTGGTCTCATGCTGCTAAATAGCAGTAGAGGCTGCTACCTAGAAGCAGCAGTGGGCGGGTGGGGGGAAAGAAAGCACTTACCACCTGGCCGACTGGCTTGCCGGCCACCGCGGCCTCTCTTGCGTCCTCTTTCTGGCTTCTTCGGAGAAACAGGAAGCATGGCTTACACGCTCCCCGCAGCCAATCACAATGCTGTAATGCAGCGTTCTGATTAGTCTGAGCGCCGTTGAACAGTGCTCAGCCAGGGTCTGAATGGGTGGGCATGTTCTCCAGGCAGGCTGTAATGCAGCATCCTTGAAGAACAGGGAAAGTGCACATGACTTTTTTGGGCAGCCAGAGAGGGCCAGCCAAACAGTCATTGTGCACTTAATTTTTATGTGAGTACAAAGCATGTCTCAGATACTAACGAGGCATTTAGGAAAAATTAAGTTTGATTCCCCAAAGCCTTAACTGAGAAGTGCTATGTGATTTCTTTGGATTGAAAATAACCTGTATGTACAAAATATTTGTCTGGCACACGCCAGCATTTCATCTGTGAACTGACCACCAATATAATTTGTGTTTATTTCAACGGTCTGAGAAGGATACGTTGTTGATTGATTTGGTTATGTCAAGGTGCCGACTTGTGACCTGCAGGAAACACCCAGATCCCTTCCGCAAGCAACAGTTAATAGTATTCTATAGAATGTTGGGACTTGGCTACTAAATCCATAATAATAAGAAAGCAACACCTTATTAAAATAACATACATTTTAACACTGAAATAAACATCGATGGAGGAAAGATTTAAATGGATGACCCACTGAGTTCACAGGTGGGTCATTGAGTGGGCGACATGAGCAGTGAGGGTCTGGATGCATTGATGGTTGAATGAGTATCTTAGGATAGGTTAACTGGATACATTGGTGAGTGCATGGATGGAGGAGGGTGACAGGGGCATTGTGTTGGATCAATAGATTTATGTGGGAAGCAGGGTCAGTTTTTGGTGGTGCTGGACAGAGTGCTAGTTTCTTGGGAGGGGCAGTGTTTGATACACAGGCTAAGATTAGGACGGGAAACGACCTTTACAACACAGTAATTACATCGCACTACATTTACAACGCTTTCATTACATCCCAACATCCTTTACAACGCATGTCACTTCAACGCAGCCATTACATTGCATGTCACTACAATGCATGACACTACAACACATGTCACTACAACGCAGTCTTTACATCGCATGTCATTACAACGCATACCATTACAACACATAGTACACCTACACTAGCCAACACTTACCCTACTGTTGAACCCCCTGGAGTTAGAATAGTAATTTTTACCCCTACACTATCCAACACTTACCCTACTGTTGAACCCACTGGAATTAGAATAGTAATTTTTACCCCTACACTATCCAACCCCTACCTTAAATGCAATGTAATGGTATGTGTTGTAATGGTATGTGTTGTAAAGGTATAATGCAATGTTATGGAATGGGTTGCAAATGTAGTTTAAAAAAATTTGTTGTAATGGCATGCAATGTAAATGTATGCGTTGTAACGTCATACATTCGATTAGGACAGGTCTTGTGTGGACAATGCAGGGGCAGAATGTGGAGAGAAGTGTGTGTACGGAGTTAGGCCACTGTGTGACTGTTTCCATCTTTCCCTAATAGGGAGATAAGTATACAGATCTCAGCATACTTGCACAGGTGATTCTTCATCTGCACTGCTTCCCTTCCAGTTACTCTAAAGGCGGTCTCCGAGGATCTGCAAAACCAAATGTTCTTGTGTACACAGAGTGCACGCCTTACATTGGGGACAAACTTTGTGTAACAGGAAGCTATCATAGTACACCCTTCTATTCCTGCCACAGCTAATATTAACTTCTGATTCTCACAGCTGATTTAAGACAGGCCTTAAAACAAGGATTTGGCGATGGCAGGCAAGGAGAGCAAGAATGCAAGAAGGCTACAAGCATATAATAGAAAATGTGAGAGCAGACAACCTCTACAGAGTAAAAAACAAAATTGTAGGCAAAGTTGCAGCTGGCATAAGACCGTATACAAAACTGAGAGCAGAAACTAGCAACACATAAGAGGGAAACACAGTGAAGAGACAGCTGAGAAGGCTAGTTCTGCATGTGGAAGCCGCTGCAGAGACTGGGCTGAAAGTTGTGGAGCGAGTCCCAGACTCCTTCTCTGCCCTGCTTTATACTGCTGGGCTTGTAGGCACTGCTCGGATTCCTCTCTTGACGTTGTAGCCTGATGCTTGCCCGCGTGGTTGAGCTGTCTGTGAGGTGAGTGAGTGGCCAAGCGGCACAGTCACTATTCTCGGATGATGCTTGGTCATGCCCTGTGTGAGGGGGCATGGTGCCTGCTGCAGCTGCTGCACATTTGCTCAACTTCCTCTGTTTTTCCCTAGCACTGGGAGCAGGGATCCGCTGCAAACATTCTTTTCATTTCCCATCGAAACGGCAGAAAGTATTGCTTGCTCTAGTGCCATTATGTGACTGCCTCATACCACTACATACTTTCCAGGCCTCAGCACAGGAGTAGGCCTGGGCAAAGTTCAAACTCATCCGCAGTATGGGGAGTTCCGCAAGCCGTGGAGTGTGTTAGGTCACACTGTTCTTGCTGATTTTTAGCGCTAGGTGTTTGTCCCACGCTGGAAAACCAGTGCAAATGGCACCATGTGCAGAGCAAGAGGGCGCTGTTTCCGCCACGAGTGTCAGCTTCCTCAAAGCGAACGGATGGTTTCTCAATGCGAGCAGTCGCGACCATCTGCAACAGTTGAGAAATCTGGCTGGGAGGTGGTCTAACGGTGGATTTTCCTTGCAAACGCTCACCAACTCAACATTGGTGAGCACAAAAGAGGAAAAATATCATGCTCTGCGGAGTGCAGAAAACTCCACAAATGCAATGGGGTTTTGTTAGATCTGGGGGTCTCTAGTTGGCAGGGTAGGTACCAATGTCCAAGTAGGGACCCTTGCTTCTAGTCAGGGAAAGGGGGATACACTGTTAAGATAACCCTTGCTCACCCTCTAGGTAGCTTGGCCTGAGCAGTCTAGGCTATCAAAGGCAATGTGTAAAGTATTTGTAGCAACACTCACAGTAACACAGTGAAAACACCACAGATTTACTCTACACCAGTTTTAGAAAAATAAGGTATCTTTACTAAAAACTTCACAAGAACAAATACTACAGAAAAACAAACATGCAATTAAAAAGGTTACTTTAAAGATAGTTCAAGAGTTTGTAGAAAGTACTCCAGGATGTAAAAATCAGTGTCCTGCACAATGCGACTCTCAATGCACAAAATGCGACATTCTCGTGCCCAACAGTACCTGTAGTTGCGCTAAGTTTCCCAAAAGCTATAACAATGAAGATGGCAAAGGCGATGCGCTACTCCTGAGACCTTGGGGAGGCTTTGCAGCAGCCCTGCTTCATGCAGCAGAGGTGGATGCGCCGGCTCCGATCTGTAGGGGGAGGATGCGATGACTTTGGCTTTCGTTGCGTAGGTTTCTTAGGGGAAAGCTTCGCGCACAGGTACGGTGTGACGCTCTTTGATGGGGCGCGATGCACGGCGCGGCGTTGACTTCTGGCACCGCAACCATCGATGCGCCACGGGACGGGACCCTGCGTCGACGCACGCAGCGACTGGATACTTTCACGCACCGGCAGTGGTGCGGCCCGCAAACTGGTTCTGCGACGACCTTTGCAGTGTCAGGAATCTTCACGCACCGGGACGATGCTCGACGCACTCGGCGATGCGGGGACTCCGGGTGCTGCGATGACGCCGCGATGTAATTCTTCTCGCACTCTCGATCTTGCGACTCGCAATCGGATGATGCGAACCTCAAACGGATGATGCGATGGGTACCAGTTACTCTTGTTCACGCTTTCTGCTTTCCAGCTCCCAAACACAGCAAAATGACCTCCTGAGGCCCCAAGACTAGGCAAGCACTCCAAGGCAGGTCAGAACTCCCTCAGCAGAGTTCCAGGGGAGCTGGCGGTGAAGTCCTTTTGTTCCTGGGACTTCTTAACAGGGAGCCAGCTCTACTCAGGCCCTTGGAGATCAGAATTTAAAGAAGGGGACACAGCAGAGTCCTTCCCCTCTCCTTGGCAGCAAAGCAAAACAGCAAGCAGGCAGTCTTCTCCTCTTCAGTTCCTTCCAGCTTTCTCCTTGGCAGAGGTTCCTTCTTAGTTCCACAGTGATCTGAAATTTAGGTGTCTGGGGTCCTCTTCTTATACCCCTCCAAGTCTTTGTCTCTCTTTGTTTCAGTGGGGGGATTCCCCTGCTCAAACCGGTTCCTGGGTGTGCTCTGCCCTGGAGCACCTGGTTCCTTTCAGAGTGAGGGGCAGGGTCGTTGGATGCCCAGCAGGAGGTGGAGCCTTCTTTGTGCTGGCAGAGACAGAGTCCTCAGCCTGGCCAGCAGGGGGTGGAGCCGGCATTGTGCTGGCAGAGGCAGCCCTATTCAAAACCCAGGGGCTACTCCTCCCACCCTTCTAGAGCAGATCTCCCTATTCACCCTGCTGCAGACTCATCCAGACTCCTGGAGCCACCTAGCCCATCACATGACACCAGTCAGCCAATCTGCACACAGGCACACAGGAAGGTTAAACAGGAGAATAGCTACTTTCTAAAAAGTGCTATTCTCACACAGTGAATTTAAAAACCATCTTCCTAAAAAGATGTATAATTAAATTCTGAACACAAAGATACCAAACTTGGATTTTCTATCTTGCCTTTAGGGGAAGATAGGCATGTAAACAGCTCCCCCATTCTGTCCTATGGGCAAGATAGCCTCTCAGCAGTGAAAAACGACAATGGCTGTAATTTAATACCAGGGCATGTTAAACACCTCAGTACATGCCCTACCTTTCAGATACACTGCACCCAGCCCAGGGGGGTACCTAGGGCCACCATAGGGATGCCTTACATGTACAGAAAGGGAAGGATAAGGCCTGGTCAGTGGTTGCACTGGCCAGGTCGACATGGCAGTCCTGGACTGCAAATAGGCACTCCAAGCAGGCCTAAGACATCATTTTAGGGCTACTCCTGTGGGTGGCACAATCAGTGCTGCAGCCCACTAGTAGCATTTGTACTACCAGCCCTGGCACTCTCAGTGCACTTTACTAGGGCCTTGCAGGTAGAACAAATATGCCAAACATGTATAGCCAATTACATCACAATTTCCCTAGGGAGCACTTGCACTTTGACACTGATCAGCAGTGGCAAAGTGCCCAAAGCATCTATACCAGTAAAAACGACATTCAGCATAGCATCAAAAATACAGGAGGTAGAGGCAAAACGTCAGGGGTAACCACGCCAAAAGATGCCAGGTCTAACAGGTTTACTACCCAGGCCTACACAGAAGCCTTCAGCTTCAGAAAAACTGCTTATCTGCTAACTGCTTTACACCTTTGCATTGAACTGGCTTCCGGCAACTAACCCAAGCAATATCAATCAGGTACTAATTAATAAGGACACTCCTTATGGAGAAAAACACAAGCGCTGATAGAATATGACTGTAGTATAACACTAGCATAAGTATATATAATCTGGCAATGATGGCTAAACAGTAGATTTAAACAGTAGCAGAACAGTGGCATGTATATTTATAGTGCAAAACTAGCAGCACAATAGCATAAGAAAGAAACAGTCTTGAATTAGTCACAAGAACAGTAAATCATTAGTCAGAAGAACAGGAGAATCTGGCCCTTCAATACTGGACTTAACTTAGTAGCTAACATCGTGAAGCCCGCTCTGAACACTCTGTCCTTCATTCCGGACAGTGCAGCATGGGCAGCAGCAGTGGGCAATGGAAGATCTGCATGATTCCGTCTGTGAGTTTCACTGAGGCATCTGCACCTTCTCTACACTAAAAGCTGGCTTACACAACATCAGGTTCCTCTCCTACAACAGTGGTTCTATGTTATCAGTGTTTTCACTAACCCATCATCTTCCGAACTCTTGCATTCACTGGTACCAATCAATCACTCTCTCTGACCTCTCAGGCTACTCCCAGGCTCATTCACGGTGAATACAGCCTTAGTGGTATGTGTCCCACGATTTACATGCCTGTAAACACAGCACCTTTGCAGCATGTCCAATTTTGTCTAGTAGAAATGGCAGAAACAAACATCATAAGATCATCTGCTATTTCAACATGGCCCATTGGTTTTCTGCATGCATTATAACTCATCAACACTGCCTAAGCTAGCTAACGCTTTTGCATCACATTGTCTCCCACACAGTATTCTCTGTATACTCCAACCTTGCTAGCCACAACTAACCAGCCACTAATGGCATTGACGTTGCTACATCCAGTTGGCCAACAATAGATATTTATTGCTGAACAATTGTGTTTAGTGTACTATATCTCTCGCATTCTTCCCTGCTCAGTCTTAGTCGATCTATCCACAAGAATGGGAAAAACTGTTAACAAAAAGTCAAAACTCCCAAGACAAATGGAATCTCCTGTGATGATACTCCACCTTCCCCTGCTGCGAATATTTGGAGAACTGATCCTAACTCTCCAGACATTCGAACCCTACTACTTAATATGCAAAGCAGTCTATTGTCAATTGACCATAAACATAGACTATATTAGTAGACTCTTTAAAATGAAACATTCATTGGATAAGTTCACTTGGAAAGTTCTTGGAGCCGAATCTCAAAGAGGTGGGTCGAATCAATTTCTCATTCAAAAGCACTGGATCAGCCTGAGAAACTTCTGGATGCCACACATAAAAAAATGAAGACCTGAAAGTGAGCTTGCAGTGTAACAATTTGTGAATTTTGGGACTGCTGAATTCCACAAAAGTGAGAAAAATAGAACTATTTATGGAATGGATGATCACCATGATATTTGGCTCCAACAAAGTCTTCTCCATATTTCTCTGGGAGCATACTCCTCTCGTTGTGCACTGATAGTACCAAATGTAGCACATGTAAAGAATTATACAGACAGCAATGTGGATCTCAAACTGGCCCATAAACGTAAAGATTTAACCTAGGAGAGTTCTTCTATTTCCATCTTTCCTGACTTCAAGGTCCAGGAGGTTTGGTGTGTTTTTATACCAGCTAGGGAACATCTACAGAGGCTGCATATTTTGTTGGCAATGGTTAACCCAACGAGGCTCTGGATACAGCATGTGGGGAAACTGCTTTACTCTAATGGCCCCAAAGCCATAATCGCCATAATCATCAATCCAATTTTCACAAGCCCACATGGAACCTCAGTTCAGCAATAAGGCCCTCATATCTTGTAGAAGAATCAAAAAATTCCTGATGGGCGGCTGTTCTTTTAACTCCACTCACTGGAACAAGATCCCTCAGGATTTACGCACTGTGACGTTTTGGAAAAAAACTGAAGACATGGCTATAACCACTCTAGGTCCACCATCAGACCCAGCACCTGTAATAGTGCAGCACTGAGATATCACTCTGGGGATGAGTTGCGCACTTTACCAATACCCAATAAAAATAAAAATACACAATCTGCAGAAGTACACCTCGGGGTTGCCCTCGAGGAGCCCGGTGACAGCTAAAATCTTTCTCTGGCATATATGAATTATTTGATTAACATGACAAATTGACCCATAACAATTGACTGTACTACAGGCCATTAAATAATGTTGCTCAGAAGTGCATGCAACATTGTTTGCTTTGCTTATTATTTTTGTAACCCTGGTTACAGGTACAGTCTAGTTCTCTCAGACAAGTCTAATCTCGTGCTCGCAGACTTAATATTTGAGGTCTTGTTACTAGTAAATCCTAAGTGAGCACTTCTATTATAATGCCACTGCAATCACCTATCATGTCATCTGCTCAATAACTCTTTAAGTCGGGCTTAGACTCTACCAATTAGTTGCCTTCTTATTGCACTTGGGAAGACCCATGCAAATTTCACACCATAAGCTTTTCATTGTTGGTTTATTCGCTTAGTTTTTTGTATCCTTATGAGAGGGTACTATGCATTGTTAAATTGGGGTTTACAATGAGGGAAGGGTGTATGTTAAACCTGAATGTATCGTTTGCTAATTTTTTTCTTATCCTGCTATGTTAGTCTATTCAATTGTAGTGTTTTGCACATCAGGGGTGATGCAGTTGAATTTGCTGTTGCTTGAACCTCCTGGTTGCATATTAATGTCTATTAATTAATGTCATTAATTATTGTCCTACATTTTTGACAAGACATCCAACAAATCAATGAGACAGGTCACCTGGAATGTCAGGGGTCTTAACCACCCCTTTTAAGCTTGACAATTACTTGCTTATATCAAAAGACATAAAGTTGACATATTGTTGTTGTTGGAAATGCCCTGCACCCAATGCACTGAAATGCATGTTGCCAACGTATGGGGCACTCATAGATATTACCCTTCCTACAATTTCCATTCAAGGGGGTGGGGTGCCTTTCTAATCAGTTCAACCCTTTGTTTGAAATGAGAGACCAACATTGCCGGCCGCGAGGGCCGTTACCTTTATATAGAGGGGCTAAATGGTGATAAACAGTGTATTCTCCTCGGGCATGTCTGACCATGCGGCAAGATGGCCGCTTGATAAGCGCGCTCCACTGGCCGAGAAATAATCATTTCACAATCCAATCCTATGGAGGGTCATCGCTGCTAGAATTGTGCCCATATGGCTTGCCTGCGGCGGCACAACCCGAAAAGAACCATCATTTCGACTACTAGCCACCTCAACAACGCTATAGCGACTCTGTCTACATGCAGCTTGTCGGAGACTCCTGGAGCCCTCGGGCCTGTGAGGCAGTGGTTGGGAGGTGCTGTTGCCCGAGTGTACCCTTACGCCTGGTGCCCAGCAACCTACCGTGTGGCTGTGTGGACGGCGAGATCTCCCTGATGAGGTGTTGCTGGGCTGCGGGGGTCGAGTGATTGTAAGGCTGTTGCCACCGAACCGAGCGCTCCCTGAGTGCGAGCCGAGGGTCCTTGCCGGAACATCTGCGGCCCAGTGAGGACACAGCCGCATGGCTGGTGGACTGAACTCCAGAGAAGCTGACTGTGATCCCGCCGCAGGACCAGACAGCCGCCATCTTGAGGTCAGGCGGACCGGGGCTTGGGGGCCGATATGGCAAACAGACGAGCCGGGAAGACGGCGTGTAGTCCCTGAGTGGGGGAGAGAGTGCAGGAGAGAGCGCAGGATGGGGGCCGGCCCAGGCTGCCAAAGGGTCCCGCGCTGTTCCCCTGGTGGAGCGAAGAATTGCGATCTTCGAGCGGAGGTGCAATCAGTACTGGGCAAACACGTTTGGTGACAAGGGCTGTGAGGACTACTTGCCCAGGATGTAGAAAAAACTGCTCAGGTGGTACCTTCCTGGTGCAGTGCCGGCCCCACCCTGAGTCTTGTGATCCTGGCATTGTCACTCACTAGTGTCTGTGGGTAGTGTACCCATACACCAACACGTGTGTCACACAGCGCTGGCACCATGGGGAAACAGGATGCGAAACAACCAAAGTTAACGTTCGAAAACAGACGAGCCACCAGAACGACGGAGAAGGATCCAGAGGGGAGTTCGGAACGTTTGCCCGAATCACAGGCTGAGGATCGAGGTGAGGACCTGCGCACGCTGATGTTGGAGTTGCGCTCCAGCCTCCGTACCATAGACACAAAGCTGGATGTGCTTACGACCCAGCTGGACACCATTAAACAGCAGGTGGGGTCACATGAGATGTGGCTGGATGTGCTAGAAAATCGAAACTCAGAGCAACTCCTACATATGGATAAAGTATTGGGCCTGATCCGAGCCAAGAATGAGGACTTGGAGGCCCTGTCTTGCAGAAACAACCTGAGGATCACGGGAAATTCCAGAGACCACGGCAATCTCTAAAATGGAGGTCCTCATTGCCGATTTGCTTCATGAACTTTTTGATCCAAACCTATCTGCGGTGTTCGCAGTTGAGCGAGCTCACCGCACCCTGGGCCTCAGGCCACCGGTGGGCGCCACACCACGGCCAATCCTGGCCCGGATTTTAAACTATCAAGACCGCAACCTTATCCTAAGACTAGCCAGGGAACGCACGACCATAATCCATCAAGGAAATACTATTTCATTCTACCCAGATTTTACGCCGGCAGTGCAGGCAGCACGCCGGGAGGTCCTGCCTGCAAAATGCATCCTGCTACAAGCCAAGATACCGTATTCGTTGTTATATCCAGCCAAACTCAAAGGGTCGCATGGCTCCGTTTTTTAAGGACACAAAATCCGCACTAAAATATGCTAAGCATGTTGGTGGTAAGAAAAAGCAGGCGCACAGCCCTTGAGCAAAGGACCCATCCTTCGACAGGTTGAGTGACAATGATTAGCTTGTGCAGGGTTTATCTAAGTCTACAAATGTGATTATCCTTGTCTAAATTCAGCCAGAACAGTACTGTCCTTATTGTTGGGTTTTGGGCATTATGTTTGCGCAATGGCTGCGGCGAGCTGTTTTGGGGTCGGTGCATTACGCTTTGTCACATAGATTTGGCCCTCTGCTTCACTCTGGGCCACCCTGCTTTGGCGGGGTGTATGCCAGTGACACCACGCCCCCAGGGAGATTTCCCGATTGTTGATCT
Source organism: Triturus cristatus (assembly GCF_964204655.1). Taxonomy (NCBI): domain Eukaryota; kingdom Metazoa; phylum Chordata; class Amphibia; order Caudata; family Salamandridae; genus Triturus; species Triturus cristatus. The sequence goes on from NC_140579.1 coordinate 325,639,352, forward strand.
GCCCTTACTGGGGTACAACTCATATTTGCTAATGTTGGAGGGGGAGGGTTTCAAACAACCTCTGTGGGGGGTTGGAGTGGGTGTTGGGTGGAGGGGGGAGGTTAATGTTTTGTTGTTGGCCAGCTTTATGCTTCCCAGTCTAGAACACCATGCTTGTGCATCACAGTCTATACCCCTTCAGTACCCGATATACACAGAGGGTTGGCATTTAGTCAAAAGCATCACACCGTTGCACCATAAAGCCACTGGGGAGAATAGTGCATTTGGGGCCAAAATGAGTCTGCTATGACGAGTCTAAGTTTTTTTAACTTGGAACATTCGCGGTCTAAATGATTATAGAAAGACACGACTGGTCCACTCCTACCTAGTAAGGCATCACATTGATCTGTGCTTGTTACAAGAGACACACCTGAACACCACACCATCCACTAGGTTGCAGCACAGACGAGGGGGACATGTCTACTCCTCTATATATTCAAATTACTCCTGTGAGGTGGCGGTGCATGTGAGGCGGTGATTGGACTGGAAGGAGAGTGAATCCCAAGTCGACCCAAAGGGCAGGTACATCATACTACTGGGTGCCTTAAGCGGGGTCCAGGTGGCCATAGTGGCAGTCTACGGGCCCAATGTGGATACCCCAGCTTTCTTCCAGGGTATATGGACCAGGGTGCGGGCGACAGAGTGTGATACCATCATATGGGGGGGTGATTTTAATGCGATACCATATGACGCATTGGACAGGAAAGGGCAGTCCCTATCCCTACATCCAAACGCGAGTGCTGCACTAAATGCTATCATATCCGATGGCAATCTGATAGATATATGGCGCCACCATCATCACTTAGTCAGGAAAGGTACATGTATATCAGAGTTCCACAAGGCCTAGTCTAGGCTGGATAATTGGCTGGTGTCGCCGAACGTGGCGACATGGACATATGCAGTCTCTCACCTCCCAAGGTCCTTGTCGAATCACGCACCCAGTCTACTATTACTCACACTGCTGAATTCCCCCACCAAAATATTCAGTTGATGGCTTACCCCTAATGCACTGCTGGACGCGGCTTTTAAGGAGGAGATAAGAGGGGACATAGTTGACTACTTTGCTCTTAATGCTGGTTCGGTCACAACCCAGGCCTCCCTATGGGAGGCATTTAAGGTGGTAGTCAGGGGTCAATGTATAGCTCGTCAGGTGGGGGTGCTGAAGGCCATAAGAGGCACTCTGGCTTCCTTACAGAAACCGATTAAGGAGCTTGAAACACAATTTTTTACCACTGATGATCCCACTTTGGTGGCGCAATTGAAGGAGAAGTTGTTAGGGTTTGACGAGGAGGCCCAGCGCGAAGTAAAGTTTCTAGGAAAGGACACACAGGCCAGGAGATATGGGGAGGGTTACAGGCCTGGGAGAACCCTAACAGCAATGCTTTGCACCCCACGCTCATCTGCCTATGTTACAGAAATCAGGGGTGACCGTTCACAAGTGATCAGAGGCCCTCAAGAAAAATTGAACAAGTTTACACAGTTTTATGCCACACTATACACGACAACCCATGGATCTGTGCAGGACAACCTCGGGCCCTTCCTGGACTCTCTTGAGATGCTTTGGCTGGGAGGGGGACATAGGGAGTTCTTGGATGTTCCCGTTACAGTGGCAGATGTCATCCAGGTGATTAGGAGTCTCCCATCGGACAAGGATCCGGCATCCATGTGTTGACCACGGCTTTTTATAAAGCATATACCGAGGAACGGGCTCCACATTTCTTAACACTTTACGACGAGGCCCAGATCACGGGTATTCTACTGTCCTCAATGCGAGAGACCATTTTAATCACCCTGCTTAAGTTGGGAAAACCCGTAGACGAACTCGACTCATACCGGACTCTACCGTTGAGAAATGTGGATGTTAAAATCCTCTCAAAACTGGTTGCCAATAGACTGCAGCCTCTTCTTCCGCTGATCTCTCGCCCAGATCAATCAGGTTTTATCCCTGGGCGTTCCGCATCTCACAACTTTTTGACCTTTTTTCTGTTGTACATTATCTCCATCCGGACTCGCAAGCCTTTGCGGTATCCCTTGACGCTACTAAAGCGTTCGATACTCTAGAGTGGACATATCTCATTGCGGTCCTTGAGAAGATGGGGTTCAGCCCCCTTTTTCTCAGTCTTGTGTGACTGTTCTATACTAGGCCATCCACAAGGAGTGAACGGTATGCTGTCGGACCCGTTCACCATCTCGCGTGGAACCAGACAGGGATGCCTGTTGTCTCCCTTGCTATTCGTGATCGCAATGGAGCCACTGGCAGCATGAATCAGGCGCCGTCACACTGCTAGGGGCTTGTGGTTTAGCTCGAGGGGCCTTTTAATTTCATTATCCGCTGATGATGTCACGGTATACATTTGCGACCCAGAGACAAATACGGCTTCTATCCTCCGTGAACTGATCAAATTTGGTGGTCTATCTGGAGTCTCTAGAAACTGGATAAGTCCACCATAGTCCCCTTGACTGATGCTACTGCGCCCTTCCCTCTTGACTACCCATTAAATGGGCCGATTGCCCGGTAAAATATCTCGGCGTTTGGCTCAGAAGAAACATGCATGAAATTTGGGACATGAATTACGGGCGTACAGTGTCATGGTTGGAGGACAAGGTCACTGCGTGGGCTGGTCTCCCCCTGTCCCTGGCTGGGAGAATAACAATTGCTAAAATGGTGGTACTGCCAAAACTGTTGTATTTATTTGTCAATATTCCGATTCCTCTCACGCAAAACTTTTTTAATTCCATTCGATCCTTATTAATCTCCATGATCTTGGCGGGTCGACAGGCACGGATCTTGACCCTACCTTTTGTCCCAGGGTGGTTTCAATTGTATGCTCTTAGTGCACAGGCACAGTTCTTACATTTTTGGGTGCACCCAACCTCTTTTCAGCCACATATCAGGCCTGCAAACAGCCCCATGGAGACATCGATATGGTTGAAACCTTGTGATGGGTGTGGAATAGGCTATGGGAAAGGGTGCCTCTCAAAATTCTATATGCTCCGCCCATCCTCCTGGCACCCAATGCTATGCTACCCACCATGGGGGAGGGCGCCAGCAGAGCACTGGCACAGAAGATGGGCTTATAAATCTTTGCAGACCTCTACCCGGGAGAGGTGTTCAGAGCTCCCCCTGAACCTGCGGAAGAGTGCACAATATCCTTTTCTGAATTATTTTTCTATCAAAAACCTAGGACTACGTGTAGAGCTCTACATGACACATTCCCCAATCCCCCTCCCACATTGTTTGCCCTTGAGAACATGCTTAAGACTGACTACCCTCATAGACTCATCACGAGAATTTACAATAATATGCAGAATACCGTCCCCTTGTTGATGCCCAGGGCCCTCCAAGTGTGGAATGCTGAACTGCAAACTCCATTAATGGAGGAACAGTGGGCATTTTGCTGCAATCAACTCATGGCTCTGTCCCCCCAATTATAAGCTATGCTTGATTCATTTTAAATATCTCCACAGATTTTATAGGACCCCTTCACAGCTACACCGTATGGGGATCAAGGCGGATGACGGCTGTTCGAGATGTGGCTTTACCCCAGCTACGTTCCTGCACATGGCATGGAGTTGTTCAAGGCTAGCCACATTCTATTCTGCAATCTTTACCACTATACATGAGATCATTTGCACCGCTGATGACCCGGACCCTTGTTGGGACTTTTGGGATACGTCAAAGACACACCAGTTGGGACTCATAAACTACGTGCTATGTTACTGCCTTTTGCTAAGCGTAGGTTAGCTATGCATTGGGGGAGGAGGGGCTCCCCCTCCATGAAAGAGTGGATCCAGGATGTAACATTTAGCCACACACAACAAACCACTTTTTGGGAGCTGATGCCATCGGCATCCAGGCCAAGGGACATATGGGACCATTTTTGGAGTGTGTGTGCACACGCCAACAGGATGGTGCAGGCCCTTCATGGGCGCCATTTGACTCGTAGACATGCCTTTGTACGCCTTAGGGCAAATAACATGATGGCATAGAAGTGTTGCTGTTAAAACAATTCCTATTCGTATTGGAAAGCATAAATGGGCCCTACTTTGGTGAAAACACCAGGTGCAATGACATTTAATCTGCATAGCTAATGCCACCTTTTAACTTGATGTACAATGTATCATATGTTTTGTTTTTGTCGCACTGGAGATCTGCAGAGTTGACCTTGAACAAATATCTTGTTCTCATTCACAAACAGCTGAAATGTGCTAAGGCTTGAAGTAGCTGGCTCTTCTGTTGGATGATGTTTGTTTTTATGTTAAAAATGCAATAAAGAAACATTTTTAAAAAAAAAATATATATATATATATGTATGTGTATATATATATATATATATATATTCACTGAAAAAACCATAGGTTTCACACATGTTATAGTTAGCAGGACATTTCACTCGTGAAAAACCAATGAAATTCCCCCGTTATAGTTAGTGCAGGCAACTATAACTCATGCGACCGCAATCCTCTGCTGATGACGTCAGATATTACGTCACTGTATTTAGACACTTATTTACCCATGTCTTCTTCCATTAATTTTTAGCTATACATATATTACAAATATTTTTTTTTCAGAAAAACACATGTCATCAGTGATGTAATATCTGACATCATCAGCAGAGGATTGCGGTCGCGTGAGTTATAGTTGCCTGCACTAACTATAACGGGGGAATTTCATTGGTTTTTCACGAGTGAAATGTCCTGCTAACTATAACATGTGTGAAACCTATGGTTTTTTCAGTGAATTTGCAAGGTTTTTTAAATGCTAATTCCTAACTATAACGTGTGTGAAACCTATGGTTTTTTCAGTGAATTTCAAAGGTTTTTTAAATGCAAATTTTTTTTGAGATTTTTGTTAAAAAATAATATCCAACCTATGTATAAAATAATATATGTACTATATCCTGCATTATGGAATGGTTAATTTAAAAAAAAAGAATGTTTACATACAGTTGTACATCACAGTTATTATCTTCTACAACCCGTGAAACTTTTTTTTTTTTTTTTATTGATTTTTTTTGCCGTGCGCGTACCGTAAGCTGACGCTACGCGCTCCGTACGTCATAAGTACGGTGCGCTTACGTGATACGTACGTGACGTACACGTACACGCATGCGCGTTGCGCGGAACCAACGTCGCGGTTACGCGGGTGCGTGCAATGCGCATGCGCGAGTGCGTCCTACGTACGCGCTCCGTAAGCACTCCGTAAGCGCATGTTTACGTCACGTTTGCGCATGCGTACTTGTTTACGAGCACGTACTGTAAGCTTACGGAGCACGCACGGTAAGTCATGTGATCCACAAAGAACACTTTTCATTGGTTGAAACTACTTTCAGTTCCAGAAACTTCCAACACCACACCCATTCCCCTCATTACTGCTTGAGATCCCCTAGGAGAAGAGCTGAATTGACATTGAGATACAATGGCAGAGCAGCAGTCCTCTTCTGAGAGTGAGCCTAGCAGCACCATCATCAGACAGAGAAGGAGGAAACAAAAGGATTCTTTTGTGTGGGAGTATTTTACTTTTCCAGAGGGGCAGAAAAAGGTCAATGCTCCATTGGTCACTTGCAGACTTTGTGACCGTGTTTTATCTAGAGGAAATCCAAGGAAGAAGTATTCCTTTGGAAATCACTCTATGATGAGACACATTAGGGATAAACATCCCAGGACCTTTGCTCGACATACTGAAGAAAACTCTTCAGTAAGTCACCGGAGCCCAACCTCAGAAGCTCAGCCGAGTACATCATCGGCAGCTCAGCTGAGCCCTTCCTCTGAGGTGGGAGCATCACCTTCTTCAGCTCCTCTGGACATTAACCCTCGATTTCGGAGGGTTTCAATGAGGTGTACAACGTGTTGTGGACTTATTGTTTTTGGGGAGACCAGTGTTTCCCTTATTAACAATAAGATAGACCAGCACGTTTGTAGACGTTCATAATATTCCCATTCTTTCTTTCCTCTATCCCTGTATTAACACAACGGCTCTTTTAAGAGCCAACCTTACCTCACAATTTTTTTATTTTTTTTTTAATCTTTCCTTTTTGAAACAATGTTTTTGCCGTGCGCGCACGGTACGCGTAGTCGCGGAATCGTTACGCGAAGTTCGCAGAATTTTTCCGTTTACACCGTGCGCGTACACTACGTGCATTCCGCGATTTTTCGAAAAAAAATTACAACTAATTTTTGCCCTTGGAGGTCCTTCTGGGACCCCCTGACAAAGGCTAGGGGGACAGGAACTGTCCACCCTGCCCCCTTTTCACGTTCTCCACCTTTGTTTTTCACACCCGCAGACTGCGAGAGACAAAATGGCGGCCAACACTTCCTGGTTTCGACCGATTCAAATGTTTACTAAGATCTAACAACCAATCAGAATCGCGCTCGCGCACGGCGGCGTGCGCGTACGGTAAGCTTACGGTACGCGCTCGGAGCGCGCCTATACATATATATATTGATTTAAATGCTATTTTCTCAGGAAATACTGAACAGATTTACACGCGACCTTGAAAAGGCACATCCCTGACCTGAGGGCTACCTCTCTGCCAAATTTCAAGTAATTCTGTTCAGCCGTTCGGGCTGTAGCTCGGACTAAAGGTCCTATGGAAAAATGCATGGGGAAAACGTGTTTTGGGACCCCCCCTTTTTCTCAGCCCCCGCTTGACGAATCCCCCCGAGACTTTCAGGGAAGGAGCGGAGCGGAGCGCCCCACCTATTTTGAGAATTTCGCGAGGATTTATCAATCCGCGCAAATGTTATTCCAAATAGAATGTTGCAGATTTCCTATGGAAACACGGTCCTAACTATAACTATCTACTGGCGACCGCCAGTAGATAATATATATATATATATATATATATATATACACATATAAATTACCTACTGGCGGTCGCCAGTAGGTAGTTATAGTTAGGACCCTGTTTCCATAGGAAAACCGCAACATTCTATTTTGAATAACTTTGGCGCCGGTCGACGAATCCTCGCAAAATTTTCAAAATAGGTGGGGCGCTGCGCTCCGCTCCTACCCTGAAAGTCTCGGGGTGATTCGTCAAGCGGGGGCTGAGATAAAAGGGGGGTTCCAAAACGCGTTTTTCCCATGCATTTTTCCATAGGACCTTTAGACACAGCTACAGCCCGAACGGCTGAACAGAATTCCTTGAAATTTGGCAGAGAGGTAGCCATAAGGTCAAGGAAGTGCCTTTTGCAGGTCTGGTGTAAATCTGTTCAGTATTTCCTGAGAAAATAGCATTTAAAAGCATATATATATGTGGGCGGAGCCTAACCACACATCTCGTCCTGAGATCTGATTGGCTGTCAGCACTTCATCCAAGAAGTGTTGGCAGCCATCTTGGGACCAATATACATGATAGCACCTCATTAAAAAGCATTGCAGTTAATAGAAGGTTTTAAGACTTTAGTTACATTATAAATCATTTGTTGATGGTACCATACTCATTTTAGGAATTGTGGTATGTTCTAAGGTGATTTCACCATGTGAAAAAGCCTTCTGCTGGGATATCATGATTGAGAGAAAAATATTTACTCATGCTTTTACCACAGAGGTTTGGAAGGTGATCTATAAGCTAAACTGAGAGCTTATTTTCTGTAAATTCACATTATCTTTCTCAGTCATGTGAGAATGAAGTCTGACATTCTCAGTAAAACATGTACATCCAACAAGGGCAGAGACTGTCAGTTGATTCCTTTGTGTTCTACTGCAGCTTCCCAGAGTGTTCCAAAGAACTACTAGAGCGCTAACAGCCCTACTTATGATAAACGTATGGCACACCTGAAGCCATCTTGCTTGGATTAAAGTGGTAACTCTTAAAACATTTAATTTAAAAAGGAACAAAATGAGGGGGTTCATTTTTCCATAAAAAGTATGATTAGTGCTGCAGAAAGAAAAATTAGGGCACATTTTGAGTGACTTCTCAAATCCTCTTCTATTTCATTAAAAAATTCTGACATGCAGACTGAAACATGCATTTTCAATACCAGCAGCAGTTTTTCCTGGTGAGCAGTAGCTTTACTACAGTGATCTAATGAGCAAAAAGAGTGCTAACATTCTGAATTTATGGCAAATGTGTGACACATCTGAATGCCTTCTTGATGGAATCAAAGTAAAAAACTGAAAGTATTTCCTACTGAGGAGACTGCAGTAAATGAGGAAATTAGGAAACTTCATAACAAAGAAGTCTCCCAAGATGGCCACCAGAGACAAAAGAGCCCAAATGTAGCCCAAATATCACCCAGATGTAGCCCAAGTATAGCCCAATAACAGAATGTCCCAGAATGTTCTTAAAAACAACTAGAGCGCTTACTGTCTTCATTATGACAAAAGTATGGCACACCTGAAGCCATCTTGATTGGAATAAACTGGTAACACTTAAAACATTTAATTTAAAAAGGAACACAATGAGGGGGTTCATTTTGCCATAGAAATTATGATTAATGCTGAAGAAAGAAAATGAGGGCACATTTTGAGTGACTTCTCAAATCCTCTTCTATTTCATTAAAAAATTCTGACATGCAGACTGAAACATGCACATTTAATACCAGGAGCAGTCTTCCATGGTGAACAGTAGTTTTACTACAGTGATCTAATGAGCAACTAGAGTGCTAACATTCAGAATGTATGGCAAATGTGTGACATATCTGAATACCTTCATGATGGAATCAAAGTAAAAAACTGAAAGCATTTCCTACTGAGGAGACTGCAGTACATGAGGAAATTAGGAAACCTCATAACAAATAAATCTCCCAAGATGGCCACCGGAGACAAAAGAGCCCAAATGTAGCCCAAAATCACCCAGATGTAGCCCAAATATAGCCCAATGACAGAAGTGTGCAAAACACTTATTATTTTGTGTTTTTGCAGTGTTATATAGTGCAGACTTGTCAGGTATTGGAGTGCTTTACATGAGCATTGGTTACATCACACAAGAACAAATTCATTTTGGTTGTAGACATGGGGAAACTAAGTGATTTGACCAGAATCACAGAATGTCGAGCTGAAGCAGAAACATCAACCTGGTTCCCCAGTTGCAAAGTCTGCAGTTCTGGAAGTAACACCACATCCTCTCCCCTAAGTGCAACATTTAATCAAGTGGTCAACTGGATAAAAAAACATAAAGATAACAAATAATTTAAAAGTGCTTTGTCGCTATTTGAAAACTCAGAAAATATGTCCTTATTTTAGTCTTTTAGAGCACTAACCATAATTTTGATGCCAATAAGACCTTCTCATATATGTAATTTCTAAAGGAAATGCTCTAGGTATTACAGTTTTGATTACATCAAGATGATGTCAGGCATTCCACACTTTTGTAATAAATATAGAATGTTAGCAATCCAGTTGTTCATTAGGATACTGTTGAGAGGCAGAGGCCAGGGGCACGGACTCTGAAAATTGAAGGCAGGTAGGAGGGTGCAAAGGCAACAATTTAACCACACTGAGCAGGCAGGAAGGGCCGTGGAAGCACAACAGACTATGGAGGGCAGTGGAAAGGGGGGCAGGGGCAACAAACCAACAATACAGGACTTGCAAGAGAGGCTGTTGGAGGGAAGATCTATTACGGGTCAAGGAAGCTAGGGGCGGTCCCCAGAGCCCTGGGAGCCACCACAGAACTGAGCAGGAGAGTGAGTCAGGGACAAAAGGGGCACCTTAATTTGAGCCGGGGTGCCTAGGAACGCTTGCTCCAAAAATGAAGAAAACAGACATATGAGACATGGAATTGGAGGCAGAATACAATGGCAGTTTAATGAGAAGATGCAACTTCAAAGAAACCGCAGAATAGAGACATAAAGTACAAAATACAGAATCCAGATAATCATACAGCTGTCATGATATTCTCTGTATCTCAATTAATGTACTGACAGAGAGAGAGAGAAAACACATCTATAAATGCATCATGAGAAACAAGTTACACCAAGGAAAATGTTACCTAGGAACACTCACGTTTACTCTTAGAGCAAGCATTCCTGCAATTACAATACAAAATCTTTTAAATGCAAAAGTAAAGAGAACAATGGTTAAACATAACATGACATTTCATATAGGTAAAATAGAATAAGATACTTCAAGCAAAGCAGAGCAAGACATTTTAAGCAGAGGAAGACAAGAGCTCCCAGCTCTTGGGGAAAACCTGCACAGCCTGTTAACCTACATACAGACGGCGAGGTAGTCCCTCGATATCTGTGGGTGCTCCCTTTTTATATCATTTTGTGGGCTCCTTTGCACGCTACATCTACCTACGTATGCTACCCAAAAGCTTCGTCTGCAGATTTTACCAGACATTTCGTCATTTACCCACTTAATGCTGACAATGGACTGGGTGAAAAGGTCAGTCTCTCAGGCCAATCGCTTATCGTAAGTTCCATAGAGCAAGCAGAAAATAATGGGTATTGTACGGGAATTCAATATATTCATGTATAAAATCTTCTCAGTTCTCCTAACTTGACGCTCTGCGGTTGCCACTTCCTTAAAAGCGGGAAACCTGCCCAGGAAGCAAGTACCAGTCCAGGATGCAGCCTACTGTATATCGACAGCTTCAGGGGGATGTTGAACTTTGATACCGAGCACGGAGCACTCGGGTAGGGTGGGGGCTACTAGTTTGGAGCAGAAGGCCTCGCTGACCTGCCTTCAGACTGCTATACACTAAAATTGCAGAGCTATGGTCAATTTAACAAAGAGGCCTACATATTGAACAGAAGGGCCTACACAGGGGTTTTATGCTGGCTGAGTGGTAAGGATGTCTCAGGATAATTATATAGCAACACAGGACCCGCTGGTCAATTTAATACGGCCTACAAATGCGGCTGGCAAGGCAAGGACAAGGGTCTCATACTTCAGGTGTGGACAGAACGGGCCAGGGGCCCCCTGTGATACAAAATCTACCCTCCTTCAAGGCTGTGGCAATGTAATAGACCATTGTGGGCAGAAGGAAGAGGCAATGGTAGTACAACCATACATGCCAACAGACCCGATTCAGCCAGGAAACGTCCAAAGTTTTTAAGCTCAAATGGGGTTTAATTTGACTGTCTCCTGTCTACAATATCCTCTTTTTCAATGTAACTCAAAGGGGAAAATCAATACCCCAGATTTTTTTCAAAATCTCCCTCTTACCAAGTTCAAAATGTTTGCAAGTATGGTACATTGGATCATGGAAGGAAATGGGATAGGGACATGGACTTGGATAACAGAGGACAGGAGGGACATGGAGAGGTGCACCAAACTGATCCTGCAGGGCAGGCATCAGGGTTTGCAGCAGCACAATACACCACACAGGGCATGCAGGACGGGAGTGCAGCACAACAATCCATAGAAAGCAAGAGGGAGGGGACAGGACCATGCACATGGACAACAGAGAACAGAGGGGCAAGAGGCAATGGTAGCTAGCTGACCATAATGGACAGACAGGAGAGAAAGCTGCAGCATAACAGAACATAAAGGGCAGAAGGGACGGATCAGGGGCATTACAATGGAACAGACAAGCCAGGAGGGAGGGAGTAGGGGTCTGCACATGTAAACAGAGGGCTGGGGGCAAGGGGGCAGGGCAGGAGCAGCAAGATAGCCATGGAGGTCAGGCAGGATGGGCACTAGAAGCAAGACACACCATGAAGAGCAACAGTGAGACTGTGATGGCATTCACACAGACCATGGAGGGAAGGTGGGAGGGGGTCAGGGGCAGCTAACTGACCACCCAGGGAAGGCGGGAGGGGCCATGGCAGCACAGAAGACCATGCATGGCAAGTGGGAGGGTTAGTGGCAGCACAATGGCTATGATGGGCAAGAAGGAGGGTGCAGGGGCATGCACAAAGGACGATGGAGGATAGAAGGGAGGGTCAGGACCTGTGCACAGACAAGAAAGTTCAGGGGAAGGGACCTCACAACAGACCACACGGGGCAGGCAGGAGGAGTAGTTGCAGCACAACAGACCAGGGAGGGCAGAAGGGTGTGGCAGTGCAATGGACCATGTAGGACAGGAGGAAGAGGATAGGGGCATGGCATGTGGACAGGCAGGGTGGAGGTGGCAGGGACAGGTTACAGTCATCTGACAATGCTAGGCAGGTGGGAGGGGAGTGGCAGCTCAACAGAACACTCAGAGTAGATAGGAGTGGCAGGTCCATGGAACATGGTGGGCAAAAAGGATGGAGCAGGGGCATGCACAAAGACATCGGAGGGCAGGGGGAAGGAGAATAGGGGCAGCAAGCTAAGCACAGAGTTTAAGCAGGAGGTCAATGATGGGGCATAGAATTGGGCAATGGAGGGCAGGAGGAGTGGACTGGTACATCATACTAAATTGAGGGCAGTGGCAGCACATCAGACCATGCATGGCAGGAGGGAGGAGGCTAGTTCATGGATTCACACAACAGAGGATAGGGAGGAGGGGGATGGGGCAGCAAGCTAACTGTTCAGAGAAGGCGGGTATTAGGAACTTTATTGGTTTTAAAACATTGTGTCTGTGCGAACTACTTAAAATATGAACAAGTATGCAGCATAATCTCACTTTTATTCAGGAAGAAGAGGACGTTTGTGACTGTGACTCCGGGCTCACTTGGCTGAAACACCCCCTGACCCTCCACCCCCTATCGCAAAATGTAATGCCCGTGAAAAGGGTAGGTGAACACAGTGTTATATAGAACATAGTCCTGAGAGCACGATTGAAAATGAAAACTAGATATAGTGTATGGTATAAACTATGCACCAAAAAGTGTGATATAAGATGAACCGGGCGTGAAATATAATATGCAATACATTGTGCGCAATGACAGATTCATTGGAGAGCGCGAGATAGCACAGGCACTAGCGCGTGCTATGCGATATGCGCCTTGGAGCGTAATATGCACAGGGCAGTGTTGTGTAACCTAACTAGTCTCTAAAGTTGTAATATAAAATATGTGCTGGGGAGTGTAACGTTGCATATGCACTGTGACAAAGATATGGATCCCAGATTATAATATGTATGACATAGCACTGTGCGTTATAACTTAGGCATCGAGGAAGGCACGTTAGATGGGGCAATATAACCCGTGCGAAGACAAGTGTGGCATGACATATTCACGGGGTGGTGTTACAGTGCACATGGGCTAGAGAGTGTCATAGCATATGCACTAGCTAGTGGAATACAACACAGAGGTGTGTGGCACTCGGCAGGCAATGGTGGGTGTAACACAGCATTGGGCTCTGTCAGGAGCGCGCTGTGACTCTCAAGTGATGTTCATCCCCTTTCCAGAGAGTAAAATAAAAAGTATTACACATCCGGCAGTGGATGTGTGTTTTATTAACCGTGAGGGGGGTTTCTTACATAGTTTTGGTCGAATTTTTGTCGAATCCTCTTTGAACGGCTTGGTGTGCATGTGTATTAAATGTGCCCGTCAATAGCTACCCATGTTTGTATAAATAAACGACAAGGGTGTCTACCGGCATTAGGCACGGTAGGGCATCAGACATGTCAGAGCTTTACTAGTGGTGTAAATACATTCCACGGGGATTCATTGCATGCATAGTCGCCTTTTAATGAATATCACGCAAATCGTCGTGGTGATAGGTACGTACGGTTTGTCCAGCATGTCCTAGGTGTGTCTATAAATATATATTTTTTAAAAATAATAAAAAACAGTGGCCGGCCCTGGGGATTGGGGTCAAAAAAATATAATTAGGAGACAGGCCCTGGGGGATGGGGTCATCAGGGCCTATAAATTAGAATAAGAAGGGGAACCACACAGCCCCCTTCTTAAAAAATTAAAATAAATAAAAGACTGGCGTTGTGCCGGAGGCCATACCCCCTCCGTGCAGCACTCTGCAAACGCGCCCCCAATAGGCATCTCCAGTATGCGCCAGGGAGCTGCGCTGCAGACAGGTGTTCTGAGGCCAAGCCCCTATTTACACCTCTCTGCAACGCAGCTCTGTGGCGCTTACTGGAGGTACCTAGTGGTCTAGTTTGACCCTAGGGACCCTTAGGATTCAAGGGGACTTAATCTCTCAACTTAGAACAGCCACAGGGCGCGTTTACACAGTGGTGAAGGGAGGGGACGGGGCCTGAGGTGACGTGTGCAAACACGCACTATGGCACGTTTTAAATTGGGGATATAATTTCCCTTCAATACTGAGGGCCCCTGGGGGCCAACTAGCCCACCAGGTGCTTCCAGTAAGTGCCACTGAGCTGCATTGCAGAGAGGTGGTCCAGGCCGTGCCACTTTTTACACCTCTGTGCAACGCAGCTCTGTGGCACTTACTGGAGGTACCTAGTGGGCTAGTTGGACCCTAGGGACCCTCAGGATTCAAATGAACTTAATCTCCCAACTAAAATTGGACACAGGGCGTGTTTACACAGTGGTGAAGGGAGGGGACGGGGCCTGAGTTAACGTGTACAAAAACGCCCTGTGGCCTGTTTTAAGAGGTAGTTTTAATCCCCATGCCCTATTATATACTAGGGGCTTACAGAGGAGGTCATGCTAATCACAGGGGGACCCCAACGCATAATGTTCCCTAGTGTATGTAGGTGTTTTCACTGTATTCTAAGTGTCTTTTAACATAGCACTGGCTCTAGGACTGGTTAGTCAGACTCAGTTACCACCAGTATCCGTCTGAAAAAGTTGAGGGTACAGGATGATTTTGCAACAAGGCTTCTTTCTGCTCTTCTTTTTGTTCTTTCTGCACGTTATCCTTCTTCCTGCACTTATCTTCGTATTTGAGGACTTCTGTTGCTTCTTTCTGCACTTCTTTTGTTTCTTCCTGTGCATTTTTTCTTCTTTCTTCACATGTCCTATCTCTGTAGGCATAGTTAGAAATTAGCATTTAAAAAACCTTTGAAATTCACAGAAAAAACCATAGGTTTCAGGCACGTTATAGTTAGGAATTAGCATTTAAAAAACCTCAGAAATTCACTGAAAAAAACATAGGTTTCAGTGGTGTTATAGTTAGCTGGACTTTTCACTTGTACAAAACCATTGAAATTCCCCCGTTATAGTTAGTTCAGCTAACTATAACTCGCGCGCCCGCAATGCACTGCTGATGACGTCACATATTACATCACTCATGACATGGCCAGTGACATCACTCATGACATCACTGATGACATCTCAAATGACATCACTGATGACATCACTGATGACATCATCCTTGTGATAGAGTGGCAGACCTCCTCTCACCCTAATATAACCTTTGATACACACATTCAAAAATAGAGACTAAAATTTTCAAAACAATGGACATACCAATACCAGTTACAACAACCTCTTCAGTAATTCTAAGATCCACATACACATCCACTCATTCACCAACAGTCCTATACAGTCACTCATACATGTACTCACTCATCATATGTACTCATACACCTATACATCCTGTTACACAATGCCACTCATCCATAGAGTTACTCACACACATAGTCACTCATGCTTATAAAGAATCAAACATACATTTACTTGCATATACAGTTATACACACACCACCACACTTACTTCTACGGAAACTTACACATACTTAGTCTTTTAAACAATCACTTATAGAAACACATACTTATTCATACAGGAACTCTTTCAATCTCTCACTCTCACATATACTCACATATATACACCAATAGTCACATATACTAGTTTAAAACATATGTAGTTACTCATAAAGACACTATTGAGACAGTCATTCACTCACTAACACACCCATACACACACTCATCCACTCATACAGTCCTGCACACATGCTGTGTTCAACACATACAAACAGTGAGTCACTCATTCATGCACCTATGCACTACGTAATACCCCCCACCGAACCATGCAGACACTCAGACTGATACTCAAAAAACCAACTAATAACCTATATAGACACCCATGTAGCTACTCACCAACCCATGCAGCCACTTCTACACAAAGTGAGAGACTGATACAGATATTTACATATTTAAACATTACTCACTAAGCCATGTATTCACTATGATACACTTAATCAGTCAGTTACACAATCCATTTTTCAAAAACAAATCATCCATTTAGACACTTATATACCCATTTATTCTTCCATCGACCTTGAGATATACATATATAAAACATATTTAATTTTCAGAAAAACACACATTCACTGGATGATGTCATCAGTGATGTCATCAGTGATGTCATTTGAGATGTCATCAGTGATGTCATGAGTGATGTCACTGACCATGTCATGAGTGATGTAATATGTGACGTCATCAGCAGTGCATTGCGGGCGCGCGAGTTATAGTTAGCTGAACTAACTATAACGGGGGAATTTCAATGGTTTTGTACAAGTGAAAAGTCCAGCTAACTATAACACCACTGAAACCTATGGTTTTTTCAGTGAATTTCTGAGGTTTTTTAAATGCTAATTCCTAACTATAACGTGCCTGAAACCTATGGTTTTTTCTGTGAATATATATATATATATATATATATTACCTACTGGCCAGTAGGTAGTTATAGTTAGGACCAAGTTTCCATAGGAAGAGCATTTTTTGTTTTGCTTATAACTTTGGCATCGTTTGATGAATCTTCATGAAATTTTCCAAACTAATTCTTTGTTCATATCAGCTCCTATGTGGGAAGCTTGGGGGGGATTTGTCACGGGGGGACCGAGAAAAAAGGGGGTCCCAAAACGTGTTTTCTCCGTGTTAATTTCCATAGGAAACTTTAGACAAGGCTACAGGTCGAACGGGTGACCAGAATGACCCCAAATTTGGCTGGGAGAAGGGTCTTGGTCTAGAAAGCACGCTTTTGTTTATTTGGTGTAAATCCGTTGAGTAGTTTTTGAGAAATATTGAAATTTACAGATATCGATATTTGGGAATTCTGCCATCTGATTGGCTGAGGCGTTACGATCACGAGCTTGCTGCTTATTGGTTGCGAGCGATTGCAACTAGGAAGTGTTGGCCGCCATTTTGTGATTCCGTTGAAGTGAGTAAGGGGAAAAAAGGGCAAAAAGAGTAGGAAACAGGAGGATAGGAGCAATGTAACCTCTGTGGGGGAGTGCGAAGCGAAGTAGTCACACCTACCGGTCTGAAAGTGCGGTGTTGCTCAGAGTGACATGGTGCTGAGATGAGATGCTGCTACAGTCGGGTATGAAACCTAGATCCTAAACCGGGAGGTCATTGCTATAAAGTGATGTGCTCTGGTGTTTGTAGGATAACTGTGGAAGTAGTGTTAGTAAGCGTTTATACCATACAGAGAGTGGGAAGCAAACTACTGAGCTCCACCGTGCGTTTATACTATACTGGAAGTGGGAAGCGAAGTACTACGCCTACTGGTGTGAAGACTCAGGGATCAAACTGAGCTGATTGTTGTAAAGTGATGGGCTGTGGGCGCTGTAGCATACTGGCCGCTGTAGTATAACTGTAAGTAGTGTTATTATGTGTTTATACTATACAGGGAGTGGGAAGCGAACTACTCACCCCTACCGGTCTGAAGACTCGGGGATTAAACCATGAACTCATTGCTGTAAAGTGATGTGCTCTGTGTACTATTTCAATGTAAGTCATAGTACAGTGTTAGTATGTAATGATACTACAATGTAAGTATGTAATGTTAGAATGTAGGGCTGTCATGAGGGGAATCTTGGGGAGTTTGTACATGGTGCTGGAGAAGATGGATGCCTTGGTGTCTGGTCCTGTTGGTGGCTGTTTAAGCTGTCTTCTTTTCCTGCAATAAATCTAATTATCGGAACGACTGCTGTCTTCCTGTTCACTACATAAATTTGGTGACGAGCGGGAGAAGGTGAAAAGAAGGCAGCACTCACCAAAATGTTGCGCTTGCTTTGCGCTTGCTTGCGTTGTGCTGAAGACCCGTTTTCTTGGTGAATCTGTTTCTACTCATCCCAGGGTCGTGTGCTGAAGACCCATTTTCTTGGTGAATCTGTTTCTACTCATCCCAGGGTCGTCTGCTGATCGAACTATGTGATCCTACATACTTTTTCATTTTGGGCTTCCTCTGCCTCTTCACTACACGTGTGCAAGTAGTGTTAGTGTGCGTTTATATTAATTTTGTAGTTATACATTAAACAAAGCATCATGGTCCCATGGAGTGCCACCTCCCAGGCGCAGGTCATACAATGTCCAGGGGTGTGCAAGCGTGGGACATTTATGTTTGCTACTATAGGGCGGGAGCATTGCTTGCACTCTGTGATGGTAAATTCTTATTTGCCTCATTGAAGCGAGAGGAGGAAAACCTCGTATCATTTCAATAAAGCGGAACTGGATGGTAAAAATGGAGAAAAAAAAAATGAAGCGCTGTCTCACCCGTTCATTTAAATGAGCCCACTGGTGGGTAATGTTCTGGGGCCAATCCCATTATTATATTGCGGGGTCTCTGCAGCACAGGGGATCTTAATCTCACATGTAAATAAGGTGCGGGAGGGATCGACACCTTCCCGGGTATTGTTTACAAAATGTTCAGGGGCTTCGAGGCCAACTCAAGACCGGGAATCGGCAACCTCTGGGGCTTTATTTAAATATGCAGGGTGGGCCTCGCCAGTCCTTGAAGCCTCTGTGGCCCTAGGCAGTGCCTTATTGGTTCTGAAATCACACGGGCAGTACTCATGGTGTTATAAAGTGATACACTCATAGAACTCTTGCCGTTGTACAATTACCCAGGCTTCATTTATGTAATAGTCTGTTGGTTTATATTTGGTAGGTGCACCGAAAATTAAACAAAATTTCCCTTATAACCTACTATCAACCGCCGATTTTCACAATAAACTACAGACAAGTGTTGTCAGAAAAAGAAGACCCATACACTCAGTTATATATTGGTAAAAAAAATAACTTTTATTAATACAACACAAATAAATGGAAATGTAACTTTATTCGAACAATAGTATAACATGAGAGAAGTGGGTCGGATTCCTCCGGAAGCAGCGTACAAAACCTGCAAGACAAAAAAGAAACATGAGTATGTGTGCTATGTCTAAGAGAAAAAGAAAGGTAGTGAGAATGAACGAAGGAAAGTGAGAATGGGACAGAGAGTGAGTGGGTGGAAGGGAGAAGGGGAGGGAGAGTGAAAAGAACAGAGGGAGGAGGAGACAGAGCGCCGGCCTACAGCACCCAGCCCTCACTGTTCACCTCCCGTCACCCGTGTGTTTTGGGACGCTGGGGTCCGCGAGAAAGAGTGCTGTCCAGCAAGTCCTTAAAATGAAACAGAGATATGAATGAGGCCAGAGATTACATTATTATCTATGGCAACATCGCTTGCCTGCACCTGTGCACCCAGGCTGCTGCACCCCAGCCCCTTTCTCTGCTCTGTGCTCAATTGCAGCTCCAGCGCGCTGAGGCTTGACTGCTCACCTGCCACAAACGGTGTGTCTAAGTACGTGCCGGTGAGAGCTCCAACTCCGGGGTGCCACTATCAGGGTGGCCCAGCAGGTCTCCGGTCGGGGACGGTGTCTTGATACCACGGTGGAAGGCATCAGAATGCCCAGGACATCATCACGGGATGACCACCCGCTCAGCCCATTTTGGCTCCACTAACCCAGTGTCTGAAAAGGGAGAAAAAATATAATGTTGGAAACGTCTTGAGGTAAATGAAGGTTTCTTTCAACATTAATAGAGAACACCAGTTGAGTCCATCCCTCCTTCTTGAAGTACGATCTTCGAACTGTTAGTGGTAATCGTGGTTCAAAGAGGAGTTGGAGTGCACGAGAATACACAAGGTTTAAATAATAATATGTTATGCCAACGTTCACATACAAAGGAACAGAGTGCATGGTAGAAGCATAATATGCGCATGTAATGCAGTGGCGCAAGCCTGTGTGCATGTACACTTAGTAATCAGCTCACTACAGTGCCCCAAAAGCCAACGCCAAATGTCTGTAGGGCAGGCCTACAGTATGGTCCAGCAGGTCCTTAAAATGAGACAGAGATGTGACTGAATGAGGTCAGAGAACACATTATTATGCAGTGCAATATCGCTTGTTTGTACCTGCGCACCCAGGCTGATGCACCCCACCCCTCCCGCAGCATCGCGCTCAAGTGTAGCGCCTGTGCACCCAGGCCCCACTGCTCACCTGCTGTCATTGTTGTGTGTCCAAACACGACGGGCAGCAGTGTTCATAATTCAGGTGCAGTGTTGATTGCGACGATGGTGTATGCCTTATGCATCCCTTTTTTTATTGCACATTGTGATATGCGAGGTGGATGCAGCCATATCACCTGAGGCAGTGTAGAAGAATTGGGACATGTGGCATCGTCGTTATCCTATTTATACGTACACAAAGTGGACAGCTCTTGCGTACGCCAGGCGAGCGTAGGGGTGTGAATAATAGTTCCGGGGACCTGGGCGTTGTTCAGTTCCTGCCTGGCCAGGAAGTGTCCTTATGTGTGTTTCTGTTGCAGTTTTGACATCGCAGAATGCACAATTTACATTAATGTAGCATGTACCGGGAGGGTGGCAACTATCGCTAATGAGATGCTGTTCGAAAACATTGAATGGCCAACATCACATGTCGTTGTCAAGGTTGTGGATATGCGCAGACACTCATGTCAATGGCGTGCGGTATTATTGAAAGTGTTGCTATCGCGAAGCGCACACATGTGAATGTGCTCGGATGGAGGGAGGATCAGCAGTGAAGCTACGCCATAAATAGTGATAACGTTCATTATAGTCAAGCAATGCATGCCAATCGTGAATCTGAAAGTCTCACATATGATACACTACTATACTGGTAAACCCTGACAACAGAGAATACAGCAATACAAATGTACACATTGCTGTTTACTGTTTGTCACATGTGATCTATGATGTGCACTCTGCCCGTGGCTGATGATACCCCTTTGGGCCAGCAATACCCAGGCCGAAAGGCAGAGCAATAATGTGCACACACATACACCAGGGGCATCGTATAACACACAATTGATTTTTGATACAATGTTTGAGATGCATGGCCATCACACGTGGAAGGCTAATGTACAGACCATGAATATTGATCAAGATGATCGTTGCATGTTGTGTGTAGTAGAAGATATGTGTACACAGCAAAAAAACTTTTCAAAAAAGCTCTCTAAGCAGAAGGGGTGTGTCTCATCAAACGCTGTAGAGAGAATGACTAAAATGGGTGGGGTCCTCCAACTAATACAATGGGAAATGTTATGAACTAATCAAATGCTTTTTTTTAAGGTCACATGGCAAACGCGCATCGAGGGCGCAAGTAGGCCGCACCTGACAAGATTTTGAGAAAATATATTTCTCATAATATAAGTTTATTACAGTTAGAAATATATAAATGTTTAAAATATTTCAGATTATCGCTTGCTCTCATATACAGTTTAAAGTTATTTAGATATAGTTTTGAGACATAAAAAAATGAGGGAATGGCACCCCTGGCGTGACACCATACGTCTATGACGTAATACAGGGCCTGGCAGCGTGCACTTGTCTCATACGCAACTCACAGCGGGCATGACCCCATACGTACATGACGTAACGCGTGGCTTGGTACTGCGTACTCGTCGGATACCTATGTAGCAGCTGGCGCAAACTCACACGTATATGATGTTACACAGGACGCGGTGCCACAAATCCGTCTGATACGAAATGCGCATCCTTTACGAGTTTAGCAATATGGCGGATAGGATTCGCATGGTGATGGAGCTTGGTACACTACCGGTATGGGAGTGCAGTTTTCTCCCGAAAAAAAAAGATATACATAGTTTTTTGGGGAAGATATGAAACATTACTTAATTTTTAAAGTTAAAAAAAAGAAGTATAATAGAGTTCCAAAATATAAAAAAAAAATAGGAAAAATATAGGTTTTATAAACATTAAAATATGAAATTAACATTTAAAAAACCTTCGAAATTCATTGAAAAAACCTTAGATTTTACAGACGTTATAGTTAGGAATTAGCATTTAAAAAACTATGAAATTCACCAAAAAAACATAGGTTTTAGGGAGGTTATAGTTAGTTGGACATTTGACTCATAAAACCAGAGAAATTCACCTGTTATAGTTTGTTTAGCTAACTATAACTCGCGCGCCCGCAATGCACCGGTGATGACATCACATATTATATCACTCATGACATGGTCAGTGACATCACTGATGACATCACTGATGGCATCTCAAATGACATCACTGATGACATCATCCACATGATAATCTGATGCACATACTGATGCCCTAATATAAACTTTGATACACCCATTCTAAAATGCAGACTACAATTTTTGAAACTATACACACAACAATGCCATATACTACATACCACTCACTGTTTCCTAGGTCTACACACACATCCAGTCACTTATACATGTAGTTACTCATCAATACAGTAGTATAATATGCACTCATACATCTATACATGCAGTTACACTCCGCCACTCATCCATAGAGTTACTCACACACCTAGTCAATAATGCAAAGAATCGATCACATATCCATTTACTCATGTATAAAGTTATAAACACCAAGTCCGGTATTTATAGACACACCATATCACTTATTTATAGAGATACTAGCAAATATTTACTATCCTATACAATTACTGATACAAGCAGACACTCATTTATACACGAACTCTTCAAATAACTTACTCTCATGTATAGTAATTTATATACTCCAACACTCACATATAGTGCCTTAAAACATATGTAGTTAGTCACACATATACCACTGAGACATTCATTCACTCACCAACACACCCATACACACAATAACTCATCTATACAGCCCTTCCCAGATGCGCTTTTGAATCCATACAACCAGTGAATCACCCACTCAGACATCTATGCACAGAGTCATAACCCCCCACCCACCAATACAGACACTCAGGGACGCATACAGATACCCAGACAACAAATCAATAACCCATATAGATACTCATGTAGCTATTCAGCAACCCATGCAGTTGCTTGCACACCAACTGAGAGACGAATACAGACTTTCACACAGTGTAGTCACTGACCCATGCATTCAGTAAGACACGTTCAATCACTCACTTATACAGTCAGTCACGCACCTACTAAATAATCCCTTCAGGCACTTGTAAATATATTCATTCTTCAATACACCTTGGCATAGATATATATGAAAAATATTTAAACTTTACAGAAACACACATTCACTGGATGATGTCATCAGTGATGTCGTCAGTGATGTCATCACTGATGTCACTGACCACGTCCTGAGTGATGTAATATGTGACATCATCAGCAGTGCATGTTATATTTAGCTCAACTAAATATAACAGGCAAATTTCTCTGGTTTTATATGAGTCAAATGTCCAACTAACTATAACGTCCCTGAAACCTATGTTTTTTTGGTGAATTTCTAAGGTTGTTTTTAAATGCTAATTCCTAACTATAACGTCTGTAAAACCTATGTTTTTTTCAGTGAGAATATATATATATATATATATATATATATATATATATATATATATATATATATATATATGTATATATATCCAAGGAACTCCGCCCTCAATATCCAATATACTTGGAAAGACGAAACCGGACCCAATCTTCTGTGCAAAGTTGTTTATTGATTCATAGGAATCCCATTCACCGCCATGACGCATTTCGGCCTCAAGAAGGCCTTGATCACATATATATATATAACCTTAAAACGAAGTCCCACTCGCGCTCTCAGAGTCCTCTGACACAATAAACCAGGCTTAGTTCACAACCATGTGGGGGTTTATTTCAGTCATAAACCCGCCGTGACGCGTTTCACCACCGTAGTGGCTTGTTCACACAGCGTTTCTGCATAAAGTTTGCCAATACATACATTTCCGCATTACTTGGTTAATAAACACAGTAAAAGGACTACATAGTTTGTATCAAAGGTGACCACAAAATAAGCGCCATCTTGCAATGTACTTTTGAATATACCATGTCATTAAATATTGGTTGCACCTCTTTGTTATCCAACGGAGCAGCATTATCTACCAGATGTAAAAGGAATACTGATGCATAATATCTTCATCTTTTAAATACATCCTTTGTGCGGCCATAGACCTTCGTAAAGATTACGAGTAATGTGGTGCACTCTATTGTAAGGGATGATGGTTATTGTAGTTCCTCTGATTTTGAAATATTCGTCTATCAGTCTTCACTCTGCCTTACGTGAAAAAAATATCATATCAGATGTATCTAGAGTTGGACATGTGTGTAGGTTTGGACTTCATACATTGGCGTTGCATTATTCCCTTGTTAGTGGGTAAATATTGTATCACGCACAAGTGAAATGTCACGTCATGTGCGCCTCGTCTGTCCAGCTAATTTAACATTAAAATGCTTCACTGGTTGAGCCTATGTGTTTCTTGGTATAGAGATAAAGATCTATTGAAGGATTACCCTTGCTAGTGGGTATTTGCTTCCCAGTCATATATCGACAATATGGCATCTAAACCCTTGCCCTTAGAGATCCAACACTATACCATGTCTGGATTATCTGTCACTTTATATCTTTCTATCGTAAGGACCTACGTGTGGACATAAGAAAGAAATGTTAAGAAAAAATGTTAAGAAAAAGTTGTGCGAATACCCTTGTTAATGGGTATGTACTTGGTATCCATGTTTTAAAATAAAATAAAGTAGAGTGATCATATGCTACAAACATTATATCAGTCATGTTTAAATATCTCACGATCATGTATGAACAATATGGCATCAATACCAACACCCCCTAACATAAGTAACAAAACTCATAGTGTTCACAAATACAAAAGTGCAAATTAAAATCTTATCTTGATTCATATACGACCACAGGATGGTCTGAAGAAAAGGGTAGGGATCTCGTTGGCATCATTAACGACAATTCCCTTCCATTCCTCCTGTAGGAAATAGAAGAAAATGTACAAGCAATTAGATCGATAAAGAGTCATCGTCTAAAAAACCAAATAGCAACTCTTCATACAAAAAACAAAAAACATACAAAAAAGCATCATACAGAAAACCTATTTAGATCACATTGTCCCTTATTCCTCTTGTAAATGTATGGCCATTTCTTCATCAAGATTATGGCCTCCCGGAAAAAGGGTACACATGCCAATTATGTGTCTTGATTCCCGCTGTCTGAGTCTCAAGACTCGATTCCCACCTCTCACTTTGGGTAGGATCTGCTCAATGGCATAATATTTTAATTTCTTGTGATCTGAGAAATGGTGGCTGGCAAAGTGGTGGGCAATAGGATATTGTCTGTCATTGTTTGTTATCGCCCGCATGTGTTCGAGGACACGTTTTTTTGCCATATGTGTTGTACTGCCCACGTATCTATATATATATATATATTACCTACTGGCAGTCGCCAGTAGGTAGTTATAGTTAGGACCTATTTTCCATAGGATATCTGCAACATTCTATTTGGAATAACGTTGGCACCGATTGGCGAATCTTCACTAAATTTCCCAAACTTTTGGCCAGCTCTGGTCCGCTCCTATCCTGAAAATTTCACGGTGATTCGTCAAGTGGGGGCTGAGAAAAAAGGGGGATCCCAAAACACGTTTTCCCCATGCATTTTCCCGTAGGACCTGTTGATGCAGCTACAGCCCGAACTGCTGAATGGAATTACACCAAATTTGGCAAAGAGGTGTAGTCCTCAGTTCAGACTCATGCTTTTTGCTTAAATGATGTAAATCCGTTCAGTAGTTCCTGAGAAAATTAGAGTTAAAAAGATAGATAAATGTGGGCGGAGCCTAACCACACATTTTTTCTTAACATTTCTTTCTTATGTCCACACGTAGGTCCTTACGATAGAAAGATATAAAGTGATAGATAATCCATACATGTTATAGTGTTGGATCTCTAAGGGCAAGGGTTTAGATGCCATATTGTTGATATATGACTGGGAAGCAAATACCCACTAGCAAGGGTAATCCTTCAATAGATCTTTATCTCTATACCAAGTAACACATAGGCTCAACCAGTGAAGCATTTTAATGTTAAATTAGCTGGACAGACGAGGCGCACATGACGTGACATTTCACTTGTGCGTGATACAATATTTACCCACTAACAAGGGAATAATGCAACGCCAATGTATGAAGTTCAAACCTACACACATGTCCAACTCTAGATACATCTGATATGATATTTTTTTTACGTAAGGCAGAGTGAAGACTGATAGACGAATATTTCAAAATCAGAGGAACTACAATAAC
Organism: Triturus cristatus; assembly: GCF_964204655.1. Lineage (NCBI taxonomy): Eukaryota > Metazoa > Chordata > Amphibia > Caudata > Salamandridae > Triturus > Triturus cristatus. Next base: position 325,665,483 of record NC_140579.1, read on the forward strand.
CATCATCCCTTACAATAGAGTGCACCACATTACTCGTAATCTTTACGAAGGTCTATGGCCGCACAAAGGATGTATTTAAAAGATGAAGATAATATGCATCAGTATTCCTTTTACATCTGGTAGATAATGCTGCTCCGTTGGATAACAAAGAGGTGCAACCATTATTTAATGACATGGTGTATTCAAAAGTACATTGCAAGATGGCGCTTATTTTGTGGTCACCTTTGATACAAACTATGTAGTCCTTTTACTGTGTTTATGAACCAAGTAATGCGGAAATGTATGTATTGGCAAACTTTATGCAGAAACGCTGTGTGAACAAGCCACTACGGTGGCGAAACGCGTCACGGCGGGTTTATGACTGAAATAAACCCCCACATGGTTGTGAACTAAGCCTGGTTTATTGTGTCAGAGGACTCTGAGAGCGCGAGTGGGACTTCGTTTTAAGGTTATATATATATATGTGATCAAGGCCTTCTTGAGGCCGAAATGCGTCATGGCGGTGAATGGGATTCCTATGAATCAATAAACAACTTTGCACAGAAGATTGGGTCCGGTTTCGTCTTTCCAAGTATATTGGATATTGAGGGCGGAGTTCCTTGGATATATATACATATATATATATATATATATATATATATATATATATATATATATATATTCTCACTGAAAAAAACATAGGTTTTACAGACGTTATAGTTTGGAATTAGCATTTAAACAACCTTAGAAATTCACCAAAAAAACATAGGTTTCAGGGACGTTATAGTTAGTTGGACATTTGACTCATATAAAACCAGAGAAATTTGCCTGTTATATTTAGTTGAGCTAAATATAACATGCACTGCTGATGATGTCACATATTACATCACTCAGGACGTGGTCAGTGACATCAGTGATGACATCACTGACGACATCACTGATGACATCATCAAAGTGATGATCTGATTGGCTGTCAGTACTTCATCCAAGAAGTGTTGGCAGCCATCTTGGGACCAATATACATGATAGCACCTCATTAAAAAGCATTGCAGTTAATAGAAGGTTTTAAGACTTTAGTTACATTATAAATCATTTGTTGATGGTACCATACCCATTTTAGGAATTGTGTTGTGTTCTAAGGTGATTTTACCATGTGAAAAAGCCTTCTGCTGTGATTTCATGAATCATGTTTGAGAGAAAACTATTTTCTCATGCTTTTCCACAGAGGTTTGGAAGGTGATCTATAAGCTGAACTGAGAGCATATTTTCTGTAAATTCACATTATCTTTCTCAGTCATGTGAGAATGAAGTCTGCCATTCTCAGTAAAACATGTACATCCAACAAGAGCAGAGACTGTCAGTTGATTCCTTTGTGTTCTACTGTAGCTTCCCAGAGTGTTCTAAAGAACAACTAGAGCGCTAACAGTCCTACTTATGACAAACGTATGGCACACCTGAAGCCATCTTGGTTGGAATAAAGTGGTAACTCTTAAAACATTTAATTTAAAAAGGAACAAAATGAGGGGGTTCATTTTGCCATAGAAAGTATGATTAGTGCTGCAGAAAGAAAAATTAGGGCACATTTTGAGTGACTTCTCAAATCCTCTTCTATTTCATTAATAAATTCTGATATGCAGACTGAAACATGCACTTTTAATACCAGCAGCAGACTTCCGTGGTGATCAGTAGCATTACTACAGTGATCTAATGAGCAACTAGAGTGCTAACATTCAGAATTTATGGCAAATGTATGACATATCTGAATACATTCTTGCTGGATTCAAAGTAAAAAACTGAAAGCATTTCCTACTGAGGAGACTGCAGTAAATGAGGAAAATAGGAAACTTCATAACAAATAAATCTCCCAAGATGGCCACCAGAGGCAAAAGAGCCCAAATGCAGCACAAATATCAACCAGATGTAGCCCACATGTAGCCCAATAACAGAAGTGTGCAAAACACTTATTTTTTGTGTATTTGCAGTTTTATATAGTGCAGACTTGTCAGGTATTAGAGTGCTTTACATGAGCATTGGTTACATCACACAAGATCAAATTCATTTTGGTTGTAGACATGGGGAGATTAAGTGATTTGACCAGAATCACAGAATGTTGAGCTGAAGCAGAAACTCCAACCTGGTTCCCCAGTTGCAAAGTCTGCAGCTCTGGAAGTAACACCACATCCTCTCCCCTAGGTGCAACATTTAATCAAGTGGTCAACTGGATAAAATAACATATACAGCCCTTCCCAGATGCGCTTTTGAATCCATACAACCAGTGAATCACCCACTTAGACATCTATGCACAGAGTCATAACCCCCCACCCACCAATACAGACACTCAGGGACGCATACAGATACCCAGACAACAAATCAATAACCCATATAGATACTCATGTAGCTATTCAGCAACCCATGCAGTTGCTTACACACCAACTGAGAGACTAATACAGACTTTCACACAGTGTAGTCACTGACCCATGCATTCAGTAAGACACGTTCAATCACTCACTTATACAGTCAGTCACGCACCTACTAAATAATCCCTTCAGGCACTTCTAAATATATTCATTCTTCAATACACCTTGGCATAGATATATATGAAAAATATTTAAACTTTACAGAAACACACATTCACTGGATGATGTCATCAGTGATGTCGTCAGTGATGTCATCACTGATGTCACTGACCACGTCCTGAGTGATGTAATATGTGACATCATCAGCAGTGCATGTTATATTTAGCTCAACTAACTATAACAGGCAAATTTCTCTGGTTTTATATGAGTCAAATGTCCAACTAGCTATAACGTCCCTGAAACCTATGTTTTTTTGGTGAATTTCTAAGGTTGTTTAAATGCTAATTCCTAACTATAACGTCTGTAAAACCTATGGTTTTTTCAGTGAGAATATATATATGTATATATATATATATATATATATATATATCCAAAGAACTCCGCCCTCAATATCCAATATACTCGGAAAGACGAAACCGGACCCAATCTTCTGTGCAAAGTTGTTTATTGATTCATAGGAATCCCATACACCGCCATGACGCATTTCGGCCTCAAGAAGGCCTTGATCACATATATATATATAACCTTAAAACGAAGTCCCACTCGGGCTCTCAGAGTCCTCTGACACAATAAACCAGGCTTAGTTCACAACCATGTGGGGGTTTATTTCAGTCATAAACCCGCCGTGACGCGTTTCGCCACCGTAGTGGCTTGTTCACACAGCGTTTCTGCATAAAGTTTGCCAATACATACATTTCCGCATTACTTGGTTCATAAACACAGTGAAAGGACTACATAGTTTGTATCAAAGGTGACCACAAAATAAGCGCCATCTTGCAATGTACTTTTGAATATACCATGTCATTAAATATTGGTTGCACCTCTTTGTTATCCAACGGAGCAGCATTATCTACCAGATGTAAAAGGAATACTGATGCATATTATCTTCATCTTTTAAATACATCCTTAGTGCGGCCGTAGACCTTCGTAAAGATTACGAGTAATGTGGTGCACTCTATTGTAAGGGATGATGGTTATTGTAGTTCCTCTGATTTTGAAAGATTCGTCTATCAGTCTTCACTCTGCCTTACGTGAAAAAAATATCTTATCAGATGTATCTAGAGTTGGACATGTGTGTAGGTTTGGACTTCATACATTGGCGTTGCATTATTCCCTTGTTAGTGGGTAAATATTGTATCACGCACAAGTGAAATGTCACGTCATGTGCGCCTCGTCTGTCCAGCTAATTTAACATTAAAATGCTTCACTGGTTGAGCCTATGTGTTAGTGGGTATTTGCTTCCCAGTCATATATCGACAATTTGGCATCTAAACCCTTGCCCTTAGAGATCCAACACTATACCATGTATGGATTATCTATCACTTTATATCTTTCTATCGTAAGGACCTACGTGTGGACATAAGAAAGAAATGTTAAGAAAAAATGTTAAGAAAAAGTTGTGCGAATACCCTTGTTAATGGGTATGTACTTGGTATCCATGTTTTAAAATAAAATAAAGTAGAGTGATCATCTGCTACAAACATTATATCAGTCATGTTCAAATATCTCACGATCATGTATGAACAATATGGCATCAATACCAACACCCCCTAACATAAGTAACAAAACTCATAGTGTTCACAAATGCAAAAGTGCAAATTAAAATCTTATCTTGATTCAGATACGACCGCAGGATGGTCTGAAGAAAAGGGTAGGGATCTCGTTGGCATCATTAACGACAATTCCCTTCCTTTCCTCCTGTAGGAAATAGAAGAAAATGTACAAGCAATTAGATCGATAAAGAGTCATCGTCTAAAAAACCAAATAGCAACTCTTCATACAAAAAACAAAAAACATACAAAAAAGCATCATACAGAAAACATATTTAGATCACATTGTCCCTTATTCCTCTTGTAAATGTATGGCCATTTCTTCATCAAGATTATGGCCTCCCGGAAAAAGGGTACACATGCCAATTATGTGTCTTGATTCCCGCTGTCTGAGTCTCAAGACTCGATTCCCACCTCTCACTTTGGGTAGGATCTGCTCAATGGCATAGTATTTTAATTTCTTGTGATCTGAGAAATGGTGGCTGGCAAAGTGGCGGGCAATAAGATATTGTCTGTCATTGTTTGTTATCGCCCGCATGTGTTCGAGGACACGTTTTTTTGCCATATGTGTTGTACTGCCCACGTATCTATATATATATATATATTACCTACTGGCAGTCGCCAGTAGGTAGTTATAGTTAGGACCTATTTTCCATAGGATATCTGCAACATTCTATTTGGAATAACGTTGGCACCGATTGGCGAATCTTCACTAAATTTCCCAAACTTTTGGCCAGCTCTGGTCCGCTCCTATCCTGAAAATTTCACGGTGATTCGTCAAGTGGGGGCTGAGAAAAAAGGGGGATCCCAAAACACGTTTTCCCCATGCATTTTCCCGTAGGACCTGTTGATGCAGCTACAGCCCGAACTGCTGAATGGAATTACACCAAATTTGGCAAAGAGGTGTAGTCCTCAGTTCAGACTCATGCTTTTTGCTTAAATGATGTAAATCCGTTCAGTAGTTCCTGAGAAAATTAGAGTTAAAAAGATAGATATATGTGGGCGGAGCCTAACCACACATTTTTTCTTAACATTTCTTTCTTATGTCCACACGTAGATCCTTACGATAGAAAGATATAAAGTGATAGATAATCCATACATGTTATAGTGTTGGATCTCTAAGGGCAAGGGTTTAGATGCCATATTGTTGATATATGACTGGGAAGCAAACACCCACTAGCAAGGGTAATCCTTCAATAGATCTTTATCTCTATACCAAGTAACACATAGGCTCAACCAGTGAAGCATTTTAATGTTAAATTAGCTGGACAGACGAGGCGCACATGACGTGACATTTCACTTGTGCGTGATACAATATTTACCCACTAACAAGGGAATAATGCAACGCCAATGTATGAAGTCCAAACCTACACACATGTCCAACTCTAGATACATCTGATATGATATTTTTTTCACGTAAGGCAGAGTGAAGACTGATAGACGAATATTTCAAAATCAGAGGAACTACAATAACCATCATCCCTTACAATAGAGTGCACCACATTACTCGTAATCTTTACGAAGGTCTATGGCCGCACAAAGGATGTATTTAAAAGATGAAGATAATATGCATCAGTATTCCTTTTACATCTGGTAGATAATGCTGCTCCGTTGGATAACAAAGAGGTGCAACCATTATTTAATGACATGGTATATTCAAAAGTACATTGCAAGATGGCGCTTATTTTGTGGTCACCTTTGATACAAACTATGTAGTCCTTTTACTGTGTTTATGAACCAAGTAATGCGGAAATGTATGTATTGGCAAACTTTATGCAGAAACGCTGTGTGAACAAGCCACTACGGTGGCGAAACGCGTCACGGCGGGTTTATGACTGAAATAAACCCCCACATGGTTGTGAACTAAGCCTGGTTTATTGTGTCAGAGGACTCTGAGAGCGCGAGTGGGACTTCGTTTTAAGGTTATATATATATATGTGATCAAGGCCTTCTTGAGGCCGAAATGCGTCATGGCGGTGTATGGGATTCCTATGAATCAATAAACAACTTTGCACAGAAGATTGGGTCCGGTTTCGTCTTTCCAAGTATATTGGATATTGAGGGCGGAGTTCCTTGGATATATATATATATATATATATATATATATATATTACCTACTGGCGGTCGCCAGTAGGTAGTTATAGTTAGGACCCCTTTTCCATAGGAAATTCGCAACATTCTATTTTGAATAACTTTGGCGCCGGTCGACGAATCCCCAAGAATTTCTCAAAATAGGTGGGGCGCTACGCTCCGCTCCTACCCTGAAAGTCTCGGGGGGATTCGTCAAGCGGGGGCTGAGATAAAAGGGGGGTCCCAAAACACGTTTTTCCCATGCATTTTTCCATAGGACCTTTAGACAGGGCTACAGCCCGAACGGCTGAACAGAATTACTAGAAATTTGGCAGAGAGGTAGTCCCTAGGTCAAGGAAGTGCCTTTTGTAGGTTTGGTGTAAATCTGTTCAGTAGATTCTGAGAAAATAGCCTTTAAATCAATATATATATCTGAGCCAGCTTACGGTACGCTTACCGTAAGCTTACCGTACGCGTACGGTGGCGTGCGCGAGCGCGATTCTGATTGGCTGTTAGATCTTAGTAAACATTCGAATCGGCCTATACCAGGAAGCGGCGGTCGCCATTTTGTGTGTTTCACTCAGAAAAAAAAAGAGTGAAAACAAGAGAAGGGGGCAAGGAGGAGAGTTACAGACCCCCTTACATTTGTGAGGGGGTCAAAGAAGGACAGAAAAGTACAAAGAAAACATTTATTGATTTTTAAAAAAATCACGGGGTACGCGTACGGTAAGCTTACGGTAAGCGTACGGAAGAAAAAAAAAATAAAAAAAGAAATGAAATGCAGATTTAAGAGTTTAGATATTAGGGGGCTCTAAAAAGAGCCGTTGTGTTTATGAAGTGATTTTTTAAGTGGTACCTACAAGTAAGTACCGATGCAGAGTCTAAGGTTCAAGAGGAAGACTCTGTTCCCTTCATCATTGAAGTGCACACCATCTCCTCTATAAATGTCTTGCATGTCATAACGCAAGTTGTTGTGGTAAATGGCACCCATACCATAGTCACGGAGGAAAGCAGAAACAGATTTGTTGACGTGCTTTCTTGCTTTGTCAATTTGCGAACAGAAATGATTGGACCAGTTCCATTTTTGCCTTTGGCATATGTTGGAAAACACAAAGGCAGTTTTAGGGAAAAGTGAAAACAGTTGTGCAAAGGTGTCCTTCATAAGCATTTCCAGACCTACCCCAGTCAAAGTGCCTAGGTCATTGCCACCACAGTGCACTATTATGAGGTCAGGGTGTTGGATTTGCATGAAGGATTTCACCAATGGCATCAATTGGTGCCACTTTAACCCTCTCTGACCAATCCATTTAATGTCTACATTTGGCAAAGCAAGGTCTCTCACCATACCTGTTTTCTCTGCAAACTTTTCACTCCAGAAGACATAGCTGTGCCCTACAATCCACACTGTGAACATCTTCAAAGGAGAACTGGATGCACTCAGGAGGTGTCTTTCAGTAGAATGGCAATATGAAAAGAAAGACAGTTTGGAAATGGAGGCATACATATTTTTTTCAAAACAAAAAGAACTGATTGGCTGTTTCATACCATTCTAGAATAAAAACTAGGCTGTATGTGTAAATTAATAGAAGCATGTTTTGTATTGGTACAAAAAAATGTGTTACCAAAGAACAGTACTATGGATTTGCTGTTAGGTTTGAAAAGTCAAGCACTCTTGCTCTGTGGAATTGAAACATTGTGTGGCGAACTTCTGACCTAACTCCACACAGCAGTGTTCCATGAGCTGTTGCTATGGTAGCAGGCAGAAGTCAAGTTGGGGGAAGGGTACTAGGCAGAAGTCAAGTTGGGGGCAGGGTACTTTTGGAAAAGGGTTGGTTTTCAACCAATAGAAATGTGTGATTACATTTGAAAAAAAGGGGGAAGCACTGAGATTTGAAACTTACATGTATATGTGTGGAAAAATAGAGGGAAAGTTTGCCATTATCTGGTTCTGCTGAGAGGAGAGAGGTGTAGAGAACAGAGATCCTGGCTCTGATAATCTGCTGTTTGAGTGCCACATTTCTTTCACAACTAACTAATTTTAAAGGTGAGTTTAGAGTTTGAGAGGGGATGTATATGGTAAATTAAGAAATGAATAATAGAATTGGAATTCCTTTTGTAGAAGTTGTGTTTATTATTTTCTGTTTTGGGAGAAATTTAAATGTGAGGAACATGTAAAATAATATGGACTATTTTTTCATGATAAATTAAGGTGTACTGGTAAAAATAAGGAATACTTTAAGGGTTTGAGGTTGCAGTCAGTAATGCAAATACATTCAGCATCACTAAGGCTGGTTGCCCTTGCTGGAGTGTAGGCAGTCACCGAGGATACACATGGTGGTGGTCTGAAAAAGCAGTTTGGACATGGGCTTTTTAAAAAAATCTAAAAAGTGGATTCATAATGTGTCAGTCTGTAAAAGTGATTTTCACTTGCCAAAAAAAAAGAGCAGTAAGTGTGCATTTAAATTGGCAAAGAAATTTCGTTTTGTGACTAATGTGAAAACATGACTCTGTGTGCAAATAGGAATTACAGGCAGAGATTTATTGCGTTTTGCTCTGGTGATTTCACAGTTGCATTAGTAGGAAAAAGGGGGAGCGATTTTTTGGGGGAAGAAGCAGACTCTTAGCACACACCCAGCTCCTTTCCATGTATAATCATGCACAGTATTTAGAAGCGAGTGGGGTTTTGAGGTTTCAGTCTGTAATGCAAATACATTCAGCATCACTAAGGCTGGTTGCCCTTGCTGGAGTGTAGGCAGTCACCGAGGATACACATGGTGGTGGTCTGAAAAAGCAGTCTGGACATGTGCAATTAAAAAAATCTAAAAAGTGGATTCATAATGTGTCAGTCTGTAAAAGTGATTTTCACTTGCCAAAAAAAAAGAGCAGTAAGTGTGCATTTAAATTGGCAAAGAAATTTCGTTTTGGGACTAAGGTGAAAACATGACTCTGTGTGCAAATAGGAATTACAGGCAGAGATTTATTGCGTTTTGCTCTGGTGATTTCACAGTTGCATTAGTAGGAAAAAGGGGGAGCGATTTTTTGGGGGAAGAAGCAGACTCTTAGCACACACCCAGCTCCTTTCCATGTATAATCATGCACAGTATTTACAAGCGAGTGGGGTTTTGAGGTTTCAGTCTGTAATGCAAATACATTCAGCATCACTAAGGCTGGTTGCCCTTGCTGGAGTGTAGGCAGTCACCGAGGATACACATGGTGGTGGTCTGAAAAAGCAGTCTGGACATGTGCAATTTAAAAAATCTAAAAAGTGGATTCATAATGTGTCAGTCTGTAAAAGTGATTTTCACTTGCCAAAAAAAAAGAGCAGTAAGTGTGCATTTAAATTGGCAAAGAAATTTCGTTTTGTGACTAATGTGAAAACATGACTCTGTGTGCAAATAGGAATTACAGGCAGAGATTTATTGCGTTTTGCTCTGGTGATTTCACAGTTGCATTAGTAGGAAAAAGGGGGAGCGATTTTTTGGGGGAAGAAGCAGACTCTTAGCACACACCCAGCTGCTTGCCATGTGGAATCATGCACAGTATTTAGAAGCGAGTGGGGTTTTGAGGTTTCAGTCTGTAATGCAAATACATTCAGCATCACTAAGGCTGGTTGCCCTTGCTGGAGTGAAGGCAGTCACCGAGGATACACATGGTGGTGGTCTGAAAAAGCAGTCTGGACATGGGCTTTTTTAAAAAAATCTGAAAAGTGGTTTCATAATGTGTCAGTCTGTAAAAGTGATTTTCACTTGCCAAAAAAAAAGAGCAGTAAGTGTGCATTCAAATTGGCAAAGAAATTCCGTTTTGGGACTAATGTGAAAACATGACTCTGTGTGCAAATAGGAATTACAGGCAGAGATTTATTGCGTTTTGCTCTGGTGATTTCACAGTTGCATTAGTAGGAAAAAGGGGGAGCGATTTTTTGGGGGAAGAAGCAGACTCTTAGCACACACCCAGCTGCTTGCCATGTGTAATCATGCACAGTATTTAGAAGCGAGTGGGGTTTTGAGGTTTCAGTCTGTAATGCAAATACATTCAGCATCACTAAGGCTGGTTGCCCTTGCTGGAGTGAAGGCAGTCACCGAGGATACACATGGTGGTGGTCTGAAAAAGCAGTCTGGACATGGGCTTTTTAAAAAAAATCTGAAAAGTGGTTTCATAATGTGTCAGTCTGTAAAAGTGATTTTCACTTGCCAAAAAAAAGAGCAGTAAGTGTGCATTTAAATTGGCAAAGAAATTTCGTTTTGGGACTAATGTGAAAACATGACTGTGTGCAAAGAGGAATTATAGGCAGAGATTTATTGCGTTTTGCTCTGGTGATTTCACAGTTGCATTAGTAGGAAAAAGGGGGAGCGATTTTTTGGGGGAAGAAGCAGACTCATAGCACACACTCAGCTGCTTACCATGTGGAATCATGCACAGTATTTAGAAGCGAGTGGGGTTTTGAGGTTTCAGTCTGTAATGCAAATACATTCAGCATCACTAAGGCTGGTTGCCCTTGCTGGAGTGTAGGCAGTCACCGAGGATACACATGGTGGTGGTCTGAAAAAGCAGTCTGGACATGGGCTTTTTAAAAAAATATAAAAAGTGGATTCATAATGTGTCAGTCTGTAAAAGTGATTTTCACTTGCCAAAAAAAAAGAGCAGTAAGTGTGCATTCAAATTGGCAAAGAAATTTAGTTTTGTGACTAATGTGAAAACATGACTCTGTGTGCAAATAGGAATTACAGGCAGAGATTTATTGCGTTTTGCTCTGGTGATTTCACAGTTGCATTAGTAGGAAAAAGGGGGAACGATTTTTTGGGGGAAGAAGCAGACTCTTAGCACACACCCAGCTCCTTTCCATGTATAATCATGCACAGTATTTACAAGCGAGTGGGGTTTTCAGGTTTCAGTCTGTAATGCAAATACATTCAGCATCACTAAGGCTGGTTGCCCTTGCTGGAGTGTAGGCAGTCACCGAGGATACACATGGTGGTGGTCTGAAAAAGCAGTCTGGACATGGGCTTTTTTAAAAAAATCTGAAAAGTGGTTTCATAATGTGTCAGTCTGTAAAAGTGATTTTCACTTGCCAAAAAAAAAGAGCAGTAAGTGTGCTTTCAAATTGGCAAAGAAATTTCGTTTTGGGACTAATGTGAAAACATGACTCTGTGTGGAAATAGGAATTACAGGCAGAGATTTATTGCGTTTTGCTCTGGTGATTTCACAGTTGCATTAGTAGGAAAAAGGGGGAGCGATTTTTTGGGGGAAGAAGCAGACTCTTAGCACACACCCAGCTCCTTTCCATGTATAATCATGCACAGTATTTAGAAGCGAGTGGGGTTTTGAGGTTTCAGTCTGTAATGCAAATACATTCAGCATCACTAAGGCTGGTTGCCCTTGCTGGAGTGTAGGCAGTCACCGAGGATACACATGGTGGTGGTCTGAAAAAGTCGTCTGGACATGGGCTTTTTAAAAAACTGAAAAGTGGTTTCATAATGTGTCAGTCTGTAAAAGTGATTTTAACTTGCCAAAAAAAAAGAGCAGTAAGTGTGCATTCAAATTGGCAAAGAAATTACGTTTTGTGACTATTGTGAAAAGAAATGTAGTAATATATTTAAATAAAATAAAGGAATTTTTTTTTAGTTTTTTTCAGGTATTGCTGAAGAGCAGTGGACAAAATTTAAGATGCCTACAAAATCCAGAGTTCAAAAAACGCACAAAAAAAACCTACATTTGAAGACAACTAGAGGACCAAAGTTAGTAGAAGATGCTCATGTTGGGAAAAAGAAAAAATCTTCTGGTAAGCAAAAAAAACAATTTCTAAAAAATATATTCAAAAGAATGAAAAATGTACAAAATGTCTGTACTCGAAAGGATGTTTTCAAAAAAAAAGGAGAGGAAAAAATTGACAATTTAGTTAATGCAAATATACCTTCAGCAACTGAAAAGATTTATATAAATAGAAAAACAGCGTTTAAAGAGATACGTAGAAAAATGTTTCAGGGAAGAGTTATGTCCAATTTGATGAAGGATGTGAAGAAATATAAGAAAAAGACAAAGTTTTATAAAAGAAAAAAAGAAATAGAAGCCATTGCAGCAAAGGCATTAGAATTAAAAAGGAAACTATTCATTTTAATTTTGAATAGGATGCGTACATTAGACAAAATGGTTAATGTACTGAAATCACATAGCAAAAGGAAAAGAGTAGTGAACAGAACAAACTTTTGTAAAGTGTTTTTAGGAAAGTGGATGCATAGTTCAAGTAGTGAACCTTTTTTTAATGAAGAGAGCTATTTTCAAAGTAATAGTTTGCTGCATGCAGTTGACACCAGAGGTCGTTCTTACGAAGTAAAAAATGGTTGCATAATGGAGAAGGAGATAATGGTTCCAAGAGATGAGGTACAAGTGATGGCAGATGAGGCTATGGGGAGACGTCCTAAAGCCCCAGTGTACACTTGGAATTGTAGTAGTATTTGCACTGTGCGTCAGGAATCTATTGACAAATTTCGAGAGTTTCTAAGAGAATATAGTAAAAAAAGTATAAAACAGAAGATTAAGGTGCTTCAAAGTCTGGATCCATGCAGAGTGAGAGAGAATACTGGTTTGCAGGGTCATTCTCTGGCTTGTCTATCTAGAAAAGTGTGCAATAGTGTTTTCCATCATTTTAGGATGCTGGCTGTTCATCATACTGAAATGAGAAAGTTTGTGAGACGGTTGTATTTTGCCAAAAGTCCAGCAATAAAGTTAAATGAATTGAATAGGGCTCTGTTCCGAGGAACGGTATCAGATGTAGAGAAGGTTGTTGATGAAATTCAGTTTTGTTACTTTGGTCCTGAACAAAACAGTGCAGAGAAGGACACAGTAAATGAGGAAGAAGTGGAAGAGAATGTAGAACCCTCTGTAAGTAACACATTTAATGATCACATAACAAAATTTGCAATAGTCTCTAATGAAAGACCAAATTTTACTTGTATTTGTTGCCGCAGAACTCATTATAGAAAACAAACTAGGAATGTTGATCTCTACAGAAAGAGTGAAAATGAAGATAATTATAAGTGGAAGGATTTTGCCACATATATATTTCTAGAAAATTGTTTTGATTTGGGTGAAGATCAGCGTATTTGTAAATACTGTTACAACAAGTTAGAGGAAAATAGAATGCCGACCAGAGCTGTACATAATAATTTAGAATTGGATGCTATTCCTGCTGAACTTTCTGAATTAAATACATATGAGTCTATACTCATTCAATGTGTTCATCCGTTCCAGACCATAGTACGTATGGAGCCCAAAACTGGTAAATTACCTCCTTCTGATTTACTGAGAGGTTTAAAAGGAAGAGTGGTGTATTTGCCCTTGGATTTGAAAAAAAATATGGAAACTATTGATGCGGATACTTTGGAAACTGAACCATTAGTTATTCTGGTTAATGGTGTACCTACAAAGAATAAGAAGATTTGGCAGGAGCTGGTAGATGTGCGGAAAGTACAAAGAGCAAATTTGTATTTGAAAAGGAATAACAAATGGTATGAATCAATTTATATAGAAGAAGAAGAAGAAGATTTACAAGAAGACACAGAAACACCAACTGGACAAATAGAAAAAGTGGACAAGTCAAAGGAAGAAGAAATTTATGAACATTTTAGCATACATCCTCTTCATTCAAAAGAAGTTATGGGAGATAATATTGATCTCTTTCAGATGAAGAAAGCAAAAGGAACTCCCGTGAGTGTATGGGAGGAGAGCTTGGAAGCTCGATGTTTTCCCCAGCTGTTTCCTAAAGGAAAAGGAGGACGATACGATGAACGTCCAGAACAGATTCCAGCTTCTGAGTATCGGACTACAAGACTATATGCTGAAGATCCCAGATTTCGACAAAGTATTCCTTATTTGTTCCATCTTTTATTTGAAAGCGACTTGTCTGCACTGTCTTATGCAGTAAATCACATTTTAAAAAGTGGAGTACATTTACAAAATGTGTCTGCTAAGGATTTTATGGAGAAAGTGCAGCACCGAGATGATCATTTGGAAACACAACTGATCAATCTGATGGCTTGTCAGCGTGGGACAAATGAATATTGGTACCGACGCCATGGTAAATTAAAATGCATGTTACGGAATTTAGGAACACCAACATGGTTCGTTACCCTAAGCTGTGCGGAGTACGCTTGGGATGATTTACTGGATTTTCTACGAGAGGCAAATTCAAACATTAAAAACATCGAATACAAGACAGCAGGAGAACTGTGCTCATTGGATCCGGTTAATGTTTGCAGATATTTCAATCATAGATTTGAGGCTATGATGTCCTTCATCTGCAATAAAAAAAATCCACCTCTAGGAGAAGTAGTGGATTTCTTTTGGAGAAAAGAGTACCAGGCAAGAGGTGCTCCTCATATTCATATGCTGTTGTGGATCAAGGATGCCCCAAAGTTTGGAACAGATACTGATGAAGCAGTGTTATCTTTCATTGAAGAATATGCAACATGTGCTATACCAAAAAGCACAGAAGAGAAAAAGTTAAAGGAGCAAGTTTTACGTTTCCAAAGTCATCGGTGTGGAAAATACTGTCGACGGAAATACAAGAGCAAAGATAAATACTACACTAAATGTCGATTTGGATTTCCTAGACCTGTTCTTTCAAATGGAAGAGTCAACAGTTTTATGTCAGCTGTGAGACACACTATCACAAGAAAATCACCTAAGAATACCTACAACCTAAAAAGAAAAGAAGAATCAAAAAATATAAATGACTACAACCCAGTCATTTTATCCATGTGGAACGCTAACATGGATATACAGTATGTAGCTGACAATTCCATTGCTGTTGCTCGATATGTAACGTCTTACATTACGAAATCAGAAAAAACAGAATTGAAGGAAATGTGGGAAGAGATTTCTCACGAGAAGACTGTCAGTAAGAAGCTGTACAGTTTCAGTTTGAAGATGTTATCGCATCGAGAAATTGGATCCTACGAATGTTCAGATAGGTTATCTTCTGCAAGTCTCTACTCGAAGTCAAGAAGAATAATTTGGGCAAGTTTAGGCCTTGCAGCAATGAGAAATCGGGTACTGAAATCTGTTGGAGAAATTGAATATTTGTCCGAGAATGACCCAGAAAGTACAGATATTTTGAAATCAAACATGTTGGACACATATTATCCCAAGAGAAGTCAACATCTGGAGAACAAGTGTCTCTATGAAGTGCTGCAGAACTACATTTATTCACGGAAAGCCGCAGAAGACATCAACAATGGAAAATATAAAGTCGTTGGTGAGGAAGGATGTTTGGTGAAGCAAACAAAAGGAAGTTTGATAAATCACAGGAAGCTGAGTTGCGACACTACTGACAAGAAGGAATTTTACTACTTGGCTCTTTTACAGTTGTTTAAACCATGGCGTACAGAGGATGAACTACTGGGAGAATTTCAAAGCTATGAAGATTCTTTTAATGCTTGCAAAGAGAGCATACAATGCAGTACATTCTCAAGTTATCTGCAAATGTCAAATGAAGAAATTGAACAGGAAACTACAATTGCAGCAGAAATAGCTAGAGACAGTTCTCAGGACAGCCAAAGTTCAGGAACACTCAGTCAAGATCCCCTAGGACAACCAATCGTTGAAAATGAAGCATCAATAGCCATGAATGAAGTGGAAACGGCTATGAATCAAGCTCAAGGAGAATTTATAGACTTAGAAAATTTGGAAAGACAACTGAATCAAGAGCAGCAACAAATTTATGAAGAGATCAGAAACAAAATTGATCACGGATTTCTACATGAAAAAAAGAGTGCTCATGCACATCATTTCATCCAATCAGGATGTATGTAAGCGGACAAGCTGGAACTGGAAAAAGTTTCCTTATAAAAGTCATCAGAAGCTACCTACAGCAAAAAACAGATTCTACTTTGTCTTGTGTGGTTACTGCTCCAACTGGGTTAGCAGCATATAACATAAAAGGAATCACTTTACATCGTTTGCTAATGTTACCAGTGGAGCATGAGAACAAAATACAATACAACAAGCTAACTAGAGAAGCATCCTTGGAAGTTTCAAGAGTATTGAAGAAGATGCAAGTTCTCATTATTGATGAGGTGAGCATGGTATCAAACTTAATGCTTGCCTTTGTGCATTTAAGAATGCAGCAAATTTTGAAGACAGACTATGACATGTTATTTGGTGGAAAACACGTCATAGTTTTTGGAGATCTTTTGCAACTTACTCCAGTTAAAGGACAACCAGTGTTTAATACTGTCACACATGAAGACACGAAGAAGTCATTGGGAAGCATCGTAAATACAAATATTTGGTCCTTCTTTGAGTACAAGGAACTTACTACTA
The DNA here is from genome assembly GCF_964204655.1 of Triturus cristatus. Classification (NCBI taxonomy): domain Eukaryota; kingdom Metazoa; phylum Chordata; class Amphibia; order Caudata; family Salamandridae; genus Triturus; species Triturus cristatus. The sequence goes on from NC_140579.1 coordinate 325,681,978, forward strand.
ATATGAGGCAAGCAAGCGATGAAGAATATGGAAGTATTCTGAAAGATATCAGAATTGGACTACTCACAGAAGTTGGCAAAAAAGCATTACAGAGTCGGCTGCTACATAATTTATTTCCAAAGGAAGAAATAGTTGCAGAGAAAATATACAAGAACATTGCAGAAAACAAAAGTGTCATCTGCTTAATGCCAACTCTACGTGAATGCTCAATATTTAATGAGGAGCTTTTGAAATTGGAAAAGGAAGAGATCAGGAAATTGGAAGCAGTGGACAAAATTGAGGATGGAAAAATTACTGTCACAGTAACAGGCAAACTGAAAAATAAATTGGATTCACTAGAGAAGAACATCTCCAAAACAGCTGGATTATAAAAAAATCCATATGTTTGCATGAACTGTAGAGTATTTTTAAGAAGAAATTTGGATGTTGAAAAAGGTTTAGTTAATGGAGCTATGGGAAGAGTTGTGGGTTTTATTAATTATCAGAAAAAAGATGGAATTGAATGTTTAAAAATAAAATTTGATCAGATAGAAGAAGTTAAAGATATTTGTCGTTGTACAGTTCGTTTCATGCTTGTGAAAGACTTATATGTACGTAGGAAGCAGTTTCCGTTTTCTCTAGCATATGCTGTAACTATTCACAAGTCTCAAGGATTGACTGTAGATTGTGCATTTGTGAACATTGGTTCAACTGTGTTCAAAGAAGGTATGGCATATGTTGCTTTGTCACGAGTGAAAACATTATCTGGTTTATTCATGATAGACTTTGATGATTCAAAAGTTAGTGCTGATACAAACTGTGTAAAGGAGTATAATAGATTAAGAAGAAGCTATGCTCCTCATTTAGGTCAGTATCCTGTGTTGGAGAAACGTGTAGTTTCTCGTAAAAGAAAAAATGAGAATATCTGTAATGAAGATGTAGAGAAGAGGAAAAAAAAGAGGAGTGATGTAATTGCAAGCAAAAAGAAAAAGGAAAATGAAGAACAGGTTGTAGGATGTCATTTTGAAAATAGCTCTGGTGTCAACTGCTACGCAAATGTAGTGCTGAATGTTGCATTTTATCTGGAAAGTTTGCAAGAGCAGATAATAGTAAATCAGGGAAAAAGATTCTGTTCTGAGCTGAGTCTCCTTTTTCAAAAGCTGAGTAAAGATAAAACTCAAATAGAAAGTGCTACTGAAATTAGAAAACTTTTAGATATATGTTCAGGACGAACACAGTTTTCTCAAAATGAACAGCAAGATGCACACGAATTTTTGATGTATTTTCTTCAAGTACTGGAAGAAGAAGGGGTTCCCATTGAAAATGTATTTGGTCTCTCTTATAAATGGGAACATAGTTGTGAAAACTGTTATAATATATCTGGCTCTAATGTTGATAATGAAAGGTTTATTTATTTGACATTGCCAGAGAGCAAAACAGTCACTTTTGCAAAATTAGTTAAAGATGCTAATCATAGCATGAAATGCGGTGAGTGTAAATCTGACATGTTTTCAACATTAATTTTAAAGGAATATGGACAGTATGTAATTTTAATGATGCAACGATGTAGAGCTGATGGTTCAAAATTGGATACTTTAATAAAGAAGTTTACAGGACAGCAATTATCAATTTCAGGAAAAACTTTTGTAACTGTTGCAATAATTTTCCATGATGGACCTACTGTTACTTCTGGACATTACACAGTTTATCTTAAATGTGAAAAAGGCTGGACACTGTGTAATGATTCCCAATTGATTTTCAAACAACGTTTGCTTTTTGATTTAGCAAATTCCTATCTAATCTTCCTGAAACCTAAATTTTAGAGAGACTTGGCAAGATCTGGACAAAATAATTTTACCATTTTACTGGATTACCATTGGAATTTTCAAAAAAAAAGATTTTTTAAATTATCATTTGGCCTAATGGAAAGATAACCAATTGTAATGTGGACTTTTTAAATTTTTAATAAAACTTTCAAAAACCAATAATTTAGAGAAAATCGGTAACATCTGCACAATTTAAATTTTGGAATGTTATTGGAGTGCCATTGGAAATTTTTTCAAAAAAGATTTTAAAAATTACTATTTGGCCATGCGGAAAAGTAACCAATTCTATTGTGGACTTAATAAATTATTTAAAAAAATTTCGGGAACCAAAATGTTACAGAGAATCGGTGAGATCTGGACAAATTAAACTTTAGAATTTTATTGGATTACCATTGGAAATTTAATCCCCAAAAAATTTTAAAATTACTATTTGGCCTAAAGGAAATGGAATCAGATGTATTGTGGAGTTATTTGAGATATAATATTGTGATTATACTTCTGAAACAAAAATATCAGACGGTATTTTAAAGAAATAAGTATTGTTTTTTGATGATATTTTTTTAGAATATTATGCATTTCTGTAATGTTAAGTTTAAGTGAGAAGAGATTCTGGGCTTTTTTAATACAATCTTTGAGATTGTTATTTTTTTTTTGCCCGCTGTTAAATGATGAATGCAATTGCTTTCACAATTTAAAGTAAAATGCAATATATTCTGAAAACAGCAAAAATAAGGCAAAAATATTTTTGGGTAAATACGTGTACTGTATTTTAAAATGTTTAAAAAATATTTATACTTTTTTCTTTTTTTTCAGATTGATATAGAAAATTTTCGAAAACTAGAACCATTTTTAAAGCAATTTTTTTTAAAAAAAACAAATGAATAAATATTTTTTTGAGTGGGTATGGTAAGTCAATAATAATAATTGTAGTGTTTCAAAGTCCTTGTAATGTAATTATTGATTTTTAGTGTTTTTAAAAAAAAAAAAAAAAATTACGCGCACCGTACGCGTACGGTAAAAAAAAAAAAAAAAAAGTTTTTAATAACATCTATAAAAAAAAGATGAAAGATAAGGTTGGCTCTTAAAAGAGCCGTTGTGTTCATGCAGGGAGAGAGGAAAGAAAGAATGGGAAAATTAGTCTCTGTGACAAGTGTGCTGATCTATTTTGAGGTTCACTAGGGAAACACTGGTCTCCCTATGACAAATTAGATCATGACAAGAGGCACATCGAATATCAACCCTCAGAAATCGAGGGTTAATTTCCAGAGGGCCAGCAAAAGGAGATGCTCCCCCCACAGATGAAGGGCTCACCTGACCTGCAGAAGAAGGAGTCAGCCCTGCAGATGATGGTCCAGGCTGAGCTGCTGTGGATGTGCTTGGTTGACTTTCTGAAGGGTTACCTCCAAAAAGTCGAGCATGTGTCCTTTTGTGTACATCCTTGAGGTGCCTCATCATGGTATGATTCCCAAAGGAATACTTCCTGTCAGGATTACCTCTTGAAAGTACACGCTGACACAGCTTGCAAGTCACTAAGGGTGCATTTACCTTTAGCTGGCCTTCAGGAAAAGTAAAATAATCCCATACATAAGAGGTCTTTTGTTTCCTCGCTCTCTGCCTCAAGGTAGTGCTGCTAGTGCTAGCCTCACTCTCAGAAGGGCTCTGCTGTTCTGCCATCGTATCACAAAGACAACCCAGCTCCTTCTCCTAAGGGATCACAAGCAGAAATGAGGGGAATGGGTGTGGTGTAGGAGAGTTCTAGAACTGAAAGTAGTTTCATCCAATCAAAAGTTGTGTTTCATGATCACATGACCTACCGTACGCTTACGGTATGCTTACGGTGCGCTTACGGCAAAAGTACGCATGCGCGTAAAAAAGACACGCGCTTGCGCGCATGCGCATAACAGTCACTACCCGACACTTCCGCGTAACGTGCGCGTGTAGCGTACACGCGTACGCGTCCCACGCGGAGTACGCGCGGCTACGCAAATTGCGTAACTATACGCAAACAGCGTAGATAAATTACGGGCATTGCGTAAACCGTACGCTTACCGTAAGCTTACGATACGCGTACTAAAAAAAAAAGGAAAAAATGTACTGCAAAAAATTTTAACATGTTTATTTTATGAAATATATTTAAAAAAACATATTAAAGAATTTTAAAAATGTAACCATAGTCTTTATAAAAGGTTAGAACATTAAATTAAAAATATGTTTAAAAAAATAGAAGAAAAAAAAAAATTAGCATTTAAAAAACCTTGCAAATTCACTGAAAAAACCATGGGTTTCACACACGTTATAGTTAGGAATTAGCATTTAAAAAACCTTGCAAATTCACTGAAAAAACCATGGGTTTCACACACGTTATAGTTAGGAATTAGCATTTAAAAAACCTTAGAAATTCACTGAAAAAACCATAGGTTTCACACACGTTATAGTTAGGAATTAGCATTTAAAAAACCTTAGAAATTCAATGAAAAAACCAAAGGTTTCACACACGTTATAGTTAGCTGGACATTTTACTCGTAAAAAACCATTGAAATTCCCCCGTTATAGTTAGTTAAGCTAACTATAACTCGCGCGCCCGCAATGCACTGCTGATGACGTCACATATTACATCACTCATGACATGGTCAGTGACATCACTCATGACATCACTGATGACATCTCAAATGACATCACTGATGACATCACTGATGACATCATCCTTGTGATAGAGTGGCAGACCTCCTCTCACCCTAATATAACCTTTGATACACACATTTATAAATAGAGACTAAACTTTTCAAAACAATGGACATACCAATACCAGTTACAACAACCTGTTCAGTAATTCTAAGATCCACATACACATCCACTCATTCACCAACAGTCCTATACAGTCACTCATACATGTACTCACTCATCATATGTACTCATACACCTATACATCCTGTTACACAATGCCACTCATCCGTAGAGTTACTCACACACATAGTCACTCATGCTAATAAAGAATAAAACATCCATTTACTTGCATATAGTTATACACACACCACCACACTTACTTCTACAAAAACTTACACATACTTAGTCTTTTAAACAATCACTTATAGAAACACATACTTATTCATACAGGAACTCTTTCAATCTCTCACTCTCACATATACTCACTTATATACACCAATAGTCACATATACTAGTTTAAAACATATGTAGTTACTCATAAAGACACTGTAGAGACAGTCATTCACTCCCTAACACACCCATACACACACTCATCCACCCATGCAGTCCTGCATACATACTATCTTCAACACATACAAACAGTGAGTCACTCATTCATGCACCTATGCACTACGTAATACCCCCCACCGAACCATACAGACACTCAGACTGATACTCTACAATATCCAATATACTCGGAAAGACGAAACCGGACCCAATCTTCTGTGCAAAGTTGTTTATTGATTCATAGGAATCCCATACACCGCCATGACGCATTTCGGCCTCAAGAAGGCCTTGATCACATATATATATATAACCTTAAAACGAAGTCCCACTCGCGCTCTCAGAGTCCTTTGACACAATAAACCAGGCTTAGTTCACAACCATGTGGGGGTTTATTTCAGTCATAAACCCGCCGTGACGCGTTTCGCCACCGTAGTGGCTTGTTCACACAGCGTTTCTGCATAAAGTTTGCCAATACATACATTTCCGCATTACTTGGTTCATAAACACAGTGAAAGGACTACATAGTTTATATCAAAGGTGACCACAAAATAAGCGCCATCTTGCAATGTACTTTTGAATATACCATGTCATTAAATAATGGTTGCACCTCTTTGTTATCCAACGGAGCAGCATTATCTACCAGATGTAAAAGGAATACTGATGCATATTATCTTCATCTTTTAAATACATCCTTAGTGCGGCCGTAGACCTTCGTAAAGATTACGAGTAATGTGGTGCACTCTATTGTAAGGGATGATGGTTATTGTAGTTCCTCTGATTTTGAAAGATTCGTCTATCAGTCTTCACTCTGCCTTACGTGAAAAAAATATCATATCAGATGTATCTAGAGTTGGACATGTGTGTAGGTTTGGACTTCATACATTGGCGTTGCATTATTCCCTTGTTAGTGGGTAAATATTGTATCACGCACAAGTGAAATGTCACGTCATGTGCGCCTCGTCTGTCCAGCTAATTTAACATTAAAATGCTTCACTGGCTGAGCCTATGTGTTACTTGGTATAGAGATAAAGATCTATTGAAGGATTACCCTTGCTAGTGGGTATTTGCTTCCCAGTCATATATCGACAATTTGGCATCTAAACCCTTGCCCTTAGAGATCCAACACTATACCATGTATGGATTATCTATCACTTTATATCTTTCTATCGTAAGGACCTACGTGTGGACATAAGAAAGAAATGTTAAGAAAAAATGTTAAGAAAAAGTTGTGCGAATACCCTTGTTAATGGGTATGTACTTGGTATCCATGTTTTAAAATAAAATAAAGTAGAGTGATCATCTGCTACAAACATTATATCAGTCATGTTCAAATATCTCACAATCATGTATGAACAATATGGCATCAATACCAACACCCCCTAACATAAGTAACAAAACTCATAGTGTTCACAAATGCAAAAGTGCAAATTAAAATCTTATCTTGATTCATATACGACCGCAGGATGGTCTGAAGAAAAGGGTAGGGATCTCGTTGGTATCATTAACGACAATTCCCTTCCTTTCCTCCTGTAGGAAATAGAAGAAAATGTACAAGCAATTAGATCGATAAAGAGTCATCGTCTAAAAAACCAAATACCAACTCTTCATACAAAAAACAAAAAACATACAAAAAAGCATCATACAGAAAACCTATTTAGATCACATTGTCCCTTATTCCTCTTGTAAATGTATGGCCATTTCTTCATCAAGATGATGGCCTCCCGGAAAAAGGGTACACATGCCACTTATGTGTCTTGATTACCGCTGTCTGAGTCTCAAGATTCGATTCCCACCTCTCACTTTGGGTAGGATCTGCTCAATGGCATAGTATTTTAATTTCTTGTGATCTGAGAAATGGTGGCTGGCAAAGTGGCGGGCAACAGGATATTGTCTGTCATTGTTTGTTATCGCCCGCATGTGTTCGAGGACACGTTTTTTTGCCATATGTGTTGTACTGCCCACGTATCTCTATATATATATATATTACCTACTGGCAGTCGCCAGTAGGTAGTTATAGTTAGGACCTATTTTCCATAGGATATCCGCAACATTCTATTTGGAATAACGTTGGCACCGATTGGCGAATCTTCACTAAATTTTCCAAACTTTTGGCCAGCTCTGGTCCGCTCCTATCCTGAAAATTTCACGGTGATTCGTCAAGTGGGGGCTGAGAAAAAAGGGGATCCCAAAACACGTTTTCCCCATGCATTTTCCCGTAGGACCTGTTGACGCAGCTACAGCCCGAACTGCTGAATGAAATTACACCAAATTTGGCAAAGAGGTGTAGTCCTCAGTTCAGACTCATGTTTTTTGCTTAAATGATGTAAATCCGTTCAGTAGTTCCTGAGAAAATTAGAGTTAAAAAGATAGATATATGTGGGCGGAGCCTAACCACACATCTCATCGTGAGATCTGATTGGCTGTCAGTACTTCATCCAAGAACTGTTGGCAGCCATCTTGGGACCAATATACATGATAGCACCTCATTAAAAAGCATTGCAGTTAATAGAAGGTTTTAAGACTTTAGTTACATTATAAATCATTTGTTGATGGTACCATACTCATTTTAGGAATTGTGGTGTGTTCTAAGGTGATTTTACCATGTGAAAAAGCCTTCTGCTGTGATTTCATGAATCATGTTTGAGAGAAAACTATTTTCTCATGCTTTTCCCACAGAGGTTTGGAAGGTGATCTATAAGCTGAACTGAGAGCATATTTTCTGTAAATTCACATTATCTTTCTCAGTCATGTGAGAATGAAGTCTGCCATTCTCAGTAAAACATGTACATCCAACAAGAGCAGAGACTGTTAGTTGATTCCTTTGTGTTCTACTGCAGCTTCCCAGAGTGTTCTAAAGAACAACTAGAGCGCTAACAGTCCTACTTATGACAAACGTATGGCACACCTGAAGCCATCTTGGTTGGAATAAAGTGGTAACTCTTAAAACATTTAATTTAAAAAGGAACAAAATGAGGGGGTTCATTTTGCCATAGAAAGTATGATTAGCGCTGCAGAAAGAAAAATTAGGGCACATTTTGAGTGACTTCTCAAATCCTCTTCTATTTCATTAAAAAATTCTGATATGCAGACTGAAACATGCACTTTTAATACCAGCATCAGACTTCTGTGGTGATCAGTAGCATTACTACAGTGATCTAATGAGCAACTAGAGTGCTAACATTCAGAATTTATGGCAAATGTATGACATAGCTGGATTCAAAGTAAAAAACTGAAAGCATTTCCTACTGAGGAGACTGCAGTAAATGAGGAAATTAGGAAACTTCATAACAAATAAATCTCCCAAGATGGCCACCAGAGGCAAAAGAGCCCAAATGCAGCACAAATATCAACCAGATGTAGCCCACATGTAGCCCAATAACAGAAGTGTGCAAAACACTTATTTTTTGTGTATTTGCAGTTTTATATAGTGCAGATGTGTCAGGTATTGGAGTGCTTTACATGAGCATTGGTTACATCACACAAGATCAAATTCATTTTGGTTGTAGACATGGGGAGATTAAGTGATTTGACCAGAATCACAGAATGTTGAGCTGAAGCAGAAACTCCAACCTGGTTCCCCAGTTGCAAAGTCTGCAGCTCTGGAAGTAACACCACATCCTCTCCCCTAGGTGCAACATTTAATCAAGTGGTCACCTGGATAAAAAACATAAAGATTACAAATAAAAGTTCTTTGTCGCTATTTGAAAACTCAGAAAATATGTCCTCATTTTAGTTTTTTAGAGCACTAACCATAAGTTTGATGCAAATAAGACCCTCTCATATATGTAATTTCTAAAGGAAATGCTCTAGGTATTACAGTTTTGATTACATCAAGATGACGTCAGGCGTTCCACACTTTTGTAATAAATATAGAATGTTAGCAATCTAGTTGTTCATTGGGAAACTGTTGAGAGCCTGAGGCCAGGGCATGGACTCTGAAAATTGAAGGCAGGTAGGAGAGCGCAGAGGCAAAAATTTGACCACACTGGGCAGGCAGGAAGGGCAGTGGCAGCACAACGGACTATGGAGGGCAGTGGAAAGGAGGGCAGGGGCAATAAACCAACAATACAGGACTGGCAATAGAGGCTGTGGCAATATTATAGACCATTGTGGGCAGAAGGAAGAGGCAGTGGTAGTACAACCATATATGCCAACAGACCCGTTTCAGCCAGGGAATGTCCAATGTTTTTAAGCTCAAATGGGCTTTATTTGATCTGTCTCCTGTCTACAATCTCCTCTTTTTCAATGTAACTCAAAGGGTAAAATCAAAACCCCAGTTTTTTTTCAAAATCTCCCTCTTGCCAAGTTCAAAATGTTCGCAAGTATGGTACATTGGATCATGGTAGGGAGGAGGAATTGGGGTAGGGACATGGACTTGGATAACAGAGGACAGGAGGGACATGGAGAGGTGCACCAAACTGACCCTACAGGGCAGGCATCAGGCTTTGCAGCAGCACAATACACCACACAGGGCATGCGGGACGGGAGTGCAGCACAACAATCCATAGAAAGCAATAGGAAGGGGACAGGACCATGCACATGGACAACAGAGAACAGAGGGGAAAGAGGCAATGGTAGCTAGCTGGCCATAATGGACAGTCAGGAGAGAAAGCTGCAGCATAACAGACCATAAAGGGCAGGAGGGACGGATCAGGGGCATTACAATGGAACAGACAAGCCAGGAGGGAGGGAATAGGGGTCTGCACATGGAAACAGAAGGCAGGGGGCAAGGGGGCAGGGCAGGAGCAGCTAGATGACCATGGAGGTCAGGCAGGATGGGCACTAGAAACAAGACACACCATGGAGAGCAACAATGAGACTATGATGGCATACACACAGACCATGGAGGGAAGGTGGGAGGGGGTCAAGGGCAGCTACCTTACCACACAGGGAAGGTGGGAGGGGCCATGGCAGCACAGAAGACCATGCATGGCAAGCGGGAGGGTTAGTGGCAGCACAATGGCTATGATGGGCAAGAAGGAGGGTGCAGGGGCATGCACAAAGGACCATGGAGGATAGAAGGGAGGGTCAGGACCTGGGCACAGACAAGAGAGTTCAGGGGAAGGGGTCTCACAACAGACCGCGCGGGGCAGGCAGGAGGAGCAGTTGCAGCACAACAGACCAGGAAGGGCAGAAGGGTGTGGCAGTAAAATGGACCATGGAGGACAGGAGGAAGGGGATAGGGGCATGGCATGTGGACAGGCAGGGTGGAGGTGGCAGGGACAGGTTACAGTCATCTGACAATGCTAGGCAGATGGGAGGGGAGTGGCAGCTCCACAGAACACTCAGAGTAGATAGGAGTGGCAGGTCCATGGAACATGGTGGGCAAAAAGGATGGAGCAGGGGCATGCACAAAGACATCGGAGGGCAGGGGGAAGGAGAATAGGGGCAGCAAGCTAAGCACAGAGGCTAAGCAGGAGGTCAATGATGGGCCATAGACTTGTGCAATGGAGGGCAGGAGGAGTGGACTGGCACATCATGCTAAATGGAGGGCAGTGGCAGCACATCAGACCATGCATGGCAGGAGGGAGGAGGCTAGTCCATAGATTCAAACAACAGAGGATAGGGAGGAGGTGGATGGGGCAGCAAGCTAACTGTTCAGAGAAGGTGGGTATTAGGAACTTTATTTTTTTAAATGTGTGTCTGTGTGAACTACTTAAAATATGAACAAGTATGCAGCATAATCTCACTTTTATACAGGAAGAAGAGGACATTTGTGACTGTGAATCCGTGCTCACTTGGCAGAAACACCCCCTGACCCTCCACCCCCCATCGCAAAATGTAATGCCTGTGAAAAGGGTAGGTGGATGCAGTGTTATATAGAACATAGTCCTGAGAGCATGATTGAAAATGAAAACTAGATATAGTATATGGTATAAACTATGCACCAAAAAGTGTGATATAAGATGAACCGGGGCATGAAATATAATATGCAATACATTGTGCGCAATGACAGATTCATTGGAGAGTGCGAGATAGCACAGGCACTAGCACGTGCTTTGCGATATGCGCCTTGGAGTGTAATATGCACAGGGCAGTGTTGTGTAACCTAACTAGTCTCTAAAGTTGCAATATAAAATATGTGCTGGGGAGTGGAACGTTGCATATGCACTGTGACAAAGATATGGATGCCAGATTGTAATATGTATGGCATAGCGCTGTGCGTTATAACATAGGCATCGAGGAAGACACGTTAGATGGGGCAATATAACTTGTGCGAAGGCAAGTGAGGCATGACATATTCACAGGGTGGTGTTACAGTGCACATGGGCTAGAGAGTGTCTTAGCATACCCACTAGCTGGTGGAATACAACACAGAGGTGTGTGGCACTCGGCGGGCACTGGTGGGTGTAACACAGCATTGGGCTCAGCCAGGAGCACGCTGTGACTCAAGTGAGGTTCGTCTCCTTTCCAGAGAGTAAAATAAAAAGCATTACACATCCGGCGGTGGATGTGTGTTTTATTAACCGTGAAGGGACTTTCTTGCATAGTTTGGTCGAATTTTTGTCGAATCCCCTTTGAATGGCTTGGTGTGCGTGTGTATTAAATGTGCCCGTCAATAGCTACTCATGTTTGTATAAATAAACAACAAGGGTGTCTACTTGGAGAGTACCCACCGGCGGGGGCACCGGGATTAGGCACGGTAGGGCGTCAGACACGTCAGAGCTTCACTAGAGGTGTAAATACATTCCACGTGGATTCACTGAATGCATAGTCGCCATTTAAAGAATATCACGCAAATCGTCATGGTGATATGTACATACCGTTTGTCCAGCATGTCCTAGGTGTTTCTATAAATATATATTTTTTTTAAATAATAAAATACAAAGGCCGGCCCCGGGGGATGGGGTCCCAGGGCCATAAGTGGCCTGAGGAGGGAGGCAACGCAGCCCCCCTCCTAAAGAATAAAAAACAAAACGGCCATGATCCGGGGGTTGGGGTCCCTGGGGCCGATTAAGGCCTTGGGAAGGCCAAATTTATTTTTGTCAACAAAAAAAATTAGGGTGCAGGCCCTGGGGGATGAGGTCCCCAGGGCCAATAAATTAGAAAAAGAAGGGGGGCCACACAGCCCTCCTTGTTAAAAAAATTAAACAAATAAAAGACCTGCATCGCGCCGGAGGCCATGCCCCCTCCTTGCAGCACTCTGCAAACGCGTCCCCTGGCCAGTTGTAAGTTGGGGAATTAATTCCCCTTCAATACTGAGGGTCCCTGAGGGCCAACTAGCACAACAGGTATCTCCAGTATGCACCAGGGAGCGGCCTTGCAGACAGGTGTTCTGAGGTCACGCCCCTTTTTACACCTCTATGCAACGCAGCTCTGTGGCGCTTACTGGAGGTACCTAGTGGGCTAGTTTGACCCTAGGGACCCTTAGGATTCAAGGGGACTTAATCTCTCAACATAGAATGGCCACAGGGCGCGTTTACACAGTGGTGAAGGGAGGGGACGGGGCCTGAGGTGACGTGTGCAAACACGCCCTGTGGCGCTTTTTAAGTTGGGGAAATAATTCTCTTTCAATCCTGAGGGACCCTGGGGGCCAGCTAGCCCACCAGGTGCTCCCAGTAAGCGCCACTGCTCTGCGTTGCAGAGAGGTGGTGCAGGCCGTGCCCCTTTTTACACCTCTCTGCAATGGCGCTTACTGGACGTACCTAGTGGGCTATTTTGCCCCTAGGGACCCTCAGGATTCAAGGGGACTTAATCTCCCAACTTAAAAAATGGCCACAGGGCGTGTTTGCACAGTGAGGAAGGGAGGGGACGGGGCCTGAGGTGACGTGTGCAAACACGTCCTATGGCGCGTTTTAAGTTGGGGAAATAATTCCCCTTCAATCCTGAGGGCCCCTGGGGGCTAACTAGCCCACCAGGTGCTTCCAGTAAGCGCCACTGAGCTGCGTTGCAGAGAGGTGGTCCAGGCCGTGCCACTTTTTACACCTCTCTGCAACGCAGCTCTGTGGTGCTTACTGGAGGTACCTAGTGGTCTAGTTGGACCCTAGGGACCCTCAGGATTCAAGGGGACTTAATCTCCCAACTTAAAACGGCCACAGGGCGTGTTTACACAGTGGGGAAGGGAGGGGACGGGGCCTGAGGTGACGTGTGCAAACACGCCCTGTGGCGCGTTTTAAGTTGGGGAAATAATTCCCCTTCAATCCTGAGGGACCCTGGGGGCCAACTAGCCCACCAGGTGCTTCCAGTAAGCGCCACTGCGCTGCGTTTCAGAGAGGTGGTCTAGGCCATGCTCCTTTTTACATCTCTCTGCAATGCAGCTCTGTGGCGCTTACTGGAGGTACCTAGTGGTCTAGTTGGACCATAGAGACCCTCAGGATTCAAGGGGACTTAATCTCCCAACTTAAAACGGCCACAGGGCGTGTTTACACAGTGGGGAAGGGAGGGGACGGGGCCTGAGGTGACGTGTGCAAACACACCCTGTGGCGCGTTTTAAGAGGTAGTTTTAATCCCCTGCCCTATTATATACTAGGGGCTTACAGAGGAGGTCATGCTAATCACAGGGGGACCCCAACCCTTAGTGTTCCCTAGTGTATGTAGGTGTTTTCACTGTATTCTGAGTGTCTTTTAACATAGCACTGGCTCTAGGACTGGTTAGTCAGACTCAGTTACCACCAGTATCCGTCTGAAAAAGTTGAGGATACATGATGATTTCGCAACAAGGCTTTCTGCTCTTCTGTTTGTTCTTTCTGCACGTTATCCTTCTTCCTGCACTTTTCTTCGTCTTTGATGACTTCTGTTGCTTCTTTCTGCATTTTTTTTTTCTTTCCGTTGCGTTTTTTCTTCTTTCTTCACATGTCCTATCTCTGTAGGCATAGTTAGAAATTAGCATTTAAAAAACCTTTGAAATTCACTGAAAAAACCATAGGTTTCAGGTACGTTATAGTTAGGAATTAGCATTTAAAAAACCTTAGAAATTCACTGAAAAAACCATAGGTTTCAGGGGCGTTATAGTTAGCTGGACTTTTCACTTGTACAAAACCATTGAAATTCCCCCGTTATAGTTAGTTCAGCTAACTGTAACTCGCGCGCCCGCAATGCCCTACTGATGACGTCACATATGACATCACTCATGACATTGTCAGTGAGATCACTCATGACGTCACTGATGACATCTCAAATAACATTACTGGATGGAAAAAACACCGTACGGACCGAACTTCCATAGCAACCATGGAGACACGTGCCCGCATACGCGCTGAACACCCCACCACAGACCCCGCATGTACGCGCAAAACGCCCCCCGGCCGCGGATGTACGCGCCGAACCCCCACCAGTGTATGCATGGGGTGTACCCCCACCTATGTATGCATGGAGCGTACCAACTCCCCACCTGTGTATGTACGGACCGTACCCACACCCCACCAGTGTATGTACGGACCGTACCCCCACCCGTGTATGTACAGACCGTACCCCCACCCCACCAGTGTATGTACGGACTGTACCCCCACCCCACCAGTGTATGTACGGACCGTACCCCCACCCGTGTATGCATGCAGTGTACCAACTCCCCACCCGTGTATGTACGGACCGTACCCCCACCCCACCAGTGTATGTACGGACCGTACCCCCACCCCAGCCGTGTATGTACGGACCGTACCCCCACCCCACCAGTGTATGTACGGACCGTACCCCCACCCCACCAGTGTATGTACAGACCGTACCCCCACCCGTGTATGCATGCAGCGTACCAACTCCCCACCCGTGTATGTACGGACCGTACCCCCACCCCACCAGTGTATGTACGGACTGTACCCCCACCCCAGCCGTGTATGTACGGACCGTACCCCCACCCGTGTATGTACGGACTGTACCCCCTCCCCACCAGTGTATGTACGGACTGTACCCCCACCCCAGCCATGTATGTACGGACCGTACCCCCACCCCACCAGTGTATGTATGGACCGTACCCCCACCCCACTAGTGTATGTACGGACCGTACCCCCACCCCAACCGTGTATGTACGGACCATACCCCCACCCCACCAGTGTATGTACGGACCGTACCCCCACCCCACTAGTGTATGTACAGACCGTACCCCCACCCGTGTATGCATGCAGCGTACCAACTCCCCACCCGTGTATGTACGGACCGCACCCCCACCCCACCAGTGTATGTACGGACCGTACCCCCACCCCACCAGTGTATGTACGGACCGTACCCCCACCCGTGTATGTACGGACCGTACCACCACCACCCCACCAGTGTATGTACGGACCGTACCCCCACCCCACCAGTGTATGTACAGACCGTACCCCCACCCCACCAGTGTATGTACGGACCGTACCCCCACCCGTGTATGCATGGAGCGTACCAACTCCCCACCCGTGTATGTACGGACCCTACACCCAGCCCCCCTGTATGTACGGTGCGAAACACCACCACCGATGGACGGTGCGGACCAACACCCTGCCCGTGTTCGTACGCACCCTACCCCAGGCCCACACACCAACACCCTCACCCAACATCGGGCATGTACGAGTCGTACTAAGCCATAGCAAAGGACAGCACTGTACAACAACATGGCCCATGTACGCACCGTACAGAGGCTAAAAACACTCCTACTGAACCAGGACTAACCAAAAAAACACAAGGACAGTCAATCCGAGGCACACAACACCACAAAACATATCCAACAAGGCCAAATACATCCTGTACACTGACCTGCAACTGACAAACAGATAAACAGAGGCCCAAACCACTACCACTCCTTATAACACACCCACCCAAAGTTCAAACACAGCCACACCCACAAATGGACCAATAAAAAGGCCCAACACACACAAACCATGATCCTTTGCAACAGATCCACTGCTGCCAGACCCCAGAGACAACGCACTGCACCATACTTCAACCATCAATACACCTTACACTTGCACTCCTTCACACAACCACCATCACAAACACACCCTCATCACATTCACACACACACCTGCACACCCACAACCATCCACAACCACACCCATCCATACCCCCACCCACACAACCATCCACACCCACACCCCACACCATGCCCACCAACAAGAATCCAAAGTTCACAAAGGACGAGCTGGAGTCCCTTGTCGACGAAATCATCAGAGTCGAGCCACAGCCCTTTGGAACATTGGTCAGACGGACCAGCATATCAGAAAAATCTGCCATGTGGGAGGGGATAGTCAATTCCGTGAATGCTGTTGGGGCCACCAGAAGGACCAGGCATGAGTGCCAAGCCTGGTGGTACGATCTGCGGAGGACGGTCCGCCGCAAAATGACGGACGAGCACAACCAGGCCAACATCACTGGAGGAGGTCCGGCCCGCAGACCGGTACACTACCATCCCTGGGAGGAGAAGGTGATGGCCACGCTGCCGCCATTGGGAGTAGACGGACTAGAAGGAGTCCGAGAGCCTGGTGAGTACACAAACAACTTCACTCACATGGGGGGAACGCCATATACAACCCAAATACCAATCATGCACGCAACCCCCCCAAAGCCAGCACCGGACACAACCACACTCCAAAAACACACACATGCCACTAGCGCCTCCATGCCCCAAGCAAGGCCATGCCAAGTCACAGGCCACACAAAACACCAACACAAGACAGGATGTCCCCGATGCCGGGAGGGTGGGCCTCAAAACTAACATAGAGCAACTCTGTAGCACACAACAATGCCCTCAGCCCATATGGCTTAGGGCACAGCTATACAAACAGTACTGTTTTGCCTGCTAATGGTGGCCGCGTTGCAGGACGACATGGGTATGAAGGCACAATTTGCACATAACAGCAGCCAATGAAGACGCAGCACACTGAAAGAGTGTCAGCACACACCGCCACAGCAGCAGCGCAGACTCAGACACTCCGCCCAATGGGTGCCGGCAGAGAAGAAACAAACCCACATGAACAAGCCAATGGCCTTTGCAAGACCTGCAAACTGTGTGTGCCCAGGAAGCTAGGCTGAGGTGACAGAGGGTGACACACAGAGGGAGGGTGAGGGGCAGAGAGAGGGACAGAGACAGAGGTGGACACAGGGAGACAGACAGAGGGAGGGAGGAGGCTGACAGAGGGAGGGAGAAGGGGAGACAGAGGGAGACGCACAGAGGGAGGAGGCTGACAGAGGGAGGGAGAAAGGGAGACGGACAGAGGGAGGAGGCTGATAGAGGGAGGGAGAAAGGGAGACGGACAGAGGGAGGAGGCTGACAGAGGGAGGGAGAAAGGGAGATGGACAGAGGGAGGAGGCTGATAGAGGGAGGGAGAAAGGGAGACGGACAGAGGGAGGAGGCTGATAGAGGGAGGGAGAAAGGGAGACGGACAGAGGGAGGAGGCTGACAGAGGAAGGGAGAAAGGGAGACGGACAGAGGGCCGAGGCTGATAGAGGGAGGGAGAAAGGGAGACAGACAGAGGGAGGAGGCTGATAGAGGGAGGGAGAAAGGGAGACGGACAGAGGGAGGAGGCTGACAGAGGGAGGGAGAAAGGGAGACGGACAGAGGGAGGAGGCTGATAGAGGGAGGGAGAAAGGGAGACGGACAGAGGGAGGAGGCTGATAGAGGGAGGGAGAAAGGGAGACGGACAGAGGGAGGAGGCTGACAGAGGGAGGGAGAAAGGGAGACGGACAGAGGGAGGAGGCTGATAGAGGGAGGGAGAAAGGGAGACAGACAGAGGGAGGAGACTGACAGAGGGAGGGAGAAAGGGAGACAGACAGAGGGAGGAGGCTGATAGAGGGAGGGAGAAAGGGAGACGGACAGAGGGAGGAGGCTGACAGAGGGGGGGAGAAAGGGAGACGGACAGTGGGAGGAGGCTGATAGAGGGAGGGAGAAAGGGAGACGGACAGAGGGAGGAGGCTGACAGAGGGAGGGAGAAAGGGAGATAGAGGGAGACGGACAGTGGGAGGAGGCTGACAGAGGGAGGGAGAAAGGGAGACAGAGGGAGACCAAATCACCCTTGGGTGGTGTGGCCATGTCCGCTCGTCAGCAGGTGGACTGTGTGCATGTAGACAAGGTTTGGCAGTGCCTTAACCCCCCCTTCAACCTTTGATAAACACTAGGCCATATGTTAATCTGTGCACGAGTACATCCGTGCTGCAGGCACAAACAGAACCTTACACCCAGTATACCTACCCACTGTGTTGGTCAGAACCCTGTCACAAATTGTTAAGTTACCTACCTGCATTCTCAAATAGCATGGAATAAACACCATTTGGCCACGTACAGTGCAACACGTAAGGCGGCTCTGCATGGCTTGCTACGCCCACTCACTACACTGCTGACTGCGTTCCCAAAAGATACATCAAATAAGATTGTGTCACACATAGGTAAAGTGTCGAAAGCTGTGGCCAAGGGACATACCCATGCACAAGTGCACTGTGTGAGGAATGCTAGCCAAATCCAACCACCCAGAGGAACTGTGCCAAATCAAAAAAGAATGAAACATGGATGTCGCATGTAACACAATTAACACTGTCTCTCTCACACACAGGTCAACGTCATCGATCTCCCCCCAACACTAGGGGGGAAGACTCACAGGACCAGGCTCTGCGTGAAGAGGACACCACCGGCAGCGACGACTCTCACCACTCCGTGGATGACCCAGACCAACCTGGCCCCTCTGGTGTCCAACCACCTGCAGCACCTGCGTCAGGTACAACTGTGCCAACCACCACCCCTATTCCTGCCACATCCCAGGAGACACCCAGGAGCCCTGCCCGCACACAACAACACAGCCAGTCTGTCCAGGAGGGACAAGGTTCTCCGGGCACCCAGGAGGAGGCAGGCGACACCGCAAATGCCATCCCTCAGGGGTCCCGGAGACCCGATGTGCCCACAACGGCAGGCCAGGCGCAAGTGGGCAGGGGTGGTGGGAGTGGAGGACGGCGGAGGCGCGAACCTGCCCAGTTGGCTCAGGACCCGGCTATGGCACACGTCAGAACCATCCTGGACGCATACTGCCGTGACTCCAGAGGCATCGCCCAGGTAGTGGGGACCCTCAATGAGATGAAGACCCTGCAGGTTGAGCATCATGCCAGGATGGAGGCAAGACTGGCAGAGCTCTTGGCGGTGCACAGGGACGTGAGCCAATCCCTCCATCAGATCGCCCAAAGCCTGGCAAACCCTCCCTGTGCCACCAGGCGTAGAGCAGCACCAGACACAGGGAGGGAGGAGGAGGAGGATACATCTGATGGAGCGTCCCTTGCATCGTCAAGGCAGGCGTCGGAGGGTCCCCGCAGGAAGGTGGGTCGTCCACGATAATGACCGTGACAGTCAGCGGAACATCACCATCTCCCAGGTCACCTGGCCTGGCACCTGGCCCTCTGGCCCAACAGCAGCACAGCAGCAAAGGACATTCTCTGCCACATGGCCTTGCTGGTCACTGTCTGACCAATGTTGACAAAGACTGTGGCACAGACTCTGATGACTGTCAATGGCAAGGACACCAACTCCCCCTGTGAACTTTGGATTCTACACTCCCGCCAAGCACCTCTTGTCACCCCCCCAAACACGTACCCCAGCACTAATAAAATTCATCACAATCACAAGATGATGCCGTCATTTTGCATTATTCCACTACATGCGTGTGTTGTAAAGTCAAACCATGCATGATTTCTGAATTAACTCCAAACATCCATACCCTGGGGTCTGAGTCTGGCACAGGACACACATGGGTCACAAGGTACCATCCAAGACAGACATGGAGCACCATACTCACCCGTGATGGGCACAACCAGCTGAGGGGGTGCCCGCACAACTGTACCTACAGACCTATTTAGAAGAGCAACAGTTATGCGCAGAGGTCAGGGATCATGTGCAGTGTCCTGGGGTGGGAGTCCCAGGTATGTGTAGACACGTGGCAGAACCATGTCCTGCATGCTTGAGTCAGGTGGATGTGGAGAATGGTGGGCCAGCCAAGGTTGGATGCATAGAGATGGCACAATTGGGTGTTGGATCACAGTGCCACAAGGTTGTGTTGTGGTTGTGGGCTACATCCTGAGTGTGTGCGTGGATTGAGAAGGTCATCCTGCAGCTGGCAGTGATCCACTCCCCCCATCTCTGTTGGACGTTGATGTGGCCTGGTCGCCGGATGTAGTAGCAGAGCTGTGCAGATGCACCCTGGATGTGGACAAGTATCATGGGATTTCTAATGCACATGTCCGTAGAGTGCAGGGTAGGAGTAGACACGGGTGTCATGGTTGACCTGGGGGATGGTCTCCCTCTTGCCTTGAGGTGGATGGAACTGGGGATCTTGTGCATAATGCAGAGTGTGCTGCCGCATGAGGCACAGATGCTGCTGATCAGTATAGCACATGTCAGCAAGCAATCCATGATGAACACCAGCTCGTTTGCGTGGACACTGGGTGCCCTTGCAGCAGGGCCTGCAGCAGCATGCGCCATGTCAAGGAAACAATGCCACAAGTAGCACACAAAGACAAGGATCTCAGGAAGGAACCATGCAAAAGGTGTATGTCAAGGAAGGAATGTCTGGTTCAACATGGCACACACACACACACACACAATGGATTCACATGCGGCACAGTGGCCGTCGTGGAGACTGACATGCCACAAAACCTACACAGCCATGGACATCATGCACAATACAGAATCTAATCCCAGCTTGCATCTTGCTACTCTACACATAGACTCATATGCACCATCTCTGAGAACAATGCCAGACATGCCGCATGCACAGTGGCAACAGACCACCATTGACAGAGATGAGGCACCTTGGAGGCAGAGGGACACCTTTATTACTCATGTGTGTCGGAATGCTAATGCAACTCTGTCAACACATACACAGGTCATGTGGATGAACACGTGGGACCAACACTGGCACCCCCCTTACCACCACAGATGCTGGAAATCCATGGCACTGGCACACAAGTGACGAATTAGTGCTGCTCACGGAGAGCCTGCTATACACCATTGAGCCCCTAATGGGGAATTTACACACCCGGTGCAACCCGTATGTTTCCGAGGCCAGTGTTACACACATTGATGGCTCCATCACAATCCCATTACAGATGACTGTCACCAAGTCTGACCATCAATTCAGGTGAATTCTGCTCCAGGTCATGTGCCCCATGGTGAATCTACATGTATGTGAAGTATCCAAACATGAACAGGAGCAGTGCACACACATTCAAAACAAATACCACTCCCAAAAAGCCGTGCTGCATCCCTTACCCGAAGGAGATTTTCGAACTTGTCCGTGCATGTAACGCTGATTCAGCACATGTTGCTGTGTTCATGAGGAATAGCAGGAGCACAACAATGCCACCAGCAGACAGCATGCGCAAGTACCTGTGGATGGGAGACACACCAGAAGTCAGCCAAAAGAAGCACATCCGCATGCATGTGCATGTACTCGACACGTATTAGGTTGTCAACATGCGAGGTGACAATGATGACTCTGGAACAACATTATTCTATTGCACCATCACTCGAGTGACACATCCAAACACCTCTGACTCACTTGGAAGACATGCAGATGGACACACACATTGCAACACATGCCACACACAGCCAAATGCGTGCACACTCAGACACTGGAACTCACCACTAAGCAAAGAAGTCGCGTATGAGCCGACTCCGCATGTCCACTACCGCCTCCTCCTCCTCCACATCACTTGCCTCGTGCCCAAGCCCTTCATCCTCCACGGGTGGATGGTCCTGCTCATCTGGATCCAGGATGAGTGGCACAGCTTTCTCCACTGCCATGTTGTGCAGCATGCAGCACACGAGGAATATCTTGCAGACCTTCACCGGTGCATATGGGAGTGCGCCACCGGTCTTGTGGAGGCAACGGAATCGGCTCTTCAGGAGGCCAAACGGCCTCTCTATCACTCGCCTGGTCCGCCTACATGGAAACATCATGGACAACAGTGTGTCAGGAGAAGCAGTAAGACAGGAAGATGACGTTAAATACAGGACTGCCAGAGTATACCCACCAACAATACATGCTCGTTCGTTGCGCAGCTGCAGAATCATTTCAGGCACCCTGCTACGCCTCATGATGTACGCATCGTGTGCTGATCCTGGGAAACGAGCACAGACATGTGAAATCACCATGTTGGCAAGACACACCGCAAGGGCATTAATGGAGTGGTAATGCTTGCGGTTACGGAAGGCTACCTCCTGTGCCTGTGGTGGTACCAAAGCCACATGTGTTCCATCTATGGACCCAATGACATGGGGCATCCCTCCCAGGGCATAGAACTCACGCTTGACAGCTGTCAACTGCTCAGGAGTTGGGAATTTAATGAACTCATCTAGGTGCTCCAACATGGCCTCTAAAAAATCATGCAGAACACGGCTTAACATGGTTTGGGACATCCCACTGACATGGGCAATGGTATGTTGAAAGGTACCCGTGGCCAAGAAATGTAGGGCTGCCATCACCTTCATCTTGGGTGTCAGTGTACCAGGATACCTGTGTAGCGGTTGGAGGTGTGCTGCCAGCCGTGTCGTCAAGTCCACAATCAAACGTTGGGGGAAGCGGTAGCGGCGTATACAGTCATTTTCCCGCATGTCAGCCAAGTCCGGAATTGCTCGAGGGAGAGGCGGAGCCCTGCAGTGAATTAGAAGGGACAACGAAGAGTGAGTACAGTACACCACCAATGTCAATGTACAGAGCACATGCTCAACAGGCAATACACATATGCTACATACAGAGTCAGGTCTGTGCAATATGCCCTGGACACGTTTGCCAGGCATGTGACACTCCTACCAAGAGCCAGCTCCAAACGTTGATTCTCAACCACATTATGCCATGCCATGAAACTAGCTGTGGGCCAGTGTAAGTGAGCAGGCAGATGCATTACAGGAGTTACAGATAAGCCTGGGCAAAGCACTACGCTACGCTCGCGTAGTTTGCGAAGTTCGCGCTACTTCGCACTACGCGAACTGCACGTAGCACAGTGCGAACACGCGTAGCGTAGTGTTGCGTAGTGCTGCGGTCATTTTTTGCTTGCTCGCGGTCCTCAACGTCAAGTTGGCGACCGCGAGCAAGCAAAATGACATCCCGGCGAGACTTTTTCCTTGTTCGTGATCAGCAACTGCAAGTTGGCGATCGCGAGCATGGAAAATGAACCTCCCGGCGAGATTCCCAACGCGAGGAGGTCAGGTTTCTCATTGCGAGTGGTCGCGTATGCTCGCGACCGCTCGCGATGAGAAACTACCAGTTCGCGTTGAGAAAGCTGAAGCTCGAGTCAAAATCTACTCGAGCAGCAGAAAACTACAGCTCGCACTGTGCAAGATGCCATTTTCAATGATTGCACAGTGCCGGTTGCCTGTCCGCACTGTGCAATCATTGAAAACGACATCTGGCACAGTGCGAACAAGGTACTACGCAGTTCGCGCAGTGCTACGCGTAGCTCGCGTAGTGCGAACTTCACTTTGCGTACTACGCCCAGGCCTAGTTACAGACATCCAAATATGTGCAGAGGAGGGATGTTTATTGTACAGACAGGTTGCGGAACACTAGAGGCACAGGTCACACGCAATAGAAAAAGGACAGACCACACACCTTGCCATGAAGGATTACATGTCAAGACTGATCACACATACATTGAGAGTATGCAGATATGTCCTTGTTTTGAAACTCCGTGTCGATGCATACATACACACCTTACGTCGGATTACACATGTGTGCTGGTGTGCGTAACAGTGTGCCATGCCAATCTACATACAGTCACATGTTGGTTGCAGCAACAGCAGATGCATTTGACCAAACACCTATAGCAAACCTATGGGAACACATGACACACACATGACATAGCTACAGCGTGCAACACGGGCATTCACTTGTCAGGGGTAACATTCCGTGTACCTGGCATCAGGGGACATTTGCGGGTGTTGGTGATTGTGCCATGCCAGTGACGCATGGCCCACCAAGTCAGTACTACATGCACACATGTCAAAGGAGTGAAGGGGATTTGTGGCACATAGGGCACCATCACACGTGACATGTGTACACAGCCCATCATACTGTAATTAGTTTCACACCTCAGGAGTATGGTGCCACATCACAGCCTGACCCACCTGTGCCCGACACATGTAGTACTGCACAGACGATGCCTTGATGTCCAGCCTTGGCCATGTATGACAGCTCAATTCATTCCTGTGTGCCGCCTGTCACCACTGTCAGGTGTGAATCCCACCATACATATGCTCCGAGGGCGTGTGTGGGGTCCCTATCACTATGGTGGTGCTGGCGTATGCGTACGCCATAGTGATACGGACCGTACATGCGTGTGTACGGTCCGGACTACTAAGGCGTACACGTACGCGAGCACCCCATAGTGATAGGGACCGTACACACGCGTGTGTACGGTCCAGACTACTAAGGCGTACGCATACGCCAGCACCACCATAGTGATACGGACCGTACACACGTGTGTACGGTCCGGACTACTAAGGCGTACACGTACGCGAGCACCCCCATAGTGATAGGGACCGTACACACTCGTGTGTGCGGTCCGGACTACTAAGGCGTACGCATACGCCAGCACCACCATAGTGATACGGACCGTACACGCGTGTGTACGGTCCGGACTACTAAGGCGTACACGTACGCGAGCACCCCACGCGTGTGTACGGTCCCTATCACTATGGGGGTGCTCGCGTACGTGTACGCCTTAGTAGTCCGGACCGTACACACGCGTGTACGGTCCGTATCACTATGGTGGTGCTGGCGTATGCGTACGCCTTAGTAGTCCGGACCGTACACACGCGTGTGTACGGTCCCTATCACTATGGGGGTGCTCGCATACGTGTACGCCATAGTAGTCCGTACCGTACACACGCGTGTGTACGGTCCCTATCACTATGGCGAACGCATACGCCAGCACCACCATAGTGATAGGGACCGTACACTCGTGTGTACGGTCCGTTGCGACATAGGATTGCCATAGGGGACACATGAGGGACAAGTATAGGGGCCTAAATGCATGCTGGTTGTCATGGAGACCGAGTTTCAGGTTTGAATTTTGCATCATGTGGCCAGCAGAAGTCGGTTGGAGACAATTTACTTTGTTGCAATGTGGTTGTTGACATTACATCATGCTCAATTTTAAGACCATGCAAAGCCTGTCACTGGGGTAGTTTTAAAATGATTGGACGACACGTAGGATGCAAATGTGACTGAGCCAATCACTCTGTACTACTGTAAATGAAACAGGCAAGCAAGGAAGATATAAGACAGCCAGGTCCCTTGAGAGAGCACTTGCCTGCACATCCTTGCATTACACACCACTGCTGCTGCTTGTGATTCCTCTGGCACCATGTCCAGGTCTGTGGAGAGGGCCCAGCCATTCACCATGGAGGAGAATATGGCGTTGGTGGATGTGATCCTCCCACAGTACACCATGCTGTATGGTCGACCAGGGGAGCAGGAGAGTGCAGACTCCACTAGCTTAAACTGTGCCCCTTTTAGTGACTGTGACTTCTGGCATTGTGTCCAGGTGTGACAGACATGCAGGGTTCTTCATAGTGGGTCCCAGGGGGGGGGAAGGGCTCATGTCTCCCATGCAGAGCATGCTGTAGTTCCTGTGTGCACAACGCACTAGCATGGTGCTTACTGTGATGATCACTGCATGGTGCATGCCGCTTTCGGACTGCCTCATCCTCCTGGAAATGTTGTTTCTACAGTCCTGATGTGAGTCTGTGCTCCCCCCAGGGTGATAGGTGCCAGGACCCACTGATGTGTGTCTGTTCAGTGTACCTGTGGTGAGAGTGTGCAAATGATGTGGTCGTCCCCTGGACATTGGTGTGTGTCTGTGAGTCCCCTGTCATGTGGGTGTGTGCATATGTGGAGTGTTGCACCCCAGCTGCATGTGGGATGGATACACCCTGGCCATCTGATGTGAGCAGGGAGCTGTGCTGGATGTCTGCCGTGCTGAGACAGCCCCACATCTGTGACACCCCCAGTCTAGTGGCACATGTGCAGAGTGAGGTTTGTAGCGGCAGTTGCCTATGCCAGGTGATTGTTCTGTGCCTGTGTGTGTCTGTGTACTCTGCTGAGGTAGCGTAAGTGGGCTGGGGCATGTGACTGCTTAGGGGTACTGTTCAGATTCCTGTTGTAGCTTGGGATGCACAGTGTGAGCCTGCATCATTGATTGTGTTGCACCCCTCATGCCACCTGTGTACTTTCTATGGCACCTACTGCATTCGCCCATTCCCAGGAGGATGATGTCACTATGGCAAAGGTGCAATGAGTTGGCTGCATACTATGGCCAGTTCAAACATGCATAATTTGTAATATGTGTGTCTCTGTATCATTGATAAGGTGGATTGATGTATTGTCACTTTTGCATCCTCACAGGTAGGCGTCTGTGCCAAGGGGGAGATCTGGAAGCAAGCCGTCAGTGCCGTGAGGAGAACGGAGGGTCGGAAGCGGCGCCTAGCCCAGGCGAGGAAACGCTGACAGGACATCCGGTGCTGGACGCGGAGGATCGCACGGGTCCTGCTGGGGGACTCACCTGTGAGCCAGAAAAACCGTGGGCGCCGGCGTCTGACCCACATCCAGAAGCGTGTGCTGGCGGTGGTCTTCCCCGACTTGGACAGGCGCTTACTGGAGAAGCAGCAGCAGGAAGGGGGTAGGTACATGTGTGTTTGTTGTGTGTGACCAGCTCTTGGAAGTGCACAGTTGCATGGATACACTGCCAGGGTTTAAATGTGCAGTGCATATCCTGTTCCACAAAGTAAAACGGTGCTGTTCTTCCTCCCTTCCCCTCCTTGCCATGTGTTCCCTGGTCTGTGTGTAGTCACTCTTGCACAAGGTCATCTAGGCTGGCAGTTACTCCAAGTGCCCAATGCTTGCAGCATCATGTGTGGGGGTGGTGTGTAACAGGTTTTTGCACGTTGCCTGTGCCCTGGCCAGTTCTGTCATTGTGGGGTCCATGTTAGTTGGCACTGATGCTGAGTCCCGACATGGGAGTGTGTGTTTCATGTGTACTGCCTTACTGCCTGCATGTCGAATGTTGTGCCCTCTGACATGATGTGCTTGAGCGTGAGATGTGCATAGTGCAGGGATGGTGGCTTGTGTTCCAGTCATATCCATCCAGGGCCATGGAGTAGTGTGGCCACTACAGTCCCCTGGGGCACCTTTTCCTAGGTATCATGTGTGTCATCAGACAATGTGGACATTCTCTGTGTCTTCAGCATGGTTTGGGCCCTGTGGCATAGTACCATGGCCTCATTTGTATTCACGTATACTGTGCTACATGTGTCCACTGTACAGGGTGACCTAAATTAGCTGGTGCATACTCACAGGGGCCAGTGCCTGTGTGTCTTGGTACAACTATCTGATGATGGTTGTTTGTCAGTGATATATGTGGACAGGCGCACCAGGGGTAGTTTGTGTGCGATCAGGATTAATTGCAGGCCATGTGTTTTCATCCCAGACTAAGAGGTGTAAGTACTTCCTCTGTCTCAATCACATTGTCTCAGGTAGGGGGGGGTTGGTGCGGGCAAGGCCTACATGTCCAAACCTGAAGTCTCCTTGCTCGGTCTGGCCAGTGTGTGATGTTTGTGTGGCCAAACACTCAAGGTGCAGTGCCCCAGTCATGTTGTCCATGTTTTTCAGTATTACCTTTGCAGCATGTCCCAAGAGTTGCTAGACATGGTTCCTGCTCATCCCTTTCTTGGCTAAGCTGTGTGTCGCTGATGCTGTGCTAGATTGTCCCCAGAGCCTGGCTCCTCTGTACAATTTGATATCAAGTTATTTGCTATTGTGTCATGCTCTCCATATTTTAACAGTGGCATGGGGGTCAACAAACTGTGTGTTGCAGGGACTACATAGGTACCATGTATTGTAGATGTTACTCTTGTAGCTTTTCAGGCTATGCACTGTGACCTATGTAGAGTTGACTTATGTATACAGGTGTCTGATTTCTCCTGTCTCTTCACCTTGCCCACAGCATCGTCGGGGGACTACGAGGGAGACACTGGCACGGACCGTGAGGAGGGAGCGAGCACCAGTGCCAGCAGTGCAGAGTTGTCTGGCACATCGAGTGGCACGGAGGCCGACGGAAGTGCAGCGGAGGACCTGTCCAGTCAAACCACCACAGACTATGACACAGACGGGTCCGAGGCTGAGCACTCTGAGGGGACGGAGGCTGCTTCCACAGCTGACACTAGCACTCCATCACTACCCGCCCCCTCCATTCCGATCACTGGCCTCCCACTTGCTCGTGTCCCTTCCCGCCGTGCTCGGTCACCACGTGTCTCCTTCTTGCCAGGCACCGCACCCCCTGCCCCTGTCTCCACTGCTGCCACCAATGCCGAGTCTGTGGACATCCTGCGGCAGTTGCAGGTTGGTCAGACTGTGATGCTTAATGTCCTCCATGGCCACAGCCAAGTGCTCAACCAGATGGAGGCATACATGGAGGGCATTTCAGCTGCGCAGTCTGACCAACGCAACTTTCTGAGGTCCATAGACTCGACACTGACTGCAGCATTGGGTCTCCTGCAGCGCTACGCCCCCCCTACCCCTGCAGCATCCACGCTTCCCACTCCCATGCCTATCCAAAGCACACCCAGACGTAGCCATGCACGCACACCACCAGACACAGGCACCACACCACCAGGGAAGGCAAAGCGCACACCTCCTGGCACGCACACACAGGGTGAAGTAGGCACACCCACTGGGTCGGGGGGGGGAACGGAAGACACGCAGCCAGAGTGGGAGTCCACCTTCCTCACGACCACCACCCTCCAAATCCACTCCCCTCAGCTCTCCTGGCCAAGAGTCGGACACAGGGTCAGTCCTGCCCAGTGTGTCCATCAGCCCCAGTGTGGCACCACCCCGCAAGCGGTGGAGGCAGGACACCGGCAGGGGAGTTGAGCCCTGCTCGAATCCACCTTTGGCGCTGCCCCACCCCCTGTGTTGGAGTCGTCCGTCCCTGCACCCACAACACCTACCCTTGCCCCTCCTGTCCCTGCGGTGCCTGGTCCTTCCCCCCCACATGATGCCCCCCCCTGTGGATGACAAGGTAGTCTGAACTGTGCAGGAAAGCTAGGGGACACGCATCCCAATGTGTCCCCCACCTGGATTGGAACAATGGACTGCCCTATGTGCCTTGTGCATTTTGAACTCTTCGTACAATTCATTTTGGGACATTGCTGAATAAAGCTATTTTATTTTCCTTTGCACACTACTGCTTTTCTGGCATTGCTGTTGGTGGTGCTGCTCCATGATTTGGGGTGGCGATAATGTGTTAGGTGTCTGGGATATGTTGTAGTGTGCTGTTCGTCGGGTGGACCCTGTTATCTGTGTGCCATCACACTGTATTTGCTATCAAACTTTGCTCATGTAAGCTGTTACTGCATGGTGACATTGTCCCAAGGTGTGTACCTTCCTCTGTGGACCCTGACATCTTCCCTGCAGGGTGTTGTGAAGACATTTGTGCAGTGCTGTGTCTACATTTGCTGGGTGTGTGACGGACCCCTTCAACTTTGGCCATGCATGCTGGCCAAGGTCTCCACCTGCATCATTTGTGTCATCCTTGGGGGTCACTGTACTTGTGAGTGGAGTATATTGACAGGACTTCATGTGTACATGTTCCCTTTTCCGCACTTTGCATGTGTGTACTCCCAGCCTCGCACACATGTGTTTCGTGTTCTGCTGGGTCTTTGAGCACCTGACTGACAATTGTGGCCATTGTATCTATGTGTACTCAACCCCTTTCTTTCCATGGGCAAAGCTGGGGGGACTCTGCACACACCCCTCCTATGTCTGGGCACTGCTGGGAGGACTCTGCACACACCCCTCCTGTGCCTGGGCACTGCTGGGAGAACTCTGCACACACCCCTCCTGTGTCTGGGCACTGCTGGGAGGACTCTGCACACACCCCTCCTATGTCTGGGCACTGCTGGGAGGACTCTGTACACACCCCTCCTGTGTCTGGGCACTGCTGGGAGGACTCTGCACACACCCCTCCTATGTCTGGGCACTGCTGGGAGGACTCTGCATACACCCCTCCTGTGTCTGGGCACTGTTGGGAGTACTCTGCACACACCCCTCCTGTGTCTGGGCACTGCTGGGAGGACTCTGCATATACCCCTCCTATGTCTGGGCACTGCTGGGAGTGATAGGCACACACCCCTCCTGTGTCTGGGCACTGCTGGGAGGACTCTGCACACACCCCTCCTATGTCTGGGCACTGCTGGGAGTGATAGGCACACACCCCTCCTGTGTCTGGGCACTGCTGGGAGGACTCTGCACACACCCCTCCTATGTCTGGGCACTGCTGGGAGTGATAGGCTCACACCCCTCATGTGTCTGGGCACTGCTGGGAGGACTCTGCACACACCCCTCCTATGTCTGGGCACTGCTGGGAGTGATAGGCACACACCCCTCTTATGTCTGGGCACTGCTGGGAGGACTCTGCACACACCCCTCCTGCGTCTGGGCACTGCTGGGAGGACTCTGCACAAACCCCTCCTGTGTCTGGGCACTGCTGGGAGGACTCTGCACACACCCCTCCTGTGTCTGGGCACTGCTGGGAGTGATAGGCACACACCCCTCCTATCTCTGGGCACTGCTGGGAGTGATAGGCACACACCCCTCCTATGTCTGGGCACTGCTGGGAGTGATAGGCACACACCCCTCCTGTGTCTGGGCACTGCTGGGAGGACTCTGCACACACCCCTCCTGTGTCTGGGCACTGCTGGGAGTGATAGGCACACACCCCTCCTATGTCTGGGCACAGCTGGGAGGACTCTGCACACACCCCTCCTAGGTCTGGGCACTGCTGGGAGGACTCTGCACACACCCCTCCTGTGTCTGGGCACTGCTGGGAGGACTCTGCACACACCCCTCCTGTGTCTGGGCACTGCTGGGAGTGATAGGCACACACCCCTCCTATGTCTGGGCACTGCTGGGAGCGATAGGCACACACCCCTCCTATGTCTGGGCACTCCTGGGAGTGATAGGCACACACCCCTCCTGTGTCTGGGCACTGCTGGGAGGACTCTGCACACACCCCTCCTATGTCTGGGCACTGCTGGGAGTGATAGGCACACACCCCTCCTATGTCTGGGCACTGCTGGGAGTGATATGCACACACCCCTCCTGTGTCTGGGCACTGCTGGGAGGACTCTGCACACACCCCTCCTGCGTCTGGGCACTGCTGGGAGGACTCTGCACACACCCCTCCTGTGTCTGGGCACTGCTGGGAGGACTCTGCACACACCCCTCCTGTGTCTGGGCACTGCTGGAAGTGATAAGCACACACCCCTCCTATGTCTGGGCACTGCTGGGAGGACTCTGCACACACCCCTCCTGCGTCTGGGCACTGCTGGGAGGACTCTGCACACACCCCTCCTGTGTCTGGGCACTGCTGGGAGGACTCTGCACACACCCCTCCTATGTCTGGGCACTGCTGGGAGTGATAGGCACCCACCCCTCCTGTGTCTGGGCACTGCTGGGAGGACTCTGCACACACCCCTCCTATGTCTGGGCACTGCTGGGAGTGATAGGCACACACCCCTCCTATGTCTGGGCACTGCTGGGAGTGATAGGCACACACCCCTCCTGTGTCTGGGCACTGCTGGGAGGACTCTGCACACACCCCTCCTATGTCTGGGCACTGCTGGGAGTGATAGGCACACACCCCTCCTGTGTCTGGGCACTGCTGGGAGGACTCTGCACACACCCCTCCTATGTCTGGGCATGTACGGTCGGGACATACACGGGTGTGGGTACGCTCCATTCATACACGGGTGTGGGTACGTTCCATACATACACGGGTGGGGAGTTGGTACGCTGCATGCATACACGGGTGGGGGTACGGTCCGTACATACACTGGTGGGGTGGGGGTACGGTCCGTACATACACTGGTGGGGTGGGGGTATGCTCCATTCATACACAGGTGGGGGTACGCTCCATTCAGACACGGGTGTGGGTACGCTCCGTACATACATGGGTGGGGAGTTGGTACGCTGCATGCATACATGGGTGGGGGTACGGTACGTACATACACTGGTGGGGTGGGGGTACAGTCCGTACATACACTGGTGGGGTGGGGGTATGCTCCATTCATACACGGGTGGGGGTACGCTCCATTCATACACGGGTGTGGGTACGCTCCGTACATACACTGGTGGGGTGGGGGTACGCTCCATTCATACACGGGTGTGGGTACGCTCCATACATACACTGGTGGGGTGGGGGTACGCTCCATTCATACACGGGTGGGGGTATGCTCCGTACATTCCTGTACCCACGGTTTGCAGGCCTGGGTACGTACCGTCCCCAGGCCTTAAGAGCATGGGTACGGGCCGTACCACGCCCACCACTACGTCACCCCGACAATGGCGGTACGGGCCGTACCCACGTTCGAATGGCCTGGGTACGGGCCGTACCAGCATTGTTGGGGTGATGTGGGGGTAAGTGTGGTACGACCCGTACCAACGCTCTGAGGGCCTGGGTACGGTGCAGACCCCCAATTGGGTGCTGTAGGGGTACGCACCGTCCCCAGCCCTTCAGAGCGTGGGTACGGGTCGTACCACGCATACCCCCACATCACCCCAACAATGCTGGTACGGCCCGTACCCTGGCCATTCGAACGTGGGTACGGGCCGTACCGCCATTGTCGGGGTGACGTAGTGGTGGGCGTGGTACGGTACGTACCGGTATTGTTGTGTTGCCGGTTTGCGTCAACATCCACTTCCGTTGTGGCGGACGCTTGCGTTGCTGGACACGCCCCCACCCCCTTGAGGTGACCAGGTCCTGCAGGTCAGGTATGTCCAGGGCATGTGTGATTTGTGACTTGTGTGGGGGTTATGTGTCCTGCCCCTGCCCCCCCCCTTTGCCCCTGGGTGTTATTCTGACCTTCTGCAGCGTCTGCGTCGGTGCCTGTAGAGCAGGTGGACTGCTATGAGGGCTGGGATGACACGTAGGTTCGGGTCCATGGCTGTCCGTCGCGTACAGGTGCTCCTTGTGCGCGTCGTCCTGGTTTCCCGGCAGTTTTTGGCAGCCGGAAAATATCATCCATGCGGGGTGACGTCGGTGCGGATCGTACTTCCTGGTTCGTGAACCGCAGCCTGCATGCGTCCCGACGTCACGTCGGAGCATTCCCGGATCACATTGGTATGTATTTTTTCGTCGATCGGTGTTTGTTACGATTCGTACGGAAATGGTGTTTCCGTGGGAATCGTACTTCCATGTTTGTAATGTTTATTTCCCGGGTACGAGTCGAACGGAGAAAACGCTCAGACCGACGGTTCGTACCCGGTTTCTCCAGGATCCAAATTGGCACTTATGTGTGTGAATAACTCTGTGGATGAGTGGTGTTGTGTAACAGGATGTATAGGTGTATGAGTACATATGATGAGTGAGTACATGTATGAGTGACTGTATAGGACTGTTGGTGAATGAGTGGATGTGTATGTGGATCTTAGAATTACTAAATAGGTTGTTGTAACTGATATTGTTATGTCCATTGTTATGAAAATTTTAGTTTCTATTTTTGAATGTGTGTATCAAAGGTTATATTAGGGGGAGAGGAGGTCTGCCACTCTATCACAAGGATGATGTCATCAGTGATGTCATATGAGATGTCATGAGTGATGTCATGAGTGATGTCACTGACCATGTCATGAGTGATGTAATATGTGACGTCATCAGCAGTGCATTGCGGGCGCGCGAGTTATAGTTAGCTGAACTAACTATAACGGGGGAATTTCAATGGTTTGTATGAGTGAAAAGTCCAGCTAACTATAACGCCCCTGAAACCTATGGTTTTTTCAGTGAATATCTAAGGTTTTTTAAATGCTAATTCCTAACTATAATGTGCCTGAAACCTATGGTTTTTTCAGTGAATTTCAAAGGTTTTTTAAATGCTAATTTCTAACTATGCCTACAGAGATAGGACATGTGAAGAAAGAAGAAAAAACGCACAGAAAGAAAAAAAAGAATTGCTGAAAGAAGCAACAGAAGTCCTCAAAGACGAAGAAAAGTGCAGGAAGAAGGATAACGTGCAGAAAGAACAAACAGAAGAGCAGAAAGAAGCCTTGTTGCAAAATCATCCTGTACCCTCAACTTTTTCAGACGGATACTGGTGGTAACTGAGTCTGACTAACCAGTCCTAGAGCCAGTGCTATGTTAAAAGACACTCAGAATACAGTGAAAACACCTACATACACTAGGAACACTATGCGTTGGGGTCCCCCTGTGATCAGCATGACCTCCTCTGTAAGCCCCTAGTATATAATAGGGCAGGGGATTAAAACTACCTCTTAAAACGCGCCACAGGGCGTGTTTGCACACATCACCTCAGGCCCCGTCCCCTCACTTCCCCACTGTGTAAACATGCCCTGTGGCCGTTTTTAGTTGGGAGATTAAGTTCATTTGAATCCTGAGGGTCCCTAGGGTCCAACTAGCCCACTAGGTACCTCCAGTAAGCGCCACAGAGCTGCGTTGCAGAGAGGTGTAAAAAGTGGCACGGCCTGGACTACCTCTCTGCAACGCAGCTCAGTGGCGCTTACTAGAAGCACCTGGTGGGCTAGTTATCCCCCAGGGGCCCCCAGGATTGAAGGGGAATTATTTCCCCAACCTAAAACGCGCCACAGGGCTTGTTTGCACACGTTAACTCAGGCCCCGTCCTCTCCCTTCACCACTGTGTAAACGCGCCCTGTGGCTGTTTTTAGTTGGGAGATTAAGTTCATTTGAATCCTGAGGGTCCCTAGGGTCCAACTGGACCACTAGGTACCTTCAGTAAGTGCCACAGAGCTGCGTTGCAGAGAGGTGTAAAAAGTGGCACGGCCTGGACTACCTCTCTGCAACGCAGCTCAGTGGCGCTTACTAGAAGCACCTGGTGGGCTAGTTAGCCCCCAGGGGCCCCCAGGATTGAAGGGGAATTATTTCCCCAACCAAAAACGCGCCACAGGGCTTGTTTGCACACGTTAACTCAGGCCCCGTCCTCTCCCTTCACCACTGTGTAAACGCGCCCTGTGGCTGTTTTTAGTTGGGAGATTAAGTTCATTTGAATCCTGAGGGTCCCTAGGGTCCAACTGGACCACTAGGTACCTCCAGTAAGCACCACAGAGCTGCGTTGCAGAGAGGTGTAAAAAGAGGCACGGCCTGCACCACCTCTCTGCAATGCAGAGCAGTGGCGCTTACTGGAAGGACCTGGTGGGCTAGTTGGCCCCCAGGGTCCCTCAGGATTGAAAGGGAATTATTTCCCCAACTTAAAACGCGCCACAGGGCGTGTTTGCACACGTCACCTCAGGCCCCGTCCCCTCCCTTCACCACTGTGTAAATGCGCCCTGTGGCCGTTCTAAGTTGAGAGATTAAGTCCCCTTGAATCCTAAGGGTCCCTAGGGTCAAACTAGCCCATGGGGTACGTCCAGTAAGCGCCACAGAGCTGCGTTGCATAGAGGTGTAAAAAGGGACGTGGCCTCAGAACACCTGTCTGCAACGCAGCTCCCTGGCGCATACTGGAGATACCTGTTGGGCTAGTTGGCCCTCAGGGACTCTCAGTATTGAAGGGGAATTAATTCCCCAACTTACAACTGCCCAGGGGGCGTGTTTGCAGAGTGCGGCGATGCCGGTCTTTTATTTATTTTATTTTTTTAAGAAGGAGGGCTGTGTGACCCCCCCTTTTTCTAATTTACTGGCCCTGGGGATCTCATCCCCCAGGGCCTGTACCCTATTTTTTTTTGTTGAAAAAAAGTTAATTTGGCCCTCCCAAGGCCTTAATCGGCCCCCGGGACCCCAACCCCCGGGTCATGGCCTTTTTCTTAAATTATTCTTTAGGAGGGGGCTGCGTTGCCCCCCTCCTCAGGCCACTTATTGCCCCGGGGACCCCATCCCCCGGGGCCGGCCTTTGTTTTTTATTATTTTTAAAAAAATATATATTTATAGAAAAACCTAGGACATGCTGGACAAACCGTATGCACCTATCACCATGACGATTTGCATGATATTCATTAAAAGGCGACTATTCATAGAATGAATCCACATGGAATGTATTTACACCGCTAGTGAAGGTCTGACGTGTCTGACGCCCTACCGTGCCTAATCCCGGAGCCCCCGCCGGTGGGTACTCTCCAAGTAGACACCCTTGTTGTTTATTTATACAAACATGGGTAGCTATTGACGGGCACATTTTTAATATACACGCACACCAAGCCATTCAAAGGGAATTCGACTAAAATTCGACCAAACTATGCAAGAAACCCCCCTCACGGTTAATAAAACACACATCCACCGCCGGATGTGTAATACTTTTAATTTTACTCTCTGGAAAGGAGACGAACCTCACTTGAGAGTCACAGCGTGCTCCTGGCTGAGCCCAATGCTGTGTTACACCCACCAGTGCCCTCCGAGTGCCTCACACCTCTGTGTTGTATTCCACCAGCTAGTGTGTATGCTATGACAATCTCTAGCCCATGTGCACTGTAACACCACCCCGTGAATATGTCATGCCACACTTGCCTTCGCACGGGTTATATTGCCCCATCTAACGTGCCTTCCTCGATGCCTATGTTGTAACGCACAGCGCTATGCCATACATATTACAATCTGGGATCCATATCTTTGTCACAGTGCATATGCAACGTTACACTACCCAGCACATATTTTATATTACAACTTTAGAGACTAGTTAGGTTACACAACACTGCCCTGTGCATATTACACTCCAAGGTGCATATCGCATAGCACGCGCTAGTGCCTGTGCTATCTCGCGCTCTCCAATGAATCTGTCACTGCGCACAATGTATTGCATATTAGATTTCACGCCCCTGTTCATCTTATAGCACACTTTTTGGTGCATAGTTTATACCATATACTATATCTAGTTTCCATTTTCAATCGTGCTCTCAGGACTATGTTCTATATAACACTGCGTCCACCTACCCTTTTCACGGGCATTACATTTTGCGATGGGGGGGTGGAGGGTCAGGGGGTGTTTCTGCCAAGTGAGCCCTGAGTCACAGTCACAAACGTCCTCTTGTGAGATTATGCTGCATACTTGTTCATATTTTAAGTAGGTCGCACAGACACACATTTTAAAAACAATAAAGTTCCTAATACCCACCTTCTCTGAACAGTTAGCTTGCTGCCCCATCCACCTCCTCCCTATCCTCTGTTGTCTGAATCCATGGACTAGCCTCTTCCCTCCTGCCATGCATGGTCTGATGTGCTGCCATGGCCCTCCATTTAGCATGATGTACCAGTCCACTCCTCCTGCCCTCCATTGCCCATTTCTATGGCCCATCATTGACCTCCTGCTTAGCCTCTGTGCTTAGCTTGCTGCCCCTATTCTCCTTCCCCCTGCCCTCCGATGTCTTTTTGCATGCCCCTGCTCCATCCTTTTTGCCCACCATGTTCCATGGACCTGCCACTCCTATCTACTCTGAGTGTTCTGTTGAGCTGCCACTCCCCTCCCACCTGCCTAGCATTGTGAGATGACTGTAACCTGTCCCTGCCACCTCCACCCTGCCTGTCCACATGCCATGCCCCTATCCCCTTCCTCCTGTCCTCCATGGTCAATTTTACTGCCACACCCTTCTGCCCTCCCTGGTCTGTTGTGCTGCAATTGCTCATCCTGCCTGCCCCGCGCGGTCTGTTGTGAGGCCCCTTCCCCTGAACTCTCTTGTCTGTGCCCAGGTCCTGACCCTCCCTTCTATCCTCCATGGTCCTTTGTGCATGCCCCTGCACCCTCCTTCTTGCCCATCATAGCCATTGTGCTGCCACTAACCCTCCCGCTTGCCATGCATGGTCTTCTGTGCTGCCATGGCCCCTCCAACCTTCCCTGTGTGGTCAGCTAGCTGCCCCTGACCCCCTCCCACCTTCCCTCCATGGTCTGTGTGTATGCCATCATAGTCTCATTGTTGCTCTCCATGGTGTGTCTTGTTTCTAGTGCCCATCCTACCTGACCTCCATGGTCATCTTGCTGCTCCTGCCCTGCCCCCTTGCCCCCAGCCCTCTGTTTCCATGTGCAGA
This sequence comes from Triturus cristatus, assembly GCF_964204655.1. Lineage (NCBI taxonomy): Eukaryota > Metazoa > Chordata > Amphibia > Caudata > Salamandridae > Triturus > Triturus cristatus. The sequence continues at coordinate 325,719,912 of NC_140579.1, forward strand.
CCTCTATTCCCTCCCTCCTGGCTTGTCTGTTCCATTGTAATGCCCCTGATCCGTCCCTCCTGCCCTTAATGGTCTGTTATGCTGCAGCTTTCTCTACTGTCTGTCCATTATGGTCAGCTAGCTACCATTGCCTCTTTCCCCTCTGTTCTCTGTTGTCCATGTGCATGGTCCTGTCCCCTCCCTATTGCTTTCTATGGATTGTTGTGCTGCACTCCTGTCCCGCATGCGCTGTGTGGTGTATTGTTCTGCTGCAAACCCTGATGCTTGCCCTGTAGGGTCAGTTTGGTGCACCTCTCCATGTCCCTCCTGTCCTCTGTTATCCGAGTCCATGCCCCTACCCCAATTCCTCCTGCCTACCGTGATCCAATGTACCATACTTGCGAACATTTTGAACTTGGTAAGAGGGAGATTTTGAAAAAAAAACTGGGGTATTGATTTTCCCCTTTGAGTTACATTGAAAAAGAGCTTAAACACATTGGACGTTTCCTGGCTGAAACGGGTCTGTTGGCATGTATGGTTGTACTACCACTGCTTCTTCCTTCTGCCCACAATGGTCTATTATATTGCCACAGCCTCTCTTGCCAGTTCTGTATTGTTAGTTTGTTGCCCCTGCCCCCCTTTCCACTGCCCTCCATAGTCTGTTGTGCTGCCACTGCCCTTCCTGCCTGCCCAGTGTGGTCAAATTGTTGCATCTGCACTCTCCTACCTGCCTTCAATTTTCAGAGTCTGTGCCCCTGGCCTCTGCCTCTCAACAGTATCAATACACAAAAAATATGTGTTTTGCATACTTCTGTCATTGGACTACATGTGGGCTACATCTGGGTGACATTTGTGCTGCATTTGGGCTCTTTTGTCTCTGGTGGTCATCTTGGGAGATTTATTTGTTATGAAGTTTCCTAATTTCCTCATTTACTGCAGTCTCATCAGTAGGAAATGCTTTCAGTTTTTTACTTTGATTCCATCAATAAGGTATTCATATATGTCACACATTTGCCATAAATTCTGAATGTTAGCACTCTAGTTGCTCATTAGATCACTGTAGTAAAGCTACTGCTCACCACGGAAGTCTGCTGCTGGTATTAAAAGTGCATGTTTCAGTCTACATGTCAGAATTCTTTTATGAACTAGAAGAGGATTTAAGAAGTCAAAATGTGCCCTAATTTTTCTTTCTGCAGAACTAATCATAATTTCTATGGCAAAATGAACCCCCTCATTTTGTTCCTTTGTAAATTAAATGGTTTGAGTGTTAGCACTTTATTCCAATCAAGATGGCTTCAGGTGTGCCATACTTTTGTCATAAGTAAGAAAGTATGCGCTCTAGTTGTTCTTAAGAACACTCTGGGACATTTTGTCATTGGGCTATACTTGGGCTACATCTGGGTGATATTTGGGCTACATTTGGGCTCTTTTGTCTCTGGTGGCCATCTTGGGAGATTTATTTGTTATGAAGTTTCCTGCTTTCCTCATTTACTGCAGTCTCCTCAGTGGGAATACTTTCAGTTTTTTATTTTGGTTCCATCAAGAAGGCATTCAGATGTGTCACACATTTGCCATAAATTCTGAATGTTAGCACTCTAGTTGCTCATTAGATCACTGTAGTAAAACTACTGCGCACCAGGGAAGTCTGCTGCTGGTATTCAAAGTGCATGTTTCAGTCTGCATGTCAGAATTTTTTTATGAACTAGAAGAGGATTTGAGAAGTCAAAATGTGCCCTAATTTTTCTTTCTGCAGAACTAAACATAATTTCTATGGCAAAATGAACCGCCTCATTTTGTTCCTTTGTAAATTAAATGTTTTAAGTGTTACCACTTTATTCCAATCAAATGGCTTCAGGTGTGCCATACTTTTGTCATAAGTAAGACTGTTAGCGCTCTAGTTGTTTGTTCGAACACTCTGGGACATTCTGTCATTGGGCTATACTTGGGCTACATCTGGGTAATATTTGGGCTACATTTGGGCTCTTTTGTCTCGGGTGGCCATTTTTGGAGACTTATTTGTTATGATGTTTCCTCATTTACTACCGTCTCCTCAGTAGGAAATACTTTCAGTTTTTTACTTTGATTCGATCAAGAAGGCATTCAGATGTGTCACACGTTTGCCATAAATTCAGAATGTTAGCACTCTAGTTGCTTATTAGATCACTGTAGTAAAGGTACTGCTCACCAGGGAAGTCTGCTGCTGGGATTGAAAGTGCATGTTTCAGTCTGCATGTCAGAATTTTTTAATGAAATAGAAGAGGATTTGAGAAGTCACTCAAAATGTGCCCTCATTTTTCTTTCTGCAGCACTATTCATACTTTCTATGGCAAAATGAACCCCCTCATTTTGTCCCTTTTTAAATTAAATGTTTTAAGAGTTACCACTTTATTCCAACCAAGATGGCTTCAGGTGTGCCATACGTTTTTCATAAGTAGGACTGTTAGCGCTCTAGTTGTTCTTTAGAACACTCTGGGAAGCTACAGTAGAACACAAAGGAATCAACTGACAGTCTCTGCCCTTGTTGGATGTACATGTTTTACTGAGAATGTCAGACTTCATTCTCACATGACTGAGAAAGATAATGTGAATTTACAGAAAATATGCTCTCAGTTTACCTTCCAAACCTCTGTGGGAAAAGCATGAGAAAATTGTTTTCTCTCAAACATGATTCATGATATCACAGCAGAAGGCTTTTTCACATGGTAAAATCTCCTTCGAACACACCACAATTGCTAAAATGAGTATGGTACCATCAACAAATGATTTATAATGTAACTAAAGTCTTAAAACCTTCTATTAACTGCAATGCTTTTTAATGAGGTGCTATCATGTATATTGGTCCCAAGATGGCTGCCAACACTTCTTGGATGAAGTGCTGACAGCCAATCAGATCTAACGATGAGATGTGTGGGTAGGCTCCGCCCAGATATATATGTGATTTTCTCAGGAACGACTGAACGGATTTACACCATTTAAGCAAAAGACACGAGTCTGAACTGAGGACTACCTCTTTGCCAAATTTGGTGTAATTCCGTTCAGCACTTCGGGCTGTAGCTGCGTCAACAGGTCCTATGGGAAAATGCATGGGGAAAACGTGTTTTGGGACCCCCCTTTTTTGTCTCGGCCCCCACTTGACGAATCACCGTGAAATTTTCAAGATAGGAGCGGACCGGAGCTGGCTAAAAGTTTGGAAAATTTCGCAAAGATTTATCAGTCGACGCCAACGTTTTTCCAAATAGAATGTTGCGGATTTCCTATGGAAAATAGGTCCTAACTATACCTACCTACCTACTGGCGACTGCCAGTAGGTAATATATATATATATATAGATACGAAAATGCCGAATCGGTTGAACGCTAGTGAGGACCTACATCACTTTTTATTATCTAAGTAAATTGTAGGGTCCCCTACGGCAATACCACACATAATATATACAGGGGATTTAACTCGCTGTCCTGTTTACTTCATGATGCACCTCTGTTTTTTTATGTAATACTCATTCTGCTATTCTGATGTTTCATTAAATCTTTGTACTGTAGTAATGGCTGCAACAATGTAGGCACTAGCACTTTAATTGGCAATATAAATATTATGATCTGCGATCTCTTGCCCAGCTCCCATGCTGTTTGATTTTATTAGTGTTTACTTGGGTTTTTTTTAATTTATACAATAGCATTCTTTGTACTGTTTTACACATTTTTTAGGGAGCAATATATTAATTGATATTATGCTGTTTTAGTGATTCTGTAGTGATATTAATTATTGTAGTATACAAGCTCTCACATAAGCTATGTCTGATATTATTCAGTGTTTTAGAAGAATGATAATTACTTTCCAATGTTTTTTTTTTATTGAAACATTATTTTGTGTACTAAACTTATTAAGGCACTTGCCATTGATTTTGCCGGAATTTATCTTTTAAAATGTTGTCAGTTATATTAGCCCGTAGAAATTGGATGAGTATTTTTCACAAAATTAATTAAACAACTGTATTTAAATGGATATTTATAATTGAGCAATAATTATGCAATTATTTTTTTATTGTTTTGCATTGCTACATCTTTCATAATCACGTATGCAGTACTTTCAATGGCATTTGTAAAAAACATAGTTATTTGCGCTCTGATTGATTGTTTTCTATGTTCACTGGGTGACCATTCCCCTACGCCTTATTGGCTATACTTTGTTTAAATGTGGTGCCCCGTCACCAGCGCGCCAGGTGATCAAGATCGCTGTGGCGATCGAAACGCGTCTGGGGCGGACACTTGTCTGTTTTAATGGGTGTTTATTGAATTAAAAATATGGAACTGTGATCCCACATTTCCTGAACCATTGTTGAGCTGCGTTGGTGGTCCGTACCTGTGGCGTTCTCCTCTGGGCTTCATTCCGAGGAACGGGACTTTTGCTGTATATATATATATATATATATTCACTGAAAAAACCATAGGTTTCACACACGTTATAGTTAGGAATTAGCATTTAAAAAACCTTGCAAATTCACTGAAAAAACCATAGGTTTCACACATGTTATAGTTAGCTGGACATTTTACTGATTAAAAACCAATGAAATTCCCCCGTTATAGTTAGTGCAGGCAACTATAACTCACGCGACCGCAATCCTCTGCTGATGCTAATACTGTATTTAGACACTTATTTACCCATGTCTTCTTCCATAAATTTTTAGCTATACATATATTACAAATATTTTTTATTCATAAAGACACATATGTCATCAGCAGAGGATTGCGGTCGCGTGAGTTATAGTTGCCTGCACTAACTATAACGGGGGAATTTCATTGGTTTTTTATCAGTAAAATGTCCAGCTAACTATAACATGTGTGAAACCTATGGTTTTTTCAGTGAATTTGCAAGGTTTTTTAAATGCTAATTCCTAACTATAACATGTGTGAAACCTATGGTTTTTTCAGTAAATTTGTATGGTTTTTTAAATGCTAAGTTACTTTACGCCATTCGTGGCGTGCGCGCCCACTTAACGCAATTCGTTCCGTGAGCGCACCGTGCGCTTCGCGCACCGTGCGCGCACAGTGAGCACGCGGTGCGCTTCGCGCTCCGCGCGCACACTTTACGCAGTTAGTGCCGTGCACGCACGGTGGGCACACGGTGCGCTACGCGCACCGCGTGCCCACGTTACGCTAGATGGGCCATGTACGCACCATGCGCTTCGCGCACCGTGCGCACATGGAGGACATATGATGCGCTTCGTTGTGAAAGGTAATAATTTAATTTTTTACACATGTTAGAAGCAATGCACAAATGGTGCCCTTCGGGCACCGTTTGCACATGGGGTGGGGAGAGTGTGGATATTTTTTTTTTTTTATAATTTTTACCGTACGCGTACGGTAAGCGTAATCGCCGAAATTATCGAAAAAATTTAAATTCCGTTTTTGGCCTTAGGGGATCTTTGGGGACTCCCTCAACATGGCTAGGTGCTTAGGAGCTGTCTAAACAGCCCCTTTACATGTTTTTGCCCTTTGTTTTTTTACCCCCTCTCAGAGTGCGAGAGAGAAAATGGCGGCCGCCACTTCCTGGTTTCGACCGATTCGAATGTTTACTAAGATCTAACAGCCAATCAGATTCGCGCTCGCGCACGTCACCGTACGCGTACTGTAAGCTTACCGTAAGCGCACGGTAAGCGCACCGTAAGCTGGCTCAGATATATATATTGATTTAAAGGCTATTTTCTCAGGAACTACTGAACAGATTTACACCAGACCTACAAAAGGCACTTCCTTGACCTGAGGACTACCTCTCTGCCAAATTTCAAGTAACTCTGTTCAGCCGTTTGGGCTGTAGCTGTGTCTAAAGGTCCTATGGAAAAATGCATGGGAAAAATGCGTTTTGGGACCCCCCTTTTATCTCAGCCCCCGCTTGACGAATCCCCCCGAGACTTTCAGGGTAGGAGCGGAGCGTAGCGCCCACCTATTTTGAAAATTTCGCGAGGATTCGTCGACCGGCGCCAAAGTTATTCCAAATAGAATGTTGCGGTTTTCCTATGGAAACAGGGTCCTAACTATAACTACCTACTGGCGACCGCCAGTAGGTAATATATATATATATATATATATATATATATATATATATATATATTCACTTAAAAAACCATAGGTTTCACACATGTTATAGTTAGCTGGACATTTCACTCGTAAAAAACCAATGAAATTCCCCCGTTATAGTTAGTGCAGGCAACTATAACTCACGCGACCGCAATCCTCTGCTGATGACGTCACTGTATTTAGACACTTATTTACCCATGTCTTCTTCCATTAATCTTTAGCTATACATATATTACAAATATTTATTTTTCAGAAAGACACATATGTCATCAGTGATGTAATATCTGACGTCATCAGCAGAGGATTGCGGTCGCGTGAGTTATAGTTGCCTGCACTAACTATAACGGGGGAATTACATTGTTTTTTTACGAGTGAAATGTCCAGCTAACTATAACATGTGTGAAACCTATGGTTTTTTAAGTGAATTTGCAAGGTTTTCTAAATGCTAATTCGTAACTATACGTGTGTGAAACCTATGGTTTTTTCAGTGAATTTCAAAGGTTTTTTAAATGCTAACTTTTAAGTGTGATAGTAATTATATCTATTTTTTGTACTGATTTTCTACAGTTTAACTGTTTATTTATAAATATTTTATTCATTAAATAACATATATTTTTCAGAAAATTGCAAAAAAACATTTTTTAATTAAAACTGGCATATTGATTAATTTTCTTGTTTTCATTTTTTTATTTTAATATATTTATATCATTTTCTTTAAAAAAATAATTCCAATTTTTTTCGCAGTCGCGCACTCAAAGTGTACACATCACGGTGGGTGCGCGCATTCTAGCCGCCATTTTAGAAAAGTCATGAAGGATCCGCGTATGGTGTGCGACGGCTGCGTGTTTTTCAGTTACATCATATACATTTAATATCACGTGATATGCGCGATTGGTATGCGACCAGTCTGCGACTCCTGCTCCCGCGCATTCGCGACACATGCGCATTACGGTACAAGATGTTTGCGCGCTTGCGGATCCCGCGTGACATCATATACGTGCTGGGGCGCGCTGGGTGCGCGACTCCCGCAAAAAAAATGTATGTTCCAAAATGATATGTATGTGTCTTTAATATACATATTAAGGCAAGAGATTATGTAAGATATTCATCAAAATAATATATTTGTACTTATAAGAAACTTATAATATTTTTTAATATATTTTCGCGAAGTCGGATGCGTGCATCGTGAGTGCAAAAAACCAGGTCAGCAGAGCTGCTGTAGAGCCAGAGAACCAGGTCAGCAGAGCTGCCCTAGAGCCTAAGAACTAGGTCAGCAGAGCTGCCCTAGAGTCAGAGAACCAGGTCAGCAGAGCTGCTGTAGAGCCAGAGAAACCAGGTCAGCAGAGCTCCTTTAGAGGGAGAGAACCAGGTCAGCAGAGCTGCTTTAGAGACAGAGAACCAGGCCAGCAGAGCTGCTTTAGAGCCAGAGAACCAGGTTAGCAGAGCTGCTTTAGAGCCAGAGAACCAGGTCAGCAGAGCGACTCTAGAGCCAGAGAACCAAATCAGCAGAGCTGCTTTAGAGCCATAGAACCAGGTCAGCAGAGCTGCTTTAGAGCCAGAGAACCAGGTCAGTAGAGCTGCTCTAGAGCCTAAGAACCAGGTCAACAGAGCTGCTCTAGAGCCAGAGAACCAGGTCAGCAGAGCTGCTGCAGAGCCAGAGAAACCAGGTCAGTAGAGCTGCTTTAGAGGGAGAGAACCAGGTCAGAAGAGCTTCTATAGAGCCAGAGAACCATGTCAGCAGAACTGCTTCAGAGCCATAGAACTGGGTCAACGGAGCTGCTTTAGAGCCAGAGAACCAGGTCTGCAGAGCTGTTGTAGAGCCAGAGAACTAGATCAGCAGAGCTGCTCTGTAGCATAAGAACTAGGTCAGCAGAGCTGCTCTAGAGCCAGAGAACCAGGTCAGCAGACCTGCTGTAGAGCCAGAGAAACCAGGCCAGCAGAGCTGCTTTAGAGAGAGAGAACCAGGTCAGCAGAGCTGCTTTAGAGCCAGAGAACCAGGTCAGCAGAGCTGCTCTAGCTGACACTGTCTGACAGACACTGACTGACTGACACTGACTGACTGACACTGACTGACTGACACTGACTGACACTGATTGACACTGACTGACACTGATTGACTGACACTGACTGACTGACACTGATTGACAGACACTGACTGACTGACACTGATTGACTGACACTGACTGACACTGATTGACTGACACTGACAGACTGACTGACACTGACTGACTGACATTGACTGACATTGACTGACACTGACTGACTACTCTCTACTACTCTACTACTGACTCTCTACTACTCTCTACTACTCTCTCTCTACTACTCACTCTCTACTACTCACTCTCTACTACTCACTCTCTACTACTCTACTACTCTCTACTACTCACTCTCTACTACTCACTCTCAACTACTCACTCTCAACTACTCACTCTCTACTACTCTACTACTCACTCTCTACTACTCACTCGCTACTACTCTCTACTACTCACTCTCTACTACTCACGCTCTACTACTCTCTACTACTCACTCTCTACTACTCTCTACTATTCACTCTCTACTACTCACTCTACTACTTTCTACTACTCTCTACCGCTCACTCTCTACTACTCTACTACTCACTCTCTACCACTCTCTACTACTCACTCGCTACTACTCTCTACTACTCACTCTCTACTACACTCTCTACTACTCTCTCTCTCTACTACTCTCTACTACTACTCTCTACTATTCACTCTCTACTACTCACTCTCTACTTCTCTCTACTACTCACTCTACTACTCTCTGCTGCTCTCTAGCACTCACTCTCTACTACTCTACTACTCTCTCTCTACTACTCACTCTCTACTACTCACTCTCTACTACTCTCTACTACTCACTCTCTACTACTCACTCTACTACTCTCTACTACTCTCTCTCTACTACTCACTCTCTACTATTCACTCTCTACTACTTACTCTCTACTACTCGCTCTCTACTACTCACTCATAACTACTCACTCTCTACTACTCGCTCTCTACTACTCACTCTCTACTACTCAATCTCTGCTACTCTCTACTACTCTCTCTGCTACTCACTCTCTACTACTCACTCTCTACTACTCTACTACTCTCTACTACTCGCTCTACTACTCACTCTCTACTATTCTCTACTACTCTCTACCACTCACTCTCTACTACTCTACTTCTCACTCTCTACTACTCTCTCTCTACTACTCACTCTACTACTCTATACTACTCACTCTGTACTACTCTCTCTCTACTACTCTCTACTACTACTCTCTACTATTCACTCTCTACTACTCACTCTCTACTTCTCTCTACTACTCACTCTACTACTCTCTGCCGCTCTCTAGCACTCACTCTCTACTACTCTACTACTCTCTCTCTACTACTCACGCTCTACTACTCTCTCTCTACTACTCTCTTCTACTCACTCTACTACTCTCTACTACTCACTCTCTACTACTCTCTCTCTACTACTCACTCTCTACTATTCACTCTCTACTACTCACTCTCTACTACTCACTCTCCACTACTCACTCTCTACTACTCACTCTCTACTACTCTCTACTACTCACTCTCTACTACTCACTCTCTACTACTCTCTACTACTCTCTCTGCTACTCACTCTCTACTACTCACTCTCTACTACTCTACTACTCTCTACTACTCGCTCTACTACTCACTCTCTACTATTCTCTACTACTCACTCTACTACTCTCTCCTACTCTCTACCACTCACTCTCTGCTACTCAACTACTCACTCTCTACTACTCTCTCTCTACTACTCACTCTCTACTACTCACTCTACTACTCTATACTACTCACTCTCTACTACTCTCTACTACTCACTCTGTACTACTCACTCTCTACTACTCACTCTCTACTACTCACTCTCTACTACTCTCTACTGCTCACTCTCCACTACTGATTCTCTACTACTCGCTCTCAACTACTCTCTACTACTCTCTCTGCTACTCACTCTCTACTACTCACTCTCTACTACTCTACTACTCTCTACTACTCGCTCTACTACTCACTCTCTACTATTCTCTACTACTCACTCTACTACTCTCTCCTACTCTCTACCACTCACTCTCTGCTACTCAACTACTCACTCTCTACTACTCTCTCTCTACTACTCACTCTCTACTATTCACTCTCTACTACTCACTCTCTACTACTCACTCTCCACTACTCACTCTCTACTACTCACTCTCTACTACTCTCTACTACTCACTCTCTACTACTCACTCTCTACTACTCTCTACTACTCTCTCTGCTACTCACTCTCTACTACTCACTCTCTACTACTCTACTACTCTCTACTACTCGCTCTACTACTCACTCTCTACTATTCTCTACTACTCACTCTACTACTCTCTCCTACTCTCTACCACTCACTCTCTGCTACTCAACTACTCACTCTCTACTACTCTCTCTCTACTACTCACTCTCTACTACTCACTCTACTACTCTATACTACTCACTCTGTACTACTCTCTACTACTCACTCTGTACTACTCACTCTCTACTACTCACTCTCTACTACTCACTCTCTACTACTCTCTACTGCTCACTCTCCACTACTGATTCTCTACTACTCGCTCTCAACTACTCTCTACTACTCACTCTACTACTCACTCTCTACTACTCTCTCTACTTCTCACTCTCTACTACTCTCTCTACTACTCACTCTCTACTACTCACTCTCTACTACTTGCTCTCTGCTATTCGCTCTCTACTACTCTCTAGTACTCACTCTAATACTCACTCTCTACTACTCTCTACTACTCACTCTCTACTACTCCACTACTCTCTACTACTCCTTCTCTACTACTCACTCTCTACTACTCACTCTCTACTACTCTCTACTACTCACTCTCTACTACTCTCTACTACTTACTCTCTACTACTCTCTCTACCACTCTCTACTACTCACTCTCTACTACTCTCTACTATTCACTCTCTACTACTCTCTCTCTACTACTCTCTACTACTCACTCTGCTACTCACTCTCTACTACTCTCTACTACTCACTCTCTACTACTCACTCTCTACTACTCTCTACTACTCACTCTCTACTACACTCTACTACTTACTCTCTAATACTCACTCTCTACTACTCACTCTCTACTACTCACTCTACTACTCTCTACTACTCACTCTACTACTCTCTACTATTCACTCTCTGATACTTTCTCTACTACTCTCTACTACTCTCTACTACTCACTCTCTACTCTCTATTACTCGCTCTCTACTCTCTACCTCTCTACCTCTCTCTCTACTACTCTATACCTCTCTACCTCTACCTCTCTACCTCTACACCTCTACCTATACACCTCTACCTCTCTGTACATGCACACATATGCACATATATATATGCATATATATGCATATGCATTTATATATGTATGTGTATATATATATATATATATACATATACATATATACACATATAATCTGCATATCTATATAAAAGTAAATTCATGCAAACATATACATATACATATATGCATACATATGCATGGTATGTATATGAAATTTTGAAAAACGCTAATAAAAGCAAAGCTAAAAAGCCACCTAATTATAAACAGAATTGCTTTAACTTAAACGAGGGTGAGACCTATTGCATTTTCAATGCTTGTTTACTTTGGTTCCATCAAGAAGGCATTCAGATGTGACACATTTGCCATAAATTCTGAATGGTAGCACTCTAGTTCCTCATTAGATCACTGTAGCAAAGCAACTGCTCACCATGGAAGTCTGCTGCTGGTATTCAAAGTGCATGTTTCAGTCTGCATGTCAGAACTTTTTAATGAAATAGAAGAGGATTTGAGAAGTCAAAATGTGCCCTAAGTTTTCTTTCTGCAGCACTAATCATAATTTCTATGGCAAAATGAACCCCCTCATTTTGTTCCTTTGCAAATTAAATGTTTTAAATGTTACCACTTTATTCCAATCAAGATGGCTTCAGGTGTGCCATACCTTTGTCATAAGTAAGACTGTTAGCGCTCTAGTTGTTCTTTAAAACACTCTGGGATTTCTGTCATTGGGCTATACTTGGGCTACATCTCGGTGATATTTGTGCTACATTTGGGCTCTTTTGTCTCTGGTGGCCATCTTGGGAACCTTGTTATGAAGATTCCTAATTTCCTCATTTACTGCAGTCTCCTCAGCAGGCATACTGTCAGTTTTTTACTTTGATTCAATGAAGAAGGCATTCAGATGTGTCACACTTTTGCCATAAATTCAGAATGTTAGCACTCTAGTCGCTCATTAGATCACTGTAGTAAAGCTACTGCTCACCAGGGAAGTCTGCTGCTGGTATTGAAAGTGCATGTTTCAGTCTGCATGTCAGAATTCTTTAATGAACTAGAATAGGATTTGTGAAGTCACTCAAAATGTGCCCTAATTATTCTTTCTGCAGCACTAATCAGACATTCTATGGCAAAATGAACCCTCTCATTTTGTTCCTTTTTAAATTAAATGTTTTAAATGTTACCACTTTACTCCAATCAAGATGGCTTCAGGTGTGCCATACCTTTGTCATAAGTAAGACTGTTGGCGCTCTAGTTGTTCTTTGGAACACACTGGGAAGCTGCAGTAGAACACTAAGGAATCAACTGACAGTCTCTGCCCTTGTTGGATGTACATGTTTTACTGAGAATGTCAGACTTCATTCTCACATGACTGAGAAAGATAATGTGAATTTACAGAAAATATGCTCTCAGTTTAGTTTATAGATCACCTTCCAAACCTCTGTGGGAAAAGCATGTGAAAATAGTTTTCTCTCAAACATGGTTCATGATATCCCAGCAGAAGGCGTTTTCACATGGTAAAATCACCTTAGAACATACCACAATTCCTAAAATGAGTATGGTACCATCAACAAATGATTTATAATGTAACTAAAGTCTTAAAACCTTCTATTAACTGCAATGCTTTTTAATGAGGTATTATCATGTATATTGGTCCCAAGATGGCTGCCAACACTTCTTGGATGAAGTGCTGACAGCCAATCAGATCTCACAATGAGATGTGTGGTTAGGCTCCGCCCAGATGTGTATATGATTTTACTTTTGATTTTCACAGGAACTACTGAACGGATTTACACCAGACCTGCAAAAGGCACTTCCTTGACCTTATGGCTACCTCTCTGCCAAATTCCACGTAATTCTGTTCAGCCGTTCGGGCTGTAGCTGCGTCTAAAGGTCCTATGGAAAAATGCATGGGGAAAACGCGTTTTGGGACCCCCCCTTTTTCTCGGCGCCCGCTTGACAAATCACCCCGAGACTTTCAGGGTAGGAGCTGAACGGAGCGCCCCATTAGTTTTGAAAATTTCGTGAGGATTCGTCAACCGGCGCCAAAGTTATTCAAAATAGAATTTTGAGATTTCCTATGGAAACTAGGTTGTAACTATAACTATCTACTGGCGACCGCCAGTAGATAATATACATATATATATATATACATATAATTTAAAATTAAAAAACATTCTATAATAAATTAAAACATTAAACTATTATAAAAAAACTTACATTTCCCAATACGAGAAGTGCAACAGTAGGGAAAGTGTTAGATAGTGGACTAATTGAATTTACGATTTACGATACCAACTCCAGTGAGTGCAACAGTAGGGCTAGTGATGGATAGCGGAGGGGTAAAAACTACCATTCCCACTCCAGTGAGTGCAGCAGTAGGGTAAGTTTTGGATAGCGAATGAAATGAATTTACTATTTCAACTCCAGTCAGTGCAACAGTAGGGAAAATGTTGGATAGCGGAGGGGTAAAAATTAGTATTCGCACTCCACTGAGTGCAACAGTAGGGAAAGTGCTGGATAGCGGAGTTGTAAAAATTACTTTTTCCACTCCATTGAATGCAATAGTAGGGAAAGTGCTGGATAGCAGAGAGGTAAAAATTACTATTCCCACTCCAGTGATTTTAACATTAGGAAAAGTGTTGCATAGGAGAAAAACAAAAATGACTAATAACACAAAACAATTTTAAAAATATTAAGTTAAATATATTAAGCAAAAAAGAACACATATTATAATATTAATTACATATAACAAAAACCTACAAATAATATATAAAATAAATTAATAAATGCATGTATAAACAAAAAATATTTAAAAGAAGCAAATATTAACAAACAACCTTTTTAATTAGAACAAAAATGTATTTCTTTTATTTCCTACCCTATAACACCACTTCAACATTTTTAATTAAATGTATTTCCATAATTAACATAATTAATAATCAATTAAAAAATATATCAATACAAAAAAAACATTCCTTGAGTACACATACCTTAACACTATAATATCCACAACACACACCTAAATTAAACTATAAAATAAAAAACACAATTAAATATTATTTTTAAAAGAAAAACTATTACTATTAACAACTATTAATTAAATATTTAAAAATGTATTTAATACCCACCTTTTACCCCTTTAAAAGTAAAAACAACACACAAAAAACTTTTTCACAGCATAAATGTCAAATAATTAACAGTAATTAACAACTATATAATAATTAAACACAAAATACTCACTACCATTTACTCCTATAAACACTACAGCACACTCCTAAAATTAATTACACAATTATCATAATGAATTACTAAATAATTAATTAAAATTAATTAACAACTAATTATTCATTCATCAATTAGAAATACATTACTTCCCACCCTTCCCACCTTTTACACCTATAAATACCACAGCAAACATCTTTAATTAATTACACAATTACCATAATTATTTACGAATTAACTAATTAAAATAATTAGCAACTAATTAATAATGAATTAATAATACATTGCTTTACCCAGTTAACACTATAACATCTCAAACAACGATAATAAAAAAAAAACAATAAATGTAATATAATTAAACTTCCCACACTATTCCCCAATAATCCCACATCCCGCTACGGAACTAAAACGCAAAATTTAAATAAAAAAATATTAATAACTACTAAACATAATCAATTAATTTTATATAATTAAATTATTACCCATCCTATTCCCCTATAAACCCACAACCCGCTACAGAACTAAAAATGCAAATTTATGACTACTAAAATCTTAACACATATATTAAAAATACAAACCAATCTTATACAAAAAAAATACATCACATACATATAAAATATATA
Organism: Triturus cristatus; assembly: GCF_964204655.1. NCBI lineage: Eukaryota > Metazoa > Chordata > Amphibia > Caudata > Salamandridae > Triturus > Triturus cristatus. The sequence goes on from NC_140579.1 coordinate 325,735,134, forward strand.
CTAAAATACATAACATTAATAAAAAATCGATATTTGAACAACTATATTTTTGCAAACGATATTTTACACTTTGATATATTTATCATTGATATTACTTACCTAAATTTGATATTCTTGACCACGAGAATTTGTAAAGAGACTCGCGTTTTGGTAGTTCAACTGCCTTTGTCAATCTACACACCACCATGTTGGTGCTCAATTTAAACATAAAGCTGTAGACATAGACAATGCATTTTGATTTTGTGGCAGCAATGAAAAAGCGTGTGGGGAAGTATAATCTATTTAACCATCAATGTGTCACCTATAAGCAAAAACCTCTCAGTTTGAAAATATAATTGTTGAAAACTCATACGTGAGCAACTTAACACAAATATCATATATAGTACCACTGAAAAGTATTTCACAAAGCTCTACCAGCAGTCTGGAGGCACGCCAGCAATACCGCAACCCAGGCATTGGAATGTCGTAGCTGGCGAGCCCTAAAGTACACAGACTGATAGGAGTTGAGGAGGGAGCTGCAATGGAGATTCAGGGAGTTGAAATACTCCCTTGGCGGGGGGCCATGTTCCACTACTGTGAGCCCATTAAAACTGCATTGAGGATTAACAGGGTATTTGGAGCTGGGCACTGCGAAGGCACATGCCAAGCGGTGGTGGCAGAAGTGCTGGATTGAAGGATCGGATGTGACCCGACACATCAACTTGTAAATATTCTACTGTGTTGCCACATACATTTTGGGAGAGACTCCTCTTTTTGTTTATACATAGGCACATTGAGGCAAAAAAGTCTGTAGTGCAAAGTGAGACAGAAACTTTATGTAATCTTTGGAGTATTTTCCCAAAGGCCATGAGGCCTAATTGGAATGATGTCACAGTTGAGGAATCCACTTTAGGGCGCGATTCCAATCTTGTGTGGAAAGCAACCCAAACAGTTTGAATGCATCCAGATATGATTAGGTTGGACTCCCATTAATTTCAATGGGAGCCTGCGTACCGAACGTGTACAAAGGCTCCCATTGACAAAAGGTGTCATTGGGGATCATAGTGCACCCTGTGGCGGGCACCCCTTGGTGCCTGCCACACTGTGCATGGTCTGAAAGGGGGGACCCATGGGTACCCCCGCGGGCATGAATCGCAGGGCCCTGGGTGAAGGGGGCCTGCGATGGGCCCCCAAAGACCAATTCTGGCAGCCTTTTCAATCCGGGCAAAAGGAATCATAAAGGCTGTCCGAATCGTTCATCGTACTTGCTCGCTTAGAAAACCTACTCTATAGAGCTGTACGATTTGGTTCTGGAGGATCAATCTCTCCGTATACCTTCTGGAAACGATTCAGTCAGTGCTAATGGTTTCCAGGCATTGTACTTGGTCGTTTGGAATTGGGAACGAGTTGGCCGGAAACAAGGGCTCCGGATAGGTATGGGTAAAACCAAATTCGACTTGGAGCCCTTCCGACCAAGATCATAATCGGGCCCTTAGTCTGTAGATTCTCAGTAAGAAGAATTGTTACTCCTTGATGTTTGAGTTTGTAAATATATTGAATATCATAAATGTGTTATTTTAACAGTTTGAGAACCTGTTCATTAAATGTAGAACACTGTTGTTGTGTAGGCATTAGGAAAACTATAGACTTCTTTTCTCCATGCATATTGTACATTACTTCTGGTGCTGTTTTTTCAGATGTATCCAAGGGGCACATTACGATGGCGGGTTGACTGATCGCTGTGGACCTGGGACTGCCCGCCAGTAAGGCGGTGGTCCTGCTGCGTGTATAAGGAAGTGCCTGCCACTATGGCGGGTGCATCCAGGCCCCTGATCATTGAGGACGGTGCTGCTGCCTGCAGCACCGTTTGCAATGCACGAATGCCACATAGTGCCTTTCCATGCACAACGTGCAGGCACCACACGGTGCCTGCCACGACGTGCATGGAAATGTAGGGGGGTACCATGGGTACACCCCCAGTGCACATAGACCCTCCCCCCACACAGAGGGGGCTGGCAACGGGCCCCAGAACCCAGACTCTGCCAGCCTTTCCATAGTGGTGGAACCACCATGGAAAGTCTGGCTGACGCCAGCATTGTAACCTGGTGTTCGGTGCCTGCTAGGCACCACTGCCATTTGACACATGCTGACCACTCCGCCAGGCAATCGTGATGATTGCCGTGGCGGAAGCATGGAGGGTGGTCTTTGTGACCGCCGCGGTCACTAAGCGAGTTCCCCCGCAATCCTAATGTGACGGGGGAAATGGGAGCCAGATGGCGGAGGGGCCGCCAGGCTGGCCCAGCGGTGGCGATCCCTCCGCCATCATAATGAGCACCCAAGTTCCTTAATAGCCGACTTCCTAAAGCTTCTTTACCATGTTGCGTCAACATACCAATTCTTATGTCGTTAAGAATATTTCCATCACTTGCTTGTTGCATATTCTTAGCAAGTTCTTTATATTGAAAGTTTACCCAAATATTTACATTCCCAGGGCAGATTTACAATGAAAGTGACTCAGTGCATTCCGCAAGCCATTTGGCTGCGCTGCACTGAGTCACTTTCAAAGCACAGGGATGGAACATATTTACAACAATATGTCACATCTCTGTGTTTCCCCCTGCGCTGGTGCACAAACTGCAACCATGTGCCGGCACAGGCACCCTTGCACCAAGGTGAAGGATGCCTGTGTCATGGGGAGATTGTTTTTGTGCAGGAAGGGGCACCTTCCTGCACAAAGACAATCACTATAGGCATTTTCCTCTTTCAATGCGTGCTGTAGAATGCAGCACTCATTGAAAGAGGAAAAAACAAGGAGAAATCAAAACATTTCTCCTCGTTGCGCCTTCCTATGCCTCCCCTGTGGAGGCGTAGCATTCACAGGCATTTAGCTTTACGATTCCTCTTAAATATGGAAATGTGTCTCGTTCCATGGGTGTTGCATGGGAATACCCTCAGCAGCACCCACGGAACGCCCCTTTCACGTAATGTGCTGCGTGTAAAGGGGTCATATTTACGATGACAGGAAAAGCCACGCAGGGTGGCTTTTTCTGCACTTGTAAATATGGAGCGATAAGATACGCCACCAGTACGTCACAAAAATTGACGTACTGATGGCGCAGGGGCTTGTAAATCTGCCCCCCAAGTTTTTACTAAAGATTTCCTTGTGCCATTATCCAAATAAAAATACGTTTTCCTACAGACAGAACATCATAATCTGGTTTTAAAATCTGTAGCATTGACAAGTGCACAAAGGCAGAAGAGTTAAGAACAATGGTTCAAGGATGGCCCAAAAGGGTCCAATAGAAAAGGTGACCCAGGCAGGGTCACTTGTTTTTTAAGATAAGTGAAATCAATTCCGTAGGGAGCAGGAGACAAAGTACGTAAAGGGTCATGTAGGTCAAAAGATAGCAGGTATTTATTTAAACAAAGTCAATTTTAGAATGCTCACAAAATAAGAAAAGCGTGGTGTGAAATAGTGATAGTAGTTTTTAAAAAGACATCGCATTGACAACAATATAGTAGTTGAATTCCATAATTGATCTTTACAAGTTATAAAGAATTCATGTTGTGGGGTGGTCGACGGCGTTTCGAACCCAATTATTGGGGTTCATCTTCAGGACAGTGGTGAGCATGCTGAAATTAAAGAGGGGGGAAGGGGGATGGGAACACATTTGTTTAAGACCCTGTGTATATGTAAACAAACACATTACTGCATACATTCTAGTAAATACAACAATAGCTCCCTAGAAGGAAAAAAGGAAAATAATTCTTACATTTGGTAGGCATTATAATCATGCATTTAAAACAAATTATCAAGAATTAGTGCTTGGAGTCCATAAAAAAAGACAAAAAATTGAGTCAAAAGGCGAGAGGGCAAAATTGCAAAAGTAGGTATTTGTTTAAATTAAATTAAGGGATGACAACGTATGGCGCTAGATTTTACCAGCTAAGACATGGCATTTCAAAAAGAGTAACAGGTGGTGCTAATTAGATGAAGTCCGGTGCTGAGAGCAGTCACAAAAAGCAGCTAATTAAATAAACTTGGTTTACTACTGGCAGTGAATCCGAAGCAAGCACACTATAACAAATGAAGGCACAGGGGTGACTTGCTTAATTCTATTCGAAAAAGCTGTCAGTGTTACAGGGATAAGTGAGGGAAAAAGGGGGCTGAATTAATCTGTCTAACATGGATGAAACAGGGAGCACATGTGAAAGCATTCCGGCAAAGAACCATGAAGTGTCTAAGGTCAAGTGAGGGGCAAAACACTTACTATTTTGAAGTTAAACTGCCCGTAAAGTTCCTAGAGTCTCCAAAGTGGGAGGCAGGGGCTTCAAAGGCTGTATTGAATGAGAGCCAGAGTGTGGAAAAATTAACTGTAGTTGGGAAATGAATAATGGGATGGGTGTGAGGGATTTAAACACAAGTGAGAAACTTACTTAATTATTTGAAAACAAGCAGCTTGGCAGTACATAGATCCGCCTGGAGAATGTAATTCTGAAATGTAGAGAGATGTGAAATATGAGCTCCATAGGTGATGTGCTCTGCGAAGTTATTATTAGCTCAGGGGAAGAGACCGGAGAAAACTTACTTCTTTAGAGGGGCGACAGGGCAGTGAATGGGAGCCTGAGGCCGAGCAGTCAGAGACGTCCTGCAGCTGTTGGGGCTGGCTGATGAATGCGGAAATAGCGTTGCTAGCCTGTGTGTTTTATAGTAGGGCTCAGCTGGAGGGAGCCTCGGGGCAAAGCTAATTAGTGAAAGAATAGCGCACGTGAAGTTAATTGTTTAAAGGAACCTGCAGCTGAGTGATTCAAAATAGGTGTGTTGTAATTCTGCCTCTAGTGGATTTATCGGTAGTGAATTAATGAAAGTAAATAAATAGGAGAGTTTAAAGTTTATGCAAGAAGCATGTTAGGGGTTTGTAAACGAAGGATAGTAACAATTAATGAATTTTGGGCTGCAGGGAGGGCCATATGGACTAATCTGAGTCAGCCTGGGTTAAACAGTGACCAAAAATGCACACAATATAAAAAGGGGAATGTAAACATGAATGAAACATAATAGTACATATATTCAGTTTTGCAAGGATTTCTAAGTGATACTAGAATGTGCGTAGTATAAAAGGGAATGTAAACATGAATAAAACATAATACATATATTCAGTTTTGCAAGGATTCTAAGTGATACTAGAATCTGTATGCTGAGAACAAAAACTTGAAGAATGTCTGTCATTCTGTGGAGGGTAGTCTGTAGAGACAAGAGTTTTTTAGAGAATGGCATTCCATTCCTCAAAAGAGTTCAATCCATTTTCGATAGTCCGACATTTGAAAATCCATTTGCATTCGAGGCGGTTCAGGAGTTGTTGTTGATTTCCACCTCTGTGACTTGGGAGCAGGCTGTCAATCACTTGCCAGGTGAAGTCTGTTTCTGAGTGTCCTTTTTCCATGAAATGTTGCACAAGTGGCGCTGTTGTGATCTTGCATTTGATTCTGCTCCTATGTTGGGCAATTCTGGATTTGATCTTTTGTGTGGTCTGGCCAATATACCTCAGTTTACAGGGACATTCAATGCAATATATTACATTTTGTGAATTACAATTGGTGAAACATTGCAATATGTGTTTAGAGTTCTCAAATTCAAACAGTTTTGTGTTACTGGTGGACTCACATGCCATACAGTTATTACATTTATAGTGACCTTTCAGTGGTGGTAGGTTGAGAAAGGAGTGTATAGAATGGTCTTTAGTGATCGGTTTTTGGGCTCTCACTAAATGATCCCTGATGTTCCGTCCTCTTTTAAAGGAGAAGAGAGGTGTGTCTGTGACAAGGTCTAGAGGGGCAAGGACTTTCCAGTGTTTTTTTATCATTCTCGTAACTTTGTTGCTGGCCGGGCAAAAAGTAGTTACGCACGTGATTCTGGACAAGGGCGTTTTTTCTCTGGGTTGAAGGAGGTGTTCACGGTGGGAATACCAAGCGCGTTTCATAGAGCGTTTAACTAAACGTCTAGGGTATCCTCTGTCAATCAGTTTTTTGCAGAGTACCTCCGATTCTTGGAAAAAGTCCTCTTTGAACTTACAGTTCCTTCTGATTCTAAGGAATTGCCCATAGGGCAGGCCGTCTCGCAGTGCCCTTGGGTGTGCGCTGTTGTATTGAAGGAGAGTATTGCGCTCGGTGGGTTTTGTAAATAGAGTTGTGTAGAGTTCTCCATTGGCACTTTTTATGGAGACATCGAGATAGTCTACCTTAGTGTCGTCATAGTTGTGAGTGAACTTAAGGTCGGGTTGGACATTGTTGAGCCAAAGGCAAAATGCTTCTAGTTCAGTATTTGTGCCAGACCAGATCATAAAAACATCATCTATGTATCTGCGCCATGTACGTATTTTGGGGAGGAATGGATTCATACAGTTAAGAATGGTACTTGTCTCTATCTCGTCCACAAACAGGATCGCAAAATTGGGAGCAAAAATTGCCCCCATCGAAGTGCCCTTACATTGTCTGTAGTATTTGTTGTTAAATTGGAAGTAGTTTCTAGTTAGGGCAATTTCCAGGAGTGAAATGATGAAATCAGTCGGTACCTGGTGTGGAGCTGGACGGAGGTTCAAATGTTTCTTAATGACTTCTATACCTTTGTTTTGGGGTATATTCGTATATAAAGACTCAATGTCCATAGTGACAAGGAGTTCAGTTTGGGAATCAAAAGGTTGTGATTCAATGAGATTAATTAGGTGTGTGGTGTCTTTCACATATGAGATAGTAGTCTTTACCATGTCCTTGATAAAGAAATCGATGTATTTACCCAAGGGCTCTAGGACTGAGCCACAGCCGGAGAGTATAGGTCTCCCTGGTGGGACTTCCAGATTTTTATGCATTTTGGGTAGGGTGTACAGCACAGGTGTCCTTGGGGTCTTATTGTTGAGGAATGCAAATTCATTTTTACTAATGAAACCTTCTTCTAGGCCAATTTGGGTTGTTTTTAGGATGAGGTCACAGATTTCTTTTACAGGGTCGCGTGCCAAAGGCTCGTAGTGAGCTATGTTGGCTAGTTGACGATAGATTTCTTTGTCATATGCACTCTTGTCCTGTAGTACTATCCCACCTCCCTTGTCACAGGGTTTGATCACAATGTCATCTAGTTCTTTGAGTTTGTTAAGGCTTTGTTTTTCCTCTAAACTCACGTTAAAAGGTGTGAATCTGTAGTCTTCTTTAATTTTGTTCAAATCTCTGAGTACAAGATGTTCAAATGTGATGACTTCTGGCGGCATAGAGCCACTGGGAGGGTTAAAGATAGACTTTGGGCGAAGACCTGTCAAGTCTGTCTTACTTGTGTTTTCCTTATGCTGAAAGAAGGCTTTAAGCCTCACCTTTCTGAAGAACTGTAGGATTTCGGTCTGTATGTTAAACCAGTTAGGCTTTTCAGTTAGCACAAAGGAGAGGCCTCTGCTAAGGAGGGTGATATCTGTAGCAGCCAGTTGATGCGTCGAGAGGTTGAATATGGGGAGTTGTTCCATGTTAGTGATAGGGGCCTGGGATCCAATTTCTAGTATTGGTACCCCCATTGGTAAAACTTGCGTCGTGTTTGGCGTTCCCCCGGTGGGAAATGGACTCTTGTCCTCCCTCTCCCTCTCCCTCTCCCTCTCTCTCCTGTAAAGGTCTGGCCTCTCCCTAAAAAATTGGGGTTATGTGTGGAGGTGCTGGGGCCTGCGCCTGGGTCGGAGTTGTCTGAGTCTATGGAGGAGTCAGAAAAAGTAACTGGTTGGTTGTGTCTGAATCTACCCCAGGTGCCTGCGGGGATTCTCTGTTGTTCTTGATTGTTTGTGGTAAAGAAGTCTTCCTGCAGGTACGGGTAAGTCTTTTCTTTATTGTAGTTTCTAATATCTTTAGTCACCTTTGTTGATTTTTTGTGGTGCTCGAAACTTTGAAAGTCTAGAATGGTTCTTTCCAATTTTTCTAGAGCAGCCTTTGCATCTGCTAGGCTATTTAGCTCAAGAATTGCCTTTTCTAGTTCTAAGATCTCTTCCAATTCTCGCTTGCTGTGTTCAAGTGCTGTATCTATTCCCAACACCATCCAGTGGCGGGAGCAGGTTGTGCCAATGTGTGAGAAACCAGTTTTAAATTTTTTATCTTGTAGGAAGATAGCAGGGATGTTGCGTACCTGTAGGCCAACTGGAATAATATCTGCCTTGAGATATTCGGTTAACATACGTGCATGTAGTTCAGTGCGAATGTGCTTCTTTTTGAGTCTTTCCAGAGCCGTGAGTTTCTCGCTTGCTATGTCTGGTGGTGCATTGGTTGCAGGCCCTGGTGTGTGGAACAGAGAAGGGCCACTAATGATTCTAGCAATATATTCCTCTGTGTACGTAGGGATATTCGAAGTGGACATGGTATGTCAATAGATATGGGTTAGTTCAGTATCTGGTGATGGACATAAGTAGTTTACTTAATAAGATGATATTTAATATATCCACTATATTAGTGGAACCCTTGCAGTGTAGCCACTGCGCTTGATGAGGTTTTAGGAGACAAGGGTACCCCGATATGTGAACCTGGGGTGATAATGAAGAGTTAAGAACAATGGTTCAAGGATGGCCCAAAAGGGTCCAATAGAAAAGGTGACCCAGGCAGGGTCACTTGTTTTTTAAGATAAGTGAAATCAATTCCGTAGGGAGCAGGAGACAAAGTACGTAAAGGGTCATGTAGGTCAAAAGATAGCAGGTATTTATTTAAACAAAGTCAATTTTAGAATGCTCACAAAATAAGAAAAGCGTGGTGTGAAATAGTGATAGTAGTTTTTAAAAAGACATCGCATTGACAACAATATAGTAGTTGAATTCCATAATTGATATTTACAAGTTATAAAGAATTCATGTTGTGGGGTGGTCGACGGCGTTTCGAACCCAATTATTGGGGTTCATCTTCAGGACAGTGGTGAGCATGCTGAAATTAAAGAGGGGGGAAGGGGGATGGGAACACATTTGTTTAAGACCCTGTGTATATGTAAACAAACACATTACTGCATACATTCTAGTAAATACAACAATAGCTCCCTAGAAGGAAAAAAGGAAAATAATTCTTACATTTGGTAGGCATTATAATCATGCATTTAAAACAAATTATCAAGAATTAGTGCTTGGAGTCCATAAAAAAAGACAAAAAATTGAGTCAAAAGGCGAGAGGGCAAAATTGCAAAAGTAGGTATTTGTTTAAATTAAATTAAGGGATGACAACGTATGGCGCTAGATTTTACCAGCTAAGACATGGCATTTCAAAAAGAGTAACAGGTGGTGCTAATTAGATGAAGTCCGGTGCTGAGAGCAGTCACAAAAAGCAGCTAATTAAATAAACTTGGTTTACTACTGGCAGTGAATCCGAAGCAAGCACACTATAAAAAATGAAGGCACAGGGGTGACTTGCTTAATTCTATTCGAAAAAGCTGTCAGTGTTACAGGGATAAGTGAGGGAAAAAGGGGGCTGAATTAATCTGTCGCAACAGATTAACACACAGGCTAGCAACGCTATTTCCGCATTCATCAGCCAGCCCCAACAGCTGCAGGACGTCTCTGACTGCTCGGCCTCAGGCTCCCATTCACTGCCCTGTCGCCCCTCTAAAGAAGTAAGTTTTCTCCGGTCTCTTCCCCTGAGCTAATAATAACTTCGCAGAGCACATCACCTATGGAGCTCATATTTCACATCTCTCTACATTTCAGAATTACATTCTCCAGGCGGATCTATGTACTGCCAAGCTGCTTGTTTTCAAATAATTAAGTAAGTTTCTCACTTGTGTTTAAATCCCTCACACCCATCCCATTATTCATTTCCCAACTACAGTTAATTTTTCCACACTCTGGCTCTCATTCAATACAGCCTTTGAAGCCCCTGCCTCCCACTTTGGAGACTCTAGGAACTTTACGGGCAGTTTAACTTCAAAATAGTAAGTGTTTTGCCCCTCACTTGACCTTAGACACTTCATGGTTCTTTGCCGGAATGCTTTCACATGTGCTCCCTGTTTCATCCATGTTAGACAGATTAATTCAGCCCCCCTTTTTCCCTCACTTATCCCTGTAACACTGACAGCTTTTTCGAATAGAATTAAGCAAGTCACCCCTGTGCCTTCATTTTTTATAGTGTGCTTGCTTCGGATTCACTGCCAGTAGTAAACCAAGTTTATTTAATTAGCTGCTTTTTGTGACTGCTCTCAGCACCGGACTTCATCTAATTAGCACCACCTGTTACTCTTTTTGAAATGCCATGTCTTAGCTGGTAAAATCTAGCGCCATACGTTGTCATCCCTTAATTTAATTTAAACAAATACCTACTTTTGCAATTTTGCCCTCTCGCCTTTTGACTCAATTTTTTGTCTTTTTTTATGGACTCCAAGCACTAATTCTTGATAATTTGTTTTAAATGCATGATTATAATGCCTACCAAATGTAAGAATTATTTTCCTTTTTTCCTTCTAGGGAGCTATTGTTGTATTTACTAGAATGTATGCAGTAATGTGTTTGTTTACATATACACAGGGTCTTAAACAAATGTGTTCCCATCCCCCTTCCCCCCTCTTTAATTTCAGCATGCTCACCACTGTCCTGAAGATGAACCCCAATAATTGGGTTCGAAACGCCGTCGACCACCCCACAACATGAATTCTTTATAACTTGTAAAGATCAATTATGGAATTCAACTACTATATTGTTGTCAATGCGATGTCTTTTTAAAAACTACTATCACTATTTCACACCACGCTTTTCTTATTTTGTGAGCATTCTAAAATTGACTTTGTTTAAATAAATACCTGCTATCTTTTGACCTACATGACCCTTTACGTACTTTGTCTCCTGCTCCCTACGGAATTGATTTCACTTATCTTAAAAAACAAGTGACCCTGCCTGGGTCACCTTTTCTATTGGACCCTTTTGGGCCATCCTTGAACCATTGTTCTTAACTCTTCATTATCACCCCAGGTTCACATATCGGGGTACCCTTGTCTCCTAAAACCTCAAGTGCACAAAGGCAAGCATTAAGTTTGAGACCATGCTCATTTCATCAATGATTAAAAGTTTCAGTTTCTTCAGTACTCTTGAGACTTCATGGCAAGCCTCTTCACATAGCCTCTGATATTTTAGTTTATTATCATGTTGTATTGCCTTGCCCACTTGCGTAATCTAAACTTACGCACACCTCTTACTTACACAGAAACTCCGACACTCCTCTGGAGGAAAAATGAGCTTTATTAGTATCGTAGACAAGGGCAATAAGTCACTGAAGCTAGTAAGTTCTTAGGCACCAAGTGAAAGGCAATAAACAATGAATACACCCCACTATATATATTGTAATACATACAAATATGAGATCTTGAATATAGATATATAAACAGTTAATGTACAAAGCACTTCACCAGATGCGTCTGCACCGGAGTCTTCAACATCCCTGGCCAAGCACCGAAAACACCAAGTCGGGAACCATGTAGAGACTGGGGCACAGGAAGTAATCTCTCCGGGCACCAAAGTCGTCCCGCAAGTGCGTCCACTCCAAGACTGAGTTCCTGAGCGCCACCCCACAGACACCGCTTTTTATAGTTAAATCAACACGTTCGAGAACCCTTTAGTAGGCGTTTCAATAATTGGTTGTCCCAGTGGATCTTCAGTCAGTGGTCCAGAACTTTGACTGCTTTGTGAACTTCCTCTTGATTTTTCAGCTGCAATAGTACCGTCTTGTTTAATCTCATCATTTAACATTTGTAGGTAAGTTGGAAAAAATGTGCACTGAATGCTGTCTTTAGTTGCGTTAAAAGAATCTTCATAGCAGTCAAAATCTCCAAGTAATTCTGTTTCAGTATGTGAAGGCTTGAACAGTTGCAAAAGTGCTAAATAGAAAAATTCTCTTATGTGCAGTTTCACAACTCAGTTTTCTGTGGTTAATAAGATTCTGTTTCACATGTATCACTAAACATCCATCCCATCCAATCACTGCATATTTTTCTTCTTTTATATTTTTCTTTAACATTCTTTTTAAATGTCTAATACTGAAGTATTTCATACAGACATAGGTTTTCAAGAGGTGAACTCCTTTTGGGATAGTATTTATCCAACATATTAGTTTTGAGAATATCAGTAGTTTCTGGCTCATTTTGTGCCAAGTATTCAATTTCTTGTAAATATTTCAATACTCTATTTCGTGTAGAAACAAGACCTAGACTTATCCAAATGATTCCTCTTGTCTTAGAATATAAACTGTCTGAGCTCAACAGATCTGAAAATTCATAGGATCCAATCTCTTCATGGGAAAGCATTTTCAAGCTGGAGCTGTATAATTTCTTGCTAAGACTCTTTTCTGGTGAAATTTCTTCTCGTATTTATTTCATCTCTGACTTTTCAGATTTACTAATATATGATGTAACATAACGAGTAACAGCAATTTAATTATATGCAACATACTGAATATCCATGTTTGCAATCCACATTTTCAAATTAACTGGATTGTAGTCTTTAATGTACTTTGAAGCTTCTGTTCTTTTTGAGTTGTATGTATTCTTGGGAGATTTCCGAATTATGGTATGCTTTACTGCTAAGAAAAAACTATTTACTCTTCTTTTAGAAATTATAGGACGTGGGAATCCAAAATGACATTTTGTATAACATTTCCCTTTACATTTATATTTCTGTATGCAGTATTTCCCACATCTATGACTTTGAAACTGTAAAACTTGTTGTCTCGAGCTCTTCTCACCTCCATCTCTTGGAATGGCACATGTAACATACTGTTCAATGAAAGACAAAATAGTTTCATCACTATCTGTTCCAAATTTTGGTGCATTTTTTATCCATAATACCATATGTATATGAGGAGCACCTCTGGCTTGGTACGCTTTTCGCAAAAAGAAATCTCAAAGAAGGGGAATCTTTTTATTGCAGATAAATGACATCATAGCTTGAAACCTATGGTTACAATACCCGCAAACATTTACAGGATCCAAGGAACAGCTGTCTTCACTTGAATATTTTTAACATTCGAATTTGCTTCTCGTAGAACCTCAAGTAAATTATCCCACGCATATTTTGCACAGCTAAGTAGCACAAACCATGTAGGCGTACCTAAGTCTCTTAACATGCATTTAAGCTCACCATGGCAGTGATACCAATATTCATTGGTATCACATTGACATGCCATCAAATTAATTAACTGTGATTCTAAATGTTCATCTCTTTGTTCAACTTTGTCCCTGAACTGTTTTTTTCATTTCAAAAGAATTTTATTATTTTAAAAGCGCAATATGAAACATAAGATACAGGCCAAAGTGATACAATTGATATCGGACAATAAGGTAATAAATACATTATGATAAAACTAATTAATAGGGAAACAAATCAATGTCATTCATTAATCTGCAGATATCAGATAAATAAGTTACTTAAGGAGGGAAGACCCAAAATGATATCTGGCAAAGAAATATATCAAAAGTATCACCCACAGATGGCAAATTAGGGAAAAGAGGGAAGAGAAGAAAGGAAGAAAGCAAAGGCGGAAAGAGTAGGATAGAGAAGAAGAAAGAGAAAGAGAGACAGAGAGGAGAAACGGAAGAGGAGAGGATTTCCAAAGGAATCACCCAACACAAGACAACACTAACCAGACAAATCAAAGGGAAATTGCGCCACCAACCCTTCAGAGGCCAACTCCATGTATGAATCTAAGGCTTTCCAAACACCAGAGGAAATAGAAGGAGAAAGATGAGCATGGTCCACTGACGTATGAGCACTACGTAGAAAGGAAACCCAAGCCCACCAAGTATGATAAGAGACGGACGAAAAGGATTTCCACTCCATGAGAATTACTTTGACTGCAATAGTTAACAAGAGGTCCAACAACTGTAACTCCATGGGATCTAAAGGCAGAGGGACTGGGGACGCCAACGGACCCAAAAGAATTAATGGAAAAGACAGCTGGAATTTGATGTTAAAGATGAGCATGAGGTGTTTGTGAACTAAATCCCAAAAGGAATGGAGAAGGGAACAATCAAGGAACATATGTTGAAAATCACCTGGTAAAAGCCCGCAGCTCCAGCACAAATTGTCTTCTTTAAGATTAAGTGAATGCAGACGAATGGGAGTCCAGTGAAGAAGATTAATAGAGAAAAACTTAGACTGCGTTAGGGAAGGGGCAATTTTGTTACGAAGAGAAAATTTACCAATATTTTGCCAGGTATCAGGAGAGATATGAGCAGTAACACTCTGATCAAAATGATGTACCCATTTTTGCTGTGTGACAGTTTGGGAGGGGAGTGAAGAGGACGATAAAAATTTGTAAATCCGAGACGCAACGTGACCAGTCCTAATCCAAAGCTGAAAAAGCGTAATCGTAGGGGAAGAAGGATGAAGGTGTAATTTAGCAAGTGCAACCTTAATCTTAAGAAAAGTATAAAAATCTAAATTAAATAAAGAGAAATGTTGAGCAAGGGATGAGAAAGGGGAAGGATCGTTATTAGAATCATAGAGATGTTTAACAAGTGAAACACCCTTCCCAGCCCAGTAAGACATCAACTCAGGGTCAATATTAATTTTGATTTTAGAATTGCGCCAAATAGACGACCATCTAGTTTTATGTAATGGAATTGCTACTCTCTTATCAACCTTACGAACCGCAGCAATAGTGTCTAAAATAATAGAGCGAGAGAATGGAATAGAAAGGGTGTTTGTGGTTAAAAAGGATGCAGTCGGCAGTGGGGAGGCCAATTCCTGTTCTATTGTCAACCATGCTGGAGCATGAATAGATGTAGAAGAAAACCAAAGGGCACCCTGGGACGCCAGAAAAGCAGTTTGATACTTCCCCCAATCAGGAAAATTACAGCCGCCCATATCATAAGATTTCCGTAAAAATTTATAAGCAATCCTAGCCCTTCTATCATTCCATAAAAATTTAGAAGTAAGCAAATCAAGTTCATGAAAGAAGGAATCAGAAAGCCTTACTGGAAGCATAGAGGAAACAAAATTAATAATAGGAGTGATCATCATTTTAAGGGTCTGCATACGGCCCCACCAAGAAATATGCTTCGGAGACCAATTTTCTAAGAGACGTCTCACCTTAAGAATAGTTTGGGATTCATTGTAAATAGCCGTAGCATATAGGGTGGAACAGAAATGGATACCCAGATATTTTAGCTGTTTAGATTGCCATTTAAAGCCCGCCGAACCCATATGAGAGGAGAAGCAATAAGCATTTAAAGGAAACATCTCTGTCTTATCTTTGTTCAGAGTGTATCCTGAGACTTTTGAAAAAAGAGCAATCGTATCCGAAATAGCAGGAATGGCCAGTGCAATATCATCAGAAAAAATGAGAACATCATCTGCGTATGCAGCTGTTTTTAATTGATGAGACCCAAAAGAGAACCCCTTAATATCTGGATACGAGTCAATCATTCTGAGGAGAGGATCAATGGATAACAAAAATAAGAGAGGGGACAAAGGACACCCTTGTCTAGTGCCCTGACTCAGGTTAAAAAAGGAAGACGTAGCACCATTCACCCGTATATTAGCCCTAGGACGGGAGTAAAGAGACATAACCATACGAATAAAGGACTCACCAAGATTATGTGCACATAGAACAGCTCTTAAAAAAGGCCAAGAGACCTTATCAAAGGCCTTTTCAGCGTCAAGGGCCAAGGCTGCCGCCGGAAGATTAGATCGCTTAGCGGCACCAAGAATATGACAAAAAGTACGAATATTATCCCGTGCAAGACGCCCCTTTACGAAACCTGTTTGTGAAGGATGAACCAATTGGGGAATAAAGGACTCTAAACGTTTAGCTAGAATTTTAGCAAAAATCTTGGCTTCCATGTTAAGAAGGGAAATGGGACGAAAATTTTTGGGATCTGCGTGATCCTTCCCTTCTTTGGGGATAACTACAATAGTAGCATCAGCCGCGGAACCAGACACAGAACCATCCTTAATAAAAGCATCAAAAACGGATTGGAGTTTCGGGACAAGCACGGGAATAAAGGCTTTATAAAACGCAATAGGATAACCATCAGGACCAGGAGCTTTACCAGACCGAGTAGCTTTGATCGCGGAAATGATTTCATCAGAAGTAATCGGGCAATTTAATGATTGATTATCTTCCTCCGAAACAACTTTCAAAGGAACCGACTTCAAGAACTCCTGACATTGTTCAAAAGAAGCTTGAGCCGACGGGGTATATAAGTTATTATAAAAATCGCGGAAAACATCAAGGATTTCTGCAGTTTGAAATTTTTTCTTACCAAGCTGGTCAGTAATAGAAGGAATTTGGAAAGTATTACTAGAAGATTCCTGAAACTTTAAAGTGGCTGCAAGAATCTTGCCCGCACGATTTTTTAACAACAGTCTCTTAGATTTCTGAGCCTGCAGGCCAATATGAGCTCTCTTAGTGACTATAGTATTGTACGAATACTTTAAATTCTTAATAGATTGGAGGCAGGTCTTGTCCTGAGAATGTCGAAAAAGGGATTCCTGACGTTTGATCTCATCTGCTAAGTCCGTGAGTTCCTTTTTAATGGCTGCATTTCTCCTTGACATACATTTAATGACCTGACCACGGAACGTACATTTGAAAGAGTCCCAAAGAACAACAGGGGAACTGACCGACCCAACATTCTCAATAAAAAAAGTCTCAATGTCATTAGAAAACTCTCGCACCAAGGACTCATCATGTAAGATTTCTGTGTTGAGTCTCCACGAACGAGCTCGTGCCCTAGGGACAAAGGACGTAAGAGTAAGTGTCACTGCGGCGTGATCAGAAACTAAAATAGGGTGGATAAGCGGAGAAGAAGAAGATTGAACCAAAGAAGAGTGAACCAAAAGATAGTCAATGCGTGAAAAGGACGAATGAGGGGAAGAAAAAAAGGAGAAGTCACTACCAGTGGGATTATGAAGACGCCAAACATCCTGAAGATGGGTAAGAGAACACATATTAGTCATTTGTTTGTGTGCTTTAGGGGGACGAAAGTTAAAGGCAGAATTCCTATCCAAGATAGGGTCCATTGGCAAGTTAAAGTCACCACCTACAATAAGATTGCCAGAGTGAGGGGTATCCTCGAGCTTTTTGGTGATAGCATTCCAAAAGGACGGGTCATCCTTGTTGGGGGCATAAATATTCATGACAAATAAGTCAGCATTACCATTGGACACCTTAGATAGTAACCAACGTCCCTCTGAATCCTGTTCAGAGGAAACGATAGATAACCCAGAGTGTTTAGAAACTAAGGTAATTACCCCATTCCTTTTACCACAAGCATCCGAACAAGCAACATCAGAGACCCACTCTTTCTTCAGAAACAACGCCTCCTTGGCAGAGAGCTTTGTCTCCTGAAAAAGGACGAGATCCGAAGAAAGAGACTTACAGTAGTCCAAAATCTTTGACCTTTTTACTGGATGATTTAACCCTTTAACATTAAGGGAAAGTATATTTAGTCCAGACATAGAACCAATATTAGGAAAAAAAGATATTCCATATGTGACATATGAAGCGCAACAACCAGGAGAGCTAACCAGCAGACATCAACAGCCAACACACAACAGGGTGAGACCAAAGAGGAAATCCGAAGAGAAAAAAGGAAAGAAGAGGAAAAGGACAGCAAGAGAATACGCAGAAAGAGAGAGAGAAGGGCCCATCCGGCAGGTCTGGAAGAGACCAAAATCATACAAGGGGGGACATGGGAAAAAGAGCGAGGGCCAACAGGAGGAGTAACAACAATGGCATAAAAAGCCCCAGAACAGTGCATAACTGATTATACATTAAAAGGGAAGACTATCTAAAAGCTAAGAACTGGAATTAATGATAGCTACTTAGAAAACAAAGCTAAATGAGAGACTATAAAGGCAACACGTTTGACCAAATTAATGTATACATAACAACTAAAATGAATCATAAAGAACGGTAAGAGCAGGAAAGATAGAGAAAGAAAGCACTTTCAGGCAATAAGAGCTGATGGAAAGTGAACTAAAAAATAACAATATTATAGGTAGAACCATACCAAAGCAGACTCTATCAAGAGAAAAAGGAACATAATGAAGAAAAAGAAGAAATACAATCTAAAGCATACTATATGATACAATATGAGAAAAATAAGTGAAACATAGTAAAAAACGGTATATAACCTTCTATCAATATTACAGTCAATGAATCCCTATGGCAGTTAAATAAGAGACCTAATACTATATATAAATGTGTAAAATCTATATGCAATCTTATAAATAACTGATCATGAGTAAATAAAGCCATATACACACAAATTAGCAGAATAAATATGCTTGCCTAAGTAAGAGAACATGTAGATAAGAGAGGCATAAATCTATCAAGTACAAGGCATCTATAAAAAACTAATCTACTCGAAAAAGACAATTAATAACACAGTGTAATCAAAACACTCAATGAAAAAATCAATAAAGTAGGTATAACTAGCAACTATATGAACATCACATATTAACTCTAAATATAGCCATAAATAAACACCTAGTAAACATATATGCTTAAAACACCTAAACACACCATACAACAACACGTTGATAACGCAACGGAAAACACAATGACCTACTCCGTAAAATACGGAATAACAGGAAACAAACATGAAGCAAAAAGACCGACCACAAAGGGATAAGATAAACCAACTTTACCACAAAAATCGACGCACCTAACGAAGACATGCAACGGGAGAGGAAAAGGACCATGACCTAATATGTCGAGAGACAAACCGGGGAGGCAAGGAGTAACAAGATGACACGCGAACAGGAGTGAAGTCAAGCCAACAAGAAAAGCTACCACAAAAAATTAAAAGGTTTATACAGTAAAACTAACAACACTAAAGACCAACACATCATACCGATAATAGGGAAACACCAAGAGACGACAAAAATACGTCAAACCCAATGAGCATAAAGACCACCGCGCAGATCTAAAAGCAGCTAGACTTAATAGATCTGACAAAGACAAAAAACAACGCAATATATATAGCCACATCAGGTGCCAGAAGAACCAGGAACATGTGAAGCCCCTGTTTGAAGATCCATCTGCAACTCCATCTGATTATCCAAAAACGAGGCCAAATCCGCAGGTTCGTCAAAAATCCTGACACGACCTTTGAAAGTAATGCGGAATTTTGAGGGACCAGCAAAAGAGAAGGGGATATTCATCTCAGACAAACGCTTCCGGAGATTAAGAAAACCCTTTCTCCTTATCACCGTGTCCCTGGCAAAGTCTTGAGAAATTGAGATACGATGGCCATTCCAAGAGACAGCTCTAACCTTCCGCATATGGGCCAAAATCTGCTCTGTATGTTGATGACGCAGCGGTTTAAAAATTATCGCCCTTGGTTGCGTAGCAGACTTGGGGCGAAAGGAGGGGACACGGTGTGCCCGTTCCAGTTCAAAATCTTTATTGAAAGAAATTTGTAGTGTAGATGGAATCCATTGATAAAGAAACTCAATCATGGAAGATGAATCTTTCTCAACCTCCTCTGGAAGACCAAAAATACGCAGGTTGGATCTACGATTACGATCCTCTTGTTCAGTGAGGTCTTTCCTCAATGCTGCCATGGAACGCTCTATCTGCGTGAGAGATCTAGAGTGCTTTTGCATGGTATCCTCTGCGCCACTAATCCGTGCTTCTGTACCTGAGACACGAAGGGAAAGGGCCTTGAAATCATTCCTGATGGCTAATACCTCCACCTGCAGTAAATCTGTATTTGTCTTAGTAGACTGCGCAATTTCATAGACCTCATTAAGGCGCGTCAGGATGGACTCAAGAGTCGAATTAGTGTCTTTAGGAGCAGACTCAGGAGTTGGGGATACCTGTTTGGACCTCTTAAGAGATGCTTTAGAGTCCTTAACGTCTTTAGCATTCGGTGAAGGGGCCATATTCTCAGCCATAGGGCAAACCACCTCCACAGGAACAAAATACACCTCCACAGATAGAGCGAGAGCAAGAAATGTCAGGGGCTGTAAAACACTCAATGTGCGAGAGGAAAAATGAACAGGAAGGAATAATGTACTTGCATCAAAAGAGCCGAGTAGAGATTATGGCAGGCGATCCCCGTCAGAAAAAAACACCACACAAAAAAAAAAAAACTCACGTGCTGCAGGCGCCAGTAGGCACACACCGACACCTGAAAACAACCAAAATCAGGCCAAGAGCAAGGAAGTCTCACATAGGGAAGTGGCAGTGCGTCTGATGAAAAATAAAGTAGCAGAACCCACAAAAAAAAACACGCAGTGGGCAGCACTACAACAGGCGGCAGAAAAAAACAAAATAAACTCAAGAAAAGTGAAAAAACGTCACCAGCTCCTGTATGCCTCCATTCCTGACAGGACAGACCAGTAGCGTCGTCGTGAAGAGGTGATAGTACAAACTCCCTCACAGAAGAAACAAAATGGCGGCCGCTCGTGCAGACATGAAGCGCCACCTCAAAATGCCAAAATATGGAGTCTGGCCACTCTTCATCACCAGAAAAGACCCTCGTGGCGTACACGGCAGTTTCCTAGGCAGGATGTCATCCTCTGCGCTGAACAGGGCATTCCTCAGCGGCAGAAATGTCTCCGTCGGCCCCTGCTCTTTACGGAGCTCAAGCGCGATCCGCCATCTCGCAGCGGCGCGCAAGCCACGCCCCCCGTCCCTGAACTGTTTTGCCGAAACATGTTGAAGATGAACTCTGGTTTTTATTACATGGTTTACTGCATATGAAAGTGCAGACAAATCGCTTTCAAACAGAAGATGAAATATATATGGAATGTACTGCCAAATTCTTGGATCTTCACTATAGATTCCTGTTGATCGGTATTCTGAAGCTGGAATTCATACATCTCGCTCATCAAATCATCCACCTTCTTCAGTGGGAAATAGCTGTGGAAAACAATGAGCTTCTAAACTTTTTTCCCATACGCTCATGGGAGTTCTCTTTGCTTCCTCATTTGAAATAATTCAATACTGTTTCCTATGATTTTTTCCGAATGTAGAGGATGTATTATGTAATGTTCATAAATCTCTTCAGTCCTAGACTTGTCCACTTTTTCAATTTGGCCACTTGACATTACTGTTTCATCTTCTAAGCATAATACTTCCTCATCAGCATTTACATTTTTATAATAAATATTATTCTGTACCAGGTATAATGTAGCATTTTGAAATATATTAACATCAACAAACTCTTGCCAGATTTCCCTACTCTTTGTTGGTACACAATTTACTAGAATAACTACTGTCTCATGTTCCTCTCTCTCTACATCAATAGTTTCAATGCTTTTCTTAAAATCTAAAGACAAGACAAGTACACAACTCTTCCTTTGAGGCCTTTTTTGAAAATCTGTTTTAGGCTCCATGCGAACTATGGCCTGAACAGAATGAATAAGAATAGACTCATATACATTTAAATCTGCAAGTTCCTAAGGAATTGGTACCAACTCTAAGTTGTTATGTACTGCTCTAGCTGCCATTTTATTTTTTTTGAATTTGTTGTAGCAGTAATTACAAATCACTTGATCACTACCCAAATCAAACTGACTTTCTACAAACAAATAAAGACAAAACTACTGCCACTTATCATTATTTTATTTTTCACTTTTTAAATATAAATTAACATTTCCAGTTTGAATTCTATAGTGAGTACGTCAACAACAAATACAAATATAGTTTGGTTTTTCAGACAAAACTGGGTTAAACTTTCTAATTTCTTCTGCAAACTCAACAAAATTAATCTTGTTCTTGTGTTGTACAACACCTATGCTTATCAGATTCAGTTTTTCTACATTCCTCTTCTAAACCAAAAAAACAGAACTGTATATCATCACAAACATTCTGCTCATCTAAAACAGAACCATGCAAAAGAGCTGTGTTCATTTCATTTAAACATAATGGAGGAGTTTTTACATAGTAGAGTCTCAGTAATAACTTTCGCATTTCAGAGTGGTGTACAGCTAACATTCTTGAATGATGAAAAGTACTTTGGCATACTTTTCATGAAAGACAAGCCAGAGAATGACCTTGCAACTTAGTATATGTTCATACTTTACATGGATCTAGTCCTTGTAACATCTTAATCCTTGGAACCATTTTTTGTTTTGCAATGGGAGAACCATTTTTTACCTCATAGCATCAACCACTATTATCAACTGCATGTACTAATGTGTCCTCTAGAAAATAGCTTTCTTCATTAAAGGAAGGCTCAGTACTGGAAGTGTGCTTCCATTTACTGGTAAAAGTTTTACAAAAGTTACTTCTATTAGCCAGTCTTTTTCTTTTGCTTTTCTCCTTTATAAACACCATTGGTTTATCCAATGTTCTCATTCTCTTAAATATTAATATAAATACTTTTAATATCAATTCAAAAGCTGCATCCACTTGTCATGAATGACCTCTGACCTTATTACGACGTTGGCAACAGGACGCACATTGGTTATATAAAAACTGACCCAACGTAATTTCATTCCCTGTAAAAACCCACCCCAGACCCGTGCACCTGCACGTCCTTATGTATGGATGAATGTCTCTCATATGTATAGTGAATGGGAGCGTTTGTGGGAGGGAATGGTTCATGGATACTTGTTTAATGTACACTGTATGCCCTGAATAGTAAAATGCGCTATTGTTAAACATTTTTGCTGCAAATGAAATCAAAGCGGAAAAACGATTTCAACTCTCTTATCGCGCTCGCTGAATGCGCCTGCAAGTTTGTCTCCGTACGTGCACCATCCAAGCTACGTGATGGTGCGCGTGTAAACACTGGGTGCGGTTGCCTATTTAAACCGCACCCAGTGTTCTAGAAGACGCTTTGCCTTCCGTTTGTCTTGCGCGTAGGATCGCGCCAGAGAGTCTCCGCTAGAACTTAGAAACCTTACCTGATCTTCAAGTGGATTCCACGTCATCGATCTCCGGAGCTGAAAGGTCCTCTTCTCCACGACGGCAGGTCCTCGAAAGAAAAAGACATAGGAAAGGAGATAAGTACTTTTTATTTTAAGGCGCCCAACGAAAGAAAGGCACATTGCCTGCACTGAGTCCCTGAGGCGGAAGCCGGGGAAGCTCTCGCATTTTTAAACTGTCATTATTTTAATTGTACTGTTCAACTTACCCGCTGCTGCGATTTAGGCCGCACGGGTCTCCAGGCACCTGACGCCTTACTCTCACCGCCACAGCCGAGTTGGGCTGCTGTCGGGTGGGGGTCACCATATTGGATGAGGAGTGGGTCGGCAGACTAGTGCTCGCCCCTCCCGCCAATCACCAGTACAAAAGCCGCGCTGTCTCGATTGCCTGCTACTTGCCTGCACTGAATCCCTGAGGCGGAAGCCGGGGAAGCTCTCGCATTTTTAAACTGTCATTATTTTAATTGTACTGTTCAACTTACCCGCTGCTGCGATTTAGGCCGCACAGGTCTCCAGGCACCTGACACCTTACTCTCACCGCCACAGCCGAGTTGGGGCTGCTGTCGGGTGGGGGTCGCCATATTGGATGAGAAGTGGGTCGGCAGACTAGTGCTCGCCCCTCCCGCCAATCAGCAGTATAAATGGCCACACCCCCCAGGAAGCGCAGCGGGCACGCCGAAGGCGCGCCGAAGGTGCGCCTAAGGTAAGCCCGTCTGCGCCCGTCCGCGCCAGACCGGGCCCAGGGCCCAGACCTCCTGTATCCCCCATTCCAGCATTTATTAGACATTCACTCAAGAGCCTCCTTCAGCTCAGGAACCCCACTTTGGACTCATGCCTTCACTCGCTCTCCCCTACAGATCGACAAACAAGTTGTCGTCAATGCTCTTATAGCCTGCAACCCCCTACCCTCCCCAAAAAACTCTGGGCGAAGATGGCCCTACTTAATTGTAGATCCCTCCCCAAACACAGCGCAGAAATTAACCTACTCCTGTTAGAGACAGACCTTGAGGTTCTGTTCCTCACAGAAACATGGATCAATACAACTTCGGGCCCTGACATAGTCCAAACACTGCCACCGGGGTATTTAATCAAACACCATGATAGACCATCCAGGATAGGGGGGGGAGTCGCCATCATCTTTAAAACGCATCTATCTTGCCATTTTAGAGATAGTCCGATCCAGGATTGCGAAAATATCCACTTTTCGATCCACCTATCTCCGCTTAAAACACTCTCAGGCCTCCTTGTCTATCGGCCGCCATGACCGCAAGGTCAGTTCACTAATTCCCTAGTGGAAACTATCACGTCCCTAGCCTGTCTCTCCCCCAACTTCATGGTTCTAGGAGACCTTAATGTTCACTTTGATGACCCGTTAGACAAATTTAGCGGTAGACCTCAAGGAAGACTTAACTTCTCTTAACCTTATTTTGTAAAAAACCAACTTCCTACCCACATCAAGGGCCACCACCTGGACCCTATTTTCACAAACATCCCGAACTGATCGCAACCGAGCCCCTCCCTATCCCTTGGTCCGATCACCACTTAATTCCCTTCAAATACCCGATCTCCACGGAAGCTCCAACCAGATCCTCCCCTCAGGCTCCATCCCGCCCTTGGTCGAAACTAGATATAGAAGTCTGGACCGACATATTATCATCCTCCACTCCTCTCCTCGATTCAGACCCAACCTTGGCGGACCACCAATTCCGTTCCTGGATCGTTAAATCCCTCGACTCAGTTCTTCCCATCAAATTGCTCCCCAATAAAAAGGAAACATTTAAATCTCCTTGGTTTACACCTGAGCTGCGCGAATTAAAAAAGAGCTGTAAAAAACTCGAACGCCTTTGGAGAAAGGACTGGGAAACCAAGAGTAAAGGAGACTACAAATCAGCGATGAAGCATTATAAAACTTGTTTAAAAAACACCCAGGCCACCTATTATGAAGGTAAAATACGAGCTGCTGCCAACTCCTCCAAAGAAACATACCGGATCATCCGCTCCTTGATGAAAGCCCCAGATCCTCTGCCCACTATCGATCCCTCAGGCTCCAGATGTAACCAATTAGCTGAGTTTTTTTCTTCCAAAATCACCAATATTCTAAAATCACTCCCCCCCAGACCATCTCTCTGGACCCGTTACACCCCCCTACTTGCCCTGATGCTCCTCACCTTGATGCTTTCTCTCCAATATCCACAGAGACATTGCTTACTACCCTAAACTCAGTAAAGAGCGGAGCCCCCACAGATCCAGCCCCCATGAATAAACTAAAATTGGCTGCCTCCACGATATCCCTCTACTCACCAAACTCATCAATGCCTCCCTTACCCAAGGCATCGTCCCTCCTAACTGGAAAAGAGCCATAGTTCGCGCCCTTCTGAAGAGACCCCACCTCGATCCCTCTGATCTGGCGAACTTTAGGCCTATCTCTCTCCTTCCAGGCATCAGCAAGGTGGCTGAAAAAATTGCGAATCAGCAACTCTCAACCTTTCTAGAGTCCAACGGTCTCCTCTGTCACTCCCAGACAGGGTTCAGACCAGGGCAGATCCGTGATCGAAGAAGCAGGAACCATCTTGGATACAGGAGGATCAGTGGCAGTGATCCTCCTGGATCTAAGTGCGGCCTTCGATACGGTGGACCACACCATCCTTGCCCACCGTCTCCTCAGGGCAGGAGTCACCGGCTCCGCCCTGGCCTGGCTTAAATCCTTTTTGGAACACAGGACCCTCGAGGTGGCTGACGGACATGTACACTCCAGAGCTCTCCCCCTCCAGTGTGGGGTCCCACAGGACTCCTCCCTGAGCCCCACACTTTTCAACGTGTACATGTCCCCCCTTGAAGACATTGTGTCACCCTTTGGAATAAAGGTAGTCATGTATGCTGACGACACACAACTAGTCGTCTCCCTAAATCAGTCAGCCCACTGTATGGAGAACCTGGCCTCCTGCCTGCAAAACATATCTAAATGGATGTGTGACTCTCGCCTTAAACTCAACGGAGAGAAGTCTGAGATCCTATTACTTGGTGGCCCACTCAAACCTCCCATTTATCTCTCTTGGCCGCCCTGTATGGGGACCCCCCCATTCCAAAAAAGGAAATTAAGAGCCTAGGCATTTGGTTGGACCAAGACCTTAACTTTAAGGCCCAAGCAAGGAATACCGCCGGTACCTGTTTCGGCCTTATGCGGACAGCGAGGAAGATTCTTCCCCTAATCCCTCCCCAGTCCAGAAAACTTCTAATTCAAGGCCTGATCATTTCAAGACTGGACTACGGAAATGCCCTGTATTTAGGTGCCCCAACTTCAGTCATCAATAAATTGCAGCACGTCCAGAACGCAGCCGCCAGACTCCTCACCGGGACAAGATCCAGATGCTCTGCGAAACCTGCCCTTAGATCACTTCACTGGCTTCCAGTCAATTACCTTCAAAACCCTCTGCATTACGCATAAAATATTGAACCCTTCTGACAGCTTTGTTCTCGGAGACCGCAGAGACTCATTTACCCCCTAGCAGGCAGACCTTGCTCTCTACTGAAAACCGCCTTGAAAAAGCCCAAGGCCAATGGGCCACTAGGGCGAAACACGTGTCGGCTTGTTTGATCTCTTTTCGCAATTTATATTTGCAATGTCAACTAGTAATAAAAACATCACAAGTATTTTCATTTTGAACCAAGTTTTTGACGTGGATTCTTCACTGATGTGGACCAATTAAGAAGGCACTACCCTTCACCATTTCTCAACCTTACCCTTTCAATGGCTCTTGGGTGTAGCCATTCATGAGGATTGTGCCACATGTAAATTTGGGCTCTGACAATTGTAGCGCGGCTTAAGTCCAGAACTTTCCACCCACACAGCGTTTTCAAATAAAATATTCTATGGCAGAGGTCCACCTATATTGAGACCTCTCATCAAACCCCATCAATCCTCTAGGCAGTTGAGGTCAAATTCCCTTTCCCTGGCTAGCATCCCTAGAATAAGAAGAGCACGCTCAGGAGGCCGTCTCTTCTCATTTAACGCCCCTAAGCTATGGAACGCCCTCCCCCTTTCCATCCGAACGGAAACGGACCTGTTATCCTTCCGTAAGCGATTAAAAACTTGGTTATTCCCCTAAACGTCTTCTTCTCTTTATCCTGACACTATGACCATCCCCCTTCAATACCCCTCCTGGTTTCGGCAGGTTGAGTATCAGCGCTGGGACGCCCCCGGGTAGCTACGCGCTTTATAAACCCTAAAATAAAATAAATAAATAAATAAAGAGGACATAAATAATTTTTGGAAAAGCTTTTTGCAAAAAAAGGCTACAGGAACTTAATGGACATTGCGACAATTGTGAAAGGAAATTCAGCAAGATCTTAAAATTGTTTATTTTAGAATTGCATGCTTATTTTGTGAATTTGATGAACATCCTTTGTAATAGGTGATACATTTTAGAGAAGAAACGCTTATTATGGTTAGCAAGTTATTTTTGTACAACACCTGTCGTGAATTGAAGAAAAAAGAACAACAGGCATGGAAGAATAAGACGGAATTATCCCATTAAAACTAACATCTGGAAAAGGGGTCAAGTGAGTAACAAAAGGAGGATTAGATTACAAAACGAAGTTCAAAAAGGGGTTAGGAATCGGTTTAATCTTTTGTTTGTTTTCAGTTTACAGAAAGATAAGATCCCGACGCTTTTCCAAGAGAGAGCTCAAGTTCTCCATGACCTTCACCAACACACCTTGCCTGTCATCCCTCAACATAATCTTCAACACATCACAAGAAAATACTCGGACGTAGGCCCGACAAGAGTTGTACGCAGGTAGGCATATTTTACACTAGCATGACATTGTAACAGAAGTGAAACCCATAGATAGACTCTGTCAAAGTAAGTACTTGGTAGAATATTAAATCTGTTTAAATTATTATTTGACAGGTCGACAACTGAATCCAACATCACGTCCAGTATCCGGCCCTCCTCCTAGATTTCTAACATATCTTGTAGTGGGAAATTACAAAACATACAGGTATTAGATTACATATTTGGGAAGTTGGTCCCTTGCGTCCCTGCGAAATCTTACTACGTTGAGAAAACACCTTAAGGTAAGAGACGACGTAGTACCTTGACAGAAGGCAAAGCCCACGACAAATATTTCGCCTGGACGCAATGGATCAAACCTCGCAAATTTCGCTACAAGATATCGCTTTGATATTAGCTGATATAAAAGCTGAAAATGCTGCTTTACGCAGAGATATGTCAGTTTTGCAAGGCGCAATTCAGCAGAAATCTCTTATTAAACCCGCAACGTTCCCAAAGATGTTTTCTGATACAGCCTCCTCTTCTACGAGTCCTTCAACTCAGATTCAGGTAGTCACTCCAGTACCAATACCCCTGGCGCAACCGGAGAGATTCTATGGTGACAGTAACAAATTTTCCATTTTTATAAATCACTGTCATTTGCATTTTTTGGCCAAAGCAAATGCATTTCCTGATGATTCGTCAAAGGTAGCCTTTGTTTTATATTATTTGGGCGGAGACGCAGCTCTCTGGTCTGTACCTCTAGTAGAAAGAGATGACCCTATTTTGTATAATTTCAAGACTTTTGAACGTGCTATGAAAAAGATTTTTGCAAAGCACGTATTTGTTCAATCTGCCGATAATGAGCTATTGAATCTAAAGCAAGGTACTTCCGACTTACTTCATTACATTTCTGTATTCAATCGGCTGGTACTTGAAGCAGATTGGCCGGAGCACAAGAGAGTTTCACTCTTTTATAGAGGATTAAAAGAGGAATTAAAAGATATGGTAATGCAAATTCTAGAACCTCCTGATGATATTAACGAATTCATAGATCTGGTCGTAAAATTAAATCACAGATTGTCAGAGAGAAGAGGAGAAAGAGGGAAATCGGATCATAAGTTACTAGTGTTCAAGGAAAGATCCACCACATTTAAAGAAGTGCCGCCTAAAACAGATTCTGTAGAGCCTATGCAGATAGGTACAATTCGTGGCCCCCTTTCTAAAGAAGAAAAGGAAAAAAGGCGTAACCTCAACCAGTGTCTTTATTGTGGAAAGACAGGTCATTTCGTTAAAGAATGCACTACACGCCCAAATAAACCGAAAACTAAGACTTCTGAGATAGCTTTGGCCCAACCACAGTCGGAAAACTAGAACACTCGATGAAAGGTGAGGTCAGTTTGTCGAGTGCTATTTCAAGTCTGACCTCAACAGTTCCGCCTTTAGGGTGTCGCCATTTGTGTATAAAGGTAAAACTAACTGCCTTACCAGATCCTAGGAGTTCTTGGGATGTAGATGCTCTTATTGATTCGGGGGCTACTGGTAACTTTATAGATACACATTTTTTGATTAAATTGGGTTTTAAGACCGAGTGCAAGAGAAACCCAGAAATTGTACGGGCAGTGGATGGTAAAGAACTCTCATCAGGTCCCATTCTAAATCAAACAGAATGTTTGGGCATGGAAAGCTCTCGCATACACAGAGAACACATTACTTTTTACATCATAGACGCACCCCAATTTCGGTTAATTTTAGGTATCCCATGGCTAAGACTACATAACCCTAACATTGACTGGGAAACTCAAACCATTACGTTCAAATCACATCAATGTCAACATCATTGTTTTCGTGAGAACCATCAAGAAGATATAGTGCAAGGGTATGATTTCCCTACAGAATCTTCAAGTATTCTACTACTGGAGGGAGTACCCTCTGAGTATTCTGATCTTATTGACGTTTTTGATAAGAGAAAGGCAAACACTCTTCCACCTCATAGGGACTTCGATTGCAGAATTGATTTGATTCCTGGAGCCACTTTACCATGTAGCAGGATTTATGCACTGACTGAAAATGAAAATGAACATTTACGAAACTATTTGGATGAATATCTTGAAAATGGCTTCATCCGGCATTCTAAGTCTCCAGTCTCCTCATCTCTTTTTTTTATACCAAAGAAGGGGGGAGAGTTACGTACGTGCATTGACTACAGAGCACTAAACAATATCACAATAAAGAATAGGTATCCGTTGCCGCTTATTCCTACTTTATTGGATCAAGTAAAACAGGCAACAATTTATACAAAATTGGATTTTCGCAGAGCATATCATCTTGTGAGAGTTCGAGAGGGCGATGAATGGAAAACTGCGTTTCGCACAAAATTTCGGCCTCTTTGAATATCAAGTTATGCCCTTCGGACTCTGTAATGCTCCTGCTGCTTTCCAATTTTTTATAAATGAAGTCTTACATGAATTCATTGATGTTTGTTGTGTCGTATACATTGATGACATACTCATTTATTCAAATTCTAAAGAGGAACATGTAAAGCAAGTTCGTGCCATTCTACAAAAACTACTTTCAAATTCTCTCTACGTGAAATTGGAAAAGAGTCTGTTTCATGCCTCTCAAGTAGACTTCCTTGGTTACATCATTAGTCCTTAAGGCATAGAAATGGATCCTAAGAAAAGTGAAGCAGTGACTGCATGGCCAAATCCGGCTTCTGTGAAACAGGTACAAAGCTTTCTGGGCTTTGCAAATTTTTATCGTCGGTTCATTCAGAACTTTTCTCAGATCATAACCCCAATAACAAGGCTATTACGAAAAGGAGTGAAGTTTGAATGGTCAGAATTGGCAGAAAAGGCTTTTCAGGAGTTAAAGACTAAATTTACCACAGCACCTATTTTATGTCACCCGGACCCTTCACAACCTTTTATCGTAGAAGCGGATGGCTCTCAATTCGCTTTAGGGGGTATCTTATCGCAACGCGATAAAAATTCTGACCAAATGCATCCAATCGCATATTATTTCAGAAAATTATCAGCACCCGAACAAAACTATGCCATTGCAGACAAAGAATTATTGGCAATAAAAGCAGTTTTTGAGGAATGGCGCCATTACTTGTTGGGTGCACGTCATCCTGTAACAATTTATACAGATCATCGAAATTTACAGGCTCTAAGATCGATTAAGGCACTCTCTGCCAGACAATCACGGTGGTCTTTGTTCTTCAATGATTATAATTTTATAATCACTTATCGACCAGGAAAAGAAAATCTGAAGGCAGACGCTTTATCTCGAATTGGAGAAAAGAACTCTGAAAATCATGTCATAGTGAAACCAGTTCTACCAGCAACATGTTTTCAAGCTAGTTTGTCTACTTGCGATGTGATTACTGATCTAAAAAACACATTAAAAGTAAAAGATTTTGAAGAATGGAAAAAGGAATATCCTTTTGTACAAGAAAGAGATGATCTTTTGTTTGTTCATGATCAGATTATACTACCTTCGTCTGAAATCCAACAATCTGTAATACACCTCCATCATGATACACTATTGTCTGCTCATCCAGGAGTTACAAAAACATATGAACTCATTAAACGAAAGTTTTGGTGGCCTTCCATGTTCAAGGATGTACAAAAGTTTGTCGAAACTTGTAGTGTTTGTTGTCAGAATAAATCATCTCATCAGACACCTAGTGGGCTGTTAAGACCATTACCAATACCACCTCAACCTTGGCACACTATTTCTTTGGATTTTGTGGTAGAACTTCCCCAAACTAAAAAAGGTTATACTACCATTTTAACAGTTGTAGACCAAGTGTCTCGCATGGCTCTTTTTTTTGTACCATTAAAAAGACTCCCCACTGCTATGGGATTAGCTCACATTCTAATGACTAATGTGATACGACGACATGGAATCCCATCAGTGGTTATTTCCGATAGGGGTTCCCAATTCATTTCCCATGTATGGCAAAATTTGAGTACATTGTTGAATATGGAAGTTCGGGTGTCATCAAGTTACCATCCACAAACAGATGGGTTAACTGAACGAACCAATCAAACTTTGGAACAATTTCTTCGATGTATGTTAACAAATGTAGATGAAGAATGGTCAGATCTTTTAAGTGCTTTGGAATTTGCTTACAATAATCTAGAACATTCTTCTCTTGGCATGTCCCCATTTTTTTGTATTTATGGATTTCACCCTAAAAACATCCCTGGTGAGATAGGTACCTCCTCTAAGGTGCGATCCATACATGACTATATTTCAAAATTAACATCCATACATGTTGAGCTGTTATATCATTTGGCAAAAGCGAAAGAGAGCCAAAAAGAGGCAACTGATAAGCATCGAACCGTTCAACCTACATATGTAGTAGGAGATAAGGTATGGCTGAATACAAAAAATATAAGACTCAAAAGTAATAAAAAATTCAATCCACGATTTATTGGTCCTTTTTCAGTGGAAAAAGTGATAAATCCGGTATGTGTAAAACTTACACTTCCTCCTAAATAACAATGTCACCCAGTTTTCCATGTGTCATTGATAAAACCATTCCATCCACAAACTCGAATTATTCGACCCCCTCCTCCCATTACCATTGAAGGTCATCTGGAATTTGAAGTTAAGGCAATCTTAGATTCCAAAAGAGTTCGTGGAAAATTGTTTTATTTAATCGATTGGAAAGGATATGGCCCAGAAGAACGAACCTGGGAACCTTTAACTCATTTGAAGAATGCACCTAAAATAATCGAAAACTTCCATATAAAATATCCAAAGAAACCTAGATCGATTGCAAGAGTTTTAGGGGGGATCTTGAGAGGGGAGTACTGTCATGATTGACCTCTGACCTTATTACGACGTTGGCAACAGGACGCACCTTGGTTATATAAAAACCGACCCAACGTCATTTCATTCCCTGTAAAAACCCACCCCAGACCCGTGCACCCGCACGTCCTTATGTATGGATGAATGTTTCTCATATGTATAGTGAATGGGAGCGTTTGTGGGAGGGAATGGTTCATGGATACTTGTTTAATGTACACTGTATGCCCTGAATAGTAAAATGCGCTATTGTTAAACATTTTTGCTGCAAACGAAATCAAAGCGGAAAAACGATTTCATCTCTCTTATCGCGCTCGCTGAATGCGCCTGCAAGTTTGTCTCCATACGTGCACCATCCAAGCTACGTGATGGTGCGCGTGTAAACACCGGGTGCGGTTGCCTATTTAAACTGCACCCAGTGTTCTAGGGGACGCTTTGCCTTCCGTTTGTCTTGCGCGTAGGATCGCGCCAGAGAGTCTCCGCTAGAACTTAGAAACCTTACCTGATCTTCAAGCGGATTCCACGTCATCGATCTCCGGAGCTGAAAGTTCCTCTTCTCCACGACGGCAGGTCTTAGAGAGAAAAAGACATAGGAAAGGAGATAAGTACTTTTTATTTTAAGGCGCCCAACAAAAGAAAGGCACATTAAAGAGGACATAAATAATTTTTGGAAAAGCTTTTTGCAAAAAAAGGCTACAGGATCTTAATGGACATTGCGATAATTGTGAAAGGAAATTCAGCAGGAACTTAAAATTGTTTATTTTAGAATTGCATGATTATTTTGTGAATTT
The DNA here is from genome assembly GCF_964204655.1 of Triturus cristatus. Lineage (NCBI taxonomy): Eukaryota > Metazoa > Chordata > Amphibia > Caudata > Salamandridae > Triturus > Triturus cristatus. Next base: position 325,768,365 of record NC_140579.1, read on the forward strand.
GATGAACATCCTTTGTAATAGGTGATACATTTTAGAGAAGAAACGCTTAGTATGGTTAGCAAGTTATTTTTGTACAACACCTGTCGTGAATTGAAGAAAAAAGAACAACAGGCATGGAAGAATAAGACAGAATTATCCCATTAAAACTAACATCTGGAAAAGGGGTCAAGTGAGTAACAAAAGGAGGATTAGATTACAAAACGAAGTTCAAAAAGGGGTTAGGAATCGGTTTAATCTTTTGTTTGTTTTCAGTTTACAGAAAGATAAGATCTCGACGCTTTTCCAAGAGAGAACTCAAGTTCTCCATGACCTTCACCAACACACCTTGCCTGTCATCCCTCAACATAATCTTCAACACATCAAAAGAAAATACTCGGACGCAGGCCCGACAAGAGTTGTACGCAGGTAGGCATATTTTACACTAGCATGACATTGTAACAGAAGTGAAACCCATAGATAGACTCTGTCAAAGTAAGTACTTGGTAGAATATTAAATCTGTTTAAATTATTATTTGACAGGTCGACAACTGAATCCAACATCACGTCCAGTATCCGGCCCTCCTCCTAGATTTCTAACTTATATCTTGCAGTGGGAAATTACAAAACATACAGGTATTAGATTAGATATTTGGGAAGTTGGTCCCTTGCGTCCCTGCAAAATCTTACTACGTTGAGAAAACACCTTAAGGTAAGAGACGACGTAGTACCTTGACACCACTACACTCTCAATCTGTTACTTTTTCTTATAAGTTGCTGATCTTCTTTTAGATGTTTTACAATGTTTTGATACATTTTAAATGACTCTACATCTAAACATTCTTCATCTTATATGCTCTTTTTGCCTTCTTGTAAGATGTGTTCCTTCCCATAAAATGATATGGTTTTACCATGACAATTCTTGTTTTCCTTCTGATTTGTTGTGAAACTTTTCTTTTTTTTTTCACATGTTTTGCTACTTTCAGTGTATGTAAAACTGTTTAGTTCTCTTACCAGAAGAATTTTTTCCTGTATAACCTTTTGAATTTCTTCTATTTTTCTTTTTTCGCTTTTCTCCAAAGCAGGACTGTTTTTTTGCTCTTTTCTCTTTTCATGTATTCTTGCCATCTTCAATTTCTTTTCTCCAAATAAAATAAATATCTAAAAAACTAAGAATAGCTTCAATAGTTGGTTACATCAATTAATAATTTTAAATTAATATTATATTGATGTTCATATTAATCAACAAGCTTTTGCTTACAATTACATTGATATTCAATCAATCAATCGGTGAATTTGTATAGCGTGCTACTCACCCGCAAGGGTCTCAAGGCGCTAAGGGGGGGGGGTCGCTACTGCTCGAACAGCCAGGTCTTGAGCTGTTTCCTGAAGGAGAGATAGTTCTGGGTCAGCCGTAGGTGGGTTGGGAGGGAGTTCCAAGTTTTGGCCGCCAGGTAGGAGAAGGACCTTCCTCCGGTGGTGGTTTTGCGAATGCGTGGAACGGAGGCGAGGGCGAGGCTGGCGGAGCGGAGCTGGTAGGTGGGTGTGTGGAACGTGAGGCGGCTGTTGAGGTACTTCGGGCCCATGTCGTGGAGGGCCTTGTGTGCATGGGTGAGGAGTCTGAACGTGATCCTCTTGTTGACGGGGAGCCAGTGCAGGTCTCTCAGATGGGCGGAGATGTGGCTGTGGCGGGGGACGTCCACGATGAGACGTGCTGACGCGTTCTGTATGCGTTGGAGTCTTTTCTGAAGTTTGGCAGTGGTTCCGGCGTAGAGGGTGTTCCCGTAGTCCAGGCGGCTGGTGACGAGGGCCTGGGTGACTGTCTTCCTGGTTTCGGTGGGGATCCATCGGAAGATCTTACGGAGCATGCGCAGGGTGTTGAAGCAAGTTGATGAGACGGCGTTGACTTCCTTGGTCATCGTGAGGGAGGAGTCCAGGATGACACCCAGGTTGCGTGCGTGGTCTGTAGGCTTGGGTGCGGTGCCCAGAGCCGGGGGCCACCAGGAGTCGTCCCAGGCAGAGGGGGATGGTCCCAGGATGAGGACTTCCATCTTGTCTGAGTTCAGTTTCAGACGGCTGAGCTTCATCCATTCCGCGACGTCTTTCATGCCCTCCTGGAGGCTGGATCTGGCGGAGGCGGGGTCATTGGTGAGGGAGAGGATCAGCTGGGTGTTGTCGGCGTAGGAGATGATGTTGAGGTTGTGTTGACGTGCGATGGCTGTGAGAGGGCTCATGTAGCTGTTGAAGAGGGTGGGGCTGAGTGAGGATCCTTGTGGGACGCCGCAGATGACTTCGGTGGCCTCGGAACGGAACGGTGGGAGGCGGACTCTCTGGGTTCTTCTGGTGAGGAACAAGATGATCCACTCTAGGGCCGCTCCTTGGATGCCGGAGTTGCTGAGTCGCTGTATCAGTGCGGGGTGGGATACCGTGTTGAAGGCTGCCGAGAGGTCCAGGAGGATGAGGGCGCTGTTTCCCCGTTGTCGAGCATGGACCTGATGTCGTCGGTGGCAGCGATGAGGGCGGTCTCGGTGCTGTGGTTTGCTCGGAAGCCGGACTGTGAGGGGTCGAGGTAGCCGTTCGTCTCGAGGAAGGCGGAGAGTTGTTTGTTGATGGTCTTCTCGATGACTTTGGCCGGAAAGGGGAGGAGTGAGATGGGACGGAAGTTCTTGAGGTCCGTGGGGTCCGTGGTCGGTTTCTTCAGGAGGGCGCTGATCTCGGCGTGTTTCCAGCTCTCCCCGTGAAGGTGGCGGAAGCGAAGGAGCTGTTGATGACGTCCCGGAGATGGGGTGCGATGATGGAGACGGCTTTGTTGAAGATGTGGTGTGGTCAGGGGTCGGTAGGGGATCCGGAGTGGATGGTGTTCATCATGCGGGTGGTGTCTTTGGTGCTGACGGGGGTCCAGGTGCCGATGGTGGTAGTGGGGGGCGTTGCTTCAGTGGTTGGGTGTGTGGTCTGGGCGCCGAAGCTGTTGTGTATGTCTGCGATCTTCTGGTGGAAAAAAGTGGCGAGTGAGTCGCAGAGGTTTTGCGAGGGTGTGATGTCGTTGTTGCTGGCGCCGGGGTTGGAGAGCTCTTTAACGACGCTGAAGAGTTCCTTGCTGTTGTGGGAGTTGTTGTCCAGCCGTTCTTTGAATGACTTCCTTTTGGTGGTGCGGATCAGCTGGTGGTGTTTGCGGGTGGCGTCCTTGAGGGCTGTCATGTTGTCTGCTGTCGGGTTGTGGCGCCAGGTTTTCTCGAGGGTGCGGCAGGTTTTCTTGGAGTTCTTGAGGTCGTCGGTGAACCACCGAGTTCTCCTGCTGCCGGGTCTGCTGGGAGGTTTCCTCAGTGGTGCGAGGTCATCGGCGCAGCTGGTGAGCCACTGTGCGAGGTTGCGGGCTGCTTCGTTGGGGTCCGTTGTGTTGGTGGGTGGGTTCTGGCTGAGGGCGGTGGTGAGCTGGTTGGAGGTGATCTTGCTCCAGCTTCTGCGGGTGGCCTGTTGCGGGTGGTGGTGGATCGTTGTTCTCCTGAAGGTGAAGTGGACGCAGCTGTGGTCTGTCCAGATTAGTCCGGTGGAGTGGCTGAAGGAGATGTGCTTGTTGGAGTAGAAGATGGGGTCAAGCGTGTGGCTGGCGTAGTGGGTGGGGGTGTTGACCAGTTGCTTGAGTCCGAGGTTGGCGAGGTTGTCCAGCAGGGCGGCGGTGTTGCAGTCCTTGTCGTTTTCCAAGTGGAAGTTGAGGTCTCCAAGGAGGATGTAGTCCGATGAGGTGAGTGCGTGCGGGCTGACGAAGTCTGCGATTGCTTCGCTGAATTGTGTGCGTGGTCCCGGGGGTCTGTGGATGAGGGTGCCTCTGAGGGTGGTCTTGGGGTCGGTGTGTATCTGGAAGTGGAGGTGTTCGGCGTCGGTGAGGCTGTTGTCGGAGTTGGTCGTGATGCGGAGGGTGTTTTTGTGGACGATGGCGATGCCTCCTCCGGTTTGGTTGACGCGGTGCCTCCGTGTGATCTTGTAGCCGTCCGGGATGGCTATGGCGATGTCGGGGGCTGAGGAGGCGTTCATCCAGGTCTCTGTGAGGAAGGCGACGTCTGGTGCAGTTGTGTCCAGGAGGTTCCAGAGTTCGACGGCGTGCCTGTGGACGGAGCGGGTGTTGAGCAGGATACACTTGAGGTGGTTGTTGCTGGTGTTGGGTTTGGCGGGTGCGGTGCAGGTCCGGAGGCAGGTGAACTTGCAGGCTTGGCAGGTGAAGGGTCCGTGGGTGCGTCTCGCGGTGGCTCGGTAGCAGTCGTTGATCCGGCCGGTGTTGAGAGCGAGGAGGGTGGCGGCGGCGTAGCTCACTCAGGCGGGCTTGCGTCGGTGAGGACCAGGGTTTCTGGTGCTGGGAGTGGTCCAGGCGCGGACGGGCGTAGACGGGCTTGCCTTTGGCGCGCGTACGTGTGTACTCCGCCAAAAATGGCGAAGTGGGAGGGAGGAGCAGCTGGGAGCCGGGAGCGGGGGGGGCGAATGGGAATGGAAACAGAAGAAAAAGGGGCAGGGCCGCAGGGGAGCAGCGGTGGGGAGCGGGGAGAAGGGCGAGAAACGCGGCAGGGGCAGGACACAGTAACGGCGCAAACAAGGAGAAAAAACAAGCACAGAAACAAAATACAGAGGCAGGAAACAAAATACAGAGGCAGATTACAAAATACAGAGGCCCAGGAACTCTGCTGCAGGGCAGCGGCGAAACTCGGCAGAAGCGGGGGAAGCCTGGGCTCACTCACGGGGAGTGTGCGCGGTGCGTGGAGCGACCGGCCCAGAACAGGGTCAAGGGTCAGGGTCAAGGGTTCTCTTCATAACAAATATATATGTAGGATACATAACTATGCACATTAGCAAAGCTGTAAATGTTTGAGAGTCTGGGAGAAAACACTTGTAAATTACTGTACAGTTTTTTTTAAATCATTCTGTACAAGAAGATGCGTGCATTACTATTTTGTCATTATACATGGTACTCAGATTTTTAACTCTATATTCTAGCAGTTCTATGAACACTACAAAGGTTAATGATCTAGACTTTAGCAACCAAATGCTGTAGTAGGACCTCTGTGACACGTACATAAGTAACATATCTCTACCTCTGTGACCGAATGCTGTGGTAGGACTGACAAAATGTGTGCACCTGTATGATAAGATCATGTACAACTTCACACGGTCCTGAGTCACAAAACCACACACACATTTTAACTTGACAGAGTGAACTTCCCATTGTAAGCAGACACCTAAATGTATACAGTGCACTTAGAGTGTACCTTTCTAGAGACCCACACAAAGTAAACTAATCCCTAATCCCTCTGCTACCAGGTCTTAACCCCCACTATTCTCTTGCAGCTTCACTGTTGAACATCTGCTCAGAATATTGGGCCTAGCCAAATATAAAACAGCAACACTTCCTATGTCACTGTTGTAAGCCTCACCATGCTTCTAAAGGCTTCAATGCGTGTGTCTGGGCCTTTTCCTAGTGAGCTGATACATAAAAAGAAACCTAGAAAGAGTAGAAGAGCTGTGTTTAACACTGCATGCTCTCTAAATTTGTGAAGAGGAAGGTGTATTCATATGTATGTGTTCTGTGACATTTACATAGGTAAGAAATGTCTCCCTCTGTGACCAAATGATGGAGCAGAACGGAGAAGGTTTGTCAACCTGCCTAAGAGGCAACCAGGTTTTTAAGCTGCCATCTTCAGATGCACAGCATGTGTCAGAATGCATGTACAAGTGCGCACATACCGGAGTCACGAGAGCACACAGACCTTTAAACTACTCCATCTACCAACATGTCTTAAACCTCACTTTTCTCTCGCAGCTTCACTATTCACTGACTGCTCTGAATTTTGGGCCTAGCCACATATAAAACAGCAACCTATCCCATGTCACTGTTGTAAGTCTCACCATGTTTCTGAGGCCTCAATGCGTTCCTCTGTTCCCTTTCCTAGTAAAACTATACATATAGGGAAACCTAGAAATAGTAGAAGACCTCTGTTTCAGACCACATGCTCTATAAGTTTCTGTCCAAGAAGGTGTATGTATCCCTTTCTGCTCATAATACAGGGTACATGGGTATTCAACAGTCTATTTGACTTATTGTGATTCCTGCAAATACAAAACATGTCTCCCTTTGCACCCAAATGATGGAGCAGAATTGAGAAGCTACCAGGTTTTTAAGCTAGTATCTACAAATGCACAGCACGTGTCATAATACATGTACAAGTAGACAGATACCTCACTCACGAGAGCATGCAGATCTTTTAACTTGACAGAGTACACTCACCATTGCAAACAGGCACCTATAAAGCTTACTTCGAGTGTACCTTTCTAGAGGCCCACACAAAGTAGCCTAATCACTAATCCCTCTGCCAACATGTCTTAAAGCTCTATATTCTCTTGCAGCTTCACTATTAACTGACTGCTCAGAATGCTGGGCCTAGCCAAATTTAAAACAGCAACCTTTCCCATGTCATTGTCGTAAGTCTCACCATGTTTCTAAAGGCAACAATGTGTGTATCTGTGCCTTTTCCTAATGACATGTTACATAAAACGAGACCTAGAAATAGTCGAGGACCTGTATTTCACACTGCATGCTCTCTAAATTTGTGTATAACAAGGTGAATGCATTCCTGTGTAAGTGTTCAGTGACACCTACATAGGTAAGACATATGTCTCTCTGTGACCAAATGATGGAGCAGAACTGAGAAGATTTGTCCACCTGCATGCGAAGCTACCAGATTTTTGAGCTAGCATGTTCAGATGCACAGCATGTGTCAGAATACTTGTACAAGGGCACACATACCTAAGACACGAGAGCACACAGACCTTTAAACTTGACAGACTGCACTTTCCATTGCAAGCAGACACCTAAATGTATACCGCATACTTCAAGTGTACCTTTTCAGAGACCCATATGAAATAGCATAATCAGAAATCCCTCTGCCAACATGTTTTAAACCTCACTGTTCTCGTGCAGCTTCACTGTTCACCGACTACTCAGAATGTTGGGCCTAGGCACATATAAAACAGCAGCCCCATCCCATGTCACTGTTGAAACTCCCACCATGTTTCTGAAGGCATCAATACCTGTGCCTTTTCCTAGTGAAATGATACATAAAAAGGAACCTACAAATAGCAGAACACCTGTGTTTCGGACCGCATGCTCTTTAAGTGTCTGTACAAGAAGGTGTATGTATTCCTTTCTGTTCATAATTCAGGGCATTTGGGTATTCAACAGTCTATTTGAGGGGCTCTGTCACGCCGACATTTGTAAGATATGTCTCCCTCTGTAACCAAATGATGCTGCAGAAGTAAAAAGATTTGTTCACTTCTATGAGAAGCTACCAAGTTCTCAAGTTAGGGTCATCAGCTGCACGGCAAATGCCACAAAATGTGTACAATTAGACACATACCTAAGTCATGTGAGCACGCAGCCCTTTAAACTTAACAGACTGCACTTCCCATTGCAAGCAGATCCCTAAATTTATACAGCCTACTTTGAGTGTACCTCTCCAGAGACTCTTATGAAGTACCATAATCACTAATCCATCTCCCAACATGATATAAACCTCACTTTTTTCTTCCAGCTTCACTGTTCATTGAAACCTCACAAACTGAGACCTAGGCAAATATGAAAGACCATCTCTTCTCATGTCACGATTTTAAATCTCATACTTTTAAATGTATCTCAAATATATATGGTGTTACAACGCAAACTATTACAATGCATACTTTTACAGTGTGTTTCTTACAGCGCAGCTTCCATTACAATGCATACAATTACACTACAAGCCATTACAGCACAAGTACCATTCTAATGCGTGCATCGTAATGGATGCTTCCACACACATATTTATTTAGACTGGGTTACAGATTAATACATCTGGCAACATGTTTTAAACCTCGTTTTTTTCCACTATTTTCATTAGAAACTAGAAAAATACACATATCAGTATGCACAACCTATTTAATTGTTCATTTCAGTACAATAAAACAGACTACAATACACATGCCTACATTACGCAACATATTTCAAACATCACGTTTCTCTAATGCTTTCGAAGCTTTATAAATAATGCATTACAAACTTCAAAATATAATTACAAACACTAAATCACTCCTAAACAAAACTTAACACACCTTACAAATTTGTAACTCACCTCTCAAATAGTATTGCAGAATATGAAATATCAGAAACTCATAAAATATTTTCTTTCCCACACAATAAAAATGATGCACCACTCTCAAGAAGGTAAATCCAATAATGGCAAACTTTCCCTCTCTGTCTGCACACAAATGAATATAAGTAAGTAAATCAAAAGGCTTCCATCATTATTTCAAATTCTGAAACCCATTTCTATTGGTTAGATGTATTAACCCTTTATTAGTCTCTTCTAAAAGTGCCCAAACTGGTTGTGTAATTTACTGGAGTTGCGACTCCACCGCGCTGCTGCAGTGTAGAGTTGCGATGAAGTCGCAAACCCTTATGGGAGTTCAAAAACCTATTTCCAACAATGCTAATGTTATTTTTCAAGAACATACCACTTCTAAACATACTACTGATTTGGAAAAACTTACTTTAGAAGCACATCACATATATATAACTTACCTTTTCTTATTTTAAATCCACAAGTAACACCTTCGGTGCCGAGGAGGTAATGGTTATGCCCTCGGCAATGGTGGAGCTGTGCCGAGGACGTAACTATTAGGTCCTGACACTGGCCCGCAGGGGAAGCGCTGGCGCTCCCACCGTGGGCCGCCCCCATACATGCCCCCACTGGGAAGGCAGCGGAAGCACTTCTGCTACCTCCCCCAACCCCTTCCTCGGCAATCCGATGACATTGGCGTGCTCACAGCGCGCCGACATCATCATAGGTTGCCGGGGATGCACTGGAAGCGATTTGTTTCCAGCGCGTCTAGAGAGAGGATGCTTAATGGTAAGTCCTCTCGGGGGAGGGGGGGTTTGGGGGAAAACAGACACGGGGAAAGGAAAGAGTTTTTCCTTTACCCCAGTGCCTGTTTCTAATGGATTTCTGCTCCACGATCGCGGGTGAGGCCCGCGATCGTGGAGCAGGAATCCATCCACTGGACCACCTGGGATGTTTTTTTGGTTTGTAGGGGGAGCGACCCCTTAGGCATATGTATCCATGTTTCGGCCTGGTCGATTTGAGGCCGATCAGCCACCCTGGGGGGGCCGAAACCCACTAGGAACCAGGGACTTTTAAATTTGCACATTTTGGGAATGACCCCTTGGGCAAGGGTCGCTCCCATGGGGGTGATATTTTTTTATCCATGTTTCGCACATCCCAGGGGCTAATTCAGCCGTTTTTAGGCCAATCAGCCCTCGGGGGGGGGGCAGAAACCCACTAGGCACCAGGGAATTTATTTGTGTGCATTTTGGAATTCCCATTGGGGTGGTCTTTTTTTACCTGCAGGTTTCGGCCCCCCCTGGGGCTAGATCAGCCATTTTTCCTGCTGATCTAGCCCCCTGGGGGGTTGAAACCCACTAGATGCCAGGGATTCGTTTTTAGTAATTATCGGGAGCGATCCCTTGGGCAAGGATTGCTCCCCTTTTGGGGATGAATGTTTTGGTCATTTCTGCCCCCCTTGGTGGCAGATTGGCATTCTATTTTTAGGCCCATCTGCCCCCAAGGGGGGTAGAAGCCTCTAGAATACCAGGATTTTTTTTATGTATGCATATACATATGTATATACATATGTTTTGGGGAGTTGCCCCTTGGGCAAGGGTCACCCCCTTTTCGGGAGGACTGTTTTGGCCTTTTATGCCCTCCTTGGGGGCAGATCGGCCATACATTTTTAGGGCCCAAAGGGGGCAAAAGCTGCTAGACCACCAGGGATTTTATTGTTTATGGTGCAAAATGTTTTGGGGAGTGGCCCGTTTTGGGGATGAATATTCTAGCTCTTTATGCCCCCATAGTCCTTGAATTTTTAAGCCCATGTGCCCCCGGGGAAATTTTGTGTGTTTGGCTGATGGTCTGTGTGCCATTATTTGTGATCGTAACATTTTGTTTTCTCCTTTTCCTTTTAGGGCAAAGCTTTGTTTTAAATTGTGCTTGCGGTTTCGGCACTGGTAGAGCTGCAGTTTAGTGTCAAGTGTTTGGTAAGGAAACGTTTTTTAATATTGTTTACTACAAATGTGACCTTCCTGAATGTGTTTTTTTGGGAAATTTTGTAGTATTAGAAGCCTATTTAGCTTTTGCTTGAATGTCTGTGCCATTTTCCTTGTATTTGTGCACAATGTGTATTGTGTTGCTTTTTGTGTAATCTATTTTGTGTTTTCTTTTTTAGTGGCATATTGGTGCTTGTTGTGTCTGTGCAGAGTAGTTGCTGGTGAGTCTAGCTGCCTCTGGCAAGTGAGTGGTATTGTTTTACTGTATATAGGTCTTTGTGTGCTTTGTATTAATAGACTTTGCCTTGCTACTGCTATATGCTTGTAGCTTTTCTTTTAGTTTTATAAATCCACACTTTGTTTCTTACTTTTTTATACACTTTGGGTACTGTTGACTTATTTGTCAAGTTACTTGTATAACTAAGGATTACGGCTAGTCGCAGGATGACCATTCAGCACGTTGTTGGGATGCTTTTCGAGTCTTCTTCTAACCATGATTATGAGTCTGACTGCATCTGAGGCAGAGGAGGGAGGGGAAGATTCAGGCAGTGAGTTTTCTCTCCACATGGAATCATCTGATGATGAAGCTACTATCAGTGCAGATGAAGCTACTCTCAGTGAGGATGAAGTGTCTGTTTTAGAGGAGGACACTGATGTGCCGATAGTGCAGCAAGAGGCATCTGGATTGCAGCCTGAGTCTGCAAGGCTTCCCATTGGAAGTGCTGGACTATGGGTTGACCCAAACGTGATGCAGCCGGTGGTGCCTGTCTTTAATGGTGTTGCAGGGTGTAGAGTGAATTGTGATAATTCTTTGCCTATAAATTTCTTTCAGTTGTTTTTGGACGATGTATTTTTGGCTGAGATTGTTGAGCAGACTAATTTGTATGCTGAACAGTATTTGAGGGACAACATGACTGGCGCTTGGCTGGTGGTGTGTGAGTAGTGACTTGCTGCTGGTCACTACACACACTGCTAGCCAAACACCACTCCAAGCAATCCATCAGCTGGTGTGGTTGCTGTCTCAGGAATGTGGGCGTGTGAAAGTGATGGGCCCTTAAATGGCGCTGTCTGCTGATATGAGTGTTGTAATGAGTGTTGTAATGTGATGGGCCCGCGGCTGGCGGTATGAATGGTTTTGTATGCGGCACACGTATGAAAGATGTATGAATGGCCTGTAAAGAGGTTGGTGCCTTGTCGTGGCTTTACAGTTCACAAGCTGTGAGTCAATGGTTCAGTTTCTCGTCCTTTCAACTCTTCACAGTGCATTTCATTTTTGTGAAATCTCTGGTTAATACAACTGTATATACTGAACTATCACTCACCCTCGGGCCAAATTCAACCTGCCTTTTCTGTCTTTCTGCAGCAGGATGTACCTTGTACCTTTTTGTGAATGTTGTAATGTGTTGGTTTTGTGCCTGGTGGTGTGAATGGTCTTGTGTGTACCACGTATGAAAGGTGTATGAATGGCCTGTAAAGCGGTTGGGGCCTTGACGTGGCTTTACAGCTCACGAGCTGCGAGTCACTGGTTCAGTTTTTTGTCCTTTCAATTATTGACAGTGCATTTCATTTTTGTAAACTCTTGCTAATAAACTTTTATATACTGAACCATCACTCACCCTCGTGCCAAATCCAACCAGTATGTGTGCGTGCTTGAGGAATAGATGGCTGTGCAGTAATCTTTGTCTTTCTTGTCTCTCTGCCAAGGTGTACATTCCATCTAAGAATAACCTACCAACTGTAGATATTGTTGTAAACTAAACACCCATGGGAGTACATGGCGATGTCTCTCTTGTGGATCCCAACAAGTTATCTTACCCACACTGTCCTGCAAACCTCAAAATGGGCCTGTCACATTTTCCTTGCATTATTGTGCCAAAATGTTCACGCTGCAGAATGAAACAACAAATTTCCTACCCCTCCGCTTTTCTCCAAGTATACCAATAGAAATGGTACCTCAATTGCCTGGGTGGGTCAAGGACCCACGACAGGCAAGGGCCCAAAAGTGAGGCGACATCAAAATTACCTATCATGAGCCAACCTGGTTTTCAAGGGAGGTCCCATGAGTTTTTGGCCCAGGCTCGCGGCCATCTAGGGAAACCTACCAAACCCACACATTTCTGCAAACTAAACACCCGGGGGATTATAGAGAGGAATGGCTTGTGTGGATCCCCCAACATTTTCTTACCCAGAATCCCCTGCAAACCTCAAATTTAGCTGAAAAAAACATGTTTTCTACACATTTATGTGTGCGAAAGTTGTGGCATCACCGGGCTGACAAAATTGTCCTACCACCCTGTGTGCCCCCAGGTCTCCCGATACAAACGGTGCCTCACTCGTGTGTATGGCCCAAGTACCCACGACAGGCATGGGCTCAAAACATATTGAGACAACATCAAAATTGCCTATCACAAAACGACCTGGTTTTGCAAGGGGGTCACCTGGGTTTTTGTCCCGTGCGGCCATCTGAGGAAACCTATCAAACCTATACATTTCTGAAAACTAGACACCCGGGGGATTCCAGGGAGGTATGGCTTGTGTGGAACCCTCCAACATTTTCTTACCCAGAATCCCCTTTAAGCCTCAATTTTAGCTGAAAAAATCACTTTTTCCACACATTTTGGTGTGGGAAAGGTGTGGCATCAGTGGGCTGACACTAATTTCCTACCACCCAGCGTTCCCCCAGATCTCCCGATAAAAATGGTGCCTCAATCGTGTGGGAGGCGGAAGTACCCATACCTGTAGAATCCCTGTGATGTTGGAAGAAAAGGACGCAAATTTGGCGTGGATACCTTAAGTGGTCAAAAAGTTACAGAGGCCTAAGAGCGAACTATCTCAAATAGTCAAAAAAAGGCATGGCACAGGGTGGGGGGAAAGGCCTGGCAGCGAAGGGGTTAACTTTCAACCCTTCCCTCCTTCTGATAAACTCTAATTTCCATAATAACAGTTTCTGCAACATTCAACTGTACCAGTAGGTCACAAGTTCACCATATTTTCAAACTCAGCACACTAGCTTACAAATGCAAATAGCAGGTGTTGTTGACTTTAGCAAAATATTAGCTTATCCCGTCTACTGTACCTTTCAAACGTTTTTCTATAACCAGTCAGAAAGATGGTTGTTCAGCAAAGTAACATGCATCCTATTTTTGAGTAAACAATGTTTATGAACAGCCAATCAGTTATCTTCCTTTTCTAAAATAGCATCTTCTCCACCATTTTAGATACCTCTCATTCTACCAACTGACTTACTCAGCTACAGACGTCTTGATTCCTTCCACACATCATTTCAAAATGCTTACAGTATGAATTGAAGGGCATAACTATGTGTTCTGGGGCAAAATGTATGCTGAACACAGAGGTATTGACAAAGACCTAGGGTTGCAAACTGTGGATATTTTTTTAAACAAGTTTTTATTGCGCATTACTCTGAGCACAGAGTCCTAAAATCCAACAAAAATGAGTTTTTCACTACTGCAAGGCCTATCTGTCCCATTGGATAACATTGGGTTACCTTGTTACATTTAATAAGTGCCAGCATTTGATTCCAGCAATGCCAGAGTTGAAGAGTAGTGAAGATTCATTTGTCAAAGTCTTTGTTATTGTCCAGGAATGACTCATTCTTCCACTGTACTTCAGTGGTATATTATAGTAAGATGTTCACTTTACAGTTCTCTACTATCCAGGGGCCTTTATTTCATGAAGTTTGTAGAATATGACCTCTTGAAGTTGAAGAGTCAGGCCACCAACAGCCTGGGGGTGCATCCAAATGTGTCGGTCTATATGGGACCCAATGATTCGTTCCGCAGAATAAAGGTTAATTGGTTGTCACTAAGGATAGTGTCAACATACCATTTCTCAAGAAACAACTCCACACTGGGGCTCTCCACATGCACCGATAAACCTATACTGAGCACATTGTATCTTCTTAAACATCTCTAACCATCATCAGCGTTCAGTTCCAGTTTCAGAAACCAAACCTGTCCTTTTATGTACTAGAGCTGTACTTGAGCTTTTAGTAGTCTGCTCAGAGTAGACCTACTTCCAGCGCCTTGTTAATTTGAGATTTGATTGTAGTCTTGATATTAAGAACAGATCTCATCAAATGTACTTGAGTGTTCTGAAAGAATTACTTTCATGTTGATGGTGGAGCACTGTGATGGGTACACTTCCATGTTCGGAGAGTTTACTACCTCCCCTTGCACTGCAATCTTGAGGGCCTTTGCTTCACCCTATGGATAGTACTCAGGACTCATCATAAATGTCTGTTCATGCAAGGCCTTGCCTAGTAGCACAGTCTGCTTGCAGTGTGAAGTTCAAATGGCCAAAATCAGGTCAAACACCATGGGGTATAAACAGAATTCACAGCCAGTGAGGGGTGATGTGCCCCTATCCCTCCAACAACTGTCTCTCAATGCCCACTGTAGGGGGGGGAGAGTCCACTAATTTATGGGGGTTGTTGCAGGTTTGGTATTATAACAACTATTGGTAGTCATTGCTATCAATCTCTCTAGCAATGTATGACATTAGTACATCTGTGCCCCACGATCTGCACTTTGTAATCTGAACCACTGTCCCACCATTGTGCAATCCTGCTGTCACTGTTATTAAAGGTTGATTGATTTTCAATCCAAACAGATCACAATTCGTTTTTTTTAATGTAAGGATTTTTTATATTGAAAAACTCCCTCTGCGAATGTGAATTTTTTGTATAACGAAGACCACTGGGAATGGCAAAGAAGGGCAAGGAATATGATTGACTGTGAGGTCAAGAACTTGGGAAGGAATCTCACTGCCAGCTTTATGGAAATGAAGAGCCACTTAACCTGACTATAGGAATGACCGTATGTTGTGCTCTGTACCCTCAGATTATTGCCTTGACTGTTTTGCTGTCTCTAGAACTCTGTTTGCTTTATGTGTTCTCCCTTTACACATGATGAAATTGATAAGCCCTTTTTTGGCATATTTAACTTACCTCTAAGTTCCCTAGTATATGGTGCAAAGTACCACCATGTTAGAAGTGGACTGAGCACCTTTTGTGGCATCTTCTACAGTGGTAGTGCAAAAATAGCTTCAAGTCCACCAGTGTAGCCTGATTAGCAGTGTAAAAACTACAATTCAGCCTGTCAACTCAAAACCAACCATGTTGACCGTTAAACAACTCCATTTTAAATATTAATAAATTACCTCTGTGTAGGCATTGTTGACCACGAGGCAGGGTGCATGGTATATAAAGGTAGGATATTTTGGGGCAGATGTACAACCCTTTTTTGCAGCCGCAAACGCGATATTGGCTTTTTGCAACGGCAAAAAATGTTACAGGCATGTCCAAATGCTATTTTGCGAGTCAGTGACTCGCAAAATAGCATTTGCGACTCTCGCTATTAGGAAGGGCGTCCCTTCCTAATAGCGAGTCGGCATGCCATGTACTGTTGCTTTGCCACCGCATTTGGGGTCGCAAAACACTCACAGCTTACCACCTACTTCAAGTAGGTAGTAAACCACTGGCAAACCGGAAGGGGTCCCCAGGGGACCCCTTTCCCTTGGTGAGTGTGTGTGCGTGCGTGTGTGCAGACCACCATCCCTAGGAGTGCTAACCATTCCCAATGGGATCGCATATTGCGCATGCCTCGCAAACATTGATGAGGCATGAAATTTGCAACCCCATTGGAAATCGCAAACAGTGTCTGAGACACTGTTGTACATTACATTTTGAGACTCGCAAATTACGAGTCGCAAAGTGATGCAATTTACGAGTCACAAAATGCAATCATCATACATCTGGCCCCTTGTCATTTATTGTTAAAGTATCCTAATAGTAAATAGCACCCAAAAGCTATTTTTCACTGTGGCAGGCCCAGCTGTTCTGTGTAGAAAATCAGAGTACAGATTAAAAATCCTAATAGTGTATCATGGGAATAGGACTAGATAGAAAAATAAACAACAATTTTTAAAAGCCATTAATAAATTAACCTTTTCCCTGTCTCAAGTCCGAAACTTGCATTTGCTGTCCAACTTCTGCCAGAAAGTATTTACATTTGAATAGGTGTGAAACAAATGTGAAGTGCCTCCCAGGAGCAAACAATTGGCGGAACTGAATGGGCATAGATGACTCCACTGAACCTCCTAGAATGTGCAGGGTGGGGGGGGGGGGGCTTTCAGCATCCTTTTTGAGATTACAGTGTCAATTTTTGCTTGAATGTCTAATTGTGCAATACAGGACTGCTGGGTTTACATATAAGAGTTTGGGCACACTTGAAAGTAAGGGGAGCAGAATCCCAAAACATTTTTTGTGTATCCAGTCTAGTTGCTGGAAAACTCTACTGCTGTTCTATCAGACTTTTGCCTTTGGGTTTATTTTGGGTACCCAGAATGCCCCAAACTTGATTTTAGTTTTATATATGGGAAAATACTGGGATTACCACAGTTCACTCCCTGCACACACCCAAGCCCTCAGAGCCCAAGCTTAGTGTTGCTGATGACTTTTGCCATCTTCAAATTGCCCGCAGTGGGTAGGGTTGGCCCTAATTTTTCTCAGTTAGATGGTAAAATATCTGACCAGGACTAACTTGGTTGGTGTCCCTGACCCGCTCTCCATTGCACCTAGGTTCCAGCATATCATGCCCATGGGCTATCATTGACACTTATGATGCTTATTAGCGCTATTCCTATCTAAAGTTAAAAAAATTAACATCTTGGTTACCTTTATTGGAATTTTCTCCCTGTTTTGTGCCCTTTTGTTTATTGAATTTTATTCTAATCTTCTGATTCTTTTGGGATTTGTACTGTTCTGCAGTTGTTACTGTTTTGGAACTGCATACACACTTTGCACATTGCTCTAAATTAAGCGTGCCTGTTCTGTGACATAGCTGCCAGAGTATTTTTATGTGAGGTCACACCTCGAATTTAAAATATGTTCCAAGATTCCAGCAGAAAACTTGTTCTAGGACAAAATCTCGGCTTGAAGAGTAAGTCTATCTGTAACAACGTGCTGGTGGTCGTTGTGTGTAGCCGATTTTCATCTTGAGTAGGTCACTGCGTCGTAATACAGTGCCCAAAACTTCAGTATCTTCACCTTTTCTGCAAGAGTTCACACTGATGCCAGCCAAGGCTCCAAAACTGAGGGACACCACTTGGGTATCAGGACCCACTCCAACAGAGGTCAGCAGCACAACTCAGGCAGTTCTAGAAGGTACTGGTTAACCGGGAAGTTGCAGGGAGACATCAGGAACTTTGTTGTGTCCTTGTAACTCACACAGGAGGTCAGCCAATTAACCTTTAGAGTCACTCTGGGTAGGCTGAGTTCAAATTAAGCAGGTCCAATTGTCATCCTTCATTCAGCAGGACAGTCCCTCTTCCTCAGACAGCAGACCAACACTTCTTCTTAATCTTCTGCAGTTCCAGGAATTATACCTGCTGTCAGACTTTGTGTGGGGGGTATTCCCTGGCACCCCCTCTAAACTGGTCCCAGTCAGTTCTTCCCCTTGGGTTTGGCTCCAAACTGTCTAGGGTGACACATGCAAGAGCAGGTCTGGTGTCATGTTCGTTTATGTGTGCTGCAGGCAGGGTCCTTTGTAAGGGAGAGGAAGGCAATATTCTGGTGTAAACCTACAGAAAGAGCCAGGCCCAAAAAGCAGTAATTATGCTCTTTCTTCAGTTTTGGTTTGATTACAAGCTAACCAAAAGGTTATTTCTCACTGAATAAAGTGTGGGAATGATTTTGATGTTGGATTATCATTGCCAACATGCTCTTTTCTTAAGAGGACATAGAACAACGTTGGTACAAACATCATTAATAACACATGCTTTGCTAAAAAGAATAGAATTTCTCAGACAATGTCTGTGCCTCTGCATGCTTCCTTAGAACAGATGTAATAGGCAGGTCTTCCACTATTTTCTAAGCAGAAGAAACCTTTGGATTTTCATCAATACACATGAAAAATATTTGCAAAGTTTCACAAATATTGAGTAAAGGTTATCCATCTAAAAATCTAAAAATTGTTGCATACATTCAAAGAGACTATCAAGACTGATCATCAAAAACAAATTAGAGTAGTAACATTGAATTTGGTCACCTAGAGATCCCTGTCTGGCATAATTAGGGCCTAGCCTAGAACAACTATGGTGACTCAGGTGTTATGTAACTAGGCTAACTTCTCTTTTGAATCTTTACCTTTTGACTGGAAAAGGCCAGCATCATCCCTTTGATTAAGAAACCTTTTTTAAGCACAAAAATACTGAGCAACTCCTGCCCTATCCCGCTACTACCTTTTAGCGTAAAGCTGGCAGAAGAAGAATTCAGTGCTCAGCTCTCTGAGTTCATTACAGACAATCATCTTCTAAACCTGACTCAAGCAAGGTTTCTGATGCTTCCTCAGCCTTTGAGTCAGTGCGCCATACCACAATGGTAGAAAGGCATGGGCCAGATGGAATTGGTGGGAAGGCCCAGGGCTGGATATTCCATAAAGCTTTCTTGCCTCCTTTCAGGTCCTAGCTCATAACCCTGGTCTGCAGGGTCACACTGAACCTTCACATCCATGTTTTGTGGATGACATGATGCCCGGATGACTCACTAAAATTAGTAGTCTTGTCTCAGAGTGGGCTGGATGGCAGAGAACTGTCTGAAATTAAATTCTGAAACAATATGGTGGTGGGAGGGCTTCCCGGTCTTTGGTCATCAGACTGATGGCCTGATGCCAGGAGTACCTACCCCCCATATCCTGTGCCTCAGCCAAATGGTAGGATTAGGACAGAAATTTGCAGAGGTTAGGGGGAGGAGAGCTAATGGAAATGAGCCACACTCTGGGTTGGTTTTGCCAGCTCTTACTCCTCTGGAGAAAAATCATTGATGTTGGATTGCTTTGTGGGACAAGAAGATGCCACAGTTTGGAGGAAGTTGTCATGCTTTTGGCTGGCACTCAGAATCTCAATGGACAGAGGTGGACAGAGATGCCCCCTGCTTGTTGCCAAAAAATACAGAATAAATATGTAAGAGGTGCTTAGTTTCTCAGATCTGCTGAAGGACTTCCCTGCTGGAACCTGGATCTGCACCCTAAAACCTGCCTTCTGAATCACTGCACCTGCTGCACAATCAGATAAAATGGCCCTGGAGACTGTGTCTTGCTTCAAGAAGGATTAAGGAGTAAACACCCTGCAATCTACAGGCTAACACAGCACACCTGCATCATCTCCACCAACAGTCCCCATCCCGGAGTGCCTCCAGTGGACCTTTAAGGATTTGGCCAGGTGCATTGCGGGGATAGTATTTCAGACATACCAGAGACCCTCTAGGAGATTTCAGACCTTTGGAAGGGTGATCTGGACTCTTAGAACCTACAAGGTTGTTTTTCTGCCAGCAAAGAGCCACCACACTGTGACCTATCAATCAGTGGTCTCGGCCCTGGGTCTTAGTGCTTGTCTGACTACGTATTTATGAGTTTGGGTTAATGTGGAGTTTACAACAGGCACATTTGTTGCTAAAGATGCAATTTAGTTCTCAT
The DNA here is from genome assembly GCF_964204655.1 of Triturus cristatus. Classification (NCBI taxonomy): domain Eukaryota; kingdom Metazoa; phylum Chordata; class Amphibia; order Caudata; family Salamandridae; genus Triturus; species Triturus cristatus. The sequence continues at coordinate 325,787,952 of NC_140579.1, forward strand.
AAATTAATCTATCATTTTTCATATTAGCATCAACTTTTTGCAAATTAACATTCACACTATCTAACTTATAACTTTTGACAGTTCCTTTATTTGGGATATGTTGCTCTTTATGATCACTCTTGACAACCATTACCTTCCAAGTTACTTTCATTTTTCTCAGTTCAAGGACTGTATTTTTACAACAGGTAATCCCCAATTGAAGCGAACCAAGCACAAATAGAAACAAGTGGAAACTGTCAATAGTGAGATCTACCGGGGGAGCCAGGATAATCAATTCGAAAACCACCCTCCTCATGCATGTCTCTTTCTAAGTGGTGCAATGCTTGGATGGCAAGTGTAAATATCCCATTATCTATATCATTCCCTGAAATTAAGGTGCAGGAGGCTGCACTGATCTTGGCACACACCCCTCCCTCCTGCATTATCAAGAGGCAGATTTCTCACAGTTCCTCCTTGATCGAATTGAGGCCGAGCTGAGTGCTGTTTATCGTTTTGAGCATTTCTCACCTGTTTATCTGTAACCAGCGGGCATTGGCTTTTGTCTGCAGGATCAAGAAAAGTATTAACCATCCTGCCGACACTTGTGCATCAGTAAGCTGTCTGAACTCTTCTGGAATGTCTTTGTACTGAGCCCAGTGAAAATAATCTGTAGTTTTCTTCTCGCGAGCCTGGTGCAGCAAGGTTGTCTTCTTCCTTAACAGGTGCTGGTATAAGTCTGATAGTTCTTCTTCAGGAATGACCCAGGTCAGGGTGTGTATAGTGACCAGGGAAATGAGTCTGCACCATCCGGGGACGAACTTAGTGTAGGCAAACTCGCCACATTGCAAGTATTTATCCATCATTGTGTAGATTCCACGCTGCATATCTGGGATGTGCATGATTGCTCTCCAGTTAGCATTCATGACAATTGTAAGTGTTCTTTAACCTCTGAAACATAAGGAATTGGTTGCCCCATCCCTTCTAGTCAAGTGTATGCACCCAACTCATTGTCCCAGATTTCCTGACATGAGGTGGTTATGCTTTTGCTCAACTCTCCCCCATGCAACGTATTCCCATTTCAGTCCCCATGCTGGACAGCCCTACACAGGAAATCCATTTTGGGGAAACACTTGTTGTTAAAGAAGACCACCGCCGATACACTAAAGGCCCCCCTCAGTCCACAGATGGATGGAGGAGCACACATGTTTGCACATTGATTAGGGGTTTTGCTACCACCAAGAATATCTTCTCTGGGAATACTCAGGGCCAAACAGCATCCTTCCCTATGGTGTGTTTCTACAAATCCTGTCCAACTCGGTTTGGATATCATTAGGCTCAGTGAAGAGGTATAACACAGTTGGGATGGTATCAGATCGGGTCAAATTTACTACCAGACAGTGCGATTCTAGCTTATTGGATTAAATAAGGTGAATAGGCATTTTGCTTTGTTGTTGGCTACTTCTTGGGAGAAGTAAAGTCTCCCTGCACCTACTTGCATGCATAATCAACAACCAGACATACCATGACCTGGCTGATGTTTGGGAGCCAACCTCAGTCATGTGCTGGTACCAAGTGTTGTATAAAAGGGTGCTGTATAGTGCATGTGGGATGCTACTGTATTTGTAGGTGACATGTAAGAGGTCCCTACTCAAGCACTGTGGTTACTTTTGAAGAGACTCCATTTTACTTGCCAGTCCCTCGGCAGTGAATAAGGGCAGTATCACCTATAGCAGACTGAGAGTTTATAACAATGCAATCACTTATAACTTTTCATTTGACATTGCAGATCTTGGTATGGGTCCCCTGGGAGGTGTCTGTGGTCATCCGGTGGCTGTGGTTTCCCTTATCAGTTCAAACAAAAGTTTGTGGCGTTACTTCTTCGAGGGTTTGTCATGGAAGGTTTCAACCGCACGTCAGATAGATGGACCCATGTCCATATTTCCCTCCACCTTGAGAGCCGTCGGTCTTGCAAAGAAGACCCATTTAGTCCCCTCGAATGTGGCTTGTTTTCACTTCCTTACAATGATCAAAATGTACACTTCTAGTCCAGTCTGGGGTGTTTGATATGGAAGCTTGGTGGTGGTGCACTTGGAGTCTCTGTGGTTAACCTGTTTGGATAGGAACCTAGCAATTTTGGTTAGTTTTGAAAGATATACATGCAGTTCATCCCCCAGTACTTTGGGGCTAGCCTCGGAGCTTAATCTGGTCCTAGTTTTTGGGATGGGCATCTCCATCACTCTACCAATCGTGATCTGGTGTGGTGTGAGATGGTGATCACTGCCAGGTGTGTTTCTTAGTGCAAATGAGACTAGGTGTAGACAGCGGAACCACCACTTCTTTTTAAGGTTGGCACAAATTGTACAGTTTTGTTTCTTAACATACCTTTTAGTCTTTCAACAATGCTGTTGCTTTGGGGGGAGGGGATGCTGATGCTAATGTATGTGTTATTACTAGCAGGGTACAGATGTTGTCGAACATGGTGTTGACAAAATGTTTCCAATTGTCTGGCCGGATAACGTCTGATCACAGTGCACACAAGGGCTTGCTTCGATCCATCTAGAGTACAGGGAGACTACTGCAATCAGATATCTGTAATTAGCACACCAATCAATCATGTTGATGAAGTCTATGTGTAATGCCCTAAAAAGGCCCAGTTGGTCTAGGAACTGATGATGATATGACCTTGAGTATGGGTTTGGGTGAATCCAATTGGCAAATGGTGCATCCATTTAGGTACATTGTTACCATCTCTGCAACGTTGGGGATAATCCAGTCTGGCTGAAGTTCCATTATTATGTTTTCTTTTGCTGTGTGTGCTGGTAGGTGCAATTGAGGCAGTGCTATGTTGACTAAGCTCGGAGGCATGACTGGTTTTCCTGTGGGTGTGTGCCGATATATGAGGTTGAGTGCAGTCTGCAGGCAGCCCCTGGTTTCCCATCGCTCTTTCTATTCTGATAATTCCATTTCTTGCAACTCCCTCAGATATAATCCTGCCATTTCTGTGTATGGCTTGTCCTGAGTGGGTTTCACCTCAGATGCCTGTTGCAAGGGAAGTATGCGTGTCCCCGATCGTTCTGTAAGCTGTCCTCTTTACAAACTAGTAGGCTAGTGCATTTCCCTTGATGCAAAGTCCTTGCCCCCAGTAATGGTTTGTGCATTTCACTACAGCCACGTTTAGACAGGGTCAGTGTGTAGATCACTAATTCAAGAAGGTCCTTGTGCATGACAGGTGTGCTGTCTGATTTCAGGAAGCCTCATATTTGCCTGTGCTGGAATGCACTGTGTTGGTGACAGAGGCAGAGTGAGGGTTTTGATATTACTGCTGTTAGCTCTTCCACCTGTGCTGAGAGGTATGGGAGGAAAGTCACCTGCATTGTGACCTGTAGTTTTTACAAAGGCATATGGCTGCAAGCCGTTACTACCACAGCCCCTGTGTGTCTCACCCTGTCTCTTGGTCTATAACAGAGGACCCGTCCACGAAGTGTGACTGACTGTCTAGGATGGGATCTTCTTCTGCCTAGCTGATCATATCAGGGTTGTATGATGCACAGTCATGGATCTCCTCCACCTCCTGAACTTCATGGTCTAGGAAGCCTTTGAGTCAGTGCGCCATACCACAATGGTAGAAAGGCATGGGCCAGATGGAATTGGTGGGAAGGCCCAGGGCTGGATATTCCATAAAGCTTTCTTGCCTCCTTTCAGGTCCTAGCTCATAACCCTGGTCTGCAGGGTCACACTGAACCTTCACATCCATGTTTTGTGGATGACATGATGCCCGGATGACTCACTAAAATTAGTAGTCTTGTCTCAGAGTGGGCTGGATGGCAGAGAACTGTCTGAAATTAAATTCTGAAACAATATGGTGGTGGGAGGGCTTCCCGGTCTTTGGTCATCAGACTGATGGCCTGATGCCAGGAGTACCTACCCCCCATATCCTGTGCCTCAGCCAAATGGTAGGATTAGGACAGAAATTTGCAGAGGTTAGGGGGAGGAGAGCTAATGGAAATGAGCCACACTCTGGGTTGGTTTTGCCAGCTCTTACTCCTCTGGAGAAAAATCATTGATGTTGGATTGCTTTGTGGGACAAGAAGATGCCACAGTTTGGAGGAAGTTGTCATGCTTTTGGCTGGCACTCAGAATCTCAATGGACAGAGGTGGACAGAGATGCCCCCTGCTTGTTGCCAAAAAATACAGAATAAATATGTAAGAGGTGCTTAGTTTCTCAGATCTGCTGAAGGACTTCCCTGCTGGAACCTGGATCTGCACCCTAAAACCTGCCTTCTGAATCACTGCACCTGCTGCACAATCCGATAAAATGGCCCTGGAGACTGTGTCTTGCTTCAAGAAGGATTAAGGAGTAAACACCCTGCAATCTACAGGCTAACACAGCACACCTGCATCATCTCCACCAACAGTCCCCATCCCGGAGTGCCTCCAGTGGACCTTTAAGGATTTGGCCAGGTGCATTGCGGGGATAGTATTTCAGACATACCAGAGACCCTCTAGGAGATTTCAGACCTTTGGAAGGGTGATCTGGACTCTTAGAACCTACAAGGTTGTTTTTCTGCCAGCAAAGAGCCACCACACTGTGACCTATCAATCAGTGGTCTCGGCCCTGGGTCTTAGTGCTTGTCTGACTACGTATTTATGAGTTTGGGTTAATGTGGAGTTTACAACAAGCACATTTGTTGCTAAAGATGCAATTTAGTTCTCATAAATTAATCTATCATTTTTCATATTAGCATCAACTTTTTGCAAATTAACATTCACACTATCTAACTTATACCTTTTGACAGTTCCTTTATTTGGGATATGTTGCTCTTTATGATCACTCTTGACAACCATTACCTTCCAAGTTACTTTCATTTTTCTCAGTTCAAGGACTGTATTTTTACAACAGGTAATCCCCAATTGAAGCGAACCAAGCACAAATAGAAACAAGTGGAAACTGTCAATAGTGAGATCTACCGGGGGAGCCAGGATAATCAATTCGAAAACCACCCTCCTCATGCATGTCTCTTTCTAAGTGGTGCAATGCTTGGATGGCAAGTGTAAATATCCCATTATCTATATCATTCCCTGAAATTAAGGTGCAGGAGGCTGCACTGATCTTGGCACACACCCCTCCCTCCTGCATTATCAAGAGGCAGATTTCTCACAGTTCCTCCTTGATCGAATTGAGGCCGAGCTGAGAGCTGTTTATCGTTTTGAGCATTTCTCACCTGTTTATCTGTAACCAGCGGGCATTGGCTTTTGTCTGCAGGATCAAGAAAAGTATTAACCATCCTGCCGACACTTGTGCATCAGTAAGCTGTCTGAACTCTTCTGGAATGTCTTTGTACTGAGCCCAGTGAAAATAATCTGTAGTTTTCTTCTCGCGAGCCTGGTGCAGCAAGGTTGTCTTCTTCCTTAACAGGTGCTGGTATAAGTCTGATAGTTCTTCTTCAGGAATGACCCAGGTCAGGGTGTGTATAGTGACCAGGGAAATGAGTCTGCACCATCCGGGGACGAACTTAGTGTAGGCAAACTCGCCACATTGCAAGTATTTATCCATCATTGTGTAGATTCCACGCTGCATATCTGGGATGTGCATGATTGCTCTCCAGTTAGCATTCATGACAATTGTAAGTGTTCTTTAACCTCTGAAACATAAGGAATTGGTTGCCCCATCCCTTCTAGTCAAGTGTATGCACCCAACTCATTGTCCCAGATTTCCTGACATGAGGTGGTTATGCTTTTGCTCAACTCTCCCCCATGCAACGTATTCCCATTTCAGTCCCCATGCTGGACAGCCCTACACAGGAAATCCATTTTGGGAAAACACTTGTTGTTAAAGAAGACCACCGCAGATACACTAAAGGCCCCCCTCAGTCCACAGATGGATGGAGGAGCACACATGTTTGCACATTGATTAGGGGTTTTGCTACCACCAAGAATATCTTCTCTGGGAATACTCAGGGCCAAACAGCATCCTTCCCTATGGTGTGTTTCCACAAATCCTGTCCAACTCGGTTTGGATATCATTAGGCTCAGTGAAGAGGTATAACACAGTTGGGATGGTATCAGATCGGGTCAAATTTACTACCAGACAGTGCGATTCTAGCTTATTGGATTAAATAAGGTGAATAAGGCATTTTGCTTTGTTGTTGGCTACTTCTTGGGAGAAGTAAAGTCTCCCTGCACCTACTTGCATGCATAATCAACAACCAGACATACCATGACCTGGCTGATGTTTGGGAGCCAACCTCAGTCATGTGCTGGTACCAAGTGTTGTATAAAAGGGTGCTGTATAGTGCATGTGGGATGCTACTGTATTTGTAGGTGACATGTAAGAGGTCCCTACTCAAGCACTGTGGTTACTTTTGAAGAGACTCCATTTTACTTGCCAGTCCCTCGGCAGTGAATAAGGGCAGTATCACCTATAGCAGACTGAGAGTTTATAACAATGCAATCACTTATAACTTTTCATTTGACATTGCAGATCTTGGTATGGGTCCCCTGGGAGGTGTCTGTGGTCATCCGGTGGCTGTGGTTTCCCTTCTCAGTTCAAACAAAAGTTTGTGGCGTTACTTCTTCGAGGGTTTGTCATGGAAGGTTTCAACCGCACGTCAGATAGATGGACCCATGTCCATATTTCCCTCCACCTTGAGAGCCGTCGGTCTTGCAAAGAAGACCCATTTAGTCCCCTCGAATGTGGCTTGTTTTCACTTCCTTACAATGATCAAAATGTACACTTCTAGTCCAGTCTGGGGTGTTTGATATGGAAGCTTGGTGGTGGTGCACTTGGAGTCTCTGTGGTTAACCTGTTTGGATAGGAACCTAGCAATTTTGGTTAGTTTTGAAAGATATACATGCAGTTCATCCCCCAGTACTTTGGGGCTAGCCTCGGAGCTTAATCTGGTCCTAGTTTTTGGGATGGGCATCTCCATCACTCTACCAATCGTGATCTGGTGTGGTGTGAGATGGTGATCACTGCCAGGTGTGTTTCTTAGTGCAAATGAGACTAGGTGTAGACAGCGGAACCACCACTTCTTTTTAAGGTTGGCACAAATTGTACAGTTTTGTTTCTTAACATACCTTTTAGTCTTTCAACAATGCTGTTGCTTTGGGGGGAGGGGATGCTGATGCTAATGTATGTGTTATTACTAGCAGGGTACAGATGTTGTCGAACATGGTGTTGACAAAATGTTTCCAATTGTCTGGCCGGATAACGTCTGATCACAGTGCACACAAGGGCTTGCTTCGATCCATCTAGAGTACAGGGAGACTACTGCAATCAGATATCTGTAATTAGCACACCAATCAATCATGTTGATGAAGTCTATGTGTAATGCCCTAAAAAGGCCCAGTTGGTCTAGGAACTGATGATGATATGACCTTGAGTGTGGGTTTGGGTGAATCCAATTGGCAAATGGTGCATCCATTTAGGTACATTGTTACCATCTCTGCAACGTTGGGGATAATCCAGTCTGGCTGAAGTTCCATTATTATGTTTTCTTTTGCTGTGTGTGCTGGTAGGTGCAATTGAGGCAGTGCTATGTTGACTAAGCTCGGAGGCATGACTGGTTTTCCTGTGGGTGTGTGCCGATATATGAGGTTGAGTGCAGTCTGCAGGCAGCCCCTGGTTTCCCATCGCTCTTTCTATTCTGATAATTCCATTTCTTGCAACTCCCTCAGATATAATCCTGCCATTTCTGTGTATGGCTTGTCCTGAGTGGGTTTCACCTCAGATGCCTGTTGCAAGGGAAGTATGCGTGTCCCCGATCGTTCTGTAAGCTGTCCTCTTTACAAACTAGTAGGCTAGTGCATTTCCCTTGATGCAAAGTCCTTGCCCCCAGTAATGGTTTGTGCATTTCACTACAGCCACGTTTAGACAGGGTCAGTGTGTAGATCACTAATTCAAGAAGGTCCTTGTGCATGACAGGTGTGCTGTCTGATTTCAGGAAGCCTCATATTTGCCTGTGCTGGAATGCACTGTGTTGGTGACAGAGGCAGAGTGAGGGTTTTGATATTACTGCTGTTAGCTCTTCCACCTGTGCTGAGAGGTATGGGAGGAAAGTCACCTGCATTGTGACCTGTAGTTTTTACAAAGGCATATGGCTGCAAGCCGTTACTACCACAGCCCCTGTGTGTCTCACCCTGTCTCTTGGTCTATAACAGAGGACCCGTCCACGAAGTGTGACTGACTGTCTAGGATGGGATCTTCTTCTGCCTAGCTGATCATATTAGGGTTGTATGATGCACAGTCATGGATCTCCTCCACCTCCTGAACTTCATGGTCTAGGAAGCCTTTGAGTCAGTGCGCCATACCACAATGGTAGAAAGGCATGGGCCAGATGGAATTGGTGGGAAGGCCCAGGGCTGGATATTCCATAAAGCTTTCTTGCCTCCTTTCAGGTCCTAGCTCATAACCCTGGTCTGCAGGGTCACACTGAACCTTCACATCCATGTTTTGTGGATGACATGATGCCCGGATGACTCACTAAAATTAGTAGTCTTGTCTCAGAGTGGGCTGGATGGCAGAGAACTGTCTGAAATTAAGTTCTGAAACAATATGGTGGTGGGAGGGCTTCCCGGTCTTTGGTCATCAGACTGATGGCCTGATGCCAGGAGTACCTACCCCCCATATCATGTGCCTCAGCCAAATGGTAGGATTAGGACAGAAATTTGCAGAGGTTAGGGGGAGGAGAGCTAATGGAAATGAGCCACACTCTGGGTTGGTTTTGCCAGCTCTTACTCCTCTGGAGAAAAATCATTGATGTTGGATTGCTTTGTGGGACAAGAAGATGCCACAGTTTGGAGGAAGTTGTCATGCTTTTGGCTGGCACTCAGAATCTCAATGGACAGAGGTGGACAGAGATGCCCCCTGCTTGTTGCCAAAAAATACAGAATAAATATGTAAGAGGTGCTTAGTTTCTCAGATCTGCTGAAGGACTTCCCTGCTGGAACCTGGATCTGCACCCTAAAACCTGCCTTCTGAATCACTGCATCTGCTGCACAATCAGATAAAATGGCCCTGGAGACTGTGTCTTGCTTCAAGAAGGATTAAGGAGTAAACACCCTGCAATCTACAGGCTAACACAGCACACCTGCATCATCTCCACCAACAGTCCCCATCCCGGAGTGCCTCCAGTGGACCTTTAAGGATTTGGCCAGGTGCATTGCGGGGATAGTATTTCAGACATACCAGAGACCCTCTAGGAGATTTCAGACCTTTGGAAGGGTGATCTGGACTCTTAGAACCTACAAGGTTGTTTTTCTGCCAGCAAAGAGCCACCACACTGTGACCTATCAATCAGTGGTCTCGGCCCTGGGTCTTAGTGCTTGTCTGACTACGTATTTATGAGTTTGGGTTAATGTGGAGTTTACAACAGGCACATTTGTTGCTAAAGATGCAATTTAGTTCTCATAAATTAATCTATCATTTTTCATATTAGCATCAACTTTTTGCAAATTAACATTCACACTATCTAACTTATACCTTTTGACAGTTCCTTTATTTGGGATATGTTGCTCTTTATGATCACTCTTGACAACCATTACCTTCCAAGTTACTTTCATTTTTCTCAGTTCAAGGACTGTATTTTTACAACAGGTAATCCCCAATTGAAGCGAACCAAGCACAAATAGAAACAAGTGGAAACTGTCAATAGTGAGATCTACCGGGGGAGCCAGGATAATCAATTCGAAAACCACCCTCCTCATGCATGTCTCTTTCTAAGTGGTGCAATGCTTGGTTGGCAAGTGTAAATATCCCATTATCTATATCATTCCCTGAAATTAAGGTGCAGGAGGCTGCACTGATCTTGGCACACACCCCTCCCTCCTGCATTATCAAGAGGCAGATTTCTCACAGTTCCTCCTTGATCGAATTGAGGCCGAGCTGAGTGCTGTTTATCGTTTTGAGCATTTCTCACCTGTTTATCTGTAACCAGCGGGCATTGGCTTTTGTCTGCAGGATCAAGAAAAGTATTAACCATCCTGCCGACACTTGTGCATCAGTAAGCTGTCTGAACTCTTCTGGAATGTCTTTGTACTGAGCCCAGTGAAAATAATCTGTAGTTTTCTTCTCGCGAGCCTGGTGCAGCAAGGTTGTCTTCTTCCTTAACAGGTGCTGGTATAAGTCTGATAGTTCTTCTTCAGGAATGACCCAGGTCAGGGTGTGTATAGTGACCAGGGAAATGAGTCTGCACCATCCGGGGATGAACTTAGTGTAGGAAAACTCGCCACATTGCAAGTATTTATCCATCATTGTGTAGATTCCACGCTGCATATCTGGGATGTGCATGATTGCTCTGCAGTTAGCATTCATGACAATTGTAAGTGTTCTTTAACCTCTGAAACATAAGGAATTGGTTGCCCCATCCCTTCTAGTCAAGTGTATGCACCCAACTCATTGTCCCAGATTTCCTGACATGAGGTGGTTATGCTTTTGCTCAACTCTCCCCCATGCAACGTATTCCCATTTCAGTCCCCATGCTGGACAGCCCTACACAGGAAATCCATTTTGGGAAAACACTTGTTGTTAAAGAAGACCACCGCAGATACACTAAAGGCCCCCCTCAGTCCACAGATGGATGGAGGAGCACACATGTTTGCACATTGATTAGGGGTTTTGCTACCACCAAGAATATCTTCTCTGGGAATACTCAGGGCCAAACAGCATCCTTCCCTATGGTGTGTTTCTACAAATCCTGTCCAACTCGGTTTGGATATCATTAGGCTCAGTGAAGAGGTATAACACAGTTGGGATGGTATCAGATCGGGTCAAATTTACTACCAGACAGTGCGATTCTAGCTTATTGGATTAAATAAGGTGAATAAGGCATTTTGCTTTGTTGTTGGCTACTTCTTGGGAGAAGTAAAGTCTCCCTGCACCTACTTGCATGCATAATCAACAACCAGACATACCATGACCTGGCTGATGTTTGGGAGCCAACCTCAGTCATGTGCTGGTACCAAGTGTTGTATAAAAGGGTGCTGTATAGTGCATGTGGGATGCTACTGTATTTGTAGGTGACATGTAAGAGGTCCCTACTCAAGCACTGTGGTTACTTTTGAAGAGACTCCATTTTACTTGCCAGTCCCTCGGCAGTGAATAAGGGCAGTATCACCTATAGCAGACTGAGAGTTTATAACAATGCAATCACTTATAACTTTTCATTTGACATTGCAGATCTTGGTATGGGTCCCCTGGGAGGTGTCTGTGGTCATCCGGTGGCTGTGGTTTCCCTTATCAGTTCAAACAAAAGTTTGTGGCGTTACTTCTTCGAGGGTTTGTCATGGAAGGTTTCAACCGCACGTCAGATAGATGGACCCATGTCCATATTTCCCTCCACCTTGAGAGCCGTCGGTCTTGCAAAGAAGACCCATTTAGTCCCCTCGAATGTGGCTTGTTTTCACTTCCTTACAATGATCAAAATGTACACTTCTAGTCCAGTCTGGGGTGTTTGATATGGAAGCTTGGTGGTGGTGCACTTGGAGTCTCTGTGGTTAACCTGTTTGGATAGGAACCTAGCAATTTTGGTTAGTTTTGAAAGATATACATGCAGTTCATCCCCCAGTACTTTGGGGCTAGCCTCGGAGCTTAATCTGGTCCTAGTTTTTGGGATGGGCATCTCCATCACTCTACCAATCGTGATCTGGTGTGGTGTGAGATGGTGATCACTGCCAGGTGTGTTTCTTAGTGCAAATGAGACTAGGTGTAGACAGCGGAACCACCACTTCTTTTTAAGGTTGGCACAAATTGTACAGTTTTGTTTCTTAACATACCTTTTAGTCTTTCAACAATGCTGTTGCTTTGGGGGGAGGGGATGCTGATGCTAATGTATGTGTTATTACTAGCAGGGTACAGATGTTGTCGAACATGGTGTTGACAAAATGTTTCCAATTGTCTGGCCGGATAACGTCTGATCACAGTGCACACAAGGGCTTGCTTCGATCCATCTAGAGTACAGGGTGACTACTGCAATCAGATATCTGTAATTAGCACACCAATCAATCATGTTGATGAAGTCTATGTGTAATGCCCTAAAAAGGCCCAGTTGGTCTAGGAACTGATGATGATATGACCTTGAGTGTGGGTTTGGGTGAATCCAATTGGCAAATGGTGCATCCATTTAGGTACATTGTTACCATCTCTGCAACGTTGGGGATAATCCAGTCTGGCTGAAGTTCTATTATTATGTTTTCTTTTGCTGTGTGTGCTGGTAGGTGCAATTGAGGCAGTGCTATGTTGACTAAGCTCGGAGGCATGACTGGTTTTCCTGTGGGTGTGTGCCGATATATGAGGTTGAGTGCAGTCTGCAGGCAGCCCCTGGTTTCCCATCGCTCTTTCTATTCTGATAATGCCATTTCTTGCAACTCCCTCAGATATAATCCTGCCATTTCTGTGTATGGCTTGTCCTGAGTGGGTTTCACCTCAGATGCCTGTTGCAAGGGAAGTATGCGTGTCCCCGATCGTTCTGTAAGCTGTCCTCTTTACAAACTAGTAGGCTAGTGCATTTCCCTTGATGCAAAGTCCTTGCCCCCAGTAATGGTTTGTGCATTTCACTACAGCCACGTTTAGACAGGGTCAGTGTGTAGATCACTAATTCAAGAAGGTCCTTGTGCATGACAGGTGTGCTGTCTGATTTCAGGAAGCCTCATATTTGCCTGTGCTGGAATGCACTGTGTTGGTGACAGAGGCAGAGTGAGGGTTTTGATATTACTGCTGTTAGCTCTTCCACCTGTGCTGAGAGGTATGGGAGGAAAGTCACCTGCATTGTGACCTGTAGTTTTTACAAAGGCATATGGCTGCAAGCCGTTACTACCACAGCCCCTGTGTGTCTCACCCTGTCTCTTGGTCTATAACAGAGGACCCGTCCACGAAGTGTGACTGACTGTCTAGGATGGGATCTTCTTCTGCCTAGCTGATCATATTAGGGTTGTATGATGCACAGTCATGGATCTCCTCCACCTCCTGAACTTCATGGTCTAGGAAGGTGCTGGGTTCACCAGGTGACACCGTGCTAGTTTCAGTATCAGTTCACAACCTTATACCCACTGTGTATTCAGCATACTCTTGCTCTTTTCTATGACCGCAAGCACTGATTGTTCTGCATACAGTGTCAGTGGTCTCCCCTTCACAATGGGGGTGCTTTTGTCCATGGCAAAAGCTGATCTTGCCAAAGGTTGCTCACATGGAAAGGAACCATGCATGACTGTGTCTATGTGCCCACTGTTGTATGTAATTTGTGCTCCAAGGGATACGTGTGCATCAAGATTGCTGACATGAATTTCCCATCGCTTTGGCTAAATTTGAAGACTTCTTTATTATAGTTTGGTGTAGCTAGCACAGGGGAGAACGTTATCTCTGTTTTAAGTATACAGAAGGTGTAGTGCATCTCGGGCATCCATGTCAGTTACTTGTTGTCAGTTTTCATCTTTTTGATTGCCACAAGTAGGGGGCAATTACTGTGCCGTAGTGAAAGACACACTGCCAGATGTATTTATAAAGCCCTAAAAACTTTTGCATACTTATTTTTGTTTGTGGTGGTGGCATTGCCCTAATATAGGTTGAATGTTCTGGGGTGACTAGTCAGTCGACTGCTGAGATCATATGGTCGAGAGATTTAACCTCCTGCTGCAAGTACTGCATCTTCCTCTTCTCTATCTTGTAGACCCTATCGACCAGCACAATGAGAAGAGCTATCATGTCCTGGCGACATTTTTCATCAGAGGGGCTGCATATTAAGCTGTTGTCTGCGTATTGTGTCAGGGTGCTACTCGACTGGAAGTGAGCAAGATCCCTCTTCAGTTTTTGATTGAAGATACTTCGGGACTCATAATGCCCTTGCGGTAACCTCAATAATAATAGCAGAACCCCTTGGAATGTAAATGCGGTCAGGTGCAAACTATTACAGTGCAGAAGGATACAACAGAATGCATTTTATATATGTAGCATGAAAAAGTTGCTTGCGTTTGCCAGATTATTAGTGAAGATAATGGAGGGGCCTGGTAGTAAGGGAAATTCTGGGACCACAATGTCACTGAGGGTGTGCAGGTCCTGCACCATGGGCCATGTCCCCCCTTCACTCTGGGAAGATTGGCATATTGCAGGGAGACAATCCCACGTGGAGGATCCCTGATCATTAGTGCCTGAATTGTGGGTGCTGTACCCTTATCAGCTTTCCTGTAGAGAGGGTATTGGCACACTCGGGTATGGTGGCCCCTTCTTGCAATGTTATCTTCACAGGTTCGGGCGGAATTAATGAGTCCCATGCCATAAGGCCATTCCGTCCACAATTGCGGCAGTGCTTTTGAGAAGTCTTACTCCTGCCATGTTGTCAGTACCATCATAGGCAGCTGCACCTTGTTTCGCAGCTCTACCCTGACATTAATTGAGTCTGTGAAAATATTTTCTGAGGCCCCTGGGCACTGGCTGCAGAGCTGGCCATCTGATAACTCACGTACACTGAGGCCGGGTATACCCAAGAGGATACACGCCCGCATCACATTCGCTTGGTCGGTGGCCAGCAAGACCCCATAAGCAGTATTTCTACTGACTCCAGGGAAAAAAATACACCCTCTTGAGGATCCCAGATATGGTGTCCCTCCCTGCGTAATATGAATTTGTTGGGCAGCTGCAACTTCTGTCCCAACAATTCCGGTGTGTTAGCGACAATCATGAAGACTGCATTAGTGAAGGCAGTCAGGTCAGTGTGTGCCGCCCTCATTAGCCCATCTGTGCGACCCATCGTCAGAGAAATGAATGGTTAGAATCAGACGTGAAACCCCTGAATGTCCATGAAGTCTTGGGATAGGGGATCATCTTTCTTTTAGGCATGACTTGGCTGCCCCCATGTGAATCAGGAAACTGAAGGGATCTTATTTACTAACACTATTTTGGTGTGTTCCTCCTCAGATTGACGTGTTACTGATGGGGCATATGAAGGGGTGTGTGTGCATCCCATCCAACGGATGTTGGACCGACCATTGTTGTCCCCAGAACCTATCTATTTCTGGGAGCTGAGGAGAAATTTTGACTATGTCCCCCCCTGATAGTTTTCCATACTACTGCCTCATGTCCTTCTGATACATACTTCATCCTTTTTGAAGTTTTGCATCGGTACCCCAATCGGTGCCGCAGCCTTCTGTGCCAATGCAGCTACAGCCATACTTCCCTGGACCACCACTTCCCAGCTGCTCTGCTTGGATTTTGCAGTGGTATCTTGGTTTTGCCCCAGATTCTTTATGTATTTTCTCTCTCCCTCTCTTTCTTTATCTTGCCTTTTTACTCACTCCGCGAGGCACTGTTTCATCTAGGCAAAGTTCTAGTTGGGATTCCCCCCTCCATATCTGATGCAATCCTCCAACATAGCCAGTCTTCTGGCTCAAATGATCCTTCCTTCGGCCAAGGTCTATCATATTGGTCACTTTCCTCAGTTCAGTAGGCTAATAGGTGGTAGAACGGGTGTGCACAGACCTCACCTTCCTCTCTTGCCAGTATCTCCCATGGGGTCAACTTCTCTTGGTTGCATGCTT
Source organism: Triturus cristatus (assembly GCF_964204655.1). Taxonomy (NCBI): domain Eukaryota; kingdom Metazoa; phylum Chordata; class Amphibia; order Caudata; family Salamandridae; genus Triturus; species Triturus cristatus. The sequence continues at coordinate 325,803,456 of NC_140579.1, forward strand.
GAATGGAGCGCAGTGCATTTTTGCCTCTGCTCCCCTTGTGTGAAAGCAAAGGCGCCATCTTATTTTTCCTATATCTTGGTTAGGTTATTTCCAGGCTGCCTTGGTCTTTTATTTTCTGGTCAGCCTCTCTCCTTTGTGCACAGATTGGTGAGACTCTGATCCTGCTAAAAGCCTCTCATTTAATTCTACCTCTGATTCTTCCCCAATCAATGCACTGTACCTCCCCCACTACCCTCATATGAAGAACGCGATGGCCTGTGTTCTCGCTGTACTTTCTGGGTGCATGTCCTTTCTCTTTCTAGCTTCACCTCACATATATATTCCTCACCTAGTTTGCCTCCTTCATACCTAGCTGTTCTTTTTGGTTGGGCTTTACCCTTAAACTAGCTCTCTGTTGTCTCCTTGGCTACGTGGGCAAATCCTGTAGCCTCACTCTTGTCATCGCTTCCCAGGGGACTAGAGCTCCCTTCCTTTTCCCCACTTGCTGTATCATTATCTAAAACTGCCAGAAACCTCCTTGTCGCTTGCATATGTTCGCTTGAACCAGGGGGGAGTGTGTGTTCTCCTTGCTCTTGAGGTTCTATGTGTTGAACATGGTAGACCGTGAGGCGAGCATTTGGCGACTTTCTCAAGGGACTTGGGTTTCAATGAAAGCGATGGGCTAGCTGGCATTTTGGTTTCTCATGCTTGGACCTAACTGTCTGTCTTTTGGTGGGGGGCCCGTCGGCTTCTACTATTGATGGATTGGAAAATATCCTAATGCAGGGGGAGCTGCTTTGAGGTCCTCCCTTCCTGCATATGGTGGGGGAGGTACAGACGCCTTGCTTGCTATCGGTAGTGTAGGGCTATCACTCTGGGCCTCTTTAAAGATGCCCACAACTCTAGCAATGTCTCTACCCTTTCTCTGTTTTGACCTGTATATTTAGGGCCTCATTTATGAGGCCCCTCGCGCCGTCGGAACGTCACTTTTTGTGACGTTCCATGGCGCAGGAGCCTGCTTCATATTTAGAAAGCAGCACTAAGCCACTTTTTTGGCTTAATGCTGCTTTGTTAATATTGTCCCCTTGAACTTACTTTTCGGCTAAAAACGAGGTGTAATGGCTGTTGCTGGGGGCATTCCCAGCAACATCCATGGCATTTTGACATTGCCCCAGATTGACAAGAAATTGTAAATCTGAGGCAGCGCCAAAAACATACGCCTCCCCACGGGAGCTGTGATGAAGGCACAACGAGGAGAAATATCATTATTTCTCCTTGTTTTCCCCTTTTCTTTGTGTGCTGCATTCTGCTGTATTGTGCTGCAGATCGGCGCATATAAAATCTCCCTGCTTCCACGGACAGAGTAAATCTACAGTCACACGCACATACATACATCATACACTAGGGCCCATCACACTAAATTCACGCTATTACTCTATCCACACTGAATATAGGAGAGAAAACCTAAACCAATCTGCATCTACAATGCGACCTTAATGATATTGCCCTGAGTCATGATTTTAAACATAGGAAATACATTTCAAAACTCAATAAATTGACAAGAAATGATCACCCGACACTGGAATTCAAACAAATGCTTGTTTATCTAAATTAATTCAAATGAAAAGTCAATCATTAGCAAAATCATTATTCTCATAGTTACCTATTCTAGCTAAAAGGGTCAGGACAGGTCTCTCGGTAAAGTCTCTCGAGCCGCCGTCCTCAGCATAGGAAACGTCCAAACGCGATGAACACAAGGAAAGAATGAACGAACCCAGACCCTCTCTAGTCTAGCATTTTATAGGAAAAATAGCAAACAAAAAGTTACAAACAAATGTTAAATATCCGTTGAGCCGCTGAGCAGAGCGAGCAGGAAAGGATGTCACTCAGTTACATTTAGAAAACCTCCGCTCAGGAAAAATCACAAAAATAAAAAAGACGGAAGAAGGAAACTCGAGTTTGCAAATGTTACTTTCACAAATGTTCTTCCTTGATATCTTAGCAGAGCCACCGCAGACTGGTCATTGTTCATTGTGGCTTTATCCTTGTCCAAGGACAGCTGGAATCATTCCCAGAGCTGCTGTCCTCACGGAAAACTTTCTAATCAGGCAGAGGCTGTGGTCAGGTGACTCTCGACCATGTTCAGCAAGGCCTCTCGTCAAAATTCAATCACTCGAGTGCAGGCTGTAAAAGGCAGCCATCTTGTTTTAGGCCAAAACGGACCATCTTAATTAAAAGAAACACAAAACAACGTTACCACAGCATAATGATTAAACAGTGTTAATCCCCACTAATACCCATATGTGTATGTAATTATCTAGCCTTTTGCAACGCAATAAAGCATTAGTACACGTTACTTTAAAAAAACGTTTGTGCTTTAAACACTTTGCGACATTCATTTAATTAAAACCGCACATTATTATTAAGCAACACATATGCATTCCCACGTGTAGTTTCTCTCATTAGTAATGTTGGTTAGTCTGACTTTAACAAGACGAACTATTAATTAGTGTTTTTGAACTAGTTTTTTTAATCAAAACATATAGTCAAAACTGGAGCTTAAAACTCGATAAATTTTCAACAGAAAACTCTGCTCCAGCACCACAAAAACCAACCCGAAAAAAAAATTAGTCCCATTTTTAGGAGAAATTGGAAATGTCTTTTATAACACAACATTAAACACCAGACTCCCTCACATCATCCCTCTTTGACTCTAAGTAAACACTCTCCCTCAATTCTTCTAACTCTATTTCTTGCGGATCTCTTTTCGACCTTTTTTGTTTCTTATCAGTATTTCCTCTAATTATTCTCTTTTTCCCTCCCCTGTTTTTACAACACAAACACCCCAATCTTAGTATCAATAAAGCAACAATTACACATGTCAAAGGAAATAATATTTTACCAATAAAGGTACTACCTATCTTAGCAATAAAACTCTTAACAGCAACTATCTTATTAGCTATTTTAGTCCAGATACTTTCAGCTTCCAGTGGTACTAATTCTTCATGCAAATCAGTAATATTTTTGATATAGACCTTTAGGTCTTTGCTTTCGTCAGGAATATAAGTGCAACAATGTTGAACTTTCAGCATTCCGCAGACTCCACCCTCCTTGGCCAATAGAATATCAAGGGCAAGTCGATTTTGCATAGACATGGCACGTACGGCAATCATCTCCGTATTTACCAAAAGAAACCCTCCAGCGGTACTTGTCGATAAGCGATCCACCACTGTTGACAGTTTTCGAATCCCATATGCATTCAAAGAAATTCCCACTGCTGGAATTAAAGCTCCAAAAATATCACCCACGATTTCTGACCAAGTTTCTCTCTTGAAACGTGTTAGTAAATTAATGTGTTCTACATCTTCTATTCTATCTATATGGAAAATCTTTGGAAAGACCAGGCCCACATAACACGTGCCATACCAATGGTCAGGCAACTTGTAATAAGCCTTGTTTCCACAAACATAATATACTCCTGGGAAAACAGGATCTTCTCCACCTTTAAAACCCCATCCTGTTGCAATGAAGTATGTATCATGACACTCACTAGTCCCAACAAAATATGTATCATATTGGGATTTCCTTCTGGTAATGCATAGTTTACCCTTCTGTGGTGCATCTAAAGCCAAAGTTGGACTAGCCCCATTCCTCAATTCCTTTCCCATTTCAATATCCCAAATTGTCTCACTCACTTTATATTTCCCTGCCTATTCATGCATGCTCATTCTCCTTTCCTCTACCATGTTTAGGAAAGCCTTCTCTTCTTCTTTCAAACTGCAAGTTAAATTATTTCTAAAAATGTAATCTAATGTTAATTCTTCTTTCTCAATAAAAATCTCACCAAAAATGTTAGCTTCTTTAGCTGGATTCAGCTTTTGGTTAATAGGCAATTGCCCAAAAATGTTATCTTTGTTAGACATCTCATAATCTATTTTCCCTAACAAATAAAAAACACTACTTAACACACTACATGAAATTCCATACGTAGCTGGTAAATGGTGATAAGTAACACCTTCTGAAACGGATGCAGGTAATTGCATGCAGACGTAGCAATCCCTAACTTCCATTGACTTTACGTATTCGTACAATAACTTTGAAAAAACATTGCTAGAAAAATCATTAATTGACCTATCTTTATGTATGTAAATGTTACTAATTCTAGTTGGAACTACTTTTTGTGAACTCTTCTCTACATTAGTCACATTCACAGTATGTATTCCAAAATGGTCTATTGTAACTCTAAAAGTAACTAGTAAAGCTAATACACCCCATTATAGCATTAATAATCCAGTACAGCAGCAGCACATTCTACACCATCTTTTCAAGAAGGCACATCTACTTTGATTATTTTCTGTGTTAGCCATTTTACTACTTTGGCAGTGTCTTTTGACTTAGCCTCTTTTACTCCACTACTGAAACATTAGAACACTAGATTATTTCAAACAGCTAATTTCAGATTTTCTTCTCTTCACTTTTCTCCAAGTGACTCCTTTAGTTCACTCAATTTGGATTTTCATCACTTTTCACTTCTTCTTCAGCAACATCAAATTGTATCAGATCTTCAACAACATCCTGTGCATCCGACTCTTCTCCAATGTCAGTAAAGATAACTTTCAGGATTCCAACAGATTTTCCCTCTCCCTCAACCACTTTTCTCAAGATCCCCTCCGGATTGACTTGACTCTCTGCCTCTTCTTCTTCTCCTTCAGGCAGTGCCACATAAGTCCATTCCGGTGACCTGTACTTTTGGTTGGGTTTTCTATTTCTTTTGATCTCCTCTGATTCTTTTGATTTCTTTTGCTCCTCTTCCTTCGCTTGATTTTGACTCGACACCTCGTTCACTTGTTCAGCTTTCGATGAATCCACTCGTGTCAGTCGATACCTCAGCCTCTTTATCCTATTAGGCCAAAGGTCACCTCTTACACTCCTTTTTGGTCTCACTTCTTTATTATTTCTTTCTCTGATCCAAGTTCTCTTTCTCAGAACTCGACCCTCTGATTTCTCATTTTCACTTTCATCTGATTCTGTCTCATTTGCCTCTTGTTCTTCAGCAGTTTTCCTTCGCTCCACAGTCTTTTCCACCACTGATTGAGACTTCCCTATCTCTGTCCCTCCTCGGGTCTCCGACACGCAATCTTCTTGCTGTCTACTTGTCCCTTCACCTAGCTTATCAGAAGTGTTCCCTACACCTCCTCGGGGGTCTTCCACAATCTGTCCCTCTCTATCTTCTTCTGACCCTGCTTCCTCAGGTGTAATCTCAAGTGGATTTTCAACCTCCTCATCTGATTCAGGAGTAGTCCCTGTGGAATTGCTCTTTTCTCTTCTTTCTTCTCCACTGCTTGTTGGAACTTCAGGCACTCTTACAGAATCCGATCTTTCCCCTGAAACTCTCAATGTTTCTCCTGACGCCTCTCTTGGAAAGAAAGAATCACCTGACTCTCTTTCTCCTTCAGCTCTTTCAGGATTCTTCCTCCTTCTCACTGGCTCAGTTTCTTCATCATCACTCGAATCTGACTCTTCAAAATACTCTTTACCAGTCCCATCCTTTGGATTTGGAACTCTCAGAGTATGACTCGCATGCACCCAGTTTTTCACACCGGCACACTTTACTGCAGTTGTCGTAGTCAGAATAACTTGTCTCGGCCTTCCCCACCTTGGAACCAAGCAATTTCTTCTTCTGTGTACCTTAATCCTCACCCAGTCCCCTGGACTCAAATCATGGGCTTGCTTCTTCTCAAGTGTAGTAGCGTCTTCTCCAACCTGGTGAAACACAGAATGAACTGCATCAGCCAGGCCTTTACAGTAATCCAAAATCATGTCATCAGTTATTGTCATCAACTTGTTGACAGGCACAAATGCATGTCTCATTGCACGTCCCATTAAGATTGCGTGCGGACTCAAACCTGTGGTTCTATCTGGAGTAGACCTAATAGTCATCAGCACTAGAGGCAAGACATCAGGCCATTTCATTCCAGTAGCTAAACACATCTTACCAATTCGGTTTTTTATTGTGCCGTTCATCTGTTGAACGACTCCAGAAGCCTCTGGTCTGTATGCACAATGTAACTTCTGCTGTATGCTCAATGCTTCACAAATTAAACCCATGAGCTCATTGTAGAAGTGTCCACCTCTATCAGACTCAATTGTCACTGGGAACCCGTACCTAGGAATCAACTCTCTCAACAGTAATTTTGCAACTGTTATTCCATCATTTCTCCTAGTCGGATAGGCCTCCACCCATCTTGAGAATAAACAGACTACCACTAGAACATACCTCAATTTGTTCACTTGAGGCATTTCAATGAAATCTATTTGCATTCTGGTAAAAGAACCTCCTTCTCTGCCTATTGTTCCTAGACTCACCACTGTCTTTTTCCCAGTATTGAACTGTTGACAAATCAAACATCTTTGACAGATGCTTTCTGCAATCAACCTGAACTTTGCATTATACCAGGTTTGCTTGAATGACCTAATCATCGCGTCCCTCCCCAGATGTCCCTGGCCATGATACATTCTTGCCATTGTCGACAACATAGAGTTAGGCATGACTGGTCTACCATCTCTATAGATCCAAACATGATCCGTCTCTCTTGGGGCACAACCTGCCTTGATCCAATCTCTTATTTCCTCATCTCCTGCCTCATCCTGCAACTGTTTCACTTCATCCCACGTTTCTAGGACATTAGTAAACATCACAGAACAAAAAGACATTTCCCTTTCTCGTGCCCTATTAATCGAATGATTATTTTTCGCACAATACTGTGCTATGTCATTGGCAAATCTATTACCAAGAGTAACAAAATCATCTCCTTGTCCATGAGCAGCAGACTTCACAACTGCTAGTTCTTTAGGCAGCTGTATCGCCTCAAGCAATTTTCCAATCACTTCAGCATTCTTTATTGGAGTCCCACTCGATGTCAAGAAACCTCTCTGTAGCCAAAGTTGGCCAAAGTCATGAACGACTCCAAATCCGTACTGGCTATCAGTCATCACAGTCACTCTCAGATTCTTCCCAATCTTGCAAGCTTTTGTCAATGCCACCAATTCAGCCACTTGAGCAGATCTCACTCCTTTCAAAGGCGAAGCTTCCATAACTTCTGAAACCTTGCACACTGCATATGCTGCACTTAGCACACCATCATCAGTCCTTAGACATGATCCATCCACAAACAACACATGATCACTTTCAGGCAACGGTAAATCTCTTATGTCTGGTCTTGGTTTTGTGCAGTAATCAAGCACATCCAAACAATCATGATCAACATCATCTCCAACATTCACATTATCAGCATCTGGTAATAACGTTGCTGGATTCACATTCACACATCTCTCAAGAGTCACATTTGATGCTCCCAGAATGATTTTCTCATATTTAGTCAGCCGACTATGTGACATGTACTGAGTCCTGCTTCTTGTCAAAAGAATAGCCACATCATGAGGTACGAATACCCTTACAGGATATCCCATTATTATTCCCTCACTCTGTTCCAAGCTTCTGCATGTAGCAGCTACTGCTTTCAGACAACCTGGCAAACCCACGGCTACGGGGTCAAGTGTCGATGAGAAGTACGCAATCGGCCTTCTCAGTTGTCCATGTTTCTGAATTAACACTGAAAGTGCACATCCATTTCTCTCACTGCAATACAACTCAAACTCTTTTTCATAGTCTGGCATTCCCAAAGCAGGGGCTTCACACATTCTGCTCTTCAGCTCTTCAAATGCTGCCATTTGTTCTCCGTCCAGTTCCAATGGGTCTCTCACCTCACTTTTAGTCAATTTAATCAGTGGCTTTGCTATCAAAGAGAAATTACTTATCCACTGACGACAATAACCCACCATCCCCAGAAACATCCTCACTTCTCTCTGGGTCATTGGGGCTCTCATTCCTCTGATAATTTTGATCCTGTCATCGGTCACCTTTCTCAGACCCTTTTCAATATTGTGTCCAAGATAATGCACCTCTTTCTTGCAAAACTGCAATTTGGCTGGAGATACCTTTAATCCTCCATCTGCCAGATGATTCAGTAAAGCTATGGTATCTACTTCACAAGCTTCACGTGTCTTCGATGCCACCAGTAGGTCATCGATGTACTGCACTAGCACTGAGCTCTCAGGCATGATCAAACTCTCCACTGACTTCTTCAATAACTGATTGAATATCGAAGGACTCTCTGTATACCCCTGTGGGATACGACACCATGCTAAAATACGCTGGCCAAATCGAAATGCAAAAATTGGCTGGCTGTCATGATGCAATGGAATTGAAAAGAAAGCATGACACAAATCAATCACCGTGTACCACTCAGCATCATGAGGAATCTGATACAAAATCACTGAAGGATTTGGCACAATGGGACAACATGCCACCACAATTTTGTTAACTTTTCTCAAATCTTGTACAATCCTGAACTTTCCATTAGGTTTCTTCAGCCCCATTATCGGTGAATTACACGGGCTATTCAGTATCTCTCTTAGAACACCCTGTTGAATCATTTTGTCAATTATAGGAGTAATTCCCTCAATTATTTCTGGTGTCAGTCTGTATTGTGGGATATTAGGATAAACAATCCCCTCTTTCACTGAAATCTTTACTGGATCAACATTATTCATCAATCCCACATCTTCTCCAGTAAAATCCCAAACTGCTGTTTTCACTGTGTGTCTCAACTCCTGAGGCAAATCATCTGGATTAAACACTGCATATGTACCAACAATCTCACTCTCTCTATTGTCTAGAGTCATCCGGTACAAAACCTCCTCATATGGTGTCTTAACCCCTTCGATGCTCATGACGGAACGGTTCCGTCATGAGCATCGGTTGAGCTGTGCTCATGACGGAACCGTTCCGTCATGACCACGCCCGCGCTAGAACCCTTCAGCACCGCGGGGGAATCCGCGCAGCGCTGAAGGGGTTAAAAGCTATTCCATCAGGAGTACAAAAAATTGTACAATTCATCTTGCACAATAGATCCCTACCTAACAAGTTCACTGGACTAGTGCCACAGACAACAAATCTGTACATGTCTAAAAATTTCCCTATTCTCACCCTTACTGGTTCAGTAAGATGAGTCTTAATCTGTGTATTGGCTACACCAACCACTTGGATTGCTTCGTCCGAGAGAGGAAGATTTCTAATATCTGCTGACCTGACAGTTGATCTTGTCGCTCCTGTGTCTACCAAAAAAGTAACACTCTCCCCATTTATTTTCCCATCTACAAATGGTCCTGCCTGGTCTATTTCTAGAGTTGCACCAAGTATGCACTCTTCCTCCTCTCTTCGGCACCGTCAATAGTCCCCTTCAGACTCACTCCCCTCATTCTTTAACCAGTACTGTTGTACCGGGTTTGAACGTCTCGGTTTGTTTACCTGCTCATCATTGTAGAATCCTGAGTCCAGGTTATACTTTTGGGACCCTCTATTCTGCGGCAAGGGCGGTTTTGGCTCTTGACTCTGCTGTCTGACAACCTTCTGCTGTTGCTGCTGTTGGTTACACCCCTCGTTCTGCACCTGTTGATTTAAGGGTTTATTTTCATTACTCACTAATGATGGATTGGTACACTCGGATCTCCAATGCCCCAATTGTCCACAGTTGTGACAAGGGAACTTCTTCTTGGCCTCTTCTAAATTTCCCTTTCCTTTTCCTGCATATCTGGGTCTATTCCCTGGATTATTTGCCTGTTCCACCAACTGTGCTTCTTGTCTCTCAGCAACCTTCACCTGTGCCCACATTGCTTTCTCTTTCAGCTTTCTCTGTTTTGCCTCAATCTCATCACTGAAGTATTTTGCATGTCTCAAGATTTCATCAATCTTTTTACTCTGCCAATCAACTGTGTGCTCATGTATTCTCTCACTGATTTCAGGTCTCAGGCCATATACAAATCTGTATACAAAATGACTCAAATCCTTGTCACCCAGATGTTCATCTCCACTGAACTGTTTAAAAGCCAGTATCAGCCTTTCGTAAAAAGCATGAACTGATTATTTTGCTTCCTGATGTGTTCGATCTATCTTAACCCAGTCTGTCTCTTTCGGGGGTACTTTATTTTTCAGGAACACAATAACCTGCTCGTATTTTTTCATTACCTCTGGATCTGGTGCTCCTGTTTTCTGATCTCTTGGATACTCTTTTGCAGGCCAATCTATAACTATTTTACATTCAGCACACAAGTCTGCTGGAACAATTATATCAAACAGACTATTCAGGTCAATCCACAGCACTTTTGACAATTTCACAAACCTGTCTACCTGCCTATACCACTCGACGGGCTTTTCTCTCAGTCGAGGGAAATCATTCGTAAATGATAAAATATCCTGTCTAGTCCATGGGACATGTACATATCCTCCTCCAGGAATCTCCCTCATAGGATAAGCATCCACTGTTTTCTCTTTTTCTCTCACAGAAAAAGCTGAATAAGTCCTGTCCACTGAATCTTCCCTTTTCTTGTACCATCTATCCTTCCACTTTTCTACATCACCCCATTTCCGCAATAAGGCAATCATTTCCTTAATCTGTCCTGTTCTACCAGCACCATTTAGATTTTCAATATCCTTGTCGGTGAAATCCATCCTGTAAGACTTCTGCAAAGCTTTCACCTTGTTCACTCGCTATTGCCTTTAACCTGTCATGTGTACTCTTAGCCCTCCAGGTGATGCTTTTACACATAAATAACAATTCTCCATCATGATGGTTTTTGAGTATATCTGTAGGAATTGTTCCTTCAATAAGCTCCTCCAATTCTATGCGCAACTTGGCTACATCAATTGCCTGTGAATCTTTATCCTTCTTTTGAAGAACTTTCAACCAATCATTCAAATCTTCAGCTGTTATTTCTGTAGACTTTTTCACTGCACCCACTTGTTCTGTCATCCTCTGTGGTTCCAAAATTGTTCCTCCCAAACAACCAGTATTCAATCCTGAATTAGGCTGCACATCTAATCCTCCACTACATGTGTCATGTCTCGACTCTCTCAAATTATTTCCTCCCGTTCTCATTCCCGATTCCTCCAAAGAACAAGTACCAACCAACCCATTTCCAACATAGGGAACCGTCAAGCCATTTTCACCCATTCTTTGCTTATCAAAAATAGGCACTACCGGACCAATAGTTACAGGCACCGTAACTGCTTCAAGATTTTTCGTCAGCTCTCTTATTTTCTCAGTCAGTTCAGATGTGGTTCTGGCTAATTCTCTTGTTTTCTCATCACTGACTCGATTGTCTCTTTCTCGCTTTCTCTCTCTCTCCCTTTCCGTGAAAGGCTATCACTTTTCAGATCAGGTGTCACAACTTCAGTTTTAATAATTCGCAAAGTATCCCTTATTGGAGTAGCAACTGGCGTGCTCTCTTCTGGTTCTGGTCTATATGGAGGTGGTCTCTTGTAAATCATGTCATCCAAGACTTCATCCTCATAATCATTAGCCCCATACCTTCTCACTTCTGTATCAGGCACCTTTTCTGTACCTTTCCTCCCTTCCGCTTCTTCAACTGTCCTCATAGGATATAATCCCTCTGACATACTAGCATCTCGCCATCTCCTCATTCGATCATGATGAGTTTCACGATCATATTTCCTCCCAAAAAAGTACCTATAATTGCCTCCACTCCTCTGCTTTTCTCGCTCATGCACCTCATCTTCCCATTCCACCAACGCCTCGAACTGTGTCGGCCTTGGTCTAGGCTCTAGGCACATCATCTTTTCCCGTAAATTTCTCAACACGGCCAAATTAAATGAACCATGTTCCGGGAACGCTAAAACACCATCTTCCTTAGTATACTTAGCCCAGTTATCTAACCAAATACAGGTATGATACCCATATTTCGCAACCATAAAGGATGCAGGAGTTCTCGTTGGAGGTAGCAATTCACCCTCTCTGGTTATTATGTTCTTATCCTTGTTGAACCACTTCTTTATTTTACCAAACAAGGATTTCTTCTTCTTTTCCTCCGGCTGGTAATACATTTTAATGTTTACCAATATTCTCTAGTCTCTTCCGCAACTGTACGATCTTTTGTCCAATAACAGCGCGACTCACACCAACGCACCAATCCTGGAGCGTCTACGTCACTCTGTACTCCTTCCAATCCCTGCGCGGCTCACACTAACACACCAATCCCAGCGCGAGCACTGTTCTGATCCACTACCCAATCAGAGCGCGGTTTGTATGACGTCAGCAGTCGCTGCAGTCGCTTCTGCTCCTGTCTCCTGTCACTCGTCTACCCCTCCTTTACAAACCCTTCTTAGTAGACTTCGTTTCAGACTCTACAAAATCTATTAGTTACAACATATAAACATCTCCATTGTCTGTTTCGCTAACCACAGAATAGCAAAGAAAATCTTCTTCACAAGAATCCCGCTTTTCTCTAGAACAGCGCTTACCTCTGCTCCACTACGGAATAATTACTCTCGTTGACACAGTAGCACATTCCCTACTCTGCCCTTCTAACATGCATCCATTAACTGTTTCCTCTAGGACTGCTCCAAAGAGTCTTACAATCAACTAAATGCTCATACATTCACGCACTTTCACACCAGAAATGTAGCACATGCACACAGAATCCTGCCTTTTCCGAGAACAGCGAACAGTCTGTCCCACTACAGAATTATAACACACGTTAACCAAGCAGCGCTTACCTCTGCCCAGTCCTTCAGACAAGCTCAGAGAATACCTATTACTCCTCCCGCGATAAGCTTTAACGGCAAACCTTACGGATCCCTGGGACTTAAGACCAGAGTTTCACAGATAACCTTCGCTACCATACACACTCCTTTTATACCGAAAATATGTCTAATAGTAACACCCGACGATGTCACTTATTCCGAACCCAGACAATGTGACGCGCAACTTCAATTGTCACACGTTTTCCCTGCATACGTACAGGTAATTCCAACAATCCCGTCTTTCCCGAGAGCAGCACGCACTTCCCTCTGCCATACTACGGAACCGTCACCAGCTCCCAAATTCCAGAAGCACTACATAAAACTCAATACAACGACTTCAACATATAGTATTAGTACATATACCAACATCAATCAATAATCAATGAATCAAAAGCCTATGTACAAGCAATCTAATCAGATCAAGACAATAATCTAACCATCATACTGCTACCAGGAAACTGCTGCAGATCGGCGCATATAAAATCTCCCTGCTTCCACGGACAGAGTAAATCTACAGTCACACGCACATACATACATCATACGCTAGGGCCCATCACACTAAATTCACGCTATTACTCTATCCACACTGAAAATAGGAGAGAAAACCTAAACCAATCTGCATCTACAATGAGGTCAATGCGACCTTAATGATATTGCCCTGAGTCATGATTTTAAACATAGGAAATACATTTCAAAACTCAATAAATTGACAAGAAATGATCACCCGACACTGGAATTCAAACAAATGCTTGTTTATCTAAATTAATTCAAATGAAAAGTCAATCATTAGCAAAATCATTATTCTCATAGTTACCTATTCTAGCTAAAAGGGTCAGGACAGGTCTCTCGGTAAAGTCTCTCGAGCCGCCGTCCTCAGCATAGGAAACGTCCAAACGCGATGAACACAAGGAAAGAATGAACGAACCCAGACCCTCTCTAGTCTAGCATTTTATAGGAAAAATAGCAAACAAAAAGTTACAAACAAATGTTAAATATCCGTTGAGCCGCTGAGCAGAGCGAGCAGGAAAGGATGTCACTCAGTTACATTTAGAAAACCTCCGCTCAGGAAAAATCACAAAAATAAAAAAGACGGAAGAAGGAAACTCGAGTTTGCAAATGTTACTTTCACAAATGTTCTTCCTTGATATCTTAGCAGAGCCACCGCAGACTGGTCATTGTTCATTGTGGCTTTATCCTTGTCCAAGGACAGCTGGAATCATTCCCAGAGCTGCTGTCCTCACGGAAAACTTTCTAATCAGGCAGAGGCTGTGGTCAGGTGACTCTCGACCATGTTCAGCAAGGCCTCTCGTCAAAATTCAATCACTCGAGTGCAGGCTGTAAAAGGCAGCCATCTTGTTTTAGGCCAAAACGGACCATCTTAATTAAAAGAAACACAAAACAACGTTACCACAGCATAATGATTAAACAGTGTTAATCCCGACTAATACCCATATGTGTATGTAATTATCTAGCCTTCTGCAACGCAATAAAGCATTAGTAAACGTTACTTTAAAAAAACGTTTGTGCTTTAAACAAATAGCACTTTGCGACATTCATTTAATTAAAACCGCACATTATTATTAAGCAACATATATGCATTCCCACGTGTAGTTTCTCTCATTAGTAATGTTGGTTAGTCTGACTTTAACAAGACAAACTATTAATTAGTGTTTTTGAACTAGTATTTTTAATCAAAACATATAGACAAAACTGGAGCTTAAAACTCGATAAATTTTCAACAGAAAACTCTGCTCCAGCACTGTGCCCTGATTTACTATATGTTCCTAACTCATGTGGCATCTGATTTAATGGTGTTTTAGGAGCGCACGTCCCCCCTCCGGCCATGTGTGCTTTATTGTTGCCAATCTCCCTTGAACATTGCACTGTAACTGGGATTGAGCTACGGTTTCCTGTTCATGCTTTGTTTGCCAGCTGCGTGCCACCCTACCTTTGACCGATCAATCAGTGACCTCGGCCCAAGGTCTTAGTGCTTGCCTGACTATGTATTTGCAAGTCGGGTTGATGTGGCGTTCACAACGGATGGATTAATTAATAAAGATGCAATTTTGTTCTCATAAATGAATATATCATTTTTCATGTTAGCATAATTTTTTTTCATATTAACAAAAATAACAATGGACTCAGATGTGAGCCCAAGTATTTACTAGTCGCTGAGATTAATTCATACATTTCATTCACCACTTTTTGTATAATTTAGAGTGTCACCCTAAGTGGGCAGGTATGCCTGGACAGGGGTCCCAAGCACACCGTGTAACTGGAACCATGCCAAACCTGGCTGATGAGCCCCAACTAGGGCAACACCGGTTCAGGGTTGCTTTTGTTCTGGTTCATGGAGGACCTGGCCTGGCAGTTTAGGCTGTACTGTTCCCACTGGAGCAGAATCAAGTCTGATTTGCATATGGGTGGGTCAAAACTGAGGTGGCATGATGTGCAAAATAATGATGGACTGGGATGCAGCCCGGGTAATTACAAGTAGTTTTGAGATTAATTGAAGAATTCCATCCATCACTTTTTTGTATACTTTAGATTGTCACCTTAAGTGGAAATGGGTATGCCCGGACATGGGTCCTTCACACACTGTCTCAAAAATCTTAAACCTAGCTGATGAGCCCCAGCTAGTGCAAAACCAGTCCTGTGTTGCTTGTGTTGGGATTCAGGGTGGAACTACACTGGCAGCACTGGCAGTTCGGTCTGAACTGTTCCCACGGGAGCAGGGTCAAGACTGATTTTCATATGGCGCAATAAAAACTGAGGTGGCACAGTGTACAAAATAATGATGGATTGCAATGCAGACCCGATGTAGGCAAGTGCCCTTTTTGTGTGGTCCCCCCACACCTTTTTGCCAATGCTGAAGGTTATGGTTCTGAATCTCCACAAGTGCCAGTGCTCTCTCCCTAAAACATGATGTATGTGAATTGCTAACCCCAAGTGGCAAAGACTTTAATTGCTTTATAAGTCACTGGTTTTACTACCCCGAGTGATCCAAGTAAACAGATGACGGCAAGCCAGCCATTGAAAAATGCATGAGCAGTGAAACTGCTCAAACTCAACTTTGCCCTCACCATGAGTGGCAAGGTCACATCACTATTTTTAATATATGCCAGCTACCCTTAGGATGACCTTCCGAGTCCAGGAGGCAGGGTGCATTATATAGAAGGTGTGGACATTTAAGTGCAAGTTTATATGTCCCTGTAGTAGCCTTTCTTCCATTAAGGGCTAATATAAGTGTTCAGACGGCCATAGGATCACATGGGCTGGAGCATGGGCATCCTGATGATACCAGCTTCCTTATGGTCCCACTGAAAAATATCATGTTTGGTATGAAGCAACTTGTCTCATCAAACCCGAAAAAAATTTAAGGTCAGATTTAATGTGACATGCACCCAGATGACAGCCTTTTCTGTGCCCCAGATGACAGCCTACAGCTGATGCTGCCTAGACAGGAATCTGACCGCTTACTAGGAGGTTTGAACTTCCCCAGAAGGGAGAAACAAAAGCCTGCCTGGGCAGAAGGTGTCACTTTTTCTAGACAAGATGCAACCTTCAAATCACCCACCGCCTCTAATATGCAATCAGGTTTCCTCCCAGAGGAGAAACAAGCCAACCCCTTATCACAGGCACATTTGTAACCCAAGCAGGCAGGAAAATTAGATAGTCAGGTGGCGTACACCTCAAGAGGGAGCCCCACAGCATCTTCAACTCACCTCCTCAGTGGTCTTGTTGTTGAATTTTGAATCCATTTCCTCACCAGCACCATCTAAGTGGCAAAACCAGCAAACCTGCAGCTCCCACTTCAGCTTCAGGGACAACAAGGATAACTCTGTACCCGGGCCCTACCAGCCAGGTAAATTTCAACTGTCGGTTGGACCCTGGTCCTGGAATCTGCATCAGCTTACCAACCAATGGTTTCCACTGAACTTGACCTGCAAGTGTCCAGTTTGAAAGTGTAAAATGCACTGATTTATTTTTCGTTTAAAAACCCATAACTCTGGTTATACTCATCTGATTGTCTTTGTTTTGGTGTCTAAATTAATATGAAAATCTGCTATTTACGTTTCACCTGCACAGGACTTGTGCTGTGCTTGTGAAATCCATTGTATTTAATATAAATCTTAAAAAGGGGCTTGCATCCCGTCCCCTTGCTTTCCCAGCTTTTATTTGGTTCCTGTGCTTGCCACTTAATTTTCCTCCATATCTATTGTCAGTAGCATACTTGTGTTTTCCTTCTGTGCTCCTGGTGCAGTTCGGGTTTCTCAATTTCCCCTTACTTCCACGGACAGAATGATTTCTCATTCACACGCACATACACACATAATACGCTGGTGGGGCCCATAACACCAACATTCATTCTCTCAAACTATCCATGCCTACAAAGGGACATAAGTTCCGAACCAAACTCCTTTCTTTGATAGAGGAAAACCACTTCTCCTGAATCACCCTAACGATTCCCCCATCAATAGGTCGATCGAATCATTTAGTTGGTATTTAGTTCAATGATACTTTAACTCTCAAACTAATCAATAAACATTTCAATGAAATAATCACCCGACACATTAATTCAAATAATGATTTTCTTTTCTCTAATTTAAATGCAGGTTAAATCTTAATAATGCTATATCATCTTTTGTCATATTTACCTATTCTGGCTAATTGTCGTTTTTTAAGTCAGAACTGGTCCTCAGTAAATTCGTCAGAGTTCTTGTTTATCATATAAAGTCACCGTCCTCTCCGTCAGCATAAGGATCTCTGATCATCGGTTCTCCATCAGCAGCTTCTCTACCCCTCTCTAGTCTACTAATATTTATACTAAAATTTACATATCAAATGTTACATTTCTCATTTCACAGGAATATGTTTGGCTAAATTCAAATACATCTCGGCACATCAGGAAACATTTTCAAATTTTCCCATGCGGGAAAAGTCTCAAAGCAAATGTATGGGAAAGAATGATCCGTGGTCCTAAATGTATCAGTTCGTTGGAAATAGGTCGGGTTCGACAGTTCATATTCCCAATTGTAACATTTTCTTCACGTTCAGTGGCATTGGCACCTCGCCCAGGGTAGTCTTCATGGGCATGGTCTGACAGGCCACACAAGGGACACGAACGAAGTCAGTGCAGGCGCCTTTCTCCATTGTTCAAATGATGAAGTAATGTACTTTAGTTAGGTTTCAGTTGGCGGCCATCTTTTGGTAGGCCAGAATAGTCAACTTAAGCAAAGAAACACAAAATTTGTAATTAATACATGGAAATGATTAAAACAGTGTTATTCCCTTGCTAATACCCTTATGTGTATGCATTTATCTAGCCATATGCAACATCCAAAGCCGTTAATGCTGGTTTATTTAAGCGCAAATCACAATAACATTACTCAAGCAACATTTATCGTTTTAATATGCATACAAACTTAGTTCATCTATTATTTTAGCCATGCAAATGCATTCCCACGTGTATTCTTTCTGTTAATAAGGTTGGTTTAGTTCTTTCACATCAAACTATTAATTAATATAATTAATCATTAATCATTTTAATATAAACATATATAAATGGATTGGGTATATAAAAAAAAAACATTTTACCCGCTCCATCAATCCCCCCTTCGGTGATTTTATCACCACAAACAAAACCCACAAAAAAAAATATTTTTCCCTTTTTATGGAAATTCGAAATGTTTTCTTGCTCAATTAAAATTCTGTTTCTCCTTCATCTTCTCTTTTTGTTTTGTCATACATACTCTCCTTCCATTCTTCCAATTCTATCTCATTCAAATCTCTTTCTTGTTTCTTTTCCTTCTTTTTGATAATCTCTCGTCTAATTTTTTTTTTTATTTCTTCTATGTCTGCAACACATACATCCTAATCTATGTATTAATAATAGGAAAATCACACACGTTAATGGAAATAATATTTTCCCTAATATAGTACTACCTAATTCACCTAAGAAAGTCTTAATAGCAGCCATCTTATTACTAATTTTAGTCCAGATACTTTCAACCTCCAGTGGTACTATTTCATCATGCAATTCTGTAATATTTTTAATATATACCTTTAGATCCTTGCTTTCATCAGGAATGTAAGTGCAACAATGTTGAACTTTCAGCATTCCACAGACTCCACCCTCTTTTGCCAATAAGATATCAAGGGCAAGTCGATTTTGCATAATCATAGCACGCATAGCAACCATTTCAGTATTTACCAAAAGAAATCCTCCAGCGGTGCTTGTTGACAAGCGATCCACTTGTGGAAATTTAGTTCGTATCTGAACATTATCTGCGCCATCTTGTCTCTCCCCAAGCGCCACACACAGAAAACGCGCGACGGCCATTTTAGGCACCATGGTCTCATTGCCGATCGCCAGCGTGCCCCTCAGGTGCTGCAAACGTCCCCCGTGCGCTGGCCACCCCCCCCGCTCTCTCATACATGGGCCATAAACCCTCTCCTTCTGCGCGACCCTGCCATGGAACCACATCCCGCCCCTGACCAACACCTCTTTTCATCCCATACATGGTCATACATCCTTTTGATAACCCCCTTCCTCTGCGCTCGATTGTCCGAACCGATCCCAGGCCATCACCTAGCCCTGCGGATGCAGTTTATTGCCCCTACTGTAAGGGAAACACCTCACATCAAAGGGATTACAGTAGATCAAGGCCCCCACCCCCTGAGACCTGACCAGTCGCACACACCCCCAGGATTGGCGGAATGTCCAGCTGTGTGATAGCCATCTCCTACTGTGGGTGGGGTGGGGACTTCTACTGTAGATATGTGCGGGAACAAGCTTGAAGTGGGGATTCTAAGGATGTCTTTCCGTACATCAAAGTCTCAACAAGAATGTATCACGTGTAATAAAGCAATAAACCTGTGTATAAGAGGCCAGGCCTCAGAGATGTGGTTAGAGCACCTCGAGACGATACCTTGCTGTCCGATCTGACGTGTTCTGCTCCGACGGAATAAAACTTTGTTTCCTGCCTTCCAGTCTCCGGCGCCTGCCTCTTTTGTTGGTTAATTATCGAATGGTATAAGAGGCGATTACCGCCGGGCAATACTTGAAGGTTATCGACTGAAGGTGCCGCTACCATTTAACAATTGGCGTCCCAAGCGTGGGGCCCATCAGCGACACGTGGATCCAGTGGGAGAGGTCCTGACGACAAAGTGAATGACTGCAACGATCGGGAAGAGCTCCTGCCTGATAGACCCTCGTCTGGCAGCCGATCATCCGAACTTCACTGGTTCCGAACAGACCTCTCTCGAGTGATCTACGGTCCTGACTGGGAACCGTCAGGAGTGCCACGGCAAATACGGAGAGTAGAGGACGATCGGGCGCTGGAGGCGGAAGACGAGAAACTGTTCATACGGTCCGGGTAAGGTCGTGTAACACGACGAATTGCGAAACGATTGATTGATTGATTGAAAATACTAGTATTGCTTACTTGATTGTTCTTTTTGAGATATTCGCTGTCTACAAACGGGGAAGAGTAGAAATACTCTCTCTTCCTTTGCAGATAGTGAAGGGTAGGTAACGCAGACTTTTGTCCCCATTGTAACCCGTCGTGCCTATTTTTTTCTCCCCACTGATTGATTGTCCGAACATTGATTGTTTTGAAGAATATTGGTTCTTTGAGATATTCTCTGTTTGCAAATAACGAAGAATAGAAATATTCTGTCTAGTCTTTGCAAATAGTGAAGGGTAGGTAACGCAGACTTTTGTCCCCGTTGTAACCCGTCGTGCCTATCTCTTTCTCACCATTTGATTGATTGATTGTCCGAACACTGGTTGTTCGATATTGGTTCTTTGGAGGTATTCTCTACTTGCAAATAACGTAGAATAGAGATATTCTATCTAGTCTTTGCAAGCAGTGAAAAGATAGGTAGTGCAGACTTTTGTCCCCGTTGTAACCCGTCATGCCTATCTTCTCCCCACTGATTGGTAGTTGGTTTGCCCGGACAGCTTATTAGAGATGAACCATCCGGCTCCACTGGAAGGCACCCCTAATAAGGACATGTTTACTAAATATGGACTAGTCGCCGTAGCTTATAGCAAACTATGGCATAAATATACAAAGAAGGACCCCGAGAGTCAGTGGCCACTGATGGGATCCTTTGATGATCATAAAATAGAAACGCTAGAAATAGCTCTACGTAGTAATAAAACGACGCCTACTATGCTTGACAGTATCGGCATGTGGCGCAAAGAAGCAACACAACGAAAAAAGAGGGCAGAAGTAAAAGCAGAAAAGGAATTGCGTAAGGCAGCTCACCTTGCCGCTAGAAAGTTAGAGGAAGAGATAAAGGAGAGAAAGGAAGCTAAACTAAAACAAGAGTTTGAAACATCAGGCCAGTGCCCTGTTAGGACCTCCTCTACGCTCTACCCTGAGTTACCTTCCAAGCAACGAGTGAATGACGAATTACTATTAGATCCCCCGATCATCTACATGCCCCCTCCATATGCTCCCTCCCAACCCATAGTGCAGCACCCGCAACCCCCGAACGCAAGCGAAAGCAGTACCAGGGCCTCGGTCCTCACGGCCTCCGTGCCGACCGAGCCACTTGTACTGAACACAACGTTAGCAATAACGTTAGATGACCCTGAGATGAGAAAGAGGGATTCCGCCAGAGTGAATCGACTAACAAAGGATGAACGAGCCAAAATCGATAAGGTAGTAAGAACACTAGTAGAACGGAAGGAAAGTGAGGAGTATGTAACAGACATGTATAACTAGCATGCCAACAACCACAGACAACACTTTGTCGCACGACTTTGTTATCACACCCTTAATGCCTATGAGGATAGGTACCAAGATCGAGGTCCCGAAGGCTTAGCGACCTTGTATAGGAAGGTAGATATTGGGGAGGGGGGAGAGAGCAATGTAACGGACCTCTTCACTCGTACACTCGAAGTCTTCCGGCATCTTAAAGAACACAGACAGACAACCAAGGCAGAGACCCCCATAGCGACTGAACCCCAGGCAGGAAAAGCTGATACCATGATGCCCATCAAGGAAGCTGCTCCTTACTGGGTCCCCCCCACGAGGTCAGGGAACACACGACGACATCAACCACCAAGATGCGAAGGGAAGGGTTGTATATAACTGGGTCTATCAGCCATGGGACCGACAAGACATCTTGACCTTTAGAAAAACCCTACCCGACTTAAGAGAGAACCCGACTGCCTTTTACACAGAACTAGGTACGGCCTTAGATTCAACTATAATGACCTTGGCGGATATCGATTTGTTCTTTGGGTTGTGTCTGCCGGCGGATGTGTGGAAGCAAATCCGGAAAGTCGACCACGCTGAGCCGTTCGGATATACCTGGGCACAACTCGATACCATAGACAAACAGCGAGGACCTGGACAGAAACCTCTAAAGGCCATATTGGAACTCCCAGACAAGATTGTACAGAAATTGAAGACCCTAATCCCAGAAAGGAAGGTAGACTGGTCGATAGTGACGGCTTGCCGCCAGAAATCCCAGGAGGATGTGTCCGAATACTTCTCTCGATTCGAAACAGTGTTTTCCGATTATAGTGGCCAGGACATGGCCACTGCAACCGGACACCACCTCTTTGTCCAGAATTATGTGAAGGGTCTGTCACAGGACGTCTCCCAGAAGTTACAGACCAGCGAGAGTAGTTGGGCAGCCTCCAAACCCGCGGCTATCCTCCAGATGGCCCAGTACTACGAACACCAAAAGAATGAGAACGATAGGACGTCCGAGAGAAAGAAAAAGGAACTGAAGGAAAGGGTAATGATCGCACAGCTGCAAGGGGTGACCATAGGAAGGGAACCTCCCAAGGGAAATTACCAACCGACTGCTCCTAGAAAACTACCCCCTAGAGACCATGCACCCACACCCTACGGTGGACGCAGGGACTTAGACGAGAATCAGTGCGCGTTCTGCAAAGGGTTTGGACACTGGAAATCCCAGTGCCCGGTCCTTCTGGATATGAACAAGAATAGGGACACAAGAGACATAGCAAATAGCCCCAGAAATAGAGGACAGGGACGAGGGCACACGAACGACACCACCAACGACAGGCCAGGCAGACCAAACACCTTTGACCGCCCCCGACAGAACCAGTGTCAGCAGTCCGACTATGAAAACGCCCATGACTTCGCATAGGATTGCCAGGGGCAAGGGAGGGATCCAGTCGAACTCCGTGTTGACCAGCAAGGTCCTTACGTCACTGCTAAGGTCCTGGGCACAAAGTCTCCATTTTTGGTAGATACCGGGGCGACACGTAGTGCATTATCTAAACGACTGATTCCGAGGGCACCCTTGTCTGGCTCACACGTAACCTCAATAGGCTTCGATGGAACGCCCTCCACTAATCCCTTGTCCGCACCAATCTCCTTTGACTTGGAAAATAACACCACTGAGACGACGTTTCTGCTCTCCTCCAACACCCCCAACGCTATTATGGGTCTTGATTTACTAAAACATTTCCGAGCTACCATCAGATGTTCCCCAGACGGAGTCCGAGTCATACTGCACGATAACCCAGATCTGTTCAGGCCTTGTCTCACGCAACGTATGTTCTCTATAACCGATGCTGACTTGTCCCTACTCGACACGTTACCCTCACACCTGTGGGCTAAAACCGACTCAGACGTAGGACGCATGGTGATCGACCCTGTACACATAACTGTCCGACCGGACGCGGTGCTCCCAAAGCTTCCACAGTATCAGATATCGCCCGAAGGCGAGAAGGCATTGGTGGAAATCATCCAGTCCCTAGTCGACGCAGGAGTGGTAGAAGAAGTAGTCAGTAATGTTTGCAACAGCCCTATCCTACCCATTGTAAAGAAACAAGGCGAAGGAGATGGGAAAGCATACCGCTTCATTGTTGACTTACGAGAAGTTAACAAAGTAGTCATACCTCAGTACCCCGTAGTCTCAGACATCACCACCATCCTCACCCTGATTCCATCCACTGCCACTACCTTCACTGTTATTGATCTCAAGAACGCATTCTTTTCCATCCCCATCCACCCAGACAGCCGCTACCTTTTTGGCTTCACCTTAAAAGCCCGTTCGTACAGATTCTGCAGGGCACCCCAAGGCTACACTGAGAGTCCCAGCATTTATAGCCAAGCCCTCAAAAGACAACTAGATGCAGTCCGACTACCAGATGGAGTGGTGTTAATACAATACGTCGATGATATTCTTTTGGCGGCCGACACCACTCCACTCGCAGTCACAGCCACCATCCACCTCCTCCACTTCCTCGCGGAGAACGGTCACAAGGTCTCCAGGAAGAAGTTGCAATTCTGCCAACCCCAAGTGACATACCTAGGCCACCTCCTATCCAAAGATG
Organism: Triturus cristatus; assembly: GCF_964204655.1. NCBI lineage: Eukaryota > Metazoa > Chordata > Amphibia > Caudata > Salamandridae > Triturus > Triturus cristatus. Next base: position 325,827,431 of record NC_140579.1, read on the forward strand.
GGAGGAAGCTTACACCTGATCGAATTCAGACCATCCTAGAAACCCCCGTTCCCAAAACTCAGAAGCAAGTGCGGTCCCTGGTAGGCCTCACCTCCTTCTGCCGACAGTGGTTGCCAAACTTCAGTATTATCGTAAAACCTCTGCTTTCCCTGTTGGCCAAAGACGTCCCCTTCCCCATCCCCTGGACACCCTAATGCCAATCCTCCTTCAAGGAATTACGAGATGCCCTTTGTTCAGCACCAGTCCTAGGGACCCCAGACTACACTAAACCTTTCTCCCTCTTCACCCACGAATGGGAGGGGTGCGCATTGTCTGTTCTAACACAGTCCATAGGTCCCAAGCAACGCCCTTGCGCCTACTTCTCTGCCACTCTCGACCCTGTAGCCAGAGCCTTGCCCGCCTGCCTTCGAGCAGTAGCCGCCGCCGCTGTCTCTATCCGACAAAGTGAGGGGATCGTGCTTTCAAACCCCCTCACCATGCTAGTACCCCATGCAGTTGACACCCTCCTGAACCAGACCAAGACTCAACACCTGACTAGCGCACGACTGAGTGGTTACGAGCTGACTCTGCTTGCACCCCATATCACGCTGAAGCGATGCACCACCCTGAATCCAGCCACTCTGCTACCTCTCCCTGACACTGACCCCAATGCGTCCCCTATACATGACTGCATGACCCTCACCGATGAACAGACCAAGAGTAGGGTTGACCTCCTAGTCACTGCCTTCCCGGACCCTGACAGAGAACTGTGGGTAGATGGCTCATGCATCAAGCTCCCCGACGGCACCACCTCAGCTGCCTATGCAGTCACCACGGCCCGAACAGTTGTTGAAACAGCCCGCATCACACAGCGATCCGCACAGGCAGCTGAGCTGATTGCTCTCACACGAGCATGCATCCTAGCAGCAGGGACAACCGCTAACATTTACACCGACAGTCAGTACGCCTTCGGGGTGGTTCACCACTTTGGACTCCTATGGAAGGAGAGGGGATTCCTGACTTCCCATGGCACACCCATCCTACATGGAGATCTAGTCTCTGCCCTGACCGAAGCAGTCCTCCTCCCCGCACGGCTGGCTGTGATCAAATGCCAGGCACACAAGAAGGTGACAGACATTATAGGACAGGGAAATGCTCTGGCTGATATTACTGCCCGAACCACAGCCTAGAATAGGTCCACGACACGTATGTACGTGACCAGGTCACAAACTGAGAGATGGAAGGATGCCAGGGAAACGATTAGGGACACCCAATTAGCCAGCACACCACACGAATTGACTGAATGGGCACGGGTAGGATTGAAAGACGATGAAGGCTGCTGGCAGACTAAAGACACGAACAAATGGTTGCTACCTGACTCATTCCTGATTCCCATGCTGATCATGACACACTCCCCCGCACACATAGGGTCTGCCCCCATGATTGAACTCATCTCCAAGGTTTGGCACAACGATAAGATCCCAGACTCAGCCAGACGTCTGGTCCGACAATGCCTGGTATGCCTCCAACACAACCCTGGTAAAGGAACTGCTGTACCCCGGGGAGGGTTTGGGGTTCCTAACCATCCCTTTGAGGTCCTGCAGATGGACTACATCCAGTTAGAAAGGTGCCAGAGCCTGAAGTACGTACTTGTCGTTGTGTGCGCCTTCAGCAAATGGGTGGAAGCCTACCCAACCCGCGACAACACTGCTATGACTACCGCAAAAGTACTACTGAAGGAATTCTTCCCCCGTTACGGTCTTTGTCGAATTTTATGGAGCGACAACAGCCCCCACTTCGTAGCCGAAGTTATCCAACTCATCTTAAAAGGGTTGGGTGTAAAACAAAAGTTCCATGCGGTTTTCCACCCCCAATCTGCAGGCTTGGTTGAGCGACATAACGCCACATTGAAGCTCAAAATAGCCAAAATAGTTGCCACCACCGGATTGAAGTGGCCAGACGCCCTCCCGCTAGCATTGCTATCAATTCGTTCCACTCCCACCAAACACCACTTAACCCCCTACGAGGTCGTCTTCGGGCGGCCCATGAACCTTTGGACTGCACCAAAACCGACATCCATTCGCGATGTCCCGGACGTCCTCATGTCTGACTATTTGTACAACCTAACTAAAACATTGTCTGTTATCCATCAGCAGGTGCTGCAAGCCATTCCCGACGCTTCCAGGGGTCCCGGACATGATATCCGACCCGGAGATTATGTCCTAGTGCGTAATTTCCAGCGTGCAAGGAGTCTGGAGCCCCGGTGGACGGGCCCCCTGCAAGTCTTGATCACCACCCGAACAGCTCTTCGAGTGGAGGTGAAGCGCAACTGGCTGCACGCACATCACTGTAAGAAGGTATCACCGACCCTGACGACAACCGACAACATCACCGGCCAAGGAGGACCCCCGGACAAAGACCGACCATCCCTGAGCTGCTACCAGAATACAGAGACACTTGAGTTAACGAAATATCCCGACCCCACTGTGCCATCCAAGGAAGGGTATAACCTGCGACGAAAGGAGGGAACTTCGGCTAAGCAGACCACGAACTAAGTTAAGATCCCAGATCGGTAGCCTAATCACCTCAAAAGGCTTCCAGGAGAGAAACTAAACAAAGCCAGTGGTTCTGCCCGCTACCGAGTCCCTCCCTTGAAGATGATGGAAGCGCCCGACATGAAGGTGATGGAAGCAACCGGACGTCCGAAGATCCACTATCAAAACCCAAAGACTTACAAGATGCACAGCTCAAAGACTATCGCGCTTTTTATTACCCTTCTCTTTTGCCTTCTCCTCATGGCCACCTTCTGGATCATGGAAGAGAGCTCACCCGCTCATAAGACATTGCTGACCACTGTTCAACCTACCACCATGAAAGAACACCATTTGATCTCGCTTTCTCCCCAACTGCGAGAAAGGCGTAAGGAGTTCTGGAATAACTCTTTCGTGCAGTTGCTCCACCAACACAATCTTGCCGCCAATGCCACTAATTGCAGGATCTGTGGATTGCTACCGCATGCCACTGGACACTATATCCCTTTCATCCCCTCACCTTTCTCTGTCCATGGCTCCTGCCTCGCTTGGCTAATCCTCCTGCAAGAAAGCTACAAGGACAATGCCACTTCCAGCAAAACTGTGTCACACTTCTACCATGGGTTCTGGCTGAACAAAACTGGAAAAACTTCTGCTCCCTTCTGTCCTCTAAGATCAAACACTTCCTTTCATATAGACATCCCTGCCAAAGAATGAGTTGAAATGCAGGTGTTCAACAACCCAGCCAGACCCACCTTCTCTTACCTCCGGAAACGAACGGCCGCCACCCTAACAGTGGCTCTGTCTGTCATCAACATCACAGGTCTTGTGTGCGTCGAAGGTCTGGGAACACAGCCGGTGGGCCGCAGTTCCTGTCTCATCACCCGAACATTGGACTCAGTCGACCCACCCTCCTTTGTTACCTCCCCAAATATGTACTTCGTCTGTGGTACTAAGGCCTACACCTGGCTTCCGAAAGGCTGGGGAGGCACCTGTTACATCGCTTTTATCCTTCCTTCAACATATGTGGCTCCAGCAAACCACCACCTGCAGAAACGTGCCAAGGACATTGTGCAAGCCGACTCCACCGGAGCACAGTTCATGGATGCAGTAAAAGGACTTGTCCCACTTTGGGGTCCAATGGCGAACAGCCGTGCCATCCGGCACTTAACCCAGGCAGTCGAAACAACAATGAACATTACGGCTGGCATCCTCACCAACAACACCGCCGAGCTTCAGGCCATCCGCCTGGTGGCTCTCCAGAACCGCCTCGTTCTAGATGTGGTTCTGGCTGATCGTGGAGGAGCATGCCGCATCATTGGGTCCAGCTGTTGTACCTACGTACCGGACAACTCACCCTCCGTCTACAAGGCGATCGAACACCTCCACAGACTTTCCTCAGAGGTGCATCAGGAACAAGAAGGATGGTCGCTTGGGAATTGGTTTTGGGACTCAATAAAGAAGTGGGGGTGGAGGTTGTTTACGTTTATCCTAATGCCGATTGTGATTCTATGTGGATGTTGCCTGGGGATTCAGTGCTTGCCACCTTTATGTTCACTTTTCACGAACTACATCTGCCCTAAGACTCTGAACTTTGAAGCAGAACGAATGAAAGCCCTGTACGAAACAGAAGTACGTGGTATTATGGGGATAGATCCGAACAAAACAAGCTGGCGAGATATGTTAAAAGGGAGGACTGTGGAAATTTAGTTCGTATCTGAACATTATCTGCGCCATCTTGTCTCTCCCCAAGCGCCACACGCAGAAAACGCGCGACGGCCATTTTAGGCACCATGGTCTCATTGCCGATCGCCAGCGTGCCCCTCGGGTGCTGCAAACATCCCCCGCTCGCCGGCCACCCCCCGCTCTCTCATACATGGGCCATAAACCCTCTCCTTCTGCGCGACCCTGCCATGGAACCACATCCCGCGCCTGACCAACACCTCCTTTCATCCCATACATGGTCTTACATCCTTTTGATAACCCCCTTCCTCTGCGCCCGATTGTCCGAACCGATCCCAGGCCATCACCTAGCCCTGCGGATGCAGTTTATTGCCCCTACTGTAAGGGAAACACCTCACATCAAAGGGATTACAGTAGATCAAGGCCCCCACCCCCTGAGACCCGACCAGTCGCACACACCCCCAGGAATTGGCGGAATGTCCAGCTGTGTGATAGCCATCTCCTACTGTGGGTGGGGTGGGGACTTCTACTGTAGATATGTGTGGGAACAAGCTTGAAGTGGGGATTCCAAGGATGTCTTTCCGTACATCAAAGTCTCGACAAGAATGTATCACGTGTAATAAAGCAATAAACCTGTGTATAGGAGGCCAGGCCTCAGAGATGTGGTTAGAGCACCTCGAGACGATACCTTGCTGTCCGATCTGACGTGTTCTGCTCCAACGGAATAAAACTTTGTTTCCTGCCTTCCAGTCTCCGGCGCCTGCCTCTTTTGTTGGTTAATTATCGAATGGTATAAGAGGCGATTACCGCCGGGCAAAACTTGAAGGTTATCGACTGAAGGTGCCGCTACCATTTAACACACTATGGTTGACAATTTCCGAATATTATTTGCATTCAAAGATATTCCCACTGCTGGTATCAAGGCTCCGAAAATATCACCTACAATTTCTAACCAAGTTTCTCTTCTACTACTCATTAGTAGGTTATGTGGTCCACTATTTTCTACTCTATCCATGTGAAAGATTTTTGCAAAGACCAGGCCAACATAACATGTGCCATACCAATGGTCGGGCAACCTGTAATAAGCCTTGTTCTCACGAATATAGTACAGTCCAGGAAAAACTGGATCTTCTCCGCCTCTAAATCCCCCTCCAGAAGCAATAAAATATGTATCATGACACTCACTTGTCCCTTTATAATAATAATCATATTGGGATCTTTCCCTCATAATGCATAATTTGCCTTTCTGTGGTGAATCTATAGCTATTGTTGGTCTAGCTTCACCCTTTGTCTCCTTTTTCCCATCTATTTCCCAAATGTTTTCCCCCTCTTTATGTCCTTCTGCATTTTTATGTATTTTCAATCTCCTTTCTTCGACCATATCTAGAAATGTTTTCTCTTCTGTCTTCAAACTGCAAGTTAAATTGTTTCTAAAAATATATTCTAAAGTTAGTTCTTTAGTCTCTATAAAAATCTCACCTAGTACATTAGCAGTTTTAGCTGGATTCAATTCATTATTCATGGACAATTGTCCAAGAATGTTCTCTATATTAGACAGATTATATTCTAATTTCCCTACTTGATAAAATATACTGGTTAAAACGCTACATGTTATTCCATAAGTTGCTGGAAGGTGATGATAAGTCACTCCTTCTGAAACAGAGGCAGGTAACTGTATACATACGTAGCAATCCCTTACGTCCATTGTTTTTACATATTCATACAATAATTTTGAAAAAACATTGCTAGAAAAATCAGTTATAGACCTATCCTTATGTATATGTTCAGTACTTATTTTAATTGGAACTACCTTGTGTGAATTCTTCACTTCATTAGTCATATTCTCTGTATACCCTTCTAGTGTATCTAAAGTTACTTTGAAAGAGATCAAAAGAGCGAGTACGCTCTAAAGAAGCATTAATAGTCCTGTACAACAACAAAACGTCTTGCACCATTTTCTCATAAAGGTACATCTACTCTTGTTATCATGTATGTTAGCCATCTTGTTAAAATTGACCGTGTCTTTTGACTTAGCCTCTTCTACTCCGCTTCTTGTATTTTTCCTGCAAGAGCTAGGCCCTTATCAGGTTATCCAAATTTTTCAATTTCTTATTCAATCCTTTAGATTTTCTACAAGGACCTTCTTGAAATCACTCAGCTGGGCCTCTCATCATTTTTCACTTCCTTCTCATCATCCACATACAGAATTTCCTGATCTTCCGCTTCTTCTCCGATATCGGATAGGATAACTCTCAGGATGTCCGCTGTTTCTTCTTCCTCCACCACTTTCAGTAAAGTCTCCTCTGGATTTCCTTGACTATCTACCTCTTCTCCTTGTTCAGGCAGTGCCACGTACGTCCATTCAGGTGACTTATACTTCTGGTTTGGTTTTCTCGATCGTTTGTTTCCTTCAGACACTTCTGTCTCTCCCTCTTTTTCTTTGTGCTGACTTGTTACTTTGTTCACTTGTTCAGCTTTTGAGGGTTTGACTCGTGTCAATCGATATCTCAGTCTCTTTATTTTGTTTGGCCAAAGGTCTCCTTTAGTATTTCTTCTTGTTTTGCCTTCTTTACTGTTTCTTTCCTCGATCCAAGTTCTCTTCCTCAGAACTCGATCTTCTGGTTCACTGTCTTCAGATTCTGTCTCATTTGGCTTTTCTTTTCCACCAGCTAATTTCTCCACCTCTTGTGTTGTCCCTACTTCTGTCCCTCCTCGGGTCTCCGACACGCAATCTTTCTGTTCGCTGATTGTCCCTTCACCTAACTCAGTGTTGGATGTCCCTACACCTCCTCGGGGGTCTTCCGCAGAAATCTGTCCCTCTCTCTCTATTTCTGTCCCTTCTTCTCCTTCCAGGATTTTCTCAGGTGGAACTTCTTCTACTCTTTCGTTTGGTGTAAATGTTACTTCTGATGGGACATTCTTTTCTTTTCTTCTTTCTGTGCTCGCCAGTGCCGTTTTGCTCGTCTCCAGAATCTGAACCATCTGAAATCTGCAATCTCTTCCTCATAATTTCTTCTCTTGGAGTTGGAACTAGTCTTGGCTTCTTTTCCCCCCTTTCAGAATTTTCTTTTGTCTTTGTATTCTCATTGTCTGAATCAGCACTTGATTCTGAATCATCAAAATATTCCTTTCCAATGCTATCTGCTGGATTTGGAACTCTCAAAGTGTGACTTGCATGTATCCAATTGTTCAGTCCAGCACACTTCACAGCAGTTGTTGTGGTCAAGATAACTTGCCTTGGCCTTCCCCACCTTGGAACCAAGCAATTCCTTCTTCTGTGGACTTTTATTCTCACCCAGTCACCTGGGCTCAGGTCATGGGCTGGTTTTCTCTCAAGGGTGGTGGCGTCCGCTCCATCTTGGTGAAACACAGAATGGACTGCGTCAGCCAGGCCTTTACAGTAATCCAAAATCATGTCATCAGTTATTGTCATCAATTTGTTGACTGGAACAAATACGTGTCTCATGGCTCGTCCCATGATAATTGTTGGGGACTCAAACCTGTAGTTCTGTCTGGAGTAGATCTGATTGTCATCAAGACTAGAGGCAAGACATCAGGCCATTTCATTCCTGTGGCTAAACACATTTTCCCTATTCTGTTTTTGATCGTACCATTCATTTGTTCAACCACACCAGAAGCCTCTGGTCGATAGGCACAATGTAGTTTTTGTTGTACACCCAATGCTTCACAAATCAATGCCATGATCTCATTGTAAAAGTGTCTTCCGCTGTCTGATTCTATTGTCACTGGGAACCCGAATCTTGGGATGAATTCTCTCAACAAGAGCTTGGCCACTGTGATTCCATCATTTCTTCTTGTTGGGTATGCCTCCACCCACCTGGAGAACAGACAAACTACCACCAGAACATACCTCAACTTGTTATAAGGGGGCATTTCAATGAAATCTATTTGCATTCTGGTGAAGGGTCCTCCCTATCGGCCTATTGTGCCTAGGCTCACCACTGTTTTCCTTCCAGGATTGTACTGCTGACATATTAGGCATCTTTGACAGAGACTCTCTGCTATCAACCTGAATTTTGCATTGTGCCAGGTCTGCTTTAAAGCCCTTATCATGGCATCTCTTCCCAGATGTCCTTGGCCATGATACATCCGTGCCATGGTTGACATCATGCTATCAGGCATTACTGGTCTTCCATCCTGATAGACCCACACATGATCTTTCTCCCTTGGTGCACAACCTACTTTTACCCACTGCTTCATTTCTTCATCTCCTGCTTCATCCTGCAACTGCCTCACTTCTTCCCATGTTCCCACAATGTTAGTAAACATTATGGAGCAAGAAAACATCTCCTTCTCCTTTGCCCTATTGATTGAATACTGATTTCGGGCACAGTACTGAGCCATGTCATTGGCATATCGGTTCCCAGTAGTGATATAGTCACTACCTTGACTATGAGCAGCCCATTTTACCACTGACAGTTCCTTTGGCAACTGTATTGCTTCAAGTAATTTTCCCACCACTTCTGCATTCTTTATAGGAGTTCCACTTGAGGTCAGGAAACCTCTCTGCAGCCAAAGTTGGCCCAAATCGTGGACAACTCCAAAGCCATACTGGCTGTCTGTTATCACAGTCACTCTTACATTCTTCCCAATTTTGCATGCCCTTGTCAATGCCACTAGTTCTGCTACTTGAGCGGATTTAACTCCTTTCAAGTGTGATGCTTCTATGACTGCAGCAACTGTGCATATAGCATAGGCCGCACTCAACAATCCTTCGTCTGTTCTCAAGCACGACCAATCCACAAACAACACATAATCACTTTCTGGCAATGGTAAATCTTTTAAGTCTGGTCGAGGTTTCGTGCAAAAGTCAAGCACATCCAAGCAATCATGATCAACATCATCTCTTACCTCCACTCTCTCTGCATCAGGCAAAAGTGTAGCTGGATTCACATTCACACATCTTTCCAGACTCACATTGGTTGCACCTAGAATGACCTTCTCATACTTAGTCAGCCGACTATGTGACATGAACTGTGTTTGGCTCCTTGTTAAAAGGATGGCCACATTATGAGGTACAAACACTCTTACTGGATACCCCATCACGATTCCTTCACTCTGCTCTAGGCTTCGGCATGTAGCAGCTGCTGCTTTCAGACATCCTGGCAGACCTACTGCCACTGGATCTAACATTGCCGAAAAATATGCAACTGGTCTCCTTTGCCTTCCATGTTTCTGTATTAACACTGAGAGTGCACATCCATTTCTCTCACAGCAGTATAATTCAAATTCTTTCTCGTAGTCTGGCATCCCCAGAGCTAGGGCTTCGCAAAGGCTGTTTTTTAACTGTCTGAATGCTGCCAATTCTTCTTTATTCAATTCATGGGGGTCTTTAACCTCACTTTTCGTCAATTTTACCAGTGGTTTGGCAATCAGGGAAAAGTTACTTATCCACTGACGACAGTAACCAACCATCCCTAGGAACATTCTCACCTCTCTTTGGGTCATCCGGGCTCTCATTCCTCTAATAATTCTGATTCTGTCTATGGTTACCTTTCTCAGCCATTTTTCAATGGTATGTCCCAAGTATTGTACTTCTTTTTTACAGAATTGCAATTTTGTCGGAGATACCTTTAGTCCTCCATCTGCCAGATGATTCAGCAAAGCTATTGTGTCCGTTTCACAAGCTTCGCGTGTTTTTGACGCCACCAATAGGTCGTCAATATACTGGACCGGAACTGAATTTTCAGGCATGGTTAGACTTTCCAGAGATTTCTTTAGCAACTGATTGAAAATGGAGGGGCTCTCTGTGTACCCCTGTGGGATTCGGCACCATGCCAAAATACGCTCTCCAAACCGAAATGCAAAAATCGGCTGGCTGTCATGATGCAATGGAATGGAAAAGAAAGCATGACACAAATCAATTACTGTGTACCATTCTGCATCTTTTGGAATCTGATACAAAATCACTGATGGATTTGGAACAATGGGACACAACGATCTTGTTAATCCTTCTCAAATCCTGCACAATCCTGAACTTCCCATTGGGCTTTTTCAGTCCCATTATAGGTGAGTTACATGGACTACTCATTATATCCCTCAACACCCCTTGTTGAATCATTTTCTCAATTAAAGGTGTCACTCCTTCAATTATTTCAGGAGTCAGTCTATATTGGGGAATGTTTGGATAAACTACTCCTTCTTTTAGTGTAATCTTTACTGGATCTATATTTCTCATAAGGCCTACATCTTCTCCAGTAAAATCCCAGACTCCTGCCTTCACTGACTGCTTCAATTCTTTGGGTAATTCATCTGGGTTAAATACTGCATAAGTTCCTGTAATTCCATTTTCTTGGTTAGCTATTGTCATTTTATACAGTACATCCTCATCTGGTGTCTCAAAGGCTATTCCATCTGGAGTACAGAATATAGTGCAATTCATCTTGCACAGAAGATCCCTTCCTAACAAATTCACAGGACTAGTATCGCACACCACAAATCGGTGCATGTCTGTGAATTTCCCTATTTTACCCTTTACCAGTTTGGTAAGGTAGGTTCTCATCTGGGTGTTTGACACACCAACTACTTGGATTGTTTCATCCGAGAGAGGAAGATTTTTCACATCTGCTGACCTGACAGTAGATCGCGTAGCTCCAGTGTCTACTAGAAAAGTAATGTTTTCATCATTGACTTTCCCATCCACAAATGTTCCTGTCTGATCTATTTCTAGAGTTGCGCCAAGTACGCACTCTTCTTCCTCTCTTCGGCACTGTCAATAATTCTCCTCTGACTCACTCTCGTCATTTCGCAGACAATATTGTGACACAGCGCTCGCGCGTTGCGGTTTGTTTACCTGGTTTTCATTGTAGAATCCCACTTCCTTGCCATATCTTTGGGTGTTCCTGCTTTGCGGTAATGGCGGTTTTGGTACCTGATTCTGTGGATTAACAGCCTTCTGCTGTTGCTGCGGTGGGCAACTCACCTCACACTGCACCTGTGGATTCAATGATGGATTTTCATTATTAGTACTTGGTGGATATTTACACTCGGATTTCCAATGCCCTAACCTTCTGCAATTGTGGTAGGGAAACTTCTTTTTAGCTTCTTCTATATTACCCTTCCCTTTCCCTGGGCCAAATCTTGGTTTGATGCCTAGGTTATTGGCTTGTTCGACCAGCTGAGCTTCCTGTCTTTCTGCGACTTTCACTTGAGCCCACATTGCCTTTTCTTTTAGTTTTCGCTGCTTTGCCTCAATCTCATCACTAAAGTATTTAGCATGTCTTAGGATCTCATCTATTTTCTTGCTTTGCCAGTCTACGGTGTGCTGCTTGATCATTTCCCCAATTTCGGGACGCAAACCATACACGAATCTGTACACAAAATGACTTAGATCCTTTTCTCCCAGATTGTCATCTCCACTAAACTGTTTGAAAGCTAATATTAGCCTTTCATAGTAAGCGTGAACTGATTCTTTCGCTTCCTGATGTGTTCGATCTACTAACCCAATCTGTTTCTTTGGGAGGCACTTTGTTTTTCAAAAATACCATAACTTGTTCATATTTCTTCATTACCTCAGGGTCTGGTGCTCCTGTTTTGGGATCTCTCGGGTATTCTTTAGTTTGCCAATCTATGACTATTTTGCATTCTGCCCATAAATCTGCTGGCACTATTATATCAAATAAGCTATTTAGATCAATCCACAATACTTTTGACAACTTAACAAATCTGTCTACCTGTCTGTACCACTCGACGGGCTTTTCTCGCAATCGAGGGAAGTCATTTGTAAATGACAAAATGTCCTGTCTTGTCCATGGGACATGCACATATCCCCCTCCTGGAATCTCTCTCATGGGAAATTCTGTCACTACCTTTTCCTTTTCTCTCACAGGAAATGCTGGAAAAGTTCTGTCTGAGGTATCATCCCGTTTCCTATACCACCTGCTCTTCCATTTGTCCACATCTCCCCATTTCCTCAACACGGTGATTATGTCCTTAATCTGCCCTATTCGTCCTGCAGTGTTCAGATTTTCAATATCCTTTTCCGTGAAATCCACTCGATAAGGCTTCTGTAAAGCTTTTACCTTGTCCATGTCAATTCCCATTTCACTTGCTATTTCTGCTAGCCTGTTATGTAAATTCTTTGCTCTCCAAGTGACACTCTTACATAGGAATAATAGTTCCTCATCCTGGTAATTTTTCAGCTTCTCTGTGGGGATAGTCCCTACTATTAATTCTTCTAACACCATGCGTAATTTTGCCACATCAATGGTTTGGGATTCCTTCTCTTTACCTTGCAAGCCCTTCAGCCATTCGCTCAATTCGTCTGCAGTTATACCTACTGATTTTTCTACATTCCCTGGTTCTGTCATTCTCTGTGGTTCTATTATTGGTCCCCCTACCATTCTGTTTCTTTCTACAGTATCGGGATTATAAAATGGGTTATTTGACACATGTAGTTCACCTTCACTCATGGTGTGTCTCCAAGGATTCTCTTTTGCTCTCATTAGGGTTTGTTCCACTTGTCTATTGCTCATATACGGAACCGTTAGACCATGCTCACTTTCTTTCTGCTTCTCAAAAATGGGCATAACTGGACCTATGGTTACGGGGACTGTAACTGCTTCTAGATTTTTAGTCAATTCTCTTATCTTCTCTGTCAGTTCTAATGTGGATTTTGCTAACTCCCTCTCATTTTCACTCTCAACCTTATTTTCCGTCTCTCTTTCCCTAAGAGAATTCCTTTGTTTTACCTCTCGAGTCGTAACTCCTGTCTTAATGATTCGCAGAGTTTCCCTCACTGGAGTTCCTGAGGTCAGCGTCTCTGATTCCTGCCTGTATGGAGGTGGGCTTTTGTAAAACATATCATCTAGGACATCATCTTCTATCTCATTTGCTCCATACCTTCTAGGTTCTACATTATGCTTTTTGTCTATGCATTTCCTTCCTTCACTTTCCCCTGCAGTTCTTACGGTAAACAGTCCTTCAGTCATACTTGCGTCTCGCCACCTTCTCATTCGATCACAATGAGATTTACGATCATTTGGCCGTCCGAACAGATATCTATATCTACTGCCATTTCTCTGTTTTTCACGCTCATGCATTTCGTCTTCCCACTCAGTCAAAGCCTCGAACTGCGTAGGTCTAGGCCGCGGATCTAAGCTCATCATCCTCTCCCGTAAATTCCTTAAAATTGCCAAATTAAAGGAACGATTTTCTGGAAACGCTAAAACTTCGTCTTCCTTTGTATACTTCGCCCAATTGTCTAACCAAATGCAAGTATGGTACCCATATTTCGCAACCATGAAGGATGCGGGTGTTTTCGTCGGAGGAAGTAACTGTCCTTCCCTAGTCACAATCTCTTTGTCTTTCACAATCCATCCTTTTATTTTACTAAACAAAGATTTTTTCTATTTCTCGGGTGAATGATAATACATCTTCCTTTCTCTCGTGAACCCTTTAGTCTTTTCTGCAACTGTACGATCTTTAGTCCAATAGCAACGCGACTCTCACTCACGCACCAATCCTGGCGCGTCTATGTCACTGTCACAATCTCCAATCCCTGCGCGACTCACACTAACGCACCAATCCTGGGGCGTCTACGTCACCCTGCCCTTCTGCAATCCTAGCGCGGTTTTACACTGACGTACCAATCCAGAGCGTTTTACACCTCTGACTAGCTGTCCAATCCCAGCGCGGTCTTTCTGACGTCAGCAGTCGCTGCAGCAGCTCCTGCTCCTGACTCCTGTCTTCAGTCTACCCCTCATTTATAAAACTACTCGGTAGACTTTGTTTCAATTTCACAATACTGTTAGTTACAACATATAAACATCTCCATTGTCTGCTCCGCTAACCACAGAATAGCAAAAGACCTTTCCCACGAGAATCCTGTTTTCCCCGAGAGCAGCGCTTACCTCTGCCCTACTACAGAATCGTTACGTCCGTTGGCAAAGTAGCACATCCCTCTACTTCACCCTTCTACCAAGCATCAATTAACTGTTTTCTTCAGAATTAAGACACATAGTTGGAAACGCAATGCTCCTGAGAAATAAAACCAGAGTTTCTCAATTAACCCGAATGCTATTTCATTCATGCACTTTCACATGGAAAATGTAGTACATTCACACAGAATTCTGTCTTTCCCGAGAACAGCGAACCGTCTGTCCTACTACAGAATTATAACATACGTTAACACAGCAGCGCTTACCTCTACTTTGTCCTTCTAACAAGCTCAGAGAACTCCTGCTACCTTTTCAGTGATAAGCGTCATCGGTATGCCAATTGGTTTCCTGGTACCTAAGACCAAAATTTCACAGGTAACCCTTTGCTATCATTCACACTTCTCTCACACAGAAAATATCACTAATGGTAACACTCGGCGATGCTTCCGAATCGAACCCAGACAAGGTGTCGTGCAACTTCAATTGTCACACGTTTCTCCCTTGTACCTATGGGCAACCACAATCCCGTCTTTCCCGAGAGCAGCGCTTACCTCTGCTCTGCTACGGAACTGTTACAAATTCCCGTCTTCCTACATTCCAGAAGCCGTACAGACAACATAAAACTCAATACGACTTTAACATATAGTGTTAGTACATATATCAATACCAATCAATAATCGATAAGCTATATACATGACAAAGTCATTAAACAAAAACAATAAAAACCATCTCTAGCTACCAGAAATACTGGTGCAGTTCAGGTTTCTCAATTTCCCCTTACTTCCACGGACAGAATGATTTCTCAGTCACACGCACATACACACATCATAAGCTGGTGGGGCCCATAACACCAACATTCATTCTCTCAAACTATCCGTGCCTACAAAGGGACATCAGTTCCGAACCAAACTGCTTTCTTTGATAGAGGAAAACCACTTCTCCTGAATCACCCTAACGATTCCTCCATCAATAGGTCGATCGAATCATTTAGTTGTTATTTAGTTCAATGATACTTTAACTCTCAAACTAATCAATAAACATTTCAGTGAAATAATCACCCGACACATTAATTCAAATAATGATTTTCTTTTATCTAATTTAAATGCAGGTTAAATCTTAATAATGCAATATCATCTTTTGTCATATTTACCTATTCTGGCTAATTGTCGTTTTTTAAGTCAGAACTGGTCCTCAGTAAATCCGTCAGAGTTCTTGTTTATCATATAAAGTCACCGTCCTCTCCATCAGCATAAGGATCACTGATCATCGGTTCTCCGTCAGCAGCTTCTCTACCCCTCTCTAGTCTACTAATATTTATACTAAAATTTACATATCAAATGTTACATTTCTCATTTCACTGGTCCTCAGTAAATCCGTCAGAGTTCTTGTTTATCATATAAAGTCACCGTCCTCTCCATCAGCATAAGGATCACTGATCATCGGTTCTCCGTCAGCAGCTTCTCTACCCCTCTCTAGTCTACTAATATTTATACTAAAATTTACATATCAAATGTTACATTTCTCATTTCACAGGAATATGATTGGCTAAATTCAAATACATCTCGGCACATCAGGAAACATTTTCAAATTTTCCCATGCGGGAATAGTCTCAAAGCAAATGTATGGGAAAGAATGATCCGTGGTCCTAAATGTATCAGTTCGTTGGCAACAGGTCGGGTTCGACAGTTCATATTCCCAATTGTAACATTTTCTTCACGTTCAGGGGCATTGGCACCTCGCCCAGGGTAGTCTTCATGGGCATGGTCTGACAGGTCACACAAGGGACACGAACGAAGTCAGTGCAGGCGCCTTTCTCCATTGTTCAAATGATGAAGTAATGTACTTTAGTTAGGTTTCAGTCGGCGGCCATCTTTTGGTAGGCCAGAATAGTCAACTTAAGCAAAGAAACACAACAATCGTAATTAATACATGGAAATGATTAAAACAGTGTTATTCCCTTGCTAATACCCTTATGTGTATGCATTTATCTAGCCATATGCAACATCAAAAGCCGTTAATGCTGGTTTATTTAAGCGCAAATCACAATAACATTACTCAAGCAACATTTATCGTTTTAATATGCATACAAACTTAGTTCACCTATTATTTTAGCCATGCAAATGCATTCCCACGTGTCTTCTTTCTGTTAATAAGGTTGGTTTCGTTCTTTCACATCAAACTATTAATTATTATAATTAATCATTAATCATTTTAATATAAACATATATAAATGGATTGGGTATATAAAAAGAAAACATTTTACCCGCTCCATCACTTCTCTTACCAGTTTCTCAGATTCCAAGTACTGTTTCCATTAGCTTTTGTGGAAATATTTTTTTAAGGTTTTGCCTGCTCAGCGCTTGCACTGTGCTGGTTTTAATTTTTAAACTGCTGGCATTTCGGTTCGGAGATTGCACCACTTTGTCAAATCTCGATCCGCTGTCTTTTATTAGTGTATCTGGTTTCTGCTGCACTTGCGCTGTAGATGTTATTTTGTACACAAGCTTGGAACTCATAGGTGTCCAAGCCTCCCTTTCAGCCCAGAGCCCCACCCCAGGTTTTTACCATCGAGCCATCATTCCCCTGACTGGGCTTCCCTGTCAGCCACACGCCCCTTTCTGTCCCTCACAGGCACCTGTATGGACAGAGCAAACACGCTGTGCCTTTGGGTAACCCAGCCGGAAGAAAGAATATCCATACATAGTTTTTATTTTGGGTGCCCTCATTTTATGGAGTAATGCATCATTTAAAAAATTGGAGGCCTCGTGCTTGTATTCTTAAGATGGCATGTGTTTTCATGCCATTGGTTAGATGCTTCGGGTGTCGTTGAAGCAAGTTGATCATTGTGTCCCTGATCCGAGGAGCTCCACAGGGCAGCTTCATGACTACTTCATACTGGAGTACTTTGTATCATGGAGTTTAAAGAGCACTGCCCAGCATTACTTAGAAGTGGTTTTGTCTGTCAGCAATCCAGCTGGTGTCCTGGGGTGTAAAACAGGTTCTGCAGCCACTGTAGCACAAATGGCCTCTTCAGGGAGCCCCATTCAGCTCAAGTCTATGAGTATCTGTGAGATATTGGGAGCCTCAGCACATTCTGCAACCCCCTCATTTCTGTATAAGCATGTGGACCCGAGCCTGTCGCTGCCAGGTTACCTGTGCCTTTGTGCTGCCACTGCCATGTCACCTGCATTGCATTTTCAATGGAATAGCCTTGGTAGACTTATACTGGCAGCCGGAGCATTAGACCCTGCACATGTCCTGCACAGTCCAAGCTCTTCTGCGACAACCAGTATGCTGTCTCCATCTTTTAGTCAGACAAACACCTCAAATATTGAGTAACCTGTACTACAGCGCTTCACTGGCAAAGGGAATTAACTAGGTAGAGTGCAAGCCAGAGTTGTCTCTTAGCAGGGGCGGCTGGTGACATTTGAAAGTGGCGGGGCGTAAAATGATTGCAAAGGAAGCAAATAAACTAAAGGACCGGTTTTTACTACATGAGCAGTCGCGAGGGGGGGAGGTTGCGAGGGGGGGGTCACGCGCGGGGGGTGGGGGGTGTCGCACGGGAGAATACATTTAAAATTAAGAGGAAAACTTACCTGACCGCCTCTGCTCCTGGTCCGCGTTGGCGCCTCTGCCCTCTTCAAACTGGAACAGCACATCAGCACTGCAGTGGCAACCCCTCAGCCAATCCTGGCGCTGCTGCAGCGCCAGGATTGGCTGAGGACACAACCTACTCTTCGCCCGCCGCCTGCCCATTAGGAGACCGAGGGGCTCCTAATGGGCATGCGCAAGTCCGTGAAAACACAAGTGCGCATGACTGGGCATGGGCTAAAAATTAGCTCACCATGCCCACTCGTGCGCAGTTGTGCTGCAGTGCTGCCTGGTCTGACAATGCATGTCAGTCAACATGACGCCGGACCGCCCACGGTCCGACGTCATGCTGACTGACATGCATTGTCATGCATTGTCAGTTCTCCCCACCCTCGGCGCCTCTGAACTTACGTAAACTAAGTTCAGAGACACCGAGGGAGCTGCGGGCGGGTGCGGGGGGCCAACGCCCCAACGCCCCAATGGACGCACCGCGCTGTCTCTTAGGCTAGAACATTTTGCCTGCCTCACTACAAACGTGAGCTTGAATGCAAATGGTTTCTTTAAAGTAAAATGTCACGATCCCCCATATGAAGAAGCAACGTTGAGTTTTACTCAGGGACCTTCGACGTTCACAGTTCCTTGAAGCATATGTGCTGTGTATTGCACCACTTTCTGTCGAGTGTTATTATAAGTTGTATCTTTCTACTACCGTAGACTGACCACTCCAACTGCTACAGAGCTTTCCTGTGATGTTGATTCTCTCGATGCTGCGTCTCTCTGCTCTCCATCCTCTTAAACTTCATTGTATTGCTTCTCTGTGTTGCTTCTAGTCTGCACAATCCTCCTCTTGGGTCCTTTTCACATTGCTGCTCTTTATTTCTCCACATGTTCCTTTTCTTGCTTGTGCTTCTTCCACTACCTTGTGCCAGTGCTTGAGGCTTTTTGAATGCTGTAGTTGTCTTCTCCTAGTTCTTATGCTCCCCTCTGATACTAGTTCCCATACTGGTTTCCTGTGTTTTCTCCTTGTGCTGTGGGTCATCTAGTGCTGTTCATTGGCCCATTACCATGTTTTTGCAAGCTTCATGAGATATAGCAAATGTGCCAGTATTTTTTGCTGTAACTGGATGTACCATACTTCATCTTGTACGATGAGTTTGCTGGTGCATCATGTAAGATGATATTTAACTTGTTCTATTACCAAGACGCCAAATGTGTATGCAGTAAGTGGGAGCCAAGTGCCCTTGGTTAACTTTGGGCATAAGACTAAAAAGGGGTAACAATTAGTGCATATGAGGGGTCCTCCTGTGTTACTATTCAGATCTAATTGAGATGAAAGAATCAAAACAAAATAAAAACCATCAGTCTGATGAACCCTATTTGTTGCTGGTGACTAAAGTGGATACAGTTAAGGGGCCTATGTTATCCCTGAATAAAGCGGTCTCATGGATTCAGTGTAATGTCATCCTTTTAGTTCACCCCATTAGATATCATCATTTAACCCTGTAGTATGGGATGAAAGTTTGCAAATTCAATATTGCTCTTTTCTGAACAAGACTTCCTTTGTTAAGTAGGGGTGGGATTCAAGGGTGGTCCTGTGAAGGTCATTTGCTGTGTGGCCTAAGGTAGTGAAGTACAAGCACATTTTAGTGTTAGTTTTCTTACACCTGAATATTGCTTCGGTGTCGGTTATTCTGATTTTAACTGCACGTGTCCTCATTCCTACATAAAATATGTGGCAGGGACAGGTCATCAGGAAACACAATTGTGTATGTTGCAGTTAGTGTGTCTTAGGTGTTTCCAAGTTAATGCATCCGCTAGTTGTCTGGTTTTTGTGGCTGTTGTAAGCCCTCAGTATGTGCTTTGTTATTTTGCGCTCTTTTCTGTGCAGTCTTTGTGTTCCTTAAGGGATAATCAAGCCTTGCTAGATGTTGTCCTAAATCCTCAGATTTGGTCATAAAGTCATCGATGTTACATCAGCGACCAGCAAAAAATAGGGCTCACCAGACTGATGGTTTTTGTTTTGTTTTGATTCTCATCTCAATTAGATCTAAATATTAACACAGTAGGCCCCCTTACATGCGGTAGTGCACTAATTGGTACCCCTTTTTAGTCTTATGCCCAAAGACCACTGGGGGCATTTGGCTCCCACCTACTGCATACCCATTTTGCGTCTTGGTAATAGAACAAATACAGGCGGTATAACCGATGCACATAGCACTGCAAGCCCCCCTCACCCAAGATGGCCGTCGAGATCACCGGTTTAGCCTTTCCCACACGTGACGCCAGGAACACGCCTTAGCCTATGTGCGGCGTGTCACTTCACGTGGGACAGAGTCGGGGTAGGCGAAAAGCCACTCACCTCGCCAATTCCAGTGAGTATGGAAGCCCTCCACTTGGACATGGCATGGGATACCGGTAAGCGGCCTCTTCCTTTATAACTTATTCACCTATTCCTATGAGGCTGAAGTTAGCTTCTTATTCGGCCAGCTTCTTATTCGCTGGCTGAAGTTAGCTTCTTATTCGGCCAGCTTCTTATTCGCAGGCTGAAGTTAGCATCTTATTCAGCCAGCATCTTATTCAGCCAGCATTTTATTTGCAGGAAACATTTTATATATGCAATTATAAATAATTCAATTAACTCTATCTTATGGGACTCTGCATTGCCATGCAGTGAATATGTTGTTTTGGGAACACAACACATACCACTATTACCTCTATTAGGATTTAGTCTGACTTTAGCAATTTTTACACCAAAATATGGGGCACCTTTGCAACCATCACAATTTAAGCAATGGAGTACCTGTTTGTAAGTTGTCTGACCTGATCATAATTTGTGGCACCATATGGGTTGCCTTGACCTCAAAGCATCCCGGGTAGTTATATTCTAATAAGTAATCATACTTTCCCTATAAGAAATTCACATTGGATCACAATCATTTTAAAAACAGTCCATCCTCCTACAAGATCCATAAGGACTTACAATGAGCCAAGCAATGTTACCACCTGTGCCCACTGTGCCACCCTCAGGCCAATGCATTCATATGGAGTTATTGATGAATAATTAACCTACATTTCTCCAATCAAGATCACTTGGCTCACCCATTTTCATACTGATCCGAATAAAGGAAGTTCCCCTCTACACTTCTGATATGTAAACTGCCTGAGCCAAGCAAAATTTGCCACAACAGGTGGCACCAAACTGGTTGCCCTCACCTCAATGCATTCCTATATAGTTCCATGCAAATAAGTAACTGTGGTTCTCTTATAGGAAAAACACATTGGCTCGCAAAAATGTATTTTGTTTTTCAACCATACCACATCCCCCTACAAGCTCCATAAGGATTTATCCTGAGCCAAGCAACGGTTCCACTTGTGCCCACTGTGCCACTTTCAAGCCAATGCATTCCTATGGAGTTATAAACGAATAAGTAACCATCCTTTCTCCAATGAAGATCAACTTGGCTCACCCATTTTCATACTGGTCCTAATAAAGGAAGTTCCCCTCTATACTTCTGATATGTAAACTGCCTGAGCCAAGCACAATTTGCTACAGTAGGGGGGCACCAAACTGGTGGCCGTCACCTCAATGCATTCCTATATAGTTCCATGCAAATAAGTAACTGTGGTTCTCTTATAGGAAAAACACATTGGCTCGCAAAAATGTATTTTGTTTTTCAACCATACCACATCCCCCTACAAGCTCCATAAGGGTTTATCCTGAGCCAAGCAACGGTTCCACTTGTGCCCACTGTGCCACTTTCAAGCCAATGCATTCCTATGGAGTTATGAACGAATAAGTAACCATCCTTTCTACCATGAAGATCAGCTTGGCTCACACATTTTCACACTGATCCTAATAAAGGAAGTTCCCCTCTACACTTCTGATATGTAAACTGCCTGAGCCAAGCAAAATATGCTACAACAGGTGGCACCAAACTGGTTGCCCTCACCTCAATGCATTCCTATATAGTTCCATTCAAATAACTAATTGTGGTTATCTTATAGGAAAAACACATTGGCTCAGAAGATGTATTTTGTTTTTCACCCATACCACATCCCCCTACAAGCTCCATCAGGATTTAGCCTGAGCCAACCAACGGTTCCACTTGTGCCCACTGTGCCACTTTCAAGCCAATGCATTCCTATGGAGTTATAAACGAATAAGTAACCATCCTTTCTACCATGAAGATCAGCTTGGCTCACCCATTTTCACACTGATCCTAATAAAGGAAGTTCCCCTCTACACTTCTGATATGTAAACTGCCTGAGCCGTGCAAAATTTGCTACAACAGGTGGCACCAAACTGGTTGCCCTCACCTCAATGCATTCCTATATAGTTCCATGCAAATAAGTAACTGTGGTTCTCTTAAAGGAAAAACACATTGGCTCGCAAAAATGTATTTTGTTTTTCAACCATACCACATCCCCCTACAAGCTCCATCAGGATTTAGCCTGAGCCAAGCAACGGTTCCACTTGTGCCCACTGTGCCACTTTCAAGCCAATGCATTCCTATGGAGTTATAAACGAATAAGTAACCATCCTTTCTCCAATGAAGATCAACTTGGCTCACCCATTTTCATACTGGTCCTAATAAAGGAAGTTTCCCTCTACACTTCTGATATGTAAACTGCCTGAGCCGAGCAAAATTTGCCACAACAGGTGGCACCAAACTGGTTGCCCTCACCTCAATGCATTCCTACACAGTTCCATGCAAATAAGTAACTGTGGTTCTCTTATAGGAAAAACACATTGGCTCGCAAAAATGTATTTTGTTTTTCAACCATACCACATCCCCCTACAAGCTCCATAAGGATTTAGCCTGAGCCAAGCAACGGTTCCACTTGTGCCCACTGTGCCACTTTCAAGCCAATGCATTCCTATGGAGTTATAAACGAATAAGTAACCATCCTTTCTACCATGAAGATCAGCTTGGCTCACCCATTTTCACACTGATCCTAATAAAGGAAGTTCCCCTCTACACTTCTGATACGTAAACTGCCTGAGCCGAGCAAAATTTGCCACAACAGGTGGCACCAAACTGGTTGCCCTCACCTCAATGCATTCCTATATAGTTCCATGCAAATAACTAATTGTGGTTCTCTTATAGGAAAAACACATTGGCTCACAAGATGTATTCTGTTTTTCACCCATACCACATCCCCCTACAAGCTCCATCAGTATTTAGCCTGAGCCAAGCAACGGTTCCACTTGTGCCCACTGTGCCACTTTCAAGCCAATGCATTCCTATGGAGTTATAAACGAATAAGTAACCATCCTTTCTCCAATGAAGATCAACTTGGCTCACCCATTTTCACACTGATCCTAATAAAGGAAGTTCCCCTCTACACTTCTGATATGTAAACTGCCTGAACCAAGCACAATTTGCCACAGCAGGTGGCACCAAACTGGTGGCCGTCACCTCAATGCATTCCTATATAGTTCCATGCAAATAAGTAACTGTGGTTCTCTTATAGGAAAAACACATTGGCTCGCAAAAATGTATTTTGCTTTTCACTCATACCACATCCCCCTACAAGCTCCATAAGGATTTATCCTGAGCCAAGCAACGATTCCACTTGTGCCCACTGTGCCACTTTCAAGCCAATGCATTCCTATGGAGTTATAATCAAATAAGTAACCATCCTTTCTACCATGAAGATCAGCTTGGCTCAACTATTTTCACACTGATCCTAATAAAGGAAGATCCCCTCTACACTTCTGATATGTAAACTGCCTGAGCCAAGCACAATTTGCCACAGCAGGTGGCACCAAACTGGTGGCCGTCACCTCAATGCATTCCTATATAGTTCCATGCAAATAAGTAACTGTTGTTCTCTTATAGGAAAAACACTTTGGCTCACAAGATGTATTTTGTTTTTCAACCATACCACATCCCCCTACAAGCTCCATAAGGATTTATCCTGAGCCAAGCAACGGTTCCACTTGTGCCCACTGTGCCACTTTCAAGCCAATGCATTCCTATGGAGTTATAAACGAATAAGTAACCATCATGTCTACCATGAAGATCAGCTTGGCTCACACATTTTCACACTGATCCTAATAAAGGAAGTTCCCCTCTACACTTCTGATATGTAAACTGCCTGAGCCAAGCACAATTTGCCACAGCAGGTGGCACCAAACTGGTGGCCGTCACCTCAATGCATTCCTATATAGTTCCATTCAAATAACTAATTGTGGTTATCTTATAGGAAAAACACATTGGCTCAGAAGATGTATTTTGTTTTTCACCCATACCACATCACCCTACAAGCTCCATCAGGATTTAGTCTGAGCCAAGCAACGGTTCCACTTGTGCCCACTGTGCCACTTTCAAGCCAATGCATTCTTACAGAGTTATAAACGAATAAGTAACCATCCTTTCTACAATGAAGATCAACTTGGCTCACCCATTTTCATACTGGTCCTTATAAAGGAAGTTCCCCTCTACAATTCTGATATGTAAACTGCCTGAGCCGAGCACAATTTGCCACAGCAGGTGGCGCCAAACTGGTGGCCGTCACCTCAATGCATTCCTATATAGTTCCATGCAAATAAGTAACTGTGGTTCTCTTAAAGGAAAAACACATTGGCTCAAAAGATGTATTTTGTTTTTCTCCCATACCACATCCCCCTACAAGCTCCATCAGGATTTAGTCTGAGCCAAGCAACGGTTCCACTTGTGCCCACTGTGCCACTTTCAAGCCAATGCATTCCTATGGACTTATAAACAAATAAGTAACCATGCTTTCTACAATGAAGATCAACTTGGCTCACCCATTTTCATACTAGTCCTAATAAAGGAAGTTCCCCTCTACAATTCTGATATGTAAACTGCCTGAGCCGAGCACAATTTGCCACAGCAGGTGGCGCCAAACTGGTGGCCGTCACCTAAATGCATTCCTATATAGTTCCCTGCAAATAACTAACTGTGGTTCTCTAATAGGAAAAACACATTGGCTCGTAAAAATTTATTTGTTTTTCACCCATACCACATCCCCCTACAAGCTCCATCAGGACTTAGCCTGAGCCAAGCAACTGTTCCACTTGTGCCCACTGTGCCACTTTTAAGCCAATGCATTCCTATGAAGTTATAAACGAATAAGTAACCATCCTTTCTACAATGAAGATCAGCTTGGCTCACCCATTTTCACACTGATCCTAATAAAGGAAGTTCCCCTCTACACTTCTGATATGTAAACTGCCTGAGCCGAGCAAAATTTGCCACAAAAGGTGGCACCAAACTGGTTGCCCTCACTTCAATGCATTCCTATATAGTTCCATGCAAATAACTAACTGTGGTTCTCTTATAGGAAAAACACATTGGCTCGCAAAAATGTATTTTGTTTTTCAACCATACCACATCCCCCTACAAGCTCCATACGGATTGATCCTGAGCCAAGCAACGGTTCCACTTGTGCCCACTGTGCCACTTTCAAGCCAATGCATTCCTATGGAGTTATAAACGAATAAGTAACCATCCTTTCTACCATGAAGATCAACTTGGCTCACCCATTTTCATACTGGTCCTAATTAGGCCTGGGCGAAGCACTACGCTACGCTCGCGTAGTTTGCGAAGTTCGCACTACTTCGCACTACGCGAACTGCACGTAGCACAGTGCGAACACGCGTAGCGTAGTGTTGCGTAGTGCTGCGGTCATTTTTTGCTTGCTCGCGGTCCTCAACGTCAAGTTGGCGACCGCGAGCAAGCAAAATGACATCCTGGCGAGACTTTTTCCTTGTTCGCGATCGCGAGCATGGAAAATAAACCTCCCGGCGAGATTCACAACGCGAGAAGGTCAGGTTTCTCATTGCGAGGGGTCGCGTATGCTCGCGACCGCTCGCGATGAGAAACTACCAGTTCGCGTTGAGAAAGCTGCAGCTCGAGGAAAAATCTACTCGAGCAGCAGAAAACTACAGCTCGCACTGTGCAAGATGCCATTTTCAATGATTGCACAGTGCCGGTTGCTTGTCCGCACTGTGCAATCATTGAAAACAACATCTTGCACAGTGCGAACATGTTACTTCGCAGTTCGCGAAGTGCTACGCGTAGCTCGCGTAGTGCGAACTTCACTTTGCGTAGCTTCGCGAAGTGCTACTTCGCGAACTACGCCCACCCTTAGTCCTAATAAAGGAAGTTCCCCTCTACACTTCTGATATGTAAACTGCCTGAGCCGAGCAAAATTTGCCACAACAGGTGGCACCAAACTGGTTGCCCTCACTTCAATGCATTCCTATGTAGTTCCATGCAAATAACTAACTGTGGTTCTCTTATAGGAAAAACACATTGGCTCGCAAAAATGTATTTTGTTTTTCAACCATAACACATCCCCCTACAAGTTCCATAAGGATTTAGCCTGAGCCAAGCAACGGTTCCACTTGTGCCCACTGTGCCAATTTCAAGCCAATGCATTCCTATGGAGTTATAAACGAATAAGTAACCATCCTTTCTACCATGAAGATCAGCTTGGCTCACCCATTTTTCTACACTTCTGATATGTAAACTGCCTGAGCCAAGCAAAATTTGCCACAACAGGTGGCACCAAACTGGTTGCCCTCACTTCAATGCATTCCTATATAGTTCCATGCAAATAACTAACTGTGGTTCTCTTATAGGAAAAACACATTGGCTCGCAAAAATGTATTTTGTTTTTCAACCATACCACATCCCCCTACAACCTCCATAAGGATTTATCGTGAGCCAAGCAACGGTTCCACTTGTGCACACTGTGCCACTTTCAAGCCAATGCATTCCTATGGAGTTATAAACGAATAAGTAACCATCCTTTCTACCATGAAGATCAGCTTGGCTCATCCATTTTCACACTGATCCTAATAAAGGAAGTTCCCCTCTACACTTCTGATATGTAAACTGCCTGAGCCGAGCAAAATTTGCCACAGCAGGTGGCACCAAACTGGTGGCCGTCACCTCAATGCATTCCTATATAGTTCCATGTAAATAAGTAACTGTGGTTCTCTTAAAGGAAAAACACATTGGCTCGCAAAAATGTATTTTGTTTTTCAACCATACCACATCCCCCTACAAGCCCCATAAGAATTTATCCTGAGCCAAGCAACGGTTCCACTTGTGCCCACTGTGCCACTTTCAAGCCAATGCATTCCTATGGAGTTATAAACGAATAAGTAACCATCCTTTCTACCATGAAGATCAGCTTGGCTCACACATTTTCACACTGATCCAAATAAATGAAGTTCCCCTCTACTCTTCTGATATGTAAATTGCCTGAGCCGAGCTAAATTTGTCACAACAGGTGGCACCAAAAAGAGTGCCCTCACCTCAATGCATTCCTATATAGTTACATGCTAGTAAATAATTGTGGTTCTCTTATAGGAAAAACACATTGGCTCACAAATATGTTTTTTGTTTTTCAAACATACCACATCCCCCTACAAGCTCCATTAAGGATTTAGCCTGAGCCAAGCAACGGTTCCACTTGTGCCCACGTTGTCTCTTTCAAGCTAATGGCAATAAAGAAGCCTAATAAAGAGAGCACTGCTATGGCGCATGGGTCGCATACAAGGACCAGCTTTGGCCCACTGAAAAGTATCTTAGTTGTGTTGTCGACAGAGAGGAGATGTGGAAAGCAACAGCCGATGCTTCGGCACCAAAGCACAGGATTGTCAGTGATACGTTGTTGCTGAGATAGTCAAATCATTGATTCATTGTGCTCAAACCATAAGATGTAGGCAATGCATTGGGAAGTGGAGGTGATGTGCCGCACAGTCGGCAATGCGATGTCTTCTTTACTGGTTGCAGCAATGTTGCATCGGCATGGTGTGAGATGCACCGGTTCAGATCGGTGCAACATCATTGTTGTGTGGATTCCAGCAGTTGCAGTACTTTATACGCACTTCCAAGGGCCCTGGACTGGATTGGTACCACTTGGCAGGTCAAGACATGCAGCAAGCAAAGTTCAGCTGCTATTGCAGATAGATGAGAAGTCTTTGATGTCCCTGAGACTTAGAACAAGGTACAAGCCAGCATGCCCTCCAAGTCACTTCAAGTGAAATTGGCCCAGTCCTTCCTCAGCAGGGCAGAGGGTGGTAGGCAGCAGGGCAGCACAGCATAAAAGCAGTTCTTCCAGAGCAGCAGTCCAGCAGAGTGGCAGTCCTTGTAGCAGCACAGCAGTCCTTCCCCCAGGCAGAGTTCTTCACTGGTCCAGAATGTGTAATCAAGTGGTAGTGACCCAGTAGTTATAACAACTTGTGCATTTGAAGTAGGGGGTGACTTCAAAGAATGGTCTTTGGAGTGCACAGAGGTCTTTTCTTCATACCCTGGCTCTAGACTCACCACAGGGTGGCATGCAGCCCTTTGTGTGGGGGTAGGATGCAGCCTTTTAAGGCATGTTAGTTCCTCCCTCATCCTGTCCAGGATGACCCATCAGGATGCGGATGGGTCATCAGCCACATCTAAGCTTTCTTTGTGTGTGGCTGTCTAGAGGGAAGGCACAAAGTCCGTATGTCACCCACCCCAGATGTGTAGTTAAGACAGGCTGCAGGCACAAAGTGCTAAGAGCAGAAAATGGCATCTTTCTAAAAGTTGCATTTTTAATAGTGTAATGATAAATTCACTTTTATGAATAAAGAGGGTTTATCATTACCATTCCAATGTTATGAAACATGATAGACCTACTCCTTCTCATTCGGGAAATAACAAATTCTCAATATTAATCTAGAAGAGGGGTAGGCCTCACAGTAGTGAAAAAGGAATTTGGGAGTTTTTCACTAACAGGACATGTAAAACTATCCTACCTTTTAATTAAACAGCACTCTGGCATATGGGCTATATTGGGCCTGCCTTAGAGGTGACTTATATGTAATAAAAGTGAAGTTAAAGGCTTGGCAAAAGGTTCTCAATGGCAAGTCTACATGGCAGTATAAACTGCACACACAGGCTTTTCAGTGGCAGGCCCGAGACATGTTTATAGTGCGACTTGTGTGGGTGGAGCAATCTGTGCTGCAGGCCCACTAGTAGCATTTAATGTAGTGCATTTTACTAGAGGCTTATAAGTAAATTAAATATGCTAATCATGGATAGGTCAATCTAACCATGTTTGAGTGGAAAAGCACATATACTTTAGCACTGGTTGGCAGTGGTAAAGTGCTCAGAGTCCTAAAGCTAACATAAAGAAATCAGCAAAAAGATGAAGAAAGCAGGCAAAACGTTTGGGGAAGAACACTCAAAGGCTGTCAGGTCGAACACACATTTTCCACATTACCTTTTTTAATCCTTCAGGTTCTGAACTGTCTGGAAAATTCCAAGGGGGCATTATGGCTACCTTACTCAGCATGCTCCATCTTTCTCCAGCTTTCCTTCCTACACCATTCTGGCAGGACTCCTTTCTGTCTGAGTCTAACATGTTAACTATGATAGTCCCAGACACAAAAGTTACTTAAATGTATCCCATGCGTCATAGGAGGGAGAGGTGTAGTGCAGCGGACAGAGCGACTGCCTCAAGAGCACAGGGTCATGGTTCAATCACCGTCGGCAGCTCAGCTCAGCATCATGTGACTCTGAGCAATAGCTCACTTAATCTCCCCGATGGCCCCCAGCGCCTTGCAACCTTAAGGGGTAATATGTTTGCACTTTACAAGTATGGATTCAAATTATTATTATGCACTGAGAGAAACTCAGCAAAGGGTTCCTCCTCAGGCTAGGAGAAATACTGGAGTGCATATATCTCTCTACAGTGCAAATGGCAGGCTCATTAGTTCTTGTCTGCCCAGCCTTAGGTGGGGAAAGTAATCCAGATGTCATGATGCAGCTGCAACCAAAGGCAGGGGTATGATCACAGTCCAAAACTCTGTGTGAGAAGCAGTCCACAGATTACACATTCAAGTTATGTTACTTAATGTATTCCTTCATTAAATGCCACCTTTCATCAGGACACTGCCATCCTAATATTAACACCAGCTTAGCCATTGTTCATCTCAAACTTTACTAATTCAAGAATTTCAAATCTGCCCTCAGTATTTTCAAAGCAAGTATTTCTGTAATGAAGCCTAATTTCAAATAACACCAATGTGAAAAGTGAAGTAATTCTATCTTAAAGTTTTGCCTTCATGGCAGTATTCTGCACTTAAAGAACTGCCAAATAAAAACTAAGGGGATCATTACGATGGCGGACGGGCTCGAGTTCGCCTGTCATCCTAGTGGTGATCGATACTGCCCGCCATGCATGAGGCAGTCCCGCACGATAAATTAGGATGTGACCGCCACCATGGCCGTCGCATCTTGCAATTTAACATTGATGTGGGCGCTGCAGACTGCAGTATCCCCCGCGATGTTAAAAATGCATGTGTTGCATTTCACTGCACTAAGTGGCAGGCACCACATGGTGTCTGCCACTTAGTGCAGTGAATTGTGCAACCCCCCCAGTGCACCAACACCTCCCCCCAACACAAGGAGTGCCCACAACAGGCCCCTGAAACCAATCACCGCCAGCCTTTCCATCGAGGTTTCGCCGCCATAGAAAGAATGGCTGTAGCCAGCATTCTAATTTAGGGGTTGGTACCTGTTAGGCACCGCCACCATCTTAGGGATGCAAACCGCTCCGACAAGCAATTGGAACAATTGCCTATGGCGGTTCAGTGGAGGGCGGTCTATGCACCCTCCACGGTTGCGGTCTGGATCTGCCGCATCCTAATATGGCGGGCTGTGAATCCACGTTCGATGGCGGAGGGCTAGCCAGCGCAAGGCTGGCTGTGGTGGGCCTTCCGCCATCGTAATGACCCCCTAAGTTTATGTATGACACCTTCAAGCTTAAGTGGCCATGCATTATGTTTATAGAAGTCCCACGCCATGCAAGTTGTGTAATAATGTTAATTTCGGATAAGGAGTGCTGTCCTACTTTTCCCCTAGCGACTCTTTTTTAGGTCGAGCATTCGAGACATCTTGTATATACTTTAGTATATACTTATATATGTATGTACTTTGTGGGCTCTGGAGATCATCCCTAGGACTTGTCTGCATCCGCTAAGGGACTTTTTTCCATTCAACTGCCTCTATTTAACTGTCTTAATAGAAAACGACCAGCAGAGGTCAGTAAAATACCAGATTTGCTTTCTGCTTAGGAACTTTCTTTTTTTTTCTGGCAACTGCCTCTATTTAACCTTCTTGATAAAAAACGACCAGCAGAGGTCAGTAAAATATCATAATCACTCTAACATTCTCTATATCCAGTTCATTGAAATTATTCCATAAGCACCCGTAGACAATAATATTTTTTTCAAATCTTGTATTTTCAGTGATATGACCACCGAAGGTCCTGATTTTATATTTAAAACAGAGCTTTGTACTATACCATTTCGCGCTGAAAGGCAATATTTCTCTCCATGAATTCCCATACCTGCTGTATCATGCAGTTTGGTGCTTATTTTCCTTCCTTGTTAAAAACAGTAGATGTTTCAGCACCCGGACTAATGTGCTGCACAGCTAAATACATATAAGGTCCCAAAGGCGAGACCGATTGCATTGCAAATGCTTGTTGTTCTACTGTTTTATGTCTTGAAGGTTTGCTTTCTGATACAAAATGACCTTTTGAGGCTACCATACTAATGCATTATTCTTTAAGCCTGCAGAGGGCACCAAAGTAATTCAGTGCTGGTTTGGTTGCAACACAGTTCTTTGTCTGCAATTTCTGAGTCTGTTGTTTACTACAGACCTCAGAATGTCACTTAAACACCAGAAGGAGATGTGCTATAAAGATAAGTCTTGCAGTTTATAGAAATATAGCAAAATCATGAGCTTTTCACCTATCAATATGCACTGTATGGAACTTTTGTTGTTCATTTTGTAACATTACTATTGGTCTCCAAAGGTTTGAGGGCTTCATTTTACCATCAGTGGGTTGTTTCCTAATATACGCCTAAGAAGAGCAAAAGGATATTTCCACAACAAACACTCATGTTTGGAATCATTGTTATTTATTTTGCAAAGTTGCTTTCTTGTTTTCAGTTTTCCTGATTGTTCTTGCTCTTGTTGCCAAGAAAGCACCTCACGTCTTAATCTTAACTTTAAACAGGACAGTGATATGGTACTTCATTGTAATTAAAACGTTTGGTGGCAATTTTCATATCAAATATTATTTACAAACAGAAATGTATGCAAGAATTGTAAATTGTTGAAAATGTCCTGGAAGCTTGTTTCTGATAAAAACTCGGAGAGTAAACTTATAAAGTTATTCCATGAAAATATTGCATCTCTAAACAACGAGGGTTACCGTAAGTCTAACTCTGTTTGGGGAAAAATTGGATTGGAACTTGGACAGAACAAGCTATTCACAAGGTTATGGCTTTATCATGTTTGGAGAGAAGACAGAAGGGCAATTAAGACAAAAACACTAGTGTATCAAAATAGTAAAAAAACAGACTTGCTTGTCAAGGATCAACCCTCATTTTCTCAAGGAGAAGATGAAAATCTATATTGTGTATGTAGGCAAAGAAATGACCCCCGACAACCATATGCCCAGTGTGAATCATGTAAAGAATGGTTTCATCCAACTTGTATTGGCTATAAAAGCATTATGGATATAGCATCTATTTCACCATGGTTTTGCCCTAAATGTAAAGCAAAAAAGAACAGTGCCAAGAAATTAAGATTCACAGACTTTGTTTCATTTGCATCTCCTAAAAGATTATTCACATCACAATTTAAGTCTTGTACAAATTCAAAAGAATTAAGTCAAATCTTGCCTATTGAGAGTGGGAATGATAAAGATGTCTCTCAGCCAACTGTGTTAAAGCTTGTTATAACTTCAAAATACCAAAATGAATATGCAACAGTAAATAAAAAAACAGAGGACTCTTCCGAAAAAGCAATAGATTCTAAAAAAAGCAAATACTTTAGCCATACAACGTTACAAAAAATGATGCTAACAGACACATCTATGGCTAGTATAAAACAGGAATGCAATCTACCATCAAGATTTAAAATAAAACTAACTAAAGAAGAATGGAAACAGATAAAACCAGAGAGCAGGCAGGGGTATTGTCTGTTATTGAATGGCTGGTCTGACTTAATTTGCAGCAAGCTTAATGAAATTAATAAATTCTGTGTGATTTCTTTCAAATACAATAGAGTCAGATCCAAAGGGTCGCGAAAAAAAGTATCTGTTTTCTGGCGTGGCAAAGGACATTGTAAATTTAGTGGGTGCACCAATTATGATTTCACAATTGCCAAAAAACCCACAAAGCATAGCAATGTCATTATTCAAGTGGAGATGACTGGTGCAATCAACCATACCATTCAACATTTTCACAAGAGGCATACTCGTGGTCAAGAAAGAGAGAAACTAAAATCCTGTTTAGGAGAGACACAACCTTCTCATCTATATATAAAATCCATAGCTAATGCAGATCCAGAACAACTTTTAGCTGGTAACCTGAATACCGTCAAAACAACTACAGTCTTACAGAAAATTTCCAGTGAAAAGAATCTTAGTAACCGAATGAATAAAAATGTATTTTTAGACTGTCTCGAACTGCAACAAAGACAAGATCAAAAAGAACATAATCCAATTGTGACTGCTCATGCTTTCATTCAATATATTGGCATGAGCCCTCTAGTAATTCATGTGTACAACGATGTTCAGCTACACATGCTGAAGGACCTTCAGGCGTTTGGTAATTGTTATCTGTATCTTGATGCAACAGGGTCAGTCATTGCAAACCCCAAAGAGACCCACCACAGAGACTTGTATTATGCTTTGTGTCTTCAAACAAAGACACCTACCAATCATACAGTCCCAGTTGCAGAAATGTTATCTTCAGACCAAAGCACACCAACCATTTTGCACTGGTTAAACTGTGTATGTCGTGATGTCCTCAAGCTGTCCAACCGCAGACTCATCCCACAAAAAGTTGAGGTAGACTTCAGTTGGGCAATGATTCATGCAGCTATGCAGGCTTTCAATCAGATTACGCTTGTTCAGTACCTAAAACACTGTTTGAACATGTGCAGTGCTGGAGAGAAAAATATGTTGACTGTGGTCCATATCTGTGCAGCTCACATGATTAGACTCGTGGCCAATAAAGTGAGCAAAGCGGAAGCCAGAAAAGAAGCCAAAGAGTTGTTTATGTACTCCTTTGCCCTTTTGCAAAATGCAAGTAAATTGAATGAGATTAAAGTACACCTCAGGAGAGTGCTCTATGTTCTAACAGTGAAAACTGAGACAAATATATATTTTCAATATATGACCGAAATGAGAGCATCAATCAACAAACAAAAAATTAAGCTCTGTAGTGATGATTTAGAAGACACATGGTACGCGGACACTGCAGATGACCTTTTGAAAGAGTCCACCTTAAAAGAGTCTTCTCCATTTTCAACAATATTTCAAAACATTTTATCTGAAACTGAGAAAATAGCACTGAATTCTGAAAATGAAAGTAAAAATCTGAGGCAAAACATGAATTGCTGTCCATACTTTGTTAATTTGTTAGGCAAATATGTCACAACCTTACCACTTTGGAGTGGAATAATGTTAGGTGAAGGACAACATAGAGACACTAATGCAACAGTGGAAAACTGGTTCAGGACCGTAAAAAAAGATGTTTTAAATGATAGGTTACATCGGAGATTAGGTGACTTTTTGCAAATAATGAAAGAGTTTGTTGAGGGGAAAATGCGTGAGATTGCACTAGTAAACATAAAATGTGCCACAGGTGAGAAGTGTAAAAGAAAACAACAACACAACATAACATACACACATGCTAGTGAATCTACTACAGACCACATTGCACATGGAGATGAGATAGGTGTAAGCCTAATCCATGGTTCAGAAGATGAAGGACATATGTTAACCCATAAAGAACAATGGAAAAAGAGGCTGAAAATGAAAATAAAGTAGGCTAAGTACTATAGCTCACCAACACCTAAATCAGTATTAAAGAAAGTTCCAAGCAACTGCCCACCGTGGTCAGGTACAGGAAAGTTGGGAAGAAGAAGCATTAAATTACGTAACACTTGTACAATTGACAACTTGCTATTTGTTATTTACTTGGCACTACAGAAATATCCTCAGGTTTTTCATGAGTTGATGGCTATAGCACCAAAAGAGCCATGGATTCAAGCACTAATGACAGTGCATGCACATTTTACTAAAGGACAGTGGGTGAAAGGAAAGATTCAGTGGTTAAACCAATTTGCACGCTTTAAAGGCAAAAGTATTTGGGATGCATTTGGCACTGAAAACGACCTAGTTGTCTGCCGTCTTGACTATCTTCTAATCACTACTGTTAAAGCAAGATGCAATGCCCCCTTTTGCCCGGAACCATTGATCATGAGACAAACAAACTTGATTGAAGTCTGGTAAGAAATGATTCATTATTCATAGCCTGATATTTTATGTTAATTACGTCTGTGGGACATATATGCCTTCTTTACTTGTTCCCACCACAGATCATGGTGGTGCATTAGCTAGAGTTAGGGCATCTCCAATGTTCATTTCATATAGTCGTGGCTGTATAAGAAAAATCAAGGCAGTAGGAAAAGCTTTTCTGAATGATAATGTCTGACCAAAGATGTGTTGCTTATTAGTTCTTCCGAAAGCCTCCTTGACCGCATGTATTTTTGTCTTTTTCTGTAACATTTTTGATGAAAGAACATTTCCGATGTAGTATGGGGTATAGATTTAAGCAATGCTAAAATGGCCTTAATAATCTACAGACTGGCCAATAAATTTGTGTGATAAAGAAGTCTGCATGTCATCTCATACTGTCAATTGCAGCAAGTGTGTAAACAGGTCTAATCACTAACCGGTTCCACGAAATACAACCATGAAAAGTGTATCACCAAGTATCCAATGTCTGCACTAAAAAAACATCCTGGTCAAGCAATAAAGTGGATTGTTATGCATGGCTTCCTCTGTGCACCTTTTCGTGAATACCATATTCTAAATCTGGCTATGCACTGCTATAATTCAGAGACAGTGGGAAATAAAACTTGTTTCTCACCGTTGCTGCACCATTAAAGAATTCCAGGCTGTTGTGAGAGCACTTTCTGAGAGCCTGTCAGTGCAGAGTAGCTCTTTGCCTCCATGGATAGCAGAGGGTACCTCTTTAAGAGGCCAGGGACGGGAAGGAGGTAGATGACTCTCATGGCAGTGGGGGTGGGTTGCAGGAGGCAAGGTATTTTTCTATACATTTGGCATAGGCTGTAGAGGCCAAGTATGTATGACTCCCCAATAACTGTGAAGAATTTGAAAAAAGGGCTAGATGAGATTGGGGGCATACATAGCATAAAATTATAGATGCGTAAAATGTTAATTTTGGGGATGCTTTTCGCTTTGGGGTTCTGACTGACATCATAGGACAGTTAAGCTTCACTCTATTTGAGAAAACTCAGAACCCCCTGATGAAAGAATTCCTGTCATTCACTGTTTGACACCGATGACTATATATGTTCCAAGCTTCCACAAGGAGATAGGCACTTTCAAGTTATAGGACAGAATCTGGAGCATGCTATGGCAGTACATTTGATACCTTCAAATGAAGTCATGGCAGCCACCTATCAAACTGTTCCCTCAATCCAGGTGGGAAAAAGTCCTAAAATCAATTTCTTGGGAAAAAGATGTTGCTTTATTCATGGAGGATTTCTCATACCATCCTATCTTGGCTTTCCTAGCAGTGTGTTCCTTGAATGTTGTTTGAGCATGAAGGTTAGCTAAGGGTGAATCAAAATGATTCCACATTGTCTATTAGCTATAGAGTGAAGTCATCTTGGTTCATGTCAGTGAGATAAGATTGAATTTGTGGTTGTCTGAAGCTTTCTTGTACTGAGCTTTGGACATGTATTCGACATCCAGTTGTGGATAAATTTAAGGCAGGTTTGAGTCAAATAAAATCCTTTGGTAAAGAGATTTTTAGATATGGTTGTGTGTTGTTGGCAAATTGATGTATCTTGATGGTGTTGGGTGTAATCATTCGGAGGTGTTATATACAGGTTTTAAAATGATGGCGGAGAAGATGAAACCCTGAAGCACTCTGCATAATAGAGGAAGGTTTTTGGATTTTGCATTTTTTTAATTAATCACCTGCAGTGTATGAGGTTGAGGTAAGAGGGGAAACATTTGAGGTTCCTTGATTGCTTCAAGGTTATAGCTCAGTGCTTGATGGTCAGCTGGGTGCGAGGCTGCAGAGTGTTCAAGCAGTATCAGAAGGCAGGCATAATTTCTGTCATTGATGAGTATTGCCAGGTACATGAAGAGCAGCAGTCTCCATGCTGCAGCTTGGTGTGAAGCCTGAAACTAGACTGATTTAAGTGGTGCTTGGGCACTAAGGTAGCTTAGGCAGGAAGACTTGTGAATGACTCGGTCCCCTTGCTGTTTTTTGTGTTTGGGCCATGTGTTGCATGCTGTAGTCAGTGATCAGGACATCATTGAAGTAAGTCATAATGGATGTGATGAAGAATTCCTTTTGGCTGTGTTGTATGATGACGTCAGGTATATCAGGAGGTGGAGTTATTATGTGCTTTGCAGCAATCTTCAGTACACATTAATGCTTTTCATGCACATACACAATTCAATACAGGCATAGTATTTAAAGTGTAGTTTTTCTATTTAATCTGTGGTCTTTTTACAGAAAGGTGGTTCAAACCACAAAACTCTGCCCTTAGCTTTTCAGTAAAACAGGCAACATTTACATTGCAATGTGATAATGTTTCCTGTTTTGGAAGATAACTTCAAACCTACTGATAATTATATGTTTAACTACTGAGAATATGTAAAATTGGATCAATTTTGATAGCAATTATTAACTAACAATGTGAAAACTAGAGTAATATTTTTTTATGTATTCTAGTTGTGATGATCTCACAAAAATTCAGGAGGTGATGGACATACTTCTGAATGTAAAAGGAAGATTTCAGGGTAACATTTCCATTAACAATTTATATATTGTATGAACTTTACTGGTGGATGCATACAAGAGGCCAAATGAGAAAAACCAACATTCTGACCACATATACTTGCTAAATGTTTGCTGCTGTAAAGAGTGTCCCTCAAATACACACTTGTCCTAAACCTGTAAATGTAAATTGATACTTTTATAGCGCACTACTCACCTGCAAGGGTCTCAAGGCGCTTGTACGAATACCGCTGTGGAACCCATCCTGGCTTTCCCTGTGAGGCATCCACTCCTGGGCACCCCCAAGGTGGAGGCCAGGCATCCTTAGCGTTGTGGGGGCCGTTGTGGAGATTAAGCAAGATATTGCCCAGAGTTGCACTCCATAATTGGAATGGCATTGAGGCAAGAATTATCAGGTCTTTGGAATTTTTGAGCCCAAGACACACCAAGGCAGGGAATTGAACCCTGGTCCCAGGCTAGACCTCTGCATCAGGGTCTGCCGCTCTAATCATTGAGCCACACTTCTCCACTCTTTTATTGAGTAGTTCAAATGTTAATATTGTATGTTCACTTAAAAAGGTAGTACATGAAATTGTTGACTCTAGTCTCCAACATTCATCCTGATCACAGTTCTCTATATAAAAGGTAAAATGTTTCTTCTGTGGCAATCCTAAAACGTACATTTCATTTCCTCCAATACATTACTATGGAAAATCTTGTCAAGAT
Source organism: Triturus cristatus (assembly GCF_964204655.1). Classification (NCBI taxonomy): domain Eukaryota; kingdom Metazoa; phylum Chordata; class Amphibia; order Caudata; family Salamandridae; genus Triturus; species Triturus cristatus. The sequence goes on from NC_140579.1 coordinate 325,865,704, forward strand.
CACATTTTTTAGAAATTGTCTTCTGTGTGTAATAGACACTAGTCTACATACCGGTTCTAGCAAGTGGGTAAACAAACAGCAGTGGATATGTCACATTCTATTTTACTTAAAAGGCAACAGCCACAGTCCTTGTCAGGGTCAATCAAAAAAAACACTAAATTAACTTGAAATTTGGTAAGTACTTTTCGAGTTATGAATTTTTACAGTTTTCAAAAATGGGCACAGTGCAATTTCTCAAGCGGTAATGTTATCCTATGGAGTAAATCCATGTATTGTGTTTGAGTATTTGACAACGACTTACAGGACTGTTCTTCAGGACTTACGGTGAGTATGTAGCAGGGTCCAAGGCCACTCTAACAGGTCACCTTAGAAAGCTCAGGGGCGACTGGGTGTAGAGGTGTGTTACGGTGTTGGGTGTCCCATTCACTTAAATAGGGAACGGTTTGGCTGCAAGCTGGGACCTGGAGAACAGTCTGGGGAACCCACAGTGGGGCTCGACACTCGAGATGCTCGGGCATGTATGGGCACCATTGGTCTACTTCTCCATGGGCTGTAGGGCTTGGGTGCAGTGGTGTCTTTTGACGTCAAGTTCTGATGAAGGAGCTACATGTTTTGGAAGGGGTCTACAGACAGAGGCAGCAGGCGGCGAATGGAAGTCCAGTGTGGGCAAACCCAAGTGTGGGCTTAGCTCTTGTGGGTCTGGGGACCCTGTTGTCACCGTCATTTCCTTTGGACTCAGGCTGTGGAGTGCAGGTGCATGGTTGCTTTGAGGCGTCGTTTGGTAGCGGTTGCAATCTCATGTCTTGTTCTTTGTTTTGCAGAAAAGATACAAACAGGACAGCTGGGCCACTCATGTTGGGGGACTCTGTGTCCCTAAAGTCCCTTGATGTGCAGGTTAGTCTTCTTCAACGTTGGTGTCAGTACTGGATACAACAAGCCTTGTTTTCTGCCTGGGGTCCAGTACCCAAGGTATTGGTCATGTGCCGGCTTTTGTTGGTCCCAGTGTCCTCCAGCTAAGTGGGGGGACAGGTCAGATCTTCAGTAGCACAAGGTCCTCTTCCTAGGAAGCTGCTGTGTGGGGCTGTCCGGTGAGTGGCAACTCGGTGGACTGCACCTTGTGTCTTTGGTGCCTGCTGCTGCAGGGGAGTAGCTTCTCTACTCCAAGGGAGTTTTCTCATGCAGTTTTTGAAACACTGGCAGCCCTCCTGGTTTCTTGGTGTCTGCACAGCGGAAGGATGAATCAGTTTTTTCCACGATTGTTGGGGGCAGCAGTCAGGTTGGCAGGGTTGGTGCCAAGTCAGTTTTGATGCTTGGTTCTGGTGACGGGACTCTTCTTTGTCCAATTCTGTTCTTGATCCATCAAAAGTCTGTAGTCTTGGTATCAGGGGGTCCCCTAAATACTCAATTTAGGGCCATTAAGGGGAGGGAGGGGAAGTAGCCAATGTGCTTCTTATCTCTGAGGTCACCACACCTCCTAGATGACCACTTCCTTCAGGGAGAGGGCATTACCCTATCAAACAATTCCTAATTCCACCGCACACAAGATGGTGGAATTCTAAATTTGGTGTTCACTTCAGGCTTGGTCACCCTAGAGCTGTGTCCAGCCTGGCAGTGCAACAAGCCTCCTGTATAGATAATTTTCTTGCATGCCTTGGTGCCAAATGGGGTGTAGACAAGGGGGGTTTGGCAGCCCCTCACCTCTGGGGGAAGCTACATTTGCATATCAAAAGCGACAGGCTCTTTGATGCTTCCTGCCTTGGAATGCTAATTTACCAGCCTTCCTTAGAGGAGGAGGTGATAACACCTCTCCCCAGAGCAGGCAATGTTTCTGTACTCTGAGAGCAGCGCTCTCACCTACTAGGGGGTCAGAAACACATCTGTGGTGGCAGTTTGGACTGGACCTGTCAGCCAAAACTCCAGAGTAGGTTTCAGGAGGTACCTCTAAGGTACCCTCTGGATGCATGTATTAATAAATCCATCACTGTAATCAGTGTGGGTTTATTAGTATGAGGTGCTTGATACCAAACACCCTATGTTTCAGTGAAATCCTTATGTAGCTGGGGAACTCATTTGGAGCAGTTCCCTGTACATACCTTAAGATGGCTTACCTGCTCACTTGCAATATCTAGTAATATAACTAGACATCACCGGTGCATATCTGGTCATGCAGATCTGTCCTCACATAAAATATAATGCACCCTACCTTAGGGCTCAAAGTTCTGCTATAGGGGTGACTTACATATATTATATGTAGTGACTTTGGCATGACACACAGAAGTGTGTCATGCCAAGTCTTCACTCATGGTTTGCACCATGTTACGCAGCATGCATTGGCAGTCTGTGTTGAATTTGTAGGTGGGTCCCTTACGGTGGCATCAGATATGCTGCAGCCCTTAGAGACCCTATTTTGTACCTCTGCCCTAGGTACTTGGAGTACCATTTACTAGGGAGTTACATGTCTGCTGAAGTACTTGGCCAATTGTAAGACAATTGGACTTTACCTTGTTTTAGGGAAAGAGCACAGGCACTGAGGTCTGGTTTGCAGGCATCGGTCCCCTGTCCGAGTTGAAAATCAGTATCTAGTAGCTAAAAAGAGGGAAAAAATGTTGTGGGGGGTGGCGACTGCAACAAAAGCCCAGTTCCCGACACTAACATCTTTAATAGATTTTTAATATCCAGAACAAAACAATAGACAATGATGCAGTACAAAGTATTCATGGATGTTCATTAGAATAATAAAAAAATTAAAAAAACACCAACATTATCTCAACTTGTGCCTGAAAGTTATAATACAGTAACCAGGAAATCGGGGATCATCCACATATTCAAATAAGAGTATAACTTCATGAATTAAGAGGTAATGTACTGGCTAAGCACCTCGTACATATACCCATCTTGCTCCGAGTTTGGAGCTGGCACTCTGGGCCTTTCCAATAACGAGTAGGCAAGTACTTAAGGACCCTCGGAGAGAGAGGCCAGGCTTAGGCATGAACTTCTTCTCTATATTTTGGATGTTGTTCCCCGTGTCTTGTTGAACTCCAGAGGCCACGACACTCAAGGCAGTCTATTGTCTGATTTGAGCTCTTTTTCCAAGGTAAGGGAGTCCCAGCTGACCATGATTTTATCTGCTCCTGCTCTAAGCCTCAGGCATTATGATGTGGCAACCTCAGCCTGCACCCACTTCTAAAGTTCTGCTTTCTGACTCTCAAGAGCAGGAAGCTGTGCTGCCTTCCAGTTTTGTGATATTGCTTATTTGCCAAGCAACAGGGCAGAATCAACAAACTTACAGTTGGACCTGCCAATTTCTAGGCATGACTATCAGACCCAGCAAGCAAACTTTCCAATTACACAGATTCCCTTTGCGTGCCCATTTGCTTTCCTAATTTGTTACCTGCAACCAGAACGTCTCGGACCATATGACAAAAAGATGTATATGCCTTATGGCAGCTGGGGCATTAGTGTGGAGCCCGGGGTATGTCATAGTGAGGCAAGCAAATGTAAGATAAGTGTGATGAATATCACTAAGTTGCAAATATTGGAATTTCTATGTTTCAAAGATTTTGTCGTGTTTTTGGAGAGGTTATTCGGATACTTAATTACGTAGCTGTTAGTCCCTGACTTCTCTAGTCTGAGGTCCATTCTGGACTGAGCGAGGAAGGACATGATGGAAAGAGAGTAGGTCATGTGGTTAAGATGAGAGGTCATGGTATACAGGGTTCCTGAGTGTAATCCTCACCGATGGTGTGTCAAGTAAGGAAAGGCGGGATCAGAAGAGGGCCGTAGCATTAAAGCTAATGGTAGCAGTGAAAACAGTAATAGCAGTAATAGGGCCTCTGAAGGGTGCAGATAGTTGAAGGAGGCGTGGGATTCGAAGAGGGCCAATGATGATCAGCTTCCCCAACACCTTCAACTACAGATCTGTGGTCAAACGCGTCAAACCGTGGGAGTAGGGGTGAGCTATTGACCTTTATGGCTAGCGGGATCCTAGATAAAACTGCTTTGAGTGAGGGAGAGAGGGTTTGGGTAATGCCAGTACCATTGATGCCTGGGGGAGCCAAAAGGAGTTTCCCAGAGGCTCTATGTGCCTGCGGAAGTACCTTTGATCAGGGTTTGGCCCTTTTGGAGGAATAAGGTTTAAGCGGTAACTGGGGTCATGCTACAATCAGGGATCGGCCCTTATGGAGGAATAAGGCATAAGCGGTGACAGGGGTCATGCTACAAACATGTTAACATGATGTTGGAGCTCCGGGGGAGCTCAGCAGGCGAAGAAGGACTCCCATGAAGTAGTACGGCCTGCTGAGGCATCGATGAACAGGAAGCGGCCATTTTTAGACCATGCAGGAAAATGAGAAAACGTGGGTTCCTGCAATCATGATATAATAGTGTTGGAGCTCGGCAGAAGCTCTGAGGGGTAGAAAGGTCACCGGTGAGGAAATGGGAATGCACCGTTAATCCGGTAATTTCAATTCTGGGCAGGAGGCTGCCATTTTAGGAAAATCAGGGTTGAGATATTATAGTGAAGGCAATGTGCTGGCACTTACCCCATCCTCGTGGCGTGGCAATGCGATATATGTGAACATCAAATCAGCACGCCTGAGGAGAGCGAGACCAGGCAGCTTGTTGCGTCGGAGGTGTGCGCTCTCATGTGCTCCCTAAGCAGTCTGAAGCGGGAGCAGCCGCGGGCAGAGTAGTTACCGGGCCGGAGACCGAGAGCTACGAGTACCCTCATAGTGGTGGTGGCCGGTTCACGATAGGAGTTTGGGGGGCTCAGAGGACAACAAGCAAAGCAAAGAAGGAGGTTAGGGGGCTCAGAGGTCTGCAAGCAAGGTCCGGGCGACGATTTACGTCCTTGGTATAGGGAATGTGAGAGTCCTGTTCATGACGGAGCTGTTCTTTAAAGTAGTCGGCTTGTGGTGGGAGTGAGAGGGGCTAAGAGCCAAAGTCAAAGCAAGCCCGTCGGCAAAGATCAAAAGTGGCAGCCGATGTGAGGCAGGATAGACCGGAGGCAGTCATCCCCAGCCATCTGTAGACCATCAGCTGCAGAGTCGAGGTGGTGTGCAGGGGGGTCAGCTGGCAGGCAGGAGAACCGAAGCATACCAAGCCCCAGGACAGCGGGCAGGGGTAGAAACAGAAGACGGGTGCAGCTGACTGGGTCTGCAAAGACTAGACGGGGAGACAGTAGGTGCTAGCTCACCTCCACTCGTCAGCAGGCTAAACACGGAGTAGTCGACGCAGGCAGGCAGTACCGGATTTATGGCCGCCCTGTCCCAGTCGCCCCGCGACGTTCCAGTAAGCAGTAGGCACCAGGGCAGTCACAGTAGCGCTGGGACGGTCCCAAAGGGAGCGGTCCCAGATGACCGTCTAGGTCAGCAGACAAGCAAGGTAGGCAACAGACCGACATCCAGACCCCAGATCGACAATGATGGCCCAGAAAGCAGCGGACCTCAGTCTCCGAGAGTCAAGTCCAACTCGTCGGGAGGCCACCAGGGGTGAGGCAGAGAGGAATGCCAAAAGCTGGCAGGCAGGCAAAGTTAGCGGTTCGGAGGTGAAGTTCTGGCAGGATCGATCAATACCATCCCTGGGGGGTGAGTCAGCTTCATGGCGGCTGGGGTCGTCTCAGCCGTGGATCAGTCTCCACTGGGCCCTTCTCAATCCGTGGCTTGTGGATGAGCAGAAGGAGGGCACAACGGCTTTGGTTGTCAAACGTCGGCAAGGATCGTGAAAATAGGGCAGGTCCGTCCCGGACGATCCCTGCTGTCGAGATCAGTGAAGGGTAGCGTGTCGTCTATCCCGGTGGGCAGAGTTTGCCAAGAACATTGGGGCAGATGAGCTGTCGAGGCTCTACCGCTCCTGGGCCAGCAGTTTCACAGCAGGTACGTGGCTTCAAAACTCGGTATCGATCCCTTCTCTGTCGAGATCAGTGAAGGGTCGCAAGTCGTCGATCCCGGTGGGCAGAGTTTGCCAAGAGCGTCGGGGCACATGAGTCGTCGAGGCTCTACTGATCCTGGGACAGCAGTTTCACAGCAGGTAAGTGGTTTCAAAAGTCAGTATCGCTGTGTTGAGTGTCGCATGCAGATTGTAGGTGAAAATTGTGTTTGGATGGCTGGTTATCCGAGGGATATCTACCGATAAGGTAATCCCTAACCAGGAGCTCTAGGAAAGAGCTCCTACTCGGCGGCCATCTTGCTACCAGGGTCATGAATTAAATTTGATTTAGCATTATAACCTTTTAACTTATTATGGGAACTTGTGAGCTGAAATCATATAATGGACCAGTGCATTTACAAAAGGCACAAAACTATGCCCACAGCACATGTCGATAGCTGAGCAGTTTCTCCCAAGTAAGACCCCCCCTGCCATTCCCACATGTACCCCTTATCTCCAACCAATTGGCTAACCCACGCTTCACTCCTCAGGGTTTTTTGCCCTTTTACTCCCTTACTGTTGGAGAAATACTTAATTATTTACCAAGTCCATAGTATGTTCTCCATTTCCCTCAGACCTTGTGAATCATTGCATTTTTGTCTAGTAAAATATATTTCGTATCATATGACCACAATCCACACCATGTAGCAGTGTATCATCCTTGTTTTCACTAAGATTATGTTTTTTTTTTCCCAAAGGACATCAAATTCTCAAGCTTCTTGCACTTAGACACTTTTAAGGAGTTGACCACATCAGCATTGCCAGAGAGCATACTACACAGGCGAATTCTAAATGACCTAGTGTCCCTACATCAAAGATTACCATGTGCTGGAGCACCAGACTCTGTTTCACCTAGTGTGAAATGCGTTTGGTGAAACCTCTGTGGCTGAGTCAGGGACGAGAGGTTTAGTGCATCCCCTAATCAAAGCCCTTCTACAGCATGGATAAGCTTGCAAATGCTCCCCAGGTACACCATAGTTGGCCCTTCACCTGACACCCTGGCCAACCCACCACCTCATTAATTGTTATCTACTATGGTATCTAACTCACATTTATCACATGATCAGGGCAAGTGGTAAATATGAGAGGAGGGTGCCACAAGCTAGGAAAACATTTCTTGTTTATCCCTGTAGCTCATGGTCAAGCAAGCTATTCCTCTTTCTGTGGACTTCAACTCAGAATGCTCAGATCTTGTTTGGAGATATCATCTGGAATTGGCAATTTTAAGCCCAGGAATTTTCACGCTTGACTTTGGGCAATTTGGAATGGGACCTTTAGGATGTAAGGTCTTTAAATCTTCTTTTTTTACTAACTCCTCAAAGATCTGTAGCTACATAGATGGCTTCCTCAACTATTGCCCTCTTCTACTCTGTCAAACGTCATTCATGTTGGTTTTTCAAGTACAGTGTTCTGTTAAAAATTATAATAAAGATTTATTATTTGATGGTGAATGAGGGTTTATTAGCCGTTTATTCTGTCAACAAGTTGGTAACACTGTCCTAAAAAATACCAACATAAAGAGTTACAGTATAGCTTACTGTCATGCCAATAACACTTATCTAAAGGGTATATTTACATTTTTTTTAAACTGTGCATCACATGCCTTAGATTGATAAAAAATTTGAATGCATGTTTTCTTCTCAGGAAAGAGATACAGTGTCCTGGTATGAGGACGTATTCCAACAGAAAGTTTGAGCACGGTCTGCCATGCATATTGATTATCGCAGCTTCAGCACCAACAAAAAATAATGCCACATATCACACCCCAATTCCTGGCGATCTTCAAATTATTAGTATACAAGGCTGCAGGTAAGTCAGTTGAATTGTTAAGAGAGGCATGGACTAGTGCCCAGGAACCCACAACCAAAATCCTAAAAGACATACTCCCTAAAGCCCACAAACGCACCATAGGCCAACTAACACATATACCTACTTTAAAAATGTTTAATGGCACAAGCAAAAAAAGGCACCAGCAATACTCCTCGTGCCCCTATAAGATATCTAGACTTAGTAATACCTGAACATTTCATAATGACACCTTACAAGGAACTTTTCCTATTATATGGCAACATAAACAATGATAAAGGAATCCTAATATCTTCTACAGCAAATAACATACTAATACTATACCATTGTCAAACCTAGATGATGGATGGGAACTTAAGTGGTACACCTTCAAAATGTGTCTCAATCCATTCACTCAGAAATGCAACATACATGGTGAATATCACAACACAAATATTCCTTTTATAGGTGCCCTACCACCAAATAAAAAAGCAGCACTTACTATGAACTCTTAGACCACACTAAACATAAAAAATATATCTACTACCCACAAAAAATAATCATAGAATTTGAACAAGCAGCCGGCAATCATCCCCTGCAGCAGAGACCCTCACGTGCAATCCATGTTTATATAGCCATTTAGTGCCTCAGTCTTGTAATCGATGCTCTGTTAGCTGCCTCACCCCTCCTGGTGCCACAGTTAAGTGTTATGAAAATTTTCGCGCTCACTGAAAAATGCCTGGACCTAAATTGGCGGCTGGCATTCAACCCCCGCAACAGCGTCCTTAACCTTCCAATTTATGTGCTGATAGACATTCAGCCCAGCTTGCCGCCTCAACAAGAGGTGGCCAATTTAGATTACTTCACCATGTTAACTCCGCCACTTCATGACCCTCACATGAAAATGCCTAGACCTAAAACTGCCTGGAACCTAAAATGACGGCCGGAGATCGACCCTCTTTGGAGTACCACAGATTGGTCCGGAAACTGGCCGACCCCGACGGAGATCGACAGCATTGAAGGAGCCTGCGGAGTCAGAGGAGGCTGTTCCAATGAGACTTGCGACGGCAGGCTCATTATCTGGAGAGCCCATGTAACTTCACTCTGCCTTTTTGCTATCGAGAACTAAACAAAAGACTCAACCACAAATAAAACCACTTGAAACTAAAGAAGGACCCTGGCTCTACGTTTACAATGTTTCAGCGGTAATCAAAGAAGGACTTTGACCCTACCTCAAGAGATAAGAATTGAACGGCCATCTTTGAACAACCCTTTGAGCTCCCTGTTTCTGTAATAGGAAACAGACTCCCCGTCACCCTGCCTCACTATATTCGCAGAAATCATGACGCTAATCCTATTTGCTACATCCCACTGACCACTGGTTTCCCCTAAAATATTCAGATGCTGCTTCTCCCCTCTACCTTCCTGCCTGTTTTTATCCTCGTTAGGTATCTCCTTTTGGTCCTGATCTGTCCTCACTCCTGTTGGTTTATTTTCACTCTATTTCTGGAATATGCGCCCCCCTCTTATTATACTTCTTTGCGCTATCGCTACCCTAGTGGCCCCTTTTTCTACCCCCCATACCACGCCATCACCTCATTTCCTTATCATGGCTTCCATTCGAATTAAGTCTGGAATTAACGGCTTCAAAGTAATTTATCCCCCTAATCTGTCCAAAGCAGCAGCAAAAAAGTTCAAGCATAACACCATTGAACAATTTACAGATTCCCTCTTTGTTGACCAATTCCATAATGGGCGTCTAGGGAAGATCAAAAATGACTTCATTTTCTTCACTCACGACATCGCTTCCTGGTCCTCCAGCTTCTTCAATTCCTTCAACGTCTCCTCCTCCTCTTCTTTCACACATGGGAAGCGGTTAAAAATGTCTCCCTCCGCTTGCTTTAATGGCTCTCTCACCATTACACTTTATAATAATGGCACTGTCATGATCTAAGCTGCAGACTCCTGTCTCTCTCTCTTTGACCACCTCTTCCACTCCCTTCGTCCCTCCCCTGCGACTACGATCGCTCTTGATTCTTCTTCTTCTTTTTCTTCTTGCTTGTCCTCTTTCTCCCTTTCTCCCCCATGACCCCCATACATTCCTTAAGACCGCTCTCCCGGGAGTCACAGGTCTACCCTTTATATACCCCTTCTCTTGCTCCCTCCCCTCCCATTCTGCCCCTTCCCAACTTGATCCCCCCTTACCTCATCTGCTTTACCTCCCGCTTCCCCTCCCCACCCTGCATCTCCCCAATACTCTAATTCCATCTCCTGCCCCCTAATGCCCCTATTCCTACCCATTTCCCCCCTACTTAATCCACCTTTCTTACAACCAGAACTTCTGATCAACTCGCCTTACCCATCCCCTTTCCTCCCCCATTCTCCTCATCCCTTTCTGCCCTTCCCCTTCTCTCGTACCTTCAATTCTGCTCTTACACCTCCCATCTCTCTACGACCTACACTCCCCCCTCCTATGCCTCACATCCCTGCCTCCCCTCTTTGTAATTCCACCCTCTTCCCTCCCTCTGACCTTACAGTCCTTCCTCCTATGCTTCACAACCCTGTTTTCCCTCTTGGTAATTCCGCCCTCTTCCCTCCCTTTGACCTCACAGTCCCTCACCCCTCCCACAACTACCATTTAGCCCAACCCCCCACTCTGCCTGGTGCCTGTCCCCCTACATTCACCTTTCATAGCCCATGGTACCTGGCCTGCACCCTCTCCCTTCTCCCCATTCCTCTGGCCTTCCATTGACCTCCCTCCCTTCCCTGTACAGCCCCTTCTCCTCTCATCTTACCGTATCCCTGGCCTTCCCTTAACCCCCCTCCTCTCCCCCTCCACCTCTCGCCCTCCCTTTCTACTTCTCAATTTTCTCCTCCTACTTTTGATCTCTATTCTTCACCTCTGCTCAACACCAGTAAAAATATCACTGTAACTCCATCCACTCCTTTCTACCACCATCTTTCCCCACCTTCGACCCTTCCACCCCAACACTCTCCCCAGTCCCCCTCATCCCCCTGTCCTACTTCACCTACTTCAATCCCTCCCCTACCTTCGACCCTTACAATCCAACACTCTCCCCAGTCCCCCTCATCCCCCTGTCCTCCTTTGCCTACTTCACTCCCTCCCCCACCTTTGACCCTCGCACACCAACACTCTCCCTGGTCCCCCATATCCCCCTATCCTCCTCCGCCTACTACACTCCCTCCCTTAACCATTGAGTCACCCAACACTCTGTGCTCAGCCCACCTATCCCTGGAAACTAAACTTGATTCTCTCATCTCTTCCATTTCCCAGCTTGAAGCGTCCATTTCACTCTTAAGTGCTAAGATATCCCCCTCCCCTAATATCCAGAGGAGTTCCCTGCTAGCGTGCCCCAATAAAGCCAACCACAGTCTGTCCTCCACAGACATCACCAATTTACTGGCTAGCTACAAGACTACCAATGTCCATCCCCATCCACTCTCCTCTCCTAACAACTCTGCTCAATTCACCATTAAGACCATCTCTTCGGTCAGAACTAACCAGCCTTCCTCCCAAGGGGCACCCTTATTGAAAAATCTAATCCCTATCCCCCTTATCAGCCCAAACACTCCCATCACCAAAACAGTTGTGTCAGAGCTACATTGTATGCTCCACAACTGCAGATCTGCAACCAAACACAAACTGGAAATCTCTGACACTATCACCTACTCACCTACCACAATCTCGACATGCTCTTTCTCACTGAGACCTGGTTTAATGACTCCTCTCACACCTTGTTTGATCTTCTGATACCTACCGACTACTCTATCCTCAGAAACGACAGAACAGACAAGATCGGGGGAGGTGTTGCGATCATCTTCAGAAACTCCCTTCAAATCAAAGCCTCTCCCACCATCTTCTTCCGCACATTCGAATGCCTATCCCTAGAACTTCAAGTTCATCGCGGCTCACCCTTCCGGTTCCATGCCATCTACCACCCGCCCGGTAACTGCTCTTCCTTCATGGAGGAATTCACTGACTTCATTAGTGACCAATATTCACAAAGCGACAGGCAGATCTTCCAAGGTGACTTCAATCTCCACTGGGGCTCCGTGGAATACTCGGCTGCCAACAAGCTTGCAACCTTTCTCTCAGCTAACGATCTTGTCCAACACTGCTCGGAAATTACACACGCCAATGGCTCAATTCTGGACCTTCTTATTTCTAAACCAGACCAGCTTACTATTGCTCCCCCTATCCATGTAGACTGGTTAGACCATTTCCTCATTCCCTTCCGTTTTCACCTCTCGCACATTATAACTCTCGGCCAACCTAAAAGGGCTTCTACCTGGTTCCGCAACACTAAAAACATTGATCTTGAGACTCTGTCTGCTTCTGCTATGCGTTCACTTCCTAGTCTAGACCCTAACGCGGATGTCAACGATCTCACTCCCCATTGCCTCTCAATCCTTGCAGTCAAAATCGACAATGTCGCTCCACTCCAAAGCAAAAGGAAAAGACCCAACCCCTCAGCACCTTGGTTCAATAAAGCTGTCTATGATGAAAGGAAAAACCTTAGAATCTTGGAGAAATATTGGAGACAATCCCCATCCACCTCCAATCTCTCTCTTTTACATTCAGCAAGATCCAAATACCACAAGCACATCTTCCATGAAAAAGCATCACATTTCAGATCCCTCCTCAACTCAGCTAAAAACAGACCCAAAAAACTTTTCGACCTCATCACAAATCCAAACTGTTCTACAATAAATGACATGCAAAATTTTCTTCATCGATATTAAAAACTTCACTTAAAAAGATATTCTTACCTATGATATTACTGTCGATGATACCAGCTTTGGGTTCCAGACACAACATGGATCAAATTAGGTTTGGGATATATAAACAGTTCAATTACCTTACTCCATTCCTCTAGTTGTCCATTGTTTAGAAAAATGCAAATTTGATAGAGCTTTCGTAGAATACATTCTCTTGAAATGCATGCATAATAAAAAAATAAATGTTGCTAAAAACTTATATCAACTCTGTTTTTACCTAAAATAGGTATAAACCAGTGGCCATCACATACCATGCTGCTGCACACTTTGTGTGCTTTCATTGCCTGTATAGTGATAACTACTGGGTGTTGTTTGATGGAATGAAAGAAATGTACAATCCAGGCAATGGCCAAACAGTTTGCACAACTGAAGCTATGGAACGAGAAATAACATCATCACATACAGTGGGGCATATTGTTTTAGTTCGCCTGGATGAAGCACCATCTGATGCTACAGAGGTAATAAAGAAAAGAGTTAATATAAGAGTTAAAAAATGCTACTACCACTGTTTTTGATCACTTACCTAGCAAGGCACCTAACTCAGGTGAACCGATTGATTCTAAAGTTGTCATTCTAGTCTTGCGATGGTCATTACTTTGTTCAATAACTGACCTGAAAATGGTAATTCTTTGATGAACATTGACTTCTGCCACTACTGAATTTAGCTCATTATCACAAATAGTTATTGTTCAGTTTTCTTTAGATTCAAAATACACTTTAGCATCATGCAAGTTATAAATATTTCAGTAGCATGTCATATGTTTTTACATAACACCAAAAGCATGTGGTATCATGGGCATTTATGACTGCTATTTCAACTACAGAGCATGGTTGGTTTAGGTAACCCAAGATTTATTTTAGACCACTCATAATAAGGCCCTTAATGAATGTATGGTGTTAACCAAATCAGACATCTTCATGGAGCAGGGAGAAGGGATAATGTTATGGTGTGAAAAGCAGGATAATAAATATTTTTTGGTGTCAAAAGCAACTGTTTAGTGGTACCTGGTCCATTTTGGAACGGATGAGTTCTGCTTATTCACTGACATAGTAAAGTTTAAGCTTGTCTAACAAAAAGAGCCTTATAGTTCTGAAGAGCATGATGAATGGTTGTAATATTGGCTATGGGTAAAAGAAGTCCTATAACGTAGTGCACTGTAACCCGAGTGATCACCCTCTTTGTTTTGCTTATTTAATTGGGGTGCTTGAGGCCTCCTCAGATGTTTGGTGGGGACGTAACAAATGCAGTTTCTCTATACAGCTAAGTCACTTGCCTTCAATACTTTGAAAATTGGTAAATAGTATTTTCTGTGTTATCCTTTGTCTCGCTAGGACTAGTGTAGTGATTAAACCATGGCTATTATTTGTTATATCTTTTCAATGGCATATTATTTAACCTTGTTCTATATTCTACACATTTCTTTCACTTCTTTCCCCAGTACCCACAGTCACCTATGGCGTCTGATCTTTGTTTTGGGATCACATTTTTGAACATCAGAAACAAAAGAATCATGTGATAGGAATATGGTGTCAAAACAATCGAGGGCCTGGGGCGTGGCCAAGATGGGGCCTGGTTGAGACGAGCCTCTGTGTCTCGCCACTCGCACGCGTGAGCCAGCCCTGAGTAATGCCCATAAACTCAAGGGGCCATCGGCGAACCTGCATGGCGTCTGACCGCTGGGACCACTGGGGGAGCAGTGGACGCTAGTAGGTCGACCTCCAAAGGCTTCTTTGGCAAAGAACATTGAGCTGCTGTGAGTGGCGATTGCGGCCGACTGAACATCGCTGGCGTGGGGCGGCAACAAAGAGCCCGTCGCTAACTGCAGTTTAGGCCGGCAGCGCGGTCACAGCAGGGACCCCCCTTTGGGATATTGAGGTGGTGGAGAAGGGTTGTGTATCGCGGACACAGGCAGGTCGGTGTTGCGGCCTGCCCTGGAGCGGAGAGTGCTGCATGGACCGCGACCCACTTTACTGAAGCTGACTGGGACCTAAGCGTAGGCCTTGAATAAGCAGTGCGGCCACTCCAGACAGCAAATGAACCTGTGAGAGAGCCATCATGAAATGAGATGATGGAGTGGAGCAGCCCGGGGGTATCACCATGATGTGAGATGGAGGTGAGGAGAGTGGCGGCCGGGGGGGATGGGGGCTCCCGGACCGGCAAAGAACATTGGCGTTTGCAGTCTGGAAAAGCCTGTAGCTGGGACTCCAACCCCCCTTCGCCTTTGACAACTGTGGCAGCCCCACAGGAACAATCACCAAGCACGGCTGGTCGGAGGTCTCGGGCGTTAGGAGAGACGGAGCTTGTTTTGCCATTCAACACACCAGACAGTCATATTGGGGCCTTGCTTCAACTCCAATACGCCTGGACCAACATTCAGACCACTGAAAGCGGTGGGGGGGGTGGCACGCCCATGCCCAAGGTGGTGACTGCTAGCAAAGTTGAGGCTTGGGGGCTCACACTCTCTCCCAGGCGAGGCACGGAGTGCCGGTTGGCAGGCCTTGGGCGAAATCAATAAAGGCCCATATTGAGACTATAAGAATACTGCCTAGACAACTGGACGGCCTAAGATCCCACTGGGCGGCGAGAGCAGACCTCCCCGGGGCCGGGGCTTTGTACTCCCCCGCATAGAGCACAAGGAAGGAGTTTGGCTGGCAGAGGCACCATTGAACTATTGAACTGGAGTTTGCTCCACGATCCATGCATTCTCAAGGATCTACCTACATGGTAGCAGTGTCTGGATGGAGGAGTCCAACCTCTTTTCAGTGCCTCGCGAGCCTTGCCCCGCTCACAAATGAGGGTCCACCCTCCCCATCTGTTCCTGGAAAGTGCCTCCGAGCCGCTACTAAGGGCATTGGAGACCCCAGGTTCTGGAGGCACCACTTCGGAGTTGTGGGTCACGGCCTCACCTAGAATCATGGCCCCCTCCTGCTGACGGGCCCACAACTGCTGATCAACCTTGGAATGGAGCCCTGACACCTCACAGAGGCCTGAACACGATGACCACCAGCAAAGGGAGAATAGACAGGTCAGTCAAAGACATGCTTCTCAAATCTCCCAGCCCCTCCTCCAAGGGCCACATCCAACAACAGAATGTGGATGACCCCGGAGAAACAAGCGGACCAGAGGCCACCTTCATTGAGTCATTGTTCTCGTCCCTACAGGAAGACCTGAAATCGATAAAGAAAGAGCTGTCCAGTGAATTGAGATAGGTCCGCCAGGATGTAGATTCTGTAGGTGATTAGATCAACACCCTGGAAAAACATGAGATCAGTATAGATGAGGAAACAGAATGCCTTCAACAAGAGGTACTACGCCTACGCGAGCAAAATCTGGATCTCCAAGCTCACACAGAAGATTTAAAAAACCGCTCCTGGCGCAACAACATCCCCATTAGGGGCATTGTGACTAGAGCTCAGGACAGAAACATAAGATAAGTGGACATACATAGAGGACTTCGTCTCTGATCTCTTTTGTGCAATTCTGGGATAGACACCAGACTTTGAAATTAAATTGGACCTCACACACCGAGTGGGACCCAGTAGAGCAGTCCCAGCCCCACCCGCCGATATTTTGATGTGCATTCACGACTTCCCCCTTAAGGAACGCATTCTTCGCAAAGCTAGGCAAAACCCCACATTTCAATTCAAGGGCCAAAAACCCACACTTTAACAGGATTTGGTTCTGTCTAATTTGCAGAAACACAAAGCTTTCTGGCCCATCGCTGTTCACTTGCAGGCCCCTGGGGTCTCCTACCCCTGGGGCCACCCAATCAGATTGTTTTTCCAGTTCCAAGGGGAGCTTTGACAAATACGCTCAGTAACCAAAGCAGGGAAATTGCTAGGAGTCGGCCACACCACTACTGACGATGCACAACCAGTCAAGCCAAATCGGAACTGCTGAAGCAGCCACAGCTGGACAACAATCAGACCCTCAATCTCAAGACTATGCCCTGACCACGACAATATGGCTAAAGAAAGACAAGCAGTACTAGCATCAATAGCGGAGGACCTCCCTGGCTCCCAGACGCCATGAATCGGATGGAGTACAGAGCAAAGATATGCCTGGCCTCTTCTTCTCTCATCCAGTACTGAGGGTGCAAGGGCAGGGAGACACAGCCATTGGTACCCTCTGTCCATTATTGCTTGGAACACGACGGTCTGGACTTTGACTATTCGTGAGATGCTTATTCGATTGTTTGCAGTTGCCACAGTTGGGGTTTGTTTGGTTTTGTTCACCCCCCAGAACTATACATGCTCCCCTTCGTATATGTCTCATCCAACCTCCCTAAGTCCACACATAAGGTGGCAAGAGGATGCGCAGACACCGGGCCCCCCAGGTCAACAGCGAACTTACTCCTAGCTTCTTAACCACAAATGAGTCAACATGGTGGTGGACCTCAAAATCCTTACTTTAAATGTTAAATGGCTGAACAATCCGATTAAACAAAGGGCTATCTTTTCCTATTTAGAGAATTTGGGTGCCCATATTTGTCTTCTACAGGAAACCCACTTTCTGGATGTGAATAGGCTCTGATCGAAGGCCTTCCCATTTCAGTATTTTTCCTCCAGCAGGGGTGGCGATTCTTGTCTCTCATTCCTTTAGAGGAAAGGTGGGTCCCAAACAGACTTAATTCAAAGGAAGACTCTTAGACCACTCTATAACCATAGATACACAAACTGTCATACTAGGCTCAATCTATGCCCCAAATGAGGGACAGGAGGCTTTCCTCGATCGGGTGGTGACAGAATTGACAAGCTCACCAGACAGGCAGGTGCTGATGGGTGGGGACATTAACATGGTCTTTGGCAACAACTTGGACCGCTCGGCCCAGCGGCAGGGACAATCAGGGGCCCTCTCGAGAGACGGGTCAAGATGGTTATGGGAGATGTGGCTGGTGGACTTCAGGCAGACCCTACACCCTCTTAACTCAGTTTATACATTCCATTCACATGAACATAAGACGTTCTCTAGACTTGATCATTTTATAGGATCCAGAGAATTGCTTCCACTTGCCCAATCCTCAGATACAGAACCTCGCCCACTCTCGAACCATGCGACAGTGACCCTTACGTTAGACACCCCGTTCGCGGGCAGACCCTCACACTCATGGCGGCTATGCGACACATTACTTCAACTGCCCGCTGTGGTACAGCAGCTCACAAAAACACTAGAAGAGGTCCTGACCCTCAATTACACCCCAACATGTCCCTCGCCGCCCTGTGGGAAACACTCAAGGTAGTGGCACGAGGGGCCCTTACTGCAATTTCCTTTGCGGATAATAAAATATGCAGGGAGAAAAGAGACAATCTTACTAAACAAGTGCGCAAGCTGGTTTACATTCACGGGGGCTCCATGGGTCTGGCGTCAGCTGGAAGCGGTGCGATCACAGCTAGCTGGCCTGGACATGGACATAGCATAGTACGCTGCCTAGCCACAGAGATTTTCCTTTTATGTGGGAGTGAACAGATGTATACTGCTTCTAGCTAACAAACTACAGGTGCAAAGCCAGGAGGCCACTGTTCAAACTGTGTGGGACGAGTCTGGCTCTGAACACACTGATGACTTGTACATAACACAGATGTTCCGTGATTCCTATGCTGATCTCTACACAGCACAACAACTTCCTGGGGAGGGATCATTGGCATACCCCCAAGTGGCAACTCTAGCCAAATTGACCTCAGACAAGATTGGACAGCCCGATCCGTATAGATGAGGTGATTTCTACCATTGCCCGTCTCAAACCTCATAAAGCTCCAGGCCCAGACGAGTTCTCCGCTGCATTTTACAAAACCTTGTGTAATATCATTGCGCCAATATTAACTAAACTGTATAATGCAATTGGCAACTCCGCTGACGTCCCATCTAAGATGCTCCTGGCTTCCATAGTTGTAATCCCAAAACCTGGCAGGGATAGAAAGCAATGTTCCTCCTACCGACCAATATCCCTCCTAAACGTTGATCTGAAGCTCTTCATCAAGATCTTGATGGCCAGTATAGACCCGTGAAGGCGTTCGATAGGGTACACTGGCGATAATTAGAAGCCACCCTCAAACACTTTGGAATGGGGGACCGATTTAGAAAATGGAAATTCAGCAGCTATACCCGCCCATCAGCAGCAGTGCGGGTAAATGGACACACGTCAGCCCCCTTTCCGATCACCAGAGGGATGAGGCAGAGGTGTCCACTATCACCCCTCCTATTCGCTTTTTACATGTAGCCCATAGCACAAAGTGTATGGGAGAATCCCCTGATTAGAAGGGTGTAGTTTGGAGGAGAAAGGCACCGACATGGCTATGCCGCAATCTGAATGCTATCATTATCAACAGGTGAGACACTGGGTTATGCCTCCCACAATATGACCTAAAGTTCAAAGACCCCTTACCCCATGTGAGAAATGCTTGCTCACCAAAACCTGTAACACACTCCTCATTACCAAGCTATAAAACCTCATACGCCCACCGGAATAGATTACTAAATACCCAGGACAAAGGCGCTGGGAGACAGAACTGGGGCGTACACTTACTCATAGGGAGTGGGGTGATATAAATCACTGTGCGTGGCACACAGCCTGTAACATTTCCGACAATGACCAAGATCGCAATTTATTGATGCCTCACACCATCCAGATTCCACAAAAGCAATCCAAACTGCAGCCCTGATTGTTGGCGGAAATGCGGGTTCCTAGGAACATTAACACACATATTGTGGGACTGCCCCACCATCGCACCTTACTAAGCACAAGTCCTCGATGACAGATACACACTTCCAAACGCAATTACATCGCTTTCCAGCATATGTCATCCTGAGCCTTCCCAATGCACTTACATTCCCAATTAAATCACGCAGAGTTAGACAAATAAGCTTAGCCTTCGGCGCAGCCTTGAAAAACATACTAGCCCACTGGGACAGAGACCGGATCCCTACGTATCAGGGGTAGCTATATAAACTGTGGCACGTGTTGGGGATGTAACGCATATCCTTCTACAGGGTAATGGATCCACTTTCGGAGACCTATGGTGCCCATTCCTTTTCTTACTGAGCACGGAGCTGCGGCAGCTCACCTGTCCAAGATTCCTAAGCCATTTACTGCTCACAGACCCCCTCCCTAATACAGCATAGAACTGCATCGATGAGCCCGAATCAGAGCTGAAGAGAGGGCCCAGGCTTTCCCTCCTTCGTTAAAAAAGGTTTACCAGGATATAGATATTGGTGAGGTACATATATGTGGAGTTATACATAGTAAAACGTTGCTTGCCTACAGAAACTTACCTATACATTTTTTGTGTCCTCTATATTTTGACACAGTATTTTGTCCTACAATATTTTTTTTTCCAATATTCTGTCAAAACTCCTTTTTTTGTTTAGCTTACTCAAAGGTGTTGGAAGCAATCTATATGTGTTTGCAATTTGGAATCCAATGTGTATCTCTAAATTGCAGGGGCCAAATGTTCCTATCATTGTTTTTGAATGACTTCACACTGCAGTAATGAGCTTGATTTCATAATCTGTCTGAAAGGGTTTCATTGTTGGAAAAACTGTACCCAAGACACACTTTGTTGTCCCCTGCCTTGCATTGTAGAGCTCTAGTGAATTGCTAGATTGAGTACTAGCTGAATTCTTAGAGCAAGAAAGTATCTGCATGGTTCCAGCATGCGCACTCGTGCCTTTCAACTTACACACCGAGTACTCCTGTGGGTCAAACAACCATCTTGTACCCTTGATACTGTGCATATGTTGATCTGGAGTCAAACGGACCTCAGGACTAGAGAGCGACATTTTTAAAACAACTGGAAATATTAACCCATAAGTAGGAGATAAGTATATCTTAGCGATTCCATAACTATGAACAAAGAATCAGAAACATGTGATTTTAATGCTGTGGGATGTGTTTCGTTCCTTTACAGGTTTCCCTATTTGTATTGTGCATATTTGTATTTTTTCTCGTATTTGCAATTACAACCACAAACAATGTTTGGAAACTTGGCATAATTGGGGAGGGAGATCACATCTTGTGTGCTATCTTTGTTCTATGAACAAGGCAGTATCCAGATTCATATATTGAAAACAGATCACAGTGGGCCAGATTCATAAAGGTAAACTTACAAATTTGTGTAAATTTACTCTTCCTTGAAATTATCAAATTTGTAATTTAATAGACTCAGCAATCTGGACAGAGAATTTAGCACCTAAAAATATAGGACTGTTCTATCTTTTTATGTGCAGAGTTCTCTGCACAGATTGTGGTGCGTCCGCAGTCGTAAAGTTCCTATTAACATCTTGCTTGTGAATACCAACACAGAGTTAACTTACACCAGCATGTAACTTTACCTTTATGAATCAGGCTCTCGGTGTGCAAGTTAGTGGTGTGTAAGTTAGTTGTACAACTGAATTGTATTGTGTTATGTTGTTTAACTATATTTAGATACTTTTCATCCAGCAAGCACCATTTTACCTCACTTTGTCTTGATATTCCATCATTATTGCAGATATAATGACTGTATTGTCCTCTACCTCATGTCAACCATCATACCACAGCCTTTAAGCTATGCATTGACTGCTCAACCAAGCGATCTGGAGAGTCAAGGATGCTCGTCAGTCTCGACCTTGCATCACAAACCATGTACCCAGTATCATAGTTAGGGTGGATCACCAGCAATGTCAAATTTGAAATTGTAAGGTTGTCTCTATGACTGCAAATATCTATAAATAAGTTTGACAGGGGGAGTTCAGACAGGTTCTGAAGCTGTTAGCAAACTCAATTTTAAAAAATGACAAAACTATTTTTCCATATTTTTCAAATATCGGATTTCATCCAACAAATCTTGTGATTTTCCTCATTAACAGTGGAGATAAGGTCTGTTCATATTTGCTCTTAAATTTGCTGATTGGATTTACTCTGCGGAGACTGGCATTAAATAGTTCCTAAAAATGCATCCACAATGAAAAGACACTGAAGTAAAACATTAAATGTGGTCACTTGATATTTAAACTTTTACATATAATTCTTCATTTTACAGGGCATAAGAATGTTTCATGATACTCAGGCAGCAAACAAGTGGCTTGAAGTGAACATGCACAAAATGAATGGAGGAATATGTACACCAAAGATCCTCTGCATGGAAAAAACAGAAGTGGAGAAAACACTTGCAAAGTATGAAGAAAATATAAACTCTGAGGACATTTATGTTGGTAGCAGCAATCATTTATAGCTATTTGTTTTTTACTTTTCATAATATTATGGATATGGATTTATTTTTATCAGAGACAAGAGACAAACAGCAACTGCGTGTACATGCAGCGTATGAGGAAAATGTTTAAAATATCATCACGTTTGTATATAGAAACAACTTTCCTGGAGTAGCAAACTGATTGTAAAGTAACTATTTTTTATATCTTCATTCGGTACTCTAAAACCCCACATAAAGCACTTGAATACAAAAGTGATTTGTTTTATGGCATTTCTGTTTGTAAATTGTAAAATTATTTGGTTTACATGTATATTAACTAGCCATATCAGTTCAACAGACAGCAGACACATCAAATGGCAAATTACAAGTATTATTTCCTCCATTGATCATTTGGACAGTATCTACAAATTTCACAAAATTCCTACGAATGCAGCATCAATAAGCATAACTAACATCAATAAAAACATACTTATAATCAATATCTATACAGCCTAAGAAAGTGAATCCTTGAATTTGAAATACATTTGAAAGAAGTTGCTGTGGTCCATCTTTTACTTTGATGCGATGTAGAATGCGAGTGTGATAAAGCGGCTTAGACTATTTGTATACAAATACCAGGCAGTATCTGTCTGAATACATATTGGACTGTATTTTGTTGGTTGTTGTCTCCAGGACAGTGAAGGTATTAGTCCAGAAGCAGTTGCTGCATCTTAATTGTGTGGGAGTTTGAAACAGAAGTATACTTTACATATGTACTCCAGACAAACTCTCATGGAAGCTATTCATTTCATGGATACAGCAAACCAGAGAGAAACATTTTCCAATCAACATCTTATTGCCGAGTACGAATCCAAGGTTTTTTGATAAGAACTTGAGCCTCCCGGTATAGAAACATCTTCAGCGTGGAGCTTGAGCATTAGCACTGACTATAAAGTTTCTTTTCAGTTTTCACCGAGTGAAGGTCACCAGTGGTGGAACTGCCTTGCCTGGCTGAATTACAGTTAGAGGGTGAGGTGTTCGCTGTGTTTGTCGCCGAGTGAGGAACCGGGAATCCTGTCAGAACAGAGTCTTCACAGGAACTGCAAGCGTCTTCGGAGCCTGTGCACATCGGAGAGCTGCTGCCTCATAACTACTGTCCTCTAAAAAGAAAAGAACCACAAGCCGGTGTCAGTCAGTTGGCTTTGCTTGCCTTTGAACCTTCAGGGAGCCGAGAAGGTACTGAAATTGTTATGCTCATCAGCGTGGGGGCTGCCCTGTCACGTCAGGGGGATAAACACAGCACTGTCTGGCCAGCTTAGTCTGCACAAACTGGTTGGTGTCATAAGTGAGTGTGCATGTTACAGACAGAGACACCTTATATTCTTTCCTATACCGGGGTGCAGGTGAAAGTATACTGTGATTGTTGACGCCGTGCAGGGTCAGCATTCCAGCTAAATTAAATTACGTTAGAATAACGTTCCTTGAGAAAGTCAATCTGCTCATCAGCTTCACATAAAGCACTCGTCAAGTCGTTTTGGATTACTATACAGTTCTCCCCTTGCACCTACAATGGCAGTACCAGCATTAAGGCAGCTACCTGCCTTCCTCAATGAAATTAGCGAGCCAGAAATCCACTGGAAGGACTGGGTAAAGCTTTTTGAGGCTTACCTTATTGCCATGGGGGGAGGAGCGTTTTTCAACTGTGCGGAAACAACACATACTGTTGCACAACCTAGGTGTCCATGGAAGGAAAATTTAAGAGACTTTACCGGAACCTGAGGGAGATGAGTATGATGATGATAAAGATGTATTCAATGTCACCTTGTTAAAACTTCAGTTACATTTTGGGGACAAAGTGAATGTAGTACTAGAGAGACACAAATTCTTCAACTGCACGCAAGGGAAACAAGAGTCAGTTACGAACTATGTGGCAGCTCTGAGAGGTCTTACTCTGTTGTGTTAGTTTGGTGAAGTAAATGATTCCTCGATCAGAGACCAATTGGTAAGGTGCACAAATAATAAGCGCATACAAGAGAAACTGTTGTATAAAAATACTACACTTAAGGAAGCAATTGATATAGCCACATCAATAGAGCACACAGCTAAGTGCGTAAGAGAAATGAGAACCCCAAGTGAAGTTGTTGCTAGTATCCAGGAACAAAGCAATCCATAAAGCAATGAGAAGGAGAGCGAAGTAATGAAAGTCGAAACTAAAGAACAGACTATAACCAGACAAAGCAAGGTAACTGATGGGCTGAGATGCTTCATATGTGGACGAAACAACCATCTGGCTAACAGCCCCTTTAGTTCTGCACGTAATGTTACTTGTAAAAAGTGTAATAGAAGAGGCCACTTCGCGTGAGTTTGCAAGGACGGGGACAGTAATCAAGTGAAAGCTATCTACAGCGAGGGTGACCAAGTACCAAAATAGGTTTTTCAGGTGAAAGAGAAAGAGGGAGAGGATACTCCCATTTATCCTAAATGTACTGTGTACCTATAAAATAAACCCATAGAAGCGTCAGAATGGTTGGCTCCCATTGTTCTGATGACCAAGGCCAATGGCGAGGGGATCTGTTTGTGTGTGCACCTGCGCAGCCTTAATGACAACATATGGGTTGAGAGGTTTCCCCTTCCACACATTAACGAGATGCTAAGCACCATGAGCGATGCAAAAATATTTTCTGTGATTGACTTTTCCATGGCATACTACCAAGTGGAGTTGCACCCACAGTCTAGACCCCTCACTGCATTCACCACTCCTTTTGGGGCTTACATGTTTAAGAGTATGCCGTTTGGCCTAGCATCGGCCGCTGCAGTTTTTCAGAAGATAATGCAAACACTGTTGAGCGGCATAGAAAAGACGTTCTGCTGGCAAGATGATATCTTAGTATACGGAGCACTGTAGAAGAGCATGATTCTACATCACGAAAAGTGTTCAGTAAATTGATGGAAGTTGGCTTGACAGTGAAGCAGAACAAGTGTAATATCAAAGTCAGCTCCGTAGACTACTTGGGGCACACGATATCACAAGAGGGGATCAAACCTAAGCACAGCCTAGTCCAATCAGTTAAGGATGCCCCGATCCAAAAAACAAGGAAGAACTCAAATCCATTCTAGGGTTAATCGAATACAAGTACATCAAAGGGTTCTCAGAGAAATGCGAATGTCTACGTGATCACTTAAGGAAAGGCAATGATTTTGTTTGGGAAACAAAACACAGCACCACGGTAGACAACCTGAGAGATGAGATAACAAGGTCACCTGCGTTGGGGTCATTCAACCCCAAAAAGAAGACATTCTTGACCACTGATGCATCCAACAAGGGATTGGGAGCCACCCTATCGCAAAAAGGAGAACATGGCGAGATCATCATTGCGTATGCTTCCCGATGCCTAACCTTTGCAGAATGTAATTATTCCGTAGTGGAAAGGGAAGCACTTGCTGTTTTCTGGGCAATGTTACATTTAAAATTTTATCTTTGGGGCATAAAATTCACCATCCTAACGGACCACAAACCGCTCACATTCATGTTTTCAACCAAGAAAACTAACTGCGGATCTCCCCGCATACCCAAATGGAGATTAGGCCTTGAGGGTTATTGTTTCAGGATCGAGTATTTACCAGGAGGTGACAATGTCATAGCAGACTACCTCTCCGGGGCACAGCTAGAAGGGGAAGTGCAAGATGAACTTCTGGACATGCCTGTCCTTGCCATACAATTACAAGGCATAACAGAACGTGAATGGAATGATGAGATGGTTTCCGACAAAACGTTAAGCTCGTTCAAAGAACTACTTGTCAAAGGATGGCCTGAGAAGCGCAAGGACCTGGAAGAAGATCTGCAGAGCTACTGGGAGGTCAGACACAAACTATCCATGATTGGTGGGAAGGTATACAGGAATGACAAAGCCATACCACCTACCAAATTGAGAGGAAAAATTATAGACTTAGCTCACGAAGGGCATTTAGGCAGTAGCATAACAAAAAACAGAGCGAGGGACCGTTTCAGGTTCCCCAATATGGACTCTTGGGTGGAACAAAAAGTAGAAGAGTGCACTAGCTGTGCGAAAAGTAACAAGACAAAGACTGTGCATAAAGTACCATTGTCCCCAGTTGTGGTACCCAAAGTGCCATGGAGCAAATTGGCATTGGACATAATAGGTCCTATGGAGAACCTAGGACAGCAGAAAAGATTCATGATGGTACTCATCGACTACACCTCCCACTGGATAAGATATAAATTTGTGACGCACACTACTATGAAAATCTGTTTGTTTTTTTTATACTTTTTTTTATTGAGCAGAGCAGATAACCAAAAATATATCGTATATACATTTAGACCTACGTCCAACACCTATATCGTATATACAGTTAAAAACTGGAACCCTTCAGACCAAGATACAAAAAGATGAATAAAAATAGATGTAAAAAATATTTTTTAAACGAGAGTCTGGAACACCCTATTTTCATAAACATCAAGAAGCAATTAATTACACCCTCTCCGTCTGAAACTGCCCTAACGTGACTAGTGCCAGGTAATCATCAAGGATACAAGTAAATCAGTTGGTTCATCAGTAGCTTTTTTTTTTTTTTTTACTACGAAATCCTTGTTGAATTTTTGAATGACTTGTTCAGCTGCAAAGGGATTCCACAAACTCTAGTCACAGACAATGGGGTACAATTTGTGTCAGAGGAGATGAAAGGATTTTTAAGCAACATGGGAATCACATATGAAAAAACTGCATTATATTGTCCCAAGGCCAATGGCCTCATAGAAAGAGCGAACTGCATGATTAAAGAAAGCATCCAATTAGCCATGGTTAATGGACATGATGTAGAAAAGTCATTACGCGAGTGCCTATGGTCTTACCACACATCCCCCAACTTAATAACAGGAGTCTCCACTTTTGTGTCCCTCAGGGGTAGAGAGCCCTGCACAACAATGAACCCCATTTGGTTGAATGCTGGGAGGCCTGTGTACACAAATGCACCCCTCATTAATGAGAGAAGGAATAAACACCAGCTCAAGTACAAAAGTTGGTACGACTCCAAAGAGGGAGTCAAGAAACAGGATTGGGAAGTTGGAGATTCTGTAAGAGTTAAGATACCTACTAGAGAAAAGTTAAACCACAGCAAGTTCTACCCGAAACACCGACTGACTGAGGTCAAAAGAAATGTAGTCCAGCTTGATAATGGTTAAGTCTGGAGCAGGAGCAGAATTGTGAAGGCAGGTATCAATTAACACATGTGTGCCTAAGCTCCTATAGTTCCCAGTCCTCTCCTTCCCTCCTCAGCCTTTGCCTTCATACTTCCCTTTACAGTACTATCTTTCAACAATTTTTTATGTTTTGAACCTCTGTCCTGCTATTTCTTTCAGCCTTGCAGGTACCTTATTGACAGATGACAGGACATCTTAATTGCCACAACGCAACTCATCCTTTGTATTTTTAACATATCTGTATAAAAATGCGTTAAAGTGTACATGGATCATGTGTAATGCTCCATTTATTATGATCAATAAAAACATTTGTAAGTGAAGTTCATCTTCATGGAAGAAAGGACAGTTATTTATTAGTCTATAACTTGATAGGAAGGCCTTTGCTTGAGGGTGGAACAGTAGGTAAAGGTGAAAATCGTTGCTTGGTTCAGGATTAATCCATATGGATCATATAGGGGTGTGGTGTGCTTGAAAAACAAAATATGTGTTTGTGAGCAATGAGATTTTCCTATAAGGGACATGCAATTAACTATTCAGACATAATACATTGAGGTGAGGGGACCCTGTTTGATGCCACCTGTTGTGACAAATTTTGACCTGCTCAAGGAATTGACATATAGGTAGTGTGGAGGGGTGTTCTCTTTATTAGGATCAGTGTGAAAATGTGTGAGCCAAGCTGATCTTCATGGTAGAAAGGATGGTTACTTATTCGTTTATAACTCCATGGGAATGCATTGGCTTGAAAGTGGCACAGTGGGCACAAGTGGAACCGTTGCTTGGCTCAGGCTAAATCCTGATGGAGCTTGTAGGGGATGTGGTATGGGTGAAAAACAAAATACATCTTCTGAGCCAATGTGTTTTTCCTATAAGAGAACCACAATTAGTTATTTGCATGGAACTATATAGGAATGCATTGAGGTGACGGCCACCAGTTTGGTGCCACCTGCTGTGGGAAATTGTGCTTGCCTCAGGGAGTTTACATATCAGAAGTGTAGAGGGGAACTTCCTTTATTAGGATCAGTGTGAAAATGGGTGAGCCAAGCTGATCTTCATGGTAGAAAGGATGGTTACTTATTCGTTTATAACTCCATATTTTCTGTATTGTGTATTTCCTTCCTGTTTGCCGCTGTTTTCGCCGCCGTTCACCATCCCTCCCCGCTTCCCGCCACCACGCGAAACCCCGCCCCTTTTGCCTTCTGTACCCTCCCCGCTCCCGCCTCCCAGCTGCTCCGCCCCCCCGCGCACTTGGCCATATATGGCGACCGTGCGACGCAGGTGAGTGTGACCTAGCTCTAGGACACCACCGCGCCGCACGGCCACCAGCTGCTGCGTGTGCTCTCCCTCCCTGCCTTGACTGCCTCGCTACCAGCGCGTGACCACGCCCCCGGCCCCCGAGCGGCGTGGTCCCTGCTCTCCTAACCTGCCCCTGCTGTTTTTGCCTTGTCATCTGCTTTGTTAAATTGTATTGCCTGTTTTTTTTTTCTGTATTGTGTATTTCCTTCCTGTTTGCCGCTGTTTTCGCTGCCGTTCACCCTCCCTCCCCGCTTCCTGCCACCACCGCGAAACCCCGCCCCTTTTGCCTCCAGTACCCTCCCCGCTCCCGCCTCCCAGCTGCTCCGCCCCCCCGCGCACTTGGCCATATATGGCGACCGTGCGACGCAGGTGAGTGTGACCTAGCTCTAGGACACCCCCGCGCCGCACGGCCACCAGCTGCTGCGTGTGCTCTCCCTCCCTGCCTTGACTGCCTCGCTACCAGCGCGTGACCACGCCCCCGGCCCCCGAGCGGCGTGGTCCCTGCTCTCCTAACCTGCCCCTGCTGTTTTTGCCTTGTCATCTGCTTTGTTAAATTGTATTGCCTGTTTTTTTTTTCTGTATTGTGTATTTCCTTCCTGTTTGCCGCTGTTTTCGACGCCGTTCACCCTCCCTCCCCGCTTCCCGCCACCACCGCGAAACCCCGCCCTTTTTGCCTTCTGTACCCTCCCCGCTCCCGCCTCCCAGCTGCTCCGCCCCCCCGTGCACTTCGCCATATATGGCGACCGTGCGAACGTGCAGCGTTGACGCGCAGCGGGCGCGCCGATTGTGCGCCGAAGGTGCGCCAAAGGTAAGCCCGTCTGCGCCCGTCCGTGCCTGGCCCGCGCCCAGCGCCCGAACCCCTGGCTCCCGAAGACCCCAGCCCACCCGCCAGATGTACGACGCCGCCACCCTCAACGCACTCAACACCGGCCGAACCCCGGGATGCCACCAAGCCACCCCGAGACACACCCACGGACCCTTCAGCTGCCACGCCTGCAAGTTCACCTGCATCCAGACCTGCCTCACACCAGCACCCGCCAAGTCGAACACCAGCAGCACCCTCCTCAAGTGCATCCTGCTCAACACCCGCTCCGTCCACAGACACGCCATCGAACTCTGGAACCTCCTCGACACCACAGCTCCAGACGTTGCCTTCCTCACGGAGACCTGGATGAACGCCTCTTCAGCTCCCGACATCGCCATCGCCATCCCAGAGGGCTACAAGATCACCCGGAGGGATCGCACCGCCAACCAGATGGGAGGAGGCATCGCCATCATCCACAGGAACACCATCCGTCTCACGACCAGCACCGACAACACCCTGACCACCGCCGAACACCTGCATTTCCAGATCCACACCGACCCGAAGTCCACCCTCAGAGGCACCCTGATCTACCGACCTCCGGGACCACGCACCCAATTCAGCGAGGACATCGCCGACTTCGTCAGCCCGCATGCCCTCCCCTCCGCTGACTACATCCTCCTGGGGGACCTCATCTTCCACCTGGAGAACAACAACGACCGCAACACCAGCACCCTGCTCGACAACCTCGCCAATCTTGGACTCAAGCAGCTGGTGTCCACCCCCACCCACCTCGCCGGACACACACTCGACGCAGTCTTCTCATCCAGCACAGACATCGACTTCAGCCACGCCACAGAGCTTCAATGGACGGACCACAGCTGCGTCCACTTCACCTTCAAAAGAACGACGACCCACCACCACCAGCAACAGGCTGCCCGCAGAAGCTGGAACAAGATCACAGCCGACCAGCTAGCCACCTCCCTGAGCCAGCACCCTCCTGCCAGCTCAGCGAACCCCAGCCAGGCCGCCGACAACCTCACGAAGTGGATCAGCAACTGCGCGGACGAGCTCGCCCCGCTGAGGACCCCGCCCAGCAGACCCGGCAGCAAGAAAGCCCCATGGTTCACCGACGAACTCAAGAGCTCCAAGAAGAACTGCCGAGCCCTCGAGAAAGCCTGGAGAAGGGAACCAACACCGGACAACAGGACCACCTTCAAGCTTGCCACCCGGAAGCACCATCAGCTGATCCGCGCCGCCAAGAAAACTGCATTCAAGGACCGGCTGGACAACAACGCACACAACTGCAAGGAACTCTTCAACATCGTGAAAGAGCTTTCCAACCCCAGCGCAGGAAGCAACGACATCACCCCATCGCAAGACCTCTGCAACTCCCTCGCCTCATACTTCCACAACAAGATCGCGGACATACACAACAGCTTCAACAACCAACCAACGCACACCACGACCGAACAACCACCCCCCACCACCACCCTCCACGCCTGGACTCCGATCAGCACCGAAGACACCACCCGCACGATGAACTCAATCCACTCCGGATCGCCGACCGACCCCTGCCCTCACCACGTCTTCAACAAGGCCGACGCTGTCATCGCACCCCACCTGCGAGACATCATCAACACATCCTTCGACACCGCCACCTTCCCTGAGAGCTGGAAGCACGCCGAACTCAGCGCTCTACTCAAGAAACCCACAGCGGACCCCACCGAACTCAAGAATTACCGCCCCATCTCGCTCCTCCCGTTTCCAGCCAAAGTCATCGAGAAGACCGTCAACAAGCAGCTGGCCGCCTTCCTTGAGACGAATGGATCCCTCGACCCCTCACAGTCTGGCTTCCGAGCCAACCACAGCACCGAGACCGCCCTCATCGCCGCCACCGATGACATCCGAGCCCTGATGAACAACGGAGAAACAGCGGCCCTCATCCTCCTAGACCTCGCCGCGGCATTCAACACTGTCTGCCACCGCACCCTAGTACAGCGCCTCAGCAACGTCGGTATCCAGGAGAAGGCTCTGGAATGGATCATCTCCTTCCTCGACGGAAGAACACAGAGAGTCCGCCTACCACCGTACAAGTCAGAGGCCACCGAAGTTATCTGCGGCGTCCCTCAAGGATCCTCGCTGAGCCCCACCCTCTTCAACGTCTACATGAGCCCCCTCGCGGCCATCGCACGCCAACACAACCTCAGCATAATCTCCTACGCCGACGACACCCAGCTGATCCTCTCCCTGACCAACGACCCCGCCGCCGCCAGAGCCAACCTGCACGAAGGGATGAAAGAGGTAGCCGAGTGGATGACGACCAGCCGCCTGAAACTGAACTCAGACAAGACGGAGGTCCTCATCCTGGGCTCTTCACCCTCCGCCTGGGACGACTCCTGGTGGCCTCCCGCCCAGGGCACCGCACCCAAACCGACAGACCACGCACGCAACCTGGGCTTCATCCTGGACTCCTCCCTCTCCATGACCAGGCAAGTCAACAACGTCTCCTCGGCGTGCTTCAACATCCTACGCATGCTACGGAAGATCTTCTGGTGGATCCCCACCGAGACCAGGAAGACCGTCACCCAGGCCCTCGTCACT
Organism: Triturus cristatus; assembly: GCF_964204655.1. Classification (NCBI taxonomy): domain Eukaryota; kingdom Metazoa; phylum Chordata; class Amphibia; order Caudata; family Salamandridae; genus Triturus; species Triturus cristatus. Next base: position 325,897,299 of record NC_140579.1, read on the forward strand.
AGTCGACTGGACTACGGCAACGACCCCTCTACGCCGGTACCACCGCCAAGCTCCAGAAGAGACTCCAGCGGATCCAGAACGCCTCAGCCAGACTCATCCTCGACATCCCACGAACCAGCCACATCTCCGGACATCTGAGAGACCTACATTGGCTCCCCGTCAACAAAAGAATCACCTTCCGCCTCCTCACCCACGCACACAAAGCCCTACACGACCAAGGCCCGAGCTACCTCAACAACCGAATCAACTTCTACGCTCCCAAACGCCACCTCCGATCAGCCAACCACGCCCTCGCCGCCGTCCCCCGCATACGAAGAGCGACTACAGGAGGAAGGTCCTTCTCCCACCTGGCCGCCAAGACCTGGAACTCCCTCCCGACCGACCTGCGCCTGACCCAAGACCACCTCTCCTTCAGGAAGAAGCTGAAGACCTGGCTGTTCGAGCAGTAGCGGCACCCCCCTCCCCCCAGCGCCTTGAGACCCTACGGGTAAGTAGTGCGCTCTATAAACGTCTTTGATTGATTGATTGATTGATAGGAATGCATTGGCTTGAAAGTGGCACAGTGGGCACAAGTGGAACCGTTGCTTGGCTCAGGATAAATCCTTATGAAGCTTGTAGGGGGATGTGGTATGGTTGAAAAACAAAATACATTTTTGCGAGCCAATGTGTTTTTCCTATAAGAGAACCACAGTTACTTATTTGCATGGAACTATATAGGAATGCATTGAGGTGACGGCCACCAGTTTGGTGCCACCTGTTGTGGCAAATTGTGCTTGGCTCAGGCAGTTTACATATCAGAAGTGTAGAGGGGAACTTCCTTTATTAGGACCAGTATGAAAATGGGTGAACCAAGTTGATCTTCATTGGAGAAAGGATGCTTACTTATTCGTTTATAACTCCGTAGGAATGCATTGGCTTGAAAGTGGCACAGTGGGCACAAGTGAAACCGTTGCTTGGCTCAGGCTAAATACTAATGGAGCTTGTAGGGGGATGTGGTATGGGTTAAAAACAAAATACATCTTGTGAGCCAATGTGTTTTTCCTATAAGAGAACCACAATTAGTTATTTTCATGGAACTATAAAGGAATGCATTGAGGTGAGGGCAACCAGTTTGGTGCCACCTGTTGTGGCAAATTTTGCTCGGCTCAGGCAGTTTACATATCAGAAGTGTAGAGGGGAACTTCCTTTATTAGGATCATTGTGAAAATGTGTGAGCCAAGCTGATCTTCATGGTAGAAAAGAAGGTTACTTATTCGTTTATAACTCCATAGGAATGCATTGGCTTGAAATTGGCACAGTGGGCACAAGTGGAACCGTTGCTTGGCTCAGGCTAAATCCTTATGGAGCTTGTAGGGGGATGTGGTATGGTTGAAAAACAAAATACATTTTTGCGAACCAATGTGTTTTTCCTATAAGAGAACCACAGTTTCTTATTTGCATGGAACTATATAGGAATGCATTGAGGTGACGGCCACCAGTTTGGTGCCACCTGCTGTGGCAAATTGTGCTTGGCTCAGGCAGTTTACATATCAGAAGTGTAGAGGGGAACTTCATTTATTAGGATCAGTATGAAAATGGGTGAGCCAAGTTGATCTTCATGGTAGAAAGGATGGTTACTTATTCGTTTATAACTCCATAGGAATGCATTGGCTTGAAAGTGGCACAGTGGGCACAAGTGGAACCGTTGCTTGGCTCAGGATAAATCTGTATGGAGCTTGTAGGGGGATGTGGTATGGTTGAAAAACAAAATACATTTTTGCGAGCCAATGTGTTTTTCCTATAAGAGAACCACAGTTACTTATTTGCATGGAACTATATAGGAATGCATTGAGGTGAGGGCAACCAGTTTGGTGCCACCTGTTGTGGCAAATTTTGCTCGGCTCGGGCAGTTTACATATCAGAAGTGTAGAGGGGAACTTCCTTTATTAGGATCAGTGTGAACATGTGTGAGCCATGCTGATCTTCATGGTAGCATGGATGGTTACTTATTTGTTTATAACTTCAAAGGAATGTATTGGCTTAAAAGTGGCACAGTGGGCACAAGTGGAACCGTTGCTTGGCTCAGGTTAAATCCTGATGGAGCTTGTAGGGGGATGTGGTATGGGTGAAAAACAAAATACATCTTTTGAGCCAATGTGTTTTTCCTATAAGAGAACCACAATTATTTATTTGCATGGAACTATATAGGAATGCATGGAGGTGAGGGCAACCAGTTTGGTGCCACCTGTTGTGGCAAATTTAGCTTGGCTCAGGCAGTTTACATATCAGAAGTGTAGAGGGGAACTTCCTTTATTAGGATCAGTGTGAAAATGGGTGAGCCAAGCTGATCTTCATGGTAGAAAGGATGGTTACTTATTTGTTTATAACTCCATACGAATGCATTGGCTTGAAAGTGGCACAGTGGGCACAAGTGGAACCGTTGCTTGGCTCAGGCTAAATCCTGATGGAGCTTGTAGGGGGATTTGGTATGGGTGAAAAACAAAATACATCTTGTGAGCCAATGTGTTTTTCCTATAAGAGAACCACAATTATTTATTTGCATGGAACTATATAGGAATGCATGGAGGTGAGGGCAACCAGTTTGGTGCCACCTGTTGTGGCAAATTTTGATTGGCTCAGGCAGTTTACATTTCAGAAGTGTAGAGGGGAACTTCCTTTATTAGGATCAGTGTGAAAATACGTGAGCCAAGCTGATCTTCATGGTAGAAAGGATGGTTACTTATTCGTTTATAACTCCATACGAATGCATTGGCTTGAAAGTGGCACAGTGGGCACAAGTGGAACCGTTGCTTGGCTCAGGCTAAATCCTGATGGAGCTTGTAGGGGGATGTAGTATGGGTGAAAAACAAAATACATCTTGTGAGCCAATGTGTTTTTCCTATAAGAGAACCACAATTAGTTATTTGCATGGAACTATATAGGAATGCATTGAGGTGACGGCCTCCAGTTTGGTGCCACCTGCTGTGGCAAATTGTGCTTGCCTCAGGCAGTTTACGTATCAGAAGTGTAGAGGGGAACTTTCTTTATTAGGACCAGTATGAAAATGGGTGAGCCCAGTTGATCTTCATTTGAGAAATGATGGTTACTTATTCGTTTATAACTCCATACGAATGCATTGGCTTGGAAGGGGCACAGTGGGCACAAGTGGAACCGTTGCTTGGCTCAGGCTAAATCCTGATGGAGCTTGTAGGGGGATGTGGTATGGGTGAAAAACAAAATACATCTTCTGAGCCAATGTGTTTTTCCTATAAGAGAACCACAATTAGTTATTTGCATGGAACTATATAGGAATGCATTGAGGTGAGGGCAACCAGTTTGGTGCCACCTGTTGTGGCAAATTTTGCTTGGCTCAGGCAGTTTACATATCAGAAGTGTAGAGGGGAACTTCCCTTATTAGGATCAGTGTGAAAATGGGTGAGCCAAGCTGATCTACATGGTAGAAAGGATGGTTACTTATTCGTTTATAACTCCATAGGAATGCATTGGCTTGAAAGTGGCACAGTGGGCACAAGTGGAACCGTTGCTTGGCTCAGGATAAATCCTTATGGAGTTAGTAGGGGGATGTGGTATGGTTGAAAAACAAAATACATTTTTGCGAGTCAATATGTTTTTCCTTTAAGAGGACCACAGTTAATTACTTGCAGGGAACTATATAGGAATGCATTGAGGTGACGGCCACCAGTTTGGTGCCACCTGCTGTGGCAAATTTTGCTCGGCTCAGGCATTTTACATATCAGAAGTGTAGAGGGGAACTTCCTTTATTAGGATCAGTGTGAAAATGTGTGAGCCAAGCTGATCTTCATGGTAGAAAGGATGGTTACTTATTCGTTTATGACTCCATAGGAATGCATTAGAATGCATTGGCTTGAATGTGGCACAGTGGGCACAAGTGGAACCGTTGCTTCGCTCAGGCTAAATCCTTATGGAGCTTGTAGGGGGATGTGGTATGGTTGAAAAACAAAATACTTTTTTGCGAGCCAATGTGTTTTTCCTATAAGAGAACCACAGTTACTTATTTGCATGGAACTATATGGGAATGCATTGAGGTGTGGGCAACCAGTTTGGTGCCACCTGTTGTAGCAAATTGTGCTCGGCTCAGGCAGTTTACATATCAGAAGTGTAGAGGGGAACTTCCTTTATTAGGACCAGTATGAAAATGGGTGAGCCAAGTTGATCTTCATTGGAGAAAGGATGGTTACTTATTCGTTTATAACTCCATAGGAATGCATTGGCTTGAAAGTGGCACAGTGGGCACAAGTGGAACCGTTGCTTGGCTCAGGATAAATCCTTATGGAGCTTGTAGGGGGATGTGGTATGGTTGAAAAACAAAATACATTTTTGCGAGCCAATGTGTTTTTCCTATAAGAGAACCACAGTTACTTATTTGCATAGAACTATATAGGAATGCATTGAGGTGAGGGCAACCAGTTTGGTGCCACCTGCTGTGGCAAATTGTGCTTGGCTCAGGCAGTTTACATATCAGAAGTGTAGAGGGGAACTTCCTTTATTAGGAGCAGTATGAAAATGGGTGAGCCAAGTTGATCTTCATGGTAGAAAGGATGGTTACTTATTCGTTTATAACTCCATAGGAATGCATTGGCTTGAAAGTGGCACAGTGGGCACAAGTGGAACCGTTGCTTGGCTCAGGATCAATCCGTATGGAGCTTGTAGGGGGATGAGGTATGGTTGAAAAACAAAATACATTTTTGCGAGCCAATGTGTTTTTCCTATAAGAGAACCACAGTTAGTTATTTGCATGGAACTATATAGGAATGCATTGAGGTGAGGGCAACCAGTTTGGTGCCACCTGTTGTGGCAAATTTTGCTCGGCTCTGGCAGTTTACATATCAGAAGTGTAGAGGGGAACTTCCTTTATTAGGATCAGTGTGAAAATGGGTGAGCCAAGCTGGTCTTCATGGTAGAAAGGATGGTTACTTATTTGTTTATAACTTCATAGGAATGCATTGGCTTAAAAGTGGCGCAGTGTGCACAAGTGGAACCGTTGCTTGGCTCACGATAAATCCTGATGGAGCTTGTAGGGGGATGTGGTATCGGTGAAAAACAAAATAAATTTTTATGAGCCAATGTGTTTTTCCTATAAGAGAACCACAGTTAGTTATTTGCATGGAACTATATAGGAATGCATTGAGGTGATGGCCACCAGTTTGGCGCCACCTGCTGTGGCAAATTGTGCTCGGCTCAGGCAGTTTACATATCAGAATTGTAGACGGGAACTTTCTTTATTAGGACCAGTATGAAAATGGGTGAGCCAAGTTGATCTTCATTGGAGAAAGGATGGTTACTTATTCGTTTATAAGTCCATAGGAATGCATTGGCTTGAAAGTGGCACAGTGGGCACAAGTGGAACCGTTGCTTGGCTCAGGCTAAATCCTGATGGAGCTTGTAGGGGGATGTGGTATGGGTGAAAAACAAAATACATCTTTTGAGCCAATGTGTTTTTCCTATAAGAGAACCACAATTATTTATTTGCATGGAACTATATAGGAATGCATGGAGGTGAGGGCAACCAGTTTGGTGCCACCTGTTGTGGCAAATTTAGCTTGGCTCAGGCAGTTTACATATCAGAAGTGTAGAGGGGAACTTCCTTTATTAGGATCAGTGTGAAAATGGGTGAGCCAAGCTGATCTTCATGGTAGAAAGGATGGTTACTTATTCGTTTATAACTCCATACGAATGCATTGGCTTGAAAGTGGCACAGTGGGCACAAGTGGAACCGTTGCTTGGCTCAGGCTAAATCCTGATGGAGCTTGTAGGGGGATGTAGTATGGGTGAAAAACAAAATACATCTTGTGAGCCAATGTGTTTTTCCTATAAGAGAACCACAATTAGTTATTTGCATGGAACTATATAGGAATGCATTGAGGTGACGGCCACCAGTTTGGTGCCACCTGCTATGGCAAATTGTGCTTGCCTCAGGCAGTTTACATATCAGAAGTGTAGAGGGGAACTTCCTTTATTAGGACCAGTATGAAAATGGGTGAGCCCAGTTGATCTTCATTTGAGAAATGATGGTTACTTATTCGTTTATAACTCCATATGAATGCATTGGCTTGGAAGGGGCACAGTGGGCACAAGTGGAACCGTTGCTTGGCTCAGGCTAAATCCTGATGGAGCTTGTAGGGGGATGTGGTATGGGTGAAAAACAAAATACATCTTCTGAGCCAATGTGTTTTTCCTATAAGAGAACCACAATTAGTTATTTGCATGGAACTATATAGGAATGCATTGAGGTGAGGGCAACCAGTTTGGTGCCACCTGTTGTGGCAAATTTTGCTTGGCTCAGGCAGTTTACATATCAGAAGTGTAGAGGGGAACTTCCCTTATTAGGATCAGTGTGAAAATGGGTGAGCCAAGCTGATCTACATGGTAGAAAGGATGGTTACCTATTCGTTTATAACTCCTTAGGAATGCATTGGCTTGAAAGTGGCACAGTGGGCACAAGTGGAACCGTTGCTTGGCTCAGGATAAATCCTTATGGAGGTAGTAGGGGGATGTGGTATGGTTGAAAAACAAAATACATTTTTGCGAGCCAATATGTTTTTCCTTTAAGAGGACCACAGTTAATTACTTGCATGGAACTATATAGGAATGCATTGAGGTGACGGCCACCAGTTTTGTGCCACCTGCTGTGGCAAATTTTGCTCGGCTCAGGCAGTTTACATATCAGAAGTGTAGAGGGGAACTTCCTTTATTAGGATCAGTGTGAAAATGTGTGAGCCAAGCTGATCTTCATGGTAGAAAGGATGGTTACTTATTCGTTTATAACTCCATAGGAATGCATTGGCTTGAAAGTGGCACAGTCGGCACAAGTGGAACCGTTGCTTCGCTTAGGCTAAATCCTTATGGAGCTTGTAGGGGGATGTGGTATGGTTAAAAAACAAAATACATTTTTGCGAGCCAATGTGTTTTTCCTATAAGAGAACCACAGTTACTTATTTGCATGGAACTATATAGGAATGCATTGAGGTGAGGGCAACCAGTTTGGTGCCACCTGTTGTAGCAAATTGTGCTCGGCTCAGGCAGTTTACATATCAGAAGTGTAGAGGGGAACTTCCTTTATTAGGACCAGTATGAAAATGGGTGAGCCAAGTTGATCTTCATTGGAGAAAGGATGGTTACTTATTCGTTTATAACTCCATAGGAATGCATTGGCTTGAAAGTGGCACAGTGGGCACAAGTGGAACCGTTGCTTGGCTCAAGATAAATCCTTATGGAGCTTGTAGGGGGATGTGGTATGGTTGAAAAACAAAATACATTTTTGCGAGCCAATGTGTTTTTCCTATAAGAGAACCACAGTTACTTATTTGCATAGAACTATATAGGAATGCATTGAGGTGAGGGTAACCAGTTTGGTGCCACCTGCTGTGGCAAATTGTGCTTGGCTCAGGCAGTTTACATATCAGAAGTGTAGAGGGGAACTTCCTTTATTAGGACCAGTATGAAAATGGGTGAGCCAAGTTGATCTTCATGGTAGAAAGGATGGTTACTTATTCGTTTATAACTCCATAGGAATGCATTGTCTTGAAAGTGGCACAGTGGGCACAAGTGGAACCGTTGCTTGGCTCAGGATAAATCCGTATGGAGCTTGTAGGGGGATGGGGTATGGTTGAAAAATAAAATACATTTTTGCGAGCCAATGTGTTTTTCCTATAAGAGAACCACAGTTACTTATTTTGCATGGAACTATATAGGAATGCATTGAGGTGAGGGCAACCAGTTTGGTGCCACTTGTTGTGGCAAATTTTGCTCGGCTCAGGCAGTTTACATATCAGAAGTATAGAGGGGAACTTCCTTTATTAGGATCAGTGTGAAAATGTGTGAGCCAAGCTGATCTTCATGGTAGAAAGGATGGTTACTTATTTGTTTATAACTTCAATGGAATGCATTGGCTTAAAAGTGGCACAGTGGGCACAAGTGGAACCGTTGCTTGGCTCAGGCTAAATCCTGATGGAGCTTGTAGGGGGATTTGGTATGGGTGAAAAACAAAATACATCTTGTGAGCCAATGTGTTTTTCCTATAAGAGAACCACAATTATTTATTTGCATGGAACTATATAGGAATGCATGGAGGTGAGGGCAACCAGTTTGGTGCCACCTGTTGTGGCAAATTTTGATTGGCTCAGGCAGTTTACATTTCAGAAGTGTAGAGGGGAACTTCCTTTATTAGGATCAGTGTGAAAATACGTGAGCCAAGCTGATCTTCATGGTAGAAAGGATGGTTACTTATTCGTTTATAACTCCATACGAATGCATTGGCTTGAAAGTGGCACAGTGGGCACAAGTGGAACCGTTGCTTGGCTCAGGCTAAATCCTGATGGAGCTTGTAGGGGGATGTAGTATGGGTGAAAAACAAAATACATCTTGTGAGCCAATGTGTTTTTCCTATAAGAGAACCACAATTAGTTATTTGCATGGAACTATATAGGAATGCATTGAGGTGACGGCCTCCAGTTTGGTGCCACCTGCTGTGGCAAATTGTGCTTGCCTCAGGCAGTTTACGTATCAGAAGTGTAGAGGGGAACTTTCTTTATTAGGACCAGTATGAAAATGGGTGAGCCCAGTTGATCTTCATTTGAGAAATGATGGTTACTTATTCGTTTATAACTCCATACGAATGCTTTGGCTTGGAAGGGGCACAGTGGGCACAAGTGGAACCGTTGCTTGGCTCAGGCTAAATCCTGATGGAGCTTGTAGGGGGATGTGGTATGGGTGAAAAACAAAATACATCTTCTGAGCCAATGTGTTTTTCCTATAAGAGAACCACAATTAGTTATTTGCATGGAACTATATAGGAATGCATTGAGGTGAGGGCAACCAGTTTGGTGCCACCTGTTGTGGCAAATTTTGATTGGCTCAGGCAGTTTACATATCAGAAGTGTAGAGGGGAACTTCCCTTATTAGGATCAGTGTGAAAATGGGTGAGCCAAGCTGATCTACATGGTAGAAAGGATGGTTACTTATTCGTTTATAACTCCATAGGAATGCATTAGAATGCATTGGCTTGAATGTGGCACAGTGGGCACAAGTGGAACCGTTGCTTCGCTCAGGCTAAATCCTTATGGAGCTTGTAGGGGGATGTGGTATTGTGGAAATATGGATTTTTATGATCAGTTATGTCCCCTATCTTGGACCCCAACGGTTTCATGTATAAATCACAAGTACATGTATGTTCCCTCCAGTTCCAGTTATGAAGACGCAAATACATGTGCGTCCACCGTTAACATGTCCTCTTTCAGATCCGCCATGAATAGGCCGGATATTCCATTCCTAAGTATGAAAGGCCACCGGCTTTATATGGTTCACTTATGCCATTTTACAGTCCAGGCAAGTAGGCCCTGATTCTGCCATCAAGCTTTTCCTGCCTTCTGCCTCTGAGAGCTCCAGTCTGAGCCTGCATCTGTATCCATGAACTTTGTCCTCATTCTCTGCGCAGCTAACAGTGCCTGACATCAGCTTGTTGCCTGCCAAAAACTGTATTTCACCTTCGAAATTATCTGCTCCGCTCCCTGCCCAATGCATTCCTGTCTAGTAGTTTAAGTAAACATTCTTCCAGCTACCGAGCAAAGGCCCGGCTTCTCTGTCTTTATGCAAGTAATTCATAGCCCTGTTACTATGGACGATTTCTGCCCTCGCATATTGTGTAGACACTTAGACGCTTGTACACGCACTCACAGTCAATATAGTCAGTATAGAATAAGGTTCTACTCCGAGAGACCTTTCTTTTTGGATAACATAGTTCTTTAAACATAGGATGTTAGATATGATTTGGGATTAGGTTGACATAACCCCAGACTTTTGTCTCCACATGTAGAGCTAAATGTCAAGTCCCTTTCTCCCTCTAGCCCCATGTCAGTTACACGTCATGCTCGAGTTGAGCACAAGTAAGGCAAAGTTCCAGTACAATTCCAGCAGATCACGCAACCCCCTCCAGGTATCCACCCACACATGACAAATTACCCATTATCATCAAGTGGACGCCCACATGGACGCCCACCTTCACGCCTACTTACACGCCCACATGCTCTTATCTCATTCTCTCTTGCTCTTTTGCTTACGTACAATTGAGAAATGTATATATACTGTACTCTGTGAATAATGTTTTGAGAATATTGAGAATACTTTTGAGCCCCTTTCCAGATCCTTTTTTGGTGATGGAAATATTCTCCCTTTGACTCGAGTTATTGGAATAAAGCCCTTTATGAACCTGATACCACAGACTCAGCCTCTTGCTTTATGCATGATCTTATTTATATTTTAAAAGTCTGAGAGCGTAATATTTTATTTACCACATAATGGCGCCCGAACAGTTTAATCTCTTTCCCCACACGCCGGAGATGAAGGTCCAGTTTTGCCCCCTTCCACAGCCGTGATGGACTTCAAGCGCGCACGTCGCGGGTCTTCCCGCCAACTCCCTCAGGCCAACGAAGGGGACAGACTGCGACCAGGCATCCATACGAGGCGGTGAGGAACGCAGATTGTCCTACCAAGAGCCCACCTGCGAGAGAGCTGTGTCCGAGGTATACAGAGGCCCACCAGATTCCGAAGTTCCGAAGTATCCAGGTCACGAGTCGAGTCCAGTCCAGTCCAGTCCGGTCCAGTCCAGTCCAGTTCAGTTCCGAGGCCTTCCGTTCCGAGCTACCCGGTGAGTACCATTGCCGGGGAGGCGTTCTGACGTGCACATAGGTTGTGCCGGTCAAGACGGGTTTGGGTACACAAATCCGGTCTGCACTGTTTCAGCAGTGTATCTGTACTGTTTAGCAGTATATCTAGTATGTCTAGTATATAATTCAGAATCATCTAGTTAGTGTCGAGTATTATGCTAAGTGATACGTTCCCTAATGATCATTGTTGTTCGTTAAATGTTAAATGTTAAATGTTTTCAATACGTTCTACATATTGTGGTGTGAATGACTGTTCATTATTGTGTTTATTGTATTAAGTGTGTTCAAGTAATAAGGTCTAAAAATGCCGCTATTTTCAAAATTAAGACAGATCAAAACTAGAAAAGGGGTACTAGAAGAAGCTGTTCCCATTCCACCTAGGGACACTCCAGGGTACTTTATGTATCATAAGCATGGCCTAGATGCCGTATTATTTCTTGATTTATGGGTGGACTGCACCAGGGATTTACCAGAAAGTCAGAGGTGGCCCGCAGTTGGGACATGGGATGCAGATTGCATCATGAGAGTGGAAGAAGAATTATGGAAAAAGATAGCCAGACAGTAACAGACAGATGCCATTGAATTATGGCGTAAAAGCCCGAGAAAACGTGTTAGTTGAGGAAGGTATACGAGTAAAAGCAGAACAAGTAGATGGACAACGAAACACTCTTATGAAAGAGAAAATGTAGACCAGCTTGGAAGGATGCCATTGAGTTTTGGCGCAAGGAGTCACATAGTAGGTCAGAGTAAGTGTTTCACGAAGCAGAGAGGAGTAGACTGGAGTCTGGAAAAGCCAAGGAACAGATGTTACAGGAGTAATTGGAGTAGGTAAAATGAGCGCAGGCTGACAGAGAAAGAAATACTGACGTTGCTGGTATTTATCCCGTCCTTTCAGAGGACCTAGCAAGAGTGGCCCCAGTAGAAAGACCAGTTAGAGTGCCACCGCAAGTACCACGATACATATAATAATGATATAGTAGCCCAAAGGTTCTTGAGCCACCCACCAAATGAACAGCGCATAGCTGGTGTTTACATGGTCCAACATTTGACTACGTTGTCAATAGGAAATTGAGAGGGGTGTAGCTAGAGAAGGAGCAACACCTGTGATTTGATGACACCCCTAATGTACAAAGTGTTAATGAAAAATAATTAGTGAAAAGTTTAGCTTGAGAAAATTGTGGGTATTTCGAATTTACAAAATTGTTCCAGAATCCAGGTTTGTGTTCTTGGTGGTCCAGTGAGCCAATGTGCTGGGTCAAGTCGGTAAGATTATGACCCCCTGAGTGCAAATTGTATGTAAAAATAATTTTTCAATTGAGCGAATTATTGCAGTTTTTATGGAATTGAGTAGTCTTTTTGTCTTTGACAGCTTCAGAGTGAGGAGAAGGTGGGGGCTGTGTAGAGCAGTATGTGATACAGAAATCGGAGACAGATTCTGACCTTGTAGCCAGTGTAGGTGGGGGCCGGTGAGAGGAGCAGAACAGAGGCACTGCTTAGAAAGCTTCTCTGACATCGCATCTGTGTAATGCCTGCAGCCGGAACAACGAAAAAAAGTTGGCTGGCAGCCCAGGCTCAGGCCGCGCTGAGGGGCTATTTTTAACTTCTCTGATAAGACAGGGCAGCTGAGAAATGTAAGTCGAGAAAGATTCCCTTGTTCAATTCTGTGCAAAACGAGTGCCCCGAGGAAATGTCTATGGAGAAGATTTGTTTTATTTTTTAGAAAATGCTATATTGCTTCTGGCCAGAAAGTAAAATGTTGCTCTTGCTTGGAATTTTAAGGGCTATGTGCCTATATAAAAACGATTTTCAAATTCAGACATTTTTTGAATTGTGGCCACAAGCTGCCACCAGTTGCATTGGATAAATGATCCAGTGGTTAAAAGTCTGTGAGGAGAGATGAGAGGTGCGTCTTCGTCTGGGACATTAGGGTACATTGTGTTGACGAAGATGCATAGCTCATTTTTATAAAAGAAAACAAACAGGTTCGTGTGTTCTTCGTTTTTGATTATTATTGCTGATTCTGTTTTTATAAAAGAAAACAAACAGGTTCGTGTGTTCTTCGTTTTTGATTATTATTGCTGATTCTGTGTGTCAGACTTGACACGGTGATTTCAGATGGGGGTGTATAGGGCAGGTAAATGAATTATTGATTATAAGCCTGACAAATTAAGCAGGCCAGAATGTTCGCCTCTGAGCTGTAGGTACTGTAATTGCGCATCGCTGCTCATTTATATATGTTAGTGCAATTGTCTATGCTTTCTGTGCTTGGTATACTGATGGCTTGGCATATGTATTTTATATATGTTTTGTTTTTGTGTTGTATTGACCAGTCTGTTTAGCGTTTAATACCAAGTTCTCCTGTGCGAGTACAGGGATAGTCGTGACGACGGCGATCTTTTCACAGCGCTTGGCTGGAACTTGTTCACAATTACTAAATTTCACAGACGTGATATTACCTTTATCATGCTGTCAAAATAGCAGACAACACGTTATCAGTGTATGTCTAATTGGTGTTGGAGATGAATGAAATAAAAGGAAAAATTATGCAAGACTAAAATATTTTTCACATGACTGCCTTTCTCTTATAGACAGGCAGCCTCGGTCATATGTTTCCAGATTGGACATTAAGGAACCATTATGATCTGTGCACTCGCATCTTACCTCTTGAAAGGCCTGTTTTAAATAAGGACTGCCACCACAGAGTGACAAATGAGGCTCGGTATTTAGGGTAATGAGAAAATATCTGACAGGATTTCCTTTTTAAAGTTTGCTTTAGTAAGCTCATTCTTGTAAGTGGTGGCCCCAAAAGTTGACTTGCTTTTAAATTAGGCTATTTATTGTATAGGTGGAAATTATTGCAAAATGACTGATTTCTTTAGCAGATAAATTATTAATTATCAACATTAACAACTGTTCTTAAACTTGGTTTTCCGAATATTTAGGTAATTTAGCATTCCTATTAGGGCCTACTAGCATTAATATTGACTTCAGGTTGGTGTAGGTTCATGTAATAGGGACATTTGCATATGAGATGTCATTTGGCTAGCTTATGAGCTAACACAATGAGGTTTGTACATTAATTTGAAGGATTTCTCGCCGTTTCAAATACGCTGTGTATCTCCTATAATTTTGCTTACGCCCAGTAGCTACACACAGGGATTAATAGTGTTGACAAGACACAGGGTTTGATAGTGTTTGACAGCAGTGAAATCTGTTTCAGATTTCCTCCTGTCAAAAAGGGGGGGAAGGAGGAGAATATTGGCTTTCTGCTGGCCCCTGAGGAGGTTCGCTTCCCGCTAGCCCCTTAAGAAATTAAGCCCCTTAGAAATTAGCCCCCTTAGAAATTAAGTCGAGGAAATAGGTATGGTGCTTTCCCCTTTTTCTCATGTTTTATTGTGATCTTTCAGGGGAATTAGTTGTGGGCACCGGAACGTATTCAATTGATTTCTGGTTTTTCCCAGCCCAAGACACAAAAAGACTAAAGTCCTCAAGAACACACTGTGGCATTTGAAGAATTAAAGAGAGCTTTATGTCAAGCACCAGTTTTAGCAAACCCTGATTACAACAAATCGTTTATGCTTTTTGTGACAGAGCGGGATGGAACAGCACTATCTGTCCTAACACAAGATCATGCAGGAAAACACGAGCCCTGTGCTTATTTTTCTAGTACATTAGACCCAGTAGCACAGGCTTTGCCTGCGTGCCTAAAATCAGTTGCAGCAACGGCCTTAGCCATAAGACAAAGTGACTTGATAGTGCTGGGCCACCCTCTGACAGTACAAGTACCACGCGCAGTAGAGGTTCTCTTGAACCGGACACAAACACAACACCTGACTGTAGCTAGACTGACAGGCTATGAGCCAACGTTATTTCAACCACACATAGAGATCAGACGATGCAACATACTGAATCCTGCTACCCTTTTGCCCTCCAGTACAGAAAGCGTTTCACCACACGACTGTGTTGAAGTAATACATACCGTGACTAAACCAAGACAAGACTTGACAGACGTTGCACTCCCAGACCCCGACCTAACACTATAAGTTGACGGCTCATGCATGAGGACAGGGGCGGGAGAATTAGTGGCAGCATATGCAGTGACTACTGATACTGTAATAATAGAGACTAAAAGAATAGACATATTGTCAGCACAAGCAGCAGAGCTCATCGCCCTGACACAAGCGTGCATAAGAGCTAAGCACCTGAGAGTAAACATTTACACCGATTCTCTGGCGAGAAAGAGGTTTCTTGACCTCTCATGGGGCCAAGATACAGCATGGCCCCCATATTCAAGCCCTACTGGAAGCAATATATTTACCAACAGCCATAGCTATCCTAAAATGTAAAGCACATACTAGAGCTACAGATACCATTTCCCAAGGCAATGATCTGGCAGACCGAACAGCTAAACAGACAGCTCAGACCCCACTAGACATGACAAAGTTACAGGTTCAATAAGTGTCCAAAGCCATGACAGTTAGGGATCCTTCCAAGGATGTACAAGACATACAGACACATGCTACTATGGACGAATTAAAGAAATGGTCGGAACAAGGAGGGGTACTGACTGATCAGGGTTTCTTCCTGATTCGATGGTACAAGTGATTATAAATACCGCACATAGTCCTGCACACTTAGGAGAGAAAGCAATGATAGATAGCTTACAGAATATATGGTTCAACAAGCACCTGCGTGCAGCAGCGAAACAAAAGGTCAGAACATGTATGATCTGTTGCCAATTCAATCCAGGTAAAGGCATTCCGATGGAACAAGGTGGATTCCATCCACCTGACCACCCTTTTGAAGTGCTCCAAATGGATTATATCCAAATAAACAGATGTAGAGGTTACAAATATGTCCTGGTACTAATGAAGCAGGTGTCCCTTCTGTTAGGGTATACCTGGAAATTCCATTGTGTGCGACATCCTGAAGCAGCAGGCCTTGTAGAAAGACATAAACAGACATTAAAAATTTGCGCAGACAAAGGTGTAGATTGGATGGTAGCCCTGCCGGTTGCCCTCTTTTACATGCGAATGGTAGCTCATTCTAGAACAGGCTTATCTCCCTATGAAGTGGTCTTTGGTAGACCACCAAATATGTGGGGCACTCCAATGCCTAAAAGATAATAACATGCTGACAGATTACCTGGCTTCCTTGATGTCTGCACTACTCTCTTGTTGTTCGCAGGTTGCTGCCGCCTTCCCTGACAACACCCAGGTCAAAGAATACTCCATCGCTCCTGGATGGAAGGCGCCAAAGTCAGTGCTCTGGACCACGGGGACGGCCGTTAAAGTCAAAGTGCACCTTCACCACTCTTTTACAAAAGAAAAAGACTTTGAACTTGGATTTTGGATTTTGAACACCATTTTCTAGAGGAGACTCCCCAGAAGTTTCCACAAAGCTAAACTTTGATCTAAAAAGTCAGAACCCGTTTGATCAATTAAGTCCACTAGGTGGTGAAGCGGTTGAACATGTATTCTGGCTTGCATAAGATCTTGGACTATAATATTAAAAAAAAAAGAGCAAGATGTGCATCACGATAATATGTATCAGCTTAATACTACATGCTATTTTTCCTCCTATTGCCTCACTCTTATACTCCTCCACTAATGATACCATAAAGCACACATTTAGTGATCTGCCATCCTATGAGCTATCATATCGACTTGCCTTACGCAACAATACCTTTATTCAGATGCTGCACCATTCACATCAGACTAGCAATGCTACAGACTGCTGGGTCTGTGGCCGACTCCCCCCCTATCAGAACTATAAGGGAGTTTTGCCCCTCTTTCTCTATCCGTTCACACACAATGGCTCCTGTGGAGCATGGTTTAGTTTGATTAATTCCCTAGATTCGAATTCCGCAGTTTATCAAGACAACTGGGTATGGGGAAACCTGAACTTAGTTTTGCTTAAAGTCTGCTACCCTAACAAGGAGGGACTTCCCAAAAGAACAGGAACTGATCTAAGAAATGAAGTATATGGATTAGGTAATTTTACACTTAACCTCATGATCCTGAACGTTGAATCTGAAGCTACACCAATCTTGCCCGCCATGTCCGTATTCCCAGTAAAAGGGGAATTATGTATAAGAAAGAATGGCTCCATACACATGGGCCATAGTAAATGCACCACTGTAATAAAATTCAGTGATCAAGGCAAGTCTACATTTAGAGCTTCTCGTCATTCCTACTTTATATGTGGCCAGACCGCATATATACGCCTACCTCTAGATTGGGATGGTACCTGTTACATAGCATTCCTCCTACCACCTGTTTTCCTAGCTCCTCCCGATTATCACAGAAATACTCATTTAGTACACAATAGAGAAAGGAGAGATCTCCCAATTGTCGATTACACTGAAACAGCATGGGAAAAATACACAGATTTCAATAAAGGTTTCTTTCCCTATATAGGTACAGTTACCAATAGTAAGCTGATACGTAGATTAACCAGAACCCTTGAAGCAGTAGTGAACGAAACTATTTCCGCCTTAGGCAATTTAACAGAAGAGCAGTCTGCTATGCGGATTGTTGTGCTTCAAAATAGTCTTGTCCTTGACGTTATCCTGGCCGATAGGGGCGGAGCTTGTAGGGTCATCAAATCAAGCTGTTGCATTTTTCATACCAGAAAATTCGCCATCTGTATATAAAGCCATAACTCGCCTTCATAAGATTGTAAGCCAGATACACCAGAATCCAGGCACCTGGACTTGGTCCGGTTGGTTTTGGAGTGTATTATCTACCTTTGGATGGAGGGTCCTATCCTTCCTAGGTATTGGCTTTCTCATACTATTCAGTTGCTGCTTATGCCTACAATGTGGACCAGCGATTTGTGGTCTGTGTGCCACATCGTGTATTCCACCACCAAGATTTTGTTCGTCCCAGAAGAAAAAAGAAGAACAAATGATGCTATATGAACAGATCAATGGATTGATGAAGATTGATATCTCTTGACGGGCAAGTAGGGGACAAGGAGGGAATGTGGAAATATGGATTTTTATGATCAGTTATGTCCCCTATCTTGGACCCCAACGGTTTCATGTATAAATCACAAGTACATGTATGTTCCCTCCAGTTCCAGTTATGAAGACGCAAATACATGTGCGTCCACCGTTAACATGTCCTCTTTCAGATCCGCCATGAATAGGCCGGATATTCCATTCCTAAGTATGAAAGGCCACCGGCTTTATATGGTTCACTTATGCCATTTTACAGTCCAGGCAAGTAGGCCCTGATTCTGCCATCAAGCTTTTCCTGCCTTCTGCCTCTGAGAGCTCCAGTCTGAGCCTGCATCTGTATCCATGAACTTTGTCCTCATTCTCTGCGCAGCTAACAGTGCCTGACATCAGCTTGTTGCCTGCCAAAAACTGTATTTCACCTTCGAAATTATCTGCTCCGCTCCCTGCCCAATGCATTCCTGTCTAGTAGTTTAAGTAAACATTCTTCCAGCTACCGAGCAAAGGCCCGGCTTCTCTGTCTTTATGCAAGTAATTCATAGCCCTGTTACTATGGACGATTTCTGCCCTCGCATATTGTGTAGACACTTAGACGCTTGTACACGCACTCACAGTCAATATAGTCAGTATAGAATAAGGTTCTACTCCGAGAGACCTTTCTTTTTGGATAACATAGTTCTTTAAACATAGGATGTTAGATATGATTTATGATTAGGTTGACATAACCCCAGACTTTTGTCTCCACATGTAGAGCTAAATGTCAAGTCCCTTTCTCCCTCTAGCCCCACGTCAGTTACACGTCATGCTCGAGTTGAGCACAAGTAAGGCAAAGTTCCAGTACAATTCCAGCAGATCACGCAACCCCCTCCAGGTATCCACCCACACATGACAAATTACCCATTATCATCAAGTGGACGCCCACATGGACGCCCACCTTCACGCCTACTTACACGCCCACATGCTCTTATCTCATTCTCTCTTGCTCTTTTGCTTACGTACAATTGAGAAATGTATATATACTGTACTCTGTGAATAATGTTTTGAGAATATTGAGAATACTTTTGAGCCCCTTTCCAGATCCTTTTTTGGTGATGGAAATATTCTCCCTTTGACTCGAGTTATTGGAATAAAGCCCTTTATGAACCTGATACCACAGACTCAGCCTCTTGCTTTATGCATGATCTTATTTATATTTTAAAAGTCTGAGAGCGTAATATTTTATTTACCACAGTATGGTTGAAAAACAAAATACTTTTTTGCGAGCCAATGTGTTTTTCCTATAAGAGAACCACAGTTACTTATTTGCATGGAACTATATGGGAATGCATTGAGGTGTGGGCAACCAGTTTGGTGCCACCTGTTGTAGCAAATTGTGCTCGGCTCAGGCAGTTTACATATCAGAAGTGTAGAGGGGAACTTCCTTTATTAGGACCAGTATGAAAATGGGTGAGCCAAGTTGATCTTCATTGGAGAAAGGATGGTTACTTATTCGTTTATAACTCCATAGGAATGCATTGGCTTGAAAGTGGCACAGTGGGCACAAGTGGAACCGTTGCTTGGCTCAGGATAAATCCTTATGGAGCTTGTACGGGGATGTGGTATGGTTGAAAAACAAAATACATTTTTGCGAGCCAATGTGTTTTTCCTATAAGAGAACCACAGTTACTTATTTGCATAGAACTATATAGGAATGCATTGAGGTGAGGGCAACCAGTTTGGTGCCACCTGCTGTGGCAAATTGTGCTTGGCTCAGGCAGTTTACATATCAGAAGTGTAGAGGGGAACTTCCTTTATTAGGACCAGTATGAAAATGGGTGAGCCAAGTTGATCTTCATGGTAGAAAGGATGGTTACTTATTCGTTTATAACTCCATAGGAATGCATTGGCTTGAAAGTGGCACAGTGGGCACAAGTGGAACCGTTGCTTGGCTCAGGATCAATCCGTATGGAGCTTGTAGGGGGATGAGGTATGGTTGAAAAACAAAATACATTTTTGCGAGCCAATGTGTTTTTCCTATAAGAGAACCACAGTTAGTTATTTGCATGGAACTATATAGGAATGCATTGAGGTGAGGGCAACCAGTTTGGTGCCACCTGTTGTGGCAAATTTTGCTCGGCTCTGGCAGTTTACATATCAGAAGTGTAGAGGGGAACTTCCTTTATTAGGATCAGTGTGAAAATGGGTGAGCCAAGCTGGTCTTCATGGTAGAAAGGATGGTTACTTATTTGTTTATAACTTCATAGGAATGCATTGGCTTAAAAGTGGCGCAGTGTGCACAAGTGGAACCGTTGCTTGGCTCACGATAAATCCTGATGGAGCTTGTAGGGGGATGTGGTATCGGTGAAAAACAAAATAAATTTTTATGAGCCAATGTGTTTTTCCTATAAGAGAACCACAGTTAGTTATTTGCATGGAACTATATAGGAATGCATTGAGGTGATGGCCACCAGTTTGGCGCCACCTGCTGTGGCAAATTGTGCTCGGCTCAGGCAGTTTACATATCAGAATTGTAGACGGGAACTTTCTTTATTAGGACCAGTATGAAAATGGGTGAGCCAAGTTGATCTTCATTGGAGAAAGGATGGTTACTTATTCGTTTATAAGTCCATAGGAATGCATTGGCTTGAAAGTGGCACAGTGGGCACAAGTGGAACCGTTGCTTGGCTCAGGCTAAATCCTGATGGAGCTTGTAGGGGGATGTGGTATGGGTGAAAAACGAAATACTTTTTTGCGAGCCAATGTGTTTTTCCTATAAGAGAACCACAGTTACTTATTTGCATGGAACTATATGGGAATGCATTGAGGTGTGGGCAACCAGTTTGGTGCCACCTGTTGTAGCAAATTATGCTCGGCTCAGGCAGTTTACATATCAGAAGTGTAGAGGGGAACTTCCTTTATTAGGACCAGTATGAAAATGGGTGAGCCAAGTTGATCTTCATTGGAGAAAGGATGGTTACTTATTCGTTTATAACTCCATAGGAATGCATTGGCTTGAAAGTGGCACAGTGGGCACAAGTGGAACCGTTGCTTGGCTCAGGATAAATCCTTATGGAGCTTGTAGGGGGATGTGGTATGGTTGAAAAACAAAATACATTTTTGCGAGCCAATGTGTTTTTCCTATAAGAGAACCACAGTTACTTATTTGCATAGAACTATATAGGAATGCATTGAGGTGAGGGCAACCAGTTTGGTGCCACCTGCTGTGGCAAATTGTGCTTGGCTCAGGCAGTTTACATATCAGAAGTGTAGAGGGGAACTTCCTTTATTAGGACCAGTATGAAAATGGGTGAGCCAAGTTGATCTTCATGGTAGAAAGGATGGTTACTTATTCGTTTATAACTCCATAGGAATGCATTGGCTTGAAAGTGGCACAGTGGGCACAAGTGGAACCGTTGCTTGGCTCAGGATCAATCCGTATGGAGCTTGTAGGGGGATGAGGTATGGTTGAAAAACAAAATACATTTTTGCGAGCCAATGTGTTTTTCCTATAAGAGAACCACAGTTAGTTATTTGCATGGAACTATATAGGAATGCATTGAGGTGAGGGCAACCAGTTTGGTGCCACCTGTTGTGGCAAATTTTGCTCGGCTCTGGCAGTTTACATATCAGAAGTGTAGAGGGGAACTTCCTTTATTAGGATCAGTGTGAAAATGGGTGAGCCAAGCTGGTCTTCATGGTAGAAAGGATGGTTACTTATTTGTTTATAACTTCATAGGAATGCATTGGCTTAAAAGTGGCGCAGTGTGCACAAGTGGAACCGTTGCTTGGCTCACGATAAATCCTGATGGAGCTTGTAGGGGGATGTGGTATCGGTGAAAAACAAAATAAATTTTTATGAGCCAATGTGTTTTTCCTATAAGAGAACCACAGTTAGTTATTTGCATGGAACTATATAGGAATGCATTGAGGTGATGGCCACCAGTTTGGCGCCACCTGCTGTGGCAAATTGTGCTCGGCTCAGGCAGTTTACATATCAGAATTGTAGACGGGAACTTTCTTTATTAGGACCAGTATGAAAATGGGTGAGCCAAGTTGATCTTCATTGGAGAAAGGATGGTTACTTATTCGTTTATAAGTCCATAGGAATGCATTGGCTTGAAAGTGGCACAGTGGGCACAAGTGGAACCGTTGCTTGGCTCAGGCTAAATCCTGATGGAGCTTGTAGGGGGATGTGGTATGGGTGAAAAACGAAATACATCTTGTGAGCCAATGTGTTTTTCCTATAGGAGAACCACAATTATTTATTTGCATGGAACTATATAGGAATGCATTGAGGTGAGGGCAACCAGTTTGGTGCCACCTGTTGTGGCAAATTTTGCTTGGCTCAGGCAGTTTACATATCAGAAGTGTAGAGGGGAACTTCCTTTATTAGGATCAGTGTGAAAATGGGTGAGCCAAGCTGATCTTCATGGTAGAAAGGATGGTTACTTATTCGTTTATAACTCCATAGGAATGCATTGGCTTGAAAGTGGCACAGTGGGCACAAGTGGAACCGTTGCTTGGCTCAGGATAAACCCTTATGGAGCTTGTAGGGGGATGTGGTATGGTTGAAAAACAAAATACATTTTTGCGAGCCAATGTGTTTTTTCTATAAGAGAACCACAGTTACTTATTTGCATGGAACAATATAGGAATGCATTGAGGTGACGGCCACCAGTTTGGTGCCACCTGCTGTGGCAAATTGTGCTTGGCTCAGGCAGTTTACATATCAGAAGTGTAGAGGGGCACTTCCTTTATTAGGACCATTATGAAAATGGGTGAGTCAAGTTGATCTTCATTGGAGAACGGATGGTTACTTATTCGTTTATAACTCCATAGGAATGCATTGGCTTGAAAGTGGCACAGTGGGCACAAGTGGAACCGTTGCTTGGCTCAGGCTAAATACTGATGGAGCTTGTAGAGGGATGTGGTATGGGTGAAAAACAAAAAACATCTTGTGAGCCAATGTGTTTTTCCTATAAGAGAACCACAATTAGTTATTTGCATGGAACTATATAGGAATGCATTGAGGTGACGGCCACCAGTTTTGTGCCACCTGCTGTGGCAAGTTGTGCTTGCCTCAGGCAGTTTACATATCAGAAGTGTAGAGGGGAACTTACTTTATTAGGACCAGTATGAAAATGGGTGAGCCAAGTTGATCTTCATTGGAGAAGGGATGCTTACTTATTCATTTATAACTCCGTAGGAATGCATTGGCTTGAAAGTGGCACAGTGGGCACAAGTGGAACCGTTGCTTGGCTCAGGCTAAATCCTGATGGAGCTTGTAGGGTGATGTGGTATGGGTGAAAAACAAAATACATCTTCTGAGCCAATGTGTTTTTCCTATAAGAGAACCACAATTAGTTATTTGAATGGAACTATATAGGAATGCATTGAGGTGAGGGCAACCAGTTTGGTGCCACCTGTTGTGGCAAATTTTGCTTGGCTCAGGCAGTTTACATATCAGAAGTGTAGAGGGGAACTTCCTTTATTAGGATCAGTGTGAAAATGGGTAAGCCAAGCTGATCTTCATGGTAGAAAGGATGGTTACTTATTCGTTTATAACTCCATAGGAATGCATTGGCTTGAAAGTGGCACAGTGGGCACAAGTGGAACCGTTGCTTGGCTCAGGCTAAATACTGATGGAGCTTGTAGGGGGATGTGGTATGGGTGAAAAACAAAAAACATCTTGTGAGCCAATGTGTTTTTCCTATAAGAGAACCACAATTAGTTATTTGCATGGAACTATATAGGAATGCATTGAGGTGAGGGCAACAGTTTGGTGCCACCTGTTGTGGCAAATTTTGCTTGGCTCAGGCAGTTTACATATCAGAAGTGTAGAGGGGAACTTCCTTTATTAGGATCAGTGTGAAAATGGGTAAGCCAAGCTGATCTTCATGGTAGAAAGGATGGTTACTTATTCGTTTATAACTCCATAGGAATGCATTGGCTTGAAAGTGGCACAGTGGGCACAAGTGGAACCGTTGCTTGGCTCAGGATAAATCCTGATGGAGCTTTTAGGGGGATGTGGTATGGTTGAAAAACAAAATACATTTTTGCGAGCCAATGTGTTTTTCCTCAAAGAGAACCACAATTAGTTATTTGCATGGAACTATATAGTAATGCATTGAGGTGAGGGCAACCAGTTTGGTGCCACCTGTTGTGGCAAATTTTGCTCGGCTCAGGCAGTTTACATATCAGAAGTGTAGAGGGGAACTTCCTTTATTAGGATCAGTGTGAAAATGTGTGAGCCAAGCTGATCTTCATGGTAGAAAGGATGGTTACTTATTCGTTTATAACTCCATAGGAATGCATTGGCTTGAAATTGGCACAGTGGGCACAAGTGGAACCGTTGCTTGGCTCAGGCTAAATCCTTATGGAGCTTGTAGGGGGATGTGGCATGGTTGAAAAACAAAATACATTTTTGCGAGCCAATGTGTGTTTCCTATAAGAGAACCACAGTTTCTTATTTGCATGGAACTATATAGGAATGCATTGAGGTGACGGCCACCAGTTTGGTGCCACCTGCTGTGGCAAATTGTGCTTGGCTCAGGCAGTTTACATATCAGAAGTGTAGAGGGGAACTTCCTTTATTAGGATCAGTATGAAAATGGGTGAGCCAAGTTGATCTTCATGGTAGAAAGGATGGTTACTTATTCGTTTATAACTCCATAGGAATGCATTGGCTTGAAAGTGGCACAGTGGGCACAAGTGGAACCGTTGCTTGGCTCAGGATAAATCCGTATGGAGCTTGTAGGGGGATGTGGTATGGTTGAAAAACAAAATACATTTTTGCTAGCCAATTGGTTTTTCCTATAAGAGAACCACAGTTAGTTATTTGCATGGAACTATATAGGAATGCATTGAGGTGAGGGCAACCAGTTTGGTGCCACCTGTTGTGGCACATTTTGCTCGGCTCAGGCAGTTTACATATCAGAAGTGTAGAGGGGAACTTCCTTTATTACGACCAGTATGAAAATGGGTGAGCCAAGTTGATCTTCATTGGAGAAAGGATGGTTACTTATTTGTTTATAAGTCCATAGGAATGCATTGGCTTGAAAGTGGCACAGTGGGCACAAGTGGAACCGTTGCTTGGCTCAGGCTAAATCCTGATGGAGCTTGTAGGGGGATGTGGTATGGGTGAAAAACAAAATACATCTTGTGAGCCAATTTGTTTTTCCTATAAGAGAACCACAATTATTTATTTGCATGGAACTATATAGGAATGCATTGAGGTGATGGCCACCAGTTTGGCGCCACCTGCTGTGGCAAATTGTGCTTGCCTCAGGCATTTTACATATCAGAATTGTAGACGGGAACTTTCTTTATTAGGACCAGTATGAAAATGGGTGAGCCAAGTTGATCTTCATTGGAGAAAGGATGGTTACTTATTCGTTTATAAGTCCATAGGAATGCATTGGCTTGAAAGTGGCACAGTGGGCACAAGTGGAACCGTTGCTTGGCTCAGGCTAAATACTGATGGAGCTTGTAGGGGGATGTGGTATGGGTGAAAAACGAAATACATCTTGTGAGCCAATGTGTTTTTCCTATAGGAGAACCACAATTATTTATTTGCATGGAACTATATAGGAATGCATTGAGGTGAGGGCAACCAGTTTGGTGCCACCTGTTGTGGCAAATTTTGCTTGGCTCAGGCAGTTTACATATCAGAAGTGTAGAGGGGAACTTCCTTTATTAGGATCAGTGTGAAAATGGGTGAGCCAAGCTGATCTTCATGGTAGAAAGGATGGTTACTTATTCGTTTATAACTCCATAGGAATGCATTGGCTTGAAAGTGGCACAGTGGGCACAAGTGGAACCGTTGCTTGGCTCAGGATAAACCCTTATGGAGCTTGTAGGGGGATGTGGTATGGTTGAAAAACAAAATACATTTTTGCGAGCCAATGTGTTTTTTCTATAAGAGAACCACAGTTACTTATTTGCATGGAACTATATAGGAATGCATTGAGGTGACGGCCACCAGTTTGGTGCCACCTGCTGTGGCAAATTGTGCTTGGCTCAGGCAGTTTACATATCAGAAGTGTAGAGGGGAACTTCCTTTATTAGGACCATTATGAAAATGGGTTAGTCAAGTTGATCTTCATTGGAGAACGGATGGTTACTTATTCGTTTATAACTCCATAGGAATGCATAGGCTTGAAAGTGGCACAGTGGGCACAAGTGGAACCGTTGCTTGGCTCAGGCTAAATACTGATGGAGCTTGTAGGGGGATGTGGTATGGGTGAAAAACAAAAAACATCTTGTGAGCCAATGTGTTTTTCCTATAAGAGAACCACAATTAGTTATTTGCATGGAACTATATAGGAATGCATTGAGGTGACGGCCACCAGTTTTGTGCCACCTGCTGTGGCAAGTTGTGCTTGCCTCAGGCAGTTTACATATCAGAAGTGTAGAGGGGAACTTACTTTATTAGGACCAGTATGAAAATGGGTGAGCCAAGTTGATCTTCATTGGAGAAAGGATCCTTACTTATTCGTTTATAACTCCGTAGGAATGCATTGGCTTGAAAGTGGCACAGTGGGCACAAGTGGAACCGTTGCTTGGCTCAGGCTAAATCCTGATGGAGCTTGTAGGGTGATGTGGTATGGGTGAAAAACAAAATACATCTTCTGAGCCAATGTGTTTTTCCTATAAGAGAACCACAATTAGTTATTTGCATGGAACTATATAGGAATGCATTGAGGTGAGGGCAACCAGTTTGGTGCCAACTGTTGTGGCAAATTTTGCTTGGCTCAGGCAGTTTACATATCAGAAGTGTAGAGGGGAACTTCCTTTATTAGGATCAGTGTGAAAATGGGTAAGCCAAGCTGATCTTCATGGTAGAAAGGATGGTTACTTATTCGTTTATAACTCCATAGGAATGCATTGGCTTGAAAGTGGCACAGTGGGCACAAGTGGAACCGTTGCTTGGCTCAGGCTAAATACTGATGGAGCTTGTAGGGGGATGTGGTATGGGTGAAAAACAAAAAACATCTTGTGAGCCAATGTGTTTTTCCTATAAGAGAACCACAATTAGTTATTTGCATGGAACTATATAGGAATGCATTGAGGTGAGGGCAACCAGTTTGGTGCCACCTGTTGTGGCAAATTTTGCTTGGCTCAGGCAGTTTACATATCAGAAGTGTAGAGGGGAACTTCCTTTATTAGGATCAGTGTGAAAATGGGTAAGCCAAGCTGATCTTCATGGTAGAAAGGATGGTTACTTATTCGTTTATAACTCCATAGGAATGCATTGGCTTGAAAGTGGCACAGTGGGCACAAGTGGAACCGTTGCTTGGCTCAGGATAAATCCTGATGGAGCTTTTAGGGGGATGTGGTATGGTTGAAAAACAAAATACATTTTTGCGAGCCAATGTGTTTTTCCTCAAAGAGAACGACAATTAGTTATTTGCATGGAACTATATAGTAATGCATTGAGGTGAGGGCAACCAGTTTGGTGCCACCTGTTGTGGCAAATTTTGCTTGGCTCAGGCAGTTTACATATCAGAAGTGTAGAGGGGAACTTCCTTTATTAGGATCAGTGTGAAAATGGGTAAGCCAAGCTGATCTTCATGGTAGAAAGGATGGTTACTTATTCGTTTATAACTCCATAGGAATGCATTGGCTTGAAAGTGGCACAGTGGGCACAAGTGGAACCGTTGCTTGGCTCAGGCTAAATCCTTATGGAGCTTGTAGGGGGATGTGGCATGGTTGAAAAACAAAATACATTTTTGCGAGCCAATGTGTGTTTCCTATAAGAGAACCACAGTTTCTTATTTGCATGGAACTATATAGGAATGCATTGAGGTGACGGCCACCAGTTTGGTGCCACCTGCTGTGGCAAATTGTGCTTGGCTCAGGCAGTTTACATATCAGAAGTGTAGAGGGGAACTTCCTTTATTAGGACCAGTATGAAAATGGGTGAGCCAAGTTGATCTTCATGGTAGAAAGGATGTTTACTTATTCGTTTATAACTCCATAGGAATGCATTGGCTTGAAAGTGGCACAGTGGGCACAAGTGGAACCGTTGCTTGGCTCAGGATAAATCCGTATGGAGCTTGTAGGGGGATGTGGTATGGTTGAAAAACAAAATACATTTTTGCTAGCCAATTTGTTTTTCCTATAAGAGAACCACAGTTAGTTATTTGCATGGAACTATATAGGAATGCATTGAGGTGAGGGCAACCAGTTTGGTGCCACCTGTTGTGGCACATTTTGCTCGGCTCAGGCAGTTTACATATCAGAAGTGTAGAGGGGAACTTCCTTTATTACGACCAGTATGAAAATGGGTGAGCCAAGTTGATCTTCATTGGAGAAAGGATGGTTACTTATTTGTTTATAAGTCCATAGGAATGCATTGGCTTGAAAGTGGCACAGTGGGCACAAGTGGAACCGTTGCTTGGCTCAGGCTAAATCCTGATGGAGCTTGTAGGGGGATGTGGTATGGGTGAAAAACAAAATACATCTTGTGAGCCAATTTGTTTTTCCTATAAGAGAACCACAATTATTTATTTGCATGGAACTATTTAGGAATGCATTGAGGTGAGGGCAACCAGTTTGGTGCCACCTGTTGTGGCAAATTTAGCTTGGCTCAGGCAGTTTACATATCAGAAGTGTAGAGGGGAACTTCCTTTATTAGGATCAGTGTGAAAATGGGTGAGCCAAGCTGATCTTCATGGTAGAAAGGATGGTTACTTATTCGTTTATAACTCCATAGGAATGCATTGGCTTGAAAGTGGCACAGTGGGCACAAGTGGAACCGTTGCTTGGCTCAGGATGAACCCTTATGGAGCTTGTAGGGGGATGTGGTATGGGTGAAAAACAAAATACATCTTCTGAGCCAATGTGTTTTTCCTATAAGAGAACCACAATTAGTTATTTGCATGGAACTATATAGGAATGCATAGAGGTGAGGGCAACCAGTTTGGTGCCACCTGTTGTGGCAAATTTTGCTTGGCTCAGGCAGTTTACATATCAGAAGTGTAGAGGGGAACTTCCCTTATTAGGATCAGTGTGAAAATGGGTGAGCCAAGCTGATCTACATGGTAGAAAGGATGGTTACCTATTCGTTTATAACTCCTTAGGAATGCATTGGCTTGAAAGTGGCACAGTGGGCACAAGTGGAACCGTTGCTTGGCTCAGGATAAATCCTTATGGAGGTAGTAGGGGGATGTGGTATGGTTGAAAAACAAAATACATTTTTGCGAGCCAATATGTTTTTCCTTTAAGAGGACCACAGTTAATTACTTGCATGGAACTATATAGGAATGCATTGAGGTGACGGCCACCAGTTTTGTGCCACCTGCTGTGGCAAATTTTGCTCGGCTCAGGCAGTTTACATATCAGAAGTGTAGAAGGGAACTTCCTTTATTAGGATCAGTGTGAAAATGTGTGAGCCAAGCTGATCTTCATGGTAGAAAGGATGGTTACTTATTCATTTATAACTCCATAGGAATGCATTGGCTTGAAAGTGGCACAGTGGGCACAAGTGGAACCGTTGCTTCGCTTAGGCTAAATCCTTATGGAGCTTGTAGGGGGATGTGGTATGGTTGAAAAACAAAATAAATTTTTGCGAGCCAATGTGTTTTTCCTATAAGAGAACCACAGTTACTTATTTGCATAGAACTATATAGGAATGCATTGAGGTGAGGGCAACCAGTTTGGTGCCACCTGTTGTAGCAAATTGTGCTCGGCTCAGGCAGTTTACATATCAGAAGTGTAGAGGGGAACTTCCTTTATTAGGACCAGTATGAAAATGGGTGAGCCAAGTTGATCTTCATTGGAGAAAGGATGGTTACTTATTCGTTTATAACTCCATAGGAATGCATTGGCTTGAAAGTGGCACAGTGGGCACAAGTGGAACCGTTGCTTGGCTCAGGATAAATCCTTATGGAGGTAGTAGGGGGATGTGGTATGGTTGAAAAACAAAATACATTTTTGCGAGCCAATATGTTTTTCCTTTAAGAGGACCACAGTTAATTACTTGCATGGAACTATATAGGAATGCATTGAGGTGACGGCCACCAGGTTTGTGCCACCTGCTGTGGCAAATTTTGCTCGGCTCAGGCAGTTTACATATCAGAAGTGTAGAGGGGAACTTCCTTTATTAGGATCAGTGTGAAAATGTGTGAGCCAAGCTGATCTTCATGGTAGAAAGGATGGTTACTTATTCGTTTATAACTCCATAGGAATGCATTGGCTTGAAAGTGGCACAGTGGGCACAAGTGGAACTGTTGCTTCGCTTAGGCTAAATCCTTATGGAGCTTGTAGGGGGATGTTGTATGGTTGAAAAACAAAATACATTTTTGCGAGCCAATGTGTTTTTCCTATAAGAGAACCACAGTTACTTATTTGCATGGAACTA
The DNA here is from genome assembly GCF_964204655.1 of Triturus cristatus. Classification (NCBI taxonomy): domain Eukaryota; kingdom Metazoa; phylum Chordata; class Amphibia; order Caudata; family Salamandridae; genus Triturus; species Triturus cristatus. The sequence continues at coordinate 325,927,285 of NC_140579.1, forward strand.
TATAGGAATGCATTGAGGTGAGGGCAACCAGTTTGGTGCCACCTGTTGTAGCAAATTGTGCTCGGCTCAGGCAGTTTACATATCAGAAGTGTAGAGGGGAACTTCCTTTATTAGGACCAGTATGAAAATGGGTGAGCCAAGTTGATCTTCATTGGAGAAAGGATGGTTACTTATTCGTTTATAACTCCATAGGAATGCATTGGCTTGAAAGTGGCACAGTGGGCACAAGTGGAACCGTTGCTTGGCTCAGGCTAAATACTGATGGAGCTTGTAGAGGGATGTGGTATGGGTGAAAAACAAAAAACATCTTGTGAGCCAATGTGTTTTTCCTATAAGAGAACCACAATTAGTTATTTGCATGGAACTATATAGGAATGCATTGAGGTGACGGCCACCAGTTTTGTGCCACCTGCTGTGGCAAGTTGTGCTTGCCTCAGGCAGTTTACATATCAGAAGTGTAGAGGGGAACTTACTTTATTAGGACCAGTATGAAAATGGGTGAGCCAAGTTGATCTTCATTGGAGAAGGGATGCTTACTTATTCATTTATAACTCCGTAGGAATGCATTGGCTTGAAAGTGGCACAGTGGGCACAAGTGGAACCGTTGCTTGGCTCAGGCTAAATCCTGATGGAGCTTGTAGGGTGATGTGGTATGGGTGAAAAACAAAATACATCTTCTGAGCCAATGTGTTTTTCCTATAAGAGAACCACAATTAGTTATTTGCATGGAACTATATAGGAATGCATTGAGGTGAGGGCAACCAGTTTGGTGCCACCTGTTGTGGCAAATTTTGCTTGGCTCAGGCAGTTTACATATCAGAAGTGTAGAGGGGAACTTCCTTTATTAGGATCAGTGTGAAAATGGGTAAGCCAAGCTGATCTTCATGGTAGAAAGGATGGTTACTTATTCGTTTATAACTCCATAGGAATGCATTGGCTTGAAAGTGGCACAGTGGGCACAAGTGGAACCGTTGCTTGGCTCAGGCTAAATACTGATGGAGCTTGTAGGGGGATGTGGTATGGGTGAAAAACAAAAAACATCTTGTGAGCCAATGTGTTTTTCCTATAAGAGAACCACAATTAGTTATTTGCATGGAACTATATAGGAATGCATTGAGGTGAGGGCAACCAGTTTGGTGCCACCTGTTGTGGCAAATTTTGCTTGGCTCAGGCAGTTTACATATCAGAAGTGTAGAGGGGAACTTCCTTTATTAGGATCAGTGTGAAAATGGGTAAGCCAAGCTGATCTTCATGGTAGAAAGGATGGTTACTTATTCGTTTATAACTCCATAGGAATGCATTGGCTTGAAAGTGGCACAGTGGGCACAAGTGGAACCGTTGCTTGGCTCAGGATAAATCCTGATGGAGCTTTTAGGGGGATGTGGTATGGTTGAAAAACAAAATACATTTTTGCGAGCCAATGTGTTTTTCCTCAAAGAGAACCACAATTAGTTATTTGCATGGAACTATATAGTAATGCATTGAGGTGAGGGCAACCAGTTTGGTGCCACCTGTTGTGGCAAATTTTGCTCGGCTCAGGCAGTTTACATATCAGAAGTGTAGAGGGGAACTTCCTTTATTAGGATCAGTGTGAAAATGTGTGAGCCAAGCTGATCTTCATGGTAGAAAGGATGGTTACTTATTCGTTTATAACTCCATAGGAATGCATTGGCTTGAAATTGGCACAGAGGGCACAAGTGGAACCGTTGCTTGGCTCAGGCTAAATCCTTATGGAGCTTGTAGGGGGATGTGGCATGGTTGAAAAACAAAATACATTTTTGCGAGCCAATGTGTGTTTCCTATAAGAGAACCACAGTTTCTTATTTGCATGGAACTATATAGGAATGCATTGAGGTGACGGCCACCAGTTTGGTGCCACCTGCTGTGGCAAATTGTGCTTGGCTCAGGCAGTTTACATATCAGAAGTGTAGAGGGGAACTTCCTTTATTAGGACCAGTATGAAAATGGGTGAGCCAAGTTGATCTTCATGGTAGAAAGGATGTTTACTTATTCGTTTATAACTCCATAGGAATGCATTGGCTTGAAAGTGGCACAGTGGGCACAAGTGGAACCGTTGCTTGGCTCAGGATAAATCCGTATGGAGCTTGTAGGGGGATGTGGTATGGTTGAAAAACAAAATACATTTTTGCTAGCCAATTGGTTTTTCCTATAAGAGAACCACAGTTAGTTATTTGCATGGAACTATATAGGAATGCATTGAGGTGAGGGCAACCAGTTTGGTGCCACCTGTTGTGGCACATTTTGCTCGGCTCAGGCAGTTTACATATCAGAAGTGTAGAGGGGAACTTCCTTTATTACGACCAGTATGAAAATGGGTGAGCCAAGTTGATCTTCATTGGAGAAAGGATGGTTACTTATTTGTTTATAAGTCCATAGGAATGCATTGGCTTGAAAGTGGCACAGTGGGCACAAGTGGAACCGTTGCTTGGCTCAGGCTAAATCCTGATGGAGCTTGTAGGGGGATGTGGTATGGGTGAAAAACAAAATACATCTTGTGAGCCAATTTGTTTTTCCTATAAGAGAACCACAATTATTTATTTGCATGGAACTATATAGGAATGCATTGAGGTGAGGGCAACCAGTTTGGTGCCACCTGTTGTGGCAAATTTAGCTTGGCTCAGGCAGTTTACATATCAGAAGTGTAGAGGGGAACTTCCTTTATTAGGATCAGTGTGAAAATGGGTGAGCCAAGCTGGTCTTCATGGTAGAAAGGATGGTTACTTATTTGTTTATAACTTCATAGGAATGCATTGGCTTAAAAGTGGCGCAGTGTGCACAAGTGGAACCGTTGCTTGGCTCACGATAAATCCTGATGGAGCTTGTAGGGGGATGTGGTATCGGTGAAAAACAAAATAAATTTTTATGAGCCAATGTGTTTTTCCTATAAGAGAACCACAGTTAGTTATTTGCATGGAACTATATAGGAATGCATTGAGGTGATGGCCACCAGTTTGGCGCCACCTGCTGTGGCAAATTGTGCTCGGCTCAGGCAGTTTACATATCAGAATTGTAGACGGGAACTTTCTTTATTAGGACCAGTATGAAAATGGGTGAGCCAAGTTGATCTTCATTGGAGAAAGGATGGTTACTTATTCGTTTATAAGTCCATAGGAATGCATTGGCTTGAAAGTGGCACAGTGGGCACAAGTGGAACCGTTGCTTGGCTCAGGCTAAATACTGATGGAGCTTGTAGGGGGATGTGGTATGGGTGAAAAACGAAATACATCTTGTGAGCCAATGTGTTTTTCCTATAGGAGAACCACAATTATTTATTTGCATGGAACTATATAGGAATGCATTGAGGTGAGGGCAACCAGTTTGGTGCCACCTGTTGTGGCAAATTTTGCTTGGCTCAGGCAGTTTACATATCAGAAGTGTAGAGGGGAACTTCCTTTATTAGGATCAGTGTGAAAATGGGTGAGCCAAGCTGATCTTCATGGTAGAAAGGATGGTTACTTATTCGTTTATAACTCCATAGGAATGCATTGGCTTGAAAGTGGCACAGTGGGCACAAGTGGAACCGTTGCTTGGCTCAGGATAAACCCTTATGGAGCTTGTAGGGGGATGTGGTATGGTTGAAAAACAAAATACATTTTTGCGAGCCAATGTGTTTTTTCTATAAGAGAACCACAGTTACTTATTTGCATGGAACTATATAGGAATGCATTGAGGTGACGGCCACCAGTTTGGTGCCACCTGCTGTGGCAAATTGTGCTTGGCTCAGGCAGTTTACATATCAGAAGTGTAGAGGGGCACTTCCTTTATTAGGACCATTATGAAAATGGGTGAGTCAAGTTGATCTTCATTGGAGAACGGATGGTTACTTATTCGTTTATAACTCCATAGGAATGCATAGGCTTGAAAGTGGCACAGTGGGCACAAGTGGAACCGTTGCTTGGCTCAGGCTAAATACTGATGGAGCTTGTAGGGGGATGTGGTATGGGTGAAAAACAAAAAACATCTTGTGAGCCAATGTGTTTTTCCTATAAGAGAACCACAATTAGTTATTTGCATGGAACTATATAGGAATGCATTGAGGTGACGGCCACCAGTTTTGTGCCACCTGCTGTGGCAAGTTGTGCTTGCCTCAGGCAGTTTACATATCAGAAGTGTAGAGGGGAACTTACTTTATTAGGACCAGTATGAAAATGGGTGAGCCAAGTTGATCTTCATTGGAGAAAGGATCCTTACTTATTCGTTTATAACTCCGTAGGAATGCATTGGCTTGAAAGTGGCACAGTGGGCACAAGTGGAACCGTTGCTTGGCTCAGGCTAAATCCTGATGGAGCTTGTAGGGTGATGTGGTATGGGTGAAAAACAAAATACATCTTCTGAGCCAATGTGTTTTTCCTATAAGAGAACCACAATTAGTTATTTGCATGGAACTATATAGGAATGCATTGAGGTGAGGGCAACCAGTTTGGTGCCAACTGTTGTGGCAAATTTTGCTTGGCTCAGGCAGTTTACATATCAGAAGTGTAGAGGGGAACTTCCTTTATTAGGATCAGTGTGAAAATGGGTAAGCCAAGCTGATCTTCATGGTAGAAAGGATGGTTACTTATTCGTTTATAACTCCATAGGAATGCATTGGCTTGAAAGTGGCACAGTGGGCACAAGTGGAACCGTTGCTTGGCTCAGGCTAAATACTGATGGAGCTTGTAGGGGGATGTGGTATGGGTGAAAAACAAAAAACATCTTGTGAGCCAATGTGTTTTTCCTATAAGAGAACCACAATTAGTTATTTGCATGGAACTATATAGGAATGCATTGAGGTGAGGGCAACCAGTTTGGTGCCACCTGTTGTGGCAAATTTTGCTTGGCTCAGGCAGTTTACATATCAGAAGTGTAGAGGGGAACTTCCTTTATTAGGATCAGTGTGAAAATGGGTAAGCCAAGCTGATCTTCATGGTAGAAAGGATGGTTACTTATTCGTTTATAACTCCATAGGAATGCATTGGCTTGAAAGTGGCACAGTGGGCACAAGTGGAACCGTTGCTTGGCTCAGGATAAATCCTGATGGAGCTTTTAGGGGGATGTGGTATGGTTGAAAAACAAAATACATTTTTGCGAGCCAATGTGTTTTTCCTCAAAGAGAACCACAATTAGTTATTTGCATGGAACTATATAGTAATGCATTGAGGTGAGGGCAACCAGTTTGGTGCCACCTGTTGTGGCAAATTTTGCTTGGCTCAGGCAGTTTACATATCAGAAGTGTAGAGGGGAACTTCCTTTATTAGGATCAGTGTGAAAATGGGTAAGCCAAGCTGATCTTCATGGTAGAAAGGATGGTTACTTATTCGTTTATAACTCCATAGGAATGCATTGGCTTGAAAGTGGCACAGTGGGCACAAGTGGAACCGTTGCTTGGCTCAGGCTAAATCCTTATGGAGCTTGTAGGGGGATGTGGCATGGTTGAAAAACAAAATACATTTTTGCGAGCCAATGTGTGTTTCCTATAAGAGAACCACAGTTTCTTATTTGCATGGAACTATATAGGAATGCATTGAGGTGACGGCCACCAGTTTGGTGCCACCTGCTGTGGCAAATTGTGCTTGGCTCAGGCAGTTTACATATCAGAAGTGTAGAGGGGAACTTCCTTTATTAGGACCAGTATGAAAATGGGTGAGCCAAGTTGATCTTCATGGTAGAAAGGATGTTTACTTATTCGTTTATAACTCCATAGGAATGCATTGGCTTGAAAGTGGCACAGTGGGCACAAGTGGAACCGTTGCTTGGCTCAGGATAAATCCGTATGGAGCTTGTAGGGGGATGTGGTATGGTTGAAAAACAAAATACATTTTTGCTAGCCAATTTGTTTTTCCTATAAGAGAACCACAGTTAGTTATTTGCATGGAACTATATAGGAATGCATTGAGGTGAGGGCAACCAGTTTGGTGCCACCTGTTGTGGCACATTTTGCTCGGCTCAGGCAGTTTACATATCAGAAGTGTAGAGGGGAACTTACTTTATTACGACCAGTATGAAAATGGGTGAGCCAAGTTGATCTTCATTGGAGAAAGGATGGTTACTTATTTGTTTATAAGTCCATAGGAATGCATTGGCTTGAAAGTGGCACAGTGGGCACAAGTGGAACTGTTGCTTGGCTCAGGCTAAATCCTGATGGAGCTTGTAGGGGGATGTGGTATGGGTGAAAAACAAAATACATCTTGTGAGCCAATTTGTTTTTCCTATAAGAGAACCACAATTATTTATTTGCATGGAACTATTTAGGAATGCATTGAGGTGAGGGCAACCAGTTTGGTGCCACCTGTTGTGGCAAATTTAGCTTGGCTCAGGCAGTTTACATATCAGAAGTGTAGAGGGGAACTTCCTTTATTAGGATCAGTGTGAAAATGGGTGAGCCAAGCTGATCTTCATGGTAGAAAGGATGGTTACTTATTCGTTTATAACTCCATAGGAATGCATTGGCTTGAAAGTGGCACAGTGGGCACAAGTGGAACCGTTGCTTGGCTCAGGATGAACCCTTATGGAGCTTGTAGGGGGATGTGGTATGGGTGAAAAACAAAATACATCTTCTGAGCCAATGTGTTTTTCCTATAAGAGAACCACAATTAGTTATTTGCATGGAACTATATAGGAATGCATAGAGGTGAGGGCAACCAGTTTGGTGCCACCTGTTGTGGCAAATTTTGCTTGGCTCAGGCAGTTTACATATCAGAAGTGTAGAGGGGAACTTCCCTTATTAGGATCAGTGTGAAAATGGGTGAGCCAAGCTGATCTACATGGTAGAAAGGATGGTTACCTATTCGTTTATAACTCCTTAGGAATGCATTGGCTTGAAAGTGGCACAGTGGGCACAAGTGGAACCGTTGCTTGGCTCAGGATAAATCCTTATGGAGGTAGTAGGGGGATGTGGTATGGTTGAAAAACAAAATACATTTTTGCGAGCCAATATGTTTTTCCTTTAAGAGGACCACAGTTAATTACTTGCATGGAACTATATAGGAATGCATTGAGGTGACGGCCACCAGTTTTGTGCCACCTGCTGTGGCAAATTTTGCTCGGCTCAGGCAGTTTACATATCAGAAGTGTAGAAGGGAACTTCCTTTATTAGGATCAGTGTGAAAATGTGTGAGCCAAGCTGATCTTCATGGTAGAAAGGATGGTTACTTATTCATTTATAACTCCATAGGAATGCATTGGCTTGAAAGTGGCACAGTGGGCACAAGTGGAACCGTTGCTTCGCTTAGGCTAAATCCTTATGGAGCTTGTAGGGGGATGTGGTATGGTTGAAAAACAAAATAAATTTTTGCGAGCCAATGTGTTTTTCCTATAAGAGAACCACAGTTACTTATTTGCATAGAACTATATAGGAATGCATTGAGGTGAGGGCAACCAGTTTGGTGCCACCTGCTGTGGGAAATTGTGCTTGGCTCAGGCAGTTTACATATCAGAAGTGTAGAGGGGAACTTCCTTTATTAGGACCAGTATGAAAATGGGTGAGCCAAGTTGATCTTCATGGTAGAAAGGATGGTTACCTATTCGTTTATAACTCCATAGGAATGCATTGGCTTGAAAGTAGCACAGTGGGCACAAGTGGAACCGTTGCTTGGCTCAGGATAAATCCTTATGGAGGTAGTAGGGGGATGTGGTATGGTTGAAAAACAAAATACATTTTTGCGAGCCAATATGTTTTTCCTTTAAGAGGACCACAGTTAATTACTTGCATGGAACTATATAGGAATGCATTGAGGTGACGGCCACCAGTTTTGTGCCACCTGCTGTGGCAAATTTTGCTCGGCTCAGGCAGTTTACATATCAGAAGTGTAGAGGGGAACTTCCTTTATTAGGATCAGTGTGAAAATGTGTGAGCCAAGCTGATCTTCATGGTAGAAAGGATGGTTACTTATTCGTTTATAACTCCATAGGAATGCATTGGCTTGAAAGTGGCACAGTGGGCACAAGTGGAACCGTTGCTTGGCTCAGGATATATCCTTATGGAGGTAGTAGGGGGATGTGGTATGGTTGAAAAACAAAATACATTTTTGCGAGCCAATATGTTTTTCCTTTAAGAGGACCACAGTTAATTACTTGCATGGAACTATATAGGAATGCATTGAGGTGACGGCCACCAGTTTTGTGCCACCTGCTGTGGCAAATTTTGCTCGGCTCAGGCAGTTTACATATCAGAAGTGTAGAGGGGAACTTCCTTTATTAGGATCAGTGTGAAAATGTGTGAGCCAAGCTGATCTTCATGGTAGAAAGGATGGTTACTTATTCGTTTATAACTCCATAGGAATGCATTGGGTTGAAAGTGGCACAGTGGGCACAAGTGGAACCGTTGCTTCGCTTAGGCTAAATCCTTATGGAGCTTGTAGGGGGATGTGGTATGGTTGAAAAACAAAATACATTTTTGCGAGCCAATGTGTTTTTCCTATAAGAGAACCACAGTTACTTATTTGCATGGAACTATATAGGAATGCATTGAGGTGAGGGCAACCAGTTTGGTGCCACCTGTTGTAGCAAATTGTGCTCGGCTCAGGCAGTTTACATATCAGAAGTGTAGAGGGGAACTTCCTTTATTAGGACCAGTATGAAAATGGGTGAGCCAAGTTGATCTTCATTGGAGAAAGGATGGTTACTTATTCGTTTATAACTCCATAGGAATGCATTGGCTTGAAAGTGGCACAGTGGGCACAAGTGGAACCGTTGCTTGGCTCAAGATAAATCCTTATGGAGCTTGTAGGGGGATGTGGTATGGTTGAAAAACAAAATACATTTTTGCGAGCCAATGTGTTTTTCCTATAAGAGAACCACAGTTACTTATTTGCATAGAACTATATAGGAATGCATTGAGGTGAGGGCAACCAGTTTGGTGCCACCTGCTGTGGCAAATTGTGCTTGGCTCAGGCAGTTTACATATCAGAAGTGTAGAGGGGAACTTCCTTTATTAGGACCAGTATGAAAATGGGTGAGCCAAGTTGATCTTCATGGTAGAAAGGATGGTTACTTATTCGTATATAACTCCATAGGAATGCATTGGCTTGAAAGTGGCACAGTGGGCACAAGTGGAACCGTTGCTTGGCTCAGGATAAATCCTTATGGAGGTAGCAGGGGGATGTGGTATGGTTGAAAAACAAAATACATTTTTGCGAGTCAATATGTTTTTCCTTTAAGAGGACCACAGTTAATTACTTGCATGGAACTATATAGGAATGCATTGAGGTGACGGCCACCAGTTTGGTGCCACCTGCTGTGGCAAATTTTGCTCGGCTCAGGCATTTTACATATCAGAAGTGTAGAGGGGAACTTCCTTTATTAGGATCAGTGTGAAAATGTGTGAGCCAAGCTGATCTTCATGGTAGAAAGGATGGTTACTTATTCGTTTATAACTCCATAGGAATGCATTAGAATGCATTGGCTTGAATGTGGCACAGTGGGCACAAGTGGAACCGTTGCTTCGATCAGGCTAAATCCTTATGGAGCTTGTAGGGGGATGTGGTATGGTTGAAAAACAAAATACTTTTTTGCGAGCCAATGTGTTTTTCCTATAAGAGAACCACAGTTACTTATTTGCATGGAACTATATGGGAATGCATTGAGGTGTGGGCAACCAGTTTGGTGCCACCTGTTGTAGCAAATTGTGCTCGGCTCAGGCAGTTTACATATCAGAAGTGTAGAGGGGAACTTCCTTTATTAGGACCAGTATGAAAATGGGTGAGCCAAGTTGATCTTCATTGGAGAAAGGATGGTTACTTATTCGTTTATAACTCCATAGGAATGCATTGGCTTGAAAGTGGCACAGTGGGCACAAGTGGAACCGTTGCTTGGCTCAGGATAAATCCTTATGGAGCTTGTAGGGGGATGTGGTATGGTTGAAAAACAAAATACTTTTTTGCGAGCCAATGTGTTTTTCCTATAAGAGAACCACAGTTACTTATTTGCATGGAACTATATGGGAATGCATTGAGGTGTGGGCAACCAGTTTGGTGCCACCTGTTGTAGCAAATTGTGCTCGGCTCAGGCAGTTTACATATCAGAAGTGTAGAGGGGAACTTCCTTTATTAGGATCAGTGTGAAAATGTGTGAGCCAAGCTGATCTTCATGGTAGAAAGGATGGTTACTTATTCGTTTATAACTCCATAGGAATGCATTAGAATGCATTGGCTTGAAAGTGGCACAGTGGGCACAAGTGGAACCGTTGCTTGGCTCAGGATAAATCCTTATGGAGGTAGTAGGGGGATGTGGTATGGTTGAAAAACAAAATACTTTTTTGCGAGCCAATGTGTTTTTCCTATAAGAGAACCACAGTTACTTATTTGCATGGAACTATATGGGAATGCATTGAGGTGTGGGCAACCAGTTTGGTGCCACCTGTTGTAGCAAATTGTGCTCGGCTCAGGCATTTTACATATCAGAAGTGTAGAGGGGAACTTCCTTTATTAGGATCAGTGTGAAAATGTGTGAGCCAAGCTGATCTTCATGGTAGAAAGGATGGTTACTTATTCGTTTATAACTCCATAGGAATGCATTAGAATGCATTGGCTTGAATGTGGCACAGTGGGCACAAGTGGAACCGTTGCTTCGCTCAGGCTAAATCCTTATGGAGCTTGTAGGGGGATGTGGTATGGTTGAAAAACAAAATACTTTTTTGCGAGCCAATGTGTTTTTCCTATAAGAGAACCACAGTTACTTATTTGCATGGAACTATATGGGAATGCATTGAGGTGTGGGCAACCAGTTTGGTGCCACCTGTTGTAGCAAATTGTGCTCGGCTCAGGCAGTTTACATATCAGAAGTGTAGAGGGGAACTTCCTTTATTAGGACCAGTATGAAAATGGGTGAGCCAAGTTGATCTTCATTGGAGAAAGGATGGTTACTTATTCATTTATAACTCCATAGGAATGCATTGGCTTGAAAGTGGCACAGTGGGCACAAGTGGAACCGTTGCTTGGCTCAGGATAAATCCTTATGGAGCTTGTAGGGGGATGTGGTATGGTTGAAAAACAAAATACATTTTTGCGAGCCAATGTGTTTTTCCTATAAGAGAACCACAGTTAGTTATTTGCATGGAACTATATAGGAATGCATTGAGGTGAGGGCAACCAGTTTGGTGCCACCTGTTGTGGCAAATTTTGCTCGGCTCTGGCAGTTTACATATCAGAAGTGTAGAGGGGAACTTCCTTTATTAGGATCAGTGTGAAAATGGGTGAGCCAAGCGGGTCTTCATGGTAGAAAGGATGGTTACTTATTTGTTTATAACTTCATAGGAATGCATTGGCTTAAAAGTGGCGCAGTGTGCACAAGTGGAACCGTTGCTTGGCTCACGATAAATCCTGATGGAGCTTGTAGGGGGATGTGGTATCGGTGAAAAACAAAATAAGTTTTTATGAGCCAATGTGTTTTTCCTATAAGAGAACCACAGTTAGTTATTTGCATGGAACTATATAGGAATGCATTGAGGTGATGGCCACCAGTTTGGCGCCACCTGCTGTGGCAAATTGTGCTCGGCTCAGGCAGTTTACATATCAGAATTGTAGACGGGAACTTTCTTTATTAGGACCAGTATGAAAATGGGTGAGCCAAGTTGATCTTCATTGGAGAAAGGATGGTTACTTATTCGTTTTAAGTCCATAGGAATGCATTGGCTTGAAAGTGGCACAGTGGGCACAAGTGGAACCGTTGCTTGGCTCAGGCTAAATCCTGATGGAGCTTGTAGGGGGATGTGGTATGGGTGAAAAACGAAATACATCTTGTGAGCCAATGTGTTTTTCCTATAGGAGAACCACAATTATTTATTTGCATGGAACTATATAGGAATGCATTGAGGTGAGGGCAACCAGTTTGGTGCCACCTGTTGTGGCAAATTTTGCTTGGCTCTGGCAGTTTACATATCAGAAGTGTAGAGGGGAACTTCCTTTATTAGGATCAGTGTGAAAATGGGTGAGCCAAGCTGATCTTAATGGTAGAAAGGATGGTTACTTATTCGTTTATAACTCCATAGGAATGCATTGGCTTGAAAGTGGCACAGTGGGCACAAGTGGAACCGTTGCTTGGCTCAGGATAAACCCTTATGGAGCTTGTAGGGGGATGTGGTATGGTTGAAAAACAAAATACATTTTTGCGAGCCAATGTGTTTTTCCTATAAGAGAACCACAGTTACTTATTTGCATGGAACTATATAGGAATGCATTGAGGTGACGGCCACCAGTTTGGTGCCACCTGCTGTGGCAAATTGTGCTTGGCTCAGGCAGTTTACATATCAGAAGTGTAGAGGGGAACTTCCTTTATTAGGACCATTATGAAAATGGGTGAGTCAAGTTGATCTTCATTGGAGAACGGATGGTTACTTATTCGTTTATAACTCCATAGGAATGCATTGGCTTGAAAGTGGCACAGTGGGCACAAGTGGAACCGTTGCTTGGCTCAGGCTAAATACTGATGGAGCTTGTAGGGGGATGTGGTATGGGTGAAAAACAAAAAACATCTTGTGAGCCAATGTGTTTTTCCTATAAGAGAACCACAATTAGTTATTTGCATGGAACTATATAGGAATGCATTGAGGTGACGGACACCAGTTTTGTGCCACCTGCTGTGGCAAGTTGTGCTTGCCTCAGGCAGTTTACATATCAGAAGTGTAGAGGGGAACTTCCTTTATTAGGACCAGTATGAAAATGGGTGAGCCAAGTTGATCTTCATTGGAGAAAGGATGCTTACTTATTCATTTATAACTCCGTAGGAATGCATTGGCTTGAAAGTGGCACAGTGGGCACAAGTGGAACCGTTGCTTGGCTCAGGCTAAATCCTGATGGAGCTTGTAGGGTGATGTGGTATGGGTGAAAAACAAAATACATCTTCTGAGCCAATGTGTTTTTCCTATAAGAGAACCACAATTAGTTATTTGCATGGAACTATATAGGAATGCATTGAGGTGAGGGCAACCAGTTTGGTGCCACCTGTTGTGGCAAATTTTGCTTGGCTCAGGCAGTTTACATATCAGAAGTGTAGAGGGGAACTTCCTTTATTAGGATCAGTGTGAAAATGGGTAAGCCAAGCTGATCTTCATGGTAGAAAGGATGGTTACTTATTCGTTTATAACTCCATAGGAATGCATTGGCTTGAAAGTGGCACAGTGGGCACAAGTGGAACCGTTGCTTGGCTCAGGATAAACCCTTATGGAGCTTGTAGGGGGATGTGGTATGGTTGAAAAACAAAATACATTTTTGCGAGCCAATGTGTTTTTCCTATAAGAGAACCACAGTTACTTATTTGCATGGAACTATATAGGAATGCATTGAGGTGACGGCCACCAGTTTGGTGCCACCTGCTGTGGCAAATTGTGCTTGGCTCAGGCAGTTTACATATCAGAAGTGTAGAGGGGAACTTCCTTTATTAGGACCAGTATGAAAATGGGTGAGTCAAGTTGATCTTCATTGGAGAACGGATGGTTACTTATTCGTTTATAACTCCATAGGAATGCATTGGCTTGAAAGTGGCACAGTGGGCACAAGTGGAACCGTTGCTTGGCTCAGGCTAAATACTGATGGAGCTTGTAGGGGGATGTGGTATGGGTGAAAAACAAAAAACATCTTGTGAGCCAATGTGTTTTTCCTATAAGAGAACCACAATTAGTTATTTGCATGGAACTATATAGGAATGCATTGAGGTGACGGCCACCAGTTTTGTGCCACCTGCTGTGGCAAATTGTGCTTGCCTCAGGCATTTTACATATCAGAAGTGTAGAGGGGAACTTACTTTATTAGGACCAGTATGAAAATGGGTGAGCCAAGTTGATCTTCATTGGAGAAAGGATGCTTACTTATAGATTTATAACTCCGTAGGAATGCATTGGCTTGAAAGTGGCACAGTGGGCACAAGTGGAACCGTTGCTTGGCTCAGGCTAAATCCTGATGGAGCTTGTAGGGTGATGTGGTATGGGTGAAAAACAAAATACATCTTCTGAGCCAATGTGTTTTTCCTATAAGAGAACCACAATTAGTTATTTGCATGGAACTATATAGGAATGCATTGAGTTGAGGGCAACCAGTTTGGTGCCACCTGTTGTGGCAAATTTTGCTTGGCTCAGGCAGTTTACATATCAGAAGTGTAGAGGGGAACTTCCTTTATTAGGATCAGTGTGAAAATGGGTAAGCCAAGCTGATCTTCATGGTAGAAAGGATGGTTACTTATTTGTTTATAACTCCATAGGAATGCATTGGCTTGAAAGTGGCACAGTGGGCACAAGTGGAACCGTTGCTTGGCTCAGGATAAATCCTGATGGAGCTTTTAGGGGGATGTGGTATGGTTGAAAAACAAAATACATTTTTGCGAGCCAATGTGTTTTTCCTCAAAGAGAACCACAATTAGTTATTTGCATGGAACTATATAGTAATGCATTGAGGTGAGGGCAACCAGTTTGGTGCCACCTGTTGTGGCAAATTTTGCTCGGCTCAGGCAGTTTACATATCAGAAGTGTAGAGGGGAACTTCCTTTATTAGGATCAGTGTGAAAATGTGTGAGCCAAGCTGATCTTCATGGTAGAAAGGATGGTTACTTATTCGTTTATAACTCCATAGGAATGCATTGGCTTGAAATTGGCACAGTGGGCACAAGTGGAACCGTTGCTTGGCTCAGGCTAAATCCTTATGGAGCTTGTAGGGGGATGTGGTATGGTTGAAAAACAAAATACATTTTTGCAAGCCAATGTGTGTTTCCTATAAGAGAACCACAGTTTCTTATTTGCATGGAACTATATAGGAATGCATTGAGGTGACGTCCACCAGTTTGGTGCCACCTGCTGTGGCAAATTGTGCTTGGCTCAGGCAGTTTACATATCAGAAGTGTAGAGGGGAACTTCCTTTATTAGGACCAGTATGAAAATGGGTGAGCCAAGTTGATCTTCATGGTAGAAAGGATGGTTACTTATTCGTTTATAACTCCATAGGAATGCATTGGCTTGAAAGTGGCACAGTGGGCACAAGTGGAACCGTTGCTTGGCTCAGGATAAATCCGTATGGAGCTTGTAGGGGGATGTGGTATGGTTGAAAAACAAAATACATTTTTGCTAGCCAATTTGTTTTTCCTATAAGAGAACCACAGTTAGTTATTTGCATGGAACTATATAGGAATGCATTGAGGTGACGGCCACCAGTTTGGTGCCACCTGCTGTGGCAAATTGTGCTTGGCTCAGGCAGTTTACATATCAGAAGTGTAGAGGGGAACTTCCTTTATTAGGACCAGTATGAAAATGGGTGAGTCAAGTTGATCTTCATTGGAGAACGGATGGTTACTTATTCGTTTATAACTCCATAGGAATGCATTGGCTTGAAAGTGGCACAGTGGGCACAAGTGGAACCGTTGCTTGGCTCAGGCTAAATACTGATGGAGCTTGTAGGGGGATGTGGTATGGGTGAAAAACAAAAAACATCTTGTGAGCCAATGTGTTTTTCCTATAAGAGAACCACAATTAGTTATTTGCATGGAACTATATAGGAATGCATTGAGGTGACGGCCACCAGTTTTGTGCCACCTGCTGTGGCAAATTGTGCTTGCCTCAGGCATTTTACATATCAGAAGTGTAGAGGGGAACTTACTTTATTAGGACCAGTATGAAAATGGGTGAGCCAAGTTGATCTTCATTGGAGAAAGGATGCTTACTTATAGATTTATAACTCCGTAGGAATGCATTGGCTTGAAAGTGGCACAGTGGGCACAAGTGGAACCGTTGCTTGGCTCAGGCTAAATCCTGATGGAGCTTGTAGGGTGATGTGGTATGGGTGAAAAACAAAATACATCTTCTGAGCCAATGTGTTTTTCCTATAAGAGAACCACAATTAGTTATTTGCATGGAACTATATAGGAATGCATTGAGTTGAGGGCAACCAGTTTGGTGCCACCTGTTGTGGCAAATTTTGCTTGGCTCAGGCAGTTTACATATCAGAAGTGTAGAGGGGAACTTCCTTTATTAGGATCAGTGTGAAAATGGGTAAGCCAAGCTGATCTTCATGGTAGAAAGGATGGTTACTTATTTGTTTATAACTCCATAGGAATGCATTGGCTTGAAAGTGGCACAGTGGGCACAAGTGGAACCGTTGCTTGGCTCAGGATAAATCCTGATGGAGCTTTTAGGGGGATGTGGTATGGTTGAAAAACAAAATACATTTTTGCGAGCCAATGTGTTTTTCCTCAAAGAGAACCACAATTAGTTATTTGCATGGAACTATATAGTAATGCATTGAGGTGAGGGCAACCAGTTTGGTGCCACCTGTTGTGGCAAATTTTGCTCGGCTCAGGCAGTTTACATATCAGAAGTGTAGAGGGGAACTTCCTTTATTAGGATCAGTGTGAAAATGTGTGAGCCAAGCTGATCTTCATGGTAGAAAGGATGGTTACTTATTCGTTTATAACTCCATAGGAATGCATTGGCTTGAAATTGGCACAGTGGGCACAAGTGGAACCGTTGCTTGGCTCAGGCTAAATCCTTATGGAGCTTGTAGGGGGATGTGGTATGGTTGAAAAACAAAATACATTTTTGCAAGCCAATGTGTGTTTCCTATAAGAGAACCACAGTTTCTTATTTGCATGGAACTATATAGGAATGCATTGAGGTGACGGCCACCAGTTTGGTGCCACCTGCTGTGGCAAATTGTGCTTGGCTCAGGCAGTTTACATATCAGAAGTGTAGAGGGGAACTTCCTTTATTAGGACCAGTATGAAAATGGGTGAGCCAAGTTGATCTTCATGGTAGAAAGGATGGTTACTTATTCGTTTATAACTCCATAGGAATGCATTGGCTTGAAAGTGGCACAGTGGGCACAAGTGGAACCGTTGCTTGGCTCAGGATAAATCCGTATGGAGCTTGTAGGGGGATGTGGTATGGTTGAAAAACAAAATACATTTTTGCTAGCCAATTTGTTTTTCCTATAAGAGAACCACAGTTAGTTATTTGCATGGAACTATATAGGAATGCATTGAGGTGAGGGCAACCAGTTTGGTGCCACCTGTTGTGGCACATTTTGCTCGGCTCAGGCAGTTTACATATCAGAAGTGTAGAGGGGAACTTCCTTTATTACGACCAGTATGAAAATGGGTGAGCCAAGTTGATCTTCATTGGAGAAAGGATGGTTACTTATTTGTTTATAAGTCCATAGGAATGCATTGGCTTGAAAGTGGCACAGTGGGCACAAGTGGAACCGTTGCTTGGCTCAGGCTAAATCCTGATGGAGCTTGTAGGGGGATGTGGTATGGGTGAAAAACAAAATACATCTTGTGAGCCAATTTGTTTTTCCTATAAGAGAACCACAATTATTTATTTGCATGGAACTATATAGGAATGCATTGAGGTGAGGGCAACCAGTTTGGTGCCACCTGTTGTGGCAAATTTAGCTTGGCTCAGGCAGTTTACATATCAGAAGTGTAGAGGGGAACTTCCTTTATTAGGATCAGTGTGAAAATGGGTGAGCCAAGCTGATCTTCATGGTAGAAAGGATGGTTACTTATTCGTTTATAACTCCATAGGAATGCATTGGCTTGAAAGTGGCACAGTGGGCACAAGTGGAACCGTTGCTTGGCTCAGGATAAACCCTTATGGAGCTTGTAGGGGGATGTGGTTTGGTTGAAAAACAAAATACATTTTTGCGAGCCAATGTGTTTTTCCTATAAGAGAACCACAGTTACTTATTTGCATGGAACTATATAGGAATGCATTGAGGTGACGGCCACCAGTTTGGTGCCACCTGCTGTGGCAAATTGTGCTTGGCTCACGCAGTTTACATATCAGAAGTGTAGAGGGGAACATCCTTTATTAGGACCAGTATGAAAATGGGTGAGCCAAGTTGATCTTCATTGGAGAAAGGATGGTTACTTATTCGTTTATAACTCCATAGGAATGCATTGGCTTGAAAGTGGCACAGTGGGCACAAGTGGAACCGTTGCTTGGCTCAGGCTAAATACTGATGGAGCTTGTAGGGGGATGTGGTATGGGTGAAAAACAAAATACATCTTGTGAGCCAATGTGTTTTTCCTATAAGAGAACCACAATTAGTTATTTGCATGGAACTATATAGGAATGCATTGAGGTGAGGGCAACCAGTTTGGTGCCACCTGTTGTGGCAAACTTTGCTTGGCTCAGGCAGTTTACATATCAGAAGTGTAGAGGGAAACTTCCTTTATTAGGATCAGTGTGAAAATGGGTGAGCCAAGCTGATCTTCATGGTAGAAAGGATGGTTACTTATTCATTTATAACTCCATAGGAATGCATTGGCTTTTAAGTGGCACAGCGGGCACAAGTGGAACCGTTGCTTGGCTCAGGCTAAATACTGATGGAGCTTGTAGGGGGATGTGGTATGGGTGAAAAACAAAAAACATCTTGTGAGCCAATGTGTTTTTCCTATAAGAGAACCACAATTAGTTATTTGCATGGAACTATATAGGAATGCATTGAGGTGACGGACACCAGTTTTGTGCCACCTGCTGTGGCAAGTTGTTCTTGCCTCAGGCAGTTTACATATCAGAAGTGTAGAGGGGAACTTCCTTTATTAGGACCAGTATGAAAATGGGTGAGCCAAGTTGATCTTCATTGGAGAAAGGATGCTTACTTATTCATTTATAACTCCGTAGGAATGCATTGGCTTGAAAGTGGCACAGTGGGCACAAGTGGAACCGTTGCTTGGCTCAGGCTAAATCCTGATGGAGCTTGTAGGGTGATGTGGTATGGGTGAAAAACAAAATACATCTTCTGAGCCAATGTGTTTTTCCTATAAGAGAACCACAATTAGTTATTTGCATGGAACTATATAGGAATGCATTGAGGTGAGGGCAACCAGTTTGGTGCCACCTGTTGTGGCAAATTTTGCTTGGCTCAGGCAGTTTACATATCAGAAGTGTAGAGGGGAACTTCCTTTATTAGGATCAGTGTGAAAATGGGTAAGCCAAGCTGATCTTCATGGTAGAAAGGATGGTTACTTATTCGTTTATAACTCCATAGGAATGCATTGGCTTGAAAGTGGCACAGTGGGCACAAGTGGAACCGTTGCTTGGCTCAGGATAAACCCTTATGGAGCTTGTAGGGGGATGTGGTATGGTTGAAAAACAAAATACATTTTTGCGAGCCAATGTGTTTTTCCTATAAGAGAACCACAGTTACTTATTTGCATGGAACTATATAGGAATGCATTGAGGTGACGGCCACCAGTTTGGTGCCACCTGCTGTGGCAAATTGTGCTTGGCTCAGGCAGTTTACATATCAGAAGTGTAGAGGGGAACTTCCTTTATTAGGACCAGTATGAAAATGGGTGAGTCAAGTTGATCTTCATTGGAGAACGGATGGTTACTTATTCGTTTATAACTCCATAGGAATGCATTGGCTTGAAAGTGGCACAGTGGGCACAAGTGGAACCGTTGCTTGGCTCAGGCTACATACTGATGGAGCTTGTAGGGGGATGTGGTATGGGTGAAAAACAAAAAACATCTTGTGAGCCAATGTGTTTTTCCTATAAGAGAACCACAATTAGTTATTTGCATGGAACTATATAGGAATGCATTGAGGTGACGGCCACCAGTTTTGTGCCACCTGCTGTGGCAAATTGTGCTTGCCTCAGGCATTTTACATATCAGAAGTGTAGAGGGGAACTTACTTTATTAGGACCAGTATGAAAATGGGTGAGCCAAGTTGATCTTCATTGGAGAAAGGATGCTTACTTATAGATTTATAACTCCGTAGGAATGCATTGGCTTGAAAGTGGCACAGTGGGCACAAGTGGAACCGTTGCTTGGCTCAGGCTAAATCCTGATGGAGCTTGTAGGGTGATGTGGTATGGGTGAAAAACAAAATACATCTTCTGAGCCAATGTGTTTTTCCTATAAGAGAACCACAATTAGTTATTTGCATGGAACTATATAGGAATGCATTGAGTTGAGGGCAACCAGTTTGGTGCCACCTGTTGTGGCAAATTTTGCTTGGCTCAGGCAGTTTACATATCAGAAGTGTAGAGGGGAACTTCCTTTATTAGGATCAGTGTGAAAATGGGTAAGCCAAGCTGATCTTCATGGTAGAAAGGATGGTTACTTATTTGTTTATAACTCCATAGGAATGCATTGGCTTGAAAGTGGCACAGTGGGCACAAGTGGAACCGTTGCTTGGCTCAGGATAAATCCTGATGGAGCTTTTAGGGGGATGTGGTATGGTTGAAAAACAAAATACATTTTTGCGAGCCAATGTGTTTTTCCTCAAAGAGAACCACAATTAGTTATTTGCATGGAACTATATAGTAATGCATTGAGGTGAGGGCAACCAGTTTGGTGCCACCTGTTGTGGCAAATTTTGCTCGGCTCAGGCAGTTTACATATCAGAAGTGTAGAGGGGAACTTCCTTTATTAGGATCAGTGTGAAAATGTGTGAGCCAAGCTGATCTTCATGGTAGAAAGGATGGTTACTTATTCGTTTATAACTCCATAGGAATGCATTGGCTTGAAATTGGCACAGTGGGCACAAGTGGAACCGTTGCTTGGCTCAGGCTAAATCCTTATGGAGCTTGTAGGGGGATGTGGTATGGTTGAAAAACAAAATACATTTTTGCAAGCCAATGTGTGTTTCCTATAAGAGAACCACAGTTTCTTATTTGCATGGAACTATATAGGAATGCATTGAGGTGACGGCCACCAGTTTGGTGCCACCTGCTGTGGCAAATTGTGCTTGGCTCAGGCAGTTTACATATCAGAAGTGTAGAGGGGAACTTCCTTTATTAGGACCAGTATGAAAATGGGTGAGCCAAGTTGATCTTCATGGTAGAAAGGATGGTTACTTATTCGTTTATAACTCCATAGGAATGCATTGGCTTGAAAGTGGCACAGTGGGCACAAGTGGAACCGTTGCTTGGCTCAGGATAAATCCGTATGGAGCTTGTAGGGGGATGTGGTATGGTTGAAAAACAAAATACATTTTTGCTAGCCAATTTGTTTTTCCTATAAGAGAACCACAGTTAGTTATTTGCATGGAACTATATAGGAATGCATTGAGGTGAGGGCAACCAGTTTGGTGCCACCTGTTGTGGCACATTTAGCTTGGCTCAGGCAGTTTACATATCAGAAGTGTAGAGGGGAACTTCCTTTATTAGGATCAGTGTGAAAATGGGTGAGCCAAGCTGATCTTCATGGTAGAAAGGATGGTTACTTATTCGTTTATAACTCCATAGGAATGCATTGGCTTGAAAGTGGCACAGTGGGCACAAGTGGAACCGTTGCTTGGCTCAGGATAAACCCTTATGGAGCTTGTAGGGGGATGTGGTTTTGTTGAAAAACAAAATACATTTTTGCGAGCCAATGTGTTTTTCCTATAAGAGAACCACAGTTACTTATTTGCATGGAACTATATAGGAATGCATTGAGGTGACGGCCACCAGTTTGGTGCCACCTGCTGTGGCAAATTGTGCTTGGCTCACGCAGTTTACATATCAGAAGTGTAGAGGGGAACATCCTTTATTAGGACCAGTATGAAAATGGGTGAGCCAAGTTGATCTTCATTGGAGAAAGGATGGTTACTTATTCGTTTATAACTCCATAGGAATGCATTGGCTTGAAAGTGGCACAGTGGGCACAAGTGGAACCGTTGCTTGGCTCAGGCTAAATACTGATGGAGCTTGTAGGGGGATGTGGTATGGGTGAAAAACAAAATACATCTTGTGAGCCAATGTGTTTTTCCTATAAGAGAACCACAATTAGTTATTTGCATGGAACTATATAGGAATGCATTGAGGTGAGGGCAACCAGTTTGGTGCCACCTGTTGTGGCAAACTTTGCTTGGCTCAGGCAGTTTACATATCAGAAGTGTAGAGGGAAACTTCCTTTATTAGGATCAGTGTGAAAATGGGTGAGCCAAGCTGATCTTCATGGTAGAAAGGATGGTTACTTATTCATTTATAACTCCATAGGAATGCATTGGCTTTTAAGTGGCACAGCGGGCACAAGTGGAACCGTTGCTTGACTCAGGATAAATCCTTATGGAGCTAGTAGGGGGATGTGGTATGGTTGAAAAACAAAATACATTTTTGCGAGCCAATGTGTTTTTCCTTTAAGAGAACCACAGTTAATTATTTGCATGGAACTATGTAGGAATGCATTGAGGTGACGGCCACCAGTTTGGTGCCACCTGCTGTGGCAAATTTTCCTCGGCTCAGGCAGTTTACATATCAGAAGTGTAGAGGGGAACTTCCTTTATTAGGATCAGTGTGAAAATGTGTGAGCCAAGCTGATCTTCATGGTAGAAAGGATGGTTACTTATTTGTTCATAACTCCATAGGAATGCATTGGCTTGAAAGTGGCACAGTGGGCACAAGTGGAACCGTTGCTTGGCTCAGGATAAATCCCTATGGAGGTAGTAGGGGGATGTGGTATGGTTGAAAAACAAAATACATTTTTGCGAGCCAATATGTTTTTCCTTTAAGAGGACCACAGTTAATTACTTGCATGGAACAATATAGGAATGCATTGAGGTGACGGCCACCAGTTTGGTGCCACCTGCTGTGGCAAATTTTGCTCAGCTCAGGCAGTTTACGTATCAGAAGTGTAGAGGGGAACTTCCTTTATTAGGATCAGTGTGAAAATGTGTGAGCCAAGCTGATCTTCATGGTAGAAAGGATGGTTACTTATTCGTTTATAACTCCATAGGAATGCATTGGCTTGAAAGCGGCACAGTGGGCACAAGTGGAACCGTTGCTTGGCTCAGGCTAAATCCTTATGGAGCTTGTAGGGGGATGTGGTATGGTTATAAAACAAAATACATTTTTGCGAGCCAATGTGTGTTTCCTATAAGAGAACCACAGTTACTTATTTGCATGGAACTATATAGGAATGCATTGAGGTGAGGGCAACCAGTTTGGTGCCACCTGTTGTGGCAAATTTTGCTCGGCTCAGGCAGTTTACATACCAGAAGTGTAGAGGGGAACTTCCTTTATTAGGACCAGTATGAAAATGGGTGAGCCAAGTTGATCTTCATTGGAGAAAGGATGGTTACTTATTTGTTTATAACTCCCAAGGAATGCATTGGCTTGAAAGTGGCACAGTGGGCACAAGTGGAACCGTTGCTTGGCTCAGGATAAATCCTTATGGAGCTTGTAGGGGGATGTGGTATGGTTGAAAAACAAAATACATTTTTGCGAGCCAATGTGTTTTTCCTATAAGAGAACCACAGTTACTTATTTGCATGGAACTATATAGGAATGCATTGAGGTGAGGGCAACCAGTTTGGTGCCACCTGTTGTGGCAAATTTTGCTCGGCTCAGGCAGTTTACACATCAGAAGTGTAGAGGGGAACTTCCTTTATTAGGATCAGTGTGAAAATGTGTGAGCCAAGCTGATCTTCATGGTAGAAAGGATGGTTACTTATTCGTTTATAACTCCGTAGGAATGCATTGGCTTGAAAGTGGCACAGTGGGCACAAGTGGAATCGTTGCTTGGCTCAGGCTAAATACTGGTGGAGCTTGTAGGGGGATGTGGTATGGGTGAAAAACAAAATACATCTTGTGAGCCAATGTGTTTTTCCTATAAGAGAACCACAATTAGTTATTTGCATGGAACTATATAGGAATGCATTGAGGTGACGGCCACCAGTTTGGTGCCACCTGCTGTGGCAAATTGTGCTTGCCTCAGGCAGTTTACATATCAGAAGTGTAGAGGGGAACTTCCTTTATTAGGACCAGTATGAAAATGGGTGAGCCATGTTGATCTTCATTGGAGAAAGGATGGTTACTTATTCGTTTATAACTCCATAGGAATGCATTGGCTTGAAAGTGGCACAGTGGGCACAAGTGGAACCGTTGCTTGGCTCAGGATAAATCCTGATGGAGCTTGTAGGGGGATGTGGTATGGTTGAAAAACAAAATACATTTTTGCGAGCCAATGTGTTTTTCCTTTAAGAGAACCACAGTTACTTATTTGCATGGAACTATATAGGAATGCATTGAGGTGACGGCCACCAGTTTGGTGCCCCCCTGCTGTGGCAAATTGTGCTTGGCTCAGGCAGTTTACATATCAGAAGTGTAGAGGGGAACTTCCTTTATTAGGACCAGTATGAAAATGGGTGAGCGAAGTTGATCTTCATTGGAGAAAGGATGGTTACTTATTCGTTTATAACTCCATAGGAATGCATTGGCTTGAAAGTGGCACAGTGGGCACAAGTGGAACCGTTGCTTGGCTCAGGATAAATCCTTATGAAGCTTGTAGGGGGATGTGGTATGGTTGAAAAACAAAAAACATCTTGTGAGCCAATGTGTTTTTCCTATAAGAGAACCACAATCAGTTATTTGCATGGAACTATATAGGAATGCATTGAGGTGAGGGCCACCAGTTTGGTGCCCCCCTGCTGTGGCAAATTGTGCTTGCCTTAGGCAGTTTACATATCAGAAGTGTAGAGGGGAACTTCCCTTATTAGGACCAGTATGAAAATGGGTGAGCCAAGCTGATCTTCATTGGAGAAAGGATGCTTACTTATTCATTTATAACTCCGTAGGAATGCATTGGCTTGAAAGTGGCACAGTGGGCACAAGTGGAACCGTTGCTTGGCTCAGGCTAAATCCTGATGGAGCTTGTAGGGTGATGTGGTATGGGTGAAAAACAAAATACATTTTTGCGAGCCAATGTGTTTTTCCTATAAGAGAACCACAATTAGTTATTTGCATGGAACTATATAGGAATGTATTGAGGTGAGGGCAACCAGTTTGGTGCCACCTATTGTGGCAAATTTTGCTTGTCTCAGGCAGTTTACATATCAGAAGTGTAGAGGGGAACTTCCTTTATTAGGATCAGTGTGAAAATGGGTAAGCCAAGCTGATCTTCATGGTAGAAAGGATGGTTACTTATTCGTTTATAACTCCATAGGAATGCATTGGCTTGAAAGTGGCACAGTGGGCACAAGTGGAACCGTTGCTTGGCTCAGGATAAATCCTGATGGAGCTTTTAGGGGGATGTGGTATGGTTGAAAAACAAAATACATTTTTGCGAGCCAATGTGTTTTTCCTCTAAGAGAACCACAATTAGTTATTTGCTTGGAACTATATAGTAATGCACTGAGGTGAGGGCAACCAGTTTGGTGCCACCTGTTGTGGCAAATTTTGCTCGGCTCAGGCAGTTTACATATCAGAAGTGTAGAGGGGAACTTCCTTTATTAGGATCAGTGTGAAAATGTGTGAGCCAAGCTGATCTTCATGGTAGAAAGGATGGTTACTTATTCGTTTATAACTCCATAGGAATGCATTGGCTTGAAATTGGCACAGTGGGCACAAGTGGAACCGTTGCTTGGCTCAGGCTAAATCCTTATGGAGCTTGTAGGGGGATGTGGTATGGTTGAAAAACAAAATACATTTTTGCGAGCCAATGTGTGTTTCCTATAAGAGAACCACAGTTTCTTATTTGCATGGAACTATATAGGAATGCATTGAGGTGACCGCCACCAGTTTGGTGCCACCTGCTGTGGCAAATTGTGCTTGGCTCAGGCAGTTTACATATCAGAAGTGTAGAGGGGAACTTCCTTTATTAGGACCAGTATGAAAATGGGTGAGCCAAGTTGATCTTCATGGTAGAAAGGATGGTTACTTATTCGTTTATAACTCCATAGGAATGCATTGGCTTGAAAGTGGCACAGTGGGCACAAGTGGAACCGTTGCTTGGCTCAGGATAAATCCGTATGGAGCTTGTAGGGGGATGTGGTATGGGTGAAAAACAAAATAAATTTTTACGAGCCAATGTGTTTTTCCTATAAGAGAACCACAGTTAGTTATTTGCATGGAACAATATAGGAATGCATTGAGGTGATGGCCACCAGTTTGGCGCCACCTGCTGTGGCAAATTGTGCTCGGCTCAGGCAGTTTACATATCAGAATTGTAGAGGGGAACTTCCTTTATTACGACCAGTATGAAAATGGGTGAGCCAAGTTGATCTTCATTGGAGAAAGGATGGTTACTTGTTCGTTTATAAGTCCATAGGAATGCATTGGCTTGAAAGTGGCACAGTGGGCACAAGTGGAACCGTTGCTTGGCTCAGGCTAAATCCTGATGGAGCTTGTAGGGGGATGTGGTATGGGTGAAAAACAAAATACATCTTG
The DNA here is from genome assembly GCF_964204655.1 of Triturus cristatus. Classification (NCBI taxonomy): domain Eukaryota; kingdom Metazoa; phylum Chordata; class Amphibia; order Caudata; family Salamandridae; genus Triturus; species Triturus cristatus. The sequence goes on from NC_140579.1 coordinate 325,953,361, forward strand.
TGAGCCAATTTGTTTTTCCTATAAGAGAACCACAATTATTTATTTGCATGGAACTATATAGGAATGCATTGAGGTGAGGGCAACCAGTTTGGTGCCACCTGTTGTGGCAAATTTAGCTTGGCTCAGGCAGTTTACGTATCAGAAGTGTAGAGGGGAACTTCCTTTATTAGGATCAGTGTGAAAATAGGTGAGCCAAGCTGATCTTCATGGTAGAAAGGATGGTTACTTATTCGTTTATAACTCCATAGGAATGCATTGCTTGAAAGTGGCACAGTCGGCACGCGTGGAACCGTTGCTTGGCTCAGGATAAACCCTTATGGAGCTTGTAGGGGGATGTGGTTTGGTTGAAAAACAAAATACATTTTTGCGAGCCAATGTGTTTTTCCTATAAGAGAACCACAGTTACTTATTTGCATGGAACTATATAGGAATGCATTGAGGTGACGGCCACCAGTTTGGTGCCACCTGCTGTGGCAAATTGTGCTTGGCTCAGGCAGTTTACGTATCAGAAGTGTAGAGGGGAACTTCCTTTATTAGGACCAGTATGAAAATGGGTGAGCCAAGTTGATCTTCATTGGAGAAAGGATGGTTACTTATTCGTTTATAACTCCATAGGAATGCATTGGCTTGAAAGTGGCACAGTGGGCACAAGTGGAACCGTTGCTTGGCTCAGGCTAAATACTGATGGAGCTTGTAGGGGGATGTGGTATGGGTGAAAAACAAAATACATCTTGTGAGCCAATGTGTTTTTCCTATAAGAGAACCACAATTAGTTATTTGCATGGAACTATATAGGAATGCATTGAGGTGAGGGCAACCAGTTCAGTGCCACCTGTTGTGGCAAACTTTGCTTGGCTCAGGCAGTTTACATATCAGAAGTGTAGAGGGGAACTTCCTTTATTAGGATCAGTGTGAAAATGGGTGAGCCAAGCTGATCTTCATGGTAGAAAGGATGGTTACTTATTCATTTATAACTCCATAGGAATGCATTGGCTTTTAAGTGGCACAGCGGGCACAAGTGGAACCGTTGCTTGACTCAGGATAAATCCTTATGGAGCTAGTAGGGGGATGTGGTATGGTTGAAAAACAAAATACATTTTTGCGAGCCAATGTGTTTTTCCTTTAAGAGAACCACAGTTAATTATTTGCATGGAACTATGTAGGAATGCATTGAGGTGACGGCCACCAGTTTGGTGCCACCTGCTGTGGCAAATTTTCCTCGGCTCAGGCAGTTTACATATCAGAAGTGTAGAGGGGAACTTCCTTTATTAGGATCAGTGTGAAAATGTGTGAGCCAAGCTGATCTTCATGGTAGAAAGGATGGTTACTTATTCGTTTATAACTCCATAGGAATGCATTGGCTTGAAAGTGGCACAGTGGGCACAAGTGGAACCGTTGCTTGGCTCAGGATAAATCCCTATGGAGGTAGTAGGGGGATGTGGTATGGTTGAAAAACAAAATATATTTTTGCGAGCCAATATGTTTTTCCTTTAAGAGGACCACAGTTAATTACTTGCATGGAACTATATAGGAATGCATTGAGGTGACTGCCACCAGTTTGGTGCCACCTGCTGTGGCAAATTTTGCTCGGCTCAGGCAGTTTACATATCAGAAGTGTAGAGGGGAACTTCCTTTATTAGGATCAGTGTGAAAATGTGTGAGCCAAGCTGATCTTCATGGTAGAAAGGATGGTTACTTATTCGTTTATAACTCCATAGGAATGCATTGGCTTGAAAGTGGCACAGTGGGCACAAGTGGAACTGTTGCTTGGCTCAGGGTAAATCCTTATGGAGCTTGTAGGGGGATGTGGTATGGTTATAAAACAAATTACATTTTTGCGAGCCAATGTGTGTTTCCTATAAGAGAACCACAGTTATTTATTTGCATGGAACTATATAGGAATGCATTGAGGTGAGGGCAACCAGTTTGGTGCCACCTGTTGTGGCAAATTTTGCTCGACTCAGGCAGTTTACATATCAGAAGTGTAGAGGGGAACTTCCTTTATTAGGACCAGTATGAAAATGGGTGAGCCAAGTTGATCTTCATTGGAGAAAGGATGGTTACTTATTTGTTTATAACTCCCAAGGAATGCATTGGCTTGAAAGTGGCACAGTGGGCACAAGTGGAACCGTTGCTTGGCTCAGGATAAATCCTTATGGAGCTTGTAGGGGGATGTGGTATGGTTGAAAAACAAAATACATTTTTGCGAGCCAATGTGTTTTTCCTATAAGAGAACCACAGTTACTTATTTGCATGGAACTATATAGGAATGCATTGAGGTGAGGGCAACCAGTTTGGTGCCACCTGTTGTGGCAAATTTTGCTCGGCTCAGGCAGTTTACATATCAGAAGTGTAGAGGGGAACTTCCTTTATTAGGATCAGTGTGAAAATGTGTGAGCCAAGCTGATCTTCATGGTAGAAAGGATGGTTACTTATTCGTTTATAGCTCCGTAGGAATGCATTGGCTTGAAAGTGTCACAGTGGGCACAAGTGGAACCGTTGCTTGGCTCAGGCTAAATACTGGTGGAGCTTGTAGGGGGATGTGGTATGGGTGAAAAACAAAATACATCTTGTGAGCCAATGTGTTTTTCCTATAAGAGAACCACAATTAGTTATTTGCATGGAACTATATAGGAATGCATTGAGGTGACGGCCACCAGTTTGGTGCCACCTGCTGTGGCAAATTGTGCTTGCCTCAGGCAGTTTACATATCAGAAGTGTAGAGGGGAACATCCTTTATTAGGACCAGTATGAAAATGGGTGAGCCATGTTGATCTTCATTGGAGAAAGGATGGTTACTTATTCGTTTATAACTCCTTAGGAATGCATTGGCTTGAAAGTGGCACAGTGGGCACAAGTGGAACCGTTGCTTGGCTCAGGATAAATCCTGATGGAGCTTGTAGGGGGATGTGGTATGGTTGAAAAACAAAATACATTTTTGCGAGCCAATGTGTTTTTCCTTTAAGAGAACCACAGTTACTTATTTGCATGGAACTATATAGGAATGCATTGAGGTGACGGCCACCAGTTTGGTGCCCCCCTGCTGTGGCAAATTGTGCTTGGCTCAGGCAGTTTACATATCAGAAGTGTAGAGGGGAACTTCCTTTATTAGGACCAGTATGAAAATGGGTGAGCGAAGTTGATCTTCATTGGAGAAAGGATGGTTACTTATTCGTTTATAACTCCATAGGAATGCATTGGCTTGAAAGTGGCACAGTGGGCACAAGTGGAACCGTTGCTTGGCTCAGGATAAATCCTTATGAAGCTTGTAGGGGGATGTGGTATGGTTGAAAAACAAAATACATTTTTGTGAGCCAATGTGTTTTTCCTATAAGAGAACCACAGTTACTTATTTGCATGGAACTATATAGGAATGCATTGAGGTGAGGGCAACCAGTTTGGTGCCACCTGTTGTGGCAAATTTTGCTTGGCTCAGGCAGTTTACATATCAGAAGTGTAGAGGGGAACTTCCTTTATTCGGATCAGTATGAAAATGGGTGAGCCAAGTGATCTTGATTGGAGAAATGTAGGTTAATTATTCATCAATAACTCCATATGAATGCATTGGCCTGAGGGTGGCACAGTGGGCACAGGTGGTAACATTGCTTGGCTCAGTGTAAGTCCTTATGGATCTTGTAGGAGGATGGACTGTTTTTAAAATGATTGTGATCCAATGTGAATTTCTTATAGGGAAAGTATGATTACTTATTAGAATATAACTACCCGGGGATGATTTGAGGTCAAGGCAACCCATATGGTGCCACAAATTATAATCAGGTCAGACAACTTACAAACAGGTACTCCATTGCTTAAATTGTGATGGTTGCAAAGGTGCCCCATATTTTGGTGTAAAAATTGCTAAAGTCAGACTAAATCCTAATAGACGTAATAGTGGTATGTGTTGTATTCCCAAAACAACATATTCACTGCATGGCAATGCAGAGTCCCATAAGATAGAGTTAATTGAATTATTTATAATTGCATATATAAAATGTTTCCTGCAAATAAAATGCTGGTTGAATAAGATGCTTTTAGCCTGCGAATAAGAAGCTGGCCGAATAAGAAGCTAACTTCAGCCTGTGAATAAGAAGCTGGCCGAATAAGAAGCTAACTTCAGCCTCGTCCTATTCCTCACGTCTAGATTAAGCATGAGCGAAGTGCTCTGAAACATTCCCGTCAGAATTAGACCCACGTACGTTAAACGGGGTGAGTGAAAAATATGGGGGCATTTTGTAATTGTGTAAATATACAATTTTGTAAGTTTGATATTGTTATTTTCTAGCGCGCTACCAAGAGTCACGATATTCAGATTTTATCATGAATAGAAACAACTCGCTCGTAATTTTATATTCCACTTTCACTGCATCTGTCTTTTTTGCACGGTCATAAGACTATTGTTATTTTCTAGCGCGCTACCAAGAGTCACGATATTCAGATTTTAGCATGAATAGAAACAACTCGCTCGTAATTTTATATTCCACTTTCACTGCATCTGTCCTTTTTGCACGGTCATAGTTACCACGTTTTAACGACATTATTGTCATGAACAAAGACGGGCAATGTGCATGCCTCATCTCGCTCTGATGTCATGAAACGCATGTGTGGGTAACCCTATTCCACGATGTTTTCATGTACACCAGTGCCCCTTAGTTGTGTCAGCCAGCATTGCTCCTTACTTTATCTGTACAAGTGTTTGTGTGGAGGATTGCTTTGGCTGATAAATTGCTTGAATTCTGTAGTTCTAGACATTTGTGTTGTCTTGTCTGTTTTTCTTTGAAATGCCAATTCTCGGATTACCATTGGTTTACCTAATCTCTCCAAACACTCTGAAAAGTGATGGGGGACCATATTTCTTTGAAAACAATGTTAAGGCATTTCCAGTCCAATTCTGGAAGGACTTGTCTCTTCTGCTGCATTTCAGGGAGTGTGTTTGTAACCACTAATATGTTCATAAATAAACAGGATCTGTATGAGTTTATTGAAGATACCCTACACTCTTATTCCCACAGATTGTGAAAGTATACAAAAACATTGTCCAAGAGGACGCCAGTAGTTTTCTACTGTACTAGTTCAGGACCAGGGATCCACAGGATTTCCTCTCCAAGAGGGTCTTCCAGGTTGTATAGGTGCTAGCTTGGTCCCACAGAGAAGACAAACAAAAGCTGTCATCCTGCAACCTTCCAAAGGAGTTTCTTCTAACAGAGTAACTTTGGGTTGTAATGGATTTTTTCATCAACAAAAAAGTAATGCACCTTTTTGTTTAAATGCACATTGTAGGCAACTGGATAGCAGTGGCAATATGTACGTTTATTGTACCACCTGAGACATCTATGCACAACCTTCTGAAATGTTGAATTCCAGTTGGGCTGCCTTAACATTTCATCTTTCTGAGGTTGATCAAATAGATTTCACTTAGTTAAGGACCGCACACATGGAATTTACAGTGATGCAGATCTGGAACAGAACCAAGGCTGATTTGCATAATGTTGGTTCATATCTGAGGGCGCATGTTTGACAAATAAATGATGGACTGGAATAAGGCTCCTAGCAGTTACCAGCAGCAAAGATTAATTCAAGCATTTCATCTATCACTATTTTGGTTTTCTTCAGTGCAGCGCTGGGAGATCCTATGCTCGTTGGGCATTAGGACTTAAGCTTAACCTGAGGCCCAAATAGGCCGAAACTGATTTAGGGTTGCTTGTGTTCCCATTCACAGGGTTCCTGGAATGGCAGTTTTGGCCGAACTATTACAATTTGATCAGGACCAAGGCAAATTTGATTTTTCATTCCTGCCTGAAGTAGCATAGCGGGCAAAAAACACAATTGGCTGGAATATGGTCCCAAGTAATCACGAGTGGCTAATATAATTGAAGTATTTCGCTCATCACTTTTTTGCTGTCTGCAAAATCTGCTGTTGCAAGTGCATTAAATATTTTTTTAATGAAAAAAAGGTTCATACATTTTGCTGGAGTTTGTACCTTGGCCTGGCTGGTGCTTTTGCGAATGCTGTGACAGCTCAGACTTTTAGATGTTTAGCATATACCACTCCTCACACACACTGAGAAACGTGTGCTGATTGCAGAGTCCTTGCCATCTGTTATTGCTCGGGTGTTTTTGCTCCTGCTTTCTCTTAGTTCTGTATCCATCGTGCCCTGATTGTATTTACCTCATTGTCTATGTACCATCTGAAAGTCTTTCTTTGTTTTAATCTGTTGGGATTTCCCACTTCACCTGTCCTAGGGCAAGGAAGGAAGGAGGCACACTCGTGAATTGATTATTTCCAACTGATTCATTTATATTTAGAGTGAAGTGCCTCATTGTGTTCATATTTCCTACGGAGTTATGCATCTTTTATCTGCCTCTCCCTTTTCTGTGTCCCTACTGGTTATTGTGATAACTGCATTTCCCAGGCTAGCCCAGTGATACTGGTACCCAAACCTTACTCAAACGGTGACAAACTAGAGATGAGGTTTTATGAGGAATACAGGGGTTCAAATGCAGTCACTAAAACTAATGCATACCCCATTCCAAGAGCAGAAGAGCTCATAGACAAGTTGAGTGCAGCCAATATTCAGGGGCAGAGGAGAGATCACCTTTTTCTTCTCCTGCAGGCCACTCCCAATTTAAAGTGATGCCTTTTGGAATGATAAATGCACCTGCCACTTTCCAAAGTTTGGTGAATAGAGTATTTTCAGGTCTGGACAACTTTAGTGCAGCATATCTGGATGATATTACTATATTTAGTTTAACCTGGGAGGATCATCTGGTCCACCTCATGGAAGTATTATAGGCCCAGAGGCAGGCAGGCCAAACAAGCAAGGTCAGTAGGTGCCAGATAGGGCAGAGTTCAGTTTTGAGTGGATGCCAAGTACAACCTCTCCAACCCAAAATCCAGACCCTCTTAGATTGGGAGGATCCCAAACTCAATTCAGGGCTTACTTTGGCTTGACTAGGTTCTAGAGGAGGTTTGTGAAGGGACATGGTACGATTATGGACCCTCAAACTGAGCTCACCTCTAAAAAGCAGCCTAATAATGTCTTCTGGACGTAGGATGCTAAAAGCCCTTTAACACCCTGAAAGAGGCAATGTCCTGAGCTCCTGTCCTTAAAGCAACAGACTATGAAAAAAAGTTAATTGCCCAAACAGACACTTCTGAACATGGAGTTCGGGCAGTATTGTCATGAAACAAATGATGGTGACAGAAGAGTGTTTGTCATTGGTAGCCTGACTGTTGTTTCCACTCCACTGCGCTGGTAGGCTTAGTGCCTGTGAAGTCTACCTGTCCCCCAAATTCCTTCATAATTCTTGGGTGGATAGGTCAGTTCTGGAGGTGGGCTGATTCTGTCAGGGCTCTTGTGCATGACTTAATGGCCCTTGGCTCTCACTTCCTACAGGGCACCTTGAAACCTGCTGCCTTTCATGCCTTACTCCACTTTTTGGCCCCTTGACATCCAGTTGTTGGCCTTTTCCCACCAGGATTGGTGTGCCTGCTCCCTCTCCCTAGCTCAGCTCCAGTTGTGGTGTTGAGAAAGGAGTGGGGGAACTTCCTTTCTCTCCAGGTGTGTGCTGCACACCCACAGTGGTTAGCCGTGTCATCAGCTTGGATATCGCTCCGTTCCCTAAAGACTACTGCGCTGGATAGTCCTTTGTTCTTCCTTGTGTAGTTGGAGATCTATGAGAGAGGTATGTTCCTACTTTTTATTGTCTGAACCACACTGTTCTATCCATCATGGAAGCAATTGTTTTCTGTTTTGGATCTCCATATTCTCCATCTGCAGGATGGCTCACTATTGGAACAAGTAGCAGCACTAAATGAACAGAGCAGAGCCATAGCTGTTGTTAGAGTAGCAAGTTCCATGTTACCAGTGAGGGCTGGAGGGGTCAATTGGACCCTAATTAAGGCTATCTTTTACTGCTTGATTAAGAGCACGAGGCCCATTTTTTTCTTGAATCAGGGGTCAACATCCATTTGCTGCACCACGCACATAGAACAAATAGCACTTGAGACTGAGAGTGACAATGCATTGCATGGCAATATAAATAATGCTTTACATCCAAGTTAAAATATGTGGAAAACTGTTTACAGCAGCACGCCGTGAAACTTATCTTCACCAATGCTGTCTTTGACAATCTTGCTCAGAATGGACACATTATTAACATGACTGGATAGAAAAAGGCACATTCGAGCATAGTTTTACTGTCATCTCAGGATCTGATTACTTTGGGGCAGATTTACAAGAAAGTGACGCATCTGTAGAGATGCGTCACTTTCCCTGCGCCACCATGCAAAACACATATCACGTTGTAAATGGGCCGCAACCTTTACGCCACTGATGCGTCATAAAAGTGACGCAACGGCAGCGCAAAAGTGACTCAAGGGGCTTGTAAATCTGCCCCTTTGTTTTTTAACATGTGTATATCACCATTGATTGTTTAAAGGGTTTAAGTAGATTTCAGTTCAGCCATATTGTTGAGAGTGGGCGCCCTTGTTTTGCACGTGATGGTGCCAATATCTATAGGGAAAGTCTGGAGTTTCACTGGCACTATTATTTAAAAAGCACGAGCATAGCACATATACTCTCACAAATCAAAAAAGAGGAAAACGCTGCTTAATAGTGGGCTGAGGGTCCCCACCATGGCATGGAGGAGTTGAAAGCTATGCAATTCCAAAGAAAGTGGAGGCCAGTCGTTAATGATGCTCACCTTAAAAATAGCCCAAACAAAGCTTGCAATTGACAAGTAATTAAATATTCACATTTTATTTACAATATTTCCAAACAAATAGTCCCTCACTACTCAGTATCTCATAATGAAGAAATGTTGATGAATATTAGTATCAAGCTTATAGATGCCCTGGCAACATTTGAGGAAAAACGATCTCAAATTCAACTTATCTATAACTATTGAGCAGCTCAGTTGGTTATAGTGCCACAACCTCATTTTCATGGTTGCAATAATCTGATGAGAATCACAAAAAATAATGCTTTTATTTCACAACACCTGGAGGTATGGTTACACGAATTTAATGAATAGGACAGTATATCCAAAAATGGAATGCCCCAGAATCGTATATTGGTAATATGCTCATTGCTCTTCCTTTTTGTCGGATTTTTAATTAATTCAACGAGATCGATTTTATTGTGCTGCCATTTGCAGTCTTTGGAAGATGGAAGAAGTTTTATTCGTTGATAAAATTGCTGAAATTGCAGAGATTAATCTCACTTTCTGAGTTTTTAGCTGGCAAATATTTGAAACTTTAAAGGCAAAAAAGAGCAGTGAAAGAGGAAGAGCATTGATTTATCCTAAAGAAGATAGGAACAGCAATTTGAGATGAGGAACTAGGGAGAGATAATCAGGAGAACTGAGGCAAATGTCCTGTCTGTGCTGCAGGAGAAAAGAGTAAACCAGGTTATGTAATGGAGAAAGTGCTACATTTGAATTACAATCCATTAAAAGTAAAACACTTGCCATGCTTACTATAGCCCCTTTCCTTCTCCAATTCAAGAAAGAGTTGAACATACACCCCTTTAAAGAACACTATATCATGTTGCAGTAATAGCCCTGTGAGAAGTTGGCCTGGCATATGCTGTCCACTAGTTATAGGGGACACCTTGCACCAGTCCAATTCGACTCATATGGTGATAGGTTAAAAGACAACCTTTAAAGAAAGCTATCCTAGTGGTAGCTGTGGAGAGCAGCCTTCAGGCTAAGTCTTGAAGGAGTGTTAGCTTATTGTTTTACCATAGATAACCTCTTGAATAACCAAATGAAAGAGTAGTCCACACAGGTATATATATAAAATATATGTATTTATTCTAAGAATAATCCCACTAATCTCTTTATGAGGCTGGAGATAAAGATACAATTCAAACAAGCATTGATAGTTACAATAAATAGCATAGGGCCCCAGAGGGGGAACCAAACCATATATAAAAAAAGTGGTATAAGAACCACGACAATTCTGCAGACAATGCCTAGGGCATTTAGGGTCGCTGGCCCCTTGTGAAACCACCCAAGGTAGTGAGGAAGGGGACCCACGGGAGACGCGTGCAGTGGTATAAGCTATTGTCGGGATCTCTATTAAAGCCTATGGAGAATGTCGCGGTTGAATTTTACAAGAATAAAAACACTTCTAGCAGGAGTTCAAGTTCAAGAGTTTAGAGTTAAGCTTTTGAAGGGCTCACACCCACGAGAGTACTGAGTTACCACTGTTACCTGCCCCAGGGAAGCCGGGTGCATAGGTCGTTTTCGATGTCGGGTCGGGAGCTGATTTTCAATGGCAAAACGTGAAGAACTGCTGCTAGCCAGAAGCGTCGTCGATGTCGTGAAGATTGAAGATGTAGATCTTGAAGAGAAGGACCTGAAAGCAGAGGGGACAGAGTCTGGGTCACGGCACAGTGACCAGGGGGCTCAGGAGAAACAGCCCTTCAATGTCGGGTGCTTCCAGGTGGAAGATGGGTAGCTTGGATCGTTAGCCACGGGGTCCAGGAGGCTTCAAGGAAGGCCAGCTTCTGGAGGGCAACTGTCCCACAAAGGATGAGGGTCGCTGCAGTGTTAGTGTCCGGATTGGATCCACTAAGCCTTGGCAACCGCAACCCACGCAAGAATCACAAAACAGCTACTGGTGCAGACCCACAAGGTTTGAGCAAGGTCTCCAGCAAGGAGACTGAAGAGCAGGCCTGGAGCAACCAGGGGAACTCTTGGAAGTGAAGATTGACCTCCGCCAGGACCCACCAGTCGAGAGACAAGGGACCACCGGAGGCCACAATTTGGTGTGCGTAAAGATGCACCCACGGGTTGCCAGAGCGGGCTAGGGCGTCGATCTTTGGCACAAATGATGCTGAGAGGTTGGCTCAATAATGGGCCAAAGCACAACTTCCCCACTTGTCGGGTTCGTGTGCTGTGCAAGAGGCATTTGGTGTCCTGGGGTATTGAGGATCTCGGCACCCACGGGGTCCACGGTGCTGAGCTTTGCTGTGCACACTCACTGGCCTCTGGGATGCTTGGAAAACCCACCTCCAGGTAGGTAAGAGTCGTCGATGTCCGTAGGAGCAGCAAAGTTCCAACCGGGTCACTTGCAGTGTTTCAGGTGCCTGCCAAGCAGGGAGGTAACTCCTTAACCCCAAGGGAGATTTCTTCATTCAGCGGTGCGGCAGCAAGTCGAAGTTCAAGTCTGTAAAGTTCAAGAATATTCTGAGGCTCTGGAGACCCTGTATTCACCTTTATCCAAGGATTAGGGGAGTGTCCAAATCAGAGCCCACCAATGAGAGTTCAGGCGGGAAAGGGTGGCTACACCCTCTCCCCTTTGTGTGTTTTCCCGCCTGGGCAGGGGACAGGATGCCCCTGAACCGGTTTGAGGCGGTGTATGCAGAAGTAGGCACTGGAGAAGCCTACGTGCAAGTCTGAAACACACCCTATGGTGCACCCACCCAGTTCCAATCCACATAGTCTGTCTGGGGAGGTGGGAGCACCTCCCTGCAACAAGATCCCTATTGTCCAGCTGCCGTGGCTGGAGTTCTGCCCAGCAACAGGCAGCCAGAGTCGTGTGGGTGGCGGGTAGCATCCATTTTGTACTACTTGTGCACTTTTAAATTGGTGTCTAAAATCTGCCGCTTTTACCATATCGCCCCTCTAGCAGGGGGGAATCATGCCCTCACTCCCATGGTTGGATTGGGGGTATGATTTCTACATGTTTGACACCAAACACGACATGGTTCTGTGCAGCCACTCTTAAGTTATCACGCTATCGCGATTACTTATAATGCGGTTAAGTGTATATGGTATGGCTGCACTACAAACAACCCAGCAATAGTTTTACGAAGGTTGCAGAGGGGCCCTACTCAGGTAGGGGTTCCCCCTCACACATATCTCAGCACCCTGCCTTGTAGGATTAGCAAGGCCTGCCTTAGGGGTGACGTATGAGGATATATGTGTTGTATGGAGTGGGATACAGGATACCTATATCCCTGTAAGGGGTGCAAGCACCACCCTACCCAGACTACAGTAGTGGTCTGGTGGTGTCAGTTTGTATGGCTGTCCCAGGGGTGGCACAATAAGTGCTGCAGCCCCTGGTAGGCCTCTGAGGGACCCATGCCCTGGGTACCTAGGGTACCATCTACAAGGGGCTGATAGGGTGTCCTCAATATCCAATTGGGATGTACCTAGGGTACTCACAACAGTTTAGAGAGGAAGCAGATATGCTGGGGTCCTGGATAGCAGCGCCACAGCCTGGCTAGGGTCAGAAAACAGTCAAAACATCAGTAAAAAGTTGGGGGCAACTATGCAGTCGATGCCACTCTCCTACAAGCCCTCTCAAATCACTTGTTGCTTTTGAAAACTTCAGTTGTTCCCCTGGCTTTTGCCTAGGTTTGGACTATAAAATAGCACATGCATACATAAATATATATACGGTAGGAAAATGTCTTTTTTTGCATGTGCACCCCCATTTTCGGACCAATGCTATTGTTTTGTTGAATTTGTGCAGTAGAACTCTGCTAATCGGACCCAGTGCATGCCAAATCGGCTACATTTCTTATTGCCAACCTTAAATTACCTATATGTTCTCAGTATATGGTACCCTGTGTACGTTGACTTTCAATATTGGACTGCAGCACTTGCTTTGCCACCACTAAAGTGACAAGGTAAAACATATTTCCAGGCTTGTCACTGCAGCCTGGGGGTGCAGTTTTGAAACTCTCCATTCGACCTGTCAAATCAATTCTTTTGGCAGGCTCCAAATCCTGTCTAATAGTTATATGTCACCCCTTAGGTAGGCCATAATGGCCGTAGAGTTGGGTGCATGGTATTTAAAAGTAGGACATGCATGTTTAATGTTTTTTATGCCCTAGCAGTGGAAAACCTGCAAAGTCATTTTTAAATGTTGCACGGGTGGCCCTCCTATATGCTGCTAACACTGGTTCGTACTATTACATTTAATAAGTGCTAAATTCAGTTTTAGAATCACTGAAATATTGGTTCATTTGCATTTTCATAGTCATTTAAAAACCAATTTTACTTTAAAGATAGATTTTATATTAGTATGAAGAGAGAAACACTTTTAGAAGGGTATATGTTTACAGCTCAAACACAAAAGGTTTTCCTGCCAGTGCCCAGTTGTCATCTGACCCCGGATTGTTACCCTGGAGTGAGTTGTGGTTTGCTCCTTGGCAGTGGATAAAGCTCTTCTGGTGTAGAGTGGTGGCTTTATTCCTTGAATACGATTGTCTGTGGGTTGTGCCCAGCACCTTACTGGGCATCTGCAAGTGCCTACCCTGCCACTTGCAGGTGCAGTTGACACCTGGGCCTGTCTCCCTTTTGTCCTTTTAGTCAGGCTGGCTTCAAAACCCATTGGGATGGAGAGAGCTGCCAGGAATGGTTTAGGGATGAGGACAGGATTGACCTTCACCCACAGACTGGTACTGGGTATATAAGTGGAACACCTGGATAACTTCTTCAGAACACTACAGGACCTGTGGAAGACAAAAGAAGGATTCCAACTGCTGTTGAGACATGTGAGGAGAACCCTAAGTGTTGGAACTGCTCCCATTTACTTATACTACGTACAAAGATGGGTCTGACCTTCTCTTGCGCTATTGGGACATTAAAGCTGCTAGAAGACCATTTTCATGAAGGAGCCCAGCTACCCGTTCCAACTGGACCTTTTGTGAATCCTTCTGTTAGCTTCTGTTGAAGTGAGCCCTGCCCCCTAAGTGCTATTCTTGAGGTGCTGGAACCCTTTACCAGTGTCAGAATGTACCCCTTCTGTCTAACTCTGAAAGTGGGGACTTTAACACTTTTTGGCAACTTTTCTTCAAGCGAACTACATGGTAATCTACCATTACTTCACGGGCATTTCTACGTATTACTATTACTGCACATTTTTTAGTTCTCAGGAACTTTTAATATGCATGCTTTTACTTAGCATGCTGTTACTACGCAATTACCGTTACTTCGCAAAGTGAAATACTTTGCAGAGTATCCACATCGTTGTTTGGAAAAGGAGGTGCTTCCGTTTCCAAACTACGACGTGCTGCTCTTAAGACGCTTGAAGAAGGAGATGAGTGGATCCAAGAGTGAAGGTGAAGAGAGGGACCACGAGGGGAGAGAGGTAAGTGGGGTAGTGTATTTTTTAGGGTCGTGCAGGGGGTTGTGTTTAAGGTTTAAGGGCTGTGTTTGTGTAGTGTAATTTGGGTTCAGGGTTGTGACAGTGGTCGAGAAGGGTAGTGTTTGGGAGTAGGGACAGGACTGGGGGTCGGGGGAGGGATGTGCAGGGGTAGTGAATTAGGGTTTAGGGTAGTGGTGTGATGTTTGTGTAGTGTAGGGTAGTGTTTTAGGGTTTAGGGTAGTGTTGAGGTGGTGAAGTGTAGTGTTATAGTGTAGGGTCCAGGCAGGGGGAAGGTCATGTAGGGGGTTGTGTATTAGGGTTTAGGGTAGTGTAGTGGTGTTTGAGTAGTGTAGGGTAGTGTAGTGTGTGAGGGTTTGGGTAGTGTTGAGATTTTATGGTGAATTAGGGTTTAGGGTAGTGGTGTGGTGTTTGTGTAGTGTTGGGTAGTGTTTTAGGGTTTAGAGTAGTGTCGGGGGTGGTGAAGTGTAGTGTTAGAGTGTAGGGTCCAGGCAGGGGGAAGGGGGAAGGTTGTGTAGGGGTAGTGTTTTAGGGTTTAGGTTAGTGTAGTGGTGTTTGAGTAGTGTTGGGTAGTGTAGTGTGAGGGTTTGGGTAGTGTTGAGATTTTAAGGTGAAATAGGGTTTAGGGTAGTGGTGTGGTGTTTGTGTAGAATAGGCTAGTGTTTTCAGGTTTAGGGTAGTGTCGGGGGGTCGTGAAGTGTAGTGTTAGAGTGTAGGGTCCAGGCCGGGGGAAGGGGGTAGGTTGTGTAGGGGGTAGTGTATTAAGGTTTAGGGTAGTGTGTTGGTGTTTGAGTAGTGTAGGGTAGTGTAGTGTGTGAGGGTTTGGGTAGTGTTGAGATTTTGTGGTGAATTAGGGTTTAGGGTAGTGGTGTGGTGTTTGTGTAGTGTAGGGTAGTGTTTTAGGGTTTAGTGTAGTGTTGGGGGTCGTGAAGTGTAGTGTTAGAGTGAAGGGTCCAGGCAGGGGCAAGGGGGAAGGTCGTGTAGGGGGTAGTGTATAAGGGGTTAGGGTAGTGTAGAGGTGTTTGAGTAGTGTAGGGTAGTGTAGTGTGTGAGGGTGAGATTTTAGTGTGATTTTTTTAATTAGCAGAAACTATTACTGGAAAAAGAACGTAGTAGTGCTATGCGTAGTAGAAGAATCCGGAATAAAAGCATTTAAAGTACATTTCTAACCATTTGCGTTTTAAATGCATGTGCAGTTAAAACTTGCAAAGTAATGGTTTATGCTAAGTAAAAACATCACACTAAAATTGTGCGAAGTAATGGTATGCGAAGTATCGACATACATTCAACTACCATAGGACTGGGACCTACACGCCAGCTGATCTGCTGAGGGCTCATTGCCGGTGGAACTAGATTTACCGCAGCTCCTGCTACATTCTTTGCCATATCTGATGACATTGAACTCTTCACCACCTGCAGTCTTTAGCCTTGCTCCACTGAGGGAATACCGAGCTCCAGAGAAGCATCAAAGATCAATCGCACATGACTTCACCAGAACCAATGCCAACAGACCCCTGATCGTCATCAAGGCCATTTTTGGTGTGAACTTCTTGCACTTTGAGCCTTCTCAACTTTGGAAACAACTGTATTGGGGCCCCATCCTCTTGGAACCCGGGGAGCCCCATTTCGACTTACGCCTGCTGCACCAATGCTGACAAACGCTTCAATGACTTATTGACATCTAAGAACTGTTTCTAAGAAAAGAAGGTAACTCTTTGACTGGGTCGAACCCAGTCCCTGTATCATACCGGCGATTGACTGCAGTCAACTTTTACTTGTGACTTGGCTCTGGTCTATGGTGACCAGTTGCCCAAGGTTGGCACTTTGCACTTTTTAGCGCCATGTAAAACTTAAATTCAAATGGCTGATTCAACTTTTATTTTTTTGTCATTTGGTTCACTAAAATATTCCCTATTTTTATTAATTGGACTTGTAGTTTTATTGCATTGTGTTTTCAACTTTTAGTTGGTTTTATACCAGCAAATGCTTTACACATTTTCATAAGTTAAGCCTGTCTGTTCGGTGCCATAGCTTGCAGAGTTTGAGCTCTGGTTTAAATTAATGAAACCTTTAGTAGACCTAACAAGAATAATGCCATTATAACTTGTGGTGGAATACAATCCAACTAGACTAATAATCCACTCTGACACATACTATTTACATTGCCTTTATTTTCTTGACTGCAGGTGTTTTTGAGGCATGCAGCAGCTCAGGCAGGGTCAAGGGCCTACCAAGTCAGTGTTGTAATGGGCAGAAAAGCTTTTACATATCATGCAATCTGCACTACCATACCCACACACCTGTGGTTCAAGAATGTGGGGCCCAGGCCAGGAGCGACACCTGCTGCGGACTCCAAAGCAACTAGGGGTCACAAAATAGCTCTTGAATCCAGAACCTTAAGTGGTTCACTGAGAATGTAGATTTCCATGTTTCCTGAAAATGTGCCCACAGTGTCAGAAGTTACAGGGACATTGTTATATAGTTAGAGTTAGGTTAGAGTTTCCAGGAAGTGTTATTTTTGTTTTGCTAATAACTTTGAAGCTGTTTGGCAAATTTTCATGAAACGTTCAAAAAAACGTTTATCCATCTCAGCTCTTTCCTGGAAAGTTTTGGAGTGATTCAACAACCAGGGGTCAAGAAAAAGAAGGAGTATCAAAACATAATTTTCACATATTAATTCCTGAAGGAAATTTTAAGAAGTGATACAGAAATTGTGAAATTCATGTTTAAAGTGGTGCTCTGGATGGTCACTAGGTGGTTAAAATTATAGGGATATCTGGATGGTTGATCTCACCTAATTCCCCTGTATTCATGTGGTACCGTCAATTAAAAAAATAAGGGCCTCCAATTGCCTGAGAGAGCTTTTTCTCCCGTGGCCTCTACAGTATGACAGAACCCATACCAGCCCCACAGTGCAGAAGAATCTGATTGTCAGGACACAACAGGACACGGGGACTCAGTCCCTATGTCCTGAAATAATAAAACAATCTTCATAATGAGGCAGGGTAAGGCTACCCTGATCCCATGGCATCCGAAGCACGTATCCAGAGGGCCCCACTGCAGCAAAAACAAGAAATAGTTCATGCTTGGGTACTGCAGTACTCCTATGGAAAAGTTCATGCTTTTTCATGGGGACTGGCTTCCCTTGGGTGGTTGAGCAATGGATTGATGTTTCTACATTTGGTTTCTCATGTTTGTAAACAAGTGATAAGTCCCACGATCTTGTCAGGCCAAAAACATAGCTTCAATAATTTAAACCTGAGTTCAATCGCTGGTAGCTATGGCACAGAGCAGACATATTTAGAAACAAAAAAACAATCAAAACATCAAAACACAACACAAGAAAATTCCCACAACCTATTAAAAAAATAAGATAAATTCAACATGAAAATGACACTAAAATAAATAAAATCCTGAACTGGGGACACTAGACATGAGTTTTTAAAGTTTTAAGGCAAAAAGTGCTGGAAAAAGTAAAGTCAGAAATCACTGTTCATGGCTGACTGGTTGTCTTGTTGACTGGGACATAGGCCCAATTTCATGCAGACCGCGTTGAAGCGCAGGTTGGAGAGACCAAGTGGGCCTTCCCAGTCAAAGCTTTTCTTTTTGACATTTTAGTTGAAAGCTGTATCTTATTAAGTCCCTTGGCACCCAGATAGCCAATCGATGTGCTCCAGCTGAAGCTGCTGGTTTTGTTGAGATAAATTACAGTGGGAAAATTCAGGTTTTGCAGCAGCCAAAGTCCTCTTGTTGGGCTGATACTTTTCACACCTTCACCCAATCAAGATTTCTACCTTCATACTTAGTGCCTCATTTAAGTTTTAGCAGGCAGCCCGTCCTTTACCAGGGTGACAGAGTAAAAAACACCATTGTGCTAATGGAGGTGCTACCTGCCAGATTGAGAAATGGCTGCTTGCCCACTGGACATTTGTAGAATTGACAGGAACAACTGTTGTATCGGTTCCTGCCAACACATTGCAAGTTTGTCATACTGCTCCGTCAACAAGATGGAGCCTTCCATCAAACGTACAACTTTTTTTTATAATTTCAAAAACAAAATCCCAAAGCTGGTTTTTCCTTTTGAAAATAAAATAACAGTGCCCCCGTTGCCATGGGCTGCATCGCCGACTCTGCGATGCAGCACGCGCAATGTAAATTGTTTTATTTATTTATTTATTTACTTAACTTTGTTACGCCGTATGTCGGAGTTTGCTACCCCCCACCCTGCCCCTTCCCCGCCTCACCGCCCCACAGCACTCCCTCGGCGAGCCGCCACTGGAGATATCCTTAAGGTGTAAGATATCCTTAAAGCAGAGCATATGGAAATCTGTTTCTAAGCACGTGCCTCCACCTGCATGAGATGTGTGTATGAAAAAAGTGAATGAAGGTCAGGAATTTGTTTTAAGGACAAAAGGGCATATCATCAAGGGCCGGCGATAAATATTGCAAAGAGCGCTTAGCGCTTGCATATTTATCGCCCGGTAAACAACGCGCATCGCCGAGGCAATAAAATTTCCAGAGTGAGCTGCCAAATGTGCAATTATTGCTGGAAATCCAGCGATAATCGCACAACGATTGGCGATACGTTGTTGATAGGGCAGGGCAGACTTAGCCATTATATCCACCTTCCATTGGATGTAATGGCTAAGTCAGCCTGAAAGCAGGCGTAAGGAAAGTAGCGATAACCGCTGTTAGCGCTACTTTTCTTATCGCTCTGCAGGTTAGCGTTCACATTGTTGATAGGAGAAATGTCGGTTAGCGACATTTCTCACGTTGTTTTGGGGAGGAACGCTCACTTTGCATCTCATTAGAGATGCAAAACTGGGCGTTAAGGGAAAGGGTGCAGCGGCAAGGATTCACGCGATACCGTGACCTTGCTAATAGTGCGATAAAATTATCGCCGCTTTTGTCCCAAAAACGGACGCTAAAGCGGCGATAATTTTATCTCGGGCCTTGATGATATGCCCCTT
Organism: Triturus cristatus; assembly: GCF_964204655.1. Taxonomy (NCBI): domain Eukaryota; kingdom Metazoa; phylum Chordata; class Amphibia; order Caudata; family Salamandridae; genus Triturus; species Triturus cristatus. The sequence goes on from NC_140579.1 coordinate 325,972,453, forward strand.
ATTTTTTTCAAATGAAGAGGCCTCGAGATACTCCATTCTTTTTCAAACCATGGAGAAAGGAGGGGTGAAACGGAACCGATCCGGAAATTCACATAGGTTGGTAGGTATATTTATTAACATCTCAAAGGATTGGACAACAAGTCACGAAAATAGACTGAATTAGGGCAAAGCACATTGTGATCCTATCGTCATCCCTAGATTCAAATCTCTTTCTGACTTTGCTTCTATTTTTGTTCACATTTATTTATGCAGGCAATATGTAATACGGTTTTGTATAGCTTTTTTCCATGTAATGACCCTGACTCCTTCCAAATGAGATTTGGTCTTACAGTGAGTGTCTCCTGGGACAATGCGTTTAATAAATATGCAAATCCATCTATCTCCCAAGGCAGAAAAGGCTGGGCAAAATGTCGCTTCCCATTTCTATTCATTTTACAGATCCAAAGATGGTTTGTAATGGTTAGTAAAAGCTGTAGCAATTTAAAATAAAAAAGTCTTTACCATGTAAATGTTCCCAGTCGTAGTTTATGGAGGACTAATACTAGATAGGCTTCAGATTTGGAGAAAAATGCTTTTGCAAATTTTAATGAAATCTCACAACCTGGCCTGCAAAGTTTAGTTTTAAGGTAATTATCCATATTACACTGCATTTCTTTAATTATTGAAATACGAAAGGGAGTAGTGTAGCAAGCCCTGTGGGTAAACACAAACAGAGAAGGCTCTATGGCTGGGCTTTCGTGGCTAAACCGTTCCACATTTTCAAATAAGCCATATATTTCGTAAGTGTGTTTGCACCTTAAAATTTCACACTGGTCAGCAAAGAGACCATTGGAGAAATGTCCTCAAGCAAAAATTTAATTGGGTGAAACAGAAACATCAACGTAGATTGTGTGGGAGTGTCACAGCTGTTGACAACGTTAGTGGTGTTTATTCCAGGTTGTTGTAATTCCTCTTCACAGAACGCATTGTGATGCGTTTGGTTAATGCGGATGGGGTTAGAAGTGAAAAGCACCTAAGGTTTTTAACCATCAATATTGATCAGAGGCAATGTTTAAAGAGCTCAACTGATTGGCTGCCGATCGATATGAAACCAGCTCTGATGAGTGAATGTTAGTGTCTACCTGCATAATCCTGCAATTAACTATACCAAATTCAGTTTCTATAACACAAAAGACATACCTAAGCCTGGACAAAATTGGGATTTTCGTTCACATGAAATATGCATTGGGCTTGGGTGGTTCCCTGAGTGAAAATTGCAAGAGAAGCATGCTCTTTTGTTTGAAAATGATGTTTGCATAAGAGTAATGAGGGAATGTTGTTTGGGACGCACATGCTGCCACGGCAAATGTCCAGTTCAGTCAGACCTGTCTCCTGTGGGCGTAAATTATGCCAAAAGACCGTACCCTGAAAAAAATGACACAAAACATAGTAAAATTGTCACCTAGGCCTAGACATTACAAGGAAGGGAACAGATAATACAATAGAAGGTATTACAAGAGTAACGGATTGAACAGCAACGACAAACATAGAGGTAAATGTACATGTGTAGATTTACTCCTGTGTAAACTTTCAATAGCACCCAGTTGTAAGTTTAGACATTTTTGTTATTCACCATATTAGATTTAAAATTTGCTAAAAGGTACAGACTTACATGTTTCCACACCCTTAAAACAGTGGGAGGAACCTGAGGCAACAGGATGTAGGAGTGTAAAGTTACCACTAGTAACTTTTCACTCATAGATGGAGGTCTCCACCCATAGGAAGAGTATAGCAAAAAATAATAAAGTTTAATATTCACAAAATAACATAATTTTAATGTAAAAAATACATTCAAATCACTGTGAAATAAGTATTACTAACCTAGATCAAAGCAAAATAAAATGTGACAGCACATTATCTCATTAAATTAAATGGTTTATAAAGTATTAATTACATGCAATATATTCATTTTATTTATAATTATTATATATTTTGTTCTTAAACAATCCCACCCTTACCATATATTTCATTATTGTTTAGTAATTATGTTTAAAAATGTGGACCGAAAATTACAGCTGTATCCAAAGGCATAAGCAATAATGGGACAGAATATCTGTCACTTCTGTGATGGAGTAACCCACTCACCTCACTCTAAATACCCCTTGTGACTGGTTGGACCATCACATTATCACCTTCCAAATTCCCTCCGCCAACAAGAAAACTTTCTCGAAACAAATCAAGCCGAAACAATGGATAAGAGACACAAAAAACATCAACTGGAACAACCTTGCCTCCCACTGTGAGAAGGCTCTTACCCGCCCCAATAACATCTCAGACATCAATGACCTCACTGCTCACTATAACTTCACGATGACCAAAGTTTTCGACCAAGCTTCTCAGCCAAAACTCAAAAGAATTCTGGACAAAGATAAAAACCCATGGTTCAGCGGAGCCCTGAATGAAGAGAGACGCAGATCAACGGAGCGGAAATGAAGGACACATCCCTCCCCCCTCCATCTTAAACTACTCCGGAAAGCCAGAAACTCATACATTCTACAATCAAAAAAAGACTTCTTCAAATCAGAACTAGAGAATGCCAAAAATAGACCAAAAAATTCTTCAAGATTCTGAAACAACAATCAAACAAATTGGCCAAATCCTCACTCTTAACATTGACTTCACATCTGAGTAGTGAAGAATTTTCCTCATTTTTCGCAGCAAAAAGGAATTCCCAACCTACTCAAACTTAGTACGGCGGCACCTCAAAGATCATTCAAGCAATTAACCTGGTACAACATAAGCTAACTCTGCCCAAAAATAACTCTCACTGGTCTACTTTCTAACTTTACGATCTCAATGACATCACCAAAATTCTAGCGACTACCAAACTCAACAACCACTTCAATAACCCCGTCCTCTCAAATTGCCTACCCCACATCTACCATATCATCTCCCCTCTCTGGACCAAAATCATCAATGCCTCGCTCACACAAGGTCACATCCCGGACTGCCTAGTAACTGGCCAAGTCACCCCTATCCTAAAACAACCGACAGCTAACACCTCCGACCCAAACAACTTCCGACCAATAACCAACATTCCCATGCTAGCAAAGGTCTTGGAAAAATGTGTTCAGCAACAACTGAACCAACACATCACAAACTTCAATCTACTAAACATCCACCAATCGGGTTTCAGACCTGGCCATAGCATAGAAACACCCATCCTGCACATAGTAGATGACGCCCTCCTAGCTCTTGACCACAATGAAACCTGCCTACTAGTCCTGCTCAACCTCTCATCAGCCTTCGATACGGTCAATCACGACAAATTTCTAAGAAGACTAGAAAACAGGATGGGTTTATCTGGCACAGTCCTTCGATGGTTCAAATCCTTTCTGGAAAACAGAACGCAATCGTACATAACCAACAATATTCTTTCTCTCTCCTCACCTAACCTACTAGGAGTACCACAAGGCTCTACCCTATCCCCCACGCTATTCAACTTATATGTCGAACCACTTACCGATCTACTACAGCAGGCGAACATCTCCTACCACATGTACGTGGACGACACTCAACTTCACATTAAGATCACCTCCATTGAAGAGATAAAGACAATGAATCTAGCTCTCGAAAAAAAGTCCAATGGTTAACGACCAACTTCCTCAAGCTAAATTCACCAAAAACTGAATTTCTTTTAATCTCCCCCCCCCAATAACTCCTGGGAAACAAAGGAATGGACCAAAATGATCATTGCTCTGAATTACACGCCAACGTTGGTGGACTCCACAATATCACTTGGAATCACACTGGATAAGAACCTTAACATGCGAACTCACATCAACTTGATGGCTATAAATGCCCGCTTTCACCTCAGCTGTCTGAGAAAAATGAAGCCATTCATCGAGAACCCGAACCTCAAAACTGCAGTTCAGTTCTTAGTCATATCGAGGCTGGAATACGGATGTTCTCCCCTCTTAGGGCTTTCCAAAATCTCAACCGCCCCTCTAAAAGCCTGTCTCAACGCTGCAGCAAGACTCATAACGGGATCTAGGAAATTTGACCACATATCACCACACCTGAAGGCACTCAACTGGCTACCCTGTGAAGCTCATATTCTCTTAAAGATGGCTTGCATCACTCACAAGGCGTTACACCACAACACCCCCCAGTACATAGCCCAAAAACTTACATTATCTGGAGGAAACAGACATTCTAGGAGTGCAGATAATCTACTCCTTAAACCCTCGCGGTTCAACAAGACTAAAACCTCCAACAGAGCATTTTCTGGAGCGGCGCCAAGAATTTGGAACTCGCTTCCGCCATTCATCAGAACAATCGCCTCAACACCTCTCTTAAAAAGGAAGCAAAATTATTCTTGATAAGCAAATTCCTCCCTTAAATCCGCACAAACACCACACCAGTTTACTACCTCAAACTTGCCTATACTCTCCGTCCACTGATATTTCGAAGCTAGGACTTGCACAATCTTGAATTGATTCTTATTGCTCAGAACAATTCTCTATTCTGCTTTTACCCCCTGAGCTCTGTTATTCTATGTTGATACTTTGTATGCTATGTTTTTGTATGCCATGTTTTTACTAAATGTGCTATTCACACCTTACTCACTTTGTAAAGCGCTCTGATACCATACCTTGGGTCTGGTTCGCGCTATAGAAAACTCTAAAAATAAATAAAAAGTAAATCAGGCCCTTATTTGCTCACATAATTTTAAGAAGAAAGCAGAGGTTCCTGAGGGCTAAATCAATGACAGAGTTTAGGGATAAACTCAAAATGTGTTCTATTTGAATTAGTGCTACATAAATGTATCTCGTGAAGATCCTGCAACGCTGGCCTGGATCAGATGATTGTGAAAGTATCTTGAACACTCCTTCTACAAATGCTGGGATTAACCCTGCATCATAAAAGACTTCAGAAAGGGAATTTTGGCTGTGGCTAAATATTGTAAAGCTGTCCCAAGAATTTTTTTATTTAAAATGTTAGATTTATGTTTACTTAAGCATGGGTGTTTCTATTATCTGAATCTGTCACACCCCTAAAATTGCTGTATAAAAAAAAGTGATATGCTTTAAGCTTTGCTTGGCATTTTTAAATATCTTGATCGTGGGTGATAATCTTTTTCAAAATGTATTGCTTGTTGAAATATGTTTTCAGGTTTGGATGCAAATTAATACAAAAATAAAGAATTGCACGGCCTTTCTAATAGGCTCAGAAGAAATATTTACCTTTTTTTTATGCAAAAGTAATCTCACCTAAAACCTGGTTTTAGGGTATGTGTATTTTTCATGATTTTTTGTTTTCCTATACTTATGATTTATTTCTACTTTTCACCCATAGGAGACTAGATTGTGTAGAAAATGTACTCATTCACCAAATACCTTTAGAAACTGGCTGGGAAAATACATTGATCATGTGTCTTGAATCAATATTTTTAGACCCAACGTCATAGCCCAAGTAAAGTTTTCATTCAGTTGATTGTCCAACACATTGAGTGGGAACCTAGGATGAATTGGTGCTCAATGGAATATCTCTCTATTTTTATGGCATATGATCATCCAAGCAACTGATGCCCTACAATTCTACCAAGAAACTCCATGCATCTTGTTAGGTCAGGATGTCATATTTTACCTCTGCTTTGTCCTGCAAGTTGGGGATATCCAAAGATATTGGCGTAAACGCCTCACTCACTTACTGTGACATGCTTCATCATTGGCGCCTATCCACATCCGGCTGAGATGATACTACCCGGGCAGACTCAACCATAGATGGAATGGGAGTTCCTAGATAAATCAAAACTGGATAAGCAGGGATCCAGATGAATGATATTTAAAAAAATACCTCATGCTGTATTCAGAGGGTACCTGGGGTATAAATAACAATATGAGTTTACTGGGTGTTATTGAATTCAGTCATTCAATTGTACCCCTGTTTCTGTGCAAGGGTGCCTTTTAGGGTCGGATCTTCTTACCAGCTCCTGGTTGGGGAGACCCTCCGGTTTGAGGCTTGCAGGCGTTGCCTGGAGGCTTGAGGCAGGTCAGGGATCGCCGGATCTCGGGCCAGGATTACCAGAGAGATCTCCTCTTGGTGATGGGCCACTCAAACTCGGGCGTGGGCGTCGGGTGCAGAGTGGTGCAAATCTGTGGATCCTTGCGGAGCTGGAGTCTGTTGTTTGAACAAATCTGGTGTTCACAGGAGACAGAGTCTTTGGGATTGAAGGTAGGCAGGTCCTTTGGGTTTCTTGAGGTTGCTGGCTACAGGACACACCAGGGTTTCGCTGGAGCAGGTTTGAGGTGGGAACAGGCAGGTAGGGCTGGAGCCAAATCAGTGGGCATCCTCCTCTTGTTCGCTTCGGCACGGCTGTTCGGTCCTTCTTCTTTTCTTCTTGTAGGTTCTTGTCTGAGGAAGCAAGGTTCAGAGGTGCCCCTAAATACTAGATGTAGGAGCCTTACAGGTAGGTAAAAGGTTGGGACAGATGGGTCTCTTCCCTGGGGTGGGTACACCCCCTATTATGCCACCCTCTAAAAAACATACGAATTGTAACATCAGAAATGTCGTCTACGTTATCACATGTAAATGTCACACAAAAAATTAAAATATGACTCAACAAACACCGAGGCACATTCAGATGTGAGAAAACCATCACTAAACTGATGCACCATTTTCAAACAACAGGTCATCCAGGAAGTGATTTCACATGGACCGTGATTGAGAAATTACCTGCCACCATGAACAAGAAACAACTACCGAAGTTAGAACAGAGATGGATCTACCGTCTGTCAAGTACTACAAGTGGATTGAATGAGGAAATCCCATGGACTTGCCAGGCGTAGAACCTACTGGGAATGGTATACTGTGAACTCCATGAAAAAACTGTTACACTTACAAAAGTCCATTGCTTATGATTGACTTGACGATGCGGCACATGACACACAAATATCAAACAAAAAACGTCCCACCACAAATACACCTAAATAGGCCAGGTTATTATGAATCAGCAAGAACCTAGGATAGTCCTACATCCGTAAGTATAGGGCTCACTCTCTCAAATGACCAGAAAAGAGAAATAAAATCCTGGCACTTAAAAGTTCGATCATACATATGCCCCTATACAAACAACCAGGGGTTCATAATATATTCCTCTTTACAGTATGTCACAAAAATTCTGTCTTCCTTTAAAAAAAATGTTTTTCCTAAATACAAACAATGAAACACAGTACCTACAGAACATAGAGAAACATTAGATATACACATGAACCTAGTATGAGAACAGCCAATTCAAGAGCCAATGTAAATGATGTTACTCGGGATCCCTCTTTATACCCAAGAGTACAGCAGATTTCCAAAAAAGTAAAAAACGAAGTTCCATTACCCGGGTTGGGAACTCCATTTCCCAACATTCCGTGGGAATAACCCAGATACAGGCTAATGACGTAATGGTCAGGAGTGAGATAGCACATTAAAAATGGACCCCTGTCGCCAACCGGTCATTCGGAGGTAGTCGGAGCGGAAACACAGAGGTAATCCTGCGGTGCCAAGGACTTTGATGAGGTAAGTAACTGCATGCTTGTATGAGGGACACGGTGGATGTTTGTTTCTTTGATACAGCACCGGTCCCTCGTGTGGTGGTGAAAAACCCGCCTGGCCCCAGACAGACGGGCTCTACACCTCTTGAAAAGCTGCTAAAAGCAAAAATTAACCTGCTCTCTTTAAATAAAAACAAAGCTCGAATAGTAAGGGTAAAAGAGAGTGGGGAGTTCCACCATGATGTTGGCATCGGAGAACATACAGCTCCAACACTATGCATGGGAGGGGTGAATATAGGGTCTTATGAATGTCGCAGCTGCATGATTAAGAGCTACGATAGGGGTCTGAATGCGACTGGATCAACAACTGGTACAATGGAGCGGGGTTCGCCACTATCAATTGATTATCCAAAAAGGCGTTCACAAACTTCCGTTGATATGTACATCAAAGGAGGCATAAAGTATAGGGACTTAAAAAAGTAAATTTCCATGCATGTATACTGTCTTACAGGCCAACTGCCACACACTTTTATGCCTGTTCTCTCCCTTCAAGTGTGTGACTACAAGACTGCACCATTCGCACAAACTGCATGACCCTTGAAAAATAAAATCAGAGGGTAAGCGCAAGTCTGGCTGAATATGCAGGGATGTGGAATTCCTATAGCCCAACGCCCAGGACATATTGTTTGGGGTCAAGAGCGACAAGTTTTATCGTGCATTTTGTCCTTGGGACAAGCAGGCCCAACCCCCTGCATCACAAACCCTTTGGCTGCCAGTTTGCAGTACCCCATTAAGGATCAGGGAATGGCACTGCCTGCAGTTAAGTTAATATTTGTGTGCATATGTTAATGCTGTTCAAACTTGTATATATGGTTCATTAATTGAAAGCCTTTATTATTAGGGCGAGTGCTCAGTAAATGTAAGTTCAGACTGCACTACTGACAGTGGTTCCAGTATAAAAATGTGTACAAACGGTTTCAAAGTTTAGCAATATGAGGCTATGCATAATGCTCCCAGAATGCTCTCTGATTAGATGCAAACATTTGCAGAAGCTTGAAAGCAAGATTAATGATTCTTTGCTTTCAATATAAAATGTTACTAAAAAATGAAAGTAGGAAACATTTTTTTTTTGCTAAACTACTGTAAAATTTCAGGTACCATTTTTTTTTTGCAGCATAATTTAGTAAAATGTGTTGATGCCGGCTAGTATTTCCCCAAAATATTCATATTAGAAAATCAATGTAACCAGTTTCAATAAGACTTTGGGAAACATAAAAATAAACAAGCATTGGCAAAGCCAATAGGTCTGAAATGGTGGTCAGATTTTTAGCTTTGGCAATGCTTGACTTGTTTTGGCATGGTTTTTGTAAAACCTTTATTGATGTGAGAGCTGCCGGACCCTAACCATTATAACAAGCAAAAGCAAAAATAGTTTTTGGTCTCAAAAAAGCACACACTGCCACATTAGTTACTGTCACTGAACAAAACTAATTTCTGTGCCGATATGCTCCTTGTGAAAGAGCAGAATGCTGTCACTCACCGTGAAGCCAGCCGATACAGAGAGAGAGAGAATTTTAATAAAAACAAATGGTCATGGTTAACGCCAGACCAAATTAGGGGCCCAATTATTAAAGAAAGTCTCAAAAGTGCACCCTTGGTATATGTCCTTGCATTAAAGGCAGCAATATGGCTTTCGTGAATTCACAAGAATTTACAGTAGTAAAGCAAGAGATAGTACTCCTAGAAAATATTTGTGAACTGCTTTTTAGCATGAGCAAATATGCATGTGTAGATTTGCTCATGCGAAAACCTGAGTGTTTGCAAGTTTATTTTCCCTCCAACCACTTTTTTCCCAACTCTGGAAGAAAGTTTACTTCTGCCATTGTCGGGAGTAAATTTCCAACATTTCTCAGTATTGGAAAAGATTAGAGAAGAGTTGTTGAAAACCCTTAAAACATGCAAGTTAGTAGGTTTGCACAGACTCATAAGGGCATTCCAACCCTGGAACTATTGTTTACCACTACCTTCAGTCCCAGTATGTAGATCTACGGAAACGTAGCAACATAAAGGGATTGCTAGTATTCAAACACTACTATGGTATGAGCCCTGGCATAATCAGAGTGGCTATATAAGAGCGCTTATATAATGAGATTGCTGCCATAATTTGTCGCCGCACAACATGGCACCAAAGGGACAAGTGGATTTTGTTACAGGACAAGTAGATTTATGAAGCAACCTGCCCTATGGACAAGTAGATATTTTAATAAATTCCACACCCCTGATATGATTGACACAATATGTAGGTGGCTGAAAGGAAAAAAGAAAAAACTCACAGCAGACCAACCACCCCACAATGTTATATATCTGGACCTACAATATATCATACCATAGAAAAAAGATCACTGATTTTAATAGAATTGAACTGCAACCCAGCAACCCACATGAACACATATCTTACGTTCACCATGGGAGCACCATATCCACTGTTTTTAATAAAGAGAAATTTACAAGGAAGACTGTTGTCAAGTTGACAATCATGGATAAAAGATAGATATAAAACACAAGGCAATCGTCCAACATAAAGAATGTTTGAGATGCATGAAAAAAGTCAGAATGGATGAGAGAAGTAAATCAAGACAGGTGAGAGCATTAAGCCTCACAAGTGTGCATTTTGTGTGTGCAGAAGTAAAAGCAGAGATACACAAAATATAGCCCTGATGAAGGTTCAAGACCCGATTGGGCTCCCAGAGAGGGCCAAAACATGTTGGTACAGAAACAGGGGTACAATTGAATGACTGAATTCAATAAAACCCAGTAAACTCACATTTTTATTTATACCCCAGTATCCTTTGAATAAATCATAGCTTTTGGGTATAACTTGAGGTAATTTTAAATATCACTCATATGGATCTCTGCTTATCCAGTTTTGCTTTATCTAGGAACTCCCATTCCATCTATGGTTGAGTCCGCCCAGGGTAGTATCATCTCACCCGGTTGTGGATAGGCGCCAATGATGAAGCTTGTCACTATAAATGAGTGAGGCGTCAACTCCAATATCATTGGATAGCCCCAACTTGCAAGACAGAGCAGAGGTAAAATATAACATCCTGACCTAACAAGAAGCCTCAAGTTTCTTGGTAGAAATTTTAGGGCATCTTGACCATTCAGCACAGCCTCTCCGACCTCTCCAGGAAAATGGACACTATGAACACTCGCTTAGACTTTCTGGTCCAGAAAGTTGATAAGCACGATGGACAGGTAAAAGAAGCTGAGCGTCGTATTTCTGAGACTGAAGATGCCACGTCGCAGATGCAACAACAGCTGTCACAAATGGATAAACTTCTTAAAATAATCACGGCCAAGAATCAAGACATTGAGACAAGGAGCAGCCGGAACAACATTTGCATCATTGGCATCCCTGAGAGCACAAACACAGGACGTATAGAGGACCATGTTGAACGCCTCCTAACTACTACCTTTGGTGCTGACTCCTCTTCACCACATCTGGTGGTGGAGTGTGCTCATCGCTCCCTTGGCCCTAGACCGCCGCCGGGTGAGACCCCTAGGCCCATCGTAGCTCGGCTCTTGAATTATCGCTACCGTGATGCTGCATTAAAAAAGGCCCGGGAGCAGAAACCACGTTCAGCATTTATCCAGACTTTACTATAGCGGAAATTCCTTCCTGTCAAACAGAAACTGCAAAAAGCCAACATAGAATATGCTCTCATGAACCCTGCACGGCTACGGATCTCGAGTCATGGTAAACATAACTTCTGCATGAACCCACAGCAGGCGGAGGACTTTCTGAAGGCCAACCAGAGGCGATCCTCGCGGCGGGAGGGCACTTCCCGGTCCCCTTCTCCATCTTTTGACTGAACGGCAGCTTCATGTAACTCGACTACGCTGCCGGGGAGTGCCTCCTCGCCCTCATAAACTTCGCTGAGGGGACTCCCGGTGGGGGCGGAGGACGTCGCCTCGACCTCTGTGTTGCTGCGGCCCTGGCTCCGCTCCCGCTCTGGGGTTCCTGCCCCGCATGATGTTCCCGGACAGATAAGTGCCCTGATGGGCTTCGAATGCTACTTGTGGCCTTTAATTCCAATCTATGTTGTTTCTTTTTCGTCCTTAGGTAGATTTTTACTTTGCATCGCCAAGCACCCTTCCCCCCCCTAATGCCCTCTTCCACCCGTCACCTCTTGGTGAATTGGGACTGCGACACAGATAGAGGCATTGGGAATGGGAAGGTTTACTGCCCACTTCCGCCCCCCCCTTATGGGAGATCCCCTGAACTGTTCTGTTTTTTATGGCCATTTATTGGTATTAATACATTGGGCCTCTTTGGCCCTGTCGGACTGTCGACACTGTTTGTTGGGTTTGGGCGGACGATCTAATACCGGCGCATTTGTGGTGCCGTTGTGGGAGGGGGTGGTTTGGTGTTGCCTTGACTGCGCTAATACGATTGTTCAGATGACATCAGCAGGAAAAAAAATTGTGATGAGACTGCTTAGCCTTAATGTTTTATATCTTATGTAACACCAGGCATTCATGTCTATAATCAAGATTGCGCAGATCTTTGGGTTGTCATTGGGGATGGGGATAGTATGGATATCTGCAATTTGCTTCGATGCTAAATCATTGTGATTTTTATTCTCTGATTGATGTGGGGGGAGGGGGTGGGAAGGGACTGTTTTTTATTGTTCTGCTACACATTTGATAACTGCAGCCAGACATATCAACTCCGCTATTGCTCAACATGCCCCACTGTACGAGAGAGGACACAATTCTTCTCCATATTGACATACCCGCCAAATACAATCTTACTCTCTATTATGACAGCACAACCTGATCGCACATGCATCAAAATGTTCACATGGAATGTCAGGGATCTCCGAGACCCGCGCAAACACAGGCAAATATTAGCGTATCTAAACAGTCACCACATACAAATTGCTATGTTCCAAGAAACTCATATAGATCCTCGGCGCCCCTCCTGCTATGGTAGTAGGTGGGCTTCTGCACGCGTATTTTTCTCCCACTCGACCTACTCACAAGGCACACTCATACTAGTCAAGAAGAACACACCATTCGTAATGGGTGGCACATACAGTGACACGGCCGGCCGCAGCTGCATGCTCTGGGGTACGTTGGGCACCCAATCGGTCACGTTTGTTTATAGCTGTAGCCCCAACCTAGACAATCCTAACTATTTCACCTCACTCTGGGGACAAGTACTAAAAGTCGGTTCCACACACGTTATATGGGGGGTGATTTTAACACAGCTTTATGTCCCCCCCTGGACCGTTCCAACCCCCTCCCTCACCACTACACCAACACTCATGAAGCCCTCTCTCAGTTGATTGCAGAACAGGGACTGGTGGATGCATGGCGTTACGCCCACCCCACTGATAGAGAAGGCACGTTCTACACAACCGGACATGCCACATGGTCACAATTGGATTATTAGATTTGCTCGTGTGCAGTCTCTCCCTGGATTCACTCAGTCAAGCACTTGTTTCGCACATACTCTGACCACGCACCGGTCTACCTAGAAATATTTCCCCCTAACACAATTGACACCCCAAGCTGCTGGAGACTGATGCCTGAGGCGCTGTTAGATACCGTCTTTCAATCCGAACTAAGGGACGAGATTGCAGATTTTTTTGCTAGGAATTAAGGCTCTGTTGACCATGTAGGCACGCTGTGGGAGGACTTTAAGGTCACTGCCTGAGGCATAGGTATCTCCAAGAGTTTTTGGGTATTCTGAGACATTAGACGAAACTTGCGCCGTTTAGAGACTGAAATCAAAAAAGTGGAAGCTGACATGTGGTCTGGTAATTCAGGTGCCCAGCGGGCTGCGCTTCGCGAAAAGCTCCCAGACTATACTACTACTGCAGACCGTGAAGTGAAATTCAGAGGCAAATACTTTGTTGCTTGGCGTTATTGGGAGGGCTAGAGACCTGGCCGTGCATTGGCAAGCACTATTATGCAACCGCTCTTTTCCAACTACGTGTTGAAAGTAATTGACAATGTGGGGACGCGCCATAGGGATAGTCTCAATATTCTAAACACTTTTGCCTCATACTATGCGGATCTTTATAGTTCACAACTCACCTCTCCTCCCGACTTTTCTCCCTATTTCGAAGACAAGCACCAGGATCCGGTGGTCTTCCCATCGAGCTTTAGAAGACCAACATTGATCAACTTCTCCCCGTACTTAAGGAGGTCTTTCACGAAGCCTGGGAGGCACAAATCCTGCCTGCCTCAATGAGAGAGGCCCTGATCACATCATTATTAAAACCCGGCAAACCCGCAGACCGTTGTGAGTCCTACAGGCCCCTTTCTCTTATAAACACAGATGCGAAAATACTTGCTAAATTAATAGCGAATTGCCTCAGCCTCCTGATGGATAAGTTGGTCCTCCCTGATCAGGCGGGGCTTATTCCCGGCAAGGCGACATCTCACGATCTCAGGACACTGTTCTCCATCTTACAAGCGGTAGATCCTAAACTTGCGCTGGTAGCTGTATTCCTAGATGCCTTTAAGGCTTTTGATTCGGTGGAGTGGGACTACCTGTTAACTGTTGCAAAACATGGGACTCCCTGCGAGCTTTTTATTATGGATCAGACTCCTCTACACTTTACCAACGGCGAAAGTCTTGATTAACGCCCATACTTCACCCCCTATCTCTCTCTCTCGTGGCACCCGTCAGGGCTGTCCACTTTCCCCCATCCTCTTTGCCTTGGTAATGGAACCACTGGCTGCCAAGATTCGGCAACACTATAGTCACCTAGGCCTACGCTGTCTCCTTCGTCCGGTTTTAATTCCCTTATATGCGGATGATGTCACCCTATACATCAAAGACACCCGCCAAAATCTGAACCCACTGTTTCACGAATTTGTTAAATTTGGCGATCAATCAGGTATCCAAATCAACTGGTCCAAATCCCAAATATTCTCGCTGACCAACTCTGACACTTCTTTCGAGCTTGACTATCCCATTGTGTGGTGTGATGAAGATGTTAGATATTTGGGGATTTGAGTGGTGGCGGACAGAGAGGAGCTGATGCGACTCAATTACGGGTGTACAATGGAACATGTTACAGGTTGCATCAATCGTTGGATAACTCTACCCCTCACCATAGCTGGTCGTATTTCCCTTATCAAAATGGTCATACTCCCCAAATTCTTATACTTATTCCTTAATATTCCATACGAACCCGGACGGAATTGTTTCGCTACTCTTCGATCGGAATTGATTAGGTTAGTGTGGGGCAGAAAAAAGCCATGTATCCAATGGGACACACTTGTGCAGCCTTAAGAGTAGGAGCTTATGCCGGAAGCTCCTGGGTTGGGATGACCTTTCGGTGCATATCCCTGGTTTCACCCTGCCATCCAACACCCCTACAGGGGAAACAGTATTTGCAACACATTTTTTACAATGCATGCCATTACAACGCAAGTTGTGAACACAACACATTGTTACATCGCATGCCATTACAATGCAAGTCTGTACAATGACTTGCTGTAGGGGGCAGAAGGTGTTGGATTTGTGTGACAAGAACCACATTTAGAACACATTTGATGTGATCATAATGCTCAAATCTGTCCCACTACTAACATACTGTCTCCTGCTGTGCCCTCGCAGTGATTTGCTCTCCCTTTGCAAGCGCCTGCTCCTGCCCTACACGGATGTCTGCAGTGACCCTTCTCCTCGCCAGTAACCAGAAGAGCTACTGCTGACTCCAAAGAGAGATGGCTGCAACTAGCTGGGTGAAATATTAGCCAGCACAAATGCGGCTTCAGAGAAGATGGATGGCACATTAGATAGTGGGTGAGTTCCCCCACTCCTTTTTAGCAGCCTGCGACGACCAACACTGCAGGCTGCTTCTGGCACAGGACTTCCTCATTGGTGCTGCTACTCTCCCTCCGCCATCCTGCTGGGATCCTATGCCCTTGGGAGCTGACAGACAAGTGCATGAGACTCTCGGGGGCTGCCAAGCTTGTTCCCTCGACTTGCAGCGGTCCATGCGCTACCCCAAAACTGCTGCCAACACATTGTCACCCCCCATCTGCATTCAGAATGCTGTGTCCTCACATTGAGGTGTAACACAGACCTCAAGAAATCTCCCTCTGCTGCCCCGGAAGGGGCTGTGCTCCACTTTCCAGGATTGTTGGTCGGGTCTGGGAGCACAGTGGCCTGAGCACTCCCCTTCTCACCGCTCGCTGCACCTCCCAAAGATGGCATCCCCCTCCCCTGGAATGAAAAGGAACATAGGACTCAACCCATAAGATTGATCTGAAACTAAAGAAGGACTAAGGGTCTACCTTTAGGAACCTTGACCTCTTTCCCGCTCTCTCTACATTGCAGGCCCCTAAACTGAAATGCAAAGGGACATAGGCATCAACCCATGAGGAATTACCAAAAAAATAAGGAAGGACTAAGGCTCTAAATTAAGAACCCTGATTTCATAATGGAGCGGCTATCTCGGAATGGCTCTGGGTTTTAATTCCCCACTATACATTGGGAGAACCTCGTCTTGCTCTCATGGTGAGAATGGTTTACTCACCTCTTGCTACCATCACAGTCTTGTTATTCCTTTACAATGGATCTGCAATAGTGCACACATGGCCCCCACATTGTGAGATTTCCCTTGTCAGCTCTGACAAGCACTCCTCTCCCTCAGAGATCACTTGAGGTACCCGACCAGCCCACATGATGCTTTCTTCTAACTCTTTCTGCACCCTATGACATTGGAGAGCAATCTGGAACCCTTTGGAACCCTCCTTTCGGACATCTACCCCTCATCCCGGTTGGGAGTTACCTGCTTACCCATCATGGGCCCTATCTCTCCTAGAGCAAGGGACATAAAATTAGAATCTATGGGTCTTAATTCATTCGCAATTAAGTACCCTCCTAATCTCTCCAAAAATGCTTCCAAAAGCGTCAAACACAGACTCTGCAAATCACATCCTGAAACCCTGATCCCTGGCCTATACTTCTGCTCTAGTAAGGGAACGTTAATTAGTGATCTCATCTTTTACACAAAAAAGACTTACACAATGGAGAAATACCCTTTACTCCTTGCTCCGGATCACCAACCCCAGGAAAACACCCCACGGTCTTAGATGTTCAGTTTCCTTTCCGCAGAGTAGACATTACTATATCCCTATATAACAAGGGGAAATTCTAATTCAATCTTCAAATGACAAACTAGCAATATTGGACAAGATCTTCCTTATCATCAAGGGGGCTGTGAACATTAAGATCTCATCCCCAAAGTCACTCTAGCTCCCCTGGTTTCGCTGTTGCACCCTAAGTAATGACCATGTTCATCCCAGAATCACTCAGCCCATACCCCACTGCCAGCCCAGGCTCCCCCACCTAATCTCCTTCCATTCCCTACCTGTGATTCTAATCATCCTTCATGGTTTGAGACTCACCATGTGATGAGCTGACTCAGACAACAGGCACCCCTCACCCCTACTACAACTAGTATAAACTCCCTCATTCTAGGACCTAATACCTCCCCCATGACCTCACACCGTTCCCCCAAACTCTTTTGTGCTGGTCCATCCTCTACTCCCACATCTGCACCCTGTGCCCAGACGTCGAACACATTGGAATCCATATCCCCAACAGAACTAACCTCTTGCTGCCAAAGTCTTCCACTCTCACATTATCCCCCCTCTCTCTCCTTACATTTCTGCCCCCACACAGACTGTTCCTCTGCAAAACCTTCCTGACCTAGAAATCCTCCATTCCTCCTCTCTTGGCTCTGCCTCTCAACCTGGCCTCACCCCCAAACTCACAACCACTCTCCACTATGCCTTTTTTAAATTTCACCTTGACGAGATTTCACTCAACCTGCCTCATCTCAAGGATGAACTACATTGACTTGCATCCATCACCACAGAGTTGCTGCTCAATGAAAGGCCTAACGAATCTCTGATGAATCGTCTGGTTCCCAAACTTTCACAATGCCTGTACACATTCTTCACACTCTCCACCTTAGTTGGAAAACCGTACCCCTACCTAATGCCCCCTCTCGACCCATGAGATTGACCAAGTGTCTATCAGACAGTGACATCCACGCCCTCCTCCTCACTTACTTCTCCACTAAAGATACCAACAAGGTCCACTGGTGTCAAATCTAATCCATTCAGGCCAAGCATAGCTATAACCCCAGAGTAGTAAATAAGGCCAATCTCAAGCGTATTAACCTTACCCGGCCTGCCACTTTTTACACCAATAACCACCGGAAAAGAATGCTCCTCAATTGCATATCGACTTCCAGTCATGCGTCTGATGTTTATCACATCATCCTCACACACGAGTTCGATATTGTTGTCCTTACAGAAACCTGGCAAAACAATTCATATTCCCTGATTCTAGACTTACTACTGCCCCCTAGTCACAGCATCATTAGACTAGATAGAACTAACAGACCTGGTGGGGGAATAGCCTACATCGACCGTAACACCCACTCTGTTCATCAGCATAAACCACTGCTCTTCCCTCTTGAAAACATATTTGCATCAATATCGCTACCAATGATACTCATTTGCAAACTTGACGTAATTTATCAATTTACTACCCTCCTGGAGGCAATCTACTTTTCATTGAACAAGTAATGGAAGTCATCAAAACCAACGATGATCATCAAGTTAGCCAGATATTCCTTGAGGACTTTAACCGTCACTGGAATGACCTAAATGATCATGCAGTGAACAGCTTCAAACCCTCTCTATCCAACCTTGAGTTGATCCAAATCTGTGACAATCCTACTCACAACAAAGGTGAGACCCTAGACCTTATCATTGCAAAAACAGACAACATCACATTTGATTCCTTTGTCCCTTGTGACTGGGCAGACCCCTTCTGTATCATCATCCTCATCAATGAGGCTGTGATCCGGAAAAGAGTTCAACTAAAAAAAATAAAACAACGGAAAAGAAGCTTATGGAACATAAACCATGACTTATCTATCTCAGTTACAACTCCATGACCCGCCTAGATGGATATGGTAGATGTTCACGACCTCACAGAGCACTATAATACCTCTATCTTTGACTCGATCACACTCCTTCAACTAAAAAACATATCCACCAAAGTCTCTAAACCGTGGTTCAACAACGATCTTAATACTAAAAAATGCAATCAGAGATCACTGAGGAACATATATAACAAAAGAATCAAAAGTCTAAAGTAAACTTCTTTAGAGCCTAGCTTGACCAAGCTAATAATCAACCCAAAAAACGTTTTGAAATTATCAAGCAACTATCGCTTTGCTTATCAAACCCTCTCAACACCTGCTCCTAAACTGCAGAGGACTTTGCTTCCATCTTCTTGGAAAAAGCATAAATCATTGAAAATGATCTGCAGTCAGCGAGGGAGCTACTACCGGTTATCTTACACATCTTGACACATCCCTCACAGACTTCTGATCATGCTGCTCTCCCTGGACAGTGCTCCAACAACAATGCCTCCTGGCACACATTCACACCCCTCAAATAAATTGACATTCACAAAATGATTATACTGTTGAAACCTTCTAATCACTTCATCGACACTTTACCTCCAAATATCATCAAGGAGATCAAATTGTCTATTCTCCCTTTATGGACCAAGATCAAAAATGCCTCGCTCAGCCTAGGTACTATCCCCGACTGCCTAAAAGTAGGGAAAGTAACCTCTATTTTGAAAAAAAAACAACTGCAGATTGCTCAGACCTTTTCAGTTTCTGCACAATCTCCAAAGTTCCCACTCTGGCAAAGCTTCTTGAAAATTGTGTCCAGATCCAACTCTGCAACCACATAGATCATTTCCAACTCCTTGATCAATGTCAATCTGACTTACTTCAAAGTCACAGCACAGAATCAGCACTCACTCACATAGTGGATGATGTATTAAAAATGCTGGATGAAAATCAATCGTGTCTTCTTAGCCTCCTTGACGTAACTTCTGCGTTCACTGCTGGAAAACACAGCAGTCTACTAAATCTACTTGAATAGAGGATGGGTTTATCAGGGTCCATCCTGCACTGTTTTACCTAATTCCTCCATAACAGAATCCAAAGAATCATGGTTAATCAATAATTGTCCAAGCCCACTGTGGTCATCCTTCGGGGTCCCACAGGGATCTGCCTTCTCACACACTCTCTTCAACTTAGTCATGCAACCTCTAGCAGATGTCTTGACATCCTTGAACATTCATTATCACATGTATGCAGACAGCACCCACATCTGAAAATATCCTCCCCAGAAGACATCATGTCCCTGAACACTATCCTATAAAATACCCAGAATTGGCTTACTTACAACCATCTCAAACTCAATGCTGCAAAAGCAGAGTTCGTCCTCATTACCCTACCTAACCAAAAACTCAAGACTGGCCTATGGATAAAGTCTCTAACAAACCTCAACTGCTCTCCTCAAATTATAGACTTTGCGAGATCCTTGGCAATTACTCACGACAAATACCAAAACATGCAGGATCATATCAGTGCTGCCACCAAAGGAGCGAATGATCAGATGATCATTTTAAGGAAACTAAAACACCTGCTCCTCCAGGACCACCTTAAATCTGCAGTTCAAGCTCTCATTTTGCCCAGGCTGGATTATGGAAGTGTTATACCCATGGCGTGCCTCGATAAAATCTGGCCCCTCTAAGGGCTTCTGTTAGATCTGGGGGTCTCTAGTTGGCAGGGTAGGTACCACTGTCCAAGTAGGGACCCTTGCTTCTAGTCAGGGAAAGGGGGATACACTGTTAAGATAACCCCTGCTCACCCTCTAGGTAGCTTGGCCTGAGCAGTCTAGGCTATCAAAGGCAATGTGTAAAGTATTTGTACCAACACTCACAGTAACACAGTGAAAACACCACAGATTTACTCCACACCAGTTTTAGAAAAATAAGGTATCTTTACTAAAAACTTCACAAGACCAAATACTACAGAAAAACCAACATACAATTAAAAAGATTACTTTAAAGATAGTTCAAGAGTTTGCAGAAAGTACTCCAGGATGTAAAAGTCAGTGTCCTGCACAATGCGACTCTCAATGCACAAAATGCGACACTCTCGTGCCCAACAGTACCTGTAGTTGCGATAAGGTTCCCAAAAGCTATAACAAGGAAGATGGCAAAGGCGATGCGATACTCCTGAGATCCTGGGGAGGCTTTGCAGCAGCCCTGCTTCACGCAGCAGAGGTGGATGCGCCGGCTCCGATCTGTAGGGGGAGGATGCGATGACTTTGGCTTTCGTTGCGTAGGTTTCTTAGGGGGAAGCTTCACGTACAGGTACGATGCGACGATCTTCGGTGCAGCGCGATGCGCGGCGCAGCGCTGACTTCTGGCGCCGCAAGCCTCGATGCGTCACGGGACGGGACTCTGCGTCGACACACGCAGCGACTGGATACTTTCACGCACCGACAGTGGTGCGGCCCGCAAACTGGTTCTGCGACGACCCTCGCAGCGTCAGGAATCTTCACGCACCGGAACGATGCTCGATGCACTCGGCGATGCGGGGACTCCGGGTGCTGCGATGACGCCGCGATGAAATTCTCCTCGCACTCTCGTTCTTGCGACACGCAATCCGATGATGCGTTGGGTACCAGTTACTCTTTTTCACGCTTCTGCTTCCCAGCTCCCAAACACAGCAAAACGACCTCCTGAGGCCCCGAGACTGGGCAAGCACTCCAAGGCAGGTCAGAACTCCCTCAGCAGAGTTCCAGGGGAGCTGGTGGTGAAGTCCTTTTGTTCCTGGGACTTCTTAACAGGGAGCCAGCTCTTCTCAGGCCCTTGGAGATCAGAATCAAAAGAAGGGGTCACAGCAAAGTCCTTCCCCTCTCCTTGGCAGCAAAGCAAAACAGCAAGCAGGCAGTCTTCTCCTCTTCAGTCCTTTTCAGCTTTCTCCTTGGCAGAGGTTCCTTCTTAGTTCCACAGTGATCTTAAATTGAGGTGTCTGGGGTCCTCTTCTTATACCCCTCCAAGTCTTTGTCTCTCTTTGTTCCAGTGGGGGGATTCCCCTGCTCAAACCGGTTCCTGGGTGTGCTCTGCTCTGGAGCACCTGGTTCCTTTCAGAGTGAGGGGCAGGGTCGATAGACGCTCAGCAGGAGGTGGAGCCTTCTTTGTGCCAGCAGAGGCAGAGTCCTCAGCCTGGCCAGCAGGGGGTGGAGCCAGCTTTGTGCTGGCAGGGGCAGCCCTATTCAAACCCAGGGACTACTCCTCCCACCCATCTAAACCAGATCTCCCTATTCACCCTGCTGCTGACTCATCCAGGCTCCTGGAGCCACCTAGCCCATCACATGACACCAGTCAGCCAACCAGCACACAGGCACACAGGAAGGTTAAACAGGAGAATAGCTACTTTCTAGAAAGTGCTATTCTCACACAGTGAATTTAAAAACCATCTTGCTAAAAAGATGTATAATTAAATTCTGAACACAAAGATACCAAACTTCGATTTTCCATCTTGCCCTTATGGGAAGATAGGCATGTAAACAGCCTTCCCCATTCTATCCTATGGGCAAGATAGCCTCTCAGCAGTGAAAAACGAAAATGGCTGTAATTCACTACCAGGGCATGTTACACACCTCAGTACATGCCCTACCTTTCAGATACACTGCACCCAGCCCAGGGGGGTACCTAGGGCCACCATAGGGATGCCTGACATGTACAGAAAGGGAAGGATAAGGCCTGGTCAGTGGGTGCACTGGCCAGGTCGACATGGCAGTCCTGGACTGCACATAGGCACTGCAAGCAGGCCTAAGACATCATTTTAGCGCTACTCCTTCACCCCTCCTGAGGCACAGCCGGGAGATAGCTTTGCGTATTTGCACATTTCATTTTTAAAATACCTGTAACTGTTTGCTTTTAAAACTTGACCAGTGTCTGCTTTTCCTGCTTCTCCTGCCTAAAAGCATCCCCAGCAGCGGACCTAGCGCTGAGAGGGAGAGCTCGCGGGAGTCTTGGCGCCATCAGCCACGCTGAAGCGAGGGACACGCCCCCCTCGAGGCCACACCCCCTCCTTGCCTTATAACAATGTGCATGCACCGGAAGCGCAGCGGACGAGCGCAGCGGGCGCGACGAATGCGCGCCAAAGGCGCGCATAAGGCAAGCTCGTCTGCGCTCGTCCGTGCCGAGTCAGGGCCTAGGGCCAGTCCCCCTGCATCCCAGTCCTCAGACCCTATACACTACAGTGCTGAAACCCTCCATAGTCTCAGGACACCCACCAGCAACTGTAGTCGACACAGCTATCAAGCTGTCACTCTGCCGCCTACCTGTCCCAAATGCCATAACTCCCTCAAACCCAAAATAATTATTGAACCGCTACACGACTTCCGCATGTTCTTACTGAACTGCCGCTCTCTCCCCAAACATACGGTTGAAATTGCACTTTTAATAGAGGAACACACACCAGACATACTGTTCCTAAGAGAAACCTGGTTATCCCCTGACGCCGATCCAGCGGTCATAGAAGCCCTCCCACCAGGCTTCCAAATCTCCCGCCAAGACCGGCCTAAAGGGAGAGGAGGAGGCTTGGCAATAATTCATAAAGAACAACTTCACTGCCGAGTGGTTTCCGAAACCATCACGGACTGTGAAAGCCTTACTTTTAACATTGAATTATCACCTAACAGTTGCCTTTCTGGCACTCTTATCTATCGCCCTCCCAGCCCCCCGAAGCAGTTCCACGTCAGTCTACCTTCAAGCGTGGCTGAACGTCTCAATACCACATCCAACTTCATCCTGCTAGGTGACTTTAATTTTCATTTCGAGTCATCTTCAGACCACATAGCCGTGACATTAGCAGAGGATCTAGCAGCTCTGCAACTTTCCCAACGGGTCACTTCTCCCACCCACGTGAAGGGCCATTTGCTGGACCCGGTTTTCAGTAACTGCCCTGGTCTTCTAACCAGTCCACCCATTCCCCTGCCCTGGACGGATCATTTCTTGATCCCCATCAACTGGACTGCATTTAAAACCTCTGAACCAACACCTACCACGAGACTCACGAGAGCCTGGTCCCACCTAGCAGTTGATAATTGGACTAGCAAACTTGCTGAGTATCCACCTATGATTAATAACAACCCCGGCCTAGCTAACCAGGCATATGTCAACTGGATCACTCAATCTCTTGACGTTGTTCTTCCCAAAAAGAAAATCGCGCTCAAACGTTCCCACAAAACTGCCCCGTGGTATACGGAGACTCTTAGAGACAAGAAACGACTCTGCAGGATATCGGAAAGATGTTGGCGATCTGATTACTCTATAGACAATAAAACCCTTTATCGAGAAACCATCAGTGAATATAAAACGCTGATAAAAGCGGCTCAGGCCTCATACTTCTCCGAGAAAATTTTGCTTGCTAAATCCAAACCCAAGGAAATTTTCCAAATTATTAAAAACTAACTAAACAGCCCCCTAGCCTGCATGCGGACAAGTCCACCACCCACTGCAATAATGTTGCCGAATTTTTTCATCAGAAAATAAGCTCTATCTACTCTGCCTTTCCCCCGAAATACCCTACTCCCTCAGCCCCCCCTCTCCATCCCGCGGCCCCCCCCTCCAGTCAACATCTACCCACGCTGACTCACTACCTCCCTTTGGATCTCTCTACTCTTGAACCCTTTGCACGGAAAGCAAAATCCAGATCCCCTGATGACCCTGCCCCACCAGACATAATAATGGCAGCCTCGCAACCACTCTGCCTATTATTAGGGAGGTTTTAAATGCCTCCATCTCTTCTGGCACGGTCCCGACCGTATGGAAGCAGGCTATGGTGAGAGCCTTATTGAAAAAGCCTAATTTGGACTCTACCAACCTGAGCAACTACCGCCCCATATCCCTGCTCCCATGGTCAAGCAAGATCCTGGAGAAATATATAAATCAGCAACTAATAAACTTCCTGGAAGATCACCACCTACTGGACCCCACCCAGACGGGCTTTAGACCAAAACATGGGACCGAGACCGCCCTCCTCATGGTTACCGAGGAAGCCAGAAAAATCCTGGATCAAGGAGGATCAGTGGCAGTGATCCTCCTTGATCTCAGCGCGGCCTTTGACACGGTCAGCCATGACACTCTGCTGTACCGCATGTCCCAGGCCGGGATTAAGGATAAAGCCTGGTCTTGGTTCCAGTTCTTCTTAGAGGACAGATCCTTCCGTGTGTTCGAAGGCGAGTCTGTGTCCACCAGCAGACCTTTGAATTGCGGAGTCCCCCAGGGCTCTTCTCTGAGCCCTGCACTTTTTAACCTGTACATGAGGCCACTGGCTGATGTCGTCCGCCCATTTGGGATTAAGATCATCTCCTATGCGGACGACACGCAGCTGGTGGTCTCCCTGACGCAGGAAGCCAATCCACCTGCTCGGGGCGGGCTCAGAGAGTGCCTGGAGGAAGTGAAGACCTGGTTGTCCCTCTCGTCCTTAGAATTGAATGGGGACAAAGCTGAGCTTATCCTCTTAGGCCCCCCGGATCTCAGCCTCCCCGCTTCCCTGTGGCCGCCTAGTTTGGGTTCCCCCCCAACTCCCAAAAACAGTATCAAGAGTCTCGCAGTTTGGCTGGACAGATCTCTGTCCTTTAATGTACAAGCCACAAAACTCTCAGCCACATGCTTTGGCATCATGAGGATGCTAAAGAAAATTCTCCCTCTCCTCCCCCTGGAAGCCAAACAAGCAGCCGTACAAGGTCTAATTCAGTCACGCCTTGATTTTATTAACGCACTCTATCTTGGTGCTCCTGAATCCACTCTGAGAAGGCTTCAGACAGTCCAGAACTGCGCAGCACGCATTTTACTCGACCTCCCCCGCAGACAGTCAGTGAGGGCCGGACTGGTAACCCTTCACTGGCTACCGGTGCGCCAGAGAGTTATGTTTAAAGCTATGTGCATAGCACACCAGGCCATCTGGAACACTGGCCCCAGGATTACGCGGGACCTAATTACCCACTACATGCCCAACAGAAGCCTACGCTCTAGTCAGACTTTCCTTGCAATGGCTCCCAGAATTAAAAGATCCAGATCCAGAGGTAGGACATTTTCTTATAATGCTGCCAAGGCCTGGAACGCCCTCCCGTTGCATCTCAGAGCCAACCCCAATCTCACGGCCTACGGCAAACAGCTGAAAAGCTTTTTATTTCATCCAGTCTAATTAACCCCCATTCTCTCCCCTCCATGGTGTTCCCAGCACTTGGACGCCTCCGGGCAGCAATTCGCGCTCTACAAATGCACATCCAATCCAATCCAATCCTACTCCTGTGGGTGGCACAATCAGTGCTGCAGCCCACTAGTAGCATTTGAATCACCAGCCCTGGCACACGCAGTGCACTTTACTAGGGGCTAACAGGTGAAACAAATATACTAATCATGGATAACCAATCAATATAACAATTTACCAAGGGAGCACTTGCACTTTGACACTGATCAGCAGTGGCAAAGTGCCCAAAGCATCTAAACCAGCAAAAACGAAATCCAGCATAGCATCAAAAATACAGGAGGTAGAGGCAAAAAGTCAGGGGTAACCACGCCAAAGATGCCAGGTCTAACACGTGTCCCCTCCAGCTGAAAGTGGGGAGAACTACCCACCCTCTTGGGAGTTCTCATCGCTAAGGCGGAAAAGACCATCAGCGTTGGCGTGTTCTGTACCGGGGCGTTGTTCCACCGTAAAGTCCATCCCCTGTAGGGAAATGGACCACCTCAACAGCTTAGGATTCTCACCCCTCATCTGCATCAACCATCTGAGGGGCCTGTGGTCCATCTGAACACGGAAGTGAGTCCCAAACAAGTAGGGTCTCAGCTTCTCTAGAGCCCAGACCACAGCAAAAGCTTCCCTTTCAATCGCACTCCACCTCTGTTCCCTGGGAAGTAGCCTCCTACTAATGAAAGCTACAGGTTGGTCCAAGTCCTCATCATTTAGTTGTGAGAGCACCGCTCCCACTCCATGCTCAGAAGCGTCTGTCTGCACTATGAATTCCTTGGAGAAATCAGGCGCCTTGAGTACAGGTGCTGTACACATGGCCTCCTTCAGGGCATCAAAAGCTTCTTGGCAGGCACTGGTCCAAATCACTCTCTTCGGTAACTTCTTGGAAGTTAGTTCTGTCAAGGGAGCAACAATGGTGCCATACCCCTTGACAAAACGGCGATAGTACCTGGTGAGTCCTAATAAGGCTCTCACCGCTGTCTGGGTCTTGGGGGGTTCCCAGGCCCGGATGGTATCTATCTTGGCTTGTAGGGGCGCCACCTGGCCGCTTCCTACTTGGTGTCCCAAATACACCACCGAACCCTGCCCTATCTGGCACTTACTGGCCTTGATAGTGAGGCCTGCACTGTGCAGAGCCTTCAACACTGCGCAGAGGTGTTGCAAGTGTTCTTCCCAAGTGGAGCTGAACACTGCAATGTCGTCCAGATATGCGGCACTGAATTGCTCCAGCCCGGACAGTACCTGGTTGACCAGTCTCTGGAATGTGGCAGGGGCGTTCTTCAACCCAAAGGGCATGACACGGAACTGGAAGTGCCCCTCTGGCGTTGAAAACGCAGACCTCTCCTTGGCCCCATCAGTTAAGGCAATCTGCCAGTACCCAGAAGTTAAATCAAATGTACTGAGGTAATTGGCAGCTCCCAACCGATCCACAAGCTCATCAGTTCTGGGGATGGGGTGTGCGTCAGTCTTCGTGACCGCATTGCGCCCACGGTAGTCCACACAAAACCTAAGTTCTGGAGTGGCACCTGGCGCAGCAGCTTTTGGTACAAGTACCACTGGGCTAGCCCAGGGGCTGCTGGAGGGCTCAATCACCCCTAGTTCCAACATCTTAGAAACCTCCTTCTTGATGCTGGCCCTGACCTTGTCAGCCACCCGGTAAAACTTCTGTTTCACAGGCATGCTATCTCCCGTGTCCACATCATGGACACACCAGTTGGTGATACCGGGGGTCAGGGAGAACAGAGATGCAAACTGACCCAGCACCTGGCGACAGTCCCTCTGCTGTTCTGGGGTCAGGGTGGGCGAGAGGACCACTCCATCCACTGACCCATCTTGCTCCTTAGCTTCCAGGAGGTCAGGAAGAGGATCGCTATCCTCCTCCATCCCTGCATCTGTAGCAAGTAGCATTGTTATTTCAGACCTCTCAAAATGGGGTTTGAGGCGGTTCACATGTAGGACCCTCATGGGGTTCCTGGGAGACCGCAAGTTGACCAGGTAGGTCACTTCACTCTTGCGCTCCACCACCTCATATGGCCCAGTCCACTTGTCTTGGAGCGCGCAAGGCTCCACTGGCGCCATCACCCACACCATCTGCCCAGGTTGAAATTCCACCAGAGTGGTATGCTGGTCATACCACCTCTTCATCTCATCCTGGCTGGCTTCCAGGTTCGCCTGAGCGAGGGCCCGGAAGCGCTGCGTCTGGTTGCGGATGACCAGCACATAGCTGAACACATCCTGGGGGGTTTTCCCAGGGGATTTCTCCCAACCCTCCTTCACCAGACTGAGAGGTCCTCTAACAGGGTGCCTGTACAAAAGCTCAAAGGGACTGAACCCTAGAGACTTCTGTGGTACCTCCCTGTAGGCAAATAATAGGCATAGCAAAAAGACGTCCCACTTCCGTCTCATGGGCTCTGTCAGCCCCATGATCATGCCTTTCAGGGTCCGGTTGAACCTTTCAACCAACCCATTTCCTTGAGGGTGGTAAGGAGTGGTGAACTTATAAGTTACCCCACACTCCTCCCACAGAGACTTCAGATACCTGGAGATGAAGTTGGTACCCCGGTCAGATACCACCTCTCTGGGGAAACCCACACGGGAAAAGATCCCCATCAACGCATGGCCCACCACCGGGGCTGTGGTTGTCCTGAGAGGGATAGCCTCCGGGTACCGGGTGGCATGATCCACCTGGACCAGGATGAACCTGTTGCCTAAGGCTGTCCTGGGGTCCAGTGGCCCCACAATATCTATCCCCACCCGCTCGAAAGGGGTGCTCACTACCGGAAAAGGCTGGAGAGGGCCTTTGCATTTTCCTCCAGCCTTGCCACTTGCCTGGCAAGTCTGACATGATTTACAAAAGGAAGCGACGTCCGTCTTCATCCCGGGCCAGTAAAAGTGGGTGGCAAGCCTTTGTCGGGTCTTGTCCTGCCCGAGATGTCCTGCAAGAGGCACGTCGTGAGCCAGACCCAGTAGGAATTCTCTGAACCCTGCGGGTACCACCAGGGTACGTGATCCACTGGGCTCAGCAAACCTAGGCTCACTGTACAACAAGTCATTCTCCCAGTAGAGAAAGAAGTTCTTCGGATCAGCACCTGCTGCCTGGTCTGCAGCCTGGTGCCGCAGACCTTCAAGAGTAGGGCATGCCTTCTGCGCTCGGCAGAACTCCTCTCTGGAGGGACCACCCTCTTGCTGCCAATGGGTCAGCTCAGGTATGTCTCCCAGCTCAGCTACCTGTTCCCCTGTAGGCTCCAGGGCATCCCCCGCAGGGTCTGCTCCTTCCTGGACCGTGGGAACAGCGGGGGTGGACGCACCACACCCCTTGCCCTTCCTCTTTCTGGCAGGGACCTGGGCCACTGTTTCAGGCTCCAGGTCTGCTTCAGAACCCTGTCTGGCTGCCATGGACCGGGTGCTCACACAGACCCACTCAGGCAAACCCAACATCTCCAAATGAGCCTGGCGTTCCACCTCCTTCCATGGGGAACTCTCCAGGTCATTACCTAGCAGACAGTCTACTGGCATGGATGGACTCACAACAACTCTGAGAGGACCTGAGACCCCCCCCCCACTCAAAGGGAACATGTGCTACCTTGCAAAGGCGCACAGAGTTGTCAGCTGACACTACAGGGTGAAGTACATCGGGAATGATCAGCTCCTCAGGGACCCACTGACACCTGACCGTGGTCACACTGGCTCCAGTGTCCCTGAGAGCCTCCACCCTCTTCCCATTGATGGTCACCCACTGCCTGTACTTAGTGTTATCAGGGACAGGGGTTTCCTGGACCATCTCTGTGTCTCCTAAAGAGACAAGGGACATAACTGCTAATCCCTCCAAATCGCTAGAAATTAAATCCCCACCAAAAGCTACACTAGCTATACCCGGTGTTGGAGCACCAGAGGGTGCCTGGGATTTCTTGGGACACACAGGAGATTTGTGACCCAATTCCTGACAGTGATAACACTTAATGGGACCCTTGTTATCCGACCTGCCATTAGGGGGCCAGGTTGGTTTGGGTTTTGACTTGGGGGGGCTGGGACTGGTTACCCTGGGAACTGTTTTGGGGCCCTTGTGAGAACTCCTTTTGGTTACCCTTGTCCCCCCCACTCTTCTGCTGGGGACCCTGCCCACCTTTGGCAATGGTACCCACAATTCCTCTGTGGACCCTGGTACTGGTCCAGCGGTCCGCCTCCTTAGCAAGCTCAATGGGGTCCGTCAGCTTGCTGTCTAAAAGATGCTGGCGCAGCTCTGGAACACATAGACTACTCAAGTGCTCCCAACTAATTAAATGTAGCAACCCCTTATAATCAGTTACCTTGCTGCCCTTCATCCAACCTTCCAGTGCCCACAAGTACAGATTCACACACTCCATCCAAGTCTCAGACTCTTTCTTCCTGGAGTTCCTAAACTGCAGTCTATACTGTTCTGGAGTAAGTCCATACCTGAGACATAGGGCCTCCTTCATATTGGGATAGGTCATGGTACCTGCTAATTCTAAGGGCTCTAGAGCACTCCTCCCAGAAGCCTCAAAATGTTTCCACAGGCCCGCCCCCCAATGCTGTTCAGGCACACCATTCATTCTCAACGCAATTTCATATGAGGTAAACCAGGCATAGATATCCTCACTCCTATTGTAATTCTGTACTAAATCTTTGGGGATATATACTTTACCCCCCTGCACTGGCTGTGCGCTGCCACCATTTGAACCGGACTCCACCTGCTTGGCCTTGATGTCCAGTTCTCTCATGCACACTTCATGAGCCAGAAGCAATTTCTTCTCTTCCAAGGCACGGGCATTCTTGCTCTCCTCCGCCGCCTTGTCCTTCTCTACTTCCAATTGCTTCATTTTCATTTTCATCATTTCCATTTCATGGTTTCTCACCCTTTGATTCTCCTCCAACTCCTCTGGAGTGAGCCCCCTACTGGAATGGGAGCTGCCAGCCCTTGAGACTGTTCTGCCCACGGGCAGATCTTGGGGAACAGAACCATCCTCTTCATTTGCACCACCTTCCTCTTGGGCCTCCCACCAGGCCTTCAAGATTCTTTGTAGCACATCCTTTCTAGCTCCGCTTTTCACAGGGCAACCAAGGTCTTTGCAGAATTGCTTGAGCTCCTCAACCTTGTACAAATACAGATCCTCAATGGAAAACTCCAATTCTGCCCTCTCACTTGTTGCCACCTGAGACATGATGCTCTTGAAGAGTTACTCAAAAATAGAATCAAAAATATAGTATGTGGTTGCGTATTGGTCAGCACTTAAACTAGTGATGTACACCAATTACTGTGGGTCAAGTACAAATACAAGTTCAATCCTCACCACTGACCACCAATGTTAGATCTGGGGGTCTCTAGTTGGCAGGGTAGGTACCACTGTCCAAGTAGGGACCATTGCTTCTAGTCAGGGAAAGGGGGATACACTGTTAAGATAACCCCTGCTCACCCTCTAGGTAGCTTGGCCTGAGCAGTCTAGGCTATCAAAGGCAATGTGTAAAGTATTTGTACCAACACTCACAGTAACACAGTGAAAACACCACAGATTTACTCCACACCAGTTTTAGAAAAATAAGGTATCTCTACTAAAAACTTCACAAGACCAAATACTACAGAAAAACCAACATACAATTAAAAAGATTACTTTAAATATAGTTCAAGAGTTTGCAGAAAGTACTCCAGGATGTAAAAGTCAGTGTCCTGCACAATGCGGCTCTCAATGCACAAAATGCGACACTCTCGTGCCCAACAGTACCTGTAGTTGCGATAAGGTTCCCAAAAGCTATAACAAGGAAGATGTCAAAGGCGATGCGATACTCCTGAGATCCTGGGGAGGCTTTGCAGCAGCCCTGCTTCACGCAGCAGAGGTGGATGCGCCGGCTCCGATCTGTAGGGGGAGGATGCGATGACTTTGGCTTTCGTTGCGTAGGTTTCTTAGCGGGAAGCTTCACGCACAGGTACGATGCGACGATCTTCGGTGCGGCGCGATGCGCGGCGCAACGCTGACTTCTGGCGCCGCAACCCTCGATGCGTCACGGGACGGGACTCTGCGTCGACACACGCAGCGACTGGATGCTTTCACGCACCGGCAGTGGTGCTGCCCGCAAACTGGTTCTGCGATGACCCTCGCAGCGTCAGGAATCTTCACGCACCGGAACGATGCTCGACGCACTCGGCGATGCGGGGACTCTGGGTGCTGCGATGATGCCGCGATGAAATTCTCCTCGCACTCTCGTTCTTGCAACACGCAATCGGATGATGCGTTAGGTACCAGTTACTCTTTTTCACGCTTCTGTTTCCCAGCTCCCAAACACAGCAAAACGACCTCCTGAGGCCCCAAGACTGGGCAAGCACTCCAAGGCAGGTCAGAACTCCTTCAGCAGAGTTCCAGGGGAGCTGGTGGTGAAGTCCTTTTGTTCCTGGGACTTCTTAACAGGGAGCCAGCTCTTCTCAGGCCCTTGGAGATCAGAATCAAAAGAAGGGGACACAGCAAAGTCCTTCCCCTCTCCTTGGCAGCAAAGCAAAACAGCAAGCAGGCAGTCTTCTCCTCTTCAGTCCTTTTCAGCTTTCTCCTTGGCAGAGGTTTCTTCTTAGTTCCAAAGTGATCTAAAGTTTAGGTGTCTGGGGTCCTCTTCTTGTACCCCTCCAAGTCTTTGTCTCTCTTTGTTCCAGTGGGGGGATTCCCCTGCTCAAACCGGTTCCTGGGTGTGCTCTGCTCTGGAGCACCTGGTTCCTTTCAGAGTGAGGGGCAGGGTCGTTAGACGCTCAGCAGGAGGTGGAGCCTTCTTTGTGCCACCCATCTAAAGCAGATCTCCCTATTCACCCTGCTGCTGACTCATCCAGGCTCCTGGAGCCACCTAGCCCATCACATGACACCAGTCAGCCAACCAGCACACAGGAAGGTTAAACAGGAGAATAGCTACTTTCTAAAAAGTGATATTCTCACACAGTGAATTTAAAAACCATCTTGCTAAAAAGATGTATAATTAAATTCTGAACACAAAGATACCAAACTTGGATTTTCTATCTTGCCCTTATGGGAAGATAGGCATGTAAACAGCCTTCCCCATTCTATCCTATGGG
This sequence comes from Triturus cristatus, assembly GCF_964204655.1. Lineage (NCBI taxonomy): Eukaryota > Metazoa > Chordata > Amphibia > Caudata > Salamandridae > Triturus > Triturus cristatus. The sequence goes on from NC_140579.1 coordinate 326,005,233, forward strand.
CAAGATAGCCTCTCAGCAGTGAAAAACGAAAATGGCTGTAATTCACTACCAGGGCATGTTACACACCTCAGTACATGCCCTACCTTTCAGATACACTGCACCCAGCCCAGGGGGGTACCTAGGGCCACCATAGGGATGCCTGACATATACATAAAGGGAAGGATAAGGCCTGGTCAGTGGGTGCACTGGCCAGGTCGACATGGCAGTCCTGGACTGCACATAGGCACTGCAAGCAGGCCTAAGACATCATTTTAGCGCTACTCCTGTGGGTGGCACAATCAGTGCTGCAGCCCACTAGTAGCATTTGAATCACCAGCCCTGGCACACGCAGTGCACTTTTCTAGGGGCTAACAGGTGAAACAAATATACCAATCATGGATAACCAATCAATATAACAATTTACCAAGGGAGCACTTGCACTTTGACACTGATCAGCAGTGGCAAAGTGCCCAAAGCATCTAAACCAGCAAAAACTAAATCCAGCATAGCATCAAAAATACAGGAGGTAGAGGCAAAACGTCAGGGGTAACCACGCCAAAGATGCCAGGTCTAACAGCTTCTCACAACTCAACTTCCAGACTCTTCGCCAGAACAAAAGGAACAAGCAGATCTGCCCGAATCTGAAATACTTGAATTGGCTCCCTTATGGGGCAATAATACAAGTAAAAATTGTGTGGGTGACATTTCAATACTCCTAGGTATTTGGCACAAAATCTAGAAGTATCGGACAGATGCAGATCATCGCACATTTTCTGCTCTCTGCTGCTAAAGCCTCAGATTTTCAATAAAAATAAAATGTGCAACAGAGCCTTCTCCTGCATAGCTCCGAAAATTTTGAACTTTCTGCCTTTGTAAATCTTCTCTTCCAATACTGCTTAAAACACCATAAAGTGGGTAGATTTGAAGTGCTAGGAGAAGGGTATGTACATGAGTCATGGATCTTATCTTTCAAATACCTATGTAGGATTGGTGCGACTGGGGTTTTTCTTAGCAGGACTGACTGTGAGAGACATTCCTTAGTTTGCAGGGAGGTTTCTCTCCATGGCACATGTAAGGCATCCAAGGCAAACTTGTTGTGTTATCTGTAGGGTTCTCTGGCTGCTGTGATTCATCCGGCTCCAGCTTTCATATTTTCTTTTTCCTCATTCACCTCCAACCTCAATAGACAAATGAGCCATCTGTACCAAAGCCCAATGATGGAAAATGGAGGCTATTAGCTTAGGACCAGGGCTACGCCCTGCCTACAGATACCATGACAGGCTCAGATGTCAATAACCCCGGGTAACGGGGGGAGAGGTCACTCTTCCACTCGGCCCGGGTGAGCCTGGCGACTATTATTGTTGGCCTGTCAGGGGAACCGGGGATGGCCAACATAGTCAGAAGAGTGCCGACGAGGCATAATCATAGGACCCAAAGAATGTGTTGAAGACACTTAAATAATTATTTAGCTCCCTAGTCCCTCACACCCGACTGAGCACCAGGCCATTTTAACAAAAGATCCCAGAAAGCTGTTTTTTTCCTGCCCAGAGATCTTGCCAAATCCATCTTAGATGTCTCAAAGAGCGAGGTGAACCAGTCAGAATACAAGAGGGGTGTAAGATCTATCCATTCTTTTACATATTTGTCTCCTAGCTAATAATATAGCATAAAAAAGAAAGGATCTAGCAGAACCTGTAATTTCCTTAGATAGATCAAAAATTATCAAAGTAGGACTTATTTGGATTGAGAGGCCTAGAAATATCTGCCACAGAATTTCCTACTCCTTCCCAAAAATCTGCTATGACCGGGCAGTCCTTGAACATATATACATCTGAAGCTCCTGCCAGACCACACTTCCTACAGCTAACTGGAGACCCCCTCGACATTTTAGTCAACCTCAGCGGTGATAGATATGCCCTGTGTACTGTTAACAAGTGGTTCCTCTTAAACCAATCTGGTTTTAGAATGGCGAATAAGGTTTTAAATGAGGTTTGCCACAAATACTCCCACTGTTCATTTGGTATAAGTTCCCCCCTCAGTTCTTCGGTCAGTTTGAATTCTCCATCAGTAGCCTCCTCGATGGCCCAGCTGATGTTCCAAGATATGACCGCTACCTAAGGGGGCTTTCAGAGTTTGGGCCCAGGTCTGCAATTGAATGTACTTGAACCTTGAAAGGCCCACTCCAACCCTTTCGCTGAGTGATGATAACCAGGAAATAAGCGTGCCCTCATGGGCCAAGTCCCCCCACACCTTTAGACCTGCTGCTGTAAGAGGTGATGCCTGTAGGAGAGTAGGATATGCTTCACATGGGTACCCCCACTTTTTGCTGGTGTTTCACTGTTTTAAGACCTTAGTCTGGCTGTGGCCCTGCTAATCAGGACCACAGCCTAGCTGCTTCCTCTCTAAAATGGTTTGCATATACTTTAGGTACATATCTAATTGGATTCTGGAGTGCCTTATAAGCCCCTAGTATATGGTATACTATGTTCCTAGGGCATAGGTACCTCAGAGGCCTACAAGGGGCTGAAGCATGTATTATGCCACCCCTGGGAAGCAATCCAAAATGGCACCACAGGTCTGCTACTGCAGCCTGGGTAAGGGTGTGCTTGCACCCCTTACAGTGGTATAGGCTACCTATATGACTACCATTGCACACACATATAAAACCTATAAGTCACTCCTATGGCAGGCCTTAACAATCCTGAAGGCAGAGTGCTTGGTTTTTATGTGAGAGGGTGCCCCTGCATGAGCAGAGCCCCTCTGCAGCGTTTGGAGTATCTCCTCTGATGCTGTTTGTGTTGCAGCCTGACCATATACTCTTAAGTGCATTATAACCTCGCTGTAAATGCTAACTTTGGGATGGCTGCACGGAAACATGTCATGTTTGGTGTCAAATGCTTTGGAATACTACCCCCCCACCAGTTCTGGCAGCGGGGGTAGCATTCCACCCTTCTAGAGGGAGAGACATGTTCACACTGGTCTAACCCGGTAGGACTTTCTACAGCCCTGGCATCACAAAATGGATGCCTCTGCCACAGACCTGGATCTGGCCTCCTGCTGTTGACCGAAACTCCGGCAGGGGATGCCTGGTCCATAGGTTTCCTGTCCCAGGGAGGTGTAACCACCTCCCCAGACAGGCAGATGTGTATTGGGGCTGGGCGGGAGCACTCTCTGGTGCTTTGAAGTCCTGCACTGGGGGCACACTTGGTGTCCCTGTGCATAGTCCAGTTCAAACCGGTTGCAGGGGCTACCTGCCCCTGCTCTGGCACGAAACTGGACACAGGAAATGGGTGTAACCACCCCTCTGTCCAACCCCCAAACTTAGTATAAGTATGGGAACCCAGTCCTTGCGACTTTAGATTACCCTGGACGAAACTCTGCAACATATATCTTGGACCTTCGACGTTCTATCCTGACTAGAAGACTGAAGAAATCTCCCTTGGAGTCAAGGAGTGACTCCCCTGCTTGGCAGGCACCAAAGAATGTGTAATGTGTAAATAACTGCTATAACGATTTGAACGCTGACCTGCACATCTCTGACGCCCTTTTCTATCCGCATACTCCCCGGTCCACCACGGGTTTTCCCGGTTGTTGTGGAGGGAGGCGCGGTTACATTTTTTCCGGGCTAGAGGTGAGGGGAGGTGGGGTGTGCATGGGCTGCCGGTCACCTGACCTGGGGCTTAAATTCACATGTCTCACACTTTGCGCAAGCGGACGCGCACAGCGGGTGCGCTGGCGGCGCTCCGAAGGCGCTCCAAAGGCAAGCCCGTCTCCGCCCGTCCGCGTCCGTCCGCGTCCGACCGGGGCCAGGGGCCACGACCCCTGATCTAAAGCCCTCCAAAAGACTCATGTTTTCATCTAAGCAACTCCTAGCCCTTCACCCCACAATTAAACTTGACTGCATTCAGGTTTCAGCTGGAAACTTAGCTAACGTAGATTGTCCCGGCTGCAATTTCTCTCCTGTCACCTTCCAGTCACGCTTCCACACGTCAATGGGAAATAGCCTAACTCTCATTCGACAGTTCCCCCCACAAATGAGTTTACATTTCTTAGTTTAAATTGCCGCTCCCTCCCCAAGCATAAAATGGATATTTTTGACCTTCTCCTTGATGAACAAACCGATGCTCTTTTTCTTACAGAGACCTAGCTCCATGAGAGTGCAGGCTCTGACGTTGCAGCGGCTCTACCATCCCACTATGCCATTGTCAGACGGGACAGAGAAACAAAATCAGGCGGGGGTATAGCTATCATTTACAAAAAACATCTTCAATGTAAATTTGATACAGTGGATATTCCCAATTGCGAAGCCGCTTTGTTCAAATTAGCATTAAACCCTAAATTCACTCTCTCGGGCCTATTAGTCTATCGCCCTCCAGGCCCCCCTACTTCTTGGGCCACTTCCCTACCCAGCTATTTAACCCCTCTACTTATGAGTTCCAATAACTTTTCACTGCTTGGCGATCTAAATTTACATCTAGATGATCTCTCAAACTCTACATGTAGGAACTTTATCTCAGACCTTTCTGCTATGAATATTAATCGAAACCCGGGTCCTACACATAAAGCAGGCCAGCTACTGCGCCCCAGCAATGCCCATCCACTGGCCCGACCATTTTTCATCTAAGTTTAATGCTATCCTTCCTCTTACCTCGATTTCCTCGTTTCCTTCCCTTAAGGTACCAAAAAGAGATTGGAAAAAACTTGACCTTAATGCTCTTAACAATCACCTACGCTCTAACTTACCCACATCTGACTCGAAGGTTGATATACTCTCAAAAAACGCACATAGCTGGCTCTCAAGTGCCACAGATTCCTATCTTCCCCCGACAAAGAAAAAACTCATAAACCATCGCCCCCCGGCCCCATGGTTCAACGATTCTCTAAAAATTGAAAAATCTAAATGCAAATCATTAGAACGAAAATGGAGTAGAAACTATGCGTCTGACCTTAAAGAAGACTATAAAAAGGCAAAAAAAATATATCATAACCTCTGTAACTCTGCTAGGGCCAGTTGTGTTTCCAAAACCATCACTGATGCCGCTAATTGCTCGAAAACATTTTTCGGTCTAGTTAAAAAACTTGCCGGCTCAGAGACCCTAGCTAACCCTTTGCCATTAAACAAATGACAGTGCGAAGATCTCGCCCACTTTTTTAAACACAAAATTGAGAAGATTTACCTTGAAATTGCTAACTCACCTCTAAGCAGATTCTTGCAAGTACAATCCACAACCACTATCCAGACGATACTTTTTTCCCTTGCATGACTGGTCCATCACATACGGAACTCTCTACTGATTCTTACACCACTGTCCCCCTTTTAGACTCCTGGCCCCTTCTCAACATAGATACCCTAACTATGTTTTTATACAAAGTAAAGTCCGGCTCTTCTAACGACCCATTACCTATTTCAATACTCAAACAGTTGGACCCCTCCCATATGCACGTCATTCTAAATGTTTTAAATTCTTCTCTACTTGAGTCGACAGTTCCTTCTCAGCGGAAACATGAAATGGTGACCCCTCTTTTAAAAAAGCCCACGGCTGACCCTGCCACTCTCTCAAATTACCGACCGATCTCCCTTTTGCCAGTCTTCTCCAAAATTCTTGAGAGACATATTCATTCTCATTTCTCCCAGTTCATCGAAACCAACAAAATCCTCCACCCCTCCCAATCCGGGTTTAGAGCTGGTTTCTTCACAGAAACTACTCTGTTGGGGGTTACAGAGAGGTTGCGCCATCACCTTGATATCGGAGATACCGTCGCGCTCATACTATTAGACCTCAGCGCGGCGTTCGACACAATTTCCCATCCCACACTAATCAACACACTTAGGTCTCTGGGCATTTGTGGCTCAGCCTTGGATTGGATCATCTCCTTTTTGGATGGCCGTACATTTCAGATCTTCTCTGCCACGGATAGTTCGAACACCCACCCATCACCCTACGGGGTACCGCAGGGTTACACACTCATTCTGTTGCTTTTTAACTTGTATGTCAGGCCTTTAGCTGACATAGCCGAACAGGCTGGCCTGACGCTTTTTACCTACGCTGACAATTCTCAGATCATTTTGTGGAGAGGTGTGGCTCACTGGTTAGAGGCGGCAGATCCGTAAGCAGAGAATCGCCCAGGGACCAGGGTTCAATTCCCGACACGGCAGGTTCGTGGACCAGGGTCAAAACGGACTCGATAATTCTCGCCTCAGTACCTACTCTAACCAGGAACACACTCTGCAATTCTGGGCATTAAGCTTGCCTCATCTCTACAATGGCCCCCCACAGACGCCGGGGATGCCTGGTTTCACCTTGGAGATACCCAGAAAGGGACCATCTCACAGGGATAGCCAGGACGGGTTCCCCAGCGGTCTATAGTGCCGGGACACTTCCGAGTAGCTGTGCGCTGTATAAATTAAAATAACATAACATAACATTTTCTCTCTTTCACACACTGACCCTTGCTCAACCTCCTGCCTTCATTTGGGTCTTAGGAGAATTGCAACATGGAGGAACCAAAGCCACCTGAAACTTAACGGTGATAAAACTGAGGTCTTAATCCTAGGTAAGGAGAAAGATCTATGGGGCCCGCTTCATTGGGCTGCCGAGATGGGTGCCCTCCCGCGGCCTTCCAGCCATGTCCGAAACTTGGGCGTGTATATTGATGATTCTTTGACCATGCATCATCAAGCCGTTAAGGTCACAGCCGTGTGTTTTACCATCCTAAAATGGCTTAGGAAGATCATCTGGATGTTGCCAAATGCCGCCCAAAAAACGGTGGTCCATGCCCTCATCACCTCACGGTTGGACTATGGAAATGTCCTTTTTCTAGGCGCAAATAAGGCTGTGACCCACAGACTACAGCAGGTACAGAACTCTGCAGCAAGACTACTGTGCAGGGTTCCCAGGGCCACTCCCATTTCTGGCTATCTCCGAGACCTACATTGGCTCAGGGCCAAAAACCGCATAAAGTTCAAAGCCCTGAGCTATATGTTTAAGATCAAAACGGGGTCAGCACCACAATATCTGCAATCTCTTATTTGCCCATATGTTCCCACTCGTCATCTTCGATTTACAACTCTTGAAAAATTCACGGTGCCCAGGTTCAAACTCACGAGGATGGGTGGAAGGTCCTTTTCGCATCTTGGCCCGACCCTCTGGAATACTCTTCCTCTCACTATCCACAAATAAACTATTTATACTATCTTCCGCAGATCCCTGAAGACCTGGTTATTTAACCAGTAATCGCATCTCACCACCTCCATTTTTGCAGCCAGTCCGTCCAGGCGCCGGGAAACCCTTTTTGGGTAGCTGTTGCGCCCTACAAATTCAATTAATAAATAAATAAATAAATAAGAAGCAACTGCCCGGTCTGCAATTCTGAAGCTCCCGTTGGACGCCGAAGTGTCTGCAGCACCAGAGGTGGATTTCCTGACTTCCCTGAGGCTACCCTTAGTCCACAGCAAATCTGAGGCCCATGGCTATCGTGGGTGACGAGGAACCGTGACCCCTGGGCACCGCGTACTATTGCTGGTACATTGACTTCCTGTTTATCCTTGAAGTTCTGCTTTGGGCTCCGAGTAGCCCTAGCCTTCAGCACTGACTGCACTGAAGATCTCTGGCCTCCACGAGTGACCCGTGGGCCGGGTTCCAATGCGACCGCTTAAGGCTCCTTCGCGATCGCTAGCCCGTTGGCTAGTGGGTCCCAATGAAGGCAACTCCTCTTCTGCTTGGGCTTTCCTGGTTGCTTCAGATGTGCCATGACTTACCCTCACTGGGTGAGTCCTTCAGACCTTGCTAGTCTGTAGCGACGTCCTTCTTCTCTTTCCACATGACTTGCCGTTGCCAAGGCTTGTTGGGTCCATTCTGGTCACCGACACCGCAGCACTCAACAGACTGTGGGACAGCTCAAATCCAGCTCGTGGACTTCGTCAATGCCTCCTGGACCTCGTGGCTGAAGAGTCAAGACACCCGTCAACTCACCTGAAGCACCCGACATCTATGGGCATTAGTCCATCCTGCCCTTGGTCACTGGTAAGTGACCCACACTCTGTCCCCTCTGCTTTCAGGTTCCTTCCAGCTTAGATCCAGGCTTGGATCTCTTCGGACACTTCTCCTCTTCACGGCAGCAGCACTTCTTCACCAGCTTCCATTGTAATCGATGACGCGACCCGACACCAAAAGACATCTATGCACCAGGCTTCCCTGGGTGAGGTAACACGAGTACTCCGGTGCTCCCGTGGGTGCTAGCCCTAGAACTGCCTAAGTCCAAAAGGGTTTGGTCCTAACTCGATTCTAAGTGTCCCTAATCTTTAATTTTCCAACCACGACATTGCCCATAGAAGCTAACGGGAACCTGCGGTTGTGTTTACACACTGCACACATTCCCCGTGGGTCCCCTGTGTCACTACCTTGGGTGGTTCCTTAGGGTCCCAGCGATTCTACAGGCTCTAGGCCTTGTGTCTAGTTCAGTCGTGGTTCATATAACACTTTATTGGTATATGGTTTGGTGCGCCCCTAGGGCCCAAACGTGTATTTGTGCTATTACTGTTGATTGCTAACTTGTAAACTAAGTACTTCGAACTCCAGTCTCATAAAGAGACTAGAGGGGTGTGTTTAATCTTAAATACATATATTTTAAATATATACCTGGTGTGGTTGTCCTTTCATTTGGTCATTCAAGAGATTATAGACTGGTAAAACAAGCTGCTTTACATTCCTTCAAGACTTAGCCTGAAGGCTGCTCTCCATAGCTACCACTAAGATAGCTTTCAATAAAGTTTGTCTTTAACCAATTCACCATAAGGGGTTGTTTGGACTGATACAAGGTGCCCACTATAATTAGTGGACAGCATATATCAGGCCAACTTCTCACATTGGTGTGCAGCGTGTGGGATTCCATCTTGCTATTGTTTTACCAGATAATCTAAATTGAATTGATCAACTGAAAACCACTAAAGGTACCTTAGGTACATATAATATCAAGTTTAGCTACAGCAAGTTCTACTAAACTTAGAGTTGTGTGTTAAGGGATAGCACACCCTTTCTACAACTCAAGAGAGTTTAGTAGGCCACACTTGTGTAGGTAGTGCAATACACCACACCACATTAGTAATGTCTAATCAGCCAGGAACCAGTGGGTCCCTGTCAGAAGCCAGTGGGCTTCTCCCCTATAAATATGAGAATCTCTCCATTGCACAGCTTAGGGCCTTATGTTCCATTAGGACGCTGAAGACAGGCAAAAGCCCAACCACCCAGCATCTCATAAAGATACTTAAGCTGGATGATATCTCAGGGCCTAGTGGGCCTGATGGGGTAGGCAGTGTGGGCGGGGCAGCAGGTGAGGGTAGGCCTAGGGGTAGAAATTCCCCTGACCCAACCTCTAATGCTGACCAGACTGATGACAATGATCAGAATCTGGTGAACCCAGCTCTCCTGGATGAGGATGAGGATGATGACAACAATTCTCCCTCCTTTATTCCTCCAGGAAGAGTTGAAAGTAGGGCAAGAAGGGCTAGATCTCTCTCAAGGGGATCTGTCCAGTCTATCTCCTCTATAGGGACCGCTGTCTCTTCTCACAGAGGGAGGGAAACCTCCCAGGAGAGGAGAGAGAGACTGCTGTAGTATGAGCAAGACAAGTCCAACCTCAGAAAGTAGTAGATGGCCCTAGATAGGGAAGCCCTAGAGCTCTACAGAGCTAGTAAAAAGGAGGGACTAGAATCAATTGGTGGCAGCAATTTCCCTAGAGATAGGGAGAGGTCTTATAACCATAGAAACCTAAGTAAGATTGTCCCTCCCTACCAGAGTGGGGATGACATCCACAAATGGATAACTACCTTGGAAAGGGCCTGTAAAGTACAGAAGGTCCCTCAAGGTTAGTGGGCACCAATCGTATGCCTCTCCTTTGCAGACAAAGGTAGAGATAAGCTCCTCACTGTAAGACAAGAGGATGATGATGATTACCAGGTCTTGAAAAGTGCACTGATAGATGGGTTTGCCCTAACCACTGAACAATACAGGTTAAAGTTCAGAGACACCCAAAAAGCACAAACTCAAGACTGGGTTGACTTTGTTGACTGTGCTGCTAAGGCTCTGGAAGGTTGGTTATTGGGCAGCAAAGTGTGTGACTTCATAGGATTGTACAATCTGATAATGAGAGAGCAGATTCTTAATAACTGTCAAAATCAGCTGTTGCACCAGTACCTGGTAGACTCTGATCTGACCTCTCCCCAAGAATTGTGAAAGAAGGCAGACAAATGGGTCAGAACCAGGGCGAGGCAGAAGGTACAGAACCAAGGTGGTGACCCAAAGAAGCAGGATTCTAAGAACTCTGACTAGGGTGGGGACAAGGGTAAAGACCAGAAATCTTCTCAAAAGCCCCAAAAATCTTCTTCTAATGGGGAGTCACAGTCAAGTAAGGATAAAGGCCAAAAGAAACCTTGGTGAAAAATCTGTAAACAGAAAACTCACTGGACCAGTGACTGCATCAAGTCCAAAGAATCTACTCCAGCCACCATTGCCCCTAAGGCAACTGTTCCCCCTAGTACAGCTACAATAGGTGGTGGCAATGATCAGAATAAGGGTGTAGTAGGGTTGACCCTGGGTTCTGAGATGGACTCTGGCCTAGTCAGGCTGTGCTTGTCTGTGATGGGGCATGTATATGTCCCCCTGTGTGAGTCCCAGTAACCTGGGCAAATACAGACAACAGCCTTTGATAAATGGAGTAGAAGCTTGGGCATTCACGGACACAGGAGCAAGTGTTACAATGGTGACAAAAGATCTTGTTTGTTCCGGCGAAGATTATACTTGGTGAAATGTACCAAGTGACCAATGCTAGCAATGTCAGAACAGACCATTCTCTGGCAGTTGTTAACTTCTCCTGGGGAGGGGTAACTGGCCTTAAGAAGGTTGTGGTAAGTGCAGACCTACCAGTACAGTGCTTGCTAGAGACTTCAGCTTGGGCTGAAGTGGAGCTCAGGACACATGCAGAAATGTTAGGGATCCCTGCTCATGTCTTTGCTGTGACTAGGTCACAGGCCAAAATGTCTAAAGCTGAACAGGCCCTGGATTCTGGAATAATGGACCAGGTGCCTCACAAGAGGAGGAGCAGAAGGGTCAAGGCAGAGCCTTCCCACCTGACTCAGAATGCTGATCAGTCTCCTCAGCGAGATGATCTTGAGCCTGAAGAAGGAACTGTCCCAGAGGAGCTTGAACCTGACCAGGTTGAGTTCTTGGGGACAGGGGGCCCTTCCAGGTCTGATCTGAGCGAGGAGCAGAAAACCTGCCCCTCTCTTGAACCCCTCAGAAAGCAAGCTGCTGGGAAGGCTAGTGGCAGCCATAACGTTTATTGGGATGATGGACTCCTTTACTCAGAGAGTAGAGACCCCAAGCCTGGTGCATACCGGAGGTTGGTTATACCTCTGAAGTTTAGGGATTTCCTATTGACACTAGCCCATGATATTCCCCTAGCAGGACACCTGGGCCAGAATAAGACTTGGGACAGAATTGTCCCTCACTTTTACTGGCCCCATATGTCTGAAGACACAAAAGAGTTTTGTCGCTCCTGTGTAACCTGCCAAGCCAGTGGCAAAGCAGGTGGCACTACAAAGGCCCCCCTGATACCACTACCTGTGGTGGGGGTGCCCTTTAAAAGGGCAGGGATTGACATTGTTGGTCGCATGGATCCCCAAACAGCATCTGGGCACAGATTTATACTGGTGGTGGTGGATCATGCAACCAGGTACCCAGAGGCAATTCCCCTAAGGACCACTACAGCACCTGTGGTGGCAAGAGCACTCTTGAGTGTGTTCTCAAGAGTAAGCTTTCCTAAGGAGGTAGTATCTGACAGGGGTGCAAACTTCATGTCTAGTTACTTGACTGCTATGTGGAAGGAGTGTGGAGTGAACTACAAATTCACCACACCCTATCACCCAAAATGCAATGGTTTAGTTGAGAGATTCAACAAAACCTTGAAGGGCATGATTAAAAGACTCCCAGAGAAGCTTAGGCGAAAATGGGACCTACTCTTGCCCTGCCTTTTATTTGCATACAGGGAGGTGCCTCAAAAGGGGGTTGGTTACAGCCCATTTGAACTTTTGTTTGGTCACCCTGTCAGGGGTCCATTGTGTTTGGTGAAGTAAGGATGGGAGTTACCTCTCAAGCCCCCAAAGCAAGACATAGTGGACTATGTACTTGGTCTCTGCTCCAGGATGGCTGAGTACATGAAAAAGACAAACAAACACCTTGAGGCTAGCCAGGAACTGCAAAAAGCCTGGCATGACCAAAAGGCTGTACTGAATGTTTACCAGCCAGGACAGAAAGTGTGGGTGTTGGAGCCTGTGTCCCCAGCAGCCCTCCAGGACAAATGGAGTGCCCCCATACAATAATTGAACCGAAAGGAGAGGTTACCTACTTGGTAGACCTTGGAACCACTAGAAGTCCCCATAGGGTACTTCATGTCAACAGACTTAAACCATATGTTGACAGGGCAGACATGGGCTTGCTCATGGCTACTGATGAAGGACAGGAGGAAGAGAGTGACCCACTCCCTGACCTGCTTTCTCAGAACCCTGATGATGGGTCAGTTGAGGGTGTAGCCTTGGCAGGCAGCCTCACTGCCCAGCACCAAACTGACTGCAGAAAACTTCTCAGCCAGTTTAGACATATGTTTTCTCTGACTCCAAGTCAGACCACCTGGTGCATTCATGAAGTGGACACTGGGGACAGTCTACCTGTGAAGAATACAATCTACAGGCAACCTGACCATGTCAGGGACTGTATAAGGACAGAAGTCCAAAAGATGTTGGAGTTGGGTGTGATTGAACCCTCAGTTAGCCCTCGGGCTAGTCCAGTAGTCCTGGTACCTAAACCTCACACCACAGATGGCAAGAGAGAAATGAGGTTTTGTGTAGACTACAGGGGTCTCAATGCAGTCACTAGGACTGATGCCCATCCCCAGGGCAGATGAGCTAATAGATACTTTGGTCTCAGCCAAGTTTCTAAGCACCTTTGACCTGACAGCTGGCTACTGGCAGATCAGACTAGCTGTTGATGCAAAGCCAAAGACAGCATTTTCTACCCCTAGTGGGCACTATCAGTTTGTGGTAATGCCCTTTGGTTTGAAGAATGCACCTGCCACTTTCCAAAGGTTGGTGAATCAAGTCCTTACAGGCCTGGAAGACTTTAGTGCAGCATATCTAGATGATATTTCTGTCTTTGGCTCCACCTGGGAGGATCACCTGGTCCACCTGAGGAATGTTTTGGAGGCCCTGCAGAAAGCAGGCCTAACTATCAAGGCTACTAAGTGCCAGATAGGGCAGAGTCAGGTTGTGTACCTGGGCCACCTTGTAGGTGGAGGACAGGTTCAACCATTGCAGAGCAAAATCCAGACCATAATGGAATGGGTTGCTCCAACTACCCAGACTCAGGTGAGAGCCTTCTTAGGCCTGACTGGGTACTATAGGAGATTTGTCAAGGGGTATGGATCAATAGTGACACCCCTGAAGAACTTAACTTCTAAAAAGATGCCCAAAAATGTTCAGTGGACAGCTAGCTGTCACAAGTCATTTGATGACCTGAAGCAGGCCATGTGCACTGCTCCCATTCTGCAGAGTCCTGACTACTCCAAGAAGGTCATTGTCCAACAGATGCATCTGAATTGGGGGTAGGGGCTGTACTGTCACAATTGAATGATGGTCAGGATCGGCCAGTAGCTTTCATAAGCTGACCCCTAGAGAGAAACGTTGGTCAGCCATTGAGAGGGAGGCCTTTGCTGTGGTTTGGGCTCTGAAGAAGTTGAGGCCATACTTGTTTGGTACTCACTTCCTTGTTCAGACAGACCATAAGCCCCTCTTATGGCTAAAACAAATGAAGGGTGAAACCCCCAAACTGCTTACGTGGTCCATTTCCCTACAGGGGATGGACTTTACAGTGGAACATAGACCTGGGAGTAACCATGCCAATGCAGATGGATTCTCTAGGTATTTCCACTTAGAACATGAAGACTCAACTGGTCAAGGTTAGTTTAATGTTCCTGCGTTTGGGTGGGGGGGGGGTTGTGTAGGACAGTAGGATCTGCTTCACATGGGTACCCCCACTTTTTGCTGGTGTTTCACTGTTTTTCGACCTTAGTCCGGCTGTGGCCCTGCTAATCAGGACCACAGACTAGCTGCCTCCTCTCTAAAATGGTTTGCATGTACATTAGGTACATATCTAATTGGATTCTGGAGTGCCTTATAAGCCCCTAGTATATGGTATACTATGTACCTAGGGCATAGGTACCTCAGAGGCCTACCAGGGGCTGAAGCATGTATTATGCCACCCCTGGGAAGCACTCCAAAATGGCACCACAGGTCTGCTACTGCAGGCTGGGTAAGGGTGTGCTTGCACCCCTTACAGTGGTATAGGCTACCTATATCACTACCATTGCACACACATATAAAACCTACAAGTCACTCCTATGGCAGGCCTTAACAATCCTGAAGGCAGAGTGCTTGGTTTTTATGTGAGAGGGTGCCCCTGCATGAGCAGAGCCCCTCAGCAGCGTTCGGAGTATCTCCTCTGATGCTGTTTGTGGTGCAGCCTGACCATATACTCTTAAGTGCATTATAAATTCGCAGTAAATGCTAACTTTGGGATGGCTGCACGGAAACATGTCGTGTTTGGTGTCAAACGCTTTGGAATACTACCCCCCACCAGTTCTGGCGGTGGGGGTAGCATTCCACCCTTCTAGAGGGAGAGACATGTTCATACTGGTATAACCCGGTAGGACTTTCTGCAGCCCTGGCATCACAAAATGGATGCCTCTGCCACAGACACGGGTCTGGCCTCCTGCTGCTGACTGAAATTCCAGCAGGGGAGGCCTGGACAATAGGTTTCCTGTCCCAGGGAGGTGTAACCACCTCCCCAGACAGGCAGGTGTGTATTGGGGCTCGGCAGGAGCACTCTCTGGTGCTTTGAAGTTCTGCACTGGGGGCACACTTGGTGTCCCTGTGCATAGTCCAGTTCAAACCGGTTGCAGGGGCTACCTGCCCCTACTCTGGCACGAAACTGGACAAAGGACATGGGTGTAACCACCCCTCTTTCCAAACCCTCCCATAGGTGGGTCCCTAGAGTATGTCCAACCCCCAAACTTAGTATAAGTATGGGAACCCAGTCCTTGCGACTTTAGATTACCCTGGACGAAACTCTGCAACATATATCCTGGACCTTCGACGTTCTATCCTGACTAGAAGACTGAAGAAATCTCCCTTGGAGTCAAGGAGTGACTCCCCTGCTTGGCAGGCACCAAAGAAGCAACTGCCCGGTCTGCAATTCCGAAGCTCCCGTTGAACGCCGAAGTCTCTGCATCATCAGAGGTGGATTTCCTGACTTCCCCGAGGCTTCCCTGAGTCCACAGCAAAGCTGAGGCCCGTGGCTATCGTGGGTGACAAGGAACCATGGCCCCTGGACACAGCGTACTATTGCTGGTACATCGACTTCCTGTTTATCCTTGAAGTTCTGCTTTGGGCTCCAAGTAGACCCAGCCTTGAGCACTGACTGCACCGAAGATCTCTGGCCTCCACTCCACGAGTGACCCGTGGGCCGGGTTCCAGTGCGACCGCTCGAGGCTCCTTCGTGATCGCAAGCCTGTTGGCTAGTGGGTCCCCACGAAGGCAACTCCTCTTCTGCTTGGGCTTTCCTGGTTGCTCCAGATGTGCCCTGACTTACCCTTGCGGGGTGAGTCCCTCAGACCTTCCTGGTCTGAACCGACGTCCTTCTCTTTACACGCGACTTGCCGTTGCCAGGGCTTGTTGGGTCCATTCTGGTCACCGACACCGCAGCACTCGACAGACTTCGTGGGACAGCTCGAATCCGGCTCATGGACTTCGTCGACGCCTCCTGGACCTCGTGGCTGAAGAGTCAAGACACCCGTCAACTCACCTGAAGCACCCGACATCTGTGGGCATTGGTTCATCCTGCCATTGGTCAGGTCCATCCTGCCCTTGGTCACTGGTAAGTGACCCAGACTGTCCCCTCTGCTTTCAGGTTCCTTCCATCCTAGATCCAGGCTTGGATCTCTTCGGACACTTCTCTTCATGGCAGCAGCACTTCTTCACCAGCTTCCATTCGACTCGACGACGCGACCCGACACCAAAAGACACCTATGCACCCGGCTTCCCTGGGTGAGGTAACATGAGTACTTCAGTGCTCCCGTGGGTGCTAGCCCTAGAACTGCCTAAGTCCAAAAGGGTTTGGTCCTAACTCGATTCTAAGTGTCCCTAATCTTTAATTTTCCAACCGCGACATTGCCCATAGAAGCTAACGGGAACCTGCGGTTGTGTTTACACACTGCACACAGTCCCCGTGGGTCCCATGTGTCACTACCTTGGGTGGTTCCTTAGGGTCCCAGCGATTCTACAGGCTCTAGGCCTTGTGTCTAGTTCAGTCGTGGTTCTTATACCACTTTATAGGTATATGGTTTGGTATGCCCCCAAGGCCCAAACGTGTATTTGTGCTATTACTGTTGATTGCTAACTTGTAAACTAAGTACTTCGAACTCCAGTTTCATAAAGAGACTAGAGGGGTGTTTTTTATCTTAAATACATATATTTTAAATATATACCTGGTTTGGTTGTCCTTTCATTTGGTCATTCAAGAGATTATAGACTGGTAAAACAAGCTGCTTTACATTCCTTCAAGACTTAGCCTGAAGGCTGCTCTCCATAGCTACCACTAGGATAGCTTTCAATAAAGGTTGTCTTTAACCAATTTACCATAAGGGGTTGTTTGCACTGATACAAGGTGCCCACTATAATTAGTGGACAGCATATATCAGGCCAACTTCTCACATTGGTGTGCAGCGTGTGGGATTCAAAGGGCTCGATGTATAGGTCAAAGAGGAGAGAGGAAAGAGGGCAGCTCTGCCTGGTCCCCCTGGTGACATTAAAAGATCTGGTCAGGTTGCAATAAACAAAAGTCTAGCTGATGGTTCTTGATAAATCAACTGGATTTCTCGCCAAACTTCCTACCCAGATTAAATTTCTCCATGACTGCCGACGGGTACACCCAATTGAGTGGGTAGACACAATGGTGCCGATCACGATCCTGTAAAAACCGGGTACGAACCGTCGGACGGAGCAAATTCTCCGTCCGACGCGTACCCGGTCGTCAAAATTTACAAACAAGGAATTACGATTCGCACGGAACACCATTTCCGTACGATTCGTAAAAAAGCCCGACCGAACAAAATAAACCTACCAATGCGATCCGGGAAAGGGCCGACCTGACGTCGGGACGCTCGCAGCCTGCCATTCACGAACCAGGAATCACGATTCGCACCGACGTCATCCCGCACGGTGAATATTTTCCGGCTGCCAAAACCTGCCGGGAAATCAGGACGACGCGAACAAGGACCACCAGTACGCGACGGACAGACAGGACTCCGCGATCAAGGAGGACCAGTACGCGACGGACACACAGGACGACGCAAACAAGGAGGACCCGTACGCGACGGACAGACATGGACCCGAACCTACGTGTCATCCCGGCCCTCATAGCAGTCCACCTCCTCTACAGGTTCCGACGCAGACGCCGCAGAAGGTCAGAACAACTAAGGGAGGGGGGAAAGTGGGGGGGGGTGGGGGTGGCAGGACTAGGGCAGGCCACAAAACCCCCACCATAGTCACACAGCACACATGCCCAGGACATACCTGACACCCATGCCCTGGTCACTACGAGGGGGTGGGGGCGTGTCCAGCTAAGCCAGCGACCGCCACAACGGAAGTCCGTCACCACGCGAACCGGCAACACAACCAGACCGGTACGTCCCGTACCCACGCCTCAAGAGCGTGGGTACGAGACGTACCACGCCCACACCCACGTCACCCCAACAATGGCGGGACGGATCGTACCCACGTGGCAAAGGCCTGGGTACGGCCCGCACAAGCATCACATAGCATGGGGACGGAGATGTACGGACCCTACCCCCACCCCCCCTATGCATGGAACGTACACCCACCCCACCAGTGTAAGTACGACTCGTACCCTCACCCTCATATGCATGGAGCGTACCCCCACCCCAACAGTGTAAGTACGACCCGTACCCTCACCCTCGTATGCATGGAGCGTACCCCCACCCCAACAGTGTAAGTACGACCCGTACCCTCACCCTCGTAGGCATGGAGCGTACCCCCACCCCAACAGTGTAAGTACGACCCGTACCCTCACCCGCGTATGCATGGAGCGTACCCCCACCCCAACCGCGTATGTACGTACCGTACCCCCACCCCAACAGTGTAAGTACGACCCGTACCCTCACCCTCGTATGCATGGAGCGTACCCCCACCCCAACAGTGTAAGTACGACCCGTACCCTCACCCTCGTATGCATGGAGCGTACCCCCACCCCAACAGTGTAAGTACGACCCGTACCCTCACCCGCGTATGCATGGAGCGTACCCCCACCCCAACAGTGTAAGTACCACCCGTACCCTCACCCTCGTATGCATGGAGCGTACCCCCACCCCAACAGTGTAAGTACCACCCGTACCCTCACCCGCGTATGCATGGAGCGTACCCCCACCCCAACTGCGTATGTACGTACCGTACCCCCACCCCAACAGTGTAAGTACGACCCGTACCCTCACCTCGAATGCATGGAGCGTACCCCCACCCCAACAGTGTAAGTACGACCCGTACCCTCACCCGCGTATGCATGGAGCGTACCCCCACCCCAACAGTGTAAGTACGACCCGTACCCTCACCCTCGTATGCATGGAGCGTACCCCCACCCCAACAGTGTAAGTACGACCCGTACCCTCACCCGCGTATGCATGGAGCATACCCCCACCCCAACCGCGTATGTACGTACCGTACCCCCACCCCAACAGTGTAAGTACGACCCGTACCCTCACCTCGAATGCATGAAGCGTACCCCCACCCCAACAGTGTAAGTACGACCCGTACCCTCACCCGCGTATGCATGGAGCGTACCCCCACCCCAACAGTGTAAGTACGACCCGTACCCTCACCCTCGTATGCATGGAGCGTACCCCCACCCCAACAGTGTAAGTACGACCCGTACCCTCACCCGCGTATGCATGGAGCGTACCCCCACCCCAACAGTGTAAGTACGACCCGTACCCTCACCCTCGTATGCATGGAGCGTACCCCCACCCCAACAGTGTAAGTACGACCCGTACCCTCACCCGTGTATGCATGGAGCGTACCCCCACCCCAACCGCGTATGTACGTACCGTACCCCCACCCCAACAGTGTAAGTACGACCCGTACCCTCACCTCGAATGCATGGAGCGTACCCCCACCCCAACAGTGTAAGTACGACCCGTACCCTCACCCGCGTATGCATGGAGCGTACCCCCACCCCAACAGTGTAAGTACGACCCGTACCCTCACCCTCGTATGCATGGAGCGTACCCCCACCCCAACAGTGTAAGTACGACCCGTACCCTCACTTCGAATGCATGGAGCGTACCCCCACCGTGTATGTTCCAAGCGTACATATCCAGAAATAGGAGGTGTGTGTGCAGAGTCCTCCCAGCAATGCCCTGAGACAGGAGGGGTGGGTGTGGAGTCCTCCCAGCAGTGCCCTGAGACAGGAGGGGTGGGTGTGGAGTCCTCCCAGCAGTGCCCTGAGACAGAAGGGGTGTGTGCCTATCACTCCCAGCAGTGCCCTGAGACAGGAGGTGTGTGTGCAGAGTCCTCCCAGCAGTGCCCAGACGCAGGAGGGGTGTGTGCAGAGTCCTCCCAGCAGTGCCCAGAGACAGGAGGGGTGGGCGCCTATCACTCCCAGCAGTGCCCAGAGACAGGAGGTGTGCAACACATGTGTGTGAGGCTGGAAGTACCCACATGCATACTGCCTACAAGGGAACATGTCCCCATGAACTCATGTCAACAGACTCCACACACAAGTACAGTGATCACCAAGGATGCCACGAATGTTGCAGGTGGAGACATGGCCCTGCATGCATGGCCAAAGTAGAAGGGCTCCATCACACACACAGCTCATGTAGACACAGCTCTGCGCTAAACATTGGGAACACCCTGCAGGGAAGATATCAGGGTACACAGAGGAAGGACTACACCCTGGGACAATTGCACCATGCAGTAACTGCTTACATGAACAAAGAAAGTTAGCTAACACCTTGTGATGGCACACAGATCCCAGGGTCCCCCCAATGAGCAGCACACTACTACATATCCCACACACCCAACACATAAACACCACCCAAAACCATGTAGCAGCCCCACCAACACCAATACCAGCATAGCAGTAGTGTTATAATGAAAAGAAAATTAAGCTTTATTCAGCATGAGCACAATGTCCGTGGATCACAGGCAGTTCAATATTCACAAAGCCCATAGGGCAGTCAATGAGTCTCAGCTGGATGGGGGACACAGTGGGATGCGTGTCCCCTACCTTGCCTGCACAGTTACATGCCATCGTCTTCCACAGGGGTGAGGGCATCATGGGGGGGGAAGCAACAGGCACCGCAGGGACATCAGGGCAAAGGGGAGGCGTTGTGGGTGCAGGGATGGAGGACTCCACCACAGGGGGTGGGGCAAGGCCAAAGGCGGAGGCCAGGATGGCACTACACACCTTTGCAAGGTCCTCCAGGGATTCCCCTGCACCCGAAGGATCCACAGGCCCCAAGGAGGGGGGGGGGTCAGAGGGATGGGTCGCAGCGCCACCGGGGGAGGGTGGAGACAGGGGGGGAGAATCAACCACCCTGACCGAGGACTTCCTTGACCGCTTGCGGGGTGGTGTCACTGTGGGGCTCAGGGACAGAGCGGCCATGAAGGAGTCCTTGGGGGAGATGTGGCCAGGAGAGCTGAGGGGAGGGGATTTGGAGGGAGTGGACTGGGTGGAATGCGGACTCCCACTATGGCTGCGTGTCACACGTTTGCCCCCCGACCCAGTGGGTGTGCCTACCTCACCCTGTGTGTGCGTGTCAGGAGGAGTGCGGTGGACCTTCCCTGCTGGTGTGGTGCCTGTGTCTGTTGATGTGGGTGCATGCCGACGTCTGGGTGTACGTGGGACAGGCATGGGAGTGGGAAGTGTGGATGGGGCAGGGGTAGGTGGGGGGAGGTCGCGCTGCAGGAGACCCACTGCTGCAGTCAGTGTGGAGTCTATGGACCTCAGCAAGTTGCGTTGGTCAGCCTGCGATGAAGAATGCCCTCCAAGTATGCCTCGATGTTGTTGAGGGTTTGCCCGTGGGCATGGAGGACATTAAGGATCGCAGCCTGACCAACCTGCAGTTGCCGCTGGATGTCCACAGACTCAGCATTGGCGGCAGCAGTGGAGACAGGGGCAGGGGCAGGGGGTGCGGTGCCTGGCATGAAGGAGACATGCGGTGACCGGGCACGCTGGGAAGGGACACGAGCAAGTGGGAGGCGGCTGATGGGAACTGAGGGGGCGGTGCGAGGTGTTGTTCCGCTGTCAGCTGCTGGTGCAGCCTCCGCCCACTCGGAGACATCCTCCTCGGACCTGTCGGCTTCGTATTCTGATGTGCCAGTCGACAGGTCCTCGGCCGCACTATCCTCCGCCTCTGTCCCACTCGATGTGCCAGCCCCGATGTCACGGCTGGCACTGGTGCTCGGTCCCTCCGCCTGGTCTGTGTCCATGTCTCCCTCTGTGTCCCCCGACGATGCTGTGGGCAGGGTGGAGAGACAGAAATTAATCAGACACCTGTACACATCTGTCACATGAGTCCAATCTACATAGGTAACATTGCATAGCCTGAAAAGGAAGATCCCTAACATCTACTAAACAAGGTACCGATGTAGGGCATGAAACACACAGTTGGTTGAGCCACCATGCCACTGAAATACCATGGAGAGCATGAGACAATAGCTAAAGACAGGAAACGGAGTCTGACATAGCACCCAGGCCCTGGGGACAATCCAGCACTGCATCTGCACCACACAGCGTTGGCGAAAATACCGATGACCAGGGACCATATCCATGAACTTGAGACACATGCTGCATAGGTAATGCTGAAAACATGCACAACATGACTCGGTCACTGCACCTTGCGTGTGTGTCCAGACAAACATCACACACTGCCCAGACCCAGCAAGTAAAAATCTGGATTTGACATATAGGCTTTGCCCGCCCCAACCACCCCCTACACGAGGCAAATAGTTGAGACACAGGTGGCACCAACATCTCATAGTCTGGGTGATAAACACAGGGGCAGGCAAAATGCAAGATTGGACGCCAAACAGCCAAGGTGCGCCTGTACAAATAATGAGGTACCAGTGCCCATCCTCAGATGAGTATAACAAGACACACAGGCACTAGCAACTGTGAGTATGAAGAAGGACATTCAGGTCAGGCTGCACAGTGGACACCTGTACAAAATAGCACGTCTATATACATGGTGCCAGGGGACAATGGCACAGAGCACAACCTACGCTGTAGACACTGAGAGTGTCCACGTTTATGATGACACATACAACACCGATGAAAAGGTGCCCCAGGGGACAGTAGTGGCCACGCAACTCCATGCTCCTGAATGGTAATGACTGCAACACACGCCACCATCCCTGCACTATGCGTATCGCACACTCATGCACATCATGTCACAGGCCACTACATAGGACATGCGCGCTGTAAGGCATGACACATGAGAGACCAACACCCATGTCTGGAGTCAGCATCAGTGCCAACTGACATGGAACCCACATGCAGTGAACTTGACAGGGCACAGCCAAGGTCCCAAAACCTGTTACACACCACCCCCACACATGATGCTACAGGCATAGTTCTCGTGGACAAAGCGCCAGCCTACATTACCTTGTGAAGGAGTGACTACACACAGACCAGGGAACACATTGCAAGGAGGGGAAGGGTGGCAGGGGCGCAGCGCTATACTGGGGCAAAATGGATCTGCATAGCACCTTTAAACCCTGGCAGTGAATTCATGCTACTGTGCCCTTACAAATGCCGGTGACACACAACAAACACACATGTACCTACCCCCTTCCGGCTGCTGCTTCGCCTGTAAGCGCCTATCCAAGTCTGGAAGACCACCGGCAGCACACGCCTGTGAAGGTGGCTCAGGCGGCGGCCGCGGTTCTTGTGGCTCTCAGGTGAGTCCCCCAGCAGGACCCGTGCAATCCTCCACGTCCAGCACCGGATATCCTGCCAGCGTTTCCTCACCTGGGACAGGCTCCGCCAACGACCATCCACACCCCTCACGGCACTGACGACGGTCAGCCAGATCTGCTCCTTGGCAGTGGCGCCTACCTGTGAGGAAGAACAAGTGACACCACATCAATACACCAGCCACATGTCACAGAGAGACATTTGATAACAAATTAGCTGGGAACAACAAGGCATGTCATGCAGCCAACGCATTGCACCTTTGTCATAGGGACATGATCCTCTGGTGAGGGAAAAAGCAGTACGTGCCATAGTGGGTACACAGGTGGAATGATGGCAATGTCTCAATCAATGATCAAGGCTCACACTGTGCATCACACCCACCCCTCCTGTCTCAGGGCACTGCTGGGAGCACACTGTACCCACCCCTCCTGTCTCAGGGCACTGCTGGGAGCACTCTGTACCCACCCCTCCTGTCTCAGGGCACTGCTGTTAGTGATAGGCACACACCCCTCCTGTCTCAGGGCACTGCTGGGAGCACTCTGTACCCACCCCTCCTGTCTCACGGCACTGCTGTTAGTGATAGGCACACACCCCTCCTGTCTCAGGGCACTGCTGGGAGCACTCTGTACCCACCCCTCCTGTCTCAGGGCACTGCTGTTAGTGATAGGCACACACCCCTCCTGTCTCAGGGCACTGCTGGGAGCACTCTGTACCCACCCCTCCTGTCTCAGGGCACTGCTGTTAGTGATAGGCACACACCCCTCCTGCCTCAGGGCACTGCTGGGAGACATCAGGCATCCCCCCCCCCCTGGGACCCCCCCAACAGTACATGGCATGTGTGTCACACCAGGACACAATGCCAGAAGTCACAGTCACAACATAGGGACAGTCTGTGCCAGTGGCCTATGCACTCACCTGATACCCTGGTCGCCCATACAGCATGGGGTACTGTGGGAGGATCACATCCAGCAATGCCATGTTCTCCTCCAGGGTGAATGGCTGTGACCTCTCCACAGCCCTTGACATGGTTCCAGGGAATCAGTAGCAGCAGCTGGGTCGACGAATTCAAAGATGTGCAGGCAAGTACTCCCTCATGGGACCTGGCTGCCTTATATGTGCCGTTCTGCCCTGTCTCATGCACAGGAGTACAGAGTGATTGGTCACTCACATTTGCATCCTATGTTTCCACCAATCCCTTCAAACCTAGCAGTCTGTGTGTACTCCATCGGTTTCATTCTCCTGCATGATGTCAGCTCCACAAACACATTGCAACAAAGTATTTTTATTCCAACTGACTTCTGCTGTTCACCTTCCAGAAGAAATTCGAATTTTGAACTTGGTCTCCATGACAACCAGCATCCATGTAGGCCTTAATACTTGTCCCTCATGTGTCCCCTATGTAATTTTGAGCTCCACACACAGGTACGGTGCGTTCCGGGGCCCTAGGGCACCCCAAATGCATTGCAACGGCCCGTACACGCGTGACTACGTTCACTATCAGTATGGGTGGCCTCGCGTATGCGTACTCGTAGTGGTACGGGCCGTACACACGCCTGTACGCTCCCTATCACTACGAGTACGCATACGCGAGCCCACCCATACTGATAGGGAGCGTACAGGCATGTGTACGGCCCGTACCACTACGAGTACGCATACGCGAGGCCACCCATACTGATAGGGAGCGTACAGGCGTGTGTACGGCCCGTACCACTACGAGTACGCATACGCGAGGCCACCCATACTGATAGGGAGCGTACAGGCGTGTGTACGGCCCGTACCACTACGAGTACGCATACGCGAGGCCACCCATACTGATAGGGAGCGTACACACGCCTGTACGCTCCCTATCAGTATGGGTGGCCTCGCGTATGCGTACTCGTAGTGGTACGGGCCGTACACACGCCTGTACGCTCCCTATCAGTATGGGTGGCCTCGCGTATGCGTACTCGTAGTGGTACGGGCCGTACACATGCCTGTACGCTCGCCATCACGATGGGTACACATACGGCAGCACTCCCATAGTGATATGGGAACGTACACAGGCCCTCTTTGCAGCAGTACAGCGGTATTCACACATCACAGTGGTGACAGGCGGCACACAGGTAGGGATAGGGCGGACATACTTGTCCATGGATGGACATACTTGTCCATTAATTGACATCGAGGCATCGTCTGTGCATCACTACATGTGTGGGGCACAGGTGTGAAAGGCCTGTGATGTGGAACATTACTCCTGAGTCGAGAAGGCACCAGATGTATGATGAGATGTCTACAGATGTACTGTGTGATGGTGCGATGTGTGCCAGGCATGCCCTTGACTCCTTTGACATGTGTGCATGTCGTACTGCGCACTTGGGGTGAGCGTCACTGGCATGGCACGGACACCAATACACGGAAGTGTCCCCTGATGCCCGGTACAGGGGTTATGACACCTGACTTGTCACTACCCACGGTGCACAATGTGACTATGTCATGTATGTGTGGGGGCTTCCCATCAGGTTGATGTTGGAGCACCCTCAAAAGCTGCAGCCGTTGCAGCAACCAACATGTGTCTGTGTGTAGATTGTCATTGCACACTGTTCCGCACACCATGCCACATGTGGTATCGGATGTGAGGTGCACATGTATGCATGGGACACGGAGTAGCGTGACAAGGACATGTCAGCATCCTCACAAGGTATGTGTGGTGAGTCATGACATGTGCACCTTCATGGCAAGGTGTGTGGGCTGGCCTAGTGTAATGTCATGTGACCTGTGGCTCCAGTGTTCCGCTACCAATAACTGCAATCGGCATCCTACTGCTGCTGATGTGTGTGCGTATGTGTTGGACCTGTCAGCCCTAGGGTGGTCTCCCCTTCTATTTTTGTATCGTGCCTCATTTTTTTCCACCCTCATTTTTATGTTGGACTAGGTCTCCGGGCGCCTTTTCATTGCCAGGCAGTGTTAAGGTGCAGGTGCTCCCTTCTCCCAAGATGGCTGCCACAGACCCCTGCTACTGCAGGGTGGTCGTTTTTGATAGTAGCACCCTAGCTGCCAGGAGCTGGCTGGGACCCACAACAATGTTGCGACACCAGCCCGCCTTTTTGTCCCATAGTTAGAGTGGGGAAGCTCCTGGAAGAAGCTGGAACCTTCTAGAAGGGAGGTGGGGTTTTACTTTTGCCGCCTTGGCTAGAGGTCACCTGACCTAGGGCTACTTAAGAGTGGGAGGGAAACTTGTGTGGTGAGTTGGCCATTGGGGTGAAGCAGAGCTGGAAGAATCCACCAGGAGTGTAGGCGGTAGGGCCTAGCCAGGGACTTATGCCTCTGAGAGTGACAGGATTTAGGTACTGCCTCTTAAGTGAGTGAGGTGCCCTGTGAATCCCACTGATCTTGCCCAGTAGTAGGAGGACCCAGAGACTCTCTGCCAACCTGACTAGGAAGGATCTAGTCGCCCTCTCCATCCCTACCCCTGTAACAGAACCCCTTAAGGGCGCCAGATACATCTGCGCCACAAGACTTCATCTGTCAACTGAGAACTGAAATCTAACTTCAAGAACTGAAACTGCATGACAAGAGCGAGCTGTAAGCCTTGAATGCCAGAGCTGAGACTGCGTGTCCAAGCTACTCTAGTGAACAAAATACTAAGCCGATTGCCAAGACACCGGGGATCGACCAGGTACTAGCGCTGTGACCCCCGCGCTTCCTACCCTGGTCTGGAACCCCCGGCAGCGTGCTCCGCTGAGCACTTTACCCCATCCTTAATTTGAGCCCCCCCCCTGCGACGACGAAGCCAGCGCGCTCACCGCTGCGGCCTGGAGGCCTGGAGGAGTGCCCTGCTGTGTCGCGAGGCCCAGGAGAAGCCCGGGGCCCCGTCGCTGCCGTCGCAGCCGAGTGAGGAGGTGCGCAAGGTCGGGGCCGAGTTCCCCCAACGTCGTGAGGACGGACGCCTGCTGACGCCGAGACGGAGGTAAGCCCGGAGGCCGAGATCCCCCCCTGGTGCGCCCCCTGCTGGTCCGGAAACCGCACCGCACTTGGCCCGGGTCGTCCCCTCCGTGGGAATCCCCTCCCCTGCCTGCGCGACGGAGAGACCCCGCCGAGGGATCCTGTCCGTGTCCCCCCTTCTGTAAGACTGAGAGCGGTGCTTAGTGAACTGCACCGGAGCATAGGGACCCGCTCCGCAAGTCCTGTTAGTCTCCCCGCTGGAAGCCGCCTAAAGGAACTGACTAACATTACCCTCGCGTGGCGCTTCCCGCCACCGACCCTGCTTCCCCCGCTGGAGTGACAAGGGATGCGAGTAGCGCACTGTATGACCTGTTCCGCTCGAAAGTATTCACATGCCCGCGATCGCGAGTAGTGCCTTGTGTTATATGCTCTACTCGATAGTGATTACCTTAAAAGGAAATGCGAGTAGCGCCTTGTGTTACATGCTCTACTCGAACAAAGTTGTTTGCCAGGAGATGCGAGTAGCGCACTGTGTTCCATGCTCTACTCGATAGTAATTGTTTTGCCAGGAAATGCGAGTAGCGCCTTGTGTTATATGCTCTACTCGGCAGTAATTACATGCTAAGGGATGCGCGTAGCGCATTGTGTTTTATGTTCTGCACGAAGGAAATTCTACACCAGGATCACGAGTAACGTATTGTATTATATGCTCTGCTCGACTGTAATTACCTACAAATGGTTGCGCGTAGCGCTTTGTTTCATATGCTTTACTTCACAGGATTAGGGGCCATTGATTACGAAGAGCGCTCAGTTCCACAGGCGCCATGTTAGTGAGCCCAATGTGTCCCCGTTCAAGTATCATGCTTAGTTAGACGGCCCGTTCAGGGAAAGACTTTACGTAAGCGCGCACAGCGCTAGAACAAGGTTAGGCACTGCATAAGTATCACCCAGAGTGTCGAATGTAATGTCATGATGGTATTATAATTCATGTATTACCTTGTTATTTCCTGAACTGCATCTGACCAACTAAACTTGGATAAACTTGAAGTATATGCATAATTGAACGGTGTGGCGTCCCTTATTGTGTGTGTTCCTAGTCCATGAGAAGCGTGTGGTGTATGGTTGCTTAACACATAGCCCTCTGGTTGCCCGACCGGCTCGCGCCACGCTACCGCCTATAGGGCCTGGTGACCCCGGGTTCCTACATTGGTGGCAGCGGTGGGATCCTTGGGACTTGTGACCATACAGCACCCTTCCGTGAGGCGAAGGGCGCCACAGTTAAACGCCTATCCTACATTTTTTTTGTTCCACAGCTCAGAAACCATTGTTGCTGGATCATTAGTTCCACTGTCCAGGTAGAGAGTGCAAGAAGCCTGGTTAGCTATTGACTGTTGCCTACACCCTAGGAATTTTCTCCTTAGAGTCTAGGTCCCCACCTGCCAGAATGGAATCCCGGCTAGCTGACCTCGAGGGGTACACTGTGAGGCAACTGAGGGAGTTCGCGCAGGAGTTGGGGGTGCCTGGGATGCGGAGGGCCAAGGCGCCGGAACTCCGTACCGCCATTAGGGCATGGGTAGAAGCCCACCCAGAAGGGAGAGGGTATGAGGGACAGGAAGCGCCAGATGCACCTCAGGAGGAGAGCGCCCAGGAAGTCCTAGATATCCTGAATGTAGACATGTCCGAGAATGTGCCCCCAGGAAGACGTTCTGGGGCCAGTAGTAAGACAGGGTCTAGCAGGAGCGCGTCTCCAAGGGAGTATGAGGACAGAAGGGAAGAGAGGCAGTTAAAATGGGAGCTGGCCAGGCAGGAGAAAGAAAGAGAAATGGCCAGATTGGAACAGGAAAAGGAATTAGCAAAATTGGAATGGGCAATGGAGGAGAAGAAGCTGGCGCACGAGCTTCAGTTAAAAGAGCTGGAGTTACGTGCCCTCCAATTGAATGCGTCTAACAAAGACAATGGTGGCAGTGCTAGAGATCAGGGTACCTAAAATAAACCCACTACCACGGATAGAGTAATTTCACAGTTACACGCACATACATTCATCATACGCTAGGGCCCATTTCACTAACATACGTTCAAATACTCTACCAGCATAAACCTGTGGGAAGAAAACCCTGCATCTATATCTAGGACGATAGGACCTAATTATAGTGGTTATCCTTAATCATACTCTATACAATCTATACAACAATAATCAAAATGTACTCAATAATTGACAAGAAAGAATATTCAACACCATGTTTAAAAGTTATATTGCTTTATCTAAATTAGTCAAAGTAAAATCAATCAGAATAAATCATTTCTCATAGTTACCTATTCTAACTAAGTGTCAGAACGGGTCAGGACCAGTCTCTCGGTAAAATCTCTCAGGACAGAGTCCTCAGCATCGAACCTCAGCAACGCGTGAAGGTGGCCAAAAGAGTGGGGAGAGCCCTCCCTAAACTAACAGTTTTTATAGTGAGAAATACAATAGAAACACACATAAAGTTGACTGAATAAACTGTATCACCGAGCAGAACGAGAAGGAAGAAATGTAGCTTTGCTACATCTGGAAATCTCCGCTCCGGAAAAGTCACAAGGCATAAACTACGGAACAGGAACCAAGGAAATAAAACATGTAACACATTTAATCCGATTCCTCCTCGGCCATCGAGCCACAGTTCAGAGTTTCCCTCTAAGGCTCCTTTGTCCTTTGAGAAAGCCAAGGACACTTCCACTTTTCTTGGAGTACACCCAAAGCTGCTGCCGTCCTCATGGAAAATTTCATAGAAGGACTATGGTCAGTTGTCTTCGACCTTTTTCCAGCAGGGGTCTCTCTTGCCACATCACAGAAATATTCACTCGAGGCCAGGCTCTCAAATCAGCCATCATGGATTAGGCCTCCATAGGCCACAATAGACCATCTCAATTTAAAAGAAATAAAAACAACGTTAATACAACATAATGATTAAACAGTGTTAACCCCACTAATACCCTTATGTGTATGCATTTATCTAGCTTTGCGACATAAAAAAGCATTAATTCAGACAGCGTTTTGTGCCCAAAATAAATAGCACACAGCAACGTTTAAACATGAAAACTTGCACGTTATTGTAAATACACGAACAGCACAAATAAGCTAACCCTCATGTAACTTTCTCTTGTGTTAGGACAAACAGGTTGATTAGTAAAACATACTTGCACAAGACAAATAATTAATTGTTAAATATTAATAAATTAATAGAACGCATAGACATGCCAGAGCTTCAAAAGCCCCAGAATTTTCTAAAAGAAAACTCTGCTCCAGCAATCCCCCCTTTGGTGATTTTATCACCAAATAAATCCCCCAAAAAAAATTAGTGAAAATTTAGTCCCATTTTAGGAAATCAGAAATGTCTCTTCCCTTTTAGACAACATTAAACACCAGTCACTCTTTCATCATCTCTCTTTGTTTCTAAATAAAAACTCTCCCTCAATTCTTCTAGTTCAATCTCTTCTGGTTCTCTTTTCGAAATTTTCGAATTCTTATTTTTCTTTTCATTTTTCAATTTCTCTTTCCCTCTCCTGTTTTTACAACACACACACACCAATCTTAGTATCAGTAAAGCAACAATTATACAAGACAAAGGAAACAATATTCTACCTATAATAGTACTACCTATTTTTGCAATAAAATCCTTAACAGCTATCATTTTATTAGCTAGTTTAGTCCATAAACTCCCAGTCTCAAGTGGTACTAATTCTTCATGTAAATCAGTAATATTTTTGATATAGACCTTCAGGTCTTTACTTTCGTCAGGAATATAAGTGCAACAATGTTGAACTTTCAAAATTCCACAAACTCCACCCTCCTTGGCCAAAAGAATATCAAGGGCAAGTCGATTTTGCATTGACATGGCACGTACGGCACTTAATTCCGTATTCACCAAAAGAAACCCTCCTGCGGTATTTGTCGATAAGCGATCAACCACTGTGGACAGTTTCCGAATTCCATAAGCATTTAAAGAAATTCCCACTGCTGGAATCAAAACCCCAAAAATATCACCCACAATTTCAGACCAAGTTTCTCTCTTAAAACGTGTTAATAGGTTAATGTCTTCTACATCTTTTACTTTATCTGTATGAAAAATCTTAGGAAAAACCAGGCCCACATAACATGTGCCATACCAATGGTCAGGCAACTTGTAATAAGCCTTGTTCCCACACACATAGTACACCCCTGGAAAAATCGTATCTTCTCCACCTCTGAAACCCCAACCTGTCGCAATGAAGTATGTATCATGGCACTCACTAGTTCCCACAAAATATGTATCATATTGGGATTTCCTTCTGGTAATGCACAGCTTACCCTTCTGCGGTGCATCTAGAGCCAAAGTTGGACTAGCCCCATTCCTCAACTCCTTTCCCATCTCAATGTCCCAAATTGTCTCACTCACTTCATATTTTCCCCCTTTCTCATTTATGTTCACTCTCCTTTCCTCAACCATATCCAGGAAAGCTTTCTCCTCTCCTTTCAAATTGCAAGTTAAATTATTCTTAAAAATGTAATCTAATGTTAGTCCTTTTTCTTCAATAAAAATCTCACCAAAAGTGTTAGCTTCTTTAGCTGGATTCAGCTCTTTGTTCATTGGCAAGTGCCCAAAAATACTATCTCTGTTAGACATTTTATAATCTATTTTCCCTAACAAATAAAAAACACTACTTAAAATACTACAAGAAATACCATATGTAGCTGGCAAATGGTGATAAGTAACACCCTCTGAAACAGATGCAGGTAATTGCATGCAGACATAGCAATCCCTTACTTCCATTGTCTTCACATATTCATATAACAGTTTAGAAAAAACATTACTAGAAAAATTATTAATTGACCTATCTTTGTGTATGTAACTACTACTTCTAATTGGGACTACTTTTTGTGAATTCTTCTCTACATTAGTCCTGTTTTCTGTATCCATTCCAAATTCTACTCTAAAAGTAACTAATAAAATTAAAACACCCCATAGAAGCATTAATAATCCAGTACAACAGCAGCACATTTTGCACCACCTCTTAAAGAAGGCACATCTATTTCTATTCTCCTCTATGTTAGCCATTTTAGTTTAGCTTCTACTACTCCACTACTGTTTGAACTTCTTCAATTCTTCAGCAATTCTTCAGCTTTCAGTTTATCCAAATGATCTCCTCGTTCACTTGATCCAAGTGAATCCTTCTTTCACTCAGTTTGGATACTTGTCATTCTTCACTTCAATTTCTTCAACATCAAACTGTATCAGATCTCCAACGTCGGAATCCTCAGTACTCGACTCTTCTCCAATGTCAGTCAAAAGTACTTTCAGAATTTCACCAGTATCTTCCTCAACCACTTTTCTCAAGACCACTTCCGGATTATCTCGAGTCACTGTTTCTTCTTTTCCTTCCTCAGACAGTGTCACATAAGACCATTCCGGTGATCTGTACTTTTGGTTGGGTCTTTTAACTCTTCTTATTTCTACTGGTTCTTTTGATTTCTTTGATTCTTCTTCTTCAGCTCTCGAAGTTTGGCTTGATACTTCATTCACTTGTTCAGCTTTTGATGAATTTGCTCTTATTACTCTGTATCTCACCCTTTTCACTCGGTTGTTAGGCCAACGATCTCCTTTCACAACCTTTTTCGGCCTCAATTCTTTTACTTTCTTTTCTCCAATCGAAGTTCTCTTTCTCAGAACTCGACCTTCTGTTTGTTCATCCTCATCATCTGTTTCAAGTGCCTCTTGTTTCCGTTTCCCAGTAGCTTTTCTTTTCTCCACAGATTTTTTCACCACTGTTTGAGACTTCCCTACTTCTGTCCCTCCTCGGGTCTCCGACACGCAATCTTCTTGCTGTCTACTTGTCCCTTCACCTAGCTCCTCATCAATGTTCCCTACACCTCCTCGGGGGTCTTCCGCAATCTGTCCCTCTCTATCTTCTTTTGACCCTGTTTCTTCAAGAATAATCTCAAGTGGTTCTTCAATCTCCTCCTCTTCTGATTCAGGAGTAGGTTCTATGTATTTTCTCTTTTCTTTTCTTTTACTCCCACTGCTACTTGAAACTTCAGGCTCTGTAACAGAATTCGATTTTCCCTCTGATACTCGCAGTGAATCTCTTGAAGCTCTCTCTGCTTCTTTTCTCACTGATTCCGTATCTTCAGGATCTTCACCATCACTGGAATCTGACTCTTCATAATACTCTTTACCAGTTCCCTCTCTCGGGCTTGGAACTCTCAGAGTATGACTTGCATGTACCCAGTGCTTCACTCCAGCACACTTTACTGCAGTCGTCGTAGTCAGAATGACTTGTCTCGGCCTTCCCCACCTTGGAATCAAGCAATTTCTTCTTCTGTGCACCTTAATCCTCACCCAGTCACCTGGACTCAGATCATGGGCTTGCTTCTTCTCAAGTGTGGTAGCTTCTTCTCCAATCTGGTGAAACACAGAATGAACTGCGTCAGCCAGGCCTTTACAATAATCCAAAATCATGTCATCAGTTATTGACACCAACTTATTCACAGGCACGAATGCATGGCGCATAGCACGTCCCATGATTATTTCATGCGGGCTCAAACCAGTAGTTCTATCTGGAGTAGATCTCATTGTCATCAGAACAAGAGGTAATACATCTGGCCATTTCATGCCAGTGGCTAGACACATCTTTCCAATTCTATTTTTGATTGTGCCATTGATCTGCTCAACCACACCAGAAGCCTCTGGTCGGTATGCACAATGTAACTTCTGCTGTATTTTCAATGCTTCACAAATCAAACCAATGAGTTCATTTTGAAAGTGTCCACCTCTGTCAGACTCAACTGTAACTGGAAACCCGTACCTAGGAATCAACTCCCTTAACAGTAACTTTGCCACTGTTAATCCATCATTTCTTCTAGTCGGGTAAGCTTCCACCCACCTTGAAAACAAACAGACTACCACCAAAACATACCTCAGTCTGTTCACTTGGGGCATTTCAATGAAATCAATCTGCATTCTTGTAAAAGGACCTCCTTCTCTGCCAATTGTCCCCAGACTCACCACTGTCTTTTTCCCAGTGTTAAATTGCTGACAAATCAAACACCTTTGACAGATGCTCTCCGCAATTGTCCTAAACTTTGCATTGTACCAGGTTTGTTTAAAGGACCTTACCATCGCGTCCCTCCCCAGATGTCCCTGGCCATGATACATCCTTGCCATTGACGACAAAATTGAGTTTGGCATTACTGGTCTGCCATCTCTGTAGACCCAAACATTGTCTGTTTCTCTTGGAGCACAACCTGCTTTAACCCAATCTTGTTTTTCTTCCTCTCCTGCCTCATCTTGTAACTGCTTTACTTCATCCCACGTCTCTAGGACATTAGTAAACATCACAGAAAGGAGAGACATTTCTTCCATCCTACTCCTGTTAATAGATTGGTTTGTTTTAGCGCAATACTGCGCCACATCGTTGGCAAACCTGTTACCAACGGTGATAAAATCGTCCCCTGAACCATGCGCGGCACATTTTACAACCGCTAACTCCTTAGGCAGCTGTATCGCCTCAAGTAGTTTTCCAATCAACTCAGCATTCTTTATCGGAGTTCCACCCGATGTCAAGAAACCTCTTTGTAGCCACAATTGGCCAAAGTCATGCACCACTCCAAATCCATACTGACTATCAGTCAACACGGTTGTTCTCAAGTCTTTCCCAATCTCACAAGCTTTTGTCAATGCCACTAGTTCAGCAACTTGCGCAGATTTCACTCCTTTCAATGGTGATGCTTCCATAACTTCTGAAACTTTGCACACTGCATATGCTGCACATAGCACACCATTATCATTTCTCAGGCACGATCCATCCACAAACAACACATGGTCATTCTCAGGTAAGGGAATATCCCTTATGTCTGGTCTCGGTTTTGTACAGTACTCAAGCACATCCAAACAATCATGATCATCTTCCATCTTTATACCCACATTTTCAATATCCGGCAAGAGTGTCGCTGGATTCACATTCACACATCTCTCAAGAGTCACATTTGATGCTCCCAGAATCACTTTTTCGTATTTAGTCAACCGACTATGTGACATATGTTGAGTTCTGCTTCTTGTCAAAAGAATTGCCACATTGTGAGGTACGAATACCCTTACAGGATACCCCATTATGATCCCCTCACTCTGTTCCAGGCTTCTGCATGTCGCAGCTACAGCTTTCAGACAACCTGGTAACCCCACGGCTACAGTGTCAAGTGTCGATGAGAAGTATGCAATAGGCCTTCTCAATTGCCCATGTTTCTGGATTAACACTGAAAGTGCACATCCATTTCTCTCACTGCAGTACAGTTCAAATTCCTTTTCATAGTCAGGCATACCTAAAGCTGGAGCCTCACACATTTTAGTTTTGAGCTCTTCAAATGCTGCCAATTGTTCTGCATCCAGATTTAACGGATCTGTCATTTCACTTTTTGTCAATTTAATCAATGGCTTTGCTATCAGGGAAAAATTAATTATCCACTGACGACAATATCCCACCATACCCAGGAACATTCTCACTTCTCTCTGGGTTTTTGGAGCTTTCATTTCTCTGATTATTCTGATCCTGTCAGTAGTCACTTTTCTCAGACCTTTTTCAATATTATGTCCAAGATAATGAACCTCTTTCTTGCAAAATTGCAATTTGGCTGGAGATACCTTTAACCCTCCATCTGCCAGATGATTCAGTAAAGCTATGGTATCCACTTCACAAGCTTCACGTGTCTTTGATGCCACAAGTAGGTCATCAATATATTGTACCAGCACTGAGCTCTCAGGCATGATCAAACTTTCCAACGATTTCTTCAATAACTGATTGAATATCGAAGGACTCTCCGTATACCCCTGTGGGATACGACACCATGCTAAAATACGCTGGCCAAACCTAAATGCAAAAATCGGCTGGCTATCATGATGCAATGGAATTGAAAAGAACGCATGACACAAATCAATCACTGTATACCACTCAGCATCATGTGGAATTTGATACAGAATCACTGATGGATTTGGCACAATGGGACAACATGCCACCACAATTTGATTAACTTTTCTCAGATCTTGCACGATCCTGAACTTGCCATTGGGCTTTTTCAGTCCCATTATCGGCGAATTACACGGACTACTCAGTAGTTCTCTCAGAACTCCCTGCTGAATCATTTTCTCAATTATAGGAGTTATCCCTTCAATTATTTCTGGTGTCATTTTGTACTGAGGAATGTTAGGATATGTAATTCCCTCTTTCACTGCAATTTTCACTGGATCTACATTATTCATCAATCCCACATCCTCTCCTGTAAAATCCCAAACTGCTCTTTTCACTGTGTCTCTCAGCACTTGAGGCAAATCCTCCGGATTAAACACAGCAAATGCACCAATCCATTCACTTTCTCTATTTTCTAGAGTCATTCGGTAGAAAGCATCATCATCTGGTGTCTCAAAAGCTATTCCATCTGGAGTACAAAAAATTGTGCAATTCATCTTACACAATAGGTCCCTACCTAACAGGTTCACTGGACTCGTGTCACAGACAATAAATCTGTGCATGTCTGAAAATTTCCCTATCTGTACTCTTACTGGTTCAGTAAGACGTGTTCTGATCTGTGTATTGGCTACACCAACTACTTGGATTGCTTCATCCGAGAGAGGAAGATTTCTAACATCTGTTGACCTGACAGTTGATCTTGTCGCACCTGTGTCTACCAAAAAAGTAACACCCTCTTCATTTATTTTCCCATCCACAAATGGTCCTGCCTGGTCTATTTCTAGAGTTGCACCAAGTATGCACTCTTCTTCCTCTCCTCGGCACCGTCAATAATCACCCTCAGACTCACTCCCTTCACTCTTTAACAAGTACTGCTGTACTTTGTTAGTACGTCTCGGTTTGTTTACCTGCTCATCATTGAAGAATCCTGAGTCCTGATTGTACTTTTGTACCCCTCTATTCTGCGGTAAGGGCGGTTTTGGCTCTTGACTCTGCTGCTGTCTCACAACTTTCTGCTGTTGTTGCTGCTGGTTATTCCCATCATTCTGCACCTGTTGATTTAAGGATTTACCCTCATTATTCACTAATGGTGGATTAGGACATTCAGATCTCCAATGTCCCAGCTGGCCACAGTTGTGACAAGGGAACTTTTTCTTTGCTTCCTCAAGACTTCCCCTTCCTTTTCCTGCAAATCTAGGTCTATTTCCTCCATTATTTCCTGGATTATTTGCCTGTTCCACTAACTGTGCTTCCTGTCTTTCTGCAACTTTCACTTGTGCCCACATTGCTTTCTCTTTCAGCTTTCTTTGTTTTGCTTCAATTTCATCACTGAAATATTTTGCATGTCTCAGAATCTCATCTACTTTTTTACTCTGCCAATCCACTGTGTGTTCACGAATTCTCTCACCAATTTCAGGTCTAAGACCATATACAAATCTGTATACAAAGTGACTCAAATCCTTGTCACCCAGGTGTTCGTCTCCACTGAATTGTTTAAAAGCCAGTATCAGCCTCTCATAAAAAGCATGAACTGATTCTTTTGCTTCCTGTTGTGTTCGATCTATCTTAACCCAGTCTGTCTCTTTTGGAGGAACTTTACTCTTCAGGTATACCATCACCTGATCATACTTCCTCATCACTTCTGGATCTGGTGCCCCTGTTCTTGAATCTCTTGGATATTCCTCAGTAGGCCAACTCACAACTATTTTACACTCAGTCCACAAGTCTGCTGGAACAATTATATCAAACAGACTATTCAGGTCAACCCACAGCACTTTTGACAATTTCACAAACCTATCTACCTGCCTATACCACTCGACGGGCTTTTCTCTCAATCGAGGGAAATCATTCGTAAATGATAAAATATCCTGTCTGGTCCATGGAACATGAACATATCCTCCTCCAGGTATTTCTCTCATGGGATAATTCTCCACTGGTTTCTCCTTTTCTCTCACTGGAAATGCTGAATAAGTTGTTCTATCTTCAGATTCCTCTCTTTTCTTATACCACCTATCCTTCCACTTTTCAACATCACCCCATCTTCGCAGTAATGCCACCATTTCTTTAATCTGTCCTGTTCTACCAGAAGTATTCAAATTCTCAATGTCTTTCTCAGTGAAATCCATCCTGTACGTTTTCTGTAAAGCTTTTACTCTATCAATGTCAACTCCTTGCTCATTTGCTATTGCTCTTAGCCTGTCATGTGTATTCCTTGCTCTCCAGGTAACACTTTTGCACATAAACAATAGCTCACCATCATGATGACTCTTCAGGATTTCTGTTGGAACTGTTCCTGTCACAAGCTCTTCTAATTCTATACGTAACTTAACCACATCAATAACTTGTGAATCCTTGTCCTTTTTGCTGAAGAACCTTCATCCAATCATTCGAATCATCAACTGTTATTTCAGCAGTTTTTCTCACTGGAACCACTTTTTTCTGCGGTTCTAAAATCGGCATCCCTGAACAACTAGGTTCACTGACATCCAATAGTTCACTACATGTTTCATGTCTGGTTTGTCTCAGGTCACTTCTCCCGGTTCTTTTATCTGAATCTCCTGAAGGACCAACTGAATTTGTCGATTCATTTGCAATATATGGAATTACCAGTCCATTCTCACCCGCTCTCTGTTTGTCAAACACAGGCATAACTGGACCTATAGTTACAGGCACCGTAACAGCTTCCAGATTCTTTGTTAATTCCCTAATTTTCTCAGCCAGTTCTGTTGTCGTCTCTGCTAATTTTCTAGCATTTTCCTCACTACCTCGATTCTCTCTCTCCCTGAAAGAACTACTACCTCTTGATTCAGGTGTCATTTTTTCTTTCTCAACTGTATCTCTTATCGGAGAGACAACTGGTGTACTCTCATCTGGTTCTGTTCTATATAGAGGTGGTCTCTTGTAAATCATGTCATTTAAGACTTCATCCTCATATTCTCCATACCTTCTCATATCTGACTCAGAAGCTCTTTCTGTCGAAGGAGCAGAAGCTTCAACTGTTCTCATTGGATATAATCCCTCTGACATACAAGCATCTCTCCATCTTTTCATTCGATCATGATGTGTTTCACGATCATGTCTCCTCCCAAACATGTACCTATAATACCCTCCAGACCTTTGCTTTTCTCGGTCATGAACTTCCTCTTCCCATTCCACTAAAGCCTCGAACTGTGTAGGTCTCGGCTTCGGGTCTAAGCATAACATCTTTTCCCGTAAGTTTCTCAGCACAGCCAAATTAAATGAACCATGCTCTGGAAATGCTAGAACACCATCTTCTTTAGTATACTTAACCCAATTCTGCAACCATATACAGGTATGTAATCCATATTTCGCAGCCATGAAGGATGCAGGTGTTTCCGCTGGAGGTAACAACTCACCCTCTCTTGTTTTAACCTCTTTATCCTTGCTAAACCACTTTTTAACTTTTCCAAAGAAAGTCTTTTTCTTTTTCTCTTCTTGGTAATACATTTTAGCAAGCGCTTATCAAACTCTCTACTCTTTCCGTATTATAAATATACAATACGAGTTTCTTAACCAATAGCAGCGCGACTCACACTAACGCACCAATCCTGGAGCGTCTACGTCACTAAACAGCTCTTCCAATCCCTGCGCGACTCACACTAACGCACCAATCCTAGCGCGAACCCTATTCTGATTCACTATCCAATCAGTGCGCGGACTTTCTGACGTCAACAGTCGCTGCAGTCTCTGTCTCCTGTCTCTGTCACTTGTCTACCCCTCCTTTACAAAACTCTCAGTAGACTTCGTGTGTCAAAATTTCTACAAAATCTATTAGTTACAACATAAAAACATCTCCATTGTCTGCTTCGCTAACCACAGAATAGTAAAAGAGAGTCTATTTCTCAAGAATCAACAACTTTCATACATCGCATAACTGTTTCCTCTAGGACTTATCCAAAGAGTCTTACAGTCAATAAATGTGTATACATTCACTCACGCACATTCACACGAGAAAATATAGTACATGCACACAGAATCCTGCTTCTCGAGAACAGCACAACCTGTCTCTGTACAGAATTATAACTCACAACTAAGCAACTTACCTCTGCCCAGTTCCTCAAACAAGCTCAGAGAATACCTGTTATTCCTCCCGCGATAAGCTTTAACGGCAATCCTTACGGATCCCTGGGACTTAAGACCAGAGTTTCACAGATAACCTTCACTACGATACACACTCCTTATATACCAGAAATATCTAATAGTAACATACGACGATGTCACTGATTCCGAACCCAGACAATGTGAACGTGCAACTTCAATTGTCACACGTAATTCCTTACAATCCCGTCTTTCCCGAGAGCAGCATATACACCTTCTCTGCCCTACTACGGAACTGCTTCCACAGCTTCCAAGTTCCAGAAGCACTACATATAACTCAACATTACGACTCCAACATTTAATATTAGTACATATACCAATAACATCAAAATAAATCAATAATCAATAAGCCAATATACAAGCAATCTTATTTTATCAGATCAAGACAACCATCTACAACCATCCTCTGCTACCAGAGAAATTGCTAGAGATCAGGGTACCTAAAATAAACCCACTACCACGGATAGAGTAATTTCACAGTTACACGCACATACATTCATCATACGCTAGGGCCCATTTCATTAACATACGTTCAAATACTCTACCAGCATAAACCTGTGGGAAGAAAACCCTGCATCTATATCTAGGACGATAGGACCTAATTATAGTGGTTATCCTTAATCATACTCTATACAATCTATACAACAATAATCAAAATGTACTCAATAATTGACAAGAAAGAATATTCAACACCATGTTTAAAAGTTATATTGCTTTATCTAAATTAGTCAAAGTAAAATCAATCAGAATAAATCATTTCTCATAGTTACCTATTCTAACTAAGTGTCAGAACGGGTCAGGACCAGTCTCTCGGTAAAATCTCTCAGGACAGAGTCCTCAGCATCGAACCTCAGCAACGCGTGAAGGTGGCCAAAAGAGTGGGGAGAGCCCTCCCTAAACTAACAGTTTTTATAGTGAGAAATACAATAGAAACACACATAAAGTTGACTGAATAAACTGTTTCACCGAGCAGAACGAGAAGGAAGAAATGTAGCTTTGCTACATCTGGAAATCTCCGCTCCGGAAAAGTCACAAGGCATAAACTACGGAACAGGAACCAAGGAAATAAAACATGTAACACATTTAATCCGATTCCTCCTCGGCCATCGAGCCACAGTTCAGAGTTTCCCTCTAAGGCTCCTTTGTCCTTTGAGAAAGCCAAGGACACTTCCACTTTTCTTGGAGTACACCCAAAGCTGCTGCCGTCCTCATGGAAAATTTCATAGAAGGACTATGGTCAGTTGTCTTCGACCTTTTTCCAGCAGGGGTCTCTCTTGCCACATCACAGAAATATTCACTCGAGGCCAGGCTCTCAAATCAGCCATCATGGATTAGGCCTCCATAGGCCACAATAGACCATCTCAATTTAAAAGAAATAAAAACAACGTTAATACAACATAATGATTAAACAGTGTTAACCCCACTAATACCCTTATGTGTATGCATTTATCTAGCTTTGCGACATAAAAAAGCATTAATTCAGACAGCGTTTTGTGCCCAAAATAAATAGCACACAGCAACATTTAAACATGAAAACTTGCACGTTATTGTAAATACACGAACAGCACAAATAAGCTAACCCTCATGTAACTTTCTCTTGTGTTAGGACAAACAGGTTGATTAGTAAAACATACTTGCACAAGACAAATAATTAATTGTTAAATATTAATAAATTAATAGAACGCATAGACATGCCAGAGCTTCAAAAGCCCCAGAATTTTCTAAAAGAAAACTCTGCTCCAGCAGCAGCATACCCAGGGAACCTCAAGAACCAAAAATCTACCTACCCAAAGAAGTCATAGCCAATTATACAATAGGGGATGACATCATGAAGTGGTTGGAGGCATACGAGGTAGCCTTAACGGCCCATGGGGTACCCGAGAGTAACTGGGGAGGTGGTCTCTACCGGTATATACCTCCCACTGTTAGGGACACCCTGTTATATTTGGCCAAGGCGGATCAGGTTAAGTACGCCCCCATGAAAGAGGCCTTGTTAAAGAAGTTTGGCCTGAACCCCGAGAAGTATAGGCAGAAGTTTCGTGGCAGCCATAAGCTGTCCACCCAGACATGGGTAGATTTTTTTTGATTACGCGAGGAAGGCACTAGATGGTTGGGTGCGTGGCAGCGAGGTACAGGACTACCAAGGGTTGTACGATCTTTTTTTAAGGGAGCACCTCTTGGATAAGAGCTTTCCGGAGCTGCGCCAACATCTGGTGGACCGCAAGCTGAAGGATCCTCGAGAGCTTGCGGAGGAGGCAGATATTTGGGTGAGCACCCGGGTGTCTCACAAGGGCCCCGGGGGAGATGGCTCGAAAGGTGGACAGGGTTTCCCCCAGAAGAAAGAGGGGGGAGATAAAAAGGTAGAGTTCTCGAAAGGTCCCCAAAATAAGTTTGGGAAGGGAGTAGGAACCCCACCCCCGTCCAATTCCACAAGACCCACTTACCCTGACAGGAGTCAGCAGCCAAGGATTGTGCGGTGCTACGAGTGTGGGGAGATTGGACACTACAGAGGAGATCCCAAGTGTCGCAAGCGACCACCAGCCCCATCGGGCGTGAAGAGTCCCGGGGTGAGTGGTATAGCGCTTGGGGTGGAGCTGCCCTTAGATAGGGAAGGGGAGTGGACAGGCCTGACACTGGTTTCACTCGGGGATAGAGAGGTGGTCCCCGTAGTGTCCCTGCCCCCGAACACTGCTAAATATCAGCAGAGGGTGAGAATTAATGGGGAGGAGGTGGAAGCTCTGAGGGACACAGGGGCCAGCATGACCACTGTCGTGCGGCGGCTGGTTCCCCAGACCAAGTAGTCCCCGAGGAGTTCCATCCGGCCGTATTGGCTGACGGCAGTTTGAGTCACTATCCAGTGGCTCGTGTTCCATTTGAGTGGGGAGGAGTCAAAGGCCTACTGCGAGTTGCTGTGAGCCCTGCCTTGCCTGTGGGGTGTTTGCTAGGGAACGACCTGGAGCACACCAAATGGAAGGACGTCGAGTTTCACGCTCACACTGAGATGCTGGTATTACCAGGGTGGACTTGCGTGAGCACGTGGTCCATGGCTGCCCGGCACGGAACTCACCCGGAGTTGGAGCCTGGAATCATGGCCCAACCCAAACCCAAACGTGGGAAGAAGAAGGAGGTAGAGGACATGCCCCGTGAGTCGGATGGGGAGGCCGCAGAGGTGCCCCCGGAGTCCGCGGAGGTAGATGTCGTTCCTGTGGAGGACTTGCCGACCCTTGCTGACTGGCAAGGGGGAGGAGGGCCTACCCGGGAAGAATTTTGTCAAGCACAGAGGACGTGCCCCACTCTTGAGGGTATGCGGCGGCAGGCCGACGCTCAAGTGGCTAGTCAGGAACTGGGAGGTTATCATGTGTATTGGGAGGATGGTCTCCTATACAGTGAGCCCAGGGTGCCGGTACATGGATCTTCGAGGGCCATAGTGGTCCCCCAGTGTTACCGGGCCTTCCTGCTGGAGTTAGCGCACGAGATCCCCTTAGCTGGACACCTGGGCCAGGACAAAACCTTTGCACGGTTAGTCCCCCATTTTTATTGGCCCAGGATGAGGATTGCCTCAGATGCCTTTTGCAAGACCTGCAAGTCTTGTCAGGCTAGTGGCAAGACTGGGACGAAGTTGAAAGTCCCGTTGGAACCGCTCCCCGTGGTCGGGACCCCTTTTGAGAGGGTCGGTATCGATATTGTTGGGCCATTGGACCCTCCGACTGCAGCGGGACACCGGTTTATCTTGGTTTTGGTGGACCACGCCACAAGGTACCCAGAGGCTATTCCTCTGAGGACCATCACTGCACCGGTGGTGGCGCGGGCACTGTTGGGAATTTTTACCCGAGTGGGATTCCCGAAGGTCGTGGTGTCGGACCGAGGCACCAATTTCATGTCGGCCTACATGCAGGCCATGTGGAAGGAGTGTGGAGTGACCTACCGGTTCTCCACCCCTTACCACCCCCAGACTAACGGACTTGTAGAGTGCTTCAATAAGACATTGAAGGGGATGATCCGAAGCCTTCCCGAAGGCTTGAGGCGTAAATGGGACGTCCTCCTCCCCTGCTTGTTATTCTCCTATCGGGAGGTACCACAGAAGGGAGTCGGGTTCAGCCCGTTTGAATTGCTCTATGGCCATCCCGTTAGGGGTCCCCTCAGTTTGGTGAAAGAGGGGTGGGAGAAGACTTCACAGAAGCTTCCCCGTGACATTGTCAGCTACATGCTGGCGTTCCGCAGCAAGATGGCCAAGCTGTGGAAGGCAGCCACAGAGAACCTGGAGGCTAGCCAGACCGTAATGAAGGAGTGGTATGACCGCAACGCTCGGACGGTCGAGTTGGACGTTGGACAGAAGGTGTGGGTTATGGAACCTGGAGAGCTTTGTGCCCTCCAGGACTGGTGGACTGGCCCGTTCGACATTGTGGAGCGGCGAGGCCAGACCACATACGTTGTGGATGTAAAAACCCC
This sequence comes from Triturus cristatus, assembly GCF_964204655.1. Taxonomy (NCBI): domain Eukaryota; kingdom Metazoa; phylum Chordata; class Amphibia; order Caudata; family Salamandridae; genus Triturus; species Triturus cristatus. Next base: position 326,049,776 of record NC_140579.1, read on the forward strand.
CCGTCAACCCCTCAGGGTGCTCCACGTCAACCGCCTGAAGCCGCACCATGAGCGATCGGAGCTTGCTCTCCTTATGGTGACGGATGGGATCGAGGAGGAAGAGAGTGAAGCTCTTCCTGACCTTCTTGCGGCACAAGAGAAGGATGGTTCGGTGGAAGGTGTAATCCTCTCCCCATCCTTGACCCCAGAGCAGCAGAGGGACTGTCGCCATGTCCTGGGACAGTTCGCCTCGTTGTTCTCCCTCACGCCTGGAATCACTCATTGGTGTACCCATGATGTGGACACAGGGGATAGCCCCCCGGTAAAGAACAAGTCTTACCGGCTTTCTGACCGAGTGAAGGATAGCATCCAGCGTGAGGTGGCAAAGATGCTGGAGCTGGGGGTGATAGAACCTTCCAGCAGCCCGTGGGCTAGTCCAGTGGTGTTGGTGCCGAAAGCGGCCCCACCGGCTACAAGTTTATTTTTGCAACAACCTTTCTAAAGACATTCTACTGAGTTTTGTATGTTGCATTTTTGTCGCTTTGGTCTTGTTCAAGTTTAGTAAAGATATTTTATTTTCTAAACTGATGTGGTATCCATTTGTGGTATTTTCACTGTGTTACTGTGAGTGTTGGTACACATACTTTACACATTGCCTTTGGGATAAGCCTGTCTGCTCGTGCCAAGCTACCAAGGGGGTGAGCATGGGTTATCTAAAGTGTGTATCCCCCTTACCCTGACTAGAAGTAAGGGTTCCTATTTGGTCAAAGAACCTACCTCTGCCAACTAGAGACCCCCAGATCTAACATATGTGGAATGTCACTGGACTGAATCTACTTAGAGAGCAGCTATTAATTTTGGAAGAACTTAAGTTGTATAAACCACACATATTAGCAATAACTGAAACCCACTTGGCAGATAAAAATCAGCTAATGTTAAGACAGGTGAGGTATGATACACTTATTTACAAGTACCAGACACTTTCTATAATGATAATGAGATATAAGAATCTGGAAATGAACGTACTGAGACCTTTAGAGGTTTTTAAGGGGGGATAGGCTATAGTTCAGTTTGTAATTCAGTGGTAAAAGTATACTATTTGTGTAGTTTATGGTCCGAATCTGGAAGGCCTCATATGTTTAATTCATTAAGTTTGGAGCTGCTGGATTGGTCAGGTGATTTAATTGTCATGGGCAATTTCAATTGTATAATGGACTATGGTATAGACTCTACTAATCGTTCTGCACATACAAGGATGTTTAAGACCTGACCCTCCATATTAGAACTTGTGCGATTGCATTTGTTAGTTGATGTGTGTAGAAAAATTTATCCTTTGAAACCAGGATATACCTATCATTCTTCCCCACACAAGCAATATTTGTGCATTGACATTATCTTTACCGAAGAGCAGATACTGGGAAATCAATTCCGGTATGCCCTAAGGTTATATCAGATCATAATCCCATAATGCAGACAATTCAGTCTGCACAGGTAGAAACGATAAACTAGACTGTGTTATCATTTCATCATTATCTTCTTACTAATTGAGAGTATCGGGCTCATCTTAGAGGCTTACTTGGAGAATTCTTAAGAATTAATAAAGGCTCAGCTTCATCGGGTGCATCCGGCAGTCTCCATAGAACCAGTGTCTCACGGCATCCTCGTGGCTTATAGCAGGCGCACCCGCCCTTTTGCGCGCCCAGCATCCTGGATGGCAATGATTACGTTCTACTCAGTTTCCTAAAACTCCCTGCCATTGCACGGTGTACCAGCCTTCTCGCCCCTCTACTAGACACTGGATGGTCCTTACACACCATACCCAGGCCTACATACGTCCACCCGCAGTACGGCGTACCCGCCCTGGCTCCTCCAATCTGCACTTTCGGACTCCGTGACAGTTCTACCCCCGGCGGCCTACACCCCCGCGCCCTCAACGTACATCCACACGTGGCACCCCAGTCGTGTCGACTACTCACCTAGGTGCCTTCTGCACCGCACTTCATCATCCGCCATCCAGTCCACCACGTACCCCTGGCCAGGTTGGAATTATCACCGGCTCTGTGGGAACTTCTTTTCCTTTCCTCACAAACGCCACACAGCCCTGAAGAGTCACAGGACTATTCCTAGTGACGAAACACGTGTCGGCTAGTTGTTTGATTCCATTCAGTCGTTACTTCATTAAATAACTCTTTAACCCTTTCGGTGCTCATGACGAGCTGGACTCGGCATGGCACACAGTAGCCGTGTGCTCATGACGAGTCCAGCTCGTCATGACACCCACCCACGGGGGAAGCGCTGGCGCTCCCCCCATGGGCGGTCGATCTGGGTTTCGTTACTGGGGAAGGCAGGGGAAGACTTTCCCCTGTCTCTCCCCCCTCCGCGTCATCAATGACGTCAGCGCACGAGGCGCGCTGATGTTATTGAAGTTTCCCTTTGATCACTGACAGTCAGGAAGCCATTTGCTTCCTGCGCGTCGGTGAACCAAGAGGTAAGTTTTGGGGCTGGGGAGGGGGGGGATTTTCTCAAAAGAGACATCGAGGGGAAAGAAAAGGGTTTTCCTTTCCCTCGATGCCTCTTTTGTGCATTCCTGCTGCACGATCGTGCAGCAGGAATGCCCACTAGACGCCAGGGATTTTTTTTTATTAAAGGGACATGGCATTATTGTTTGGGGGGAGCGGCCCCTTAGGCAAGGGTCGCTCCCCCTTTTGGTGGCAATAAGTTCTGGCTTTGTCTGCCCTCCTGGGGGGGGGGGCAGACTTATTATTCTTTTTAAAAAATCGGCCCACTGGCCAGAAAAGAGATGTTGTGGGAAGAGGCCCCTTGGGCAAGGGTCACTCCCCTTTAGGGGTCATTTTTTTTAGGCAGTGTATGTTCGTTTTGTTTGGGGGAGCAGCCCCTTAGGCAAGGGTTGCTCCACTTATGGGGGTATATTTTAGGCTTTGTCTGCCCCCCTGGGGGCGGGCAGCTTTTCTATATAAAAAAAAAAAATGCCCACTGGACCACCAGGGAGTGTTTAGTGGGGAGTGGCCCCTTGGGCAAGGGTCACTCCCCTTTGGGGGCTTATGATTTTGGCTGTCTGCCCCCATGGGAGGGCAGATTTCTCCATTTTTAGGTCGAGCATTCGAGACCTCTTGTATATACTTTAGTATATACTAATATGTTTATATGGTTTGTGGGCTCTGGAGATCAGCCCTAGGACTTGTCTGCTTCCACTTAGGGATTTTTTTTCTGATCAACTGACTCTATTTAACTGTCAATAGAAAATAACCAGCAGAGGTCAGTAAAATACCAGAATCACTTCAGCATTCTCTAGTTTTCAGTCCATAGAAATTGTCTTCCACGAGCACCCATAGACAATAATATTATTTTTAAATCTTGGATTTTCAGTGATATGACCACCGAAGGCCCAGATTTTATATTAAAAACAGAGCTTTGGACTATACCATTTCCCGCTGAAAGGCAATATTTCTCCCTGTGTGTTCCAATACTTGGCGTGGCATGCAGTTTGGTGCTTGCTTTCCCTTCATGTCAATGAACAGCAGATGTTTCAGGGCGCAGGCTAATGTGCTGCATAGCTAAGTACATATAAGGTCCCAAAGGCGAGACAGATTGCATTGCAAATGCTTGTTTAATGTAGGGCCCACTAGGCCACCAGGGAGTTATTTGTCTAGAGTGTCCCCTTGGGCAAGGGTCACTCTCCTTGGGGTCAATATTTGTGGCTGTGTCTGCCCCGCAGGGGGCCAGATCGCCATGTTTTTTTTAAAATTGGGCCCACTAGACCACCAGGGATTTTTTTGTGGGGTATGGCCCCTTGGGCAAGGGTTGCTCCCATTTGGTGAGCATTATTTTGGCAGTTTCTGCCACCCTGAGGGGCAGATCGGCTGATTTGCTTTTTTGTAGGGCCACTAGGCCGCCCAGGTTTTTTTTTATGTTGGGGAGCGGCCCCTTTGACAAGGGTTGCTCCCCTTTATGGGAGGATGATTGTGGTCATTTCTGCCCTCTTTGGGTGGCAGAATAGCAGTATGTTTTAGGCCCATCTGCCCTCAAGGGGGGCAGAAGCCACTAGACACCTGTTTTTTTAAAATTTTTGTGTTTGGGAGTGGCCTCAATGGCAAGGGTTGCTCCCCTTTTACGGGGCTGAATATTTTATTTATACTCTTAGGCCCACCTCCCCCTTAGCTTGGCTGGTGGATTGTGTGTGGACTGGTGCATTATTTGCATATGTGATTGTAATGTTTTTTTCTCCTTTTTATTCTAGTGTAAAGCTTTTGATTCCTATTTGCGATTTCGACAGTGGTGGTCTGCAGTTTTGCGTCGTTGCATTTTTTTGGTAAGAAAAACATTTTTATTGTATTTTCTCTAAATGTCTGCTTCCACTTAGGGATTTTTTTTCTGATCAACTGACTCTATTTAACTGTCAATAGAAAATAACCAGCAGAGGTCAGTAAAATACCAGAATCACTTCAGCATTCTCTAGTTTTCAGTCCATAGAAATTGTCTTCCACGAGCACCCATAGACAATAATATTATTTTTAAATCTTGGATTTTCAGTGATATGACCACCGAAGGCCCAGATTTTATATTAAAAACAGAGCTTTGGACTATACCATTTCCCGCTGAAAGGCAATATTTCTCCCTGTGTGTTCCAATACTTGGCGTGGCATGCAGTTTGGTGCTTGCTTTCCCTTCATGTCAATGAACAGCAGATGTTTCAGGGCGCAGGCTAATGTGCTGCATAGCTAAGTACATATAAGGTCCCAAAGGCGAGACAGATTGCATTGCAAATGCTTGTTTAATGTAGGGCCCACTAGGCCACCAGGGAGTTATTTGTCTAGAGTGTCCCCTTGGGCAAGGGTCACTCTCCTTGGGGTCAATATTTGTGGCTGTGTCTGCCCCGCAGGGGGCCAGATCGCCATGTTTTTTTTAAAATTGGGCCCACTAGACCACCAGGGATTTTTTTGTGGGGTATGGCCCCTTGGGCAAGGGTTGCTCCCATTTGGTGAGCATTATTTTGGCAGTTTCTGCCACCCTGAGGGGCAGATCGGCTGATTTGCTTTTTTGTAGGGCCACTAGGCCGCCCAGGTTTTTTTTTATGTTGGGGAGCGGCCCCTTTGACAAGGGTTGCTCCCCTTTATGGGAGGATGATTGTGGTCATTTCTGCCCTCTTTGGGTGGCAGAATAGCAGTATGTTTTAGGCCCATCTGCCCTCAAGGGGGGCAGAAGCCACTAGACACCTGTTTTTTTAAAATTTTTGTGTTTGGGAGTGGCCTCAATGGCAAGGGTTGCTCCCCTTTTACGGGGCTGAATATTTTATTTATACTCTTAGGCCCACCTCCCCCTTAGCTTGGCTGGTGGATTGTGTGTGGACTGGTGCATTATTTGCATATGTGATTGTAATGTTTTTTTCTCCTTTTTATTCTAGTGTAAAGCTTTTGATTCCTATTTGCGATTTCGACAGTGGTGGTCTGCAGTTTTGCGTCGTTGCATTTTTTTGGTAAGAAAAACATTTTTATTGTATTTTCTCTAAATGAGTATTTTTGTCATGTATGAATGAATTTTTTTGTAAGTGGTGTCATAATGGCAGCTTATTTAGTTAGTGTTTTGTGCATGGAATTCTTTGCAATATGTTTTGCATTGACTTATGTGTAATTTTATTTTCTCTTTCTTTTTTAGTGGGATATTGTTGATCCATACTGTGTCTGTGCAGAGTAGGTGGTGGTGAAGTTAGCTGCTTCTGGCAAGTGAGTGGTATCGTTTTGGAGTATATAGGTATTTCTGATAAAGGTGCATTTTGTTTATTACTTATTTTACAAAGTGTTTGTTGTTGTTGACTTGTTTGACAAGTTTCTTTTCTTAGTAAGCAGTATGGCTAGCCATAGAATGACTGCTCAGGTGGTTGGTATGCTTCTTGAATCTTCCTCTGAGCAGAATTATGAGACCGACAGTGCGTCTGAGGGAGAGGAGGGAGGGGAAGATTCAGGCAGTGAGTTTTCTCTCCACATGGAATCATTGGATGATGAAGGTACTCTCAGTGCAGATGAAGCTACTCTCAGTGCGGATGAAGTGCCTGTTTTAGAGGAGGATACTGCTGTGCCGATGGTGCAAGAGGCATCTGGATTGCAGGCTGAGGCTGCTAGGCTTCCTACTGAAAGTGCTGGACTCCGGGCTGATCCAAACATGGTGCAGCCGGTGTTGCCTGCCTTTAGTGGTGATGCAGGGTATAGAGTGGATTGTGAACATTTTTTGCCTATACAGTTTTTTCAGTTGTTTATGGATGATGTATTTTTGGGTGAGATTGTTGAGCAGACTAATTTGTATGCTGAACAGTTTTTGAGGGACAACAGTGCCAAACTTAGGCCCCACTCTAGAACTGCCCGGTTGACTCCCACAATTTGGAAGATATGAAGAAGTTTTTGGGTTTGACTTTATTGATGTGTTTGATAAGGAAGCCGTCCATGGCCTCATATTGGTCTATCAGTCCCTTGATGGCAACGGCCATATTTCCTGCAGTTATGACTATTGATCGGTATTTACTTTTGCTATGGAGGCTGCATTTTGTTGATAATTCTTTGGCGTTGCCACAAGCTCACCCTGAATGTGACTGTCTTTTTAAGATTCGGCCTGTTCTTGATCACTTTGTAGATCGATTTTCAGAGATCTATACTCCAGGGAAAGAAATATCTATTGATGAGTCTTTGGTCTTGTTCAAGGGCCGTTTGGTTTTTAGGCAGTACATTCCTAGCAAGAGGGCACGCTATGGAATTAAGTTGTATATCTTGTCTGAGAGTAGGACAGGATATGTTTTTAATTTCCGTGTGTACTCTGGTATGGATTCCACTATTGACCCCCCTGGTTGTCCGTCCACTTTTGGAGTGTCAGAGAAAATTGTGTGGGATCTTGCTGGAAGACTGTTTAACAGAGGCCACCATTTGTACCTTGATAACTTCTACACTGCTGTGCAATTGTTTAAGGAATTGTTCCAAGTGGACACTTTTGCTTGTGGCACAATCCGCTCTAACCGTAAAGGTTATCCAAAACAGCTTGTTTGCAGAAAACTTCAGAGTGGACAGTGCAGTTACTTGCATAGTGATGAACTACTAGCTGTGACATTTGTGGACAAGATCGATGTGTACATGCTGACTACCATCCATAATGAGAGTACTTGACCTGTGGCTGTTTGGGGTCAGATTTCTGAAGTGCGCAAACCTTTGTACATTTTAGACTACAATAAGCACATGGGTGGTGTTGATAGAGTAGATCAGAGGTTGGAACCTTTCACTGCTATTCATAAGGCTTACGTTTGGTATAAGAAGTTGGCCATCCATCTCTTTAATTTAGCAACTTTCAATGCTTTTGTTGTGTTCAAGGAGTGTTCTCCTGCAGCAAAGTTGACTTTCGTTCAGTTTCAGCAATCTGTGATAGGCAGCCTTGTTGTGGAACAGGCATGTGTTCCTAGAGTTGGAGTGGTGGAGGATGTGGCTCAATTGAAAGATCACCACTTTCCTGATTACATTCCTCCCACATCCTCAAAAGACTTTCCCACTAGGAGATGTAGAGTCTGTTGGCGAAGAGGTACGTGGAAGGAGACTCGTATGTACTGCCCCGAGTGTCCTTCTAACCCTGGGCTGTGTGTCCCTGCTTGTTTTAGAGCGTACCACACCCAAAATAATTTTTGGGAGCATCCATGAGTGGTAAAGTGAACTGCCTGGTCTGTATTCTTTGAAAAATGTGATTCTGTTTCAAGGTTAGCATTAGTGCAATGTATTTAGTTTCAGATTTTGTGGTAGTAGATTTGTATCTATTTGCAATTTTTTATGTTTTTATTTTTGTCTAAAAAAAAATCCCATATGTGATGGCGGTGTGTGTAGGCTGGCACTTGGCTGGTGGTGAGCATGGATTGGCACTTTGCTGGTGGTGTGCGTGGGCTGGCGCTTGGCTGGCGGTGTGCGTGGACTGGTGCTTGGCTGGTGGTGTGCATGGACTGGCGCTTGACTGGTCGTGTGTGTGGACTGGCACTTGGCTGGTGTTGTACGTGGACTGGCGCTTGGCTGGTGGTGTGCGTGGACTGGCGCTTGGCTGGCGGTGTGCGTGGACTGGTGCTTGGCTGGCGGTGTGCATGGATTGGCGATTGGCTGGCGGTGTGCCTGGACTGGCGCTTGACTGGTGGTGTGTGTGGACTGGCACTTGGCTGGTGGTGTGTGTGGACTGGCGCATGGCTGGCAGTGTGCATGGATTAGCACTTTGGCACTTGGCTGGCGGTGTGTGTGGACTGGTGTTTGGCTAGCGGTGTGCGTGGACTGGTGTTTGGCTAGCGGTGTGCGTGGACTGGCACTCGGCTGGTGATGTGTGAGTAGTGACTTGCTGCTGGTCACTACACACACTGCTAGCTGAGTGCCACTCCACGCAATCCATCAGCTTGTGTGGTTGCTGTGTCAGGAATGTGGGCATGTGAAAGTGATGGGCCCTTGAATGGCGCTGTCTGCTGGTGGGAGTGTTGTAATGTGAGGGGCTCGCAGCTGGCGGTGTGAATGGTTTTGTATGTGTCACACGTATGAAAGGTGTATGAATGGCCTGTAAAGAAGTTGGTGCCTTGTCGTGGCTTTACAGCTCACGAGCTGTGAGTCAATGGTTCAGTTTCTCGCCCTTTCAACTATTAACAGTGCATTTCATTTTTGTGAAATCACTTGCTAATACAATTGTATATACTGAACCATCACTCACCCTCGTGCCAAATCCAACCAGTATGTGTGTGTGCTTGAGGATTAGATGGCTGTGCAGTAATATTTGTCTTTCTGAAGCAGGGTGTACCTTGTCCCTTTTTGTGAATGTTGTAATGTGTTGTTTTTGTGCCTGGTGGTGTGAATGGTCTTGTGTGTATCACGTATGAAAGGTGTGTGAATGGCCTGTAAAGTGGTTGGTGCCTTGCCGAGGCTCTACAGCTCACGAGCTGTGAGTCACTGGTTCGGTTTTTTGTCCATTTAATTATTAACAGTGCATTTCATTTTTGTGAAATCCCTTGTTAATAAAATTTTATATACTGAACCATCACTCGCCTTCATGCCAAATCCAACCAGTATGTGTGTGTGTTTGAAGAATAGATGGCCGTGCAGGAATCTGTCTTTTTAGTCTCTCTGCCAAGGTGTACATTCCATCTAAGAATAACCTATCAACTGTAGATATTGTCGTAAACCCATGGGAGTTCATGGTGATGTCTCTCTTGTGAATTCCAACAAGTTATCTAATCCACAATGTTCTGCAAACCTCAAAATGTCTGTCACATTTTCCTTGCAATATTGTGCCGAAATTCTAACGCTGTAGAAATAAACAACTAATTATGTCCAAACGATCTGGTTTTGCAAGGGGGGTCACCTGTGTTTTTAGCCCCGTGCTCGGTCGCCATCTAGGGAAACCTACCAAAACCAAACATTTTTGAAAAGTAGACACCGGGAGCTTCCAGGGAGGTATGGCTAGCATGGATCCCCCCATGTTTCCTTACACAGAATCCCCTGCAAACCTCAATTTTAGCTGAAAAAATCACTTTCTTCACACATTTTTGTGTGGGAAAGTTGCGGCATCACCGGGCTCACACAAATTTCCCACCACCCAGCATTCCCCCAGGTCTCCCGGTAAAAATGGTGCCTCACTTGTGTGGGAGACCTGTTGGACTTGGCCCTTCTGGCAGGTTCACCTGCCAGAAGGGGATTTATTTCCAATAGCGGGTGCCTACCCCGCTTTGTATGCTTAAGAAAGAGGGAGCCCACCCCTCATTGCCGCTTTGGAGGAAAAGAAATTCACCGCCGCGGCCCCGAGGGAAGCCGGAGTGTTGCCTGGCAACCGGGACTCCCACCCCCACGTCATTGTGACGCAGTGCGGAGGCAGGAAGTCCCGGCTCCAGGGAGATCGTGCCCCTAGAGGTTCCGTGAGGAGGAAGTCGTCGTCTTCATGCGGGCCCCCGAGAGCGAGGGAGAGCCCCGTGGTGCCCGGTGAGCAGCGGAGAAGTGCTGCAGTCGTTGGCAGGGCTCCCATGTGTCAGTGGAAGCCCCACGTGTGCCGGCAAACAGAACCTGAAGTTCGGCGGGAGCCCACCCCGCATGCTGCCGGAAGCCATCGGAGCCTCGCAGGCTCTCCATTGAAGTCCCGGTCCCAGGAAGAGGGACCGGGTGAAGAAAGGAGTTGGAAGGAGCCTCCCCAACTTCGGGTGAGACTGCTGGTGCCTTTCTTGAGGGGTCTGTGGGCGGCACCGAGCGAGCAATTGTTTTTCCAGAGTCTCAGTGGGGGCTCCGGCGGCACCATGAGTGCCAGTGTTATTTTGCCTCTTCAGCTGCACCGCCGTAGTGGGCAGCTGCCACGTAGTGCCAACGTTATTTACAAAGCCCCCAGGGGGATTTCACCCGGCACAGCCGCGCCAGTGTCATTTTCAACGTGGGGGCATCGAGGTGCCCATGCCCACCTTTGGGTTGGAGGGCCAGTGTCTCTGTGCTATCATTGGGGGCAAAGCATTACAGAGTCCCAGAATGGGACAGAGGGCACAGTGAATGCCCGTGGCCATCTTTTGACTTCCCAGCAAGTAGTGGGCAGCTGCAACGTTTAGGCCTGATCTTTTGCGCCTTCTGCTTTTGCTGCGTGCGCAGCCGCCCAGACATTCTGGACTTCGGGCAGTTGAGCCCCTGTGAGAGGCCATTTGGCCTGGGGCCAGTTTCCAGGTGATGTGCCCCCGCTTGGGGCACACTGGATTTGTGATGGTAAACACATAATGTATTCATACTGTGATGCCTATTGCGTAATGTGATTTAGGCCTAATGAGATTATTATTGCATAGTGTGTTCCTAACTTTTACCAGTAGTTACTGGTTGTGCTCTACATTTATTATTTGTGCTACATTTACAATTTGTGATTTGTGATGATTCTGACGGTGGTCCATTGGCCATGTCTTGTGTAAATAGTCCCCTGTAAATTCTGCCTAGTGCCAGTTGGCACAGTGTATATTATGTGATTATTATCTAATGTGCTTATTATAATACAAAGGCTATTTTTATATATAACCTTGTGTGGAGTTTCTTTTGTGGTGGGCCTAGGGTGTTGTTGCTGTGTGCGCGTGCGCAAACGCTTTACACATTGCCTCCGGGATAAGCCTGACTGCTCGTGCCAAGCTACCAAGGGGGTGAGCAGGGGTTATCTTTGGCGTGTTACTTCCTTGCCCTGACTAGAGTGGTGGTTTCTGCCTGGCTTTGGCACAAGCCTTAGCCAACCAGAAATCCCATTTCTAACATTGGTGATCAGAGGTGGGATAGGACTTGAGTTTGCGCAGTACCATATCGACAACTGGCTGCACTACAAAACTCTGCATTTAGATAATCACGTGGTTGGGGATTATTGTTCTGAGTTTTATTTTAATTCTTCTCCTAAAAAGTCTCATTTGAAAATTCTGTACTCTTGCTTCAGCTCAGACACCTAGGTCCCTTGTGTTGCACGTATCCCTGAGCGTCCTGCTAAAATGGAGTCTGCTTTTAATTTCTGTGGTCTGTTTAGATACAGTATGGGGGAGTTGGTTGAGTTTTTTGAGGAGAGAGGTATAGCACTGAGTGGGTCAGCCTCCCCGTCAAAACTTAGGGAGAACCTGATCCAATGGCAAAAGGATGAATGGGAACGTGAGCGCAGTGAGGAGGAGAGGGCCCGGGCCGCACGCCTAGAGGGTGGTGGTTCTGAGGGGTGCCCTGAGGATTTTGAAGAGGAGGAAGAAAGTGACAGGACAGGGACGCGAGTAGATAGTGAAGACCCCCACTATAGGGAGTCCCTTGCTGGGTCCAGTGTCAGGGGCAGCGCCCCATCCCTTTCCCTGTCCCCAGAGGAGTGTGTAGATAGGAGGGAAGAAAGGGAGCATCAGCTGGCGTTGGAGAAGCTCAGGTTAGAGCATGCCAAGCAGATGGCGGAGGCTGAGAGGGCCTTCACCAAGGAGAAATTAGCTCTGGAGGGTAGATTATCACCTGAGTGCCGTTGTAGTTTTCTGGATTCCCCAGTGAGGGTGGGATCCAGTGGTGGAAGGAATATGGAGCCAAGTGCAGGAAGTCCCCTTCCCAGTTCCCACCGTGGGATACCTGGTTCTTACGAAGAGGCATACAGGTTGAGATTCAGAGGCATCCAGAAACTGTCTCACCAGTCTTGGGGGGACTTTTTGGATAAATGTGATCATGCACTGAACGATTTGGTGATGGCAAGCACCACATATGATTTTGATTATGAAGGGCTGGCCAATTTGGTTGTCAAGGAGCACCTGCTCCGTCATTGTTTTCCAACACCTGTTGGGGTGTAATTCCTCTGATCCCAGAGAGCTTGCACGGGAAGCAGACCTCTGGGTGGTGGCCCGAGGTTCTGAAGAGGCATGGGAAAGTGATTCTAAAAGTAGTCGCTCAGGTATCTTCCCGTCCTGTATTGGGGAAGAGGTTCTGAGTAGCCCAGCTAGGTCCCAGAGTAGTGAGAGGGATGTAGGGGCCCACGTCCTGTCTCAGTGGAGTAGGAGTGCCCGAAACCCAGTCTCAGAACCTGGACGGTTTCTTCAGGGAACGCCAGGTTGGGAGCCTAGGCTATCCTGTTAGTCCATTTGAGGAGGATCACCTAGTGTCTGGAGAACGTGGTGCATCTCTACATAGAGCTCCAGTGGTTCTGGTGTCTGGCAGTGCCGCTCCAGTAGGGAGGGCACACAAGTCTGAATTGAGGGGTGAATGGGGGATGTGTTCTCCAGTGGAGGAACCAGTGGGTCAGGGACCAGCCAGCAGGGCTGAGTTCCCTTGGAGCGACCATGGTGACACCACTTCTGTTCTGGGGGATCTCCACGCACTGTCGGGTGGACAGGGGACGGGAGGTCTGCGCCAGGCAGACGGTCACGCAACATATGAGTCATGTGTTAACCTCGGGGGATGGTGTGTGAGTCCCCAGAAGTCCTGGCGTGCCAGGCAAGTACTCAGCCAAAGGGTTTAGACCCACGGTTGGGAGGCCAGGTTCAGGATCTGCCTGACCTGGAAGGAAGGACAACTGTAAGCAGTGTCCTGACCGATGTAGCTGCTAGGGGCACCATGCCAGTTGGGAGGGTGCTGGACTCTGGAAGGGGGTGCAGAGGGAGGGAGTCCTCGTCTCTGACTCCGGTGCAATCTGAGGGGTTAAACCCTAGGCTGAGAGACCAGTTCGTGGAAAGAGGTCCTGAACTGGGGGGAGAGTTGTGTTATAAGGGTGCCTCTCAGAAAAAGAGAGGGCGGAACCCTAGAAGAAGAGGTAGGGGCAGGAGAGCCTTGCCCGTGACTTTTGGTCAGCCTGAGGGTGCAGACCCTAGGCTGGAGGATCGGTGGCAGTCTAGAACTGCCCTGATGAGAGGTAGTGTGGAGAACGGTTACTATGTGCCAGGGGTTACTACCCCCCACTCTGTGGATAGGCAAGGGCCAGTGGCATCTGTATGGCCTAGGGCCTGGTCCTGGCCGCGGACAGCTAGGGAGTACCAGTGGGGTAGCCCAGTTGGTCCGCAGAGCTTTTCCCCGTCCTGTATTGGGGAAGAGGTTCTGAGTAGCCCAGCTAGGTCCCAGAGTAGTGAGAGGGATGTAGGGGCCCACGTCCTGTCTCAGTGGAGTAGGAGTGCCCGAAACCCAGTCTCAGAACCTGGATGGTTTCTTCAGGGAACGCCAGGTTGGGAGCCTAGGCTATCCTGTTAGTCCATTTGAGGAGGATCACCTAGTGTCTGGAGAACGTGGTGCATCTCTACATAGAGCTCCAGTGGTTCTGGTGTCTGGCAGTGCCGCTCCAGTAGGGAGGGCACACAAGTCTGAATTGAGGGGTGAATGGGGGATGTGTTCTCCAGTGGAGGAACCAGTGGGTCAGGGACCAGCCAGCAGGGCTGAGTTCCCTTGGAGCGACCATGGTGACACCACTTCTGTTCTGGGGGATCTCCACGCACTGTCGGGTGGACAGGGGACGGGAGGTCTGCGCCAGGCAGACGGTCACGCAACATATGAGTCATGTGTTAACCTCGGGGGATGGTGTGTGAGTCCCCAGAAGTCCTGGCGTGCCAGGCAAGTACTCAGCCAAAGGGTTTAGACCCACGGTTGGGAGGCCAGGTTCAGGATCTGCCTGACCTGGAAGGAAGGACAACTGTAAGCAGTGTCCTGACCGATGTAGCTGCTAGGGGCACCATGCCAGTTGGGAGGGTGCTGGACTCTGGAAGGGGGTGCAGAGGGAGGGAGTCCTCGTCTCTGACTCCGGTGCAATCTGAGGGGTTAAACCCTAGGCTGAGAGACCAGTTCGTGGAAAGAGGTCCTGAACTGGGGGGAGAGTTGTGTTATAAGGGTGCCTCTCAGAAAAAGAGAGGGCGGAACCCTAGAAGAAGAGGTAGGGGCAGGAGAGCCTCGCCCGTGACTTTTGGTCAGCCTGAGGGTGCAGACCCTAGGCTGGAGGATCGGTGGCAGTCTAGAACTGCCCTGATGAGAGGTAGTGTGGAGAACGGTTACTATGTGCCAGGGGTTACTACCCCCTACTCTGTGGATAGGCAAGGGCCAGTGGCAACTGGAGTGGTGCCCCTAGCAGCTACATCGGTCAGGACACTGCTTACAGTTGTCCTTCCTTCCAGGTCAGGCAGATCCTGAACCTGGCCTCCCAACCGTGGGTCTAAACCCTTTGGCTGAGTACTTGCCTGGCACGCCAGGACTTCTGGGGACTCACACACCATCCCCCGAGGTTAACACATGACTCATATGTTGCGTGACCGTCTGCCTGGCGCAGACCTCCCGTCCCCTGTCCACCCGACAGTGCGTGGAGATCCCCCAGAACAGAAGTGGTGTCACCATGGTCGCTCCAAGGGAACTCAGCCCTGCTGGCTGGTCCCTGACCCACTGGTTCCTCCACTGGAGAACACATCCCCCATTCACCCCTCAATTCAGACTTGTGTGCCCTCCCTACTGGAGCGGCACTGCCAGACACCAGAACCACTGGAGCTCTATGTGCAGATGCACCACGTTCTCCAGACACTAGGTGATCCTCCTCAAATGGACTAACAGGACAGCCTAGGCTCCCAACCTGGTGTTCCCTGAAGAAACCGTCCAGGTTCTGAGACTGGGTTTCGGGCACTCCTACTCCACTGAGACAGGACGTGGGCCCCTACATCCCTCTCACTACTCTGGGACCTAGCTGGGCTACTCAGAACCTCTTCCCCAATACAGGTCGGGAAGATACCTGAGCCACTACTTTTGGATTCGCTTTCCCATGCCTCCTCAGAACCTCGGGCCACCACCCAGAGGTCTGCTTCCCGTGCAAGCTCCCTGGGATCAGAGGAATTACACCCCAACAGGTGTTGGTCAACTCCAGGAAAACAATGACGGAGCAGGTGCTCCTTGACAACCAAATTGGCCAGCCCTTCATAATGAAAATCATCTGTGGTGCTTGCCATCACCCAATCGTTCAATGCATGATTACATTTATCCAAAAAGTCCCCCCAAGACTGGTGAGACAGTTTCTGGATGCCTCTGAATCTCAACCTGTATGCCTCTTCGTAAGAACCAGGTATCCCACGGTGGGAACTGGGAAGGGGACTTCCTGCACTTGGCTCCATATTGCTTCTACCACTGGATCCCACCCTCCCTGGGGAATTCAGAAAATTACACTGGCACTTACTGTGCCTCCGAGCCCCCACTGGGACTCTGAAAAAACAATTGCCCGCTCAGTGCCGCCCGGAGACCCCTCTAGAAAGGCACCAGCAGTCTCACCTGAAGTTGGGGAGGCTCCTTCCAACTCCTTTCTTCACCCGGTCCCTCTTCCTGGGACCGGGACTTCAATGGAGAGCCTGCGAGGCTCCGACGGCTTCCGGCGGCATGCGGGGTGGGCTCCCGCCGAACTTCAGGTTCTGTTTGCCGGCACACGTGGGGCTCCCACTGACACACGGGAGCCCTGCCAACAACTGCAGCACTTCTCCGCTGCTCACCGAGCACCACGGGGCTCTCCCTCGCTCTCGGGGGCCCCACGTGAAGACGACGACTTCCTCCTCACGGAACCTCTAGGGGCACGATCTCCCTGGAGCCGGGACTTCCTGCCTCTGCTCTGCGTCACAATGACGTGGGGGTGGGAGTCCCGGTTGCCAGGCAACACTCCGGCTTCCCTCGGGGCCGCGGCGGTGAATTTATTTTCCTCCAAAGCGGCAATGAGGGGTGGGCTCCCTCTTTCTTAAGCATACAAAGCGGGGTAGGCACCTGCTTTTGGAAATAAATTCCCAATGTTTCCTTACCCTGAATCCCCTTCAAACCTCAATTTTAGCTTAAAAAATCACTTTTTTCACACATTTTTGTGTGGGAAAGTTGTGGCATCACCGTACTCACACAAATTTCCCACCACCCAGCATTCCCCCAGGTCTCCCAGTAAAAATGGTGCCTCACTTGTGTGGGAGACCCAAGTACCCGCGACAGGCAAGGGCCCAAAACGTAGTGAGGCAACATCAACATTGCCTATCACAAAACCACCTGGTTTTGCAAGGGGTGTCACCTGGGTTTAGGCCCCGTGCTCGGCGGCCACCTAGGGAAACCTACCAAACCCACACATTTCTGGAAACTAGATACCCGGGGGCTTCCAGGAAGGTATGGCTTGCGTGGATCCCCAAACGTTTCCTTGCCCAGAATCCCTTGCAAACCTCAATTTTAGCTGAAATAATCACTTTTTTCACATATTTTTGTGTGGGAAAGTTGTGGCATTACCGGGCTCACACAAATTTCCCACCACCCAGCGTTCCCCCAGGTCTCCCGGTAAAAATGGTGCCTCACTTATGTGGGAGGCCCAAGTACCCGCGACAGGCAAGGGCCCAAAACGTAGTGAGGCGACATCAACATTGCCTATCAAAAAAAGTTTTGGGCACTTGCCTGTCGCGGGTACTTGGGCCTGCAAGCATTCCCCCGGGGAGGCAGCTAAGTCACCACATTCTGGATTGCCCTGGGCGTCTGTTTTTCGAAAATGTATCGGTTTGCTATTTTTGCCTAGGTGCCGGCAGAACTATAGTTCAAAAACTACAGCTAGGCACTTTGCCAAAAAAGGGTCATTTTTAACGGCGTAATTGAGGAGAGACCACGTTGCGTTTTGCACCTGTTGGACTTGGCCCTTTTTGCAGGGTCATCCCTAAACTTTTTGCCTTCCTCCTGTATTTTTTCTGCCCTGTTGTTGGCTGTTTTATGACTCTGGGCACCTTACCACTGCTGATCAGTGCTAAGGTGCATATGCTCTCCCTATGGTAAAATGTATACATTGATTGGTGTCCATGTTTGGCTTATTTGGTTTACTGTCAGCCCCTAGTAAAGTGCACCGGGAGTGCCAGGGCTTGTAAATGCTGCTGGTGGGACTGCAGCACTGGTTGTGCCACCCACAGAAGCGGCCTAGTAAAATGTGTCTAGGGTCTGCCACTGCAGAACCTGAGCGCGGTCTGGTACTGTCGCGCTGATTGCGCAAGTATACCTACTTGCCAGTCCCCAAACCTGCACTTAACTACATATTAGTCACCCCTCTGGTAGGCCCAAGGGCAGGGTGCATTGTAGGTATAAGGTAGGACATGCCCTCATGTGTGTGGCATGTCCTAATAGTGAATTACAGCCATTTTCGTTTTTCACTATTGAAGGCTACCTGCTCCCCATAGGCCAGAATGTGCTGCTGGAATTACTACACGCTGTAATCCCAGTGGACTCAGAGAGCATGGTAGAAAGTCAAGTTTAGTATGCCTGAACTCAGAATAATAAAATACTTCTTTTAGTAAAGTTTATTTTAATATCCTGTGTTTGTAAATACCACTTTTAGAAAGTTAGTATTTACTGACCTGGCCATTTCAGTCCGCCTCTGCTGTGTGTGTGTGTTCTGCCTAGTAACAGGGAAGAGCAGGGCTGGGGAATTCCAGGAGACAGGCTGGCTGCCAGGTGGTGGGTAGAGAGATTACACCAGGATGGGTGGGAGGAGTACACCTTTGACTCTGAATAGACCTGTGCTCTGCCACCACAAAGCCGGCTCCGCCCCCTGTGGAGCGGCTGATGTCTCTGCCCTGCTGCTGAAAGGAAAGAGCAGAGTCACCACAACAAAGTGCTCCAAAACTGGACTGAGCCAGGCCCAGACCCCCTGGCGACAAAGAACAAAAGAATTGTGTTATAAAAGAAGGAGCCCTGCTCCTAAGAAATCAGATCCTGTTTGCGCCAAGAAGAAACTCTGCCCGAAGAGAAGGACCTGGGAAAGCTGCATGGAAGACTACTGTCTCTGACCTGGGAGACTGGCCTGTAGTGGGTGCCTTGCTGCAAGAAGGAGAGGAGGAAAAGACTTGAGAAGAAAATACTTTTGATCAACTTGTGCTTTGAACAATCTCCAAGGGCTTGCTGGTGAACTTGCCCCCTGAACTGCGCCCCAGGAACAGTGGGCGCTACCTTTCCCTAAGAAGAAGAGAAGCTGCTGGAGGTGACCCTGTAACGCTGACCCCCAGAGAACCTGTGTGCTCCTCTCTCTCTCCGAGCACCGCGACGTCTGCCACCGGGGCTACCGTAATCACTGCAAAGGCCTGCCTGCCTGGCCCAAGCACCACAAGCAACTGTCTCCCGAGCCGCAGCTCGCAACGCAAGGAAGAGACCCTGGACGTTCAAGCGCAGAACCTCTGCGACCCTGCGCCGCTGAGATCACTGTAAGGACCCCAAGCACCTGTTCGTCACCTGGACGAAGCCGACAGCGCTGCGACGCGCTAGAAATCACCCCCGAGACGCCCCTCCTTCTGCCATCCTCGTTGTGCGCCGGGGACTGTCCTCGAGTGCCCCATGAAGCACTGCCGCCCTCTGACCGCAAGGGACGACACCGCGACGTGGGACACCCCTTTGTGGACTCCTGAGGCCGCAGTGAACATTCCCCTCGAAGAACCAAGGTACTGTGAACTGTGCGCCTTGGTACGACCCGTACTTGCCTTTGTACGAGCTGTACCTGCTCTGCCGTCCATGTGCGGCGCGTCCCTGCCTCTGCACGGTCCGTACAGCATCCAAACCATTGCCGGCGCTCTCGCGGGATACGTGAGGATTGGCAAGAGGCGTCCCGAACGTGTACGACGCGTACCTACGAGGGTACGGTCCGTACGGTTCACGTCCGGCAGACGCGCACTCACGCGAGAAGCGTGAGAAACGGCACTGCGCACCCAGACAGCGGTACGAAGCGTACCTGAGGCGCTACGAAGCGCACAACACCCCAAAGAAGCCTATTTTGAACTGTGCCATTTTTAGATCCGTGGACTGCCTACAAGCCTTGAGAGTAACTGGAACCTTATTTGAAGGGATAGACTGTATTTTGGATATCCTGCCTGAATAAATCTTTATATAAAGAACTCTATTTTTGATATAAATACAGCCTTGTGTCTTGGTGTGGTGGGGTGGTGATTATTGTGTGGGACAACTTGAACGCTTAACCTAATGCCCTCTGGAATCTAGCCTGACTGCTCACGCACGTTACCTAGAGGGTGAGCAGGGGTTATTTTTAAAGAGGTAATCCTACGCCCTGACTTAGATGAAAAGGGTCCCTGCTTGTCGCAAGTGCATGCCTGCGCCAACCAGAGACCCAGGATTCTAACATTGGTGGCAGCGGTGAGGATTTTACGGATTTGCGTTCTTGGTGTCTGTGCAGTGATTACTAACCATTGCACAGTGAGGACAGTCCAGTAGCTTGAGCCACAGAACTTTTTATTATAATTTCGCTTGCCAAGAAAGAAGATCCCTTGTGTTTGGAGTCATGCCTGGCCCAAACAGCATTGAGAAATCGCTCTCTGAACCTCTGAAATCCTAGGAATGGATTGGGAGGCGTCAAAACTGGACAGCTACAAGAGCACTGAACTCAAGTACTTCTGCAGGAAGCTCAAGGTTCCACATGCAGGATGCTAGAACAAAGCAGATCTCTACAAGGCGCTGAAAGTCTGGATTGAATCAAGGGGTGCAACTGAGGAAGTTACACCATTGAAACCAGCGGAAAGCGTTCGCAGCTTTGGCAGAGGCCTGTCGCCAGAGGAGCTGGCAGACAGACAGGCCACCAGGGATCATGAGATAACATTGGCAAAGCTGGAATTAAAAAGCCAATTGGAGCTAGAAAGCAAGAAGCTGGCTCTGGAAGAAAAGAAAATGGCGCTTGAAGAAAGAAAGATTCAGATGGAGCATGACTTCATAATGACGAAATATGATATGGAGCTCGAGAGGCTTGAAGCCAGGAGTGTCTCAGCCCAGCAACCAGAAAGGTGCGTAGCTCAGAGATTGAGCTTTTCTGAGTGGGAGGAGGAATCCAGCTCAGATGGTGGCAGCAATGTTGAATTTTATAGTGCTGAGAGAGTAGTACGCACACCCAGAGATATGGCGCCTGACTTGAAGGAGGGGGTTAACATACACCAGGAGGTTCAAGGGTATGAGGTAGCTCCAGTAGTGCGCAGTATCCCTGAAGGGAATAGGGTAACTGGCGCAGGGGTTCATAGTCCTAGTGGTGGGAGGGACACTCTACTGTCTCTAGATGAGAGGTGCAGGGAGAGGGGTTCCCCCAAAATTGAAGTCCTGGTATGTGAGTGTGAAGACCGCCCAGAAGTGTGTGGGTTGTGTGACAGAGACAGTCAGATACTGTCTTGCCAGTCTCAGGAGAGTGGTGTGGAGGGTGTGTGTGAGGCACTGGATGGTAAGGTGAAGGATAGTTTGGTTAACCCTGCTAGGGGGCTGTGTGATCCAATTGTGGGATAGCATATTGTAAGTCCCTGTTTTCCAGAGCTATGCCAACACCTGTGGGAGAGTGAGTTCTCTGACCTCAGAGAGCTCACATTGGAGGCAGACCTTTTGGTGGAGTCCAGAGGGTCTGGAAAGGCATTGGGGAGTGATCCCAAGAGGAGTTGTCCAGGTATCTTCAAACCCAGTGTGGTGGAAGTGGCTCAGAGTAGCCCAGCTAGGTCCTGTAGTAGTGAGAGGGGAGTAGGGCCTCACGTCCTGTCTTTAAGGGGAAGGAGTGAGAATGGGTTATGTCCCGGTAGTGCCCAACCTCAGTCTCAGAGCCTGGATGGTTCTTTAAGGGAACACCAGGTGGGTAGCCTAGTCTGTCCTGAGGGGCTGCTCGTTGTGTGGGATCCCCTAGTGTCGGGTGAACAGAGAGTGAACAGGGAGTGTCCGAAACCCAGTCTTAGAACCTGGACGGTTTCTTCAGGGAACACCAGGTTGGGAGCCTAGGCTGTCCTGTTAGTCCATTTGAGGAGGATCACCTAGTGTCTGGAGAACGTGGTGCATCTGCACATAGAGCTCCAGTGGTTCTGGTGTCTGGCAGTGCCGCTCCAGTAGGGAGGGCACACAAGTCCGAATTGAGGGGTGAATGGGGGATGTGTTCTCCAGTGGAGGAACCAGTGGGTCAGGGACCAGCCAGCAGGGCTGAGTTCCCTTGGAGCGACCATGGTGACACCACTTCTGTTCAGGGGGATCTCCACGCACTGTCGGGTGGACAGGGGACGGGAAGTCTGCGCCAGGCAGACGGTCACGCAACATATGAGTCATGTGTTAACCTCGGGGGGATGGTGTGTGAGTCCCCAGAAGTCCTGGTGTGCCAGGCAAGTACTCAGCCAAAGGGTTTAGACCCACGGTTGGGAGGCCAGGTTCAGGATCTGCCTGACCTGGAAGGAAGGACAACTGTAAGCAGTGTCCTGACCGATGTAGCTGCTAGGGGCACCACTCCAGTTGGGAGGGTGCTGGACTCTGGAAGGGGGTGCAGAGGGAGGGAGTCCTCGCCTCTGACTCTGGTGCAATCTGAGGGGTTAAACCCTAGGTTGAGAGACCAGTTCGTGGAAAGAGGTCTTGAACTGGGGGGGAGAGTTGTGTTATAAGGGTGCCTCTCAGAAGAAGAGAGGGCGGAACCCTAGAAGAAGAGGTAGGGGCAGGAGAGCCTCACCCATGACATTTGGTCAGCCTGAGGGTGCAGACCCTAGGCTGGAGAATCGGTGGCAGTCTAGAACTGCCCTGATGAGAGGTAGTGGGGAGAACGGTTACTATGTGCCAGGGGTTACTACCCCCCACTCTGTGGATAGGCAAGGGCCAGTGGCATCTGTATGGCCTAGGGCCTGGTCCTGGCCGCGGACAGCTAGGGAGTACCAGTGGGGTAGCCCAGTTGGTCCGCAGAGCTTTTTTTCCGAGGGAACCCCATATGTTCAGTGTGGCGTAGAACAGGAGGGTGTCCCTGCCGTTGCGGGCCCGCGTCCGTGTTCTATCGCCCAAAGCACGGAAGCCCATTAACGGTGGTGATTGGTTTCCCCTGCGTTTTGGCTGGAAGGGGGTTGTGTTGGACTTGGCCCTTCTGGCAGGCTCACCCCTAAACTTTTTGCCTTTTAATATGACCTGATGTTAGTTGTTTTAGGCCTCTAGGCCCTTTTACACTGTGTCCCAGTGTAAACTGCGTGCGCTCTGTGTTACATTTAGTGAGACTTCCCTGCCCTCCCATAGGAATGCATGGGGGATATGTGTGTCCTTGGTAATTCCTGATGTGAGAGGAGTGCAGGGTCAAGTTTAGTATGTGCAAACTCGTAAGGATAAATGCTGCGCAATGATGTGTGCGGATTTATTATAACTATAGCAGAAGTGCCACTTCTAGAAGTTGGCACTTCTGTGTGCTGTGTGTCTGCCTGCCTGATGTGGAGTGCATGTCTGGCTTGTGATTGACAGGTGCTGGATGGTGTGGGGAATTCCAGGAGCCAGGGTGAGTCAGTTCAGTGGTGAATAGGGAGATCAGCAGCTAGATGGGAGGGATGAGTTGCACCTGGGACCTGAATAGGGCTGTGCCTTCCCTCCACAATGCTGGCTCCGCCCCCTGTGGTGCGTCTGATGTCCCTAGCCTGTCCTGTGAATAGGGAGAGGGGCTGAGCAAAACAAAGTGCTCCAGAACCAGTTGCATCTGGTTTTTCCCTTGCCCTGCACCTTGGTGACAAAGGAAACCTGTGTATAAAAAGGGGCTGTGGCCCCATGTAAAATGTTCTCTCTCTGTGTTCCTAACTTGAGGGGGGCCTGCTGCTGCTGGGCACCAGGAGGGACCGCCACTGGGGACTGCCTCTCTGCTGGAGGGCCCTGTGAGCTGGCCCCTGGGTCCAGGCTTTGCCCCCCCTGCATCCTGAAGACTTTCCCTGGACTTTGCCTTGTATTTGGAGAAGCTCTCCACATGTTCACCCTCTGGACTTTGTGCTTAGCGCCTGGGGAGCGACCTATTTTTATTGCCTGGTGAGCGCTCTATTTGGTGGCCCAAGAGGAGAAGCGCTCCTGATTTTCCACTGCAGCACGAAGCTGCGATAATTTTTGGTAAGGGAATCCCCGGCGTGGAGATTCCCCCACAAATTATACTTATTTATGGCGCGGGAGCCCACCCCGCATTGCCGGCCGCATTTTAGCGAGAGAGAGCGGGTGCCCACCCCGCATTGCCGCCATTGGGAATTTATTTCCAAGAGCGGGTGCCTACCCCGCTTTGTATGCTTAAGAAAGAGGGAGCCCACCCCTCATTGCCGCTTTGGATTAAAAGAAATTCACCGCCGCGGCCCCGAGGGAAGCCGGAGTGTTGCCTGGCAACCGGGACTCCCACTCCCACGTCATTGTGACGCAGAACGGAGGCAGGAAGTCCCGGCTCCAGGGAGATTGTGCCCCTAGAGGTTCCGTGAGGAGGAAGTCGTCGTCTTCACGCGGGGCCCCCAAGAGCGAGGGAGAGGCCCGTGGTGCCCGGTGAGCAGCGGAGAAGTGCTGCAGTTGTTTGCAGGGTTCCGTGTGTCAGTGGGAGCCCCACGTGTGCCAGCAAACAGAACCTGAAGTTCGGCGGGAGCCCACCCCGCATGCCGCCGGAAGCCGTCGGAGCCTCGCAGGCTCTCCATTGAAGTCCCGGTCCCAGGAAGAGGGACCGGGTGAAGAAAGGAGTTGGAAGGAGCCTCCCCAACTTCAGGTGAGACTGCTGGTGCCTTTCTAGAGGGGTCTCCGGGCGGCACCGAGCGGGCAATTGTTTTTTCAGAGTCCCAGTGGGGGCTCCGGCGGCACCGTGAGTGCCAGTGTTATTTTGCCTCTTCAGCTGCACCGCCGTAGCGGGCAGCTCCCACGTAGTGCCAAAGTTATTTACAAAGCCCCCGAGGGGGTTTCACCCGGCACAGCCGCACCAGTGCCATTTTCAACGTGGGGGCATCGAGGTGCCCATGCCCACCTTTGGGTTGGAGGGCCAGTGTCCCTGTGCTAACATTGGGGGCAAAGCATTACAGAGTCCCAGAATGGGACAGAGGGCACAGTGAATGCCCGTGGCCATCTTTTGACTTCCCAGCTGCCCAGCAAGTAGTGGGCAGCTGCAACGTTTAGGCCTGATCTTTTGCGCCTTCTGCTTTTGCTGTGTTCGCAGCTGCCCGGACATTCTGGACATCGCGCAGTTGAGCCCCTGTGAGAGGCCAGTTGGCCTGGGGTCAGTTTCCAGGTGATGTGCCCCCGCTTGGGGCACACTGGATTTGTGATGGTAAATACATATTGTATTCATACTGTGATGCCTACTGCGTATTGTGATTTAGGCCTAATGGGATTATTATTGCAGAGTGTGTTCCTAACTTTTACCAGTAGTTACTGGTTGTGCTCTACCTTTATTATTTGTGCTACATTTACAATTGGTGATTTGTGATGATTCTGACGGTGGTCCATTTGCCCTGTCTTGTGTAAATAGTCCCCTGTAAATTCTGCCTAGTGCCAGTTGGCACAGTGTAAATTATGTGATTATTATCTAATGTGCTTATTATAATACAAAGGCTATTTTTATATATAACCTTGTGTGGAGTTTCTTTTGTGGTGGGCCTAGGGTGTTGTTGCTGTGTGCGCGCGCAAACGCTTTACACATTGCCTCCAGGATAAGCCTGACTGCTCGTGCTAAGCTACCAAGGGGGTGAGCAGAGGTTATCTTTGGCGTGTAACTTCCTTGCCCTGACTAAAGTGGTGGTTTCTGCCTGGCTTTGGCGCAAGCCTTAGCCAACCAGAAATCCCATTTCTAACAAGGCCCAAGTACCCGCGACAGGCAAGGGCCCAAAACGTAGTGAGGTGACATCAAAATTGCCTATCTCAAAACCACCTGGTTTTGCAAGGGGGGTCACCTGGGTTTTTGGACCCGTGCTCGGCGACCATCTAAGGAAACCTACCAAACCCACACATTTCTTAAAACTAGACATACGGGGGCTTCCAGGGAGGTATGGCTTGCATGGATCCCCCAATGTTTCCTTACCCAGAATACGCTGCAAACCTCAATTTTAGCTGAAAAAAATCACTTTTTTCACACATTTTTGTGTGGGAAAGTTGTGGCATCACCGTACTCACACAAATTTCCCACCACCCAGCATTCCCCCAGGTCTCCCGGTAAAAATGGTGCCTCACTTGTGTGGGAGACCCAAGTACCCGCGACAGGCAAGGGCCCAAAACACAGTGAGGCGACATCAAAATTGCCTATCTCAAAACCACCTGGTTTTGCAAGGGGTGTCACCTGGGTTTAGGCCCCGTGCTCGGCGGCCACCTAGGGAAACCTACCAAACCCACACATTTCTGGAAACTAGATACCCGGGGGCTTCCAGGAAGGTATGGCTTGCGTGGATCCCCCAACGTTTCCTTACCCAGAATCCCTTGCAAACCTCAATTTTAGCTGAAATAATCACTTTTTTCACATATTTTTGTGTGGGAAAGTTGTGGTATTACCGGGCTCACACAAATTTCCCACCACCCAGAGTTCCCCCAGGTCTCCCGGTAAAAATGGTGCCTCACTTATGTGGGAGGCCCAAGTACCCCCGACAGGCAAGGGCCCAAAACGTAGTGAGGCGACATCAACATTGCCTATCAAAAAAAGTTTTGGGCACTTGCCTGTCGCGGGTACTTGGGCCTGCAAGAATTCCCCCGGGGAGGCAGCTAAGTCACCACATCCTGGATTGCCCTGGGCGTCTGTTTTTCGAAAATGTATCGGTTTGCTATTTTTGCCTAGGTGCCGGCAGACCTATAGTTCAAAAACTACAGCTAGGCATTTTGCCAAAAAAGGGTAATTTTTAACGGCGTAATTGAGGAGTGACCATGTTGCGTTTTGCACCTGTTGGACTTGGCCCTTTTTGCAGGGTCATCCCTAAACTTTTTGCCTTCCTCCTGTATTTTTTCTGCCCTGTTGTTGGCTGTTTTATGACTCTGGGCAGCTTACCACTGCTGATCAGTGCTAAGGTGCATATGCTCTCCCTATGGTAAAATGTATACATTGATTGGTGTCCATGTTTGGCTTATTTGGTTTACTGTCAGCCCCTAGTAATGTGCACCAGGAGTGCCAGGGCTTGTAAATACAAATGCTGCTGGTGGGACTGCAGCACTGGTTGTGCCACCCACAGAAGCGGCCTAGTAAAATGTGTCTAGGGTCTGCCACTGCAGAACCTGCGCGCGGTCTGGTACTGTCGCGCTGATTGCGCAAGTATACCTACTTGCCAGTCCCCAAACCTGCACTTA
Organism: Triturus cristatus; assembly: GCF_964204655.1. NCBI lineage: Eukaryota > Metazoa > Chordata > Amphibia > Caudata > Salamandridae > Triturus > Triturus cristatus. Next base: position 326,076,244 of record NC_140579.1, read on the forward strand.
ACTACATATTAGTCACCCCTCTGGTAGGCCCAATGGCAGGGTGCATTGTAGGTATGAGGAAGGACATGCCCTGATGTGTGTGGCATGCCCTAATAGTGAATTACAGCCATTTTCGTTTTTTACTATTGAAGGCTACCTGCTCCCCAGAGGCCAGAATGGGCTGCTGGAATTACTACATGCTGTAATCCCAGTGGACTCAGAGAGCATGGTAGAAAGTCAAGTTTAGTATGCATGAACTCAGAATAATAACATACTTCTTTTAGTAAAGTTTATTTTAATATTCTGTGTTTGTAAATACTACTTTTAGAAAGTTAGTATTTACTGACCTGGCCATTTCAGTCCGCCTCTGCTGTGTGTGTGTGTTCTGCCTAGTAACAGGGAAGAGCAGGGCTGGGGAATTCCAGGAGACAGGCTGGCTGCCAGGTGGTGGGTAGAGAGATTACACCAGGATAGGTGGGAGGAGTACACCTTTGACTCTGAATAGACCTGTGCTATGCCACCACAAAGCTGGCTCCGGCCCCTGTGGAGCGGCTGATGTCTCTGCCCTGCTGCTGAAAGGAAAGAGCAGAGTCACCACAACAAAGTGCTCCAAAACTGGACTGAGCCAGGCCCAGGCCCCCTGGCGACAAAGAACAAAAGAATTGTGTTATAAAAGAAGGAGCCCTGCTCCTAAGAAATCAGGTCCTGTTTGCGCCAAGAAGAAACTCTGCCCGAAGAGAAGGACATGGGAAAGCTGCATGGAGGACTACTGTCTCTGACCTGGGAGACTGGCCTGTAGTGGGTGCCTTGCTGCAAGAAGGAGAGGAGGAAAAGACTTGAGAAGAAAAGACTTTTGATCAACTTGTGCTTTGAACAATCTCCAAGGGCTTGCTGGGGAACTTGCCCCCTGAACTGCTCCCCAGGAACAGTGGGCGCTACCTTTCCCTAAGAAGAAGAGAAGCTGCTGGAGGTGACCCTGTAACGCTGACCCCCAGAGAACCTGTGTGCTCCTCTCTCTCTCCGAGCACCGCGACATCTGCCACCAGGGCTACCGTAAGCACCGGAAAGGCCTGCCTGCCTGGCCCAAGCACCGCAAGCAACTGCCCCCTGAGCCGTAGCTCGCAACGCAAGGAAGAGACCCTGGACGTCCAAGCGCTGAACCTCTGCGACCCTGTGCCGCTGAGATCACTGTTAGGACCCCAAGCACCTGTTCGTCACCTGGACGAAGCCGACAGCGCTGCGATGCGCTAGAAATCACCCCCGAGCCGCCCCTCCTTCTGCCATCCTCGTTGTGCGCCGGGGACTGTCCTCGAGTGTCCCATGAAGCACCGCCGCCCTCTGACTGCAAGGGATGACACCGCGACGTAGGACACCCCTTTGTGGACTCCTGAGGCCGCAGTGAACATTCCCCTCGAAGAACCAAGGTACTGTGAACTGTGCGCCTTGGTACGACCCGTACTTGCCTTTGTACGAGCCGTACCTGCTCTGCCGTCCGTGTGCGGCGCGTCCCTGCCTCTGTACGGTCCGTACAGCATCCAAACCATTGCCGGCGCTCACGCGGGAAGCGTGAGGATTGGCAAGAGGCGTCCCGAACGTGTACGACGCGTACCTACGAGGGTACGGTCCGTACAGTTCATGTCCGGCAGACGCGTACTCACGCGAGAAGCGTGAGAAACGGCACGGCGCGCCCAGAGAGCGGTACGAAGTGTATCTGAGGCGCTACGAAGCGCACAACACCCCAAAGAAGCCTATTTTGAACAGAACTGTGCCATTTTTAGATCTGTGGACTGCCTACAAGCCTTGAGAGTAATTGGAACCTTATTTGAAGTGATAGACTGTATTTTGGATATCCTGCCTGAAGAAATCTTTTATATAAAGAACTCTCTTTTTGATATAAATACAGCCTTGTGTCTTGGTATGGTGGGGTGTTGATTATTGTGTGGGATAACTTGAACGCTTAACCTAATGCCCTCTGGAATCTAGCCTGACTGCTCGTGCCACGTTACCTAGAGGGTGAGCAGGGGTTATTTTCAAAGAGGTAATCCTACGCCCTGACTTAGATGAAAAGGGTCCCTGCTTGTCGCAAGTGCATGCCTGCGCCAACCTGAGACCCCGGATTCTAACATTGGTGGCAGCGGTGAGGATTTTACGGATTTGCATTCTTGGTGTCTGCGCAGTGATTACTAACCATTGCACAGTGAGGACAGTCCAGTAGCTTGAGCCACAGAACTTTTTATTATAATTTCGCTTGCCAAGAAAGAAGATCCCTTGTGTTTGGAGTCATGCCTGGCCCAAACAGCATTGAGAAATCGCTCTCTAAAACCTCTGAAATCCTAGGAATGTAATGGGAGGCTTCAAAACTGGACAGCTACAAGAGAACTGAACTCAAGTACTTCTGCAGGAAGCTCAAGGTTCCACATGCAGGATGCAAGAACAAAGCAGATCTCTACAAGGCGCTGAAAGTCTGGATTGAATCAAGGGGTGCAACTGAGGAAGTTACACCATTGAAACCAGCGGAAAGAGTTCGCAGTTTTGGCAGAGGCCTGTCGCCAGAGGAGCTGGCAGACAGACAGGCCACCAGGGATCATGAGATAACATTGGCAAAGCTGGAATTAAAAAGCCAATTGGAGCTAGAAAGCAAGAAGCTGGCTCTGGAAGAAAAGAAAATGGCGCTTGAAGAAAGAAAGATTCAGATGGAGCATGACTTCATAATGAAGAAATATGATATGGAGCTCGAGAGCCTTGAAGCCAGGAGTGTCTCAGCCCAGCAACCAGAAAGGTGCGTAGCTCAGAGATTGAGCTTTTCTGAGTGGGAGGAGGAATCCAGCTCAGATGGTGGCAGCAATATTGAATTTTATAGTGCTGAGAGAGTAGTACGCACACCCAGAGATATGGCGCCTGACTTGAAGGAGGGGGTTAACATACACCAGGAGGTTCAAGGTCATGAGGTAGCTCCAGTAGTGCCCAGTATCCCTGAAGGGAATAGGGTAACTGGTGCAGGGGTTCATAGTCCTAGTGGTGGGAGGGACACTCTACTGACTCTAGATGAGAGGTGCAGGGAGAGGGGTTCCCCCAAAATTGAAATCCTGGTATGTGAGTGTGAAGACCGCCCAGAAGAGTGTGGGTTGTGTGACAGAGACAGTCAGATACTGTCTTGCCAGTCTCAGGAGAGTGGTGTGGAGTATGTGTGTGAGGCACTGGATGGTAAGGTGAAGGATAGTTTGGTTAACCCTGCTAGGGGGCTGGGTGATCCAATTGTGGGAGAGCATATTGTAAGTCCCTGTTTTCCAGAGCTATGCCAACACCTGTGGGAGAGTGAGTTCTCTGACCGCAGAGAGCTCACATTGGAGGCAGACCTTTTGGTGGAGTCCAGAGTGTCTGGAAAGGCATTGGGGAGTGATCCCAAGAGGAGTGGTCCAGGTATCTTCAAACCCAGTGTGGTGGAAGTGGCTCAGAGTAGCCCAGCTAGGTCCTGTGGTAGTGAGAGGGGTGTAGGGCCTCACGTCCTGTCTTTAAGGGGAAGGAGTGAGAATGGGTTATGTCCCGGTAGTGCCCAACCTCAGTCTCAGAGCCTGGAAGGTTCTTTAAGGGAACACCAGGTGGGGAACCTAGTCTGTCCTGAGGGGCTGCCCGTTGTGTGGGATCCCCTAGTGTCGGGTGAACAGGGAGTGTCTGTAAGCAGGCCTCCCTCCGTTCTGGTGTCTGGCAGTACCGCTCCAGTTGGGAGGGTGCAGAAGTCCAGATTGAGGGATGAGAGGGGGAAAGAGTCCCCAGTGGAAAAACCAGTGGGTCAGGGGCCAGCCAGAAGGGCTGCGTCACCAGTGAAGGACCATGGTGACACCACTTCTGTCCTGGGGGAATCTTCGCTCACTGTCAGGTGGACAGGGGTCGGGAGATCAGCGCCAGGCAGACTGTCACACGACACATGAGTTATGTGTCACCCTCAGGGGGGGCATGCGTGCTCCCCGGGAAGTCCTGGTGCGCCAGGCGAGCGTTCAACCGCATGGGTTGGTCCCAGGGTTGGGAAGCCAGGTTCAGGTGTTGTCTGACCTGGAGGGTGGGACCACTGTAATCAGTGTCCTGACCCATGTTGCTTCTGGGGGTACCACGCCAAGTGGGAGTGGGCAGTACTCTGGAAGGGGGTGCAGAGGGAGGGAGTCCTCACCTCTGACCCCAGCTCAACTGAAGGGTTTAGACCCTCGGTTGGAGGGCCAGGTTCAGGGTGTCCCCCCTGACCTGGACGCCCAGTTGCAGGATAGAACCCCTGAACTGGTGGGCGAATTGCGCAGGACACCTGCCCCAGGTGCCCTGGCAATTCTGGAAGGGGGTACCACTCCAGGTGGGAGGGTACAGATCCCCAAGGAGGAGGACCGGGTGTGGGAAAGGCCACCCCAGTCTTTGGTCCAGCCGCCGGGTACAGGCCTGGGGCTGGTGGGTCAGTGCCAGGATGTCATACCTGATCTGACAGGAGGGAGAATGGACAAAGGGTGCCAAGCATCTGGGGCTACTGCCCCCCACTCCCTGGCGCCACAGAGGTTTGAGAGCCCTGAGAGGCATACGGCCTGGGTCTCATCCCTGACTACTGTCAGTGGCCGCTGTAGCATTTTGCTGTCTGTTGGGACACACCTGTGGGCAAGTTAAGGTTAGGTGTTGCACAGGTGGTGTCCACAGGTGAGGAGAAGGGTTCCCCATGGATTGGATTAGTGGGCCCTGAGAGTATGGACAGAGGGAGTCCAATAGGTTCAGATTGGCATAGAACTGGAGTCTGCCCCTGCAGTTGCGGGCCAGGTCCTTGTTCTATCGCCCCAAGCAGGGAAGACCATCACGGTGGTGATTGGTCTACCCTGCATTTTGGCTGGAAGGGGGTTGTGTTGGACTTGGCCCTTTTTGCAGGGTCATCCCTAAACTTTTTGCCTTCCTACAGTATTTTTTCTGCCCTGTTGTTGGCTGTTTTATGACTCTGGGCACCTTACCACTGCTGATCAGTGCTAAGGTGCATATGCTCTCCCTATGGTAAAATGTATACATTGATTGGTGTCCATGTTTGGCTTATTTGGTTTACTATCAGCCCCTAGTAAAGTGCACCAGGAGTGCCAGGGCTTGTAAATACAAATGCTGCTGGTGGGACGGCAGCACTGGTTGTGCCACCCACAGAAGCGGCCTAGTAAAATGTGTCTAGGGTCTGCCACTGCAGAACCTGCGCGCGGTCTGGTACTGTCGCGCTGATTGCGCAAGTACACCTACTTGCCAGTCCCCAAACCTGCACTTAACTACATATTAGTCACCCCTCTGGTAGGCCCAAGGGCAGGGTGCATTGTAGGTATAAGGTAGGACAAGCCCTGATGTTTGTGGCATGTCCTAATAGTGAATTACAGCCATTTTCATTTTTCGCTATTGAAGGCTACCTGCTCTCCATAGGCCAGAATGGGCTGGTGGAATTACTACACGCTGTAATCCCAGTGAACTCAGAGAGCATGGTAGAAAGTCAAGTTTAGTATGCCTGAACTCAGAATAATAAAATACTTCTTTTAGTAAAGTTTATTTTATAATCCTGTGTTTGTAAATACTACTTTTAGAAAGTTAGTATTTACTGACCTGGCCATTTCAGTCCGCCTCTGCTGTGTGTGTGTGTTCTGCCTAGTAACAGGGAAGAGCAGGGCTGGGGAATTCCAGGAGACAGGCTGGCTGCCAGGTGGTGGGTAGAGAGATTAAGCCAGGATGGGTGGGAGGAGTACACCTTTGACTCGGAATAGACCTGTGCTCTGCCACCACAAAGCCGGCTCCGCCCCCTGTGGAGCGGCTGATGTCTCTGCCCTGCTGCTGAAAGGAAAGAGCAGAGTCACCACAACAAAGTGCTCCAAAACTGGACTGAGCCACGCCCAGGCCTCCTGGCGACAAAGAACAAAAGAATTGTGCTATAAAAGAAGGAGCCCTGCTCCTAAGAAATCAGATCCTGTTTGCGCCAAGAAGAAACTCTGCCCGAAGAGAAGGACCTGGGAAAGCTGCATGGAGGACTACTGTCTCTGACCTGGGAGACTGGCCTGTAGTGGGTGCCTTGCTGCAAGAAGGAGAGGAGGAAAAGACTTGAGAAGAAAAGACTTTTGATCAACTTGTGCTTTGAACAATCTCCAAGGGCTTGCTGGTGAACTTGCCCCCTGAACTGCGCCCCAGGAACAGTGGGCGCTACCTTTCCCTAAGAAGAAGAGTAGCTGCTGGAGGTGACCCTGTTACGCTGACCCCCAGAGAACCTGTGTGCTCCTCTCTCTCTCCGAGCACCGCGACGGCTGCCACGGGGGCTACCGCAAGCACCGCAAAGGCCTGCCTGCCTGGCCCAAGCACTGCAAGCAACTGCCCCCCGAGCCGTAGCTCGCAACGCAAGGAAGAGACCCTGGACATCCAAGCGCCGAGCCTCTGCGACCCTGCGCCGCTGAGATCACTGTAAGGACCCCAAGCACCTGTTCGTCACCTGGACGAAGCTGACAGTGCTGCGACGCGCTAGAAATCACCCCCGAGCCGCCCCTCCATCTGCCATCCTCGTTGTGCGCCGGGGACTGTCCTCGAGTGCCCCACGAAGCACCGCCGCCCTCTGACTGCAAGGGACGACACCGCGACGTGGGACACCCCTTTGTGGGCTCCTGAGGCCGCAGTGAACATTCCCCTCGAAGAACCAAGGTACTGTGAACTGTGCGCCTTGGTACGACCCGTACTTGCCTTTGTACGAGCCGTACCTGCTCTGCTGTCTGTGTGCGGCGCGTCCCTGCCTCTGTACGGTCCCTACAGCTTCCAAACCATTGCCGGCGCTCACGCGGGAAGCGTGAGGATTGGCAAGAGGCGTCCCGAACGTGTACGACGTGTACCTACGAGGGTACGGTCCGTACGGTTCACGTCCGGCAGACACAGTACTCACGCGAGAAGAGTGAGAAACGGCACGGCGCGCCCAGACAGCTGTACGAAGCGTACCTGAGGCGCTACGAAGCGCACAACACCCCAAAGAAGCCTATTTTGAACAGAACTGTGCCATTTTTAAATCTGTGGACTGCCTACAAGCCTTGAGAGTAACTGGAACCTTATTTGAAGTGATAGACTGTATTTTGGATATCCTGCCTGAAGAAATCTTTTATATAAAGAACTCTATTTTTGATATAAACACAGCCTTGTGTCTTGGTGTGGTGGGGTGGTGATTATTGTGTGGGACAACTTGAACGCTTAACCTAATGCCCTCTGGAATCTAGCCGGGCTGCTCGCGGCACGTTACCTAGAGGGTGAGCAGGGGTTATTTTTAAAGAGGTAATCTTACGCCCTGACTTAGATGAAAAGGGTCCCTGCTTGTCGCAAGTGCATGCCTGCGCCAACCAGAGACCCCGGATTCTAACAGCACCGTTTCCTGTCGCGGGCACAAGGCCGACCCACACAAGTGAGGTACCATTTTTCTCGTAAGACTTTGGGGAACACGAGGTGGGTGGAAATTTGTGGTTCCACGCAGATTCCGGGACTTTCCACCACAGAAATGTGGGGAAAATGTGTTTTTAAAATTTTTTTTTTAGGTTTGCAAGGGATTCTGAGTATAAGACCCTGGTGGGAGGCAGTCAAGTCGCCCCACCTGGATTCCACCAGGTGTCTAGTTTTCAAAAATGTATAGGATTGCTAGGTTTCCCTGGGTACCGGCAGAGCTAGGGTTCATAAAATAGAGCTAGGCACTTTGCCAAAAAAGGGTAATTTTTCACTGCAAAAGTGAGGTGTGACCACGTTGAGTTTTGCACCGTTTCCTGTCACGGGCACAAGCCCGACCCACACAAGTGAGGTACCATTTTTCTCGTTAGACTTTGGGGAACGTGAAGTGGGTGGAAATTTGTGGATCCACACAGATTCCAGAAGTTTCCACCACAGAAATGTGGGAAAAATTTGCTTTTTTGACAATTTCTTAGGTTTGCAATGGATTCTGGGTAACAGACCCTGGTGGGAGGCAGTCAAGTCAGCCCATCCTGGATTCCCCTGAGTGTCTAGTTTTCAAAAATGTATAGGTTTGCTAGGTTTCCCAAGGTGCCCGCAGAGCTAGTGTTAAAAAACTACAGCTAGGCACTTTGCCAAAAAAGGTTCATTTTTCACTGCGAAATTGAGGTGTGACCACGTTGCGTTTTTCGCCGATTCCTGTTGCGGGCACTAGGCCGACCCGCACAAGTGAGGTACCATTTTTCCCGTAATACTTTGGGGAACGTGGGGTGGGTGGAAATTTGTGGATCCACGCAGATTCCAGAACTTTCCACCACAGAAATGTGGGTAAAATTTGTGTTTTTTGACAATTTTTAAGGGAAGGGTTTCCACAGTATCTTGTGTCTGACAATGGGACGCAATTTGTGAGTGATGAATTTCAGTCTTTTCTTAAACTAAGTTCCATTAAACATCTCAAAAGCTCACTTTATCATCCACAAACTAATGGTCTTGTCGAGAGGATGAACAGGGTTGTGGGTGAGTGTATCAAATGGGCAGTGAGTGGGAATCACGATGTATACAAGTCCTTTGAGAGTATGTTGTGGGTTTATAGGACCACGCCACATTCTTCGACAAAAGTGTCTCCCTTTGAGATACTTAGGGGTAGGAAGGCAAATACCAGTTTCAGACCGGGTTGGATGAGTAAATGGGTAGAATCTTTGTGTGATGTGGAGGTTCTTATGGAGAAGGTCAAAGTCAATTCTGATATGGCTCAGAGTAAAGAGAAATCATGGTTTGACAACAAAAGGGGTGTAAAATTTGTTGCTCTTTCTGTGGGTGATTTTGTACGCATTAAGAATCCTGTGCATACCAAGAAGGGATATTGTAAATTTGGCAATCCTGTCAAAGTTTTTTGCATTCACAATAATGCTGCCCAGGTTGAAGGGGGTTGTTGGTGGAATTTATCAAAATTAATTAAAACAAGATTTCCTCCCACATCAGAAAGTGCAAATTTCACTAGTAGAGAAGACAGTTCTATCAAGCCTTCTGTTGGTCAGAGTAGGAAAAGTTCGAGGGTTCGTGTTGTTACCCACAGGTTTCGAGATTAAATGTATGTTGCTATGCAGGTATTTTTTAAAAAAAATGTTAAATCTGTTTTGGACAAATGGAGGTATGTGATTATTTGACATTACTTTCACTTTCTTTGTTATATAAACATGAAATTGTTTTCTTATAGGTTTTATGTATAGGAGTTTGTCTTAGATTTTATGTTGAAATGTAGGAAGTTTGTTGTTATGTTAGTTGTTTCTTTGCTTAGGAGAAAAGGAGGTATGTTGTATTCTATGCTCAATGATAAACTTGTTAACTATCATCTTCTGCCAGCTGGATGTATTATGTGATGTCATCTACTGATGTCACAGGTGGAATGTTATGTAGAGTCCATAGCAGACTGGCTGATGATGAAGGTGGTTGGCAGTTCAAGAGCTGTGTAGTTTTCTAATAAATCTACTTCAATCCTAACTGTTCCTGAGTTAATCACTACACTGACCCACACAAGTGAGGTACCATTTTTCTCGTAGGACTTTGGGGAACGCGAGGTGAGTGGACATTTGTGGATCCACCCAGATTCCAGAACTTTCCACCACAGAAATGTGGGGAAAATGTGGTTTTTCAAAAAGAATTTTAGGTTTGCAAGGGATTCTGGGTAACAGACCCTGGTGGGAGGCAGTCAAGTCACCCCATACTGGATTCCCTTGGGTGTCTAGTTTTCAAAAATGTATAGGATTGCTAGGTTTCTCTAGGTGCCGGCAGAGCTAGTGTTAAAAAACGACAGCTAGGCACTTTGCCAAAAAAGGGTCATTTTTCACTGCGAAATTGAGGTGTGACCACGGTGCGTTTTGCGCCGTTTCCTGTCGCGGGCACTAGGCCGACCCGCACAAGTGAGGTATTATTTTTCTCGTAAGACTTTGGGGAATGCAGGGTGGGTGGAAATTTGTGTATCCACGCAGATTCCAGAACTTTCCACCAAAGAAATATGGGGAAAATGTGTTTTTTTTGACAATTGTTTAGGTTTGCAAGGGATTCTGGGTAACAGACCCTGGTGGGAGGCAGTCAAGTCACCCCATCCTGGATTCTCCTGAGTGTCTAGTTTTCAAAAATGTATAGGATTGCTAGGTTTCCCTAGGTGCCGGCAGAGCTAGGGTTCACAAACTGCAGCTAGACATTTTACCAAAAAAGGGTAATTTTTCACTGCAAAATTTAGTTGTGACCACGTTGCGTTTTGCGCCATTTCCTGTTGCGGGCACTAGGCCGACCCGCACAAGTGAGGTACCATTTTTCTTGTAAGACTTTGGGGAATGCGAGGTGGGTGGACATTTGTGGATCCACCCAGATTCCAGAACTTTCCACCACAGAAATGTGGGGAAAATGTGTTTTTTTAAAAAGAATTTTAGGTTTGCAAGGGATTCTGGGTAACAGACCCTGGTGGGAGGCAGTCAAGTCACCCCATCCTGGATTCCCCTGGGTGTCTAGTTTTCGAAAATGTATAGGATTGCTAGGTTTCTCTAGGTGCCGGCAGAGCTAGTGTTAAAAAACGATAGCTAGGCACTTTGCCAAAAAATGGTCATTTTTCACTGCGAAATTGAGGTGTGACCACGGTGCGTTTTGCGCTGTTTCCTGTCGCGGGCACTAGGCCGACCCGCACAAGTGAGGTATTATTTTTCTCGTAAGACTTTAGGGAATGCGGGGTGGGTGGAAATTTGTGTATCCACGCAGATTCCAGAACTTTCCACCACAGAAATGTGGGAAAAATGTGCTTTTTTGACAATTTCCTAGGTTTGCAATGGATTCTGGGTAACAGAACCTGGTGGGAGGCAGTCAAGTCACCCCATCCTGGATTCCCCTGAGAGTCTAGTTTTCAAAAATGTATAGGTATGCTAGGTTTCCCATGGTGCCCGCAGAGCTAGGGTTAAAAAACTACAGCTAGGCACTTTGCCAAAAAAGGGTCATTTTTCACTGCGAAATTGAGGTGTGACCACGTTGCGTTTTGCGCCGTTTCCTGTTGCGGGCACCAGGCCGACTCTCACAAGTGAGGTACCATTTTTCCCGTAATACTTTGGGGAACGCGGGGTGCGTGGAAATTTGTGGATCCACGCAGATTCCAGAACTTTCCACCACAGTAATGTGGGTAAAATGTGTTTTTTTTGACAATTTTTTAGGTTTGAACATTATTCTGGTCGACAGACCCTGGTGGAAGGTCGTCAAGTCACCCGATCCTGGATTCCCCTGGGTATCTAGTTTTCGAAAATGTATAGGTTTGCTAGGTTTGCCCAGGTGCCGGCAGACCTATGGTTGAAAAACTACAGCTAGGAACTTTGACAAAAAAGGGTCATATTTCACTGCAAAATTTAGGTGTGACCACGTTGCGTTTTGCGCCATTTCTGTCACGGGCACTAGGCCGACCCGCACAAGTGAGGTACCATTTTTCTCGTAAGACTTTGGGGAACGCGGGGTTGGTGGAAATGTGTGGATCCACGCAGATTCCAGAACTTTCCACCACAGAAATATGGGAAAAATGTGCTTTTTTGACAATTTCTTATGTTTGCAAGGGATTCTGGGTAACAGACCATGGTGGAAGGCAGTCAAGTCACCCCATCCTGGATTTCCCTAGGTGTCTAATTTTCAAAAATGTATAGGTTTGCTAGGTTTCCCTAGGTGCCGGCAGAGCTAGGGTTAAAAAACGACAGCTACGCACTTTGCCAAAAAAGGGTCATTTTTCACTGCAAAATTGAGGTGTGACCACATTGAGTTTTGCGCCGTTTACTGTCGCGGGCACGAGGCCGACCCACACAAGTGAGGTACCATTTTTCTCGTAAGACTTTGGGGAACGCGAGGTGGGTGGACATTTATGGATCCACCCAGATTCCAGAACTTTCCACCACAGAAATGTGGGGAAAATGTGTTTTTAAAAAAAGAATTTTACGTTTGCAAGGGATTCTGGGTAACAGACCCTGGTGGGAGGCAGTTAAGTCACCCCATCCTGGATTCCCTTGGGTGTCTAGTTTTCAAAACTGTATAGGTTTGGTAGGTTTTCCTAGGTACTGGCAGAGCTAGGGTTCAAAAACTACAGCTAGGCACTTTGCCAAAAAAGGGTCATTTTTCACTATGAATTTGAGGTGTGACCACGTTGCGTTTTGTGCCGTTTCCTGTTGCGGGCACTGGGCTGACCCGTACAAGTGAGGTACCATTTTTCCCGTAAGACTTTGGGGAACGCGGGGTGGGTGGAAATTTGTGGATCCACGCAGATTCCAGAACGTTCCACCACAGAAATGTGGGTAAAATCTGTTTTTTTTGACAATATTTTAGGTTTGAAAATGATTCTGGGTAACAGACCCTGGTGGAAGGTCGTCAAGTCACCCCATCCTGTATTCCCCTGGGTATCTATTTTTCGAAAATGTATAGGTTTGCTAGGTTTCTCTGGGTGCCGGCAGAGCTAGGGTTCAAAAAACGTCAGCTAGGCAATGAGCCAAAAAAGGGTAATTTTTCACTGCAAAATTGATGTGTGACCACGTTGCGTTTTGTGCCATTTCCTGTCGCGGGCACTAGACCGACCCGCACAAGTGAGGTACCATTTTTCTCGTAAGACTTTGGGGAATGCGGGGTGGGTAGAAATTTGTGGATCCACGCAGATTCCAGGACTTTCCACCACAGAAATGGGGGAAAATGTGTTTTTTTAAAAAGAATTTTAGGTTTGCAAGGGATTCTGGGTAACAGACCCTGGTGGGAGGCAGTCAAGTCACCCCATCCTGGATTCCCCTGGGTGTCTAGTTTTCAAAAATGTATACGTTTGCTAGGTTTCCCAAGGTGCCCGCAGAGCTAGGGTTTAAAAAACTACAGCTAGGCACTTTGCCAAAAAAGGGTCATTTTTCACTGCGAAATTGAGGTGTGACCACGTTGCGTTTTGCGCCATTTCCTGTTGCGGGCACTAGACCGACCCGCACAAGTGAGGTTCCATTTTTCCCGTAATACTTTGGGGAACGCGGGGTGGGTGGAAATATGTGGATCCACGCAGATTCCAGAACTTTCCCACACAGAAATATGGGGAAAATGTGTTTTTTTGGACAATTTTTTAGGTTTGCAAGGGATTCTGGGTAACAGACCCTGGTGGGAGGCAGTCAAGTCACAATATCCTGGATTCCCCTGAGTGTCTAGTTTTCAAAAATGTATAGGATTGCTAGGTTTCCCTAGGTGCCGGCAGAGCTAGGGTTCACAAACTACAGCTAGGCACTTTGCCAAAAAAGGGTCATTTTTCACTGCGAAATTGAGGTGTGACCACGGTGCGTTTTGTACCGTTTCCTTTTGCGGGCACTAGGCTGACCCACACAAGTGAGGTACAATTTTTCTCGTAAGACTTATTGGAACGTGGGGTGGGTGGAAATTTGTGGATCCACGCAGATTCCAGAACTTTCCAACACAGAAATGTGGGGAAAATGTGTTTTTTTAAAAAGAATTTTAGGTTTGCAAGGGATTCTGGGTAACAGACCCTGGTGGAAGGCAGTCAAGTCACCCCATCCTGGATTCCCCTGGGTGTCTAGCTTTCAAAAATGTATAGGTTTGCTAGGTTTCCCAAGGTGCCCGCAGACCTAGGGTTAAAAAACTACAGCTAGGCACTTTGCCAAAAAAGGGTCATTTTTCACTGCGAAATTGAAGTGTGACACGTTGCGTTTTGCGCCATTTCCTGTTGCGGGCACTAGGCCGACCCGCACAAGTGAGGTTCCATTTTTCCCGTAATACTTTGGGGAACGCGGGGTGGGTGGAAATTTGTGGATCCACGCAGATTCCAGAACTTTCCAACACAGAAATATGGGGAAAATGTGTTGTTTTGGACAATTTTTTTAGGTTTGCAAGGGATTCTGGGTAACAGACCCTGGTGGGAGGCAGTCAAGTCACGATATCCTGGATTCCCCTGAGTGTCTAGTTTTCAAAAATGTATAGGGTTGCTAGGTTTCCCTAGGTGCCGGCAGAGCTAGGGTTCACAAACTACAGCTAGGCACTTTGCCAAAAAAGGGTAATTTTTCACTGCAAAATTTAGGTGTGACCACGTTGTGTTTTGTGCCATTTCCTGCCGCGGGCACTAGGCCGACCCACACAAGTGAGGTACCATTTTTCTCGTAAGACTTTGGGGAACGCGGGGTGGGTAGAAATTCGTGGATCCATGCAGATTCCAGAACTTTCCACACAGAAATGTTGCTAAAATGTGTTTTTTTGGACAATTTCTTAGGTTTGCAATGGATTCTGGGTAACAGACCCTGGTGGGAGGCAGTCAAGTCACCCCATCCTGGATTCCCCTGAGTGTCTAGTTTTAAAAAATGTATAGGTTTGCTAGATTTCTCAAGGTGCCCGCAGAGCTAGGGTTAAAAAACTACAGCTAGGCACTTTGCCAAAAAAGGGTCATTTTTCACTGCGAAATTGAGGTGTGACGACGTTGCGTTTTGCGCCGTTTCCTGTAATGGGCACAAGGCCAACCCACACAAGTGAGGTACCATTTTTCTTGTTAGACTTTGGGGAACGCGAGGTGGGTGGAAATTTGTGGATCCACGCAGATTCCAGAACTTTCCACCACAGAAATGGGGGAAAATGTGTTTTTTTAAAAAGAATTTTAGGTTTGCAAGGGATTCTGGGTAACAGACCCTGGTGGGAGGCAGTCAAGTCACCTCATCCTGGATTCCCCTGGGTGTCTAGTTTTCAAAAATGTATAGGTTTGCTAGGTTTTCCAAGGTGCCCGCAGAGCTAGGGTTAAAAAACTACAGCTAGGCACTTTGCCAAAGAAGGGTCATTTTTCACTGCGAAATTGAGGTGTGACGACGTTGCGTTTTGTGCTGTTTCCTGTCACGGGCACAAGGCCAACCCACACAAGTGAGGTACCATTTTTCTCGTTAGACTTTGGGGAACGCGAGGTGGGTGGAAATTTGTGGATCCACGCAGATTCCAGAACTTTCCACCACAGAAATGTGGGGAAAATGTGTTTTTTTTGACAATGTTATAGGTTTGCCAGGGATTCTGTGTAACATACCCTGGTGGGAAGCAGTTAAGTCACCCAATCCTGGATTCCCTTGGGTGTCTAGCTTTAAAAAATGTATAGGTTTGGTAGGTTTCCCTAGCTACTGGCCGAGCTAGGGTTCAAAAACTACAGCTAGGCACTTTGCCAAAAAAGGGTCATTTTTCACTGTGAATTTGAGGTGTGACCATGTTGCGTTTTGCGCCGTTTCCTGTTGCGGGCACTGGGCTGACCCGCACAAGTGAGGTACCATTTTTTTCCGTAAGACTTTGGGGAATGCGGGGTGGGTGGAAATTTGTGGATCCATGCAGATTCCAGAACTTTCCACCACAGAAATGTTGGTAAAATGTGTTTTTTTGGACAATTTTTTAGATTTGCATGGGATTCTGGGTAACAGATCCTGGTGGAAGGCAGTCAAGTCACCCCATCCTGGATTCCCCTGGGTATCTATTTTTCAAAAATGTATAGGTTTGCTATGTTTGCCTAGGTGCCGGCAGACCTATGGTTCAAAAACTACAGCTAGGAACTTTGCCAAAAAAGGGTCATATTTCACTGCAAAATTTAGGTGTGACCACATTGTATTTTGTGCCGTTTCCTGTCGCGGGCACTAGGCCGACCCACACAAGTGAGGTATTATTTTTCTCGTAAGACTTTGGGGAACACGGGGTGGGTGGAAATTTGTGGATCCACGCAGATTCCAGAACTTTCCACCACAGAAATGTGGGTAAAATGTGTTTTTTTTGACAATTTTTTAGGTTTGCAAATGATTCTGGGTAACAGACCCTGGTGGAAGGCAGTCAAGTCACCCCATCCTGGATTCCCCTGAGTGTCTAGTTTTCCAAAATGTATAGGTTTGCTAGGTTTCCCAAGGTGCCCGCAGAGCTAGAGTTCTAAAACTACAGCTAGACACTTTGCCAAAAAAGGGTCATTTTTCACTGCGAAATTGAGGTGTGACCACGTTGCATTTTGTGCCGTTTCCTGTAGCGGGCACAAGGCCGACCCGCACAAGTGAGGTACCATTTTTCCCGTAATTCTTTGGGGAACGTGGGGTGGGTGGAAATTTGTGGATCCACGCAGATTCCAGAACTTTCCACCACAGAAAGGTGGGTAAAATGTGTTTTTTTTGACAATTTTTTAGGTTTGCAAATGATTCTGGGTAACAGACCCTGGTGGAAGGCAGTCAAGTCACCCCATCCTGGATTCCCCTGGGTTTCTATTTTTCAAAAATGTATAGGTTTGCTAGGTTTGCCTAGGTGCCGGAAGACCTATGGTTCAAAAACTACAGCTAGGCACTTTGCCAAAAAAGGGTCATTTTTCACTATGAATTTGAGGTGTGACCACGTCGCGTTTTGCGCCGTTTCCTGTTGCGGGCACTGGGCTGACCTGTACAAGTGAGGTACTATTTTTCCCGTAAGACTTTGGGGAACGCAGGGTGGGTGGAAATTTGTGGATCCACGCAGATTCCAGAACGTTCCACCACAGAAATGTGGGTAAAATCAGGTTTTTTTGACAATATTTTAGGTTTGAAAATGATTCTGGGTAACAGACCCTGGTGGAAGGTCGTCAAGTCACCCCATCCTGGATTCCCCTGGGTATCTATTTTTCGAAAATGTATAGGTTTGCTAGGTTTCTCTAGGTGCCGGCAGAGCTAGGGTTAAAAAACGACAGCTAGGCAATGAGCCAAAAAAGGGTAATTTTTCACTGCAAAATTGATGTGTGACCACGTTGCGTTTTGTGCCATTTCCTGTCGCAGGCACTAGACCGACCCGCACAAGTGAGGTACCATTTTTCTCGTAAGACTTTGGGGAATGCGGGGTGGGTAGAAATTTGTGGATCCACGCAGATTCCAGAACTTTCCACCACAGAAATGGGGGAAAATGTGTTTTTTTAAAAAGAATTTTAGGTTTGCAAGGGATTCTGGGTAACAGACCCTGGTGGGAGGCAGTCAAGTCACCCCATCCTGGATTCCCCTGGGTGTCTAGTTTTCAAAAATGTATAGGTTTGCTAGGTTTCCCAAGGTGCCCGCAGAGCTAGGGTTTAAAAAACTACAGCTAGGCACTTTGCCAAAAAAGGGTCATTTTTCACTGCGAAATTGAGGTGTGACCATGGTGCGTTTTGTGCCATTTCCTGTTGCGGGCACTAGGCCGACCCGCACAAGTGAGGTTCCATTTTTCCCGTAATACTTTGGGGAACGCGGGGTGGGTGGAAATATGTGGATCCACGCAGATTCCAGAACTTTCCCACACAGAAATATGGGGAAAATGTGTTTTTTTGGACAATTTTTTAGGTTTGCAAGGGATTCTGGGTAACAGACCCTGGTGGGAGGCAGTCAAGTCACAATATCCTGGATTCCCCTGAGTGTCTAGTTTTCAAAAATGTATAGGATTGCTAGGTTTCCCTAGGTGCCGGCAGAGCTAGGGTTCACAAACTACAGCTAGGCACTTTGCCAAAAAAGGGTCATTTTTCACTGCGAAATTGAGGTGTGACCACGGTGCGTTTTGTACCGTTTCCTTTTGCGGGCACTAGGCTGACCCACACAAGTGAGGTATAATTTTTCTCGTAAGACTTTTGGGAACGTGGGGTGGGTTGAAATTTGTGGATCCACGCAGATTCCAGAACTTTCCAACACAGAAATGTGGGGAAAATGTGTGTTTTTAAAAAGAATTTTAGGTTTGCAAGGGATTCTGGGTAACAGACCCTGGTGGGAGGCAGTCAAGTCACCCCATCCTGGATTCCCCTGGGTGTCTAGCTTTCAAAAATGTATAGTTTTGCTAGGTTTCCCAAGGTGCACGCAGAGCTAGGGTTAAAAAACTACAGCTAGGCACTTTGCCAAAAAAGGGTCATTTTTCACTTCGAAATTGAAGTGTGACACGTTGCGTTTTGCGCCATTTCCTGTTGCGGGCACTAGTCCGACCCGCACAAGTGAGGTTCCATTTTTCCTGTAATACTTTGGGGAACGCGTGGTGGGTGGAAATATGTGGATCCACGCAGATTCCAGAACTTTCCACCACAGAAATGTGGGGAAAATGTGTTTTTTTTGACAATGTTATAGGTTTGCCAGGGATTCTGGGTAACATACCCTGGTGAGAGGCAGTTAAGTCACCCAATCCTGGATTCCCCTGGGTGTCTAGTTTTCAAAAATGTATAGGTTTGCTATGTTTCCCAAGGTGCCCGCAGAGCTAGGGTTAAAAAACTACAGCTAGGCACTTTGCCAAAAAAGGGTCATTTTTCACTGCGAAATTGAGGTGTGACCACGGTGCGTTTTGTACCGTTTCCTTTTGCGGGCACTAGGCTGACCCACACAAGTGAGGTACAATTTTTCTCGTAAGACTTTTGGGAACGTGGGGTGGGTGGAAATATGTGGATCCACGCAGATTCCAGAACTTTCCCACACAGAAATATGGGGAAAATGTGTTTTTTTGGACAATTTATTAGGTTTGCAAGGGATTCTGGGTAACAGACCCTGGTGGGAGGCAGTCAAGTCACGATATCCTGGATTCCCCTGAGTGTCTAGTTTTCAAAAATATATAGGATTGCTTGGTTTCCCTAGGTGCCGGCAGAGCTAGGGTTCACAAACTACAGCTAGGCACTTTGCCAAAAAAGGGTAATTTTTCACTGCAAAATTGATGTGTGACCACGTTGCGTTTTGTGCCATTTCCTGTCGCGGGCACTAGACCGACCCGCACAAGTGAGGTACCATTTTTCTCGTAAGACTTTGGGGAATGCGGGGTGGGTAGAAATTTGTGGATCCACGCAGATTCCAGAACTTTCCACCACAGAAATGGGGGAAAATGTGTTTTTTTAAAAAGAATTTTAGGTTTGCAAGGGATTCTGGGTAACAGACCCTGGTGGGAGGCAGTCAAGTCACCCCATCCTGGATTCCCCTGGGTGTCTAGTTTTCAAAAATGTATAGGTTTGCTAGGTTTCCCAAGGTGCCCGCAGAGCTAGGGTTTAAAAAACTACAGCTAGGCACTTTGCCAAAAAAGGGTCATTTTTCACAGCGAAATTGAGTTGTGACCACGTTGCGTTTTGCGCCATTTCCTGTTGCGGGCACTAGGCCGACCTGCACAAGTGAGGTTCCATTTTTCCCGTAATACTTAGGGGAACGCGGGGTGGGTGGAAATATGTGGATCCACGCAGATTCCAGAACTTTCCCACACAGAAATATGGGGAAAATGTGTTTTTTTGGACAATTTTTTAGGTTTGCAAGGGATTCTGGGTAACAGACCCTGGTGGGAGGCAGTCAAGTCACAATATCCTGGATTCCCCTGAGTGTCTAGTTTTCAAAAATGTATAGGATTGCTAGGTTTCCCTAGGTGCCGGCAGAGCTAGGATTCACAAACTACAGCTAGGCACTTTGCCAAAAAAGGGTCATTTTTCACTGCAAAATTGAGGTGTGACCACGGTGCGTTTTGTACCGTTTCCTTTTGCGGGCACTAGGCTGACCCACACAAGTGAGGTACAATTTTTCTCGCAAGACTTTTGGGAACGTGGGGTGGGTGGAAATTTGTGGATCCACACAGATTCCAGAAATTTCCAACACAGAAATGTGGGGAAAATGTGTTTTTTAAAAAAGAATTTTAGGTTTGCAAGGGATTCTGGGTAACAGACCCTGGTGGAAGGCAGTCAAGTCCCCCCATCCTGGATTCCCCTGGGTGTCTAGCTTTAAAAAATGTATAGGTTTGCTAGGTTTCCCAAGGTGCCCGCAGAGCTAGGGTTAAAAAACTACAGCTAGGCACTTTGCCAAAAAAGGGTCATTTTTCACTGCGAAATTGAAGTGTGACACGTTGCGTTTTGCGCCATTTCCTGTTGCGGGCACTAGGCCGACCCACACAAGTGAGGTTTCATTTTTCCCGTAATACTTTGGGGAACGCGGGGTGGTTGGAAATATGTGGATCCACGCAGATTCCAGAACTTTCCCACACAGAAATATGGGGAAAATGTGTTTTTTTGGACAATTTTTTAGGTTTGCAAGGGATTCTGGGTAACAGACCCTGGTGGGAGGCAGTCAAGTCACAATATCCTGGATTCCCCTGAGTGTCTAGTTTTCAAAAATGTATAGGATTGCTAGGTTTCCCTAGGGCCGGCAGAGCTAGGGTTCACAAACTACAGCTAGGCACTTTGCCAAAAAAGGGTCATTTTTCGCTGCGAAATTGAGGTGTGACCACGGCGCGTTTTGTACCGTTTCCTTTTGCGGGCACTAGGCTGACCCACACAAGTGAGGTACAATTTTTCTCGTAAGACTTTTGGGCACGTGGGGTGGGTGGAAATTTGTGGATCCACGCAGATTCCAGAACTTTCCAACACAGAAATGTGGGGAAAATTTGTTTTTTAAAAAAGAATTTTAGGTTTGCAAGGGATTCTGGGTAACAGACCCTGGTGGGAGGCAGTCAAGTCACCCCATCCTGGATTCCCCTGGGTGTCTAGCTTTCAAAAATGTATAGGTTTGCTAGGTTTCCCAAGGTGCCCGCAGAGCTAGGGTTAAAAAACTACAGCTAGGCACTTTGCCAAAAAAGGGTCATTTTTCACTGCGAAATTGAAGTGTGACACGTTGCGTTTTGCGCCATTTCCTGTTGCGGGCACTAGTCCGACCCGCACAAGTGAGGTTCCATTTTTCCTGTAATACTTTGGGGAACGCGGGGTGGGTGGAAATATGTGGATCCACGCAGATTCCAGAACTTTCCACCACAGAAATGTGGGGAAAATGTGTTTTTTTTGACAATGTTATAGGTTTGCCAGGGATTCTGGGTAACATACCCTGGTGGGAGGCAGTTAAGTCACCCAATCCTGGATTCCCCTGGGTGTCTAGTTTTCAAAAATGTATAGGTTTGCTAGGTTTCCCAAGGTGCCCGCAGAGCTAGGGTTAAAAAACTACAGCTAGGCACTTTGCCAAAAAAGGGTCATTTTTCACTGCGAAATTGAGGTGTGATCACGGTGCGTTTTGTACCGTTTCCTTTTGCGGGCACTAGGCTGACCCAAACAAGTGAGGTACAATTTTTCTCGTAAGACTTTTGGGAACGTGGGGTGGGTGGAAATTTGTGGATCCACGCAGATTCCAGAACTTTCCAACACAGAAATATGGGGAAAATGTGTTTTTTTGGACAATTTTTTATGTTTGCAAGGGATTCTGGGTAACAGACCCTGGTGGGAGGCAGTCAAGTCACGATATCCTGGATTCCCCTGAGTGTCTAGTTTTCAAAAATGTATAGGATTGCTTGGTTTCCCTAGGTGCCGGCAGAGCTAGGGTTCACAAACTACAGCTAGGCACTTTGCCAAAAAAGGGTAATTTTTCACTGCAAAATTGATGTGTGACCACGTTGCGTTTTGCGCCATTTCCTGTTGCGGGCACTAGGCCGACCTGCAAGTGAGGTTCCATTTTTCCCGTAATACTTAGGGGAACGCGGGGTGGGTGGAAATATGTGGATCCACGCAGATTCCAGAACTTTCCCACACAGAAATATGGGGAAAATGTGTTTTTTTGGACAATTTTTTAGGTTTGCAAGGGATTCTGGGTAACAGACCCTGGTGGGAGGCAGTCAAGTCACAATATCCTGGATTCCCCTGTGTGTCTAGTTTTCAAAAATGTATAGGATTGCTAGGTTTCCCTAGGTGCCGGCAGAGCTAGGGTTCACAAACTACAGCTAGGCACTTTGCCAAAAAAGGGTCATTTTTCACTGCAAAATTGAGGTGTGACCACGGTGCGTTTTGTACCGTTTCCTTTTGCGGGCACTAGGCTGACCCACACAAGTGAGGTACAATTTTTCTCGTAAGACTTTTGGGAACGTGGGGTGGGTGGAAATTTGTGGATCCACACAGATTCCAGAAATTTCCAACACAGAAATGTGGGGAAAATGTGTTTTTTTAAAAAGAATTTTAGGTTTGCAAGGGATTCTGGGTAACAGACCCTGGTGGAAGGCAGTCAAGTCACCCCATCCTGGATTCCCCTGGGTGTCTAGCTTTCAAAAATGTATAGGTTTGCTAGGTTTCCCAAGGTGCCCGCAGAGCTAGGGTTAAAAAACTACAGCTAGGCACTTTGCCAAAAAAGGGTCATTTTTCACTGCGAAATTGAAGTGTGACACGTTGCGTTTTGCGCCATTTCCTGTTGCGGGCACTAGGCCGACCCGCACAAGTGAGGTTCCATTTTTCCCGTAATACTTTGGGGAACGCGGGGTGGGTGGAAATATGTGGATCCACGCAGATTCCAGAACTTTCCCACACAGAAATATGGGGAAAATGTGTTTTTTTGGACAATTGTTTAGGTTTGCAAGGGATTCTGGGTAACAGACCCTGGTGGGAGGCAGTCAAGTCACAATATCCTGGATTCCCCAGAGTGTCTAGTTTTCAAAAATGTATAGGATTGCTAGGTTTCCCTAGGTGCCGGCAGAGCTAGGGTTCATAAACTACAGCTAGGCACTTTGCCAAAAAAGGGTCATTTTTCACTGCGAAATTGAGGTGTGACCACGGTGCGTTTTGTACCGTTTCCTTTTGCGGGCACTAGGCTGACGAACACAAGTGAGGTACAATTTTTCTCGTAAGACTTTTGGGAACGTGGGGTGGGTGGAAATTTGTGGATCCACGCAGATTCCAGAACTTTCCAACACAGAAATGTGGGGAAAATTTGTTTTTTTTAAAAGAATTTTAGGTTTGCAAGGGATTCTGGGTAACAGACCCTGGTGGGAGGCAGTCAAGTCACCCCATCCTGGATTCCCCTGGGTGTCTAGCTTTCAAAAATGTATAGGTTTGCTAGGTTTCCCAAGGTGCCCGCAGAGCTAGGGTTAAAAAACTACAGCTAGGCACTTTGCCAAAAAAGGGTCATTTTTCATTGCGAAATTGAAGTGTGACACGTTGCGTTTTGCGCCATTTCCTGTTGCGGGCACTAGTCCGACCTGCACAAGTGAGGTTCCATTTATCCTGTAATACATTGGGGAACGCGGGGTGGGTGAAAATATGTGGATCCACGCAGATTCCAGAACTTTCCACCACAGAAATGTGGGGAAAATGTGTTTTTTTTGACAATGTTATAGGTTTGCCAGGGATTCTGGGTAACATACCCTGGTGGGAGGCAGTTAAGTCACCCAATCCTGGATTCCCCTGGGTGTCTAGTTTTCCAAAATGTATAGGTTTGCTAGGTTTCCCAAGGTGCCCGCAGAGCTAGAGTTCTAAAACTACAGCTAGACACTTTGCCAAAAAAGGGTCATTTTTCACTGCGAAATTGAGGTGTGACCACGTTGCGTTTTGTGCCGTTTCCTGTAGCGGGCACAAGGCCGACCCGCACAAGTGAGGTACCATTTTTCCCGTAATTCTTTGGGGAACGTGGGGTGGGTGGAAATTTGTGGATCCACGCAGATTCCAGAACTTTCCACCACAGAAAGGTGGGTAAAATGTGTTTTTTTTGACAATTTTTTAGGTTTGCAAATGATTCTGGGTAACAGACCCTGGTGGAAGGCAGTCAAGTCACCCCATCCTGGATTCCCCTGGGTTTCTATTTTTCGAAAATGTATAGGTTTGCTAGGTTTGCCTAGGTGCCGGAAGACCTATGGTTCAAAAACTACAGCTAGGCACTTTGCCAAAAAAGGGTCATTTTTCACTATGAATTTGAGGTGTGACCACGTCGCGTTTTGCGCCGTTTCCTGTTGCAGGCACCTGGCTGACCTGTACAAGTGAGGTACTATTTTTCCCGTAAGACTTTGGGGAACGCGGGGTGGGTGGGAATTTGTGGATCCACGCAGATTCCAGAACGTTCCACCATAGAAATGTGGGTAAAATCAGGTTTTTTTTAATATTTTAGGTTTGAAAATGATTCTGGGTAACAGACCCTGGTGGAAGGTCGTCAAGTCACCCCATCCTGGATTCCCCTGGGTATCTATTTTTCGAAAATGTATAGGTTTGCTAGGTTTCTCTAGGTGCCGGCAGAGCTAGGGTTAAAAAACGACAGCTAGGCAATGAGCCAAAAAAGGGTAATTTTTCACTGCAAAATTGATGTGCGACCACGTTGCGTTTTGTGCCATTTCCTGTTGCAGGCACTAGACCGACCCGCACAAGTGAGGTACCATTTTTCTCGTAAGACTTTGGGGAATGCGGGGTGGGTAGAAATTTGTGGATCCACGCAGATTCCAGAACTTTCCACCACAGAAATGGGGGAAAATGTGTTTTTTTAAAAAGAATTTTAGGTTTGCAAGGGATTCTGGGTAACAGACCCTGGTGGGAGGCAGTCAAGTCACAATATCCTGGATTCCCCTGAGTGTCTAGTTTTCAAAAATGTATAGGATTGCTAGGTTTCCCTAGGTGCCGGCAGAGCTAGGGTTCACAAACTACAGCTAGGCACTTTGCCAAAAAAGGGTCATTTTTCACTGCGAAATTGACGTGTGACCACGGTGCGTTTTGTACCGTTTCCTTTTGCGGGCACTAGGCTGACCCACACAAGTGAGGTACAATTTTTCTCGTAAGACTTTTGGGAACGTGGGGTGGGTTGAAATTTGTGGATCCACGCAGATTCCAGAACTTTCCAACACAGAAATGTGGGGAAAATGTGTGTTTTTAAAAAGAATTTTAGGTTTGCAAGGGATTCTGGGTAACAGACCCTGGTGGGAGGCAGTCAAGTCACCCCATCCTGGATTCCCCTGGGTGTCTAGCTTTCAAAAATGTATAGGTTTGCTAGGTTTCCCAAGGTGCCCGCAGAGCTAGGGTTAAAAAACTACAGCTAGGCACTTTGCCAAAAAAGGGTCATTTTTCACTGTGAAATTGAGGTGTGACCACGGTGCGTTTTGTACCGTTTCCTTTTGCGGGCACTAGGCTGACCCACACAAGTGAGGTACAATTTTTCTCGTAAGACTTTTGGGAACGTGGGGTGGGTGGAAATTTGTGGATCCACGCAGATTCCAGAACTTTCCAACACAGAAATATGGGGAAAATGTGTTTTTTTGGACAATTTATTAGGTTTGCAAGGGATTCTGGGTAACATACCCTGGTGGGAGGCAGTCAAGTCACGATATCCTGGATTCCCCTGAGTGTCTAGTTTTCAAAAATATATAGGATTGCTTGGTTTCCCTAGGTGCCGGCAGAGCTAGGGTTCACAAACTACAGCTAGGCACTTTGCCAAAAAAGGGTAATTTTTCACTGCAAAATTGATGTGTGACCACGTTGCGTTTTGTGCCATTTCCTGTCGCGGGCACTAGACCGACCCGCACAAGTGAGGTACCATTTTTCTGGTAAGACTTTGGGGAATGCGGGGTGGGTAGAAATTTGTGGATCCACGCAGATTCCAGAACTTTCCACCACAGAAATGGGGGAAAATGTGTTTTTTTAAAAAGAATTTTAGGTTTGCAAGGGATTCTGGGTAACAGACCCTGGTGGGATGCAGTCAAGTCACCCCATCCTGGATTCCCCTGGGTGTCTAGTTTTCAAAAATGTATAGGTTTGCTAGGTTTCCCAAGGTGCCCGCAGAGCTAGGGTTTAAAAAACTACAGCTAGGCACTTTGCCAAAAAAGGGTCATTTTTCACAGCGAAATTGAGTTGTGACCACGTTGCGTTTTGCGCCATTTCCTGTTGCGGGCACTAGGCCGACCTGCACAAGTGAGGTTCCATTTTTCCCGTAATACTTAGGGGAACGCGGGGTGGGTGGAAATATGTGGATCCACGCAGATTCCAGAACTTTCCCACACAGAAATATGGGGAAAATGTGGTTTTTTGGACAATTTTTTAGGTTTGCAAGGGATTCTGGGTAACAGACCCTGGTGGGAGGCAGTCAAGTCACAATATCCTGGATTCCCCTGAGTGTCTAGTTTTCAAAAATGTATAGGATTGCTAGGTTTCCCTAGGTGCCGGCAGAGCTAGGATTCACAAACTACAGCTAGGCACTTTGCCAAAAAAGGGTCATTTTTCACTGCAAAATTGAGGTGTGACCACGGTGCGTTTTGTACCGTTTCCTTTTGCGGGCACTAGGCTGACCCACACAAGTGAGGTACAATTTTTCTCGTAAGACTTTTGGGAACGTGGGGTGGGTGGAAATTTGTGGATCCACACAGATTCCAGAAATTTCCAACACAGAAATGTGGGGAAAATGTGTTTTTTAAAAAAGAATTTTAGGTTTGCAAGGGATTCTGGGTAACAGACCCTGGTGGAAGGCAGTCAAGTCACCCCATCCTGGATTCCCCTGGGTGTCTAGCTTTCAAAAATGTATAGGTTTGCTAGGTTTCCCAAGGTGCCCGCAGAGCTAGGGTTAAAAAACTACAGCTAGGCACTTTGCCAAAAAAGGGTCATTTTTCACTGCGAAATTGAAGTGTGACACGTTGCGTTTTGGCCCATTTCCTGTTGCGGGCACTAGGCCGACCCGCACAAGTGAGGTTTCATTTTTCCCGTAATACTTTGGGGAACGCGGGGTGGTTGGAAATATGTGGATCCACGCAGATTCCAGAACTTTCCACCACAGAAATGTGGGGAAAATGTGTTTTTTTTGACAATGTTATAGGTTTGCCAGGGATTCTGGGTAACATACCCTGGTGGGAAGCAGTTAAGTCACCCAATCCTGGATTCCCCTGGGTGTCTAGTTTTCAAAAATGTATAGGTTTGCTAGGTTTCCCAAGGTGCCCGCAGAGCTAGGGTTAAAAAACCTACAGCTAGGCACTTTGCCAAAAAAGGGTCATTTTTCACTGCGAAATTGAGGTGTGACCACGGTGCGTTTTGTACCGTTTCCTTTTGCGGGCACTAGGCTGACCCAAACAAGTGAGGTACAATTTGTCTCGTAAGACTTTTGGGAACGTGGGGTGGGTGGAAATTTGTGGATCCACGCAGATTCCAGAACTTTCCAACACAGAAATATGGGGAAAATGTGTTTTTTTGGACAATTTTTTATGTTTGCAAGGGATTCTGGGTAACAGACCCTGGTGGGAGGCAGTCAAGTCACGATATCCTGGATTCCCCTGAGTGTCTAGTTTTCAAAAATGTATAGGATTGCTTGGTTTCCCTAGGTGCCGGCAGAGCTAGGGTTCACAAACTACAGCTAGGCACTTTGCCAAAAAGGGGTAATTTTTCACTGCAAAATTGATGTGTGACCACGTTGCGTTTTGTGCCATTTCCTGTCGCGGGCACTAGACCGACCCACACAAGTGAGGTACCATTTTTCTCGTAAGATTTTGGGGAATGCGGGGTGGGTAGAAATTTGTGGATCCACGTAGATTCCAGAACTTTCCACCACAGAAATGGGGGAAAATGTGTTTTTTTAAAAAGAATTTTAGGTTTGCAAGGGATTCTGGGTAACAGACCCTGGTGGGAGGCAGTCAAGTCACCCCATCCTGGATTCCCCTGGGTGTCTAGTTTTCAAAAATGTATAGGTTTGCTAGGTTTCCCTAGGTGCCCGCAGAGCTAGAGTTTAAAAAACTACAGCTAGGCACTTTGCCAAAAAAGGGTCATTTTTCACTGCGAAATTGAGTTGTGACCACGTTGCGTTTTGCGCCATTTCCTGTTGCGGGCACTAGGCCGACCTGCACAAGTGAGGTTCCATTTTTCCCGTAATACTTAGGGGAACGCGGGGTGGGTGGAAATATGTGGATCCACGCAGATTCCAGAACTTTCCCACACAGAAATATGTGGAAAATGTGTTTTTTTGGACAATTTTTTAGGTTTGCAAGGGATTCTGGGTAACAGACCCTGGTGGGAGGCAGTCAAGTCACAATATCCTGGATTCCCCTGTGTGTCTAGTTTTCAAAAATGTATAGGATTGCTAGGTTTCCCTAGGTGCCGGCAGAGCTAGGATTCACAAACTACAGCTAGGCACTTTGCCAAAAAAGGGTCATTTTTCACTGCAAAATTGAGGTGTGACCACGGTGCGTTTTGTACCGTTTCCTTTTGCGGGCACTAGGCTGACCCACACAAGTGAGGTACAATTTTTCTCGTAAGACTTTTGGGAACGTGGGGTGGGTGGAAATTTGTGGATCCACACAGATTCCAGAAATTTCCAACACAGAAATGTGGGGAAAATGTGTTTTTTTAAAAAGAATTTTAGGTTTGCAAGGGATTCTGGGTAACATACCCTGGTGGAAGGCAGTCAAGTCACCCCATCCTGGATTCCCCTGGGTGTCTAGCTTTCAAAAATGTATAGGTTTGCTAGGTTTCCCAAGGTGCCCGCAGAGCTAGGGTTAAAAAACTACAGCTAGGCACTTTGCCAAAAAAGGGTCATTTTTCACTGCGAAATTGAAGTGTGACACGTTGCGTTTTGCGCCATTTCCTGTTGCGGGCACTAGGCTGACCCGCACAAGTGAGGTTCCATTTTTCCCGTAATACTTTGGGGAACGCGGGGTGGGTGGAAATATGTGGATCCACGCAGATTCCAGAACTTTCCCACACAGAAATATGGGGAAAATGTGTTTTTTTGGACAATTTTTTAGGTTTGCAAGGGATTCTGGGTAACAGACCCTGGTGGGAGGCAGTCAAGTCACAATATCCTGGATTCCCCAGAGTGTCTAGTTTTCAAAAATGTATAGGATTGCTAGGTTTCCCTAGGTGCCGGCAGAGCTAGGGTTCACAAACTACAGCTAGGCACTTTGCCAAAAAAGGGTCATTTTTCACTGCGAAATTGAGGTGTGACCACGGTGCGTTTTGTACCGTTTCCTTTTGCGGGCACTAGGCTGACGAACACAAGTGAGGTACAATTTTTCTCGTAAGACTTTTGGGAATGTGGGGTGGGTGGAAATTTGTGGATCCACGCAGATTCCAGAACTTTCCAACACAGAAATGTGGGGAAAATTTGTTTTTTTTAAAAGAATTTTAGGTTTGCAAGGGATTCTGGGTAACAGACCCTGGTGGGAGGCAGTCAAGTCACCCCATCCTGGATTCCCCTGGGTGTCTAGCTTTCAAAAATGTATAGGTTTGCTAGGTTTCCCAAGGTGCCCGCAGAGCTAGGGTTAAAAAACTACAGCTAGGCACTTTGCCAAAAAAGGGTCATTTTTCACTGCGAAATTGAAGTGTGACACGTTGCGTTTTGCGCCATTTCCTGTTGCGGGCACTAGTCCGACCTGCACAAGTGAGGTTCCATTTTTCCTGTAATACATTGGGGAACGCGGGGTGGGTGAAAATATGTGGATCCACGCAGATTCCAGAACTTTCCACCACAGAAATGTGGGGAAAATGTGTTTTTTTTGACAATGTTATAGGTTTGCCAGGGATTCTGGGTAACATACCCTGGTGGGAGGCAGTTAAGTCAACCAATCCTGGATTCCCCTGGGTGTCTAGTTTTAAAAAATGTATAGGTTTGCTAGGTTTCCCAAGGTGCCCGCAGAGCTAGGGTTAAAAAACTACAGCTAGGCACTTTGCCAAAAAAGGGTCATTTTTCACTGCGAAATTGAGGTGTGACCACGGTGCGTTTTGTACCGTTTCCTTTTGCGGGCACTAGGCTGACCCACACAAGTGAGGTACAATTTTTCTCATAAGACTTTTGGGAACGTGGGGTGGGTTGAAATTTGTGGATCCACGCAGATTCCAGAACTTTCCAACACAGAAATATGGGGAAAATGTGTTTTTTTGGACAATTGTTTAGGTTTGCAAGGGATTCTGGGTAACAGACCCTGGTGGGAGGCAGTCAAGTCACGATATCCTGGATTCCCCTGAGTGTCTAGTTTTCAAAAATGTATAGGATTGCTAGGTTTCCCTAGGTGCCGGCAGAGCTAGGGTTCACAAACTACAGCTAGGCACTTTGCCAAAAAAGGGTATTTTTTCACAGCAAAATTTAGGTGTGACCACGTTGCGTTTTGTGCCATTTCCTGTCGCGGGCACTAGGCCGATCCGCACAAGTGAGGTACCATTTTTCTGGTAAGACTTTGGGGAATGCGGGGTGGGTAGAAATTTGTGGATCCACGCAGATTCCAGAACTTTCCACCACAGAAATGGGGGAAAATGTGTTTTTTTGGACAATTTCTTAGGTTTGCAAGGGATTCTGGGTAACAGACCCTGGTGGGAGGCAGTCAAGTCACCCCATCCTGGATTCCCCTGGGTGTCTAGCTTTCAAAAATGTATAGGTTTGCTAGGTTTCCCAAGGTGCCCGCAGAGCTAGGGTTAAAAAACTACAGCTAGGCACTTTGCCAAAAAAGGGTCATTTTTCACTGCGAAATTGAGGTGTGACCACGGTGCGTTTTGTACCGTTTCCTTTTGCGGGCACTAAGCTGACCCACACAAGTGAGGTACAATTTTTCTCGTAAGACTTTTGGGAACGTGGGGTGGGTGGAAATTTGTGGATCCACGCAGATTCCAGAACTTTCCAACACAGAAATGTGGGGAAAATGTGTTTTTTAAAAAAGAATTTTAGGTTTGCAAGGGATTCTGGGTAACAGACCCTGGTGGGAGGCAGTCAAGTCACCCCATCCTGGATTCCCCTGGGTGTCTAGTTTTCAAAAATGTATAGGTTTGCTAGGTTTCCCAAGGTGCCCGCAGAGCTAGGGTTAAAAAACTACAGCTAGGCACTTTGCCAAAAAAGGGTCATTTTTCACTGCGAAATTGAAGTGTGACACGTTGCGTTTTGCGCCATTTCCTGTTGCGGGCACTAGGCCGACCCGCACAAGTGAGGTTCCATTTTTCCCGTAATACTTTGGGGAACGCAGGGTGGGTGGAAATATGTGGATCCACGCAGATTCCAGAACTTTCCACCACAGAAATGTGGGGAAAATGTGTTTTTTTTGACAATGTTATAGGTTTGCCAGGGATTCTGGGTAACATACCCTGGTGGGAGACAGTTAAGTCACCCAATCCTGGATTCCCCTGGGTGTCTAGTTTTCAAAAATGTATAGGATTGCTAGGTTTCCCTAGGTGCCGGCCGAGCTAGGGTTCACAAACTACAGCTAGGCACTTTGCCAAAAAAGGGTAATTTTTCACTGCAAAATTTAGGTGTGACCACGTTGCGTTTTGCGCCATTTCCTGTTGCGGGCACTAGGCTGACCCGCACAAGTGAGGTTCCATTTTTCCCGTAATACTTTGGGGAACGCGGGGTGGGTGGAAATATGTGGATCCACGCAGATTCCAGAACTTTCCCACACAGAAATATGGGGAAAATGTGTTTTTTTGGACAATTTTTTAGGTTTGCAAGGGATTCTGGGTAACAGACCCTGGTGGGAGGCAGTCAAGTCACAATATCCTGGATTCCCCAGAGTGTCTAGTTTTCAAAAATGTATAGGATTGCTAGGTTTCCCTAGGTGCCGGCAGAGCTAGGGTTCACAAACTACAGCTAGGCACTTTGCCAAAAAAGGGTCATTTTTCACTGCGAAATTGAGGTGTGACCACGGTGCGTTTTGTACCGTTTCCTTTTGCGGGCACTAGGCTGACGAACACAAGTGAGGTACAATTTTTCTCGTAAGACTTTTGGGAATGTGGGGTGGGTGGAAATTTGTGGATCCACGCAGATTCCAGAACTTTCCAACACAGAAATGTGGGGAAAATTTGTTTTTTTTAAAAGAATTTTAGGTTTGCAAGGGATTCTGGGTAACAGACCCTGGTGGGAGGCAGTCAAGTCACCCCATCCTGGATTCCCCTGGGTGTCTAGCTTTCAAAAATGTATAGGTTTGCTAGGTTTCCCAAGGTGCCCGCAGAGCTAGGGTTAAAAAACTACAGCTAGGCACTTTGCCAAAAAAGGGTCATTTTTCACTGCGAAATTGAAGTGTGACACGTTGCGTTTTGCGCCATTTCCTGTTGCGGGCACTAGTCCGACCTGCACAAGTGAGGTTCCATTTTTCCTGTAATACATTGGGGAACGCGGGGTGGGTGAAAATATGTGGATCCACGCAGATTCCAGAACTTTCCACCACAGAAATGTGGGGAAAATGTGTTTTTTTTGACAATGTTATAGGTTTGCCAGGGATTCTGGGTAACATACCCTGGTGGGAGGCAGTTAAGTCAACCAATCCTGGATTCCCCTGGGTGTCTAGTTTTAAAAAATGTATAGGTTTGCTAGGTTTCCCAAGGTGCCCGCAGAGCTAGGGTTAAAAAACTACAGCTAGGCACTTTGCCAAAAAAGGGTCATTTTTCACTGCGAAATTGAGGTGTGACCACGGTGCGTTTTGTACCGTTTCCTTTTGCGGGCACTAGGCTGACCCACACAAGTGAGGTACAATTTTTCTCATAAGACTTTTGGGAACGTGGGGTGGGTTGAAATTTGTGGATCCACGCAGATTCCAGAACTTTCCAACACAGAAATATGGGGAAAATGTGTTTTTTTGGACAATTGTTTAGGTTTGCAAGGGATTCTGGGTAACAGACCCTGGTGGGAGGCAGTCAAGTCACGATATCCTGGATTCCCCTGAGTGTCTAGTTTTCAAAAATGTATAGGATTGCTAGGTTTCCCTAGGTGCCGGCAGAGCTAGGGTTCACAAACTACAGCTAGGCACTTTGCCAAAAAAGGGTATTTTTTCACAGCAAAATTTAGGTGTGACCACGTTGCGTTTTGTGCCATTTCCTGTCGCGGGCACTAGGCCGATCCGCACAAGTGAGGTACCATTTTTCTGGTAAGACTTTGGGGAATGCGGGGTGGGTAGAAATTTGTGGATCCACGCAGATTCCAGAACTTTCCACCACAGAAATGGGGGAAAATGTGTTTTTTTGGACAATTTCTTAGGTTTGCAAGGGATTCTGGGTAACAGACCCTGGTGGGAGGCAGTCAAGTCACCCCATCCTGGATTCCCCTGGGTGTCTAGCTTTCAAAAATGTATAGGTTTGCTAGGTTTCCCAAGGTGCCCGCAGAGCTAGGGTTAAAAAACTACAGCTAGGCACTTTGCCAAAAAAGGGTCATTTTTCACTGCGAAATTGAGGTGTGACCACGGTGCGTTTTGTACCGTTTCCTTTTGCGGGCACTAAGCTGACCCACACAAGTGAGGTACAATTTTTCTCGTAAGACTTTTGGGAACGTGGGGTGGGTGGAAATTTGTGGATCCACGCAGATTCCAGAACTTTCCAACACAGAAATGTGGGGAAAATGTGTTTTTTAAAAAAGAATTTTAGGTTTGCAAGGGATTCTGGGTAACAGACCCTGGTGGGAGGCAGTCAAGTCACCCCATCCTGGATTCCCCTGGGTGTCTAGTTTTCAAAAATGTATAGGTTTGCTAGGTTTCCCAAGGTGCCCGCAGAGCTAGGGTTAAAAAACTACAGCTAGGCACTTTGCCAAAAAAGGGTCATTTTTCACTGCGAAATTGAAGTGTGACACGTTGCGTTTTGCGCCATTTCCTGTTGCGGGCACTAGGCCGACCCGCACAAGTGAGGTTCCATTTTTCCCGTAATACTTTGGGGAACGCAGGGTGGGTGGAAATATGTGGATCCACGCAGATTCCAGAACTTTCCACCACAGAAATGTGGGGAAAATGTGTTTTTTTTGACAATGTTATAGGTTTGCCAGGGATTCTGGGTAACATACCCTGGTGGGAGACAGTTAAGTCACCCAATCCTGGATTCCCCTGGGTGTCTAGTTTTCAAAAATGTATAGGATTGCTAGGTTTCCCTAGGTGCCGGCCGAGCTAGGGTTCACAAACTACAGCTAGGCACTTTGCCAAAAAAGGGTAATTTTTCACTGCAAAATTTAGGTGTGACCACGTTGCGTTTTGCGCCATTTCCTGTCGCGGGCACTAGGCCGACCCGCACAAGTGAGGTACCATTTTTCTCGTACGACTTTGGGGAACGCGGGGTGGGTGGAAATATGTGGATCCACGCAGATTCCAGAACTTTCCCACACAGAAATATGGGGAAAATGTGTTTTTTTGGACAATTTCTTAGGTTTGCAATGGATTCTGGGTAACAGACCCTGGTGGGAGGCAGTCAAGTCACCCGATCCTGGATTCCCCTGAGTGTCTAGTTTTCAAAAATGTATAGGTTTGCTAGGTTTCTCAAGGTGCCCGCAGAGCTAGGGTTAAAAAACTACAGCTAGGCACTTTGCCAAATAAGGGTCATTTTTCACTGCGAAATTGAGGTGTGACGAGGTTGCGTTTTGCGCCGTTTCCTGTCACGGGCACAAGGCCAACCCACACAAGTGAGGTACCATTTTTCCCGTAATACTTTGGGGAACGCGGGGTGGGTGGAAATATGTGGATCCACGCAGATTCCAGAACTTTCCACCACAGAAATGTGGGGAAAATGTGTTTTTTTTGACAATGTTATAGGTTTGCCAGGGATTCTGGGTAACATACCCTGGTGGGAGGCAGTTAAGTCACCCAATCCTGGATTCCCCTGGGTGTCTAGTTTTCAAAAATGTATAGGTTTGCTAGGTTTCCCTAGGTGCCGGCCGAGCTAGGGTTCACAAACTACAGCTAGGCACTTTGCCAAAAAAGGGTAATTTTTCACTGCAAAATTTAGGTGTGACCACGTTGCGTTTTGCGCCATTTCCTGTCGCGGGCACTAGGCCGACCTGCACAAGTGAGGTACCATTTTTCTCGTAAGACTTTTGGGAACGTGGGGTGGGAGGAAATTTGTGGATCCACGTAGATTCCAGAACTTTCCAACACAGAAATGTGGGGAAAATGTGTTTTTTTAAAAAGAATTTTAGGTTTGCAAGGGATTCTGGGTAACAGACCCTGGTGGGAGGCAGTCAAGTCACCCCATCCTGGATTCCCCTGGGTGTCTAGTTTTCAAAAATGTATAGGTTTGCTAGGTTTCCCAAGGTGCCCGCAGAGCTAGGGTTAAAAAACTAAAGCTAGGCACTTTGCCAAAAAAGGGTCATTTTTCACTGCGAAATTGAAGTGTGACACGTTGTGTTTTGCGCCATTTCCTGTTGTGGGCACTAGGCCGACCCGCACAAGTGAGGCTCCATTTTTCCCGTAATACTTTGGGGAACGCGGGGTGGGTGGAAATATGTGGATCCACGCAGATTCCAGAACTTTCCACCACAGAAATGTGGGGAAAATGTGTTTTTTTGACAATGTTATAGGTTTGCCAGGGATTCTGGGTAACATACCCTGGTGGGAGGCAGTTAAATCACCCAATCCTGGATTCCCTTGGGTGTCTAGTTTTCAAAAATGTATAGGTTTGGTAGGTTTCCCTAGCTACTGGCCGAGCTAGGGTTCAAAAACTACAGCTAGGCACTTTGCCAAAAAAGGGTCATTTTTCACTGTGAATTTGAGGTGTGACCATGTTGCGTTTTGCGCCGTTTCCTGTTGCGGGCACTGGGCTGACCCGCACAAGTGAGGTACCATTTTTTTCCGTAAGACTTTGGGGAATGCGGGGTGGGTGGAAATTTGTGGATCCATGCAGATTCCAGAACTTTGCACCACAGAAATGTTGGTAAAATGTGTTTTTTTGGACAATTTTTTAGATTTGCATGGGATTCTGGGTAACAGATCCTGGTGGAAGGCAGTCAAGTCACCCCATCCTGGATTCCCCTGGGTATCTATTTTTCAAAAATGTATAGGTTTGCTATGTTTGCCTAGGTGCCGGCAGACCTATGGTTCAAAAACTACAGCTAGGAACTTTGCCAAAAAAGGGTCATATTTCACTGCAAAATTTAGGTGTGACCACATTGTATTTTGTGCCGTTTCCTGTCGCGGGCACTAGGCCGACCCACACAAGTGAGGTATTATTTTTCTCGTAAGACTTTGGGGAACACGGGGTGGGTGGAAATTTGTGGATCCACGCAGATTCCAGAACTTTCCACCACAGAAATGTGGGTAAAATGTGTTTTTTTTGACAATTTTTTAGGTTTGCAAATGATTCTGGGTAACAGACCCTGGTGGAAGGCAGTCAAGTCACCCCATCCTGGATTCCCCTGAGTGTCTAGTTTTCCAAAATGTATAGGTTTGCTAGGTTTCCCAAGGTGCCCGCAGAGCTAGAGTTCTAAAACTACAGCTAGACACTTTGCCAAAAAAGGGTCATTTTTCACTGCGAAATTGAGGTGTGACCACGTTGCGTTTTGTGCCGTTTCCTGTAGCGGGCACAAGGCCGACCCGCACAAGTGAGGTACCATTTTTCCCGTAATTCTTTGGGGAACGTGGGGTGGGTGGAAATTTGTGGATCCACGCAGATTCCAGACCTTTCCACCACAGAAAGGTGGGTAAAATGTGTTTTTTTTGACAATTTTTTAGGTTTGCAAATGATTCTGGGTAACAGACCCTGGTGGAAGGCAGTCAAGTCACCCCATCCTGGATTCCCCTGGGTTTCTATTTTTCGAAAATGTATAGGTTTGCTAGGTTTGCCTAGGTGCCGGAAGACCTATGGTTCAAAAACTACAGCTAGGCACTTTGCCAAAAAAGGGTCATTTTTCACTATGAATTTGAGGTGTGACCACGTCGCGTTTTGCGCCGTTTCCTGTTGCGGGCACTGGGCTGACCTGTACAAGTGAGGTACTATTTTTCCCGTAAGACTTTGGGGAACGCGGGGTGGGTGGAAATTTGTGGATCCACGCAGATTCCAGAACGTTCCACCACAGAAATGTGGGTAAAATCAGGTTTTTTTGACAATATTTTAGGTTTGAAAATGATTCTGGGTAACAGACCCTGGTGGAAGGTCGTCAAGTCACCCCATCCTGGATTCCCCTGGGTATCTATTTTTCGAAAATGTATAGGTTTGCTAGGTTTCTCTAGGTGCCGGCAGAGCTAGGGTTAAAAAACGACAGCTAGGCAATGAGCCAAAAAAGGGTAATTTTTCACTGCAAAATTGATGTGTGACCACGTTGCGTTTTGTGCCATTTCCTGTCGCAGGCACTAGACCGACCCGCACAAGTGAGGTACCATTTTTCTCGTAAGACTTTGGGGAATGCGGGGTGGGTAGAAATTTGTGGATCCACGCAGATTCCAGAACTTTCCACCACAGAAATGGGGGAAAATGGGTTTTTTAAAAAATAATTTTAGGTTTGCAAGGGATTCTGGGTAACAGACCCTGGTGGGAGGCAGTCAAGTCACCCCATCCTGGATTCCCCTGGGTGTCTAGTTTTCAAAAATGTATAGGTTTGCTAGGTTTCCCAAGGTGCCCGCAGAGCTAGGGTTTAAAAAACTACAGCTAGGCACTTTGCCAAAAAAGGGTCATTTTTCACTGCGAAATTGAGGTGTGACCATGGTG
Source organism: Triturus cristatus (assembly GCF_964204655.1). Lineage (NCBI taxonomy): Eukaryota > Metazoa > Chordata > Amphibia > Caudata > Salamandridae > Triturus > Triturus cristatus. The sequence goes on from NC_140579.1 coordinate 326,113,217, forward strand.
CGTTTTGCGCCATTTCCTGTTGCGGGCACTAGGCCGACCCGCACAAGTGAGGTTCCATTTTTCCCGTAATACTTTGGGGAACGCGGGGTGGGTGGAAATATGTGGATCCACGCAGATTCCAGAACTTTCCCACACAGAAATATGGGGAAAATGTGTTTTTTTGGACAATTTTTTAGGTTTGCAAGGGATTCTGGGTAACAGACCCTGGTGGGAGGCAGTCAAGTCACAATATCCTGGATTCCCCTGAGTGTCTAGTTTTCAAAAATGTATAGGATTGCTAGGTTTCCCTAGGTGCCGGCAGAGCTAGGGTTCACAAACTACAGCTAGGCACTTTGCCAAAAAAGGGTCATTTTTCACTGCGAAATTGAGGTGTGACCACGGTGCGTTTTGTACCGTTTCCTTTTGCGGGCACTAGGCTGACCCACACAAGTGAGGTACAATTTTTCTCGTAAGACTTTTGGGAACGTGGGGTGGGTTGAAATTTGTGGATCCACGCAGATTCCAGAACTTTCCAACACAGAAATGTGGGGAAAATGTGTGTTTTTAAAAAGAATTTTAGGTTTGCAAGGGATTCTGGGTAACAGACCCTGGTGGGAGGCAGTCAAGTCACCCCATCCTGGATTCCCCTGGGTGTCTAGCTTTCAAAAATGTATAGTTTTGCTAGGTTTCCCAAGGTGCACGCAGAGTTAGGGTTAAAAAACTACAGCTAGGCACTTTGCCAAAAAAGGGTCATTTTTCACTTCGAAATTGAAGTGTGACACGTTGCGTTTTGCGCCATTTCCTGTTGCGGGCACTAGTCCGACCCGCACAAGTGAGGTTTAATTTTTCCTGTAATACTTTGGGGAACGCGTGGTGGGTGGAAATATGTGGATCCACGCAGATTCCAGAACTTTCCACCACAGAAATGTGGGGAAAATGTGTTTTTTTTGACAATGTTATAGGTTTGCCAGGGATTCTGGGTAACATACCCTGGTGGGAGGCAGTTAAGTCACCCAATCCTGGATTCCCCTGGGTGTCTAGTTTTCAAAAATGTATAGGTTTGCTATGTTTCCCAAGGTGCCCGCAGAGCTAGGGTTAAAAAACTACAGCTAGGCACTTTGCCAAAAAAGGGTCATTTTTCACTGCGAAATTGAGGTGTGACCACGGTGCGTTTTGTACCGTTTCCTTTTGCGGGCACTAGGCTGACCCACACAAGTGAGGTACAATTTTTCTCGTAAGACTTTTGGGAACTTGGGGTGGGTGGAAATTTGTGGATCCACGCAGATTCCAGAACTTTCCAACACAGAAATATGGGGAAAATGTGTTTTTTTGGACAATTTATTAGGTTTGCAAGGGATTCTGGGTAACAAACCCTGGTGGGAGGCAGTCAAGTCACGATATCCTGGATTCCCCTGAGTGTCTAGTTTTCAAAAATATATAGGATTGCTTGGTTTCCCTAGGTGCCGGCAGAGCTAGGGTTCACAAACTACAGCTAGGCACTTTGCCAAAAAAGGGTAATTTTTCACTGCAAAATTGATGTGTGACCACGTTGCGTTTTGTGCCATTTCCTGTCGCGGGCACTAGACCGACCCGCACAAGTGAGGTACCATTTTTCTCGTAAGACTTTGGGGAATGCGGGGTGGGTAGAAATTTGTGGATCCACGCAGATTCCAGAACTTTCCACCACAGAAATGGGGGAAAATGTGTTTTTTTAAAAATAATTTTAGGTTTGCAAGGGATTCTGGGTAACAGACCCTGGTGGGAGGCAGTCAAGTCACCCCATCCTGGATTCCCCTGGGTGTCTAGTTTTCAAAAATGTATAGGTTTGCTAGGTTTCCCAAGGTGCCCGCAGAGCTAGGGTTTAAAAAACTACAGCTAGGCACTTTGCCAAAAAAGGGTCATTTTTCACAGCGAAATTGAGTTGTGACCACGTTGCGTTTTGCGCCATTTCCTGTTGCGGGCACTAGGCCGACCTGCACAAGTGAGGTTCCATTTTTCCCGTAATACTTAGGGGAACGCGGGGTGGGTGGAAATATGTGGATCCACGCAGATTCCAGAACTTTCCCACACAGAAATATGGGGAAAATGTGTTTTTTTGGACAATTTTTTAGGTTTGCAAGGGATTCTGGGTAACAGACCCTGGTGGGAGGCAGTCAAGTCACAATATCCTGGATTCCCCTGAGTGTCTAGTTTTCAAAAATGTATAGGATTGCTAGGTTTCCCTAGGTGCCGGCAGAGCTAGGATTCACAAACTACAGCTAGGCACTTTGCCAAAAAAGGGTCATTTTTCACTGCAAAATTGAGGTGTGACCACGGTGCGTTTTGTACCGTTTCCTTTTGCGGGCACTAGGCTGACCCACACAAGTGAGGTACAATTTTTCTCGTAAGACTTTTGGGAACGTGGGGTGGGTGGAAATTTGTGGATCCACACAGATTCCAGAAATTTCCAACACAGAAATATGGGGAAAATGTGTTTTTTAAAAAAGAATTTTAGGTTTGCAAGGGATTCTGGGTAACAGACCCTGGTGGAAGGCAGTCAAGTCACCCCATCCTGGATTCCCCTGGGTGTCTAGCTTTAAAAAATGTATAGGTTTGCTAGGTTTCCCAAGGTGCCCGCAGAGCTAGGGTTAAAAAACTACAGCTAGGCACTTTGCCAAAAAAGGGTCATTTTTCACTGCGAAATTGAAGTGTGACACGTTGCGTTTTGCGCCATTTCCTGTTGCGGGCACCAGGCCGACCCGCACAAGTGAGGTTTCATTTTTCCCGTAATACTTTGGGGAACGCGGGGTGGTTGGAAATATGTGGATCCACGCAGATTCCAGAACTTTCCCACACAGAAATATGGGGAAAATGTGTTTTTTTGGACAATTTTTTAGGTTTGCAAGGGATTCTGGGTAACAGACCCTGGTGGGAGGCAGTCAAGTCACAATATCCTGGATTCCCCTGAGTGTCTAGTTTTCAAAAATGTATAGGATTGCTAGGTTTCCCTAGGTGCCGGCAGAGCTAGGGTTCACAAACTACAGCTAGGCACTTTGCCAAAAAAGGGTCATTTTTCACTGCGAAATTGACGTGTGACCACGGTGCGTTTTGTACCGTTTCCTTTTGCGGGCACTAGGCTGACCCACACAAGTGAGGTACAATTTTTCTCGTAAGACTTTTGGGAACGTGGGGTGGGTTGAAATTTGTGGATCCACGCAGATTCCAGAACTTTCCAACACAGAAATGTGGGGAAAATGTGTGTTTTTAAAAAGAATTTTAGGTTTGCAAGGGATTCTGGGTAACAGACCCTGGTGGGAGGCAGTCAAGTCACCCCATCCTGGATTCCCCTGGGTGTCTAGCTTTCAAAAATGTATAGGTTTGCTAGGTTTCCCAAGGTGCCCGCAGAGCTAGGGTTAAAAAACTACAGCTAGGCACTTTGCCAAAAAAGGGTCATTTTTCACTGTGAAATTGAGGTGTGACCACGGTGCGTTTTGTACCGTTTCCTTTTGCGGGCACTAGGCTGACCCACACAAGTGAGGTACAATTTTTCTCGTAAGACTTTTGGGCACGTGGGGTGGGTGGAAATTTGTGGATCCACGCAGATTCCAGAACTTTCCAACACAGAAATGTGGGGAAAATTTGTTTTTTAAAAAAGAATTTTAGGTTTGCAAGGGATTCTGGGTAACAGACCCTGGTGGGAGGCAGTCAAGTCACCCCATCCTGGATTCCCCTGGGTGTCTAGCTTTCAAAAATGTATAGGTTTGCTAGGTTTCCCAAGGTGCCCGCAGAGCTAGGGTTAAAAAACTACAGCTAGGCACTTTGCCAAAAAAGGGTCATTTTTCACTGCGAAATTGAAGTGTGACACGTTGCGTTTTGCGCCATTTCCTGTTGCGGGCACTAGTCCGACCCGCACAAGTGAGGTTCCATTTTTCCTGTAATACTTTGGGGAACGCCGGGTGGGTGGAAATATGTGGATCCACGCAGATTCCAGAACTTTCCACCACAGAAATGTGGGGAAAATGTGTTTTTTTTGACAATGTTATAGGTTTGCCAGGGATTCTGGGTAACATACCCTGGTGGGAGGCAGTTAAGTCACCCAATCCTGGATTCCCCTGGGTGTATAGTTTTCAAAAATGTATAGGTTTGCTAGGTTTCCCAAGGTGCCCGCAGAGCTAGGGTTAAAAAACTAGAGCTAGGCACTTTGCCAAAAAGGGTCATTTTTCACTGCGAAATTGAGGTGTGATCACGGTGCGTTTTGTACCGTTTCCTTTTGCGGGCACTAGGCTGACCCAAACAAGTGAGGTACAATTTTTCTCGTAAGACTTTTGGGAACGTGGGGTGGGTGGAAATTTGTGGATCCACGCAGATTCCAGAACTTTCCAACACAGAAATATGGGGAAAATGTGTTTTTTTGGACAATTTTTTATGTTTGCAAGGGATTCTGGGTAACAGACCCTGGTGGGAGGCAGTCAAGTCACGATATCCTGGATTCCCCTGAGTGTCTAGTTTTCAAAAATGTATAGGATTGCTTGGTTTCCCTAGGTGCCGGCAGAGCTAGGGTTCACAAACTACAGCTAGGCACTTTGCCAAAAAAGGGTAATTTTTCACTGCAAAATTGATGTGTGACCACGTTGCGTTTTGCGCCATTTCCTGTTGCGGGCACTAGGCCGACCTGCAAGTGAGGTTCCATTTTTCCCGTAATACTTAGGGGAACGCGGGGTGGGTGGAAATATGTGGATCCACGCAGATTCCAGAACTTTCCCACACAGAAATATGGGGAAAATGTGTTTTTTTGGACAATTTTTTAGGTTTGCAAGGGATTCTGGGTAACAGACCCTGGTGGGAGGCAGTCAAGTCACAATATCCTGGATTCCCCTGTGTGTCTAGTTTTCAAAAATGTATAGGATTGCTAGGTTTCCCTAGGTGCCGGCAGAGCTAGGGTTCACAAACTACAGCTAGGCACTTTGCCAAAAAAGGGTCATTTTTCACTGCAAAATTGAGGTGTGACCACGGTGCGTTTTGTACCGTTTCCTTTTGCGGGCACTAGGCTGACCCGCACAAGTGAGGTACAATTTTTCTCGTAAGACTTTTGGGAACGTGGGGTGGGTGGAAATTTGTGGATCCACACAGATTCCAGAAATTTCCAACACAGAAATGTGGGGAAAATGTGTTTTTTTAAAAAGAATTTTAGGTTTGCAAGGGATTCTGGGTAACAGACCCTGGTGGAAGGCAGTCAAGTCACCCCATCCTGGATTCCCCTGGGTGTCTAGCTTTCAAAAATGTATAGGTTTGCTAGGTTTCCCAAGGTGCCCGCAGAGCTAGGGTTAAAAAACTACAGCTAGGCACTTTGCCAAAAAAGGGTCATTTTTCACTGCGAAATTGAAGTGTGACACGTTGCGTTTTGCGCCATTTCCTGTTGCGGGCACTAGGCCGACCCGCACAAGTGAGGTTCCATTTTTCCCGTAATACTTTGGGGAACGCGGGGTGGGTGGAAATATGTGGATCCACGCAGATTCCAGAACTTTCCCACACAGAAATATGGGGAAAATGTGTTTTTTTGGACAATTTTTTAGGTTTGCAAGGGATTCTGGGTAACAGACCCTGGTGGGAGGCAGTCAAGTCACAATATCCTGGATTCCCCAGAGTGTCTAGTTTTCAAAAATGTATAGGATTGCTAGGTTTCCCTAGGTGCCGGCAGAGCTAGGGTTCACAAACTACAGCTAGGCACTTTGCCAAAAAAGGGTCATTTTTCACTGCGAAATTGAGGTGTGACCACGGTGCGTTTTGTACCGTTTCCTTTTGCGGGCACTAGGCTGACGAACACAAGTGAGGTACAATTTTTCTCGTAAGACTTTTGGGAACGTGGGGTGGGTGGAAATTTGTGGATCCACGCAGATTCCAGAACTTTCCAACACAGAAATGTGGGGAAAATTTGTTTTTTTAAAAAGAATTTTAGGTTTGCAAGGGATTCTGGGTAACAGACCCTGGTGGGAGGCAGTCAAGTCACCCCATCCTGGATTCCCCTGGGTGTCTAGCTTTCAAAAATGTATAGGTTTGCTAGGTTTCCCAAGGTGCCCGCAGAGCTAGGGTTAAAAAACTACAGCTAGGCACTTTGCCAAAAAAGGGTCATTTTTCACTGCGAAATTGAAGTGTGACACGTTGCGTTTTGCGCCATTTCCTGTTGCGGGCACTAGTCCGACCTGCACAAGTGAGGTTCCATTTATCCTGTAATACATTGGGGAACGCGGGGTGGGTGAAAATATGTGGATCCACGCAGATTCCAGAACTTTCCACCACAGAAATGTGGGGAAAATGTGTTTTTTTTGACAATGTTATAGGTTTGCCAGGGATTCTGGGTAACATACCCTGGTGGGAGGCAGTTAAGTCACCCAATCCTGGATTCCCCTGGGTGTCTAGTTTTCCAAAATGTATAGGTTTGCTAGGTTTCCCAAGGTGCCCGCAGAGCTAGAGTTCTAAAACTACAGCTAGACACTTTGCCAAAAAAGGGTCATTTTTCACTGCGAAATTGAGGTGTGACCACGTTGCGTTTTGTGCCATTTCCTGTAGCGGGCACAAGGCCGACCCGCACAAGTGAGGTACCATTTTTCCCGTAATTCTTTGGGGAACGTGGGGTGGGTGGAAATTTGTGGATCCACGCAGATTCCAGAACTTTCCACCACAGAAAGGTGGGTAAAATGTGTTTTTTTTGACAATTTTTTAGGTTTGCAAATGATTCTGGGTAACAGACCCTGGTGGAAGGCAGTCAAGTCACCCCATCCTGGATTCCCCTGGGTTTATATTTTTCGAAAATGTATAGGTTTGCTAGGTTTGCCTAGGTGCCGGAAGACCTATGGTTCAAAAACTACAGCTAGGCACTTTGCCAAAAAAGGGTCATTTTTCACTATGAATTTGAGGTGTGACCACGTCACGTTTTGCGCCGTTTCCTGTTGCGGGCACTGGGCTGACCTGTACAAGTGAGGTACTATTTTTCCCGTAAGACTTTGGGGAACGCGGGGTGGGTGGAAATTTGTGGATCCACTCAGATTCCAGAACGTTCCACCACAGAAATGTGGGTAAAATCAGGTTTTTTTGACAATATTTTAGGTTTGAAAATGATTCTGGGTAACAGACCCTGGTGGAAGGTCGTCAAGTCACCCCATCCTGGATTCCCCTGGGTATCTATTTTTCGAAAATGTATAGGTTTGCTAGGTTTCTCTAGGTGCCGGCAGAGCTAGGGTTAAAAAACGACAGCTAGGCAATGAGCCAAAAAAGGGTAATTTTTCACTGCAAAATTGATGTGCGACCACGTTGCGTTTTGTGCCATTTCCTGTCGCAGGCACTAGACCGACCCGCACAAGTGAGGTACCATTTTTCTCGTAAGACTTTGGGGAATGCGGGGTGGGTAGAAATTTGTGGATCCACGCAGATTCCAGAACTTTCCACCACAGAAATGGGGGAAAATGTGTTTTTTTAAAAAGAATTTTAGGTTTGCAAGGGATTCTGGGTAACAGACCCTGGTGGGAGGCAGTCAAGTCACAATATCCTGGATTCCCCATAGTGTCTAGTTTTCAAAAATGTATAGGATTGCTAGGTTTCCCTAGGTGCCGGCAGAGCTAGGGTTCACAAACTACAGCTAGGCACTTTGCCAAAAAAGGGTCATTTTTCACTGCGAAATTGACGTGTGACCACGGTGCGTTTTGTACCGTTTCCTTTTGCGGGCACTAGGCTGACCCACACAAGTGAGGTACAATTTTTCTCGTGAGACTTTTGGGAACGTGGGGTGGGTTGAAATTTGTGGATCCACGCAGATTCCAGAACTTTCCAACACAGAAATGTGGGGAAAATGTGTGTTTTTAAAAAGAATTTTAGGTTTGCAAGGGATTCTGGGTAACAGACCCTGGTGGGAGGCAGTCAAGTCACCCCATCCTGGATTCCCCTGGGTGTCTAGCTTTCAAAAATGTATAGGTTTGCTAGGTTTCCCAAGGTGCCCGCAGAGCTAGGGTTAAAAAACTACAGCTAGGCACTTTGCCAAAAAAGGGTCATTTTTCACTGCGAAATTGAGGTGTGACCACGGTGCGTTTTGTACCGTTTCCTTTTGCGGGCACTAGGCTGACCCACACAAGTGAGGTACAATTTTTCTCGTAAGACTTTTGGGAACGTGGGGTGGGTGGAAATTTGTGGATCCACGCAGATTCCAGAACTTTCCAACACAGAAATATGGGGAAAATGTGTTTTTTTGGACAATTTATTAGGTTTGCAAGGGATTCTGGGTAACAGACCCTGGTGGGAGGCAGTCAAGTCACGATATCCTGGATTCCCCTGAGTGTCTAGTTTTCAAAAATATATAGGATTGCTTGGTTTCCCTAGGTGCCGGCAGAGCTAGGGTTCACAAACTACAGCTAGGCACTTTGCCAAAAAAGGGTAATTTTTCACTGCAAAATTGATGTGTGACCACGTTGCGTTTTGTGCCATTTCCTGTCGCGGGCACTAGACCGACCCGCACAAGTGAGGTACCATTTTTCTCGTAAGACTTTGGGGAATGCGGGGTGGGTAGAAATTTGTGGATCCACGCAGATTCCAGAACTTTCCACCACAGAAATGGGGGAAAATGTGTTTTTTTAAAAAGAATTTTAGGTTTGCAAGGGATTCTGGGTAACAGACCCTGGTGGGAGGCAGTCAAGTCACCCCATCCTGGATTCCCCTGGGTGTCTAGTTTTCAAAAATGTATAGGTTTGCTAGGTTTCCCAAGGTGCCCGCAGAGCTAGGGTTTAAAAAACTACAGCTAGGCACTTTGCCAAAAAAGGGTCATTTTTCACAGCGAAATTGAGTTGTGACCACGTTGCGTTTTGCGCCATTTCCTGTTGCGGGCACTAGGCCGACCTGCACAAGTGAGGTTCCATTTTTCCCGTAATACTTAGGGGAACGCGGGGTGGGTGGAAATATGTGGATCCACGCAGATTCCAGAACTTTCCCACACAGAAATATGGGGAAAATGTGGTTTTTTGGACAATTTTTTAGGTTTGCAAGGGATTCTGGGTAACAGACCCTGGTGGGAGGCAGTCAAGTCACAATATCCTGGATTCCCCTGAGTGTCTAGTTTTCAAAAATGTATAGGATTGCTAGGTTTCCCTAGGTGCCGGCAGAGCTAGGATTCACAAACTACAGCTAGGCACTTTGCCAAAAAAGGGTATTTTTTCACAGCAAAATTTAGGTGTGACCACGTTGCGTTTTGTGCCATTTCCTGTCGCGGGCACTAGGCCGACCCGCACAAGTGAGGTACCATTTTTCTGGTAAGACTTTGGGGAATGCGGGGGCGGTAGAAATTTGTGGATCCACGTAGATTCCAGAACTTTCCCACACAGAAATATGGGGAAAATGTGTTTTTTTGGACAATTTTTTAGGTTTGCAAGGGATTCTGGGTAACAGACCCTGGTGGGAGGCAGTCAAGTCACAATATCCTGGATTCCCCAGAGTGTCTAGTTTTCAAAAATGTATAGGATTGCTAGGTTTCCCTAGGTGCCGGCAGAGCTAGGGTTCACAAACTACAGCTAGGCACTTTGCCAAAAAAGGGTCATTTTTCACTGCGAAATTGAGGTGTGACCACGGTGCGTTTTGTACCGTTTCCTTTTGCGGGCACTAGGCTGACCCACACAAGTGAGGTACAATTTTTCTCGTAAGACTTTTGGGAACGTGGGGTGGGAGGAAATTTGTGGATCCACGCAGATTCCAGAACTTTCCAACACAGAAATGTGGGGAAAATGTGTTTTTTTAAAAAGAATTTTAGGTTTGCAAGGGATTCTGGGTAACAGACCCTGGTGGGAGGCAGTCAAGTCACCCCATCCTGGATTCCCCTGGGTGTCTAGTTTTCAAAAATGTATAGGTTTGCTAGGTTTCCCAAGGTGCCCGCAGAGCTAGGGTTAAAAAACTACAGCTAGGCACTTTGCCAAAAAAGGGTCATTTTTCACTGCGAAATTGAAGTGTGACACGTTGTGTTTTGCGCCATTTCCTGTTGCGGGCACTAGGCCGACCCGCACAAGTGAGGTTCCATTTTTCCCGTAATACTTTGGGGAACGCGGGGTGGGTGGAAATATGTGGATCCACGCAGATTCCAGAACTTTCCACCACAGAAATGTGGGGAAAATGTGTTTTTTTGACAATGTTACAGGTTTGCCAGGGATTCTGGGTAACATACCCTGGTGGGAGGCAGTTAAGTCACCCAATCCTGGATTCCCCTGGGTGTCTAGTTTTCAAAAATATATAGGTTTGCTAGGTTTCCCAAGGTGCCCGCAGAGCTAGGGTTAAAAAACTACAGCTAGGCACTTTGCCAAAAAAGGGTCATTTTTCACTGCGAAATTGAAGTGTGACACGTTGTGTTTTGCGCCATTTCCTGTTGCGGGCACTAGGCTGACCCACACAAGTGAGGTACAATTTTTCTCGTAAGACTTTTGGGAACGTGGGGTGGGTGGAAATTTGTGGATCAACGCAGATTCCAGAACTTTCCAACACAGAAATGTGGGGAAAATGTGTTTTTTTAAAAAGAATTTTAGGTTTGCAAGGGATTCTGGGTAACAGACCCTGGTGGGAGGCAGTCAAGTCACCCCATCCCGGATTCCCCTGGGTGTCTAGTTTTAAAAAATGTATAGGTTTGCTAGGTTTCCCAAGGTGCCCGCAGAGCTAGGGTTAAAAAACTACAGCTAGGCACTTTGCCAAAAAAGGGTCATTTTTCACTGCGAAATTGAAGTGTGACACGTTGCGTTTTGCGCCATTTCCTGTTGCGGGCACTAGGCCGACCCGCACAAGTGAGGTTCCATTTTTCCCGTAATACTTTGGGGAACGCGGGGTGGGTGGAAATATGTGGATCCACGCAGATTCCAGAACTTTCCACCACAGAAATGTGGGGATAATGTGTTTTTTTTGACAATGTTATAGGTTGCCAGGGATTCTGGGTAACATACCCTGGTGGGAGGCAGTTAAGTCACCCAATCCTGGATTCCCCTGGGTGTCTAGTTTTCAAAAATGTATAGGTTTGCTAGGTTTCCCAAGGTGCCCGCAGAGCTAGGGTTAAAAAACTACAGCTAGGCACTTTGCCAAAAAAGGGTAATTTTTCACTGCAAAATTTAGGTGTGACCACGTTGCGTTTTGCGCCATTTCCTGTCACGGGCACTAGGCCGACCCGCACAAGTGAGGTACCATTTTTCTTGTAAGACTTTGGGGAACGCGGGGTGGGTGGAAATATGTGGATCCACGCAGATTCCAGAACTTTCCCACACAGAAATATGGGGAAAATGTGTTTTTTTGGACAATTTCTTAGGTTTGCAATGGATTCTGGGTAACAGACCCTGGTGGGAGGCAGTCAAGTCACCCGATCCTGGATTCCCCTGAGTGTCTAGTTTTCAAAAATGTATAGGTTTGCTAGGTTTCTCAAGGTGCTCGCAGAGCTAGGGTTAAAAAACTACAGCTAGACACTTTGCCAAAAAAGGGTCATTTTTCACTGCGAAATTGAGGTGTGACCACGGTGCGTTTTGTACCGTTTCCTTTTGCGGGCACTAGGCTGACCCACACAAGTGAGGTACAATTTTTCTCGTAAGACTTTTGGGAACGTGGGGTGGGAGGAAATTTGTGGATCCACGCAGATTCCAGAACTTTCCAACACAGAAATGTGGGGAAAATGTGTTTTTTTAAAAAGAATTTTAGGTTTGCAAGGGATTCTGGGTAACAGACCCTGGTGGGAGGCAGTCAAGTCACCCCATCCTGGATTCCCCTGGGTGTCTAGTTTTCAAAAATGTATAGGTTTGCTAGGTTTCCCAAGGTGCCCGCAGAGCTAGGGTTAAAAAACTACAGCTAGGCACTTTGCCAAAAAAGGGTCATTTTTCACTGCGAAATTGAAGTGTGACACGTTGTGTTTTGCGCCATTTCCTGTTGCGGGCACTAGGCCGACCCGCACAAGTGAGGTTCCATTTTTCCCGTAATACTTTGGGGAACGCAGGGTGGGTGGAAATATGTGGATCCACGCAGATTCCAGAACTTTCCACCACAGAAATGTGGGGAAAATGTGTTTTTTTGACAATGTTACCGGTTTGCCAGGGATTCTGGGTAACATACCCTGGTGGGAGGCAGTTAAGTCACCCAATCCTGGATTCCCCTGGGTGTCTAGTTTTCAAAAATGTATAGGTTTGCTAGGTTTCCCAAGGTGCCCGCAGAGCTAGGGTTAAAAAACTACAGCTAGGCACTTTGCCAAAAAAGGGTCATTTTTCACTGCAAAATTGAGGTGTGACCACGGTGCGTTTTGTACCGTTTCCTTTTGCGGGCACTAGGCTGACCCACACAAGTGAGGTACAATTTTTCTCGTAAGACTTTTGGGAACGTGGGGTGGGTGGAAATTTGTGGATCCACACAGATTCCAGAAATTTCCAACACAGAAATGTGGGGAAAATGTGTTTTTTAAAAAAGAATTTTAGGTTTGCAAGGGATTCTGGGTAACACAGACCCTGGTGGAAGGCAGTCAAGTCACCCCATCCTGGATTCCCCTGGGTGTCTAGCTTTCAAAAATGTATAGGTTTGCTAGGTTTCCCAAGGTGCCCGCAGAGCTAGGGTTAAAAAACTACAGCTAGGCACTTTGCCAAAAAAGGGTCATTTTTCACTGCGAAATTGAAGTGTGACACGTTGCGTTTTGGCCCATTTCCTGTTGCGGGCACTAGGCCGACCCGCACAAGTGAGGTTTCATTTTTCCCGTAATACTTTGGGGAACGCGGGGTGGTTGGAAATATGTGGATCCACGCAGATTCCAGAACTTTCCCACACAGAAATATGGGGAAAATGTGTTTTTTTGGACAATTTTTTAGGTTTGCAAGGGATTCTGGGTAACAGACCCTGGTGGGAGGCAGTCAAGTCACAATATCCTGGATTCCCCTGAGTGTCTAGTTTTCAAAAATGTATAGGATTGCTAGGTTTCCCTAGGTGCCGGCAGAGCTAGGGTTCACAAACTACAGCTAGCCACTTTGCCAAAAAAGGGTCATTTTTCGCTGCGAAATTGAGGTGTGACCACGGCGCGTTTTGTACCGTTTCCTTTTGCGGGCACTAGGCTGACCCACACAAGTGAGGTAAAATTTTTCTCGTAAGACTTTTGGGAACGTGGGGTGGGGGGAAATTTGTGGATCCACGCAGATTCCAGAACTTTCCAACACAGAAATGTGGGGAAAATTTGTTTTTTAAAAAAGAATTTTAGGTTTGCAAGGGATTCTGGGTAACAGACCCTGGTGGGAGGCAGTCAAGTCACCCCATCTTGGATTCCCCTGGGTGTCTAGCTTTCAAAAATGTATAGGTTTGCTAGGTTTCCCAAGGTGCCCGCAGAGCTAGGGTTAAAAAACTACAGCTAGGCACTTTGCCAAAAAAGGGTCATTTTTCACTGCGAAATTGAAGTGTGACACGTTGCGTTTTGCGCCATTTCCTGTTGCGGGCACTAGTCCGACCCGCACAAGTGAGGTTCCATTTTTCCTGTAATACTTTGGGGAACGCGGGGTGGGTGGAAATATGTGAATCCACGCAGATTCCAGAACTTTCCACCACAGAAATGTGGGGAAAATGTGTTTTTTTTTACAATGTTATAGGTTTGCCAGGGATTCTGGGTAACATACCCTGGTGGGAGGCAGTTAAGTCACCCAATCCTGGATTCCCCTGGGTGTCTAGTTTTCAAAAATGTATAGGTTTGCTAGGTTTCCCAAGGTGCCCGCAGAGCTAGGGTTAAAAAACTACAGCTAGGCACTTTGCCAAAAAAGGGTCATTTTTCACTGCGAAATTGAGGTGTGACCACGGTGCGTTTTGTACCGTTTCCTTTTGCGGGCACTAGGCTGACCCAAACAAGTGAGGTACAATTTTTCTCGTAAGACTTTTGGGAACGTGGGGTGGGTGGAAATTTGTGGATCCACGCAGATTCCAGAACTTTCCAACACAGAAATATGGGGAAAATGTGTTTTTTTGGACAATTTTTTATGTTTGCAAGGGATTCTGGGTGACAGACCCTGGTGGGAGGCAGTGAAGTCACGATATCCTGGATTCCCCTGAGTGTCTAGTTTTCAAAAATGTATAGGATTGCTTGGTTTCCCTAGGTGCCGGCAGAGCTAGGGTTCACAAACTACAGCTAGGCACTTTGCCAAAAAGGGGTAATTTTTCACTGCAAAATTGATGTGTGACCACGTTGCGTTTTGTGCCATTTCCTGTCGCGGGCACTAGACCGACCCACACAAGTGAGGTACCATTTTTCTCGTAAGACTTTGGGGAATGCGGGGTGGGTAGAAATTTGTGGATCCACGTAGATTCCAGAACTTTCCACCACAGAAATGAGGGAAAATGTGTTTTTTTAAAAAGAATTTTAGGTTTGCAAGGGATTCTGGGTAACAGACCCTGGTGGGAGGCAGTCAAGTCACCCCATCCTGGATTCCCCTGGGTGTCTAGTTTTCAAAAATGTATAGGTTTGCTAGGTTTCCCTAGGTGCCCGCAGAGCTAGAGTTTAAAAAACTACAGCTAGGCACTTTGCCAAAAAAGAGTCATTTTTCACTGCGAAATTGAGTTGTGACCACGTTGCGTTTTGCGCCATTTCCTGTTGCGGGCACTAGGCCGACCTGCACAAGTGAGGTTCCATTTTTCCCGTAATACTTAGGGGAACGCGGGGTGGGTGGAAATATGTGGATCCACGCAGATTCCAGAACTTTCCCACACAGAAATATGGGGAAAATGTGTTTTTTTGGACAATTTTTTAGGTTTGCAAGGGATTCTGGGTAACAGACCCTGGTGGGAGGCAGTCAAGTCACAATATCCTGGATTCCCCTGGGTGTCTAGTTTTCAAAAATGTATAGGTTTGCTAGGTTTCCCAAGGTGCCCGCAGAGCTAGGGTTAAAAAACTACAGCTAGGCACTTTGCCAAAAAAGGGTCATTTTTCACTGCGAAATTGAGGTGTGACCACGGTGCGTTTTGTACCGTTTCCTTTTGCGGGCACTAGGCTGACCCACACAAGTGAGGTACAATTTTTCTCGTAAGACTTTTGGGAACGTGGGGTGGGTGGAAATTTGTGGATCAACGCAGATTCCAGAACTTTCCAACACAGAAATGTGGGGAAAATGTGTTTTTTTTTGACAATTTTTTAGGTTTGCAAGGGATTCTGGGTAACAGACCCTGGTGGGAGGCAGTCAAGTCACGATATCCTGGATTCCCCTGAGTGTCTAGTTTTCAAAAATGTATAGGATTGCTAGGTTTCCCTAGGTGCCGGCAGAGCTAGGGTTCACAAACTACAGCTAGGCATTTTGCCAAAAAAGGGTAATTTTTCACTGCAAAATTTAGGTGTGACCACGTTGCGTTTTGTGCCATTTCCTGTCGCGGGCACTAGGCCGATCCGCACAAGTGAGGTACCATTTTTCTCGTAAGACTTTGGGGAACGCGGGGTGGGTAGAAATTTGTGGATCCATGCAGATTCCAGAACTTTCCACACAGAAATGTTGGTAAAATGTGTTTTTTTGGTCAATTTCTTAGGTTTGCAATGGATTCTGGGTAACAGACCCTGGTGGGAGGCAGTCAAGTCACCGCATCCTGGATTCCCCTGAGTGTCTAGTTTTCAAAAATGTATAGGATTGCTAGGTTTCCCTAGGTGCCGGCAGAGCTAGGGTTCACACACTACAGCTAGGCACTTTGCCAAAGAAGGGTCATTTTTCACTGCGAAATTGAGGTGTGACGACGTTGCGTTTTGCGCCGTTTCCTGTTACGGGCACAAGGCCAACCCACACAAGTGAGGTACCATTTTTCTCGTTAGACTTTGGGGAACGCGAGGTGGGTGGAAATTTGTGGATCCACGCAGATTCCAGAACTTTCCACCACAGAAATGTGGGGAAAATGTGTTTTTTTAAAAAGAATTTTAGGTTTGCAAGGGATTCTGGGTAACAGACCCTGGTGGGAGGCAGTCAAGTCACCCCATCCTGGATTCCCCTGGGTGTCTAGTTTTCAAAAATGTATAGGTTTGCTAGGTTTCCCTAGGTGCCTGCAGAGCTAGGGTTAAAAAACTACAGCTAGGCACTTTGCCAAAAAAGGGTCATTTTTCACTGCGAAATTGAAGTGTGACACGTTGCGTTTTGCGCCATTTCCTGTTGCGGGCACTAGGCCGACCCGCACAAGTGAGGTTCCATTTTTCCCGTAATACTTTGGGGAACGCGGGGTGGGTGGAAATATGTGGATCCACGCAGATTCCAGAACTTTCCACCACAGAAATATGGGGAAAATGTGTTTTTTTTGACAATGTTATAGGTTTGCCAGGGATTCTGGGTAACATACCCTGGTGGGAGACAGTTAAGTCACCCAATCCTGGATTCCCCTGGGTGTCTAGTTTTCAAAAATGTATAGGATTGCTAGGTTTCCCTAGGTGCCGGCAGAGCTAGGGTTCACAAACTACAGCTAGGCACTTTGCCAAAAAAGGGTAATTTTTCACTGCAAAATTTAGGTGTGACCACGTTGCGTTTTGTGCCATTTCCTGTCACGGGCACTAGGCCGACCCGCACAAGTGAGGTACCATTTTTCTCGTAAGACTTTGGGGAACGCGGGGTGGGTGGAAATATGTGGATCCACGCACATTCCAGAACTTTCCCACACAGAAATATGGGGAAAATGTGTTTTTTTGGACAATTTCTTAGGTTTGCAATGGATTCTGGGTAACAGACCCTGGTGGGAGGCAGTCAAGTCACCCGATCCTGGATTCCCCTGAGTGTCTAGTTTTCAAAAATGTATAGGTTTGCTAGGTTTCTCAAGGTGCCCGCAGAGCTAGGGTTAAAAAACTACAGCTAGGAACTTTGCCAAAAAAGGGTCATTTTTCACTGCGAAATTGAGGTGTGACGAGGTTGCGTTTTGTGCCGTTTCCTGTTGCGGGCACTAGGCCGACCCGCACAAGTGAGGTTCCATTTTTCCCGTAATACTTTGGGGAACGCGGGGTGGGTGGAAATATGTGGATCCACGCAGATTCCAGAACTTTCCACCGCAGAAATGTGGGGAAAATGTGTTTTTTTTGACAATGTTATAGGTTTGCCAGGGATTCTGGGTAACATACCCTGGTGGGAGACAGTTAAGTCACCCAATCCTGGATTCCCCTGGGTGTCTAGTTTTCAAAAATGTATAGGATTGCTAGGTTTCCCTAGGTGCCGGCAGAGCTAGGGTTCACAAACTACAGCTAGGCACTTTGCCAAAAAAGGGTAATTTTTCACTGCAAAATTTAGGTGTGACCACGTTGTGTTTTGCGCCATTTCCTGTCACGGGCACTAGGCCGACCCGCACAAGTGAGGTGCCATTTTTCTCGTAAGACTTTGGGGAACGCGGGGTGGGTGGAAATTTGTGGATCCACGCAGATTCCAGAACTTTCCAACACAGAAATGTGGGGAAAATGTGTTTTTTTAAAAAGAATTTTAGGTTTGCAAGGGATTCTGGGTAACAGACCCTGGTGGGAGGCAGTCAAGTCACCCCATCCTGGATTCCCCTGGGTGTCTAGTTTTAAAAAATGTATAGGTTTGCTAGGTTTCCCAAGGTTCCCGCAGAGCTAGGGTTAAAAAACTACAGCTAGGCACTTTTCCAAAAAAGGGTCATTTTTCACTGCGAAATTGAAGTGTGACACGTTGTGTTTTGCGCCATTTCCTGTTGCGGGCACTAGGCCGACCCGCACTAGTGAGGTTCCATTTTTCCCGTAATACTTTGGGGAACGCGGGGTGGGTGGAAATATGTGGATCCACGCAGATTCCAGAACTTTCCACCACAGAAATGTGGGGAAAATGTGTTTTTTTGACAATGTTACAGGTTTGCCAGGGATTCTGGGTAACATACCCTGGTGGGAGGCAGTTAAGTCACCCAATCCTGGATTCCCCTGGGTGTCTAGTTTTCAAAAATATATAGGTTTGCTAGGTTTCCCAAGGTGCCCGCAGAGCTAGGGTTAAAAAACTACAGCTAGGCACTTTGCCAAAAAAGGGTCATTTTTCACTGCGAAATTGAAGTGTGACACGTTGTGTTTTGCGCCATTTCCTGTTGCGGGCACTAGGCTGACCCACACAAGTGAGGTACAATTTTTCTCGTAAGACTTTTGGGAACGTGGGGTGGGTGGAAATTTGTGGATCAACGCAGATTCCAGAACTTTCCAACACAGAAATGTGGGGAAAATGTGTTTTTTTAAAAAGAATTTTAGGTTTGCAAGGGATTCTGGGTAACAGACCCTGGTGGGAGGCAGTCAAGTCACCCCATCCCGGATTCCCCTGGGTGTCTAGTTTTAAAAAATGTATAGGTTTGCTAGGTTTCCCAAGGTGCCCGCAGAGCTAGGGTTAAAAAACTACAGCTAGGCACTTTGCCAAAAAAGGGTCATTTTTCACTGCGAAATTGAAGTGTGACACGTTGCGTTTTGCGCCATTTCCTGTTGCGGGCACTAGGCCGACCCGCACAAGTGAGGTTCCATTTTTCCCGTAATACTTTGGGGAACGCGGGGTGGGTGGAAATATGTGGATCCACGCAGATTCCAGAACTTTCCACCACAGAAATGTGGGGATAATGTATTTTTTTTGACAATGTTATAGGTTTGCCAGGGATTCTGGGTAACATACCCTGGTGGGAGGCAGTTAAGTCACCCAATCCTGGATTCCCCTGGGTGTCTAGTTTTCAAAAATGTATAGGTTTGCTAGGTTTCCCAAGGTGCCCGCAGAGCTAGGGTTAAAAAACTACAGCTAGGCACTTTGCCAAAAAAGGGTAATTTTTCACTGCAAAATTTAGGTGTGACCACGTTGCGTTTTGCGCCATTTCCTGTCACGGGCACTAGGCTGACCCGCACAAGTGAGGTACCATTTTTCTTGTAAGACTTTGGGGAACGCGGGGTGGGTGGAAATATGTGGATCCACGCAGATTCCAGAACTTTCCCACACAGAAATATGGGGAAAATGTGTTTTTTTGGACAATTTCTTAGGTTTGCAATGGATTCTGGGTAACAGACCCTGGTGGGAGGCAGTCAAGTCACCCGATCCTGGATTCCCCTGAGTGTCTAGTTTTCAAAAATGTATAGGTTTGCTAGGTTTCTCAAGGTGCCCGCAGAGCTAGGGTTAAAAAACTACAGCTAGGCACTTTGCCAAAAAAGGGTCATTTTTCACTGCGAAATTGAGGTGTGACCACGGTGCGTTTTGTACCGTTTCCTTTTGCGGGCACTAGGCTGACCCACACAAGTGAGGTACAATTTTTCTCGTAAGACTTTTGGGAACGTGGGGTGGGAGGAAATTTGTGGATCCACGCAGATTCCAGAACTTTCCAACACAGAAATGTGGGGAAAATGTGTTTTTTTAAAAAGAATTTTAGGTTTGCAAGGGATTCTGGGTAACAGACCCTGGTGGGAGGCAGTCAAGTCACCCCATCCTGGATTCCCCTGGGTGTCTAGTTTTCAAAAATGTATAGGTTTGCTAGGTTTCCCAAGGTGCCCGCAGAGCTAGGGTTAAAAAACTACAGCTAGGCACTTTGCCAAAAAAGGGTCATTTTTCACTGCGAAATTGAAGTGTGACACGTTGTGTTTTGCGCCATTTCCTGTTGCGGGCACTAGGCCGACCCGCACAAGTGAGGTTTCATTTTTCCCGTAATACTTTGGGGAACGCAGGGTGGGTGGAAATATGTGGATCCACGCAGATTCCAGAACTTTCCACCACAGAAATGTGGGGAAAATGTGTTTTTTTGACAATGTTACAGGTTTGCCAGGGATTCTGGGTAACATACCCTGGTGGGAGGCAGTTAAGTCACCCAATCCTGGATTCCCCTGGGTGTCTAGTTTTCAAAAATGTATAGGTTTGCTAGGTTTCCCAAGGTGCCCGCAGAGCTAGGGTTAAAAAACTACAGCTAGGCACTTTGCCAAAAAAGGGTCATTTTTCACTGCGAAATTGAGGTGTGACCACGGTGCGTTTTGTACCGTTTCCTTTTGCGGGCACTAGGCTGACCCACACAAGTGAGGTACAATTTTTCTCGTAAGACTTTTGGGAACGTGGGGTGGGTGGAAATTTGTGGATCCACGCAGATTCCAGAACTTTCCAACACAGAAATATGGGGAAAATGTGTTTTTTTGGACAATTTTTTAGGTTTGCAAGGGATTCTGGGTAACAGACCCTGCTGGGAGGCAGTCAAGTCACGATATCCTGGATTCCCCTGAGTGTCTAGTTTTCAAAAATGTATAGGATTGCTAGGTTTCCCTAGGTGCCGGCAGAGCTAGGGTTCTCAAACTACAGCTAGGCACTTTGCCAAAAAAGGGTATTTTTTCACAGCAAAATTTAGGTGTGACCACGTTGCGTTTTGTGCCATTTCCTGTCGCGGGCACTAGGCCGACCCGCACAAGTGAGGTACCATTTTTCTGGTAAGACTTTGGGGAATGCGGGGTGGGTAGAAATTCGTGGATCCATGCAGATTCCAGAACTTTCCACACAGAAATGTTGGTAAAATGTGTTTTTTTGGACAATTTCTTAGGTTTGCAATGGATTCTGGGTAACATACCCTGGTGGGAGGCAGTTAAGTCACCCAATCCTGGATTCCCCTGGGTGTCTAGTTTTCAAAAATGTATAGGTTTGCTAGGTTTCCCAAGGTGCCCGCAGAGCTAGGGTTAAAAAACTACAGCTAGGCACTTTGCCAAAAAAGGGTCATTTTTCACTGCGAAATTGAGGTGTGACCACGGTGCGTTTTGTACCGTTTCCTTTTGCGGGCACTAGGCTGACCCACACAAGTGAGGTACAATTTTTCTCTTAAGACTTTTGGGGACGTGGGGTGGGTGGAAATTTGTGGATCAACGCAGATTCCAGAACTTTCCAACACAGAAATGTGGGGAAAATGTGTTTTTTGGGACAATTTTTTAGGTTTGCAAGGGATTCTGGGTAACAGACCCTGGTGGGAGGCAGTCAAGTCACGATATCCTGGATTCCCCTGAGTGTCTAGTTTTCAAAAATGTATAGGATTGCTAGGTTTCCCTAGGTGCCGGCAGAGCTAGGGTTCACAAACTACAGCTAGGCATTTTGCCAAAAAAGGGTCATTTTTCACTTCAAAATTTAGGTGTGACCACGTTGCGTTTTGTGCCATTTCCTGTCGCGGGCACTAGGCCAATCCGCACAAGTGAGGTACAATTTTTCTCGTAAGACTTTGGGGAACGCGGGGTGGGTAGAAATTTGTGGATCCATGCAGATTCCAGAACTTTCCACACAGAAATGTTGGTAAAATGTGTTTTTTTGGTCAATTTCTTAGGTTTGCAATGGATTCTGGGTAACAGACCCTGGTGGGAGGCAGTCAAGTCACCGCATCCTGGATTCCCCTGAGTGTCTAGTTTTCAAAAATGTATAGGATAACTAGGTTTCCCTAGGTGCCGGCAGAGCTAGGGTTCACACACTACAGCTAGGCACTTTGCCAAAGAAGGGTCATTTTTCACTGCGAAATTGAGGTGTGACGACGTTGCGTTTTGCGCCGTTTCCTGTTACGGGCACAAGGCCAACCCACACAAGTGAGGTACCATTTTTCTCGTTAGACTTTGGGGAACGCGAGGTGGGTGGGAATTTGTGGATCCACGCAGATTCCAGAACTTTCCACCACAGAAATGTGGGGAAAATGTGTTTTTTTAAAAAGAATTTTAGGTTTGCAAGGGATTCTGGGTAACAGACCCTGGTGGGAGGCAGTCAAGTCACCCCATCCTGGATTCCCCTGGGTGTCTAGTTTTCAAAAGCGTATAGGTTTGCTAGGTTTCCCAAGGTGCCCGCAGAGCTAGGGTTAAAAAACTACAGCTAGGCACTTTGCCAAAAAAGGGTAATTTTTCACTGCAAAATTTAGGTGTGACCACGTTGCGTTTTGTGCCATTTCCTGTTGCGGGCACTAGGCCGACCCGCACAAGTGAGGTTCCATTTTTCCCGTAATACTTTGGGGAACGCGGGGTGGGTGGAAATATGTGGATCCACGCAGATTCCAGAACTTTCCACCACAGAAATGTGGGGAAAATGTGTTTTTTTGGACAATTTCTTAGGTTTGCAATGGATTCTGGGTAACAGACCCTGGTGGGAGGCAGTCAAGTCACCCCATCCTGGATTCCCCTGAGTGTCTAGTTTTCAAAAATGTATAGGATTGCTAGGTTTCCCTAGGTGCCGGCAGAGCTAGGGTTCACAAACTACAGCTAGGCACTTTGCCAAAAAAGGGTAATTTTTCACTGCAAAATTTAGGTGTGACCACGTTGCGTTTTGCGCCATTTCCTGTCGCGGGCACTAGGCCGACCCGCACAAGTGAGGTACCATTTTTCTCGTAAGACTTTGGGGAACGCGGGGTGGGTAGAAATTCGTGGATCCATGCATATTCCAGAACTTTCCACACAGAAATGTTGGTAAAATGTGTTTTTTTGGACAATTTCTTAGGTTTGCAATGGATTCTGGGTAACATACCCTGGTGGGAGGCAGTTAAGTCACCCAATCCTGGATTCCCCTGGGTGTCTAGTTTTCAAAAATGTATAGGTTTGCTAGGTTTCCCAATGTGCCCGCAGAGCTAGGGTTAAAAAACTACAGCTAGGCACTTTGCCAAAAAAGGGTCATGTTTCACTGCGAAATTGAGGTGTGACCACGGTGCGTTTTGTACCGTTTCCTTTTGCGGGCACTAGGCTGACCCACACAAGTGAGGTACAATTTTTCTCGTAAGACTTTTGGGAACGTGGGGTGGGTGGAAATTTGTGGATCCACGCAGATTCCAGAACTTTCCAACACAGAAAAGTGGGGAAAATGTGTTTTAAAAAAAATAATTTTAGGTTTACAAGGGATTCTGGGTAACAGACCCTTGTGGGAGGCAGTCAAGTCACCCCATCCTGGATTCCCCTGAGTGTCTAGTTTTCAAAAATGTATAGGATTGCTAGGTTTCCCTAGGTGCCGGCAGAGCTAGGGTTCACAAACTACAGCTAGGCACTTTGCCAAAAAAGGGTAATTTTTCACTGCAAAATTTAGGTGTGACCACGTTGCGTTTTGTGCCATTTCCTGTCGCGGGCACTAGGCCGACCCGCACAAGTGAGGTACCATTTTTCTCGTAAGACTTTGGGGAACGCGGGGTGGGTAGAAATTTGTGGATCCATGCAGATTCCAGAACTTTCCACACAGAAATGTTGGTAAAATGTGTTTTTTTGGTCAATTTCTTAGGTTTGCAATGGATTCTGGGTAACAGACCCTGGTGGGAGGCAGTCAAGTCACCGCATCCTGGATTCCCCTGAGTGTCTAGTTTCCAAAAATGTATAGGATTGCTAGGTTTCCCTAGGTGCCGGCAGAGCTAGGGTTCACACACTACAGCTAGGCACTTTGCCAAAGAAGGGTCATTTTTCACTGCGAAATTGAGGTGTGACGACGTTGCGTTTTGCGCCGTTTCCTGTTACGGGCACAAGGCCAACCCACACAAGTGAGGTACCATTTTTCTCGTTAGACTTTGGGGAACGCGAGGTGGGTGGAAATTTGTGGATCCACGCAGATTCCAGAACTTTCCACCACAGAAATGTGGGGAAAATGTGTTTTTTTAAAAAGAATTTTAGGTTTGCAAGGGATTCTGGGTAACAGACCCTGGTGGGAGGCAGTCAAGTCACCCCATCCTGGATTCCCCTGGGTGTCTAGTTTTCAAAAATGTATAGGTTTGCTAGGTTTCCCAAGGTGCCCGCAGAGCTAGGGTTAAAAAACTACAGCTAGGCACTTTGCCAAAAAAGGGTAATTTTTCACTGCAAAATTTAGGTGTGACCACGTTGCGTTTTGTGCCATTTCCTGTTGCGGGCACTAGGCCGACCCGCACAAGTGAGGTTCCATTTTTCCTGTAATACTTTGGGGAACGCGGGGTGGGTGGAAATATGTGGATCCACGCAGATTCCAGGAGGTTCCACCACAGAAATGTGGGGAAAATGTGTTTTTTTGGACAATTTCTTAGGTTTGCAATGGATTCTGGGTAACAGACCCTGCTGGGAGGCAGTCAAGTCACCCCATCCTGGATTCCCCTGAGTGTCTAGTTTTCAAAAATGTATAGGATTGCTAGGTTTCCCTAGGTGCCGGCAGAGCTAGGGTTCACAAACTACAGCTAGGCACTTTGCCAAAAAAGGGTAATTTTTCACTTCAAAATTTAGGTGTGACCACGTTGCGTTTTGCGCCATTTCCTGTCGCGGGCACTAGGCCGACCCGCACAAGTGAGGTACCATTTTACTCGTAAGACTTTGGGGAACGCGGGGTGGGTAGAAATTCGTGGATCCATGCATATTCCAGAACTTTCCACACAGAAATGTTGGTAAAATGTGTTTTTTTGGACAATTTCTTAGGTTTGCAATGGATTCTGGGTAACATACCCTGGTGGGAGGCAGTTAAGTCACCCAATCCTGGATTCCCCTGGGTGTCTAGTTTTCAAAAATGTATAGGTTTGCTAGGTTTCCCAAGGTGCCCGCAGAGCTAGGGTTAAAAAACTACAGCTAGGCACTTTGCCAAAAAAGGGTCATTTTTCACTGCGAAATTGAGGTGTGACCACAGTGCGTTTTGTACCGTTTCCTTTTGCGGGCACTAGGCTGACCCACACAAGTGAGGTACCATTTTTCTCGTAAGACTTTTGGGAACGTGGGGTGGGTGGAAATTTGTGGATCAACGCAGATTCCAGAACTTTCCAACACAGAAATGTGGGGAAAATGTGTTTTTTTAAAAAGAATTTTAGGTTTGCAAGGGATTCTGGGTAACAGACCCTGGTGGGAGGCAGTCAAGTCACCCCATCCTGGATTCCCCTGGGTGTCTAGTTTTCAAAAATGTATAGGTTTGCTAGGTTTCCCAAGGTGCCCGCAGAGCTAGGGTTAAAAAACTACAGCTAGGCACTTTGCCAAAAAAGGGTCATTTTTCACTGCGAAATTGAAGTGTGACACGTTGCGTTTTGTGCCATTTCCTGTTGCGGGCAGTAGGCCGACCCGCACAAGTGAGGTTCCATTTTTCCCGTAATACTTTGGGGAACGCGGGGTGGGTGGAAATATGTGGATCCACGCAGATTCCAGAACTTTCCACCACAGAAATGTGGGGAAAATGTGTTTTTTTTGACAATGTTATAGGTTTGCCAGGGATTCTGGGTAACATACCCTGGTGGGAGACAGTTAAGTCACCCAATCCTGGATTCCCCTGGGTGTCTAGTTTTCAAAAATGTATAGGATTGCTAGGTTTCCCTAGGTGCCGGCAGAGCTAGTGTTCACAAACTACAGCTAGGCACTTTGCCAAAAAAGGGTAATTTTTCACTGCAAAATTTAGGTGTGACCACGTTGCGTTTTGCGCCATTTCCTGTCGCGGGCACTAGGCCGACCCGCACAAGTGAGGTACCATTTTTCTCGTAAGACTTTGGGGAACGCGGGGTGGGTGGAAATATGTGGATCCACGCAGATTCCAGAACTTTCCCACACAGAAATATGGGAAAAATGTGTTTTTTTGGACAATTTCTTAGGTTTGCAATGGATTCTGGGTAACAGACCCTGGTGGGAGGCAGTCAAGTCACCCGATCCTGGATTCCCCTGAGTGTCTAGTTTTCAAAAATGTATAGGTTTGCTAGGTTTCTCAAAGTGCCCGCAGAGCTAGGGTTAAAAAACTACTGCTAGGCACTTTGCCAAAATAGGGTCATTTTTCACTGCGAAATTGAGGTGTGACGAGGTTGCGTTTTGCGCCGTTTCCTGTCACGGGCACAAGGCCAACCCACACAAGTGAGGTACCATTTTTCCCGTAATACTTTGGGGAACGCGGGGTGGGTGGAAATATGTGGATCCACGCAGATTCCAGAACTTTCCACCACAGAAATGTGGGGAAAATGTGTTTTTTTGACAATGTTATAGGTTTGCCAGGGATTCTGGGTAACATACCCTGGTGGGAGGCAGTTAAGTCACCCAATCCTGGATTCCCCTGGGTGTCTAGTTTTCAAAAATGTATAGGTTTGCTAGGTTTCCCAAGGTGCCCGCAGAGCTAGGGTTAAAAAACTACAGCTAGGCACTTTGCCAAAAAAGGGTCATTTTTCACTGCGAAATTGAGGTGTGACCACGGTGCGTTTTGTACCGTTTCCTTTTGCGGGCACTAGGCTGACCCACACAAGTGAGGTACAATTTTTCTCGTAAGACTTTTGGGAACGTGGAGTGGGAGGAAATTTGTGGATCCACGCAGATTCCAGAACTTTCCAACACAGAAATGTGGGGAAAATGTGTTTTTTTAAAAAGAATTTTAGGTTTGCAAGGGATTCTGGGTAACAGAGCCTGGTGGGAGGCAGTCAAGTCACCCCATCCTGGATTCCCCTGGGTGTCTAGTTTTCAAAAATGTATAGGTTTGCTAGGTTTCCCAAGGTGCCCGCAGAGCTAGGGTTAAAAAACTACAGCTAGGCACTTTGCCAAAAAAGGGTAATTTTTCACTGCGAAATTGAAGTGTGACACGTTGTGTTTTGCGCCATTTCCTGTTGCGGGCACTAGGCCGACCCGCACAAGTGAGGTTCCATTTTTCCCGTAATACTTTGGGGAACGTGGGGTGGGTGGAAATTTGTGGATCCACGCAGATTCCAGAACTTTCCAACACAGAAATATGGGGAAAATGTGTTTTTTTGGACAATTTTTTAGGTTTGCAAGGGATTCTGGGTAACAGACCCTGGTGGGAGGCAGTCAAGTCACGATATCCTGGATTCCCCTGAGTGTCTAGTTTTCAAAAATGTATAGGATTGCTAGGTTTCCCTAGGTGCCGGCAGAGCTAGGGTTCACAAACTACAGCTAGGCACTTTGCCAAAAAAGGGTATTTTTTCACAGCAAAATTTAGGTGTGACCACGTTGCGTTTTGTGCCATTTCCTGTCGCGGGCACTAGGCCGACCCGCACAAGTGAGGTACCATTTTTCTGGTAAGACTTTGGGGAATGCGGGGGCGGTAGAAATTCGTGGATCCATGCAGATTCCAGAACTTTCCACACAGAAATGTTGGTAAAATGTGTTTTTTTGGACAATTTCTTAGGTTTGCAATGGATTCTGGGTAACATACCCTGGTGGGAGGCAGTTAAGTCACCCAATCCTGGATTCCCCTGGGTGTCTAGTTTTCAAAAATGTATAGGTTTGCTAGGTTTCCCAAGGTGCCCGCAGAGCTAGGGTTAAAAAACTACAGCTAGGCACTTTGCCAAAAAAGGGTCATTTTTCACTGCGAAATTGAGGTGTGACCATGGTGCGTTTTGTACCGTTTCCTTTTGCGGGCATGTTAGAATCTGGGTTCTCTGGTTGGCACAGGTAGGTACTTGTGACAAGCAGGGAACCTTTCCTCTAGTCAGGGTAAGGGGTTACACTCCTAAAATAACCCCTGCTCACCCTCTAGGTAGCTTGGCGCGAGCAGACAAGGCTTATCTCAGAGCGTTATAGGTTAAGCATTTGTGAACACATACAGTAACCCAGTGACAACACTACAAATGGACACCACACAGATAGGTATATTAAAAATAAGGATTCTTTATATAGGATTATCACAAGACCATTAAACGATTAAAAATACACAATACGGTTGCTTAGTTGGTAAAAGGTTGCTTAGTTTCTCTCAAGTTCTTAAATGCGACACTTTAAGTCAATGTACCTTAGATGCGACACGCAGGGTAACGAAAGTGTTGCAGCGATGCAGATGCGTTGAAGTTCTTGGTGCAAAAGAAATAAAGGCGGGATCTTCCAGATGCGTGACGCTTCTCCGAGGTTGCGAGAAGGCCCGACTCGATGCGTCAGCTACAGCGGCGTCACCCTTGACGAGATGCGACGACAGCGGCTTTGGCAGCGGCACTCTTCTCCGATGTTGCGAGACGCTTCCGCTCGATGCGATGCTGCAGCGGCGACACCCCTTCTGCGAGGTGCGGTAACCGCGGCTCCGACGGCGGCACGCTTCTCCGTGGATGCGAGACACTTCCGGACGATGCGAGACGCTTCCGCTCGATGCGATGCTGCAGCGGCGACACTCTGCGAGATGCGACGGCAACAGCTCCGACGGCGATACGCTTCTCTCCCTTGTGTCGCGCTTCCAGCTCCTTGCGACACGCAGTCCCTCAGAAGGCCCAACAACAGCAGCAGGCACTTCCAAAAGACTTTGGGGAGCTGGGGATGAAGTCCACTGGTCCTGGGACTTCGTTCAGGGGGCAAGCTCAGTTCAAGCCCTTGGAGATCTTTAAGCACAAGTTGAAATAAAAGTCTTTGTAGTCTTTTCTCCTCTCCTTCAGCAGCAAGGCAACCACTGCAGGCCAATTCCCCAGGTCAGGGACAGTTACTCCTCCTACAGCTTTCCCAGTTCCTTCTCTTCTGGCAGAGGTTCTTCTTGTTTCAGCAGGATCTGATCTAATTTCTTGGGAGCAGGGTCCAAATACTTATACCCCTAATTCCTTTGTTCCTCTGGGGTAGAGGGGCCTTTGCCCAGTCCAAACCAGTTCTTGAGCACTCTGTGACATGACTCGGCCTTTCTATTCAGGGTGCAGGGCAGAGACATCAGCCGCTCCGCAGGAGGCGGCGCCAGCATTTTGGTAGCAGAGCACATCCCTATTCAGAGCCCAGGTGTACTCCTCCCACCCATCTGACTGCCAATCTTCCTATTCACCACCAGGCTACCTAGCCCTGCCCCTCTGGGTTTCCCCAGCCCTGTCACTCACACAACCAGACAGGCAGATACACATCATAGCAGAGGCGGGCTGAAATGGTCAGGCAAGCAAATACCAACTTTCTAAAAGTGGTATTTGCAAACACAGAATATTAAAATAAACTTTACTAAAAGATGTATTTTATTATTCTGAGTTCAGGCATACTAAACTCGAATTTCTACCATGTTCCCTGGGTCTGTTAGGATCATAGAATGTAACAATTCTGACAGCCCATTCTGGCCTATGGAGAACAGGTAGCCTTACAATAGTGAAAAACGAAAATGGCAGTTATTCACTATTAGGACATGCCACACACATCAGGGCTTGTCCTACCTTATGCTTACAATGCACCCTGCCCTTGGGCCTACCATAGGGGTGACTAATATGAAGTTAAGGGAAGGTTTAGGGACTGGGAAGTGGGTGCACTTACCCAGTCAGCATGACAGTACCAGACTGCACGCAGGTTCTGCAGTGGCAGACCCTAGACACATTTTACTAGGCCGCTTCTGTGGGTGGCACAACCAGTGCTGCAAGCCCACCAGCAGCATTTGTATTTACAAGCCCTGGGCACTCCTGGTGCACTTTACTGGGGTCTGACAGTAAACCAAATAAGCCAATCATGGAATCCAAACAACATAACATTTTAAATAGGGAGCACTTGCACTGTGGCACTGGTCGGCAGTGGCACAGTGCCCTGAGCAGCTAACACCAGCAAAAACATATGAGGCACAACGAAAAAATGTGGAAGGGAGACTCACGCCAAGGTGCCAGGTCTAACAGGGCACTAGGCTGACCCACACAAGTGAGGTACAATTTTTCTCGTAAGACTTTTGGGAACGTGGGGTGGGTGGAAATTTGTGGATCCACGCAGATTCCAGAACTTTCCAACACAGAAATATGGCGAAAATGTGTTTTTTTGGACAATTTTTTAGGTTTGCAAGGGATTCTGGGTAACAGACCCTGGTGGGAGGCAGTCAAGTCACGATATCCTGGATTCCCCTGAGTGTCTAGTTTTCAAAAATGTATAGGATTGCTAGGTTTCCCTAGGTGCCGGCAGAGCTAGGGTTCACAAACTACAGCTAGGCATTTTGCCAAAAAAGGGTAATTTTTCACTGCAAAATTTAGGTGTGACCACGTTGCGTTTTGTGCCATTTCCTGTCGCGGGCACTAGGCCTACCCGCACAAGTGAGGTACCATTTTTCTCGTAAGACTTTGGGGAACGCGGGGTGGGTAGAAATTTGTGGATCCATGCAGATTCCAGAACTTTCCACACAGAAATGTTGGTAAAATGTGTTTTTTTAAAAAGAATTTTAGGTTTGCAAGGGATTCTGGGTAACAGACCCCGGTGGAAGGCAGTCAAGTCACCCCATCCTGGATTCCCCTGGGTGTCTAGTTTTCAAAAATGTATAGGTTTGCTAGGTTTCCCAAGGTGCCCGCAGAGCTAGGGTTAAAAAACTACAGCTAGGCACTTTGCCAAAAAAGGGTAATTTTTCACTGCAAAATTTAGGTGTGACCACGTTGCGTTTTGTGCCATTTCCTGTTGCGGGCACTAGGCCGACCCGCACAAGTGAGGTTCCATTTTTCCCGTAATACTTTGGGGAACGCGGGGTGGGTGGAAATATGTGGATCCACGCAGATTCCAGAACTTTCCACCACAGAAATGTGGGGAAAATGTGTTTTTTTGGACAATTTCTTAGGTTTGCAATGGATTCTGGGTAACAGACCCTGGTGGGAGGCAGTCAAGTCACCCCATCCTGGATTCCCCTGAGTGTCTAGTTTTCAAAAATGTATAGGATTGCTAGGTTTCCCTAGGTGCCGGCAGAGCTAGGGTTCACAAACTACAGCTAGGCACTTTGCCAAAAAAGGGTAATTTTTCACTGCAAAATTTAGGTGTGACCACGTTGCGTTTTGCGCCATTTCCTGTCGCGGGCACTAGGCCGACCCGCACAAGTGAGGTACCATTTTTCTCGTAAGACTTTGGGGAACGCGGGGTGGGTAGAAATTCGTTGATCCATGCATATTCCAGAACTTTCCATACAGAAATGTTGGTAAAATGTGTTTTTTTGGACAATTTCTTAGGTTTGCAATGGATTCTGGGTAACATACCCTGGTGGGACGCAGTTAAGTCACCCAATCCTGGATTCCCCTGGGTGTCTAGTTTTCAAAAATGTATAGGTTTGCTAGGTTTCCCAAGGTGCCCGCAGAGCTAGGGTTAAAAAACTACAGCTAGGCACTTTGCCAAAAAAGGGTCATTTTTCACTGCGAAATTGAGGTGTGACCACAGTGCGTTTTGTACCGTTTCCTTTTGCGGGCACTAGGCTGACCCACACAAGTGAGGTACAATTTTTCTCGTAAGACTTTTGGGAACGTGGGGTGGGTGGAAATTTGTGGATCCACGCAGATTCCAGAACTTTCCAACACAGAAATGTGGGGAAAATGTGTTTTTTTTTACAATGTTATAGGTTTGCCAGGGATTCTGGGTAACATACCCTGGTGGGAGACAGTTAAGTCACCCAATCCTGGATTCCCCTGGGTGTCTAGTTTTCAAAAATGTATAGGATTGCTAGGTTTCCCTAGGTGCCGGCAGAGCTAGGGTTCACAAACTACAGCTGGGCACTTTGCCAAAAAAGGGTAATTTTTCACTGCAAAATTTAGGTGTGACCATGTTGCGTTTTGTACCTTTTCCTGTCGCGGGCACTAGGCCGACCCGCACAAGTGAGGTACCATTTTTCTCGTAAGACTTTGGGGAACGCGGGGTGGGTAGAAATTTGTGGATCCATGCAGATTCCAGAACTTTCCACACAGAAATGTTGGTAAAATGTGTTTTTTTGGTCAATTTCTTAGGTTTGCAATGGATTCTGGGTAACAGACCCTGGTGGGAGGCAGTCAAGTCACCGCATCCTGGATTCCCCTGAGTGTCTAGTTTTCAAAAATGTATAGGATTGCTAGGTTTCCCTAGGTGCCGGCAGAGCTAGGGTTCACACACTACAGCTAGGCACTTTGCCAAAGAAGGGTCATTTTTCACTGCGAAATTGAGGTGTGACGACGTTGCGTTTTGCACCGTTTCCTGTTACGGGCACAAGGCCAACCCACACAAGTGAAGTACCATTTTTCTCGTTAGACTTTGGGGAACGCGAGGTGGGTGGAAATTTGTGGATCCACGCAGATTCCAGAACTTTCCACCACAGAAATGTGGGGAAAATGTGTTTTTTTAAAAAGAATTTTAGGTTTGCAAGGGATTCTGGGTAACAGACCCTGGTGGGAGGCAGTCAAGTCACCCCATCCTGGATTCCCCTGGGTGTCTAGTTTTCAAAAATGTATAGGTTTGCTAGGTTTACTGTTAGAAATGGGATTTCTGGTTGGCTGAGGCTTGCGCCAAAGCCAGGCAGAAACCACCACTCTAGTCAGGGCTGGGGAGTTACACGCCAAAGATAACCCCTGCTCACCCCCTTGGTAGCTTGGCACGAGCAGACAGGCTTATCCCTGAGGCGATGTGTAAAGCGTTTGCGCGCGCACCCAGCAACAACACCCAAGGCCCACCACAAAGGAAACTCCACACAAGGTATTCTATAAAAATAGCCTTTGTATTATACACAACACATTAGATAAAAACACACACTCTACAATGTGCCAACAGGCACGGGCAGAATTTACAAGGGATTATATATACAGGGGACAGGGCCACCTGGACCACTGTCAGGAATTAGCACTTTTTAGAACATAGGAATAATACTGTAGTACAAAATAGCAAAGGTAGCACACAACCAGTAACTACTGGTAACCAGAAAGTACCACCTACGCAACCCTAACCACCTTAGGACAATATTGCGCAGGGAATCAGGACCTCACTAGCACCACCTGTACTAGGGAGAAAACAACCACCTAAGTATCACACTACTTGTAGGGGTCTAAGCACATAAACACATGATGCATAACATTCAGAGGTGTAAAGCAGAGCACATGACGCATAAACACATTCAGAGGTGCAGGAAAGGAACAATGGTGCAAAAACACACATTAGCCACCACCTGTGGCAGTCCCAGGCCAACTGGCCGTGAAGGGGCAAGGGCGCCCTGTGTCCAAATGTTAGGGCAAGGCTGCGCAAGCTGCGCCAGCCAACACACAGAGGCCACAACCTAAACGTTGCAGCTGCCCACTAAGTGCTGGGCAGCTGTAGGACAAGGATGGGGCCAACACTGGAGCCTCCCAGGGCTCTGAAACAAATGAAATGCCCCCTAGAGCCTCGCAGGCTCTAAATAATACTGTGCGCCTTCGTTGGAGCCTCGTGGGCTCAATAAACAAATGTGCCCTGTTAGAGCCTCGTGGGCTCGAAATCAAGAATGCCCCTAGATAACGTAGGAGCGGCCCGCTGCCTTCCGGGGCCGCTCTGCTGATGAACAAAATGCCCCCCGTTAGGTTTAGAGCCTCCCTGGGCTCTTCAAAAACAATGTGGGCCGTTGGAGCGCACCAGCGCTCAAAGAAAATATTGCGGGCCTCGTGGTCGGAGTCCCTCGGGACTCTATGCAAATGTGCCCCGTCGTTGGAGTCCCTCTCAGGGACTCGAGAGACAAATGTCCCCAGACGTTGGAGCCTAACAGGCTCTAAATCAAACAATGCCCCCCGTTGGAGCGGTCCGCTGTGGAGCGGGCCGCTCTGCTTCTGCCTCTCCCCACCCGGACTCCCTTTTTCACTTACCGGCTAGGGGAGAGGTGGCGAAGGCAGGACTCGGTCTGCGGGGCTTGTTCCTCGCGGACTTGACTGGAAGGCGGAGCCTACGGGCTCCGAACACGAAGGCCACACGTCCCAGTGCGGGGTGGGCTCCCGCCTGGGTGGGGGACACGGCGCTTCTCCTCCGGAGTGCCCCGGGGCGCAGGGTAGGCTCCTGCCTGCTCCGGGGCTCAAATTAGCCGCGAGTGTTCGTGGGAGGCGGGGTAGGCTCCCGCCCTCCTATTTCCGTTTCCGGTTGTCCCGGAGACCCGCCCCCGGCCCGCCTGACTTCCTGGTCGGGCGCCGGAGGGCGATTCGCGGACAAATGCCGGGTGGGCACCGGCGCTTTTTAAAATGCTATAAATCGAGGTCGGCACTCGATAGGGTGGCAATGTCCCGGGCAGGGTGGGCACCTGCCAGGGGACCTCAGGATCGGCCCAGAACGGGGCAAATGCCGGGTGGGCACCGGCTTGCAGCAACAAAGCGCTCCTGAGCGCTGAAGGGAGATAAAAGCGCTTCCAGGCGCTTATGGGCAAAATAAGGCGCTCCCAGCGCTTAAAGGACAAAAGAACCACAAAATCCAGCAAAAGTCTCCCCTGCACACAGCAAAGCAGGGGTGGGGGGCAAGGCTGGACCCAGAGCCAGCTCACTGGGCCTCCAGGCAGGGAGGTAGTCCAGGTGGCGGTCCTCTGGTCCAGCAGCAGCAGCAGCCCCCCTCAGGTAGGATCCTGGCAGAGAACAGTTTCTGTGGGGACACAGCCCCATTTTTATACAGGCAAACCCTTTGTTCTGGGTTCAGGGTGAGGGGGAAAACCAGTCGCAGCTGGTTGGGGAGCACCCTTGATGTGCTCAGCCCCTCACTCTATTCACTGGAAGGGCTAGGGTCGTCAGTCGCACCACAGGGGGCGGGGCCAGCATTGTGTTTGGAAAACCCTGTCCTATTCAGGACCCAGGTGTACTCCTCCCACCCATCTAGCTGCTGATCTCCCCATTCACCACTGGGTGACTCATCCTGACTCTGGGGAATCCCTAGCCCGTCACATGACACGACCAGCCAATCACGCGACAGACACACTGCACACAGAAGTGCCCACTTCTAGAAGTGGCACTTCCACACTAGGTACATGCACGCCGCACACATCATCGCGCAGCATTCACTCCCACGAGTCCGCACATACCAAACTTGGGCCTGCACACCCCACGCATCAGGAACTACTAGGGACACATACACTCCCCATGCATTCCTATGGGAGGGCAGGCCTATCTCACCACATGCACTCAGAGCACGCACGCACTTTACCCTGGGACACAGGGAAAGTGCGCAGAAACCAAAAAAATTACCACACCAAGTCACCAATAAAAAGCCAAAAAGTCCAGGGGTGAACCTGCCAGAAGGGCCAAGTCCAACACAACCCCCTTCCAGCCAAAACGCAGGGCAGACCAATCACCACCGTGATGGACTTCCCTGCTTGGGGCGATAGAACACGGACGCGGGCCCGCAACTGCATGGACACCCTCCGGTTCTACGCCACGGTGAACCCATGGAATTCTTTTTAACACCACTGTCTGGACCAACTGGGCTACCCCACTGGTACTCCCAAGCTGTCCGCGGCCAAGACCAGGCCCTAGGCCACCCAGGTGCCACTGGTCTTTGCCTAACCACAGAGTGGGGGGTAGTAACCCCTGGCACATAGCGGCCATTCTCCACTCTTCCTCTCTGAAAGACAGGACTAGACTGCCACTGGTTCTCCAGCCTAGGGTCTACACCCTCAGGCGGACCAGGAGTCTCAGGGAAGGCTCTCCTCCCCCTACCTCTTCTCCTAGGGTTCCTCCTCCTCTGGCGAGGGGTACACCTAGAACGCCATTCCAACCCAGGGTTTAACCCCTCAGGTTGTACCGGGGGCAGAGGTGGGCTCTCCCACCCTCTGCACCCCCTTCCAGAACCCTGCTCCCTACCAACTGGGGCGGTACCTCTGGAAGAAGAACTGGTCGGGACGCTGATTACAGACGTCCCACCCTTCAGGTCAGGCTGATCCTGAACCTGGCCTCCCAACCTCCGGCCTAGAACCTTTGGTGGAATAATTGCCTGGCACTCCAGGACTTCTGGGGATTTCCACTCCATCCCCCTGAGGCTATCAAAGGACACATACGTCAAGCGACTGTCTGTCTGGCGCTGATCTCCCGTCCCCTGTCCACCTGACAGTGCGCGGAGATCCCCCAGAACAGAAGTGGTGCCACCCTGGTCACTACACGGGATCCTAGCCCAACTGGGTAGTCCCTGACCCACAGGCTCTTCCACTGGGAAACTCATCCCCCAATCACTCCTCACACTGGACTCCTGTACCCTCCCTACCGGAGCGGTACTGCCAGACTCTAGAACCACAGGAGCCCTGGTTACAGGTGCTCCAGGTCCTCTACTCACCAGGAGATCTCCCTCAAATGGGCTAACAGGACAGCCTAGGTCCCCAACTTGGTGTTCCCTCATGGAACCATCCAAGTCCTGAGGCAGGGTTTCGTACGTCAGGGGACCCTCGGTCACCCTCTCACTCCTGCTCCACTGAGCCAGGCAGTGAGCCCCTACACCCTCCTCGCTATCCTGGGACCTAGCTGGGCTACACTGAGCCTCTTCCACCACGCTGGGCTGGAAGATACCTGACCCACTACTTTTGGAGTCACTCCCTAATGACTCTAGAGAACCTCTAGCCCTTTCCCAGCGCTCTGCTTCCTCCGCCAGGTCAAATGGCTCAGACAATCCACACCCCAACAGGTGTTGGCGCAGCCCCGGCACACAACAACTGAGCAGGTGTTCTTTGAGAACCAGATTACACAGTATATCAAAATCACTTGCTGTGGAAATCCAATCAAACATTGCATCCTCACATCCATCCACAAACTCCTCCCAAGTCTGGTGAGACAGTTTCCTACTGCCCCTGAATTTCAACCTTAACTCCTCCTCCTGGGGAACAGGTACCAGACTGGGGGAACTGGGACTGGGATTTCCTACACTGGAATCTACATCGCTACTACCACTGGACTCAACCCTCCCTGGGGAGCCCAGAAAATTAAAACTGCGCGCAGGGGATAGTCTACCCTCCAGAGCTACTTTGCCTCTGGTGGAGGCCCCCTCAGCCTCCTCTACCCTCTCCCGTGCCAAGACCCACTCAGTCTCTCGCTGCTGCTTCCTGGCCTCCAGCTGCGCCATAGCCTGAGCATGCTCTAACCTGAGCTTCTCTAACGCCAGCTGGTGCTCCCTTTCTTTCCTCCTATCTTCCCACTCCTCTGGGGACAGGGAAAGGGATGAGGCGCTGCCTCCTACGCTGGACCCAGCACGGGACGCCCTACCTATGGGGTCCTCACTCTCTACTGGCGTCCAGGTATTGTCATCCTCTACCCCCTCTTCTGACTCTTCCTCTGTAAGTACCTTTCTAACTCCTGCCTCTGGCGCCAAGCTAGCTCATAGGGATCACAAGCAGGCTCCATTCTGGCGGACGTTATGGTAACAATTATACAGGGAACCTAGGGGTCTGAGTTTCACACAGGAGCACAATTCACAAAAAGATTCAGCAAGCTCTCTAACCCAGAGAACTCACACTCACTTGCCTAGTGCCACACACCATTCATCCACACACACAACCCTCCCCTCGGACTGGTAAGGCAGTTTCTACCACCCCTGATTCCTCAACCTGACCACCACGTGACACAGGTACCAACTCTGGGCGCAGGGCGGGGGACAAATGTACAGGACACTATTACGCTGCCACCACTGGATCCCACCCTCTGGTGAATCCAGAAACACAATGCACTAAGGGGGATGATCTACCCTCCCGAGCTAGGGACACCTAACTCACAGTGCACAAAAACACATTTCCAAAGAAATGACGAGTAAAAACAATTTTAAAACAATAATCCCTATACCATGTGATTTATCTAAATGCAGAGTTTTGTAGTGCGGCCAGTTGCTGCTGCGGTACAGCGCAAACGCAAGTCCAAATCCCACCGCTGATCACCAATGTTAGCAATGGGATTTCTGGTTGGCTGAGGCTTGCGCCAAAGCCAGGCAGAAACCACCACTCTAGTCAGGGCTGGGGAGTTACACGCCAAAGATAACCCCTGCTCACCCCCTTGGTAGCTTGGCACGAGCAGACAGGCTTATCCCTGAGGCGATGTGTAAAGCGTTTGCGCGCGCACCCAGCAACAACACCCAAGGCCCACCACAAAGGAAACTCCACACAAGGTATTCTATAAAAATAGCCTTTGTATTATACACAACACATTAGATAAAAACACACACTCTACAATGTGCCAACAGGCACGGGCAGAATTTACAAGGGATTATATGTACAGCGGTCCATGTGGCCCTGTCCCCGGTACATATAATCCCTTGTAAATTCTGCCCGTGCCTGTTGGCACATTGTAGAGTGTGTGTTTTTATCTAATGTGTTGTGTATAATACAAAGGCTATTTTTATAGAATACCTTGTGTGGAGTTTCCTTTGTGGTGGGCCTTGGGTGTTGTTGCTGGGTGCGCGCGCAAACGCTTTACACATCGCCTCAGGGATAAGCCTGTCTGCTCGTGCCAAGCTACCAAGGGGGTGAGCAGGGGTTATCTTTGGCGTGTAACTCCCCAGCCCTGACTAGAGTGGTGGTTTCTGCCTGGCTTTGGCGCAAGCCTCAGCCAACCAGAAATCCCATTGCTAACATTTACCAAGGTGCCCGCAGAGCTAGGGTTAAAAAACTACAGCTAGGCACTTTGCCAAAAAAGGGTAATTTTTCACTGCAAAATTTAGGTGTGACCACGTTGCGTTTTGTGCCATTTCCTGTTGTGGGCACTAGGCCGACCCGCACAAGTGAGGTTCCATTTTTCCCGTAATACTTTGGGGAACGCGGGGTGGGTGGAAATATGTGGATCCACGCAGATTCCAGAACTTTCCACCACAGAAATGTGGGGAAAATGTGTTTTTTTGGACAATTTCTGAGGTTTGCAATGGATTCTGGGTAACAGACCCTGATGGGAGGCAGTCAAGTCACCCCATCCTGGATTCCCCTGAGTGTCTAGTTTTCAAAAATGTATAGGATTGCTAGGTTTCCCTAGGTGCCGGCAGAGCTAGGGTTCACAAACTACAGCTAGGCACTTTGCCAAAAAAGGGTAATTTTTCACTGCAAAATTTAGGTGTGACCACGTTGCGTTTTGCGCCATTTCCTGTCGCAGGCACTAGGCCGACCCGCACAAGTGAGGTACCATTTTTCTCATAAGACTTTGGGGAACGCGGGGTGGGTAGAAATTCGTGGATCCATGCATATTCCAGAACTTTCCACGCAGAAATGTTGGTAAAATGTGTTTTTTTGGACAATTTCTTAGGTTTGCAATGGATTCTGGGTAACATACCCTGGTGGGAGGCAGTTAAGTCACCCAATCCTGGATTCCCCTGGGTGTCTAGTTTTCAAAAATGTATAGGTTTGCTAGGTTTCCCAAGGTGCCCGCAGAGCTAGGGTTAAAAAACTACAGCTAGGCACTTTGCCAAAAAAGGGTCATTTTTCACTGCGAAATTGAAGTGTGACACGTTGCGTTTTGCGCCATTTCCTGTTGCGGGCACTAGGCCGACCCGCACAAGTGAGGTACCATTTTTCTCGTAAGACTTTGGGGAACGCGGGGTGGGTGGAAATATGTGGATCCACGCAGATTCCAGAACTTTCCCACACAGAAATATGGGGAAAATGTGTTTTTTTGGACAATTTCTTAGGTTTGCAATGGATTCTGGGTAACAGACCCTGGTGGGAGGCAGTCAAGTCACCCCATCCTGGATTCCCCTGGGTGTCTAGTTTTCAAAAATGTATAGGTTTGCTAGGTTTCCCAAGGTGCCCGCAGAGCTAGGGTTAAAAAACTACAGCTAGGCACTTTGCCAAAAAAGAGTCATTTTTCACTGCAAAATTGAGGTGTGACCACAGTGCGTTTTGTACTGTTTCCTTTTGCGGGCACTAGGCTGACCCACACAAGTGAGGTACAATTTTTCTCGTAAGACTTTTGGGAACGTGGGGTGGGTGGAAATTTGTGGATCCACACAGATTCCAGAAATTTCCAACACAGAAATGTGGGGAAAATGTGTTTTTTTAAAAAGAATTTTAGGTTTGCAAGGGATTCTGGGTAACATACCCTGGTGGAAGGCAGTCAAGTCACCCCATCCTGGATTCCCCTGGGTGTCTAGCTTTCAAAAATGTATAGGTTTGCTAGGTTTCCCAAGGTGCCCGCAGAGCTAGGGTTAAAAAACTACAGCTAGGCACTTTGCCAAAAAAGGGTCATTTTTCACTGCGAAATTGAAGTGTGACACGTTGCGTTTTGCGCCATTTCCTGTTGCGGGCACTAGGCCGACCCGCACAAGTGAGGTTCCATTTTTCCCGTAATACTTTGGGGAACGCGGGGTGGGTGGAAATATGTGGATCCACGCAGATTCCAGAACTTTCCCACACAGAAATATGGGGAAAATGTGTTTTTTTGGACAATTTTTTAGGTTTGCAAGGGATTCTGGGTAACAGACCCTGGTGGGAGGCAGTCAAGTCACAATATCCTGGATTCCCCAGAGTGTCTAGTTTTCAAAAATGTATAGGATTGCTAGGTTTCCCTAGGTGCCGGCAGAGCTAGGGTTCACAAACTACAGCTAGGCACTTTGCCAAAAAAGGGTCATTTTTCACTGCGAAATTGAGGTGTGACCACGGTGCGTTTTGTACCGTTTCCTTTTGCGGGCACTAGGCTGACCCACACAAGTGAGGTACAATTTTTCTCGTAAGACTTTTGGGAACGTGGGGTGGGAGGAAATTTGTGGATCCACGTAGATTCCAGAACTTTCCAACACAGAAATGTGGGGAAAATGTGTTTTTTTAAAAAGAATTTTAGGTTTGCAAGGGATTCTGGGTAACAGACCCTGGTGGGAGGCAGTCAAGTCACCCCATCCTGGATTCCCCTGGGTGTCTAGTTTTCAAAAATGTATAGGTTTGCTAGGTTTCCCAAGGTGCCCGCAGAGCTAGGGTTAAAAAACTACAGCTAGGCACTTTGCCAAAAAAGGGTCATTTTTCACTGCGAAATTGAAGTGTGACACGTTGTGTTTTGCGCCATTTCCTGTTGCGGGCACTAGGCCGACCCGCACAAGTGAGGTTCCATTTTTCCCGTAATACTTTGGGGAACGCAGGGTGGGTGGAAATATGTGGATCCACGCAGATTCCAGAACTTTCCACCACAGAAATGTGGGGAAAATGTGTTTTTTTGACAATGTTACAGGTTTGCCAGGGATTCTGGGTAACATACCCTGGTGGGAGGCAGTTAAGTCACCCAATCCTGGATTCCCCTGGGTGTCTAGTTTTCAAAAATGTATAGGATTGCTAGGTTTCCCTAGGTGCCGGCAGAGCTAGGGTTCACAAACTACAGCTAGGCACTTTGCCAAAAAAGGGTAATTTTTCACAGCAAAATTTAGGTGTGACCACGTTGCATTTTGTGCCATTTCCTGTCGCGGGCACTAGGCCGACCCGCACAAGTGAGGTACCATTTTTCTGGTAAGACTTTGGGGAATGCGGGGTGGGTAGAAATTCGTGGATCCATGCAGATTCCAGAACTTTCCACACAGAAATGTTGGTAAAATGTGTTTTTTTGGACAATTTCTTAGGTTCGCAATGGATTCTGGGTAACATACCCTGGTGGGAGGCAGTTAAGTCACCCAATCCTGGATTCCCCTGGGTGTCTAGTTTTCAAAAATGTATAGGTTTGCTAGGTTTCCCAAGGTGCCCGCAGAGCTAGGGTTAAAAAACTACAGCTAGGCACTTTGCCAAAAAAGGGTCATTTTTCACTGCGAAATTGAGGTGTGACCACGGTGCGTTTTGTACCGTTTCCTTTTGCGGGCACTAGGCTGACCCACACAAGTGAGGTACAATTTTTCTCGTAAGACTTTTGGGAACGTGGGGTGGGTGGAAATTTGTGGATCAACGCAGATTCCAGAACTTTCCAACACAGAAATGTGGGGAAAATGTGGTTTTTTTTGACAATTTTTTAGGTTTGCAAGGGATTCTGGGTAACAGACCCTGGTGGGAGGCAGTCAAGTCACGATATCCTGGATTCCCCTGAGTGTCTAGTTTTCAAAAATGTATAGGATTGCTAGGTTTCCCTAGGTGCCGGCAGAGCTAGGGTTCACAAACTACAGCTAGGCATTTTGCCAAAAAAGGGTAATTTTTCACTGCAAAATTTAGGTGTGACCACGTTGCGTTTTGTGCCATTTCCTGTCGCGGGCACTAGGCCGATCCGCACAAGTGAGGTACCATTTTTCTCGTAAGACTTTGGGGAACGCGGGGTGGGTAGAAATTTGTGGATCCATGCAGATTCCAGAACTTTCCACACAGAAATGTTGGTAAAATGTGTTTTTTTGGTCAATTTCTTAGGTTTGCAATGGATTCTGGGTAACAGACCCTGGTGGGAGGCAGTCAAGTCACCGCATCCTGGATTCCCCTGAGTGTCTAGTTTTCAAAAATGTATAGGATTGCTAGGTTTCCCTAGGTGCCGGCAGAGCTAGGGTTCACACACTACAGCTAGGCACTTTGCCAAAGAAGGGTCATTTTTCACTGC
Organism: Triturus cristatus; assembly: GCF_964204655.1. Lineage (NCBI taxonomy): Eukaryota > Metazoa > Chordata > Amphibia > Caudata > Salamandridae > Triturus > Triturus cristatus. The sequence goes on from NC_140579.1 coordinate 326,155,121, forward strand.
GAAATTGAGGTGTGACGACGTTGCGTTTTGCGCCGTTTCCTGTTACGGGCACAAGGCCAACCCACACAAGTGAGGTACCATTTTTCTCGTTAGACTTTGGGGAACGCGAGGTGGGTGGAAATTTGTGGATCCACGCAGATTCCAGAACTTTCCACCACAGAAATGTGGGGAAAATGTGTTTTTTTAAAAAGAATTTTAGGTTTGCAAGGGATTCTGGGTAACAGACCCTGGTGGGAGGCAGTCAAGTCACCCCATCCTGGATTCCCCTGGGTGTCTAGTTTTCAAAAATGTATAGGTTTGCTAGGTTTCCCAAGGTGCCCGCAGAGCTAGGGTTAAAAAACTACAGCTAGGCACTTTGCCAAAAAAGGGTCATTTTTCACTGCGAAATTGAAGTGTGACACGTTGCGTTTTGCGCCATTTCCTGTTGCGGGCACTAGGCCGACCCGCACAAGTGAGGTTCCATTTTTCCCGTAATACTTTGGGGAACGCGGGGTGGGTGGAAATATGTGGATCCACGCAGATTCCAGAACTTTCCACCACAGAAATGTGGGGAAAATGTGTTTTTTTTGACAATGTTATAGGTTTGCCAGGGATTCTGGGTAACATACCCTGGTGGGAGACAGTTAAGTCACCCAATCCTGGATTCCCCTGGGTGTCTAGTTTTCAAAAATGTATAGGATTGCTAGGTTTCCCTAGGTGCCGGCAGAGCTAGGGTTCACAAACTACAGCTAGGCACTTTGCCAAAAAAGGGAAATTTTTCACTGCAAAATTTAGGTGTGACCACGTTGCGTTTTGTGCCATTTCCTGTCACGGGCACTAGGCCGACCCGCACAAGTGAGGTACCATTTTTCTCGTAAGACTTTGGGGAACGCGGGGTGGGTGGAAATATGTGGATCCACGCACATTCCAGAACTTTCTAACACAGAAATATGGGGAAAATGTGTTTTTTTGGACAATTTCTTAGGTTTGCAATGGATTCTGGGTAACAGACCCTGGTGGGAGGCAGTCAAGTCACCCGATCCTGGATTCCCCTGAGTGTCTAGTTTTCAAAAATGTATAGGTTTGCTAGGTTTCTCAAGGTGCCCGCAGAGCTAGGGTTAAAAAACTACAGCTAGGAACTTTGCCAAAAAAGGGTCATTTTTCACTGCGAAATTGAGGTGTGACGAGGTTGCGTTTTGTGCCGTTTCCTGTTGCGGGCACTAGGCCGACCCGCACAAGTGGGGTTCCATTTTTCCCGTAATACTTTGGGGAACGCGGGGTGGGTGGAAATATGTGGATCCACGCACATTCCAGAACTTTCCACCACAGAAATGTGGGGAAAATTTGTTTTTTTTGACAATGTTATAGGTTTGCCAGGGATTCTGGGTAACATACCCTGGTGGGAGACAGTTAAGTCACCCAATCCTGGATTCCCCTGGGTGTCTAGTTTTCAAAAATGTATAGGATTGCTAGGTTTCCCTAGGTGCCGGCAGAGCTAGGGTTCACAAACTACAGCTAGGCACTTTGCCAAAAAAGGGTAATTTTTCACTGCAAAATTTAGGTGTGACCACGTTGTGTTTTGCGCCATTTCCTGTCACGGGCACTAGGCCGACCCGCACAAGTGAGGTACCATTTTTCTCGTAAGACTTTGGGGAACGCGGGGTGGGTGGAAATTTGTGGATCCACGCAGATTCCAGAACTTTCCAACACAGAAATGTGGGGAAAATGTGTTTTTTTAAAAAGAATTTTAGGTTTGCAAGGGATTCTGGGTAACAGACCCTGGTGGGAGGCAGTCAAGTCACCCCATCCTGGATTCCCCTGGGTGTCTAGTTTTAAAAAATGTATAGGTTTGCTAGGTTTCCCAAGGTGCCCGCAGAGCTAGGGTTAAAAAACTACAGCTAGGCACTTTGCCAAAAAAGGGTCATTTTTCACTGCGAAATTGAAGTGTGACACGTTGTGTTTTGCGCCATTTCCTGTTGCGGGCACTAGGCCGACCCGCACAAGTGAGGTTCCATTTTTCCCGTAATACTTTGGGGAACGCGGGGTGGGTGGAAATATGTGGATCCACGCAGATTCCAGAACTTTCCACCACAGAAATGTGGGGAAAATGTGTTTTTTTGACAATGTTACAGGTTTGCCAGGGATTCTGGGTAACATACCCTGGTGGGAGGCAGTTAAGTCACCCAATCCTGGATTCCCCTGGGTGTCTAGTTTTCAAAAATATATAGGTTTGCTAGGTTTCCCAAGGTGCCCGCAGAGCTAGGGTTAAAAAACTACAGCTAGGCACTTTGCCAAAAAAGGGTCATTTTTCACTGCGAAATTGAAGTGTGACACGTTGTGTTTTGCGCCATTTCCTGTTGCGGGCACTAGGCTGACCCACACAAGTGAGGTACAATTTTTCTCGTAAGACTTTTGGGAACGTGGGGTGGGTGGAAATTTGTGGATCAACGCAGATTCCAGAACTTTCCAACACAGAAATGTGGGGAAAATGTGTTTTTTTAAAAAGAATTTTAGGTTTGCAAGGGATTCTGGGTAACAGACCCTGGTGGGAGGCAGTCAAGTCACCCCATCCCGGATTCCCCTGGGTGTCTAGTTTTAAAAAATGTATAGGTTTGCTAGGTTTCCCAAGGTGCCCGCAGAGCTAGGGTTAAAAAACTACAGCTAGGCACTTTGCCAAAAAAGGGTCATTTTTCACTGCGAAATTGAAGTGTGACACGTTGCGTTTTGCGCCATTTCCTGTTGCGGGCACTAGGCCGACCCGCACAAGTGAGGTTCCATTTTTCCCGTAATACTTTGGGGAACGCGGGGTGGGTGGAAATATGTGGATCCACGCAGATTCCAGAACTTTCCCACACAGAAATATGGGGAAAATGTGTTTTTTTGGACAATTTTTTAGGTTTGCAAGGGATTCTGGGTAACAGACCCTGGTGGGAGGCAGTCAAGTCACAATATCCTGGATTCCCCAGAGTGTCTAGTTTTCAAAAATGTATAGGATTGCTAGGTTTCCCTAGGTGCCGGCAGAGCTAGGGTTCACAAACTACAGCTAGGCACTTTGCCAAAAAAGGGTCATTTTTCACTGCGAAATTGAGGTGTGACCACGGTGCGTTTTGTACCGTTTCCTTTTGCGGGCACTAGGCTGACCCACACAAGTGAGGTACAATTTTTCTCGTAGGACTTTTGGGAACGTGGGGTGGGAGGAAATTTGTGGATCCACGTAGATTCCAGAACTTTCCAACACAGAAATGTGGGGAAAATGTGTTTTTTTAAAAAGAATTTTAGGTTTGCAAGGGATTCTGGGTAACAGACCCTGGTGGGAGGCAGTCAAGTCACCCCATCCTGGATTCCCCTGGGTGTCTAGTTTTCAAAAATGGATAGGTTTGCTAGGTTTCCCAAGGTGCCCGCAGAGCTAGGGTTAAAAAACTACAGCTAGGCACTTTGCCAAAAAAGGGTCATTTTTCACTGCGAAATTGAAGTGTGACACGTTGTGTTTTGCGCCATTTCCTGTTGCGGGCACTAGGCCGACCCGCACAAGTGAGGTTCCATTTTTCCCGTAATACTTTGGGGAACGCAGGGTGGGTGGAAATATGTGGATCCACGCAGATTCCAGAACTTTCCACCACAGAAATGTGGGGAAAATGTGTTTTTTTGACAATGTTACAGGTTTGCCAGGGATTCTGGGTAACATACCCTGGTGGGAGGCAGTTAAGTCACCCAATCCTGGATTCCCCTGGGTGTCTAGTTTTCAAAAATGTATAGGATTGCTAGGTTTCCCTAGGTGCCGGCAGAGCTAGGGTTCACAAACTACAGCTAGGCACTTTGCCAAAAAAGGGTAATTTTTCACAGCAAAATTTAGGTGTGACCACGTTGCATTTTGTGCCATTTCCTGTCGCGGGCACTAGGCCGACCCGCACAAGTGAGGTACCATTTTTCTGGTAAGACTTTGGGGAATGCGGGGTGGGTAGAAATTCGTGGATCCATGCAGATTCCAGAACTTTCCACACAGAAATGTTGGTAAAATGTGTTTTTTTGGACAATTTCTTAGGTTTGCAATGGATTCTGGGTAACATACCCTGGTGGGAGGCAGTTAAGTCACCCAATCCTGGATTCCCCTGGGTGTCTAGTTTTCAAAAATGTATAGGTTTGCTAGGTTTCCCAAGGTGCCCGCAGAGCTAGGGTTAAAAAACTACAGCTAGGCACTTTGCCAAAAAAGGGTCATTTTTCACTGCGAAATTGAGGTGTGACCACGGTGCGTTTTGTACCGTTTCCTTTTGCGGGCACTAGGCTGACCCACACAAGTGAGGTACAATTTTTCTCGTAAGACTTTTGGGAACGTGGGGTGGGTGGAAATTTGTGGATCAACGCAGATTCCAGAACTTTCCAACACAGAAATGTGGGGAAAATGTGTTTTTTTTGGACAATTTTTTAGGTTTGCAAGGGATTCTGGGTAACAGACCCTGGTGGGAGGCAGTCAAGTCACGATATCCTGGATTCCCCTGAGTGTCTAGTTTTCAAAAATGTATAGGATTGCTAGGTTTCCCTAGGTGCCGGCAGAGCTAGGGTTCACAAACTACAGCTAGGCATTTTGCCAAAAAAGGGTAATTTTTCACTGCAAAATTTAGGTGTGACCACGTTGCGTTTTGTGACATTTCCTGTCGCGGGCACTAGGCCGATCCGCACAAGTGAGGTACCATTTTTTTCGTAAGACTTTGGGGAACGCGGGGTGGGTAGAAATTTGTGGATCCATGCAGATTCCAGAACTTTCCACACAGAAATGTTGGTAAAATGTGTTTTTTTGGTCAATTTCTTAGGTTTGCAATGGATTCTGGGTAACAGACCCTGGTGGGAGGCAGTCAAGTCACCGCATCCTGGATTCCCCTGAGTGTCTAGTTTTCAAAAATGTATAGGATTGCTAGGTTTCCCTAGGTGCCGGCAGAGCTAGGGTTCACACACTACAGCTAGGCACTTTGCCAAAGAAGGGTCATTTTTCACTGCGAAATTGAGGTGTGACGACGTTGCGTTTTGCGCCGTTTCCTGTTACGGGCACAAGGCCAACCCACACAAGTGAGGTACCATTTTTCTCGTTAGACTTTGGGGAACGCGAGGTGGGTGGAAATTTGTGGATCCACGCAGATTCCAGAACTTTCCACCACAGAAATGTGGGGAAAATGTGTTTTTTTAAAAAGAATTTTAGGTTTGCAAGGGATTCTGGGTAACAGACCCTGGTGGGAGGCAGTCAAGTCACCCCATCCTGGATTCCCCTGGGTGTCTAGTTTTCAAAAATGTATAGGTTTGCTAGGTTTCCCAAGGTGCCCGCAGAGCTAGGGTTAAAAAACTACAGCTAGGCACTTTGCCAAAAAAGGGTCATTTTTCACTGCGAAATTGAAGTGTGACACGTTGCGTTTTGCGCCATTTCCTGTTGCGGGCACTAGGCCGACCCGCACAAGTGAGGTTCCATTTTTCCCGTAATACTTTGGGGAACGCGGGGTGGGTGGAAATATGTGGATCCACGCAGATTCCAGAACTTTCCACCACAGAAATGTGGGGAAAATGTGTTTTTTTTGACAATGTTATAGGTTTGCCAGGGATTCTGGGTAACATACCCTGGTGGGAGACAGTTAAGTCACCCAATCCTGGATTCCCCTGGGTGTCTAGTTTTCAAAAATGTATAGGATTGCTAGGTTTCCCTAGGTGCCGGCAGAGCTAGGGTTCACAAACTACAGCTAGGCACTTTGCCAAAAAAGGGTAATTTTTCACTGCAAAATTTAGGTGTGACCACGTTGCGTTTTGTGCCATTTCCTGTCACGGGCACTAGGCCGACCCGCACAAGTGAGGTACCATTTTTCTCGTAAGACTTTGGGGAACGCGGGGTGGGTGGAAATATGTGGATCCACGCACATTCCAGAACTTTCTAACACAGAAATATGGGGAAAATGTGTTTTTTTGGACAATTTCTTAGGTTTGCAATGGATTCTGGGTAACAGACCCTGGTGGGAGGCAGTCAAGTCACCCGATCCTGGATTCCCCTGAGTGTCTAGTTTTCAAAAATGTATAGGTTTGCTAGGTTTCTCAAGGTGCCCGCAGAGCTAGGGTTAAAAAACTACAGCTAGGAACTTTGCCAAAAAAGGGTCATTTTTCACTGCGAAATTGAGGTGTGACGAGGTTGCGTTTTGTGCCGTTTCCTGTTGCGGGCACTAGGCCGACCCGCACAAGTGGGGTTCCATTTTTCCCGTAATACTTTGGGGAACGCGGGGTGGGTGGAAATATGTGGATCCACGCAGATTCCAGAACTTTCCACCACAGAAATGTGGGGAAAATTTGTTTTTTTTGACAATGTTATAGGTTTGCCAGGGATTCTGGGTAACATACCCTGGTGGGAGACAGTTAAGTCACCCAATCCTGGATTCCCCTGGGTGTCTAGTTTTCAAAAATGTATAGGATTGCTAGGTTTCCCTAGGTGCCGGCAGAGCTAGGGTTCACAAACTACAGCTAGGCACTTTGCCAAAAAAGGGTAATTTTTCACTGCAAAATTTAGGTGTGACCACGTTGTGTTTTGCGCCATTTCCTGTCACGGGCACTAGGCCGACCCGCACAAGTGAGGTACCATTTTTCTCGTAAGACTTTGGGGAACGCGGGGTGGGTGGAAATTTGTGGATCCACGCAGATTCCAGAACTTTCCAACACAGAAATGTGGGGAAAATGTGTTTTTTTAAAAAGAATTTTAGGTTTGCAAGGGATTCTGGGTAACAGACCCTGGTGGGAGGCAGTCAAGTCACCCCATCCTGGATTCCCCTGGGTGTCTAGTTTTAAAAAATGTATAGGTTTGCTAGGTTTCCCAAGGTGCCCGCAGAGCTAGGGTTAAAAAACTACAGCTAGGCACTTTGCCAAAAAAGGGTCATTTTTCACTGCGAAATTGAAGTGTGACACGTTGTGTTTTGCGCCATTTCCTGTTGCGGGCACTAGGCCGACCCGCACAAGTGAGGTTCCATTTTTCCCGTAATACTTTGGGGAACGCGGGGTGGGTGGAAATATGTGGATCCACGCAGATTCCAGAACTTTCCACCACAGAAATGTGGGGAAAATGTGTTTTTTTGACAATGTTACAGGTTTGCCAGGGATTCTGGGTAACATACCCTGGTGGGAGGCAGTTAAGTCACCCAATCCTGGATTCCCCTGGGTGTCTAGTTTTCAAAAATATATAGGTTTGCTAGGTTTCCCAAGGTGCCCGCAGAGCTAGGGTTAAAAAACTACAGCTAGGCACTTTGCCAAAAAAGGGTCATTTTTCACTGCGAAATTGAAGTGTGACACGTTGTGTTTTGCGCCATTTCCTGTTGCGGGCACTAGGCTGACCCACACAAGTGAGGTACAATTTTTCTCGTAAGACTTTTGGGAACGTGGGGTGGGTGGAAATTTGTGGATCAACGCAGATTCCAGAACTTTCCAACACAGAAATGTGGGGAAAATGTGTTTTTTTAAAAAGAATTTTAGGTTTGCAAGGGATTCTGGGTAACAGACCCTGGTGGGAGGCAGTCAAGTCACCCCATCCCGGATTCCCCTGGGTGTCTAGTTTTAAAAAATGTATAGGTTTGCTAGGTTTCCCAAGGTGCCCGCAGAGCTAGGGTTAAAAAACTACAGCTAGGCACTTTGCCAAAAAAGGGTCATTTTTCACTGCGAAATTGAAGTGTGACACGTTGCGTTTTGCGCCATTTCCTGTTGCGGGCACTAGGCCGACCCGCACAAGTGAGGTTCCATTTTTCCCGTAATACTTTGGGGAACGCGGGGTGGGTGGAAATATGTGGATCCACGCAGATTCCAGAACTTTCCACCACAGAAATGTGGGGATAATGTGTTTTTTTTGACAATGTTATAGGTTGCCAGGGATTCTGGGTAACATACCCTGGTGGGAGGCAGTTAAGTCACCCAATCCTGGATTCCCCTGGGTGTCTAGTTTTCAAAAATGTATAGGTTTGCTAGGTTTCCCAAGGTGCCCGCAGAGCTAGGGTTAAAAAACTACAGCTAGGCACTTTGCCAAAAAAGGGTAATTTTTCACTGCAAAATTTAGGTGTGACCACGTTGCGTTTTGCGCCATTTCCTGTCACGGGCACTAGGCCGACCCGCACAAGTGAGGTACCATTTTTCTTGTAAGACTTTGGGGAACGCGGGGTGGGTGGAAATATGTGGATCCACGCAGATTCCAGAACTTTCCCACACAGAAATATGGGGAAAATGTGTTTTTTTGGACAATTTCTTAGGTTTGCAATGGATTCTGGGTAACAGACCCTGGTGGGAGGCAGTCAAGTCACCCGATCCTGGATTCCCCTGAGTGTCTAGTTTTCAAAAATGTATAGGTTTGCTAGGTTTCTCAAGGTGCTCGCAGAGCTAGGGTTAAAAAACTACAGCTAGACACTTTGCCAAAAAAGGGTCATTTTTCACTGCGAAATTGAGGTGTGACCACGGTGCGTTTTGTACCGTTTCCTTTTGCGGGCACTAGGCTGACCCACACAAGTGAGGTACAATTTTTCTCGTAAGACTTTTGGGAACGTGGGGTGGGAGGAAATTTGTGGATCCACGCAGATTCCAGAACTTTCCAACACAGAAATGTGGGGAAAATGTGTTTTTTTAAAAAGAATTTTAGGTTTGCAAGGGATTCTGGGTAACAGACCCTGGTGGGAGGCAGTCAAGTCACCCCATCCTGGATTCCCCTGGGTGTCTAGTTTTCAAAAATGTATAGGTTTGCTAGGTTTCCCAAGGTGCCCGCAGAGCTAGGGTTAAAAAACTACAGCTAGGCACTTTGCCAAAAAAGGGTCATTTTTCACTGCGAAATTGAAGTGTGACACGTTGTGTTTTGCGCCATTTCCTGTTGCGGGCACTAGGCCGACCCGCACAAGTGAGGTTCCATTTTTCCCGTAATACTTTGGGGAACGCAGGGTGGGTGGAAATATGTGGATCCACGCAGATTCCAGAACTTTCCACCACAGAAATGTGGGGAAAATGTGTTTTTTTGACAATGTTACCGGTTTGCCAGGGATTCTGGGTAACATACCCTGGTGGGAGGCAGTTAAGTCACCCAATCCTGGATTCCCCTGGGTGTCTAGTTTTCAAAAATGTATAGGTTTGCTAGGTTTCCCAAGGTGCCCGCAGAGCTAGGGTTAAAAAACTACAGCTAGGCACTTTGCCAAAAAAGGGTCATTTTTCACTGCGAAATTGAGGTGTGACCACGGTGCGTTTTGTACCGTTTCCTTTTGCGGGCACTAGGCTGACCCACACAAGTGAGGTACAATTTTTCTCGTAAGACTTTTGGGAACGTGGGGTGGGTGGAAATTTGTGGATCCACGCAGATTCCAGAACTTTCCAACACAGAAATATGGGGAAAATGTGTTTTTTTGGACAATTTTTTAGGTTTGCAAGGGATTCTGGGTAACAGACCCTGGTGGGAGGCAGTCAAGTCACGATATCCTAGATTCCCCTGAGTGTCTAGTTTTCAAAAATGTATAGGATTGCTAGGTTTCCCTAGGTGCCGGCAGAGCTAGGGTTCACAAACTACAGCTAGGCACTTTGCCAAAAAAGGGTATTTTTTCACAGCAAAATTTAGGTGTGACCACGTTGCGTTTTGTGCCATTTCCTGTCGCGGGCACTAGGCCGACCCGCACAAGTGAGGTACCATTTTTCTGGTAAGACTTTGGGGAATGCGGGGTGGGTAGAAATTCGTGGATCCATGCAGATTCCAGAACTTTCCACACAGAAATGTTGGTAAAATGTGTTTTTTTGGACAATTTCTTAGGTTTGCAATGGATTCTGGGTAACATACCCTGGTGGGAGGCAGTTAAGTCACCCAATCCTGGATTCCCCTGGGTGTCTAGTTTTCAAAAATGTATAGGTTTGCTAGGTTTCTCAAGGTGCCCGCAGAGCTAGGGTTAAAAAACTACAGCTAGGCACTTTGCCAAAAAAGGGTCATTTTTCACTGCGAAATTGAGGTGTGACCACGGTGCGTTTTGTACCGTTTCCTTTTGCGGGCACTAGGCTGACCCACACAAGTGAGGTACAATTTTTCTCGTAAGACTTTTGGGAACGTGGGGTGGGTGGAAATTTGTGGATCAACGCAGATTCCAGAACTTTCCAACACAGAAATGTGGGGAAAATGTGTTTTTTTGACAGTTTTTTAGGTTTGCAAGGGATTCTGGGTAACAGACCCTGGTGGGAGGCAGTCAAGTCACGATATCCTGGATTCCCCTGAGTGTCTAGTTTTCAAAAATGTATAGGATTGCTAGGTTTCCCTAGGTGCCGGCAGAGCTAGGGTTCACAAACTACAGCTAGGCATTTTGCCAAAAAAGGGTAATTTTTAACTTCAAAATTTAGGTGTGACCACGTTGCGTTTTGTGCCATTTCCTGTCGCGGGCACTAGGCCGATCCGCACAAGTGAGGTACCATTTTTCTCGTAAGACTTTGGGGAACGCGGGGTGGGTAGAAATTTGTGGATCCATGCAGATTCCAGAACTTTCCACACAGAAATGTTGGTAAAATGTGTTTTTTTGGTCAATTTCTTAGGTTTGCAATGGATTCTGGGTAACAGACCCTGGTGGGAGGCAGTCAAGTCACCGCATCCTGGATTCCCCTGAGTGTCTAGTTTTCAAAAATGTATAGGATTGCTAGGTTTCCCTAGGTGCCGGCAGAGCTAGGGTTCACACACTACAGCTAGGCACTTTGCCAAAGAAGGGTCATTTTTCACTGCGAAATTGAGGTGTGACGACGTTGCGTTTTGCGCCATTTCCTGTTACGGGCACAAGGCCAACCCACACAAGTGAGGTACCATTTTTCTCGTTAGACTTTGGGGAACGCGAGGTGGGTGGGAATTTGTGGATCCACGCAGATTCCAGAACTTTCCACCACAGAAATGTGGGGAAAATGTGTTTTTTTAAAAAGAATTTTAGGTTTGCAAGGGATTCTGGGTAACAGACCCTGGTGGGAGGCAGTCAAGTCACCCCATCCTGGATTCCCCTGGGTGTCTAGTTTTCAAAAGCGTATAGGTTTGCTAGGTTTCCCAAGGTGCCCGCAGAGCTAGGGTTAAAAAACTACAGCTAGGCACTTTGCCAAAAAAGGGTAATTTTTCACTGCAAAATTTAGGTGTGACCACGTTGCGTTTTGTGCCATTTCCTGTTGCGGGCACTAGGCCGACCCGCACAAGTGAGGTTCCATTTTTCCCGTAATACTTTGGGGAACGCGGGGTGGGTGGAAATATGTGGATCCACGCAGATTCCAGAACTTTCCACCACAGAAATGTGGGGAAAATGTGTTTTTTTGGACAATTTCTTAGGTTTGCAATGGATTCTGGGTAACAGACCCTGGTGGGAGGCAGTCAAGTCACCCCATCCTGGATTCCCCTGAGTGTCTAGTTTTCAAAAATGTATAGGATTGCTAGGTTTCCCTAGGTGCCGGCAGAGCTAGGGTTCACAAACTACAGCTAGGCACTTTGCCAAAAAAGGGTAATTTTTCACAGCAAAATTTAGGTGTGACCACGTTGCATTTTGTGCCATTTCCTGTCGCGGGCACTAGGCCGACCCGCACAAGTGAGGTACCATTTTTCTGGTAAGACTTTGGGGAATGCGGGGTGGGTAGAAATTCGTGGATCCATGCAGATTCCAGAACTTTCCACACAGAAATGTTGGTAAAATGTGTTTTTTTGGACAATTTCTTAGGTTTGCAATGGATTCTGGGTAACATACCCTGGTGGGAGGCAGTTAAGTCACCCAATCCTGGATTCCCCTGGGTGTCTAGTTTTCAAAAATGTATAGGTTTGCTAGGTTTCCCAAGGTGCCCGCAGAGCTAGGGTTAAAAAACTACAGCTAGGCACTTTGCCAAAAAAGGGTCATTTTTCACTGCGAAATTGAGGTGTGACCACGGTGCGTTTTGTACCGTTTCCTTTTGCGGGCACTAGGCTGACCCACACAAGTGAGGTACAATTTTTCTCGTAAGACTTTTGGGAACGTGGGGTGGGTGGAAATTTGTGGATCAACGCAGATTCCAGAACTTTCCAACACAGAAATGTGGGGAAAATGTGTTTTTTTTTGACAATTTTTTAGGTTTGCAAGGGATTCTGGGTAACAGACCCTGGTGGGAGGCAGTCAAGTCACGATATCCTGGATTCCCCTGAGTGTCTAGTTTTCAAAAATGTATAGGATTGCTAGGTTTCCCTAGGTGCCGGCAGAGCTAGGGTTCACAAACTACAGCTAGGCATTTTGCCAAAAAAGGGTAATTTTTCACTGCAAAATTTAGGTGTGACCACGTTGCGTTTTGTGCCATTTCCTGTCGCGGGCACTAGGCCGATCCGCACAAGTGAGGTACCATTTTTCTCGTAAGACTTTGGGGAACGCGGGGTGGGTAGAAATTTGTGGATCCATGCAGATTCCAGAACTTTCCACACAGAAATGTTGGTAAAATGTGTTTTTTTGGTCAATTTCTTAGGTTTGCAATGGATTCTGGGTAACAGACCCTGGTGGGAGGCAGTCAAGTCACCGCATCCTGGATTCCCCTGAGTGTCTAGTTTTCAAAAATGTATAGGATTGCTAGGTTTCCCTAGGTGCCGGCAGAGCTAGGGTTCACACACTACAGCTAGGCACTTTGCCAAAGAAGGGTCATTTTTCACTGCGAAATTGAGGTGTGACGACGTTGCGTTTTGCGCCGTTTCCTGTTACGGGCACAAGGCCAACCCACACAAGTGAGGTACCATTTTTCTCGTTAGACTTTGGGGAACGCGAGGTGGGTGGAAATTTGTGGATCCACGCAGATTCCAGAACTTTCCACCACAGAAATGTGGGGAAAATGTGTTTTTTTAAAAAGAATTTTAGGTTTGCAAGGGATTCTGGGTAACAGACCCTGGTGGGAGGCAGTCAAGTCACCCCATCCTGGATTCCCCTGGGTGTCTAGTTTTCAAAAATGTATAGGTTTGCTAGGTTTCCCAAGGTGCCCGCAGAGCTAGGGTTAAAAAACTACAGCTAGGCACTTTGCCAAAAAAGGGTCATTTTTCACTGCGAAATTGAAGTGTGACACGTTGCGTTTTGCGCCATTTCCTGTTGCGGGCACTAGGCCGACCCGCACAAGTGGGGTTCCATTTTTCCCGTAATACTTTGGGGAACGCGGGGTGGGTGGAAATATGTGGATCCACGCAGATTCCAGAACTTTCCACCACAGAAATGTGGGGAAAATTTGTTTTTTTTGACAATGTTATAGGTTTGCCAGGGATTCTGGGTAACATACCCTGGTGGGAGACAGTTAAGTCACCCAATCCTGGATTCCCCTGGGTGTCTAGTTTTCAAAAATGTATAGGATTGCTAGGTTTCCCTAGGTGCCGGCAGAGCTAGGGTTCACAAACTACAGCTAGGCACTTTGCCAAAAAAGGGTAATTTTTCACTGCAAAATTTAGGTGTGACCACGTTGTGTTTTGCGCCATTTCCTGTCACGGGCACTAGGCCGACCCGCACAAGTGAGGTACCATTTTTCTCGTAAGACTTTGGGGAACGCGGGGTGGGTGGAAATTTGTGGATCCACGCAGATTCCAGAACTTTCCAACACAGAAATGTGGGGAAAATGTGTTTTTTTAAAAAGAATTTTAGGTTTGCAAGGGATTCTGGGTAACAGACCCTGGTGGGAGGCAGTCAAGTCACCCCATCCTGGATTCCCCTGGGTGTCTAGTTTTAAAAAATGTATAGGTTTGCTAGGTTTCCCAAGGTGCCCGCAGAGCTAGGGTTAAAAAACTACAGCTAGGCACTTTGCCAAAAAAGGGTCATTTTTCACTGCGAAATTGAAGTGTGACACGTTGTGTTTTGCGCCATTTCCTGTTGCGGGCACTAGGCCGACCCGCACAAGTGAGGTTCCATTTTTCCCGTAATACTTTGGGGAACGCGGGGTGGGTGGAAATATGTGGATCCACGCAGATTCCAGAACTTTCCACCACAGAAATGTGGGGAAAATGTGTTTTTTTGACAATGTTACAGGTTTGCCAGGGATTCTGGGTAACATACCCTGGTGGGAGGCAGTTAAGTCACCCAATCCTGGATTCCCCTGGGTGTCTAGTTTTCAAAAATATATAGGTTTGCTAGGTTTCCCAAGGTGCCCGCAGAGCTAGGGTTAAAAAACTACAGCTAGGCACTTTGCCAAAAAAGGGTCATTTTTCACTGCGAAATTGAAGTGTGACACGTTGTGTTTTGCGCCATTTCCTGTTGCGGGCACTAGGCTGACCCACACAAGTGAGGTACAATTTTTCTCGTAAGACTTTTGGGAACGTGGGGTGGGTGGAAATTTGTGGATCAACGCAGATTCCAGAACTTTCCAACACAGAAATGTGGGGAAAATGTGTTTTTTTAAAAAGAATTTTAGGTTTGCAAGGGATTCTGGGTAACAGACCCTGGTGGGAGGCAGTCAAGTCACCCCATCCCGGATTCCCCTGGGTGTCTAGTTTTAAAAAATGTATAGGTTTGCTAGGTTTCCCAAGGTGCCCGCAGAGCTAGGGTTAAAAAACTACAGCTAGGCACTTTGCCAAAAAAGGGTCATTTTTCACTGCGAAATTGAAGTGTGACACGTTGCGTTTTGCGCCATTTCCTGTTGCGGGCACTAGGCCGACCCGCACAAGTGAGGTTCCATTTTTCCCGTAATACTTTGGGGAACGCGGGGTGGGTGGAAATATGTGGATCCACGCAGATTCCAGAACTTTCCACCACAGAAATGTGGGGATAATGTGTTTTTTTTGACAATGTTATAGGTTGCCAGGGATTCTGGGTAACATACCCTGGTGGGAGGCAGTTAAGTCACCCAATCCTGGATTCCCCTGGGTGTCTAGTTTTCAAAAATGTATAGGTTTGCTAGGTTTCCCAAGGTGCCCGCAGAGCTAGGGTTAAAAAACTACAGCTAGGCACTTTGCCAAAAAAGGGTAATTTTTCACTGCAAAATTTAGGTGTGACCACGTTGCGTTTTGCGCCATTTCCTGTCACGGGCACTAGGCCGACCCGCACAAGTGAGGTACCATTTTTCTTGTAAGATTTTGGGGAACGCGGGGTGGGTGGAAATATGTGGATCCACGCAGATTCCAGAACTTTCCCACACAGAAATATGGGGAAAATGTGTTTTTTTGGACAATTTCTTAGGTTTGCAATGGATTCTGGGTAACAGACCCTGGTGGGAGGCAGTCAAGTCACCCGATCCTGGATTCCCCTGAGTGTCTAGTTTTCAAAAATGTATAGGTTTGCTAGGTTTCTCAAGGTGCTCGCAGAGCTAGGGTTAAAAAACTACAGCTAGACACTTTGCCAAAAAAGGGTCATTTTTCACTGCGAAATTGAGGTGTGACCACGGTGCGTTTTGTACCGTTTCCTTTTGCGGGCACTAGGCTGACCCACACAAGTGAGGTACAATTTTTCTCGTAAGACTTTTGGGAACGTGGGGTGGGAGGAAATTTGTGGATCCACGCAGATTCCAGAACTTTCCAACACAGAAATGTGGGGAAAATGTGTTTTTTAAAAAAGAATTTTAGGTTTGCAAGGGATTCTGGGTAACAGACCCTGGTGGGAGGCAGTCAAGTCACCCCATCCTGGATTCCCCTGGGTGTCTAGTTTTCAAAAATGTATAGGTTTGCTAGGTTTCCCAAGGTGCCCGCAGAGCTAGGGTTAAAAAACTACAGCTAGGCACTTTGCCAAAAAAGGGTCATTTTTCACTGCGAAATTGAAGTGTGACACGTTGTGTTTTGCGCCATTTCCTGTTGCGGGCACTAGGCCGACCCGCACAAGTGAGGTTCCATTTTTCCCGTAATACTTTGGGGAACGCAGGGTGGGTGGAAATATGTGGATCCACGCAGATTCCAGAACTTTCCACCACAGAAATGTGGGGAAAATGTGTTTTTTTGACAATGTTACAGGTTTGCCAGGGATTCTGGGTAACATACCCTGGTGGGAGGCAGTTAAGTCACCCAATCCTGGATTCCCCTGGGTGTCTAGTTTTCAAAAATGTATAGGTTTGCTAGGTTTCCCAAGGTGCCCGCAGAGCTAGGGTTAAAAAACTACAGCTAGGCACTTTGCCAAAAAAGGGTCATTTTTCACTGCGAAATTGAGGTGTGACCACGGTGCGTTTTGTACCGTTTCCTTTTGCGGGCACTAGGCTGACCCACACAAGTGAGGTACAATTTTTCTCGTAAGACTTTTGGGAACGTGGGGTGGGTGGAAATTTGTGGATCCACGCAGATTCCAGAACTTTCCAACACAGAAATATGGGGAAAATGTGTTTTTTTGGACAATTTTTTAGGTTTGCAAGGGATTCTGGGTAACAGACCCTGGTGGGAGGCAGTCAAGTCACGATATCCTAGATTCCCCTGAGTGTCTAGTTTTCAAAAATGTATAGGATTGCTAGGTTTCCCTAGGTGCCGGCAGAGCTAGGGTTCACAAACTACAGCTAGGCACTTTGCCAAAAAAGGGTATTTTTTCACAGCAAAATTTAGGTGTGACCACGTTGCGTTTTGTGCCATTTCCTGTCGCGGGCACTAGGCCGACCCGCACAAGTGAGGTACCATTTTTCTGGTAAGACTTTGGGGAATGCGGGGTGGGTAGAAATTCGTGGATCCATGCAGATTCCAGAACTTTCCACACAGAAATGTTGGTAAAATGTGTTTTTTTGGACAATTTCTTAGGTTTGCAATGGATTCTGGGTAACATACCCTGGTGGGAGGCAGTTAAGTCACCCAATCCTGGATTCCCCTGGGTGTCTAGTTTTCAAAAATGTATAGGTTTGCTAGGTTTCTCAAGGTGCCCGCAGAGCTAGGGTTAAAAAACTACAGCTAGGCACTTTGCCAAAAAAGGGTCATTTTTCACTGCGAAATTGAGGTGTGACCACGGTGCGTTTTGTACCGTTTCCTTTTGCGGGCACTAGGCTGACCCACACAAGTGAGGTACAATTTTTCTCGTAAGACTTTTGGGAACGTGGGGTGGGTGGAAATTTGTGGATCAACGCAGATTCCAGAACTTTCCAACACAGAAATGTGGGGAAAATGTGTTTTTTTGACAGTTTTTTAGGTTTGCAAGGGATTCTGGGTAACAGACCCTGGTGGGAGGCAGTCAAGTCACGATATCCTGGATTCCCCTGAGTGTCTAGTTTTCAAAAATGTATAGGATTGCTAGGTTTCCCTAGGTGCCGGCAGAGCTAGGGTTCACAAACTACAGCTAGGCATTTTGCCAAAAAAGGGTAATTTTTCACTTCAAAATTTAGGTGTGACCACGTTGCGTTTTGTGCCATTTCCTGTCGCGGGCACTAGGCCGATCCGCACAAGTGAGGTACCATTTTTCTCGTAAGACTTTGGGGAACGCGGGGTGGGTAGAAATTTGTGGATCCATGCAGATTCCAGAACTTTCCACACAGAAATGTTGGTAAAATGTGTTTTTTTGGTCAATTTCTTAGGTTTGCAATGGATTCTGGGTAACAGACCCTGGTGGGAGGCAGTCAAGTCACCGCATCCTGGATTCCCCTGAGTGTCTAGTTTTCAAAAATGTATAGGATTGCTAGGTTTCCCTAGGTGCCGGCAGAGCTAGGGTTCACACACTACAGCTAGGCACTTTGCCAAAGAAGGGTCATTTTTCACTGCGAAATTGAGGTGTGACGACGTTGCGTTTTGCGCCATTTCCTGTTACGGGCACAAGGCCAACCCACACAAGTGAGGTACCATTTTTCTCGTTAGACTTTGGGGAACGCGAGGTGGGTGGGAATTTGTGGATCCACGCAGATTCTAGAACTTTCCACCACAGAAATGTGGGGAAAATGTGTTTTTTTAAAAAGAATTTTAGGTTTGCAAGGGATTCTGGGTAACAGACCCTGGTGGGAGGCAGTCAAGTCACCCCATCCTGGATTCCCCTGGGTGTCTAGTTTTCAAAAGCGTATAGGTTTGCTAGGTTTCCCAAGGTGCCCGCAGAGCTAGGGTTAAAAAACTACAGCTAGGCACTTTGCCAAAAAAGGGTAATTTTTCACTGCAAAATTTAGGTGTGACCACGTTGCGTTTTGTGCCATTTCCTGTTGCGGGCACTAGGCCGACCCGCACAAGTGAGGTTCCATTTTTCCCGTAATACTTTGGGGAACGCGGGGTGGGTGGAAATATGTGGATCCACGCAGATTCCAGAACTTTCCACCACAGAAATGTGGGGAAAATGTGTTTTTTTGGACAATTTCTTAGGTTTGCAATGGATTCTGGGTAACAGACCCTGGTGGGAGGCAGTCAAGTCACCCCATCCTGGATTCCCCTGAGTGTCTAGTTTTCAAAAATGTATAGGATTGCTAGGTTTCCCTAGGTGCCGGCAGAGCTAGGGTTCACAAACTACAGCTAGGCACTTTGCCAAAAAAGGGTAATTTTTCACTGCAAAATTTAGGTGTGACCACGTTGCGTTTTGCGCCATTTCCTGTCGCGGGCACTAGGCCGACCCGCACAAGTGAGGTACCATTTTTCTCGTAAGACTTTGGGGAACGCGGGGTGGGTAGAAATTCGTGGATCCATGCATATTCCAGAACTTTCCACACAGAAATGTTGGTAAAATGTGTTTTTTTGGACAATTTCTTAGGTTTGCAATGGATTCTGGGTAACATACCCTGGTGGGAGGCAGTTAAGTCACCCAATCCTGGATTCCCCTGGGTGTCTAGTTTTCAAAAATGTATAGGTTTGCTAGGTTTCCCAATGTGCCCGCAGAGCTAGGGTTAAAAAACTACAGCTAGGCACTTTGCCAAAAAAGGGTCATGTTTCACTGCGAAATTGAGGTGTGACCACGGTGCGTTTTGTACCGTTTCCTTTTGCGGGCACTAGGCTGACCCACACAAGTGAGGTACAATTTTTCTCGTAAGACTTTTGGGAACGTGGGGTGGGTGGAAATTTGTGGATCCACGCAGATTCCAGAACTTTCCAACACAGAAATGTGGGGAAAATGTGTTTTAAAAAAAATAATTTTAGGTTTACAAGGGATTCTGGGTAACAGACCCTTGTGGGAGGCAGTCAAGTCACCCCATCCTGGATTCCCCTGGGTGTCTAGTTTTCAAAAATGTATAGGATTGCTAGGTTTCCCTAGGTGCCGGCAGAGCTAGGGTTCACAAACTACAGCTAGGCACTTTGCCAAAAAAGGGTAATTTTTCACTGCAAAATTTAGGTGTGACCACGTTGCGTTTTGTGCCATTTCCTGTCGGGGGCACTAGGCCGACCCGCACAAGTGAGGTACCATTTTTCTCGTAAGACTTTGGGGAACGCGGGGTGGGTAGAAATTTGTGGATCCATGCAGATTCCAGAACTTTCCACACAGAAATGTTGGTAAAATGTGTTTTTTTGGTCAATTTCTTAGGTTTGCAATGGATTCTGGGTAACAGACCCTGGTGGGAGGCAGTCAAGTCACCGCATCCTGGATTCCCCTGAGTGTCTAGTTTTCAAAAATGTATAGGATTGCTAGGTTTCCCTAGGTGCCGGCAGAGCTAGGGTTCACACACTACAGCTAGGCACTTTGCCAAAGAAGGGTCATTTTTCACTGCGAAATTGAGGTGTGACGACGTTGCGTTTTGCGCCGTTTCCTGTTACGGGCACAAGGCCAACCCACACAAGTGAGGTACCATTTTTCTCGTTAGACTTTGGGGAACGCGAGGTGGGTGGAAATTTGTGGATCCACGCAGATTCCAGAACTTTCCACCACAGAAATGTGGGGAAAATGTGTTTTTTTAAAAAGAATTTTAGGTTTGCAAGGGATTCTGGGTAACAGACCCTGGTGGGAGGCAGTCAAGTCACCCCATCCTGGATTCCCCTGGGTGTCTAGTTTTCAAAAATGTATAGGTTTGCTAGGTTTCCCAAGGTGCCCGCAGAGCTAGGGTTAAAAAACTACAGCTAGGCACTTTGCCAAAAAAGGGTCATTTTTCACTGCGAAATTGAAGTGTGACACGTTGCGTTTTGCGCCATTTCCTGTTGCGGGCACTAGGCCGACCCGCACAAGTGAGGTTCCATTTTTCCCGTAATACTTTGGGGAACGCGGGGTGGGTGGAAATATGTGGATCCACGCAGATTCCAGAACTTTCCACCACAGAAATGTGGGGAAAATGTGTTTTTTTTGACAATGTTATAGGTTTGCCAGGGATTCTGGGTAACATACCCTGGTGGGAGACAGTTAAGTCACCCAATCCTGGATTCCCCTGGGTGTCTAGTTTTCAAAAATGTATAGGATTGCTAGGTTTCCCTAGGTGCCGGCAGAGCTAGGGTTCACAAACTACAGCTAGGCACTTTGCCAAAAAAGGGAAATTTTTCACTGCAAAATTTAGGTGTGACCACGTTGCGTTTTGTGCCATTTCCTGTCACGGGCACTAGGCCGACCCGCACAAGTGAGGTACCATTTTTCTCGTAAGACTTTGGGGAACGCGGGGTGGGTGGAAATATGTGGATCCACGCACATTCCAGAACTTTCTAACACACAAATATGGGGAAAATGTGTTTTTTTGGACAATTTCTTAGGTTTGCAATGGATTCTGGGTAACAGACCCTGGTGGGAGGCAGTCAAGTCACCCGATCCTGGATTCCCCTGAGTGTCTAGTTTTCAAAAATGTATAGGTTTGCTAGGTTTCTCAAGGTGCCCGCAGAGCTAGGGTTAAAAAACTACAGCTAGGAACTTTGCCAAAAAAGGGTCATTTTTCACTGCGAAATTGAGGTGTGACGAGGTTGCGTTTTGTGCCGTTTCCTGTTGCGGGCACTAGGCCGACCCGCACAAGTGGGGTTCCATTTTTCCCGTAATACTTTGGGGAACGCGGGGTGGGTGGAAATATGTGGATCCACGCAGATTCCAGAACTTTCCACCACAGAAATGTGGGGAAAATTTGTTTTTTTTGACAATGTTATAGGTTTGCCAGGGATTCTGGGTAACATACCCTGGTGGGAGACAGTTAAGTCACCCAATCCTGGATTCCCCTGGGTGTCTAGTTTTCAAAAATGTATAGGATTGCTAGGTTTCCCTAGGTGCCGGCAGAGCTAGGGTTCACAAACTACAGCTAGGCACTTTGCCAAAAAAGGGTAATTTTTCACTGCAAAATTTAGGTGTGACCACGTTGTGTTTTGCGCCATTTCCTGTCACGGGCACTAGGCCGACCCGCACAAGTGAGGTACCATTTTTCTCGTAAGACTTTGGGGAACGCGGGGTGGGTGGAAATTTGTGGATCCACGCAGATTCCAGAACTTTCCAACACAGAAATGTGGGGAAAATGTGTTTTTTTAAAAAGAATTTTAGGTTTGCAAGGGATTCTGGGTAACAGACCCTGGTGGGAGGCAGTCAAGTCACCCCATCCTGGATTCCCCTGGGTGTCTAGTTTTAAAAAATGTATAGGTTTGCTAGGTTTCCCAAGGTGCCCGCAGAGCTAGGGTTAAAAAACTACAGCTAGGCACTTTGCCAAAAAAGGGTCATTTTTCACTGCGAAATTGAAGTGTGACACGTTGTGTTTTGCGCCATTTCCTGTTGCGGGCACTAGGCCGACCCGCACAAGTGAGGTTCCATTTTTCCCGTAATACTTTGGGGAACGCGGGGTGGGTGGAAATATGTGGATCCACGCAGATTCCAGAACTTTCCACCACAGAAATGTGGGGAAAATGTGTTTTTTTGACAATGTTACAGGTTTGCCAGGGATTCTGGGTAACATACCCTGGTGGGAGGCAGTTAAGTCACCCAATCCTGGATTCCCCTGGGTGTCTAGTTTTCAAAAATATATAGGTTTGCTAGGTTTCCCAAGGTGCCCGCAGAGCTAGGGTTAAAAAACTACAGCTAGGCACTTTGCCAAAAAAGGGTCATTTTTCACTGCGAAATTGAAGTGTGACACGTTGTGTTTTGCGCCATTTCCTGTTGCGGGCACTAGGCTGACCCACACAAGTGAGGTACAATTTTTCTCGTAAGACTTTTGGGAACGTGGGGTGGGTGGAAATTTGTGGATCAACGCAGATTCCAGAACTTTCCAACACAGAAATGTGGGGAAAATGTGTTTTTTTAAAAAGAATTTTAGGTTTGCAAGGGATTCTGGGTAACAGACCCTGGTGGGAGGCAGTCAAGTCACCCCATCCCGGATTCCCCTGGGTGTCTAGTTTTAAAACATGTATAGGTTTGCTAGGTTTCCCAAGGTGCCCGCAGAGCTAGGGTTAAAAAACTACAGCTAGGCACTTTGCCAAAAAAGGGTCATTTTTCACTGCGAAATTGAAGTGTGACACGTTGCGTTTTGCGCCATTTCCTGTTGCGGGCACTAGGCCGACCCGCACAAGTGAGGTTCCATTTTTCCCGTAATACTTTGGGGAACGCGGGGTGGGTGGAAATATGTGGATCCACGCAGATTCCAGAACTTTCCACCACAGAAATGTGGGGATAATGTGTTTTTTTTGACAATGTTATAGGTTTGCCAGGGATTCTGGGTAACATACCCTGGTAGGAGGCAGTTAAGTCACCCAATCCTGGATTCCCCTGGGTGTCTAGTTTTCAAAAATGTATAGGTTTGCTAGGTTTCCCAAGGTGCCCGCAGAGCTAGGGTTAAAAAACTACAGCTAGGCACTTTGCCAAAAAAGGGTAATTTTTCACTGCAAAATTTAGGTGTGACCACGTTGCGTTTTGCGCCATTTCCTGTCACGGGCACTAGGCCGACCCGCACAAGTGAGGTACCATTTTTCTTGTAAGACTTTGGGGAACGCGGGGTGGGTGGAAATATGTGGATCCACGCAGATTCCAGAACTTTCCCACACAGAAATATGGGGAAAATTTGTTTTTTTGGACAATTTCTTAGGTTTGCAATGGATTCTGGGTAACAGACCCTGGTGGGAGGCAGTCAAGTCACCCGATCCTGGATTCCCCTGAGTGTCTAGTTTTCAAAAATGTATAGGTTTGCTAGGTTTCTCAAGGTGCTCGCAGAGCTAGGGTTAAAAAACTACAGCTAGACACTTTGCCAAAAAAGGGTCATTTTTCACTGCGAAATTGAGGTGTGACCACGGTGCGTTTTGTACCGTTTCCTTTTGCGGGCACTAGGCTGACCCACACAAGTGAGGTACAATTTTTCTCGTAAGACTTTTGGGAACGTGGGGTGGGAGGAAATTTGTGGATCCACGCAGATTCCAGAACTTTCCAACACAGAAATGTGGGGAAAATGTGTTTTTTTAAAAAGAATTTTAGGTTTGCAAGGGATTCTGGGTAACAGACCCTGGTGGGAGGCAGTCAAGTCACCCCATCCTGGATTCCCCTGGGTGTCTAGTTTTCAAAAATGTATAGGTTTGCTAGGTTTCCCAAGGTGCCCGCAGAGCTAGGGTTAAAAAACTACAGCTAGGCACTTTGCCAAAAAAGGGTCATTTTTCACTGCGAAATTGAAGTGTGACACGTTGTGTTTTGCGCCATTTCCTGTTGCGGGCACTAGGCCGACCCGCACAAGTGAGGTTCCATTTTTCCCGTAATACTTTGGGGAACGCAGGGTGGGTGGAAATATGTGGATCCACGCAGATTCCAGAACTTTCCACCACAGAAATGTGGGGAAAATGTGTTTTTTTGACAATGTTACAGGTTTGCCAGGGATTCTGGGTAACATACCCTGGTGGGAGGCAGTTAAGTCACCCAATCCTGGATTCCCCTGGGTGTCTAGTTTTCAAAAATGTATAGGTTTGCTAGGTTTCCCAAGGTGCCCGCAGAGCTAGGGTTAAAAAACTACAGCTAGGCACTTTGCCAAAAAAGGGTCATTTTTCACTGCGAAATTGGGGTGTGACCACGGTGCGTTTTGTACCGTTTCCTTTTGCGGGCACTAGGCTGACCCACACAAGTGAGGTACAATTTTTCTCGTAAGACTTTTGGGAACGTGGGGTGGGTGGAAATTTGTGGATCCACGCAGATTCCAGAACTTTCCAACACAGAAATATGGGGAAAATGTGTTTTTTTGGACAATTTTTTAGGTTTGCAAGGGATTCTGGGTAACAGACCCTGGTGGGAGGCAGTCAAGTCACGATATCCTAGATTCCCCTGAGTGTCTAGTTTTCAAAAATGTATAGGATTGCTAGGTTTCCCTAGGTGCCGGCAGAGCTAGGGTTCACAAACTACAGCTAGGCACTTTGCCAAAAAAGGGTATTTTTTCACAGCAAAATTTAGGTGTGACCACGTTGCGTTTTGTGCCATTTCCTGTCGCGGGCACTAGGCCGACCCGCACAAGTGAGGTACCATTTTTCTGGTAAGACTTTGGGGAATGCGGGGTGGGTAGAAATTCGTGGATCCATGCAGATTCCAGAACTTTCCACACAGAAATGTTGGTAAAATGTGTTTTTTTGGACAATTTCTTAGGTTTGCAATGGATTCTGGGTAACATACCCTGGTGGGAGGCAGTTAAGTCACACAATCCTGGATTCCCCTGGGTGTCTAGTTTTCAAAAATGTATAGGTTTGCTAGGTTTCTCAAGGTGCCCGCAGAGCTAGGGTTAAAAAACTACAGCTAGGCACTTTGCCAAAAAAGGGTCATTTTTCACTGCGAAATTGAGGTGTGACCACGGTGCGTTTTGTACCGTTTCCTTTTGCGGGCACTAGGCTGACCCACACAAGTGAGGTACAATTTTTCTCGTAAGACTTTTGGGAACGTGGGGTGGGTGGAAATTTGTGGATCAACGCAGATTCCAGAACTTTCCAACACAGAAATGTGGGGAAAATGTGTTTTTTTTGACAGTTTTTTAGGTTTGCAAGGGATTCTGGGTAACAGACCCTGGTGGGAGGCAGTCAAGTCACGATATCCTGGATTCCCCTGAGTGTCTAGTTTTCAAAAATGTATAGGATTGCTAGGTTTCCCTAGGTGCCGGCAGAGCTAGGGTTCACAAACTACAGCTAGGCATTTTGCCAAAAAAGGGTAATTTTTCACTTCAAAATTTAGGTGTGACCACGTTGCGTTTTGTGCCATTTCCTGTCGCGGGCACTAGGCCGATCCGCACAAGTGAGGTACCATTTTTCTCGTAAGACTTTGGGGAACGCGGGGTGGGTAGAAATTTGTGGATCCATGCAGATTCCAGAACTTTCCACACAGAAATGTTGGTAAAATGTGTTTTTTTGGTCAATTTCTTAGGTTTGCAATGGATTCTGGGTAACAGACCCTGGTGGGAGGCAGTCAAGTCACCGCATCCTGGATTCCCCTGAGTGTCTAGTTTTCAAAAATGTATAGGATTGCTAGGTTTCCCTAGGTGCCGGCAGAGCTAGGGTTCACACACTACAGCTAGGCACTTTGCCAAAGAAGGGTCATTTTTCACTGCGAAATTGAGGTGTGACGACGTTGCGTTTTGCGCCATTTCCTGTTACGGGCACAAGGCCAACCCACACAAGTGAGGTACCATTTTTCTCGTTAGACTTTGGGGAACGCGAGGTGGGTGGGAATTTGTGGATCCACGCAGATTCCAGAACTTTCCACCACAGAAATGTGGGGAAAATGTGTTTTTTTAAAAAGAATTTTAGGTTTGCAAGGGATTCTGGGTAACAGACCCTGGTGGGAGGCAGTCAAGTCACCCCATCCTGGATTCCCCTGGGTGTCTAGTTTTCAAAAGCGTATAGGTTTGCTAGGTTTCCCAAGGTGCCCGCAGAGCTAGGGTTAAAAAACTACAGCTAGGCACTTTGCCAAAAAAGGGTAATTTTTCACTGCAAAATTTAGGTGTGACCACGTTGCGTTTTGTGCCATTTCCTGTTGCGGGCACTAGGCCGACCCGCACAAGTGAGGTTCCATTTTTCCCGTAATACTTTGGGGAACGCGGGGTGGGTGGAAATATGTGGATCCACGCAGATTCCAGAACTTTCCACCACAGAAATGTGGGGAAAATGTGTTTTTTTGGACAATTTCTTAGGTTTGCAATGGATTCTGGGTAACAGACCCTGGTGGGAGGCAGTCAAGTCACCCCATCCTGGATTCCCCTGAGTGTCTAGTTTTCAAAAATGTATAGGATTGCTAGGTTTCCCTAGGTGCCGGCAGAGCTAGGGTTCACAAACTACAGCTAGGCACTTTGCCAAAAAAGGGTAATTTTTCACTGCAAAATTTAGGTGTGACCACGTTGCGTTTTGCGCCATTTCCTGTCGCGGGCACTAGGCCGACCCGCACAAGTGAGGTACCATTTTTCTCGTAAGACTTTGGGGAACGCGGGGTGGGTAGAAATTCGTGGATCCATGCATATTCCAGAACTTTCCACACAGAAATGTTGGTAAAATGTGTTTTTTTGGACAATTTCTTAGGTTTGCAATGGATTCTGGGTAACATACCCTGGTGGGAGGCAGTTAAGTCACCCAATCCTGGATTCCCCTGGGTGTCTAGTTTTCAAAAATGTATAGGTTTGCTAGGTTTCCCAATGTGCCCGCAGAGCTAGGGTTAAAAAACTACAGCTAGGCACTTTGCCAAAAAAGGGTCATGTTTCACTGCGAAATTGAGGTGTGACCACGGTGCGTTTTGTACCGTTTCCTTTTGCGGGCACTAGGCTGACCCACACAAGTGAGGTACAATTTTTCTCGTAAGACTTTTGGGAACGTGGGGTGGGTGGAAATTTGTGGATCCACGCAGATTCCAGAACTTTCCAACACAGAAATGTGGGGAAAATGTGTTTTAAAAAAAATAATTTTAGGTTTACAAGGGATTCTGGGTAACAGACCCTTGTGGGAGGCAGTCAAGTCACCCCATCCTGGATTCCCCTGGGTGTCTAGTTTTCAAAAATGTATAGGATTGCTAGGTTTCCCTAGGTGCCGGCAGAGCTAGGGTTCACAAACTACAGCTAGGCACTTTGCCAAAAAAGGGTAATTTTTCACTGCAAAATTTAGGTGTGACCACGTTGCGTTTTGTGCCATTTCCTGTCGCGGGCACTAGGCCGACCCGCACAAGTGAGGTACCATTTTTCTCGTAAGACTTTGGGGAACGCGGGGTGGGTAGAAATTTGTGGATCCATGCAGATTCCAGAACTTTCCACACAGAAATGTTGGTAAAATGTGTTTTTTTGGTCAATTTCTTAGGTTTGCAATGGATTCTGGGTAACAGACCCTGGTGGGAGGCAGTCAAGTCACCGCATCCTGGATTCCCCTGAGTGTCTAGTTTTCAAAAATGTATAGGATTGCTAGGTTTCCCTAGGTGCCGGCAGAGCTAGGGTTCACACACTACAGCTAGGCACTTTGCCAAAGAAGGGTCATTTTTCACTGCGAAATTGAGGTGTGACGACGTTGCGTTTTGCGCCGTTTCCTGTTACGGGCACAAGGCCAACCCACACAAGTGAGGTACCATTTTTCTCGTTAGACTTTGGGGAACGCGAGGTGGGTGGAAATTTGTGGATCCACGCAGATTCCAGAACTTTCCACCACAGAAATGTGGGGAAAATGTGTTTTTTTAAAAAGAATTTTAGGTTTGCAAGGGATTCTGGGTAACAGACCCTGGTGGGAGGCAGTCAAGTCACCCCATCCTGGATTCCCCTGGGTGTCTAGTTTTCAAAAATGTATAGGTTTGCTAGGTTTCCCAAGGTGCCCGCAGAGCTAGGGTTAAAAAACTACAGCTAGGCACTTTGCCAAAAAAGGGTAATTTTTCACTGCAAAATTTAGGTGTGACCACGTTGCGTTTTGTGCCATTTCCTGTTGCGGGCACTAGGCCGACCCGCACAAGTGAGGTTCCATTTTTCCCGTAATACTTTGGGGAACGCGGGGTGGGTGGAAATATGTGGATCCACGCAGATTCCAGAACTTTCCACCACAGAAATGTGGGGAAAATGTGTTTTTTTGGACAATTTCTTAGGTTTGCAATGGATTCTGGGTAACAGACCCTGCTGGGAGGCAGTCAAGTCACCCCATCCTGGATTCCCCTGAGTGTCTAGTTTTCAAAAATGTATAGGATTGCTAGGTTTCCCAAGGTGCCGGCAGAGCTAGGGTTCACAAACTACAGCTAGGCACTTTGCCAAAAAAGGGTAATTTTTCACTGCAAAATTTAGGTGTGACCACGTTGCGTTTTGCGCCATTTCCTGTCGCGGGCACTAGGCCGACCCGCACAAGTGAGGTACCATTTTTCTCGTAAGACTTTGGGGAACGCGGGGTGGGTAGAAATTCGTGGATCCATGCATATTCCAGAACTTTCCACACAGAAATGTTGGTAAAATGTGTTATTTTGGACAATTTCTTAGGTTTGCAATGGATTCTGGGTAACATACCCTGGTGGGAGGCAGTTAAGTCACCCAATCCTGGACTCCCCTGGGTGTCTAGTTTTCAAAAATGTATAGGTTTGCTAGGTTTCCCAAGGTGCCCGCAGAGCTAGGGTTAAAAAACTACAGCTAGGCACTTTGCCAAAAAAGGGTCATTTTTCACTGCGAAATTGAGGTGTGACCACAGTGCGTTTTGTACCGTTTCCTTTTGCGGGCACTAGGCTGACCCACACAAGTGAGGTACAATTTTTCTCGTAAGACTTTTGGGAACTTGGGGTGGGTGGAAATTTGTGGATCAACGCAGATTCCAGAACTTTCCAACACAGAAATGTGGGGAAAATGTGTTTTTTTAAAAAGAATTTTAGGTTTGCAAGGGATTCTGGGTAACAGACCCTGGTGGGAGGCAGTCAAGTCACCCCATCCTGGATTCCCCTGGGTGTCTAGTTTTCAAAAATGTATAGGTTTGCTAGGTTTCCCAAGGTGCCCGCAGAGCTAGGGTTAAAAAACTACAGCTAGGCACTTTGCCAAAAAAGGGTCATTTTTCACTGCGAAATTGAAGTGTGACACGTTGCGTTTTGCGCTATTTCCTGTTGCGGGCACTAGGCCGACCCGCACAAGTGAGGTTCCATTTTTCCCGTAATACTTTGGGGAACGCGGGGTGGGTGGAAATATGTGGATCCACGCAGATTCCAGAACTTTCCACCACAGAAATGTGGGGAAAATGTGTTTTTTTTGACAATGTTATAGGTTTGCCAGGGATTCTGGGTAACATACCCTGGTGGGAGACAGTTAAGTCACCCAATCCTGGATTCCCCTGGGTGTCTAGTTTTCAAAAATGTATAGGATTGCTAGGTTTCCCTAGGTGCCGGCAGAGCTAGGGTTCACAAACTACAGCTAGGCACTTTGCCAAAAAAGGGTAATTTTTCACTGCAAAATTTAGGTGTGACCACGTTGCGTTTTGCGCCATTTCCTGTCGCGGGCACTAGGCCGACCCGCACAAGTGAGGTACCATTTTTCTCGTAAGACTTTGGGGAACGCGGGGTGGGTGGAAATATGTGGATCCACGCAGATTCCAGAACTTTCCCACACAGAAATATGGGGAAAATGTGTTTTTTTGGACAATTTCTTAGGTTTGCAATGGATTCTGGGTAACAGACCCTGGTGGGAGGCAGTCAAGTCACCCGATCCTGGATTCCCCTGAGTGTCTAGTTTTCAAAAATGTATAGGTTTGCTAGGTTTCTCAAGGTGCCCGCAGAGCTAGGGTTAAAAAACTACAGCTAGGCACTTTGCCAAAAAAGGGTCATTTTTCACTGCGAAATTGAGGTGTGACGAGGTTGCGTTTTGCGCCGTTTCCTGTCACGGGCACAAGGCCAACCCACACAAGTGAGGTACCATTTTTCCCGTAATACTTTGGGGAACGCGGAGTGGGTGGAAATATGTGGATCCACGCAGATTCCAGAACTTTCCACCACAGAAATGTGGGGAAAATGTGTTTTTTTGACAATGTTATAGGTTTGCCAGGGATTCTGGGTAACATACCCTGGTGGGAGGCAGTTAAGTCACCCAATCCTGGATTCCCCTGGGTGTCTAGTTTTCAAAAATGTATAGGTTTGCTAGGTTTCCCAAGGTGCCCGCAGAGCTAGGGTTAAAAAACTACAGCTAGGCACTTTGCCAAAAAAGGGTCATTTTTCACTGCGAAATTGAGGTGTGACCACGGTGCGTTTTGTACCGTTTCCTTTTGCGGGCACTAGGCTGACCCACACAAGTGAGGTACAATTTTTCTCGTAAGACTTTTGGGAACGTGGAGTGGGAGGAAATTTGTGGATCCACGCAGATTCCAGAACTTTCCAACACAGAAATGTGGGGAAAATGTGTTTTTTTAAAAAGAATTTTAGGTTTGCAAGGGATTCTGGGTAACAGAGCCTGGTGGGAGGCAGTCAAGTCACCCCATCCTGGATTCCCCTGGGTGTCTAGTTTTCAAAAATGTATAGGTTTGCTAGGTTTCCCAAGGTGCCCGCAGAGCTAGGGTTAAAAAACTACAGCTAGGCACTTTGCCAAAAAAGGGTAATTTTTCACTGCGAAATTGAAGTGTGACACGTTGTGTTTTGCGCCATTTCCTGTTGCGGGCACTAGGCCGACCCGCACAAGTGAGGTTCCATTTTTCCCGTAATACTTTGGGGAACGCGGGGTGGGTGGAAATATGTGGATCCACGCAGATTCCAGAACTTTCCACCACAGAAATGTGGGGAAAATGTGTTTTTTTGACAATGTTATAGGTTTGCCAGGGATTCTGGGTAACATACCCTGGTGGGAGGCAGTTAAGTCACCCAATCCTGGATTCCCCTGGGTGTCTAGTTTTCAAAAATGTATAGGTTTGCTAGGTTTCCCAAGGTGCCCGCAGAGCTAGGGTTAAAAAACTACAGCTAGGCACTTTGCCAAAAAAGGGTCATTTTTCACTGCGAAATTGAGGTGTGACCACGGTGCGTTTTGTACCGTTTCCTTTTGCGGGCACTAGGCTGACCCACACAAGTGAGGTACAATTTTTCTCGTAAGACTTTTGGGAACGTGGGGTGGGTGGAAATTTGTGGATCCACGCAGATTCCAGAACTTTCCAACACAGAAATATGGGGAAAATGTGTTTTTTTGG
Organism: Triturus cristatus; assembly: GCF_964204655.1. NCBI lineage: Eukaryota > Metazoa > Chordata > Amphibia > Caudata > Salamandridae > Triturus > Triturus cristatus. The sequence continues at coordinate 326,185,899 of NC_140579.1, forward strand.
ACAATTTTTTAGGTTTGCAAGGGATTCTGGGTAACAGACCCTGGTGGGAGGCAGTCAAGTCACGATATCCTGGATTCCCCTGAGTGTCTAGTTTTCAAAAATGTATAGGATTGCTAGGTTTCCCTAGGTGCCGGCAGAGCTAGGGTTCACAAACTACAGCTAGGCACTTTGCCAAAAAAGGGTATTTTTTCACAGCAAAATTTAGGTGTGACCACGTTGCGTTTTGTGCCATTTCCTGTCGCGGGCACTAGGCCGACCCGCACAAGTGAGGTACCATTTTTCTGGTAAGACTTTGGGGAATGCGGGGGCGGTAGAAATTCGTGGATCCATGCAGATTCCAGAACTTTCCACACAGAAATGTTGGTAAAATGTGTTTTTTTGGACAATTTCTTAGGTTTGCAATGGATTCTGGGTAACATACCCTGGTGGGAGGCAGTTAAGTCACCCAATCCTGGATTCCCCTGGGTGTCTAGTTTTCAAAAATGTATAGGTTTGCTAGGTTTCCCAAGGTGCCCGCAGAGCTAGGGTTAAAAAACTACAGCTAGGCACTTTGCCAAAAAAGGGTCATTTTTCACTGCGAAATTGAGGTGTGACCATGGTGCGTTTTGTACCGTTTCCTTTTGCGGGCATGTTAGAATCCGGGTTCTCTGGTTGGCACAGGTAGGTACTTGTGACAAGCAGGGAACCTTTCCTCTAGTCAGGGTAAGGGGTTACACTCCTAAAATAACCCCTGCTCACCCTCTAGGTAGCTTGGCGCGAGCAGACAAGGCTTATCTCAGAGCGTTATAGGTTAAGCATTTGTGAACACATACAGTAACCCAGTGACAACACTACAAATGGACACCACACAGATAGGTATATTAAAAATAAGGATTCTTTATATAGGATTATCACAAGACCATTAAACGATTAAAAATACACAATACGGTTGCTTAGTTGGTAAAAGGTTGCTTAGTTTCTCTCAAGTTCTTAAATGCGACACTTTAAGTCAATGTACCTTAGATGCGACACGCAGGGCAACGAAAGTGTTGCAGCGATGCAGATGCGTTGAAGTTCTTGGTGCAAAAGAAATAAAGGCGGGATCTTCCAGATGCGTGACGCTTCTCCGAGGTTGCGAGAAGGCCCGACTCGATGCGTCAGCTACAGCGGCGTCACCCTTGACGAGATGCGACGACAGCGGCTTTGGCAGCGGCACTCTTCTCCGATGTTGCGAGACGCTTCCGCTCGATGCGATGCTGCAGCGGCGACACCCCTTCTGCGAGGTGCGGTAACCGCGGCTCCGACGGCGGCACGCTTCTCCGTGGATGTGAGACACTTCCGGACGATGCGAGACGCTTCCGCTCGATGCGATGCTGCAGCGGCGACACTCTCTGCGAGATGCGACGGCAACAGCTCCGACGGCGATACGCTTCTCTCCCTTGTGTCGCGCTTCCAGCTCCTTGCGACACGCAGTCCCTCAGAAGGCCCAACAACAGCAGCAGGCACTTCCAAAAGACTTTGGGGAGCTGGGGATGAAGTCCACTGGTCCTGGGACTTCGTTCAGGGGGCAAGCTCAGTTCAAGCCCTTGGAGATCTTTAAGCACAAGTTGAAATAAAAGTCTTTGTAGTCTTTTCTCCTCTCCTTCAGCAGCAAGGCAACCACTGCAGGCCAATTCCCCAGGTCAGGGACAGTTACTCCTCCTACAGCTTTCCCAGTTCCTTCTCTTCTGGCAGAGGTTCTTCTTGTTTCAGCAGGATCTGATCTAATTTCTTGGGAGCAGGGTCCCAATACTTATACCCCTAATTCCTTTGTTCCTCTGGGGTAGAGGGGCCTTTGCCCAGTCCAAACCAGTTCTTGAGCACTCTGTGACATGACTCGGCCTTTCTATTCAGGGTGCAGGGCAGAGACATCAGCCGCTCCGCAGGAGGCGGCGCCAGCATTTTGGTAGCAGAGCACATCCCTATTCAGAGCCCAGGTGTACTCCTCCCACCCATCTGACTGCCAATCTTCCTATTCACCACCAGGCTACCTAGCCCTGCCCCTCTGGGTTTCCCCAGCCCTGTCACTCACACAACCAGACAGGCAGATACACATCATAGCAGAGGCGGGCTGAAATGGTCAGGCAAGCAAATACCAACTTTCTAAAAGTGGTATTTGCAAACACAGAATATTAAAATAAACTTTACTAAAAGATGTATTTTATTATTCTGAGTTCAGGCATACTAAACTCGAATTTCTACCATGTTCCCTGGGTCTGTTAGGATCATAGAATGTAACAATTCTGACAGCCCATTCTGGCCTATGGAGAACAGGTAGCCTTACAATAGTGAAAAACGAAAATGGCAGTTATTCACTATTAGGACATGCCACACACATCAGGGCTTGTCCTACCTTATGCTTACAATGCACCCTGCCCTTGGGCCTACCATAGGGGTGACTAATATGAAGTTAAGGGAAGGTTTAGGGACTGGGAAGTGGGTGCACTTACCCAGTCAGCATGACAGTACCAGACTGCACGCAGGTTCTGCAGTGGCGGACCCTAGACACATTTTACTAGGCCGCTTCTGTGGGTGGCACAACCAGTGCTGCAAGCCCACCAGCAGCATTTGTATTTACAAGCCCTGGGCACTCCTGGTGCACTTTACTGGGGTCTGACAGTAAACCAAATAAGCCAATCATGGAATCCAAACAACATAACATTTTAAATAGGGAGCACTTGCACTGTGGCACTGGTCGGCAGTGGCACAGTGCCCTGAGCAGCTAACACCAGCAAAAACATATGAGGCACAACGAAAAAATGTGGAAGGGAGACTCACGCCAAGGTGCCAGGTCTAACAGGGCACTAGGCTGACCCACACAAGTGAGGTACAATTTTTCTCGTAAGACTTTTGGGAACGTGGGGTGGGTGGAAATTTGTGGATCCACTCAGATTCCAGAACTTTCCAACACAGAAATATGGCGAAAATGTGTTTTTTTGGACAATTTTTTAGGTTTGCAAGGGATTCTGGGTAACAGACCCTGGTGGGAGGCAGTCAAGTCACGATATCCTGGATTCCCCTGAGTGTCTAGTTTTCAAAAATGTATAGGATTGCTAGGTTTCCCTAGGTGCCGGCAGAGCTAGGGTTCACAAACTACAGCTAGGCATTTTGCCAAAAAAGGGTAATTTTTCACTGCAAAATTTAGGTGTGACCACGTTGCGTTTTGTGCCATTTCCTGTCGCGGGCACTAGGCCTACCCACACAAGTGAGGTACCATTTTTCTCGTAAGACTTTGGGGAACGCGGGGTGGGTAGAAATTTGTGGATCCATGCAGATTCCAGAACTTTCCACACAGAAATGTTGGTAAAATGTGTTTTTTTGGTCAATTTCTTAGGTTTGCAATGGATTCTGGGTAACAGACCCTGGTGGGAGGCAGTCAAGTCACCGCATCCTGGATTCCCCTGAGTGTCTAGTTTTCAAAAATGTATAGGATTGCTAGGTTTCCCTAGGTGCCGGCAGAGCTAGGGTTCACACACTACAGCTAGGCACTTTGCCAAAGAAGGGTCATTTTTCACTGCGAAATTGAGGTGTGACGACGTTGCGTTTTGCGCCGTTTCCTGTTACGGGCACAAGGCCAACCCACACAAGTGAGGTACCATTTTTCTCGTTAGACTTTGGGGAACGCGAGGTGGGTGGAAATTTGTGGATCCACGCAGATTCCAGAACTTTCCACCACAGAAATGTGGGGAAAATGTGTTTTTTTAAAAAGAATTTTAGGTTTGCAAGGGATTCTGGGTAACAGACCCTGGTGGGAGGCAGTCAAGTCACCCCATCCTGGATTCCCCTGAGTGTCTAGTTTTCAAAAATGTATAGGATTGCTAGGTTTCCCTAGGTGCCGGCAGAGCTAGGGTTCACAAACTACAGCTAGGCACTTTGCCAAAAAAGGGTAATTTTTCACTGCAAAATTTAGGTGTGACCACGTTGCGTTTTGCGCCATTTCCTGTCGCGGGCACTAGGCCGACCCGCAAGTGAGGTACCATTTTTCTCGTAAGACTTTGGGGAACGCGGGGTGGGTAGAAATTCGTGGATCCATGCATATTCCAGAACTTTCCATACAGAAATGTTGGTAAAATGTGTTTTTTTGGACAATTTCTTAGGTTTGCAATGGATTCTGGGTAACATACCCTGGTGGGACGCAGTTAAGTCACCCAATCCTGGATTCCCCTGGGTGTCTAGTTTTCAAAAATGTATAGGTTTGCTAGGTTTCCCAGGGTGCCCGCAGAGCTAGGGTTAAAAAACTACAGCTAGGCACTTTGCCAAAAAAGGGTCATTTTTCACTGCGAAATTGAGGTGTGACCACAGTGCGTTTTGTACCGTTTCCTTTTGCGGGCACTAGGCTGACCCACACAAGTGAGGTACAATTTTTCTCGTAAGACTTTTGGGAACGTGGGGTGGGTGGAAATTTGTGGATCCACGCAGATTCCAGAACTTTCCAACACAGAAATGTGGGGAAAATGTGTTTTTTTTGACAATGTTATAGGTTTGCCAGGGATTCTGGGTAACATACCCTGGTGGGAGACAGTTAAGTCACCCAATCCTGGATTCCCTTGGGTGTCTAGTTTTCAAAAATGTATAGGATTGCTAGGTTTCCCTAGGTGCCGGCAGAGCTAGGGTTCACAAACTACAGCTAGGCACTTTGCCAAAAAAGGGTAATTTTTCACTGCAAAATTTAGGTGTGACCATGTTGCGTTTTGTGCCATTTCCTGTCGCGGGCACTAGGCCGACCCGCACAAGTGAGGTACCATTTTTCTCGTAAGACTTTGGGGAACGCGGGGTGGGTAGAAATTTGTGGATCCATGCAGATTCCAGAACTTTCCACACAGAAATGTTGGTAAAATGTGTTTTTTTGGTCAATTTCTTAGGTTTGCAATGGATTCTGGGTAACAGACCCTGGTGGGAGGCAGTCAAGTCACCGCATCCTGGATTCCCCTGAGTGTCTAGTTTTCAAAAATGTATAGGATTGCTAGGTTTCCCTAGGTGCCGGCAGAGCTAGGGTTCACACACTACAGCTAGGCACTTTGCCAAAGAAGGGTCATTTTTCACTGCGAAATTGAGGTGTGACGACGTTGCGTTTTGCACCGTTTCCTGTTACGGGCACAAGGCCAACCCACACAAGTGAAGTACCATTTTTCTCGTTAGACTTTGGGGAACGCGAGGTGGGTGGAAATTTGTGGATCCACGCAGATTCCAGAACTTTCCACCACAGAAATGTGGGGAAAATGTGTTTTTTTAAAAAGAATTTTAGGTTTGCAAGGGATTCTGGGTAACAGACCCTGGTGGGAGGCAGTCAAGTCACCCCATCCTGGATTCCCCTGGGTGTCTAGTTTTCAAAAATGTATAGGTTTGCTAGGTTTACTGTTAGAAATGGGATTTCTGGTTGGCTGAGGCTTGCGCCAAAGCCAGGCAGAAACCACCACTCTAGTCAGGGCTGGGGAGTTACACGCCAAAGATAACCCCTGCTCACCCCCTTGGTAGCTTGGCACGAGCAGACAGGCTTATCCCTGAGGCGATGTGTAAAGCGTTTGCGCGCGCACCCAGCAACAACACCCAAGGCCCACCACAAAGGAAACTCCACACAAGGTATTCTATAAAAATAGCCTTTGTATTATACACAACACATTAGATAAAAACACACACTCTACAATGTGCCAACAGGCACGGGCAGAATTTACAAGGGATTATATATACAGGGGACAGGGCCACCTGGACCACTGTCAGGAATTAGCACTTTTTAGAACATAGGAATAATACTGTAGTACAAAATAGCAAAGGTAGCACACAACCAGTAACTACTGGTAACCAGAAAGTACCACCTACGCAACCCTAACCACCTTAGGACAATATTGCGCAGGGAATCAGGACCTCACTAGCACCACCTGTACTAGGGAGAAAACAACCACCTAAGTATCACACTACTTGTAGGGGTCTAAGCACATAAACACATGATGCATAACATTCAGAGGTGTAAAGCAGAGCACATGACGCATAAACACATTCAGAGGTGCAGGAAAGGAACAATGGCGCAAAAACTCACATTAGCCACCACCTGTGGCAGTCCCAGGCCAACTGGCCGTGAAGGGGCAAGGGCGCCCTGTGTCCAAATGTTAGGGCAAGGCTGCGCAAGCTGCGCCAGCCAACACACAGAGGCCACAACCTAAACGTTGCAGCTGCCCACTAAGTGCTGGGCAGCTGTAGGACAAGGATGGGGCCAACACTGGAGCCTCCCAGGGCTCTGAAACAAATGAAATGCCCCCTAGAGCCTCGCAGGCTCTAAATAATACTGTGCGCCTTCGTTGGAGCCTCGTGGGCTCAATAAACAAATGTGCCCTGTTAGAGCCTCGTGGGCTCGAAATCAAGAATGCCCCTAGATAACGTAGGAGCGGCCCGCTGCCTTCCGGGGCCGCTCTGCTGATGAACAAAATGCCCCCCGTTAGGTTTAGAGCCTCCCTGGGCTCTTCAAAAACAATGTGGGCCGTTGGAGCGCACCAGCGCTCAAAGAAAATATTGCGGGCCTCGTGGTCGGAGTCCCTCGGGACTCTATGCAAATGTGCCCCGTCGTTGGAGTCCCTCTCAGGGACTCGAGAGACAAATGTCCCCAGACGTTGGAGCCTAACAGGCTCTAAATCAAACAATGCCCCCCGTTGGAGCGGTCCGCTGTGGAGCGGGCCGCTCTGCTTCTGCCTCTCCCCACCCGGACTCCCTTTTTCACTTACCGGCTAGGGGAGAGGTGGCGAAGGCAGGACTCGGTCTGCGGGGCTTGTTCCTCGCGGACTTGACTGGAAGGCGGAGCCTACGGGCTCCGAACACGAAGGCCACACGTCCCAGTGCGGGGTGGGCTCCCGCCTGGGTGGGGGACACGGCGCTTCTCCTCCGGAGTGCCCCGGGGCGCAGGGTAGGCTCCTGCCTGCTCCGGGGCTCAAATTAGCCGCGAGTGTTCGTGGGAGGCGGGGTAGGCTCCCGCCCTCCTATTTCCGTTTCCGGTTGTCCCGGAGACCCGCCCCCGGCCCGCCTGACTTCCTGGTCGGGCGCCGGAGGGCGATTCGCGGACAAATGCCGGGTGGGCACCGGCGCTTTTTAAAATGCTATAAATCGAGGTGGGCACTCGATAGGGCGGCAATGTCCCGGGCAGGGTGGGCACCTGCCAGGGGACCTCAGGATCGGCCCAGAACGGGGCAAATGCCGGGTGGGCACCGGCTTGCAGCAACAAAGCGCTCCTGAGCGCTGAAGGGAGATAAAAGCGCTTCCAGGCGCTTATGGGCAAAATAAGGCGCTCCCAGCGCTTAAAGGACAAAAGAACCACAAAATCCAGCAAAAGTCTCCCCTGCACACAGCAAAGCAGGGGTGGGGGGCAAGGCTGGACCCAGAGCCAGCTCACTGGGCCTCCAGGCAGGGAGGTAGTCCAGGTGGCGGTCCTCTGGTCCAGCAGCAGCAGCAGCCCCCCTCAGGTAGGATCCTGGCAGAGAACAGTTTCTGTGGGGACACAGCCCCATTTTTATACAGGCAAACCCTTTGTTCTGGGTTCAGGGTGAGGAGGAAAACCAGTCGCAGCTGGTTGGGGAGCACCCTTGATGTGCTCAGCCCCTCACTCTATTCACTGGAAGGGCTAGGGTCGTCAGTCGCACCACAGGGGGCGGGGCCAGCATTGTGTTTGGAAAACCCTGTCCTATTCAGGACCCAGGTGTACTCCTCCCACCCATCTAGCTGCTGATCTCCCCATTCACCACTGGGTGACTCATCCTGACTCTGGGGAATCCCTAGCCCGTCACATGACACGACCAGCCAATCACGCGACAGACACACTGCACACAGAAGTGCCCACTTCTAGAAGTGGCACTTCCACACTAGGTACATGCACGCCGCACACATCATCGTGCAGAATTCACTCCCACGAGTCCGCACATACCAAACTTGGGCCTGCACACCCCACGCATCAGGAACTACTAGGGACACATACACTCCCCATGCATTCCTATGGGAGGGCAGGCCTATCTCACCACATGCACTCAGAGCACGCACGCACTTTACCCTGGGACACAGGGAAAGTGCGCAGAAACCAAAAAAATTACCACACCAAGTCACCAATAAAAAGCCAAAAAGTCCAGGGGTGAACCTGCCAGAAGGGCCAAGTCCAACACAACCCCCTTCCAGCCAAAACGCAGGGCAGACCAATCACCACCGTGATGGACTTCCCTGCTTGGGGCGATAGAACACGGACGCGGGCCCGCAACTGCATGGACACCCTCCGGTTCTACGCCACGGTGAACCCATGGAATTCTTTTTAACACCACTGTCTGGACCAACTGGGCTACCCCACTGGTACTCCCAAGCTGTCCGCGGCCAAGACCAGGCCCTAGGCCACCCAGGTGCCACTGGTCTTTGCCTAACCACAGAGTGGGGGGTAGTAACCCCTGGCACATAGCGGCCATTCTCCACTCTTCCTCTCTGAAAGACAGGACTAGACTGCCACTGGTTCTCCAGCCTAGGGTCTACACTCTCAGGCGGACCAGGAGTCTCAGGGAAGGCTCTCCTCCCCCTACCTCTTCTCCTAGGGTTCCTCCTCCTCTGGCGAGGGGTACACCTAGAACGCCATTCCAACCCAGGGTTTAACCCCTCAGGTTGTACCGGGGGCAGAGGTGGGCTCTCCCACCCTCTGCACCCCCTTCCAGAACCCTGCTCCCTACCAACTGGGGCGGTACCTCTGGAAGAAGAACTGGTCGGGACGCTGATTACAGACGTCCCACCCTTCAGGTCAGGCTGATCCTGAACCTGGCCTCCCAACCTCCGGCCTAGAACCTTTGGTGGAATAATTGCCTGGCACTCCAGGACTTCTGGGGATTTCCACTCCATCCCCCTGAGGCTATCAAAGGACACATACGTCAAGCGACTGTCTGTCTGGCGCTGATCTCCCGTCCCCTGTCCACCTGACAGTGCGCGGAGATCCCCCAGAACAGAAGTGGTGCCACCCTGGTCACTACACGGGATCCTAGCCCAACTGGGTAGTCCCTGACCCACAGGCTCTTCCACTGGGAAACTCATCCCCCAATCACTCCTCACACTGGACTCCTGTACCCTCCCTACCGGAGCGGTACTGCCAGACTCTAGAACCACAGGAGCCCTGGTTACAGGTGCTCCAGGTCCTCTACTCACCAGGAGATCTCCCTCAAATGGGCTAACAGGACAGCCTAGGTCCCCAACTTGGTGTTCCCTCATGGAACCATCCAAGTCCTGAGGCAGGGTTTCGTACGTCAGGGGACCCTCGGTCACCCTCTCACTCCTGCTCCACTGAGCCAGGCAGTGAGCCCCTACACCCTCCTCGCTATCCTGGGACCTAGCTGGGCTACACTGAGCCTCTTCCACCACGCTGGGCTGGAAGATACCTGACCCACTACTTTTGGTGTCACTCCCTAATGACTCTAGAGAACCTCTAGCCCTTTCCCAGCGCTCTGCTTCCTCCGCCAGGTCAAATGGCTCAGACAATCCACACCCCAACAGGTGTTGGCGCAGCCCCGGCACACAACAACTGAGCAGGTGTTCTTTGAGAACCAGATTACACAGTATATCAAAATCACTTGCTGTGGAAATCCAATCAAACATTGCATCCTCACATCCATCCACAAACTCCTCCCAAGTCTGGTGAGACAGTTTCCTACTGCCCCTGAATTTCAACCTTAACTCCTCCTCCTGGGGAACAGGTACCAGACTGGGGGAACTGGGACTGGGATTTCCTACACTGGAATCTACATCGCTACTACCACTGGACTCAACCCTCCCTGGGGAGCCCAGAAAATTAAAACTGCGCGCAGGGGATAGTCTACCCTCCAGAGCTACTTTGCCTCTGGTGGAGGCCCCCTCAGCCTCCTCTACCCTCTCCCGTGCCAAGACCCACTCAGTCTCTCGCTGCTGCTTCCTGGCCTCCAGCTGCGCCATAGCCTGAGCATGCTCTAACCTGAGCTTCTCTAACGCCAGCTGGTGCTCCCTTTCTTTCCTCCTATCTTCCCACTCCTCTGGGGACAGGGAAAGGGATGAGGCGCTGTCTCCTACGCTGGACCCAGCACGGGACGCCCTACCTATGGGGTCCTCACTCTCTACTGGCGTCCAGGTATTGTCATCCTCTACCTCCTCTTCTGACTCTTCCTCTGTACAGTACCTTTCTAACTCCTGCCTCTGGCGCCAAGCTAGCTCATAGGGATCACAAGCAGGCTCCATTCTGGCGGACGTTATGGTAACAATTATACAGGGAACCTAGGGGTCTGAGTTTCACACAGGAGCACAATTCACAAAAAGATTCAGCAAGCTCTCTAACCCAGAGAACTCACACTCACTTGCCTAGTGCCACACACCATTCATCCACACACACAACCCTCCCCTCGGACTGGTAAGGCAGTTTCTACCACCCCTGATTCCTCAACCTGACCACCACGTGACACAGGTACCAACTCTGGGCGCAGGGCGGGGGACAAATGTACAGGACACTATTACGCTGCCACCACTGGATCCCACCCTCTGGTGAATCCAGAAACACAATGCACTAAGGGGGATGATCTACCCTCCCGAGCTAGGGACACCTAACTCACAGTGCACAAAAACACATTTCCAAAGAAATGACGAGTAAAAACAATTTTAAAACAATAATCCCTATACCATGTGATTTATCTAAATGCAGAGTTTTGTAGTGCGGCCAGTTGCTGCTGCGGTACAGCGCAAACGCAAGTCCAAATCCCACCGCTGATCACCAATGTTAGCAATGGGATTTCTGGTTGGCTGAGGCTTGCGCCAAAGCCAGGCAGAAACCACCACTCTAGTCAGGGCTGGGGAGTTACACGCCAAAGATAACCCCTGCTCACCCCCTTGGTAGCTTGGCACGAGCAGACAGGCTTATCCCTGAGGCGATGTGTAAAGCGTTTGCGCGCGCACCCAGCAACAACACCCAAGGCCCACCACAAAGGAAACTCCACACAAGGTATTCTATAAAAATAGCCTTTGTATTATACACAACACTTTAGATAAAAACACACACTCTACAATGTGCCAACAGGCACGGGCAGAATTTACAAGGGATTATATGTACAGCGGTCCATGTGGCCCTGTCCCCTGTACATATAATCCCTTGTAAATTCTGCCCGTGCCTGTTGGCACATTGTAGAGTGTGTGTTTTTATCTAATGTGTTGTGTATAATACAAAGGCTATTTTTATAGAATACCTTGTGTGGAGTTTCCTTTGTGGTGGGCCTTGGGTGTTGTTGCTGGGTGCGCGCGCAAACGCTTTACACATCGCCTCAGGGATAAGCCTGTCTGCTCGTGCCAAGCTACCAAGGGGGTGAGCGGGATTTATCTTTGGCGTGTAACTCCCCAGCCCTGACTAGAGTGGTGGTTTCTGCCTGGCTTTGGCGCAAGCCTCAGCCAACCAGAAATCCCATTGCTAACATTTACCAAGGTGCCCGCAGAGCTAGGGTTAAAAAACTACAGCTAGTCACTTTGCCAAAAAAGGGTAATTTTTCACTGCAAAATTTAGGTGTGACCACGTTGCGTTTTGTGCCATTTCCAGTTGTGGGCACTAGGCCGACCCGCACAAGTGAGGTTCCATTTTTCCCGTAATACTTTGGGGAACGCGGGGTGGGTGGAAATATGTGGATCCACGCAGATTCCAGAACTTTCCACCACAGAAATGTGGGGAAAATGTGTTTTTTTGGACAATTTCTTAGGTTTGCAATGGATTCTGGGTAACAGACCCTGATGGGAGGCAGTCAAGTCACCCCATCCTGGATTCCCCTGAGTGTCTAGTTTTCAAAAATGTATAGGATTGCTAGGTTTCCCTAGGTGCCGGCAGAGCTAGGGTTCACAAACTACAGCTAGGCACTTTGCCAAAAAAGGGTAATTTTTCACTGCAAAATTTAGGTGTGACCACGTTGCGTTTTGCGCCATTTCCTGTCGCGGGCACTAGGCCGACCCGCACAAGTGAGGTACCATTTTTCTCATAAGACTTTGGGGAACGCGGGGTGGGTAGAAATTCGTGGATCCATGCATATTCCAGAACTTTCCACGCAGAAATGTTGGTAAAATGTGTTTTTTTGGACAATTTCTTAGGTTTGCAATGGATTCTGGGTAACATACCCTGGTGGGAGGCAGTTAAGTCACCCAATCCTGGATTCCCCTGGGTGTCTAGTTTTCAAAAATGTATAGGTTTGCTAGGTTTCCCAAGGTGCCCGCAGAGCTAGGGTTAAAAAACTACAGCTAGGCACTTTGCCAAAAAAGGGTCATTTTTCACTGCGAAATTGAAGTGTGACACGTTGTGTTTTGCGCCATTTCCTGTTGCGGGCACTAGGCCGACCCGCACAAGTGAGGTTCCATTTTTCCCGTAATACTTTGGGGAACGCGGAGTGGGTGGAAATATGTGGATCCACGCAGATTCCAGAACTTTCCACCACAGAAATGTGGGGAAAATGTGTTTTTTTGACAATGTTATAGGTTTGCCAGGGATTCTGGGTAACATACCCTGGTGGGAGGCAGTTAAGTCACCCAATCCTGGATTCCCCTGGGTGTCTAGTTTTCAAAAATGTATAGGTTTGCTAGGTTTCCCTAGGTGCCCGCAGAGCTAGGGTTAAAAAACTACAGCTAGGCACTTTGCCAAAAAAGGGTCATTTTTCACTGCGAAATTGAGGTGTGACCACGGTGCGTTTTGTACCGTTTCCTTTTGCGGGCACTAGGCTGACCCACACAAGTGAGGTACAATTTTTCTCGTAAGACTTTTGGGAACGTGGGGTGGGTGGAAATTTGTGGATCCACGCAGATTCCAGAACTTTCCAACACAGAAATATGCGGAAAATGTGTTTTTTTGGACAACTTTTTAGGTTTGCAAGGGATTCTGGGTAACAGACCCTGGTGGGAGGCAGTCAAGTCACGATATCCTGGATTCCCCTGAGTGTCTAGTTTTAAAAAATGTATAGGATTGCTAGGTTTCCCTAGGTGCCGGCAGAGCTAGGGTTCACAAACTACAGCTAGGCACTTTGCCAAAAAAGGGTATTTTTTCACAGCAAAATTTAGGTGTGACCACCTTGCGTTTTGTGCCATTTCCTGGCGCGGGCACTAGGCCGACCCGCACAAGTGAGGTACCATTTTTCTGGTAAGACTTTGGGGAACGCGGGGTGGGTAGAAATTCGTGGATCCATGCAGATTCCAGAACTTTCCACACAGAAATGTTGGTAAAATGTGTTTTTTTGGACAATTTCTTAGGTTTGCAATGGATTCTGGGTAACATACCCTGTTGGGAGGCAGTTAAGTCACCCAATCCTGGATTCCCCTGGGTGTCTAGTTTTCAAAAATGTATAGGTTTGCTAGGTTTCCCAAGGTGCCCGCAGAGCTAGGGTTAAAAAACTACAGCTAGGCCCTTTGCCAAAAAAGGGTCATTTTTCACTGCGAAATTGAGGTGTGACCACGGTGCGTTTTGTACCGTTTCCTTTTGCGGGCACTAGGCTGACCCACACAAGTGAGGTACAATTTTTCTCGTAAGACTTTTGGGAACGTGGGGTGGGTGGAAATTTGTGGATCCACGCAGATTCCAGAACTTTCCAACACAGAAATGTGGGGAAAATGTGTTTTTTTAAAAAGAATTTTAGGTTTGCCACGGATTCTGGGTAACATACCCTGGTTCGGAGGCAGTTAAGTCACCCAATCCTAGATTCCCCTGGGTGTCTAGTTTTCAAAAATGTATAGGTTTGCTAGGTTTCCCAAGGTGCCCGCAGAGCTAGGGTTAAAAAACTACAGCTAGGCACTTTGCCAAAAAAGGGTCATTTTTCACTGCGAAATTGAGGTGTGACCACGGTGCGTTTTGTACCGTTTCCTTTTGCGGGCACTAGGCTGACCCACACAAGTGAGGTACAATTTTTCTCGTAAGACTTTTGGGAACGTGGGGTGGGTGGAAATTTGTGGATCCACGCAGATTCCAGAACTTTCCAACACAGAAATGTGGGGAAAATGTGTTTTTTTGGACAATTGTTTAGGTTTGCAAGGGATTCTGGGTAACAGACCCTGGTGGGAGGCAGTCAAGTCATGATATCCTGGATTCCCCTGAGTGTCTAGTTTTCAAAAATGTATAGGATTGCTAGGTTTCCCTAGGTGCCGGCAGAGCTAGGGTTCACAAACTACAGCTAGGCATTTTGCCAAAAAAGGGTAATTTTTCACTGCAAAATTTAGGTGTGACCACGTTGCGTTTTGTGCCATTTCCTGTCGCGGGCACTAGGCCGACCCGCACAAGTGAGGTACCATTTTTCCCGTAAGACTTTGGGGAACGCGGGGTGGGTAGAAATTCGTGGATCTATGCAGATTCCAGAACTTTCCACACAGAAATGTTGGTAAAATGTGTTTTTTTGGACAATTTCTTAGGTTTGCAATGGATTCTGGGTAACAGACCCTGGTGGGAGGCAGTCAAGTCACCCCACCCTAGATTCCCCTGAGTGTCTAGTTTTCAAAAATGTATAGGATTGCTAGGTTTCCCTAGGTACCGGCAGAGCTACGGTTCACAAACTACAGCTAGGAACTTTGCCAAAGAAGGGTCATTTTTCACTGCGAAATTGAGGTGTGACGACGTTGCGTTTTGCGCTGTTTCCTGTTACGGGCACAAGGCCAACCCACACAAGTGAGGTACCATTTTTCTCGTTAGACTTTGGGGAACGCGAGGTGGGTTGTAATTTGTGGATCCACGCAGATTCCAGAACTTTCCACACAGAAATGTTGGTAAAATGTGTTTTTTTGGACAATTTCTTAGGTTTGCAATGGATTCTGGGTAACAGACCCTGGTGGGAGGCAGTCAAGTCACCCCATCCTGGATCCCCCTGGGTGTCTAGTTTTCAAAAATGTATAGGTTTGCTAGGTTTCCCAAGGTGCCCGCAGAGCTAGGGTTAAAAAACTACAGCTAGGCACTTTGCCAAAAAAGGGTAATTTTTCAGTGCGAAATTGAAGTGTGACACGTTGCGTTTTGTGCCATTTCCTGTTGCGGGCACTAGGCCGACCCGCACAAGTGAGGTTCCATTTTTCCCGTAATACTTTGGGGAACGCGGGGTGGGTGGAAATATGTGGATCCACGCAGATTCCAGAACTTTCCACCACAGAAATGTGGGAAAAATGTGTTTTTTTTGACAATGTTATAGGTTTGCCAGGGATTCTGGGTAACATACCCTGGTGGGAAGCAGTTAAGTCACCCAATCCTGGATTCCCTTGGGTGTCTAGTTTTTAAAAATGTATAGGTTTGGTAGGTTTCCCCAGCTACTGGCCGAGCTAGGGTTCAAAAACTACAGCTAGGCACTTTGCCAAAAAAGGGTCATTTTTCACTGTGAATTTGAGGTGTGACCATGTTGCGTTTTGCGCCGTTTCCTGTTGCGGGCACTGGGCTGACCCGCACAAGTGAGGTACCATTTTTTTCCGTAAGACTTTGGGGAACGCGGGGTGGGTGGAAATTTGTGGATCCATGCAGATTCCAGAACTTTCCACTACAGAAATGTTGGTAAAATGTGTTTTTTTGGACAATTTTTTAGATTTGCATGGGATTCTGGGTAACAGATCCTGGTGGAAGGCAGTCAAGTCACCCCATCCGGGATTCCCCTGGGTATCTATTTTTCAAAAATGTATAGGTTTGCTATGTTTGCCTAGGTGCCGGCAGACCTATGGTTCAAAAACTACAGCTAGGAACTTTGCCAAAAAAGGGTCATATTTCACTGCAAAATTTAGGTGTGACCACATTGCATTTTGTGCCGTTTCCTGTCGCGGGCACTAGGCCGACCCCGACAAGTGAGGTATTATTTTTCTCGTAAGACTTTGGGGAACACGGGGTGGGTGGAAATTTGTGGATCCACACAGATTCCAGAACTTTCCACCACAGAAATGTGGGTAAAATGTGTTTTTTTTGACAATTTTTTAGGTTTGCAAATGATTCTGGGTAACAGACCCTGGTGGAAGGCAGTCAAGTCACCCCATCCTGGATTCCCCTGAGTGTCTAGTTTTAAAAAATGTATAGGTTTGCTAGGTTTCCCAAGGTGCCCGCAGAGCTAGAGTTCTAAAACTACAGCTAGACACTTTGCCAAAAAAGGGTCATTTTTCACTGCGAAATTGAGGTGTGACCACGTTGCGTTTTGTGCCGTTTCCTGTAGCGGGCACTAGGCCGACCCGCACAAGTGAGGTACCATTTTTCCCGTAATTCTTTGGGGAACGCGGGGTGGGTGGAAATTTGTGGATCCACGCAGATTGCAGAACTTTCCACCACAGAAATGTGGGTAAAATGTGTTTTTTTTGACAATTTTTTAGGTTTGCAAATGATTCTGGGTAACAGACCCTGGTGGAAGGCAGTCAAGTCACCCCATCCTTGATTCCCCTGGGTTTCTATTTTTCGAAAATGTATAGGTTTGCTAGGTTTGCCTAGGTGCCGGAAGACCTATGGTTCAAAAACTACAGCTAGGCACTTTGCCAAAAAAGGGGCATTTTTCACTGTGAAATTGAGGTGTGACCACGTTCCGTTTTGTACCATTTCCTTTCGCGGGCACTAGGCCGACCCACACAAGTGAGGTACCATTTTTCCCGTAATACTTTGGGGAACGCGGGGTGGGTGGAAATATATGGATCCACGCAGATTCCAGAACTTTACCACACAGAAATATGGGAAAAATGTTTTTTTGGACAATTTTTTAGGTTTGCAAGGGATTCTGGGTAACCGACCGTGGTGGGAGGCAGTCAAGTCACAATATCCTGGATTCCCCTGAGTGTCTAGTTTTCAAAAATGTATAGGATTGCTAGGTTTACCTAGGTGCCGGCAGAGCTAGGGTTCACAAACTACAGCTAGGCACTTTGCCAAAAAAGGGTAATTTTTCACTGCAAAATTTAGGTGTGACCACGTTGCGTTTTGCGCCATTTCCTGTCGCGGGCACTAGGCCAACCCGCACAAGTGAGGTACCATTTTTCTCGTAAGACTTTGGGGAACGCGGGGTGGGTAGAAATTCGTGGATCCATGCAGATTCCAGAACTTTCCACACAGAAATGTTGGTAAAATGTGTTTTTTTGGACAATTTCTTAGGTTTGCAATTGATTCTGGGTAACAGACCCTGGTGGGAGGCAGTCAAGTCACCCCATCCTGGATTCCCCTGAGTGTCTAGTTTTCAAAAATGTATAGGATTGCTAGGTTTACCTAGGTGCCGGCAGAGCTAGGGTTCACAAACTACAGCTAGGCACTTTGCCAAAAAAGGGTAATTTTTCACTGCAAAATTTAGGTGTGACCACGTTGCGTTTTGCGCCATTTCCTGTCGCGGGCACTAGGCCAACCCGCACAAGTGAGGTACCATTTTTCTCGTAAGACTTTGGGGAACGCGGGGTGGGTAGAAATTCGTGGATCCATGCAGATTCCAGAACTTTCCACACAGAAATGTTGGTAAAATGTGTTTTTTTGGACAATTTCTTAGGTTTGCAATTGATTCTGGGTAACAGACCCTGGTGGGAGGCAGTCAAGTCACCCCATCCTGGATTCCCCTGAGTGTCTAGTTTTCAAATGTATAGGTTTGCTAGGTTTCTCAAGGTGCCCGCAGAGCTAGGGTTAAAAAACTATATCTAGGCACTTTGCCAAAAAAGGGTCATTTTTCACTGCGAAATTGAGGTGTGACGACGTTGCGTTTTGCGCCGTTTCCTGTCACGGGCACAAGGCCAACCCACACAAGTGAGGTACCATTTTTCTCGTTAGACTTTGGGGAATGAGAGGTGGGTGGAAATTTGTGGATCCACGCAGATTCCAGAACTTTCCACCACAGAAATGTGGGGAAAATGTGTTTTTTTAAAAATAATTTTAGGTTTGCAAGGGATTCTGGGTAACAGACCCTGGTGGGAGGCAGTCAAGTCACCCCATCCTGGATTCCCCTGGGTGTCTAGTTTTCGAAAATGTATAGGTTTGCTAGGTTTCCCAAGGTGCCCGCAGAGCTAGGGTTAAAAAACTACAGCTAGGCACTTTGCCAAAAAAGGGTCATTTTTCACTGCGAAATTGAGGTGTGACATGTTGCGTTTTGTGCCATTTCCTGTTGCGGGCACTAGGCCGACCCGCACAAGTGAGGTTCCATTTTTCCCGTAATACTTTGGGGAATGCGGGGTGGGTGGAAATATGTGGATCCACGCAGATTCCAGAACTTTCCACCACAGAAATGTTGGTAAAATGTGTTTTTTTGGACAATTTTTTAGATTTGCATGGGATTCTGGGTAACAGATCCTGGTGGAAGGCAGTCAAGTCACCCCATCCTGGATTCCCCTGGGTATCTATTTTTCAAAAATTTATAGGTTTGCTATGTTTGCCTAGGTGCCGGCAAACCTATGGTTCAAAAACTACAGCTAGGAACTTTGCCAAAAAAGGGTCATATTTCACTGCAAAATTTAGGTGTGACCACATTGCATTTTGTGCCGTTTCCTGTCGCGGGCACTAGGCCAACCCACACAAGTGAGGTATTATTTTTCCCGTAATTCTTTGGGGAACGCGGGGTGGGTGGAAATTTG
This sequence comes from Triturus cristatus, assembly GCF_964204655.1. Classification (NCBI taxonomy): domain Eukaryota; kingdom Metazoa; phylum Chordata; class Amphibia; order Caudata; family Salamandridae; genus Triturus; species Triturus cristatus. Next base: position 326,204,427 of record NC_140579.1, read on the forward strand.
TGGATCCACGCAGATTGCAGAACTTTCCACCACAGAAATGTGGGTAAAATGTGTTTTTTTTGACAATTTTTTAGGTTTGCAAATGATTCTGGGTAACAGACCCTGGTGGAAGGCAGTCAAGTCACCCCATCCTGTATTCCCCTGGGTTTCTATTTTTCGAAAATGTATAGGTTTGCTAGGTTTGCCTAGGTGCCGGAAGACCTATGGTTCAAAAACTACAGCTAGGCACTTTGCCAAAAAAGGGGCATTTTTCACTGTGAAATTGAGGTGTGACCACGTTCCGTTTTGTACCATTTCCTTTCGCGGGCACTAGGCCGACCCACACAAGTGAGGTACCATTTTTCCCGTAATACTTTGGGGAACGCGGGGTGGGTGGAAATATGTGGATCCACGCAGATTCCAGAACTTTACCACACAGAAATATGGGGAAAATGTGTTTTTTTGGACAATTTTTTAGGTTTGCAAGGGATTCTGGGTAACCGACCGTGGTGGGAGGCAGTCAAGTCACAATATCCTGGATTCCCCTGAGTGTCTAGTTTTCAAAAATGTATAGGATTGCTAGGTTTACCTAGGTGCCGGCAGAGCTAGGGTTCACAAACTACAGCTAGGCACTTTGCCAAAAAAGGGTAATTTTTCACTGCAAAATTTAGGTGTGACCACATTGCGTTTTGCGCCATTTCCTGTCGCGGGCACTAGGCCAACCCGCACAAGTGAGGTACCATTTTTCTCGTAAGACTTTGGGGAACGCGGGGTGGGTAGAAATTCGTGGATCCATGCAGATTCCAGAACTTTCCACACAGAAATGTTGGTAAAATGTGTTTTTTTGGACAATTTCTTAGGTTTGCAATTGATTCTGGGTAACAGACCCTGGTGGGAGGCAGTCAAGTCACTCCATCCTGGATTCCCCTGAGTGTCTAGTTTTCAAAAATGTATAGGATTGCTAGGTTTACCTAGGTGCCGTCAGAGCTAGGGTTCACAAACTACAGCTAGGCACTTTGCCAAAAAAGGGTAATTTTTCACTGCAAAATTTAGGTGTGACCACGTTGCGTTTTGCGCCATTTCCTGTCGCGGGCACTAGGCCAACCCGCACAAGTGAGGTACCATTTTTCTCGTAAGACTTTGGGGAACGCGGGGTGGGTAGAAATTCGTGGATCCATGCAGATTCCAGAACTTTCCACACAGAAATGTTGGTAAAATGTGTTTTTTTGGACAATTTCTTAGGTTTGCAATTGATTCTGGGTAACAGACCCTGGTGGGAGGCAGTCAAGTCACCCCATCCTGGATTCCCCTGAGTGTCTAGTTTTCAAAAATGTATAGGTTTGCTAGGTTTCTCAAGGTGCCCGCAGAGCTAGGGTTAAAAAACTATAGCTAGGCACTTTGCCAAAAAAGGGTCATTTTTCACTGCGAAATTGAGGTGTGACGACGTTGCGTTTTGCGCCGTTTCCTGTCACGGGCACAAGGCCAACCCACACAAGTGAGGTACCATTTTTCTCGTTAGACTTTGGGGAACGAGAGGTGGGTGGAAATTTGTGGATCCACGCAGATTCCAGAACTTTCCACCACAGAAATGTGGGGAAAATGTGTTTTTTTAAAAATAATTTTAGGTTTGCAAGGGATTCTGGGTAACAGACCCTGGTGGGAGGCAGTCAAGTCACCCCATCCTGGATTCCCCTGGGTGTCTAGTTTTCCAAAATGTATAGGTTTGCTAGGTTTCCCAAGGTGCCCGCAGAGCTAGGGTTAAAAAACTACAGCTAGGCACTTTGCCAAAAAAGGGTCATTTTTCACTGCGAAATTGAGGTGTGACACGTTGCGTTTTGTGCCATTTCCTGTTGCGGGCACTAGGCCGACCCGCACAAGTGAGGTTCCATTTTTCCCGTAATACTTTGGGGAATGCGGGGTGGGTGGAAATATGTGGATCCACGCAGATTCCAGAACTTTCCACCACAGAAATGTTGGTAAAATGTGTTTTTTTGGACAATTTTTTAGATTTGCATGGGATTCTGGGTAACAGATCCTGGTGGAAGGCAGTCAAGTCACCCCATCCTGGATTCCCCTGGGTATCTATTTTTCAAAAATGTATAGGTTTGCTATGTTTGCCTAGGTGCCGGCAGACCTATGGTTCAAAAACTACAGCTAGGAACTTTGCCAAAAAAGGGTCATATTTCACTGCAAAATTTAGGTGTGACCACATTGCATTTTGTGCCGTTTCCTGTCGCGGGCACTAGGCCAACCCACACAAGTGAGGTATTATTTTTCCCGTAATTCTTTGGGGAACGCGGGGTGGGTGGAAATTTGTGGATCCACGCAGATTCCAGAACTTTCCACCACAGAAATGTTGGTAAAATGTGTTTTTTGGACAATTTTTTAGGTTTGCAAATGATTCTGGGTAACAGACCCTGGTGGAAGGCAGTCAAGTCACCCCATCCTGGATTCCCCTGGGTTTCTATTTTTCGAAAATGTATAGGTTTGCTAGGTTTGCCTAGGTGCCGGAAGACCTATGGTTCAAAAACTACAGCTAGGCACTTTGCCAAAAAAGGGGCATTTTTCACTGTGAAATTGAGGTGTGACCACGTTCCGTTTTGTACCATTTCCTTTCGCGGGCACTAGGCCGACCCACACAAGTGAGGTACCATTTTTCCCGTAATACTTTGGGGAACGCGGGGTGGGTGGAAATATGTGGATCCACGAAGATTCCAGAACTTTACCACACAGAAATATGGGGAAAATGTGTTTTTTTGGACAATTTTTTAGGTTTGCAAGGGATTCTGGGTAACCGACCGTGGTGGGAGGCAGTCAAGTCACAATATCCTGGATTCCCCTGAGTGTCTAGTTTTCAAAAATGTATAGGATTGCTAGGTTTACCTAGGTGCCGGCAGAGCTAGGGTTCACAAACTACAGCTAGGCACTTTGCCAAAAAAGGGTAATTTTTCACTGCAAAATTTAGGTGTGACCACGTTGCGTTTTGAGCCATTTCCTGTCGCGGGCACTAGGCCAACCCGCACAAGTGAGGTACCATTTTTCTCGTAAGACTTTGGGGAACGCGGGGTGGGTAGAAATTCGTGGATCCATGCAGATTCCAGAACTTTCCACACAGAAATGTTGGTAAAATGTGTTTTTTTGGACAATTTCTTAGGTTTGCAATTGATTCTGGGTAACAGACCCTGGTGGGAGGCAGTCAAGTCACCCCATCCTGGATTCCCCTGAGTGTCTAGTTTTCAAAAATGTATAGGATTGCTAGGTTTACCTAGGTGCCGGCAGAGCTAGGGTTCACAAACTACAGCTAGGCACTTTGCCAAAAAAGGGTAATTTTTCACTGCAAAATTTAGGTGTGACCACGTTGCGTTTTGCGCCATTTCCTGTCGCGGGCACTAGGCCAACCCGCACAAGTGAGGTACCATTTTTCTCGTAAGACTTTGGGGAACGCGGGGTGGGTAGAAATTCGTGGATCCTTGCAGATTCCAGAACTTTCCACACAGAAATGTTGGTAAAATGTGTTTTTTTGGACAATTTCTTAGGTTTGCAATTGATTCTGGGTAACAGACCCTGGTGGGAGGCAGTCAAGTCACCCCATCCTGGATTCCCCTGAGTGTCTAGTTTTCAAAAATGTATAGGATTGCTAGGTTTACCTAGGTGCCGGCAGAGCTAGGGTTCACAAACTACAGCTAGGCACTTTGCCAAAAAGGGTATTTTTTCACTGCAAAATTTAGGTGTGACCACGTTGCGTTTTGCGCCATTTCCTGTCGCGGGCACTAGGCCAACCCGCACAAGTGAGGTACCATTTTTCTCGTAAGACTTTGGGGAACGCGGGGTGGGTAGAAATTCGTGGATCCATGCAGATTCCAGAACTTTCCACACAGAAATGTTGGTAAAATGTGTTTTTTTGGACAATTTCTTAGGTTTGCAATTGATTCTGGGTAACAGACCCTGGTGGGAGGCAGTCAAGTCACCCCATCCTGGATTCCCCTGAGTGTCTAGTTTTCAAAAATGTATAGGTTTGCTAGGTTTCTCAAGGTGCCCGCAGAGCTAGGGTTAAAAAACTATAGCTAGGCACTTTGCCAAAAAAGGGTCATTTTTCACTGCGAAATTGAGGTGTGACGACGTTGCGTTTTGCGCCGTTTCCTGTCACGGGCACAAGGCCAACCCACACAAGTGAGGTACCATTTTTCTCGTTGGACTTTGGGGAACGAGAGGTGGGTGGAAATTTGTGGATCCACGCAGATTCCAGAACTTTCCACCACAGAAATGTGGGGAAAATGTGTTTTTTTAAAAATAATTTTAGGTTTGCAAGGGATTCTGGGTAACAGACCCTGGTGGGAGGCAGTCAAGTCACCCCATCCTGGATTCCCCTGGGTGTCTAGTTTTCGAAAATGTATAGGTTTGCTAGGTTTCCCAAGGTGCCCGCAGAGCTAGGGTTAAAAAACTACAGCTAGGCACTTTGCCAAAAAAGGGTCATTTTTCACTGCGAAATTGAGGTGTGACACGTTGCGTTTTGTGCCATTTCCTGTTGCGGGCACTAGGCCGACCCGCACAAGTGAGGTTCCATTTTTCCCGTAATACTTTGGGGAATGCGGGGTGGGTGGAAATATGTGGATCCACGCAGATTCCAGAACTTTCCACCACAGAAATGTTGGTAAAATGTGTTTTTTTGGACAATTTTTTAGATTTGCATGGGATTCTGGGTAACAGATCCTGGTGGAAGGCAGTCAAGTCACCCCATCCTGGATTCCCCTGGGTATCTATTTTTCAAAAATTTATAGGTTTGCTATGTTTGCCTAGGTGCCGGCAGACCTATGGTTCAAAAACTACAGCTAGGAACTTTGCCAAAAAAGGGTCATATTTCACTGCAAAATTTAGGTGTGACCACATTGCATTTTGTGCCGTTTCCTGTCGCGGGCACTAGGCCAACCCACACAAGTGAGGTATTATTTTTCCCGTAATTCTTTGGGGAACGCGGGGTGGGTGGAAATTTGTGGATCCACGCAGATTGCAGAACTTTCCACCACAGAAATGTGGGTAAAATTTGTTTTTTTTGACAATTTTTTAGGTTTGCAAATGATTCTGGGTAACAGACCCTGGTGGAAGGCAGTCAAGTCATCCCATCCTGGATTCCCCTGGGTTTCTATTTTTCGAAAATGTATAGGTTTGCTAGGTTTGCCTAGGTGCCAGAAGACCTATGGTTCAAAAACTACAGCTAGGCACTTTGCCAAAAAAGGGGCATTTTTCACTGTGAAATTGAGGTGTGACCACGTTCCGTTTTGTACCATTTCCTTTCGCGGGCACTAGGCCGACCCACACAAGTGAGGTACCATTTTTCCCGTAATACTTTGGGGAACGCGGGGTGGGTGGAAATATGTGGATCCACGCAGATTCCAGAACTTTACCACACAGAAATATGGGGAAAATGTGTTTTTTTGGACAATTTTTTAGGTTTGCAAGGGATTCTGGGTAACCGACCGTGGTGGGAGGCAGTCAAGTCACAATATCCTGGATTCCCCTGAGTGTCTAGTTTTCAAAAATGTATAGGATTGCTAGGTTTACCTAGGTGCCGGCAGAGCTAGGGTTCACAAACTACAGCTAGGCACTTTGCCAAAAAAGGGTAATTTTTCACTGCAAAATTTAGGTGTGACCACGTTGCGTTTTGCGCCATTTCCTGTCGCGGGCACTAGGCCAACCCGCACAAGTGAGGTACCATTTTTCTCGTAATACTTTGGGGAACGCGGGGTGGGTAGAAATTCGTGGATCCATGCAGATTCCAGAACTTTCCACACAGAAATGTTGGTAAAATGTGTTTTTTTGGACAATTTCTTAGGTTTGCAATTGATTCTGGGTAACAGACCCTGGTGGGAGGCAGTCAAGTCACCCCATCCTGGATTCCCCTGAGTGTCTAGTTTTCAAAAATGTATAGGATTGCTAGGTTTACCTAGGTGCCGGCAGAGCTAGGGTTCACAAACTACAGCTAGGCACTTTGCCAAAAAAGGGTAATTTTTCACTGCAAAATTTAGGTGTGACCACGTTGCGTTTTGCGCCATTTCCTGTCGCGGGCACTAGGCCAACCCGCACAAGTGAGGTACCATTTTTCTCGTAAGACTTTGGGGAACGCGGGGTGGGTAGAAATTCGTGGATCCATGCAGATTCCAGAACTTTCCACACAGAAATGTTGGTAAAATGTGTTTTTTTGGACAATTTCTTAGGTTTGCAATTGATTCTGGGTAACAGACCCTGGTGGGAGGCAGTCAAGTCACCCCATCCTGGATTCCCCTGAGTGTCTAGTTTTCAAAAATGTATAGGTTTGCTAGGTTTCTCACGGTGCCCGCAGAGCTAGGGTTAAAAAACTATAGCTAGGCACTTTGCCAAAAAAGGGTCATTTTTCACTGCGAAATTGAGGTGTGACGACGTTGCGTTTTGCGCCGTTTCCTGTCACGGGCAGAAGGCCAACCCACACAAGTGAGGTACCATTTTTCTCGTTAGACTTTGGGGAACGAGAGGTGGGTGGAAATTTGTGGATCCACGCAGATTCCAGAACTTTCCACCACAGAAATGTGGGGAAAATGTGTTTTTTTAAAAATAATTTTAGGTTTGCAAGGGATTCTGGGTAACAGACCCTGGTGGGAGGCAGTCAAGTCACCCCATCCTGGATTCCCCTGGGTGTCTAGTTTTCGAAAATGTATAGGTTTGCTAGGTTTCCCAAGGTGCCCGCAGAGCTAGGGTTAAAAAACTACAGCTAGGCACTTTGCCAAAAAAGGGTCATTTTTCACTGCGAAATTGAGGTGTGACACGTTGCGTTTTGTGCCATTTCCTGTTGCGGGCACTAGGCCGACCCGCACAAGTGAGGTTCCATTTTTCCCGTAATACTTTGGGGAATGCGGGGTGGGTGGAAATATGTGGATCCACGCAGATTCCAGAACTTTCCACCACAGAAATGTTGGTAAAATGTGTTTTTTTGGACAATTTTTTAGATTTGCATGGGATTCTGGGTAACAGATCCTGGTGGAAGGCAGTCAAGTCACCCCATCCTGGATTCCCCTGGGTATCTAGTTTTCAAAAATTTATAGGTTTGCTATGTTTGCCTAGGTGCCGGCAGACCTATGGTTCAAAAACTACAGCTAGGAACTTTGCCAAAAAAGGGTCATATTTCACTGCAAAATTTAGGTGTGACCACATTGCATTTTGTGCCGTTTCCTGTCGCGGGCACTAGGCCAACCCACACAAGTGAGGTATTATTTTTCTGGAAAGACTTTGGGGAACACGGGGTGGGTGGAAATTTGTGGATCCACGCAGATTCCAGAACTTTCCACCACAGAAATGTGGGTAAAATGTGTTTTTTTTGACAATTTTTTAGGTTTGCAAATGATTCTGGGTAACAGACCCTGGTGGAAGGCAGTCAAGTCACCCCATCCTGGATTCCCCTGAGTGTCTAGTTTTCAAAAATGTATAGGTTTGCTAGGTTTCCCAAGGTGCCCGCAGAGCTAGAGTTCAAAAACTACAGCTAGACACTTTGCCAAAAAAGGGTCATTTTTCACTGCGAAATTGAGGTGTGACCACGTTGCGTTTTGTGCCGTTTCCTGTAGTGGGCACTAGGCCGACCCGCACAAGTGAGGTACCATTTTTCCCGTAATTCTTTGGGGAACGCGGGGTGGGTGGAAATTTGTGGATCCACGCAGATTCCAGAACTTTCCACCACAGAAATGTTGGTAAAATGTGTTTTTTGGACAATTTTTTAGGTTTGCAAATGATTCTGGGTAACAGACCCTGGTGGAAGGCAGTCAAGTCACCCCATCCTGGATTCCCCTGGGTTTCTATTTTTCGAAAATGTATAGGTTTGCTAGGTTTGCCTAGGTGCCGGAAGACCTATGGTTCAAAAACTACAGCTAGGCACTTTGCCAAAAAAGGGGCATTTTTCACTGTGAAATTGAGGTGTGACCACGTTCCGTTTTGTACCATTTCCTTTCGCGGGCACTAGGCCGACCCACACAAGTGAGGTACCATTTTTCCCGTAATACTTTGGGGAACGCGGGGTGGGTGGAAATATGTGGATCCACGCAGATTCCAGAACTTTACCACACAGAAATATGGGGAAAATGTGTTTTTTTGGACAATTTTTTAGGTTTGCAAGGGATTCTGGGTAACCGACCGTGGTGGGAGGCAGTCAAGTCGCAATATCCTGGATTCCCCTGAGTGTCTAGTTTTCAAAAATGTATAGGATTGCTAGGTTTACCTAGGTTCCGGCAGAGCTAGGGTTCACAAACTACAGCTAGGCACTTTGCCAAAAAAGGGTAATTTTTCACTGCAAAATTTAGGTGTGACCACGTTGCGTTTTGCGCCATTTCCTGTCGCGGGCACTAGGCCAACCCGCACAAGTGAGGTACCATTTTTCTCGTAAGACTTTGGGGAACGCGGGGTGGGTAGAAATTCGTGGATCCATGCAGATTCCAGAACTTTCCACACAGAAATGTTGGTAAAATGTGTTTTTTTGGACAATTTCTTAGGTTTGCAATTGATTCTGGGTAACAGACCCTGGTGGGAGGCAGTCAAGTCACCCCATCCTGGATTCCCCTGGGTTTCTATTTTTCGAAAATGTATAGGTTTGCTAGGTTTGCCTAGGTGCCGGAAGACCTATGGTTCAAAAACTACAGCTAGGCACTTTGCCAAAAAAGGGGCATTTCTCACTGTGAAATTGAGGTGTGACCACGTTGCGTTTTGTACCATTTCCTTTCGCGGGCACTAGGCCGACCCACACAAGTGAGGTACCATTTTTCACGTAAGACTTTTGGGAACGTGGGGTGGGTGGAAATTTGTAGAGCCACGCAGATTCCAGAACTTTCCAGCACAGAAACGTGGGGAAAATGTGTTTTTTTTGACAATTTTTTAGGGTTTGCTAGGGATTCTGGGTAACAGACCCTGGTGGGAGGCATTCAAGTCACAAGATCCTGGATTTCCCTGGGTGTCTACTTTTAAAAAATGTATAGGTTTGCTAGGTTTCCCTAGGTGCCGGCAGAGCTAGGGTTAAAAAACGACAGCTTGGCACTCTGGCAAAAAATGGTCATTTTTCACTGCAAAATTGAGTTGTGACCACGTTGCGTTTTGTGCTGTTTCCTGTCGCGGGCACTAGGCCAACCCACACAAGTGAGGTACCATTTTTCTCGTAAGACTTTGGGGAACGCGTGGTGGGTGGAAATTTGTGCATCCACGCATATTCCAGAACTTGCCTCCACAGAAATGTGGGGAAAATGTGTTATTGTGGACAATTTTTTAGGTCTGCAAGGGATTCTGGGTAACAGACCCTGGTGGGAGGCAGTCAAATCACCCCATCCTGGATTCCCCTGGGTGTCTATTTTTCAAAAATGTATAGGTTTGCTAGGTTTCCCTAGGTGCCGGTAGAGCTAGGGTTAAAAAACGACAGCTAGGCACTTTGCCAAAAAAGGGTAATTTTTCACTGCAAAATTTAGTTGTGACCACGTTGCCTTTTGCGCCATTTCCTGTCGCGGGCACTAGGCCGACCCGCACAAGTGAGGTACCATTTTTATCGTAAGACTATGGTGAACGCGAGGTGGGTGGAAATTTGTGGATCCACGCAGATTCCAGAACTTTCCACCACAGAAATGGGGGAAATGTGTGATGTTATTCCCCATTCCGTCAAACATTTCTAATGGTCTTTTGGTAATTATGCGTTCTGGTTTTACCAATACTCACCTCTGTCTGTATTTCCAAATGTAAAATTGCGCACTGGATTACCAATGAATTAATTTGTATAGAGGGCCAAACTGTTTCTCACAAATTAGAATATTGGAATGTTGAGAGCTCCATTAAGACATCCGCCGCTACAAACATTGGCATAGCCCTGTTGCTCTCAACTTTTCAATGTTGAAATCTGCACCCTCTGACTAACTCTTTCCCCTGTCTCTCCCCAGCCTATGTGGGCTAAGCAAGGGAAAAAGAGAGGCGGAGGTTCTGGACAAGGGCACACAGTGAGTCATCTGTCATCCAGTAGTTCAGTGTCACAGGAGCTGTGGAAGGAGAGGCGGGGTCCTAGTAGTGCTTTTGGCAGCACGGTGACTTTCCACATCTGAGACTAGAGTCTGATTTACCACTTATGAGTGTTTTGCTTTTGCTACTCTTTGTCGGTTAGTCAGAAATGCCACGTTTATTGGAATGTGGTTGTATTAAGGTTTGCCGTTTATTGGAATGTGGTTGTATTAAGGTTTGCGGCCAGAAGACTTTGCCAGTTCTAGGGTGACTGAGATGCCTATTGCCCAATGAGCAGTATTTCACAGCAGTGGGTGCTGATGAGTACTATAATTGTTGACTACAGTGGGCACTTGATTCACGCTAGGCGAGCGACAGGAGGTCAGACCAATATCATGTTTGATGCTTGTGTGTGACATGCCATGTGCTGTCGTGAGTGTGATAATGGCCGGCTTTGTGGCATATTTGTTCAGTGTTGAATATGTGTGAAGAGTCCTATTTTGTTGTTTTGGAAGTTGTTTATGTTATTTCTTAGTGTTTATTATTGTAGTGAGACACGCCCTAAGTGCAATGTGCATTTCTGCGATGCTACATAACATAACATGTGTATTTGTAAAGAGCATATTCACCCAAGGGTATCTTGGCGCTGAATAACAGATGTTTATTGTTACCAAACTCAATGGTACTCATTTTATCAAACTCAGTAGGATGAAAGTCTGAGTGGACCCATTGGGATTTGAACCTGTGACCATGAGGTTGAACACAGGCCCCTACAGTGGACACATTAGCCCACTAAGCTACCAGACTAACGTTTTCTGTTAGAAAAGTGTGTTAATCGCCACATGCGCTGTAGCATCCTTTACTGTTGGTGGCAGGTTTTGGGGTGTTCTTGGCTGGTTATAGACACCTTCACAGCATAAGCTTGTCCAGATGGGTAGCTGTGCATGTGTGTCTTTACACCAAAATAGCTTTATCATAGAAGGCCCAGCAAATCAGCTTGTTTCATGAGCAGGACCTCTGCAGGCTTCTAAAACCATAGACATGTTCTACCATCGTAGATTTACTCCAAATGCATGAAAAAACTAACAGAACAGCAAGAAATTGTGACTTACAGCACGCACATAAAATTTAAACGCAGAGAGACTGCCAAATGGTGTACACTAAGCCTTAACACTCTAGCCCGCCATTCTCCTCAGCTCCTGAATCTCTCTCGGAGCTGCTGATGAAGAGACTTTGGGAAACCGGGCTATGAAGCTACATTATATTGTGTTTTAAAATGTTAAACTGGAAGTGTTACTTGTTGAAGTTTTGAATGCCTTCTCTTATCTCTTTTTGTGAGATGTCAAGCGAGGGTGGCATTTAATTTGTTATATCTGTTTTTTCTATAAGAAATATCTCTATTGTCTTCTTTTCTGACATTTGATTATAAAACTGTCTTAAAAGTGAGTCTTTTTCCTATACACTTTTAGATTGTCACACATTTATCTCAAGTAGTACTGAGACTACTGCTTGAGCCTGTTTTGGAGAACATTTTGATGCCTTTCACAATGCAGGAAAAACATCCTGAAACTGTGTCTGAGAGCGCCAGCAAGCACTGTGGGATGAAAGCAGATTACAATAATACCTCGGAACTCTTTAGTTTGGCATGGAAAAACCGAAGGGAATGATTTGCCTTCGAAGAGTTGTTGTGTGCTATTAGGGAAAACAAAGCAAACGGGAGACTCATTCACTACCCTACATTATGTCAAACCCTTCCACCAACTATGTGCCCTTCGTTGCCAAAAAGAGGAAGTGGAAGACGGGGGCTTTCCAGTACTGCAAAGTCCGGAATCATCGTCAGCCAGAATGCCTTTTTTCCAAACAAGCCGGCCTTGGTAAAGGTGGGAAAAGACACCGTCGTATTCTGTGGGGAGAAAAGTCCGCCGAATGCGGCTAAATAAGTTATATTTAATCCTGGAGCGTACAGCTGGAACTAAGAAGGGCTGAACTGCGCTTACCGATATTTGAAGATCGGTTCCTGTTAGTTCTGGATTCTGCCAAGCCCTGAATGCTGTGACAGAACGATCCCCGGCAAAGCACAACTCAACATCCGGGCGTTGAAAGTAAACTCCGGAGTGAGTCACGTGATCGCTCCATTCATGGAGTTACAAAACATACTACGCTACACGCATACCAAAGGCAGGAACTTGCCTAATGTAAAATGCGGTAATTCAATATGTACCGGAAGAAAGACAAGGAAACTATGCGCAATATGTAAAAAATGAAATAAAATAAAACCAGTCAAATTTGCAACAAATGTGAATAAAAACGAAATCAAAAGAAATGACCAAAATAGAAATAGAATTAGAATAGAATAGAGCCATATTCAAGTGTATAGAAAGCACAGTCTTCATCATAGCAAATGACCACAGACTTGGTAGTGGGGAACATTAAAAGTCTTATCAAACTGACAATTTAACTAAAATTGATTTATCATAAACCAAATCTAATGATACATGTATACAAATGTGCCCAACACTTGTGGGCCCATGTGTTTAAAAAAGCATCAGTACATAAATGTATACAGCTTATCTATAATGTATCAACACTACCCTAAACCCTAAAACACTACACTACACAAACACCACAACACTACCCTAAACCTAAAACACTACCCCCAGCACGACCCCCCGACCCCCAGTCCGGGCCCCACACTCAAACACCACCCTGAACGATCCCCCAGCACTACCCTAAACCCTAAAACACTACCCTACACTACACAAACACCACAACACTACCCAAAACCCTAAAACACTATCCCCAGCACGACCCCCCTGACCCCCAGTCCAGTCCCCACACTCAAACACTACCCTGCACGACCCCCCAGCACCGCCCTAAACCCTAAAACACTACCCCCAGCACGACCCTTCCCCAACCCCCAGTCCAATCCCTACACTCAAACTACCCTGCACGACCCCCCAGCACTACCCTAAACCCTAAAACACTACCCTACACTACACAAACACCACAACACTACCCAAAACCCTAAAACAGTACCCCAGCACTACCCCAAAACACTACCCTACACTGCACAAACACCACAACACTACCCTAAACCCTAAAATACTACCCCCAGCACATCCCCCCGACCCCCAGTACGGTCCCTACACTCAAACACTACCCTGCACGACCCCCAGCACTACCCTAAACCCTAAAACACTACCCTATACAACACAAACACCACAACACTACCATAAACCCTAAAACACTACCCCCAGCACGACCCTTCCCCGACCCCCAGTCCGGTCCCTACACTCAAACTACCCTGCACGACCCCCCAGCAACATTCCCTAAACCCTAAAACACTACCCTACATTACACAAACACTACAACACTACCATAAACCTTAAAACACTACCCCCAGCACGACCCCCCCGACCTCCAGTCCGGTCCCTACACTCAAACACTACCCTGCACAACCCCCCAGCACTACCCTAAACCCTAAAACACTACCCTACACTACCCTACACTACACAAACACCACAATACTACCCTAAACCCTAAAACACTACCACCAGCACGACCCCACGACCCCTAGTCCGGTCCCTACACTCAAACACTACCCTGCACGATCCCCCAGCACTACCCTAAACCCTAAAACACTACCCTACACTACACAAACACCACAACACTACCCTAAACCCTAAAACATTACCCTCAGCACGACCCTCCCCCGACCCACAGTCCGGTCCCTAAACTCAAACACTACCCTGCACGACCCCCCAGCACTACCCTGAACACTAAAACACTACCCTACACTACACAAACACCACAACACTACCCTAAACCCTAAAACACTACCCCCAGCACGACCCCGATCGCTGATCTGGTCCCTACACTCAAACACTACCCTGCACGACCCCCCAGCACTACCTAAACCCTAAAACACTACCCTACTCTACACAAACACCACAACACTACCCTAAACCCTAAAACACTACCCCCAGCATGACCCTCCCCAGACCTCCAGTCCGGTCCCCACACTCAAACACTACACTGTACGACCCCCGAGCACTACCCTAAAACCTAAAACACTACCCTACACTACACAAACACCACAACACTACCCTAAACCCTAAAACACTATCCCCAGCACGACCTTCCCCCGAGCCCCAGTCCGGTCCCTACACTCAATCACTACCCTGCACGATCCCCCAGCACTACCCTAAACCCTAAAACACTACCCTACACTACAAAAACACCACAACACTACCCTAAACCCTAAAACACTACCCCCAGCACGACCCTCCCCAGACCTCCAGTCCGGTCCCCACATTCAAACACTACACTGCACGACCCCCAAGCACTACCCTAAAACCTAAAACACTACCCTACACTACACAAACACCACAACACTACCAAACCCTAAAACTCTACCCCCAGCACAACCTTCCTCCGACCCCCAGTCCGGTCCCTACACTCAATCACTACCCTGCACGATCCCCCAGCACTACCCTAAACCCTAAAACACTACCCTACACTACACAAACACCACAACACTACCCTAAACCCTAAAACACTACCCTACACAACACAAACACCACAAAATAAGGCACCGAACTACCATTCAGCTTGCAGCTTGAATAGAATGTTAATAGTAGTCTGGGTAAAGTCCAGTAGTATTCAAATTGTTTGTATTCACTAAATGTTCTGCATTGTAAATGAAGACTATGCGACTACAAATAAGTATTTGCTTAGTATTCTGTTAGTGTTCAAGAAGTACCACTCACATATCAGTAGTCTTCATGCACTAGCCTTCCGTAAATGAACACTATTGAATACTAAAATTGTGATAAAATAGGCTTCGAATGCTATAAAAAGACAGGTTAACCACTAAATGTAGTATTCAACTTCGGTAAGGGTAGGCACTTTGCCAAAAAAGGGTCATGTTTCCCTGCGAAATTGAGGTGTAACAAGTGTTGCGTTTTGCACCGTTTCCTGTCGCGGGCACTAGGCCGACACACACACGTGAGGTATCATTTTTCTCAGAAGACTTTGGGGAACGCGGGGTGTGTGGAAATTTGTGGATCCACGCAGATTCCAGAACTTTCCACCACAGAAATATGGGGAAAATGTGTTTTTTTGACAATTTATTAGGTTTACAAGGGATTATGGGTAACAGAACCTGGTGGGAGGCAGTCAAGTCACCCCATCCTGGATTCCCCTGAGTGTCTATCTTTCAAAAATGTATACGATTGCTTGGTTTCCCTAGGTGTCGGCAGAGCTAGGGTTCACAAACAACAGCTAGGCACTTTGCCAAAAAAGGGTCATTTTTCACCGCAAAATTTAGGTGTGACCACGTTGCGTTTTGCGCCGTTTCCTGTCGCGGATACTAGGCCGACCCGCACAAGTGAGGTACCATTTTTCTCGTAAGACTTTGGGGAATGCGGGGTGGGTGGAAATTTGTGTATCCACGCAGATTCCAGAACTTTCCACCACAGAAATGTTGGGAAAATGTGGTTTTATTGACAATTTTTTAGGTTTGCAAGGAATTCTGGGTAACAGACCCTGGTGGGAGGCAGTCAAGTCACCCCATCTTGGATATAGGTTTGCTACGTTTCCCTAGGTGCCGGCAGAGCTAGTGTTCACAAACTACAGCTAGGCACTTTGCCAAAAAAGGGTCATTTTTCACTGCAAAATTTAGTTTACCACGTTGCATTTTGCGCCGTTTCCTGTCGCGGGCACTAGGCCGACCCGCACAAGTGAGGTACCATTTTTCTCGTAAGACTTTGGGGAATGCGGGGTGGGTGGAAATTTGTGGATCCACGCAGATTCCAGAACTTTCCATCACAGAAATTTGGTGAAAATGTGGTTTTATTCACAATTTTTTAGGTTTGCAAGGGTTTCTGGGTAACAGACCCTGGTGGGAGGTAATCAAGTCATCCCATCCTGAATTTCCCTGAGTGTCTAGTTTTCAAAAATGTATAGGATTGTTAGGTTTCCCTAGGTGCCAGCAGAGCTAGGATTCACAAACTACAGCTAGGCACTTTGCCCAAAAAGGGTAATTCTTCACTGCAAAATTTAGGTGTGACCACGTTGCGTTTTGCGCCGTTTTCTGTTGCGGGCACTAGGCCGACCCACACAAGTGAAGTACAATTTTTGTCGTAAGACTTTGGGGATCGCGGGATGGGTGGAAATTTGTGGATCCACGCAGTTTCCAAAACTTTCCACCACAGAAATGTGGGGAAAATGTGTTTTTTTTGACAATGTATTAGGTTTGCAAGGGATTCTTGGTAACAGACCCTGGTGGGAGGCAGTCAAGTCACCCCATCTTGGATTCCCCTGTGTGTCTAGTTTACAAAAATGTATAGGTTTGCTAGGTTTCCCTAGGTGCCGGCAGAGCTAGTGTTCACAAACTACAGCTAGGCACTTTGCCAAAAAAGGGTAATTTTTCACTGCAAAATTTAGTTGACCACGTTGCATTTTGCGCCGTTTTCTGTCGCGGGCACTAGGCCGACCCGCACAAGTGAGGTACAATTTTTCTCGTAAGACTTTGGGGATCGCGGGGTGGGTGGAAATTTGTGGATCCACGCAGTTTCCAAAACTTTCCACCACAGAAATGTGGGGAAAATGTGTTTTTTTTGACAATGTATTAGGTTTGCAAGGGATTGTGGGTAACAGACCCTGGTGGAAGGCAGTCAAGTCACCTCATCTTGGATATAGGTTTGCTAGGTTTCCCTAGGTGCCGGCAGAGCTAGTGTTCACAAACTACAGCTAGGCACTTTGCCATAAAAGGGTCATTTTTCACTGAAAAATTTAGGTGTGACCACGTTGCGTTTTGCGCCGTTTCCTGTCGCGGGCACTAAGGTGACCCACACAAGTGAGGTATTATTTTTCTTGTAAGACATTGGGGAACGCGGGGTAAATGGAAATTTGTGGATCCACGCAGATTCCAGAACTTTCAACAACAGAAATATTGGTAAATTGTGTTTTTTTGACAATTTTTTAAGTTTGCCAGGGATTCTGGGTAACAGTCCCTGGTGGGAGGCAGTAAAGTCACACCATCCTGGATTCCCCTGGGTATCTAGTTTAAAAAAATGTATAGGTTTGCTAGGTTTCCCAAGGTGCCCGCAGAGCTAGGGTTCACAAACTGTAGCTAGGCACTTTGCCAAAAAAGGGTCATTTTCACTCTGAATTTGAGGTGTGAAAACGTTGCGTTTTGCGCCGTTTCTTGTTGCGGGCACTGGGCCGACCCACACAAGTGAGGTACCATTTTTCCCGTAAGACTTTGGGGAATGCGGGGTGGGTGGAAATTTGTGGATCCACGCAGATTCGGGAACTTTCCACCACAGAAATGTGGGGAAAATGTGTTTTTTTGGACACTTTTTTAGGTTTGCAAGGGATTCTGGGTAACAGAACCTGGTGGGAGGAAGTCAAGTCACCCCATCCTGGATTCCCCTGAGTATCTATTTTTTGAAAATGTATAGGGTTGCTAGGTTTGCCTAGGTCCTGGCAGACCTATGGTTAAAAAACTACAGCTAGGCAATTTGCCAAAAAAGGGTCATTTTTCACTGAGAAATTAAGGTGTGACCACATTGCGTTTTGCACCGTTTCCTTTCGCGGGCACTAGGCCTATCCACACAAGTGAGGTACCATTTTTTTTGTAAGACTTTGGGGAACGTGGGTTGGGTGGAAATTTGTGGATCCACGCAGATTTCGGAACTTTCCACCACAGAAATGTGTGGAAAATGTGTTTTTTTGGACACTTTTTTAGGTTTCAAGGGATTCTGGGTAACAGAACCTGGTGGGAGGCAGTCAAGTCACAAGATCCTGGATTCCCCTCGGTGTCTAGTTTTCAAAAATGTATAGGTTTGCTAGGTTTACCTATGTGCCGGCAGAGCTAGGGTTCAAAAACTACAGCTAGGCACTTTGCCAAAAAAGGGTCATTTTTCACTGCAAAATTGAGGTGTGACCACGTTGTGTTTTGCGCCATTTCCTGTCGCAGGCACTAGGCCAACCCACACAAGTGAGGTACCACTTTTTTGTCGTACGACTTGACGAAACGCGGGGTGGGTGGAAATTTGTGGATCCACGCAGATTCCAGAACTTTCCACTACAGAAATGTGGGGAAATTGTGTTTTTTTGGAAAAGAATTTAGGTTTGCGAGGGATTCTGGGTAACAGACCCTGGTGGAAGGCACTTAAGTCACCCCATCCTGGATTCCCTTGGGTGTCTAGTTTTCAAAAATGTATAGGTTTGGTAGGTTTCCCTAGGTGCCGGCAGAGCTAGGGTTCAAAAACTACAGCTAGGCACTTTGCCAAAAAAGGATAATTTTTCACTGGTAAATTGAGGTGTGACCACGATGCATTTTGCGCCGTTTCCTGTTTCGGACACTAGGCCGACCCACACAAGTGAGGTACCATTTTTCTAGGAAGACTTTGGGGAATGCGCGGTAGGTGGAAAATTGTGGATCCACGCAGATTCCAGAACTTTCCTCCACAGGAATGTGCGGAAAATGTATTTTTTTTGACAATTTTTTAGGTTTGCAAGGGATTCTGGGTAACAAAACCTGGTGGGAGGCAGTCAAGTCTCCCCCATCCAGGCTTCCCCTGGGTATCTAGGTTTAAAAAATGTATTGGTTTGCTAGGTTTCCCTAGGTGCCGGCAGAGCTAAGGTTAAAAAAACCACAGCTAGGCACTTTGCCAAAAAAGGGTCATATTTCCCTGCGAAATTGAGGTGTGACAACGTTGCGTTTTGCACCGTTTCCTGTCGCGGGCACTGGGCCGACCCACACAAGTGAGGTACCATTTTTCTCAGAAGACTTTGGGGAACGCGGGGTGTGTGGAAATTTGTGGATCCACGCAGATTCCAGAACTTTCCACCACAGAAATATGGGGAAAATGTGTTTTTTTGATAATTTATTAGGTTTACAAGGGATTCTGGGTAACAGAACCTGGTGGGAGGCAGCTAAGTCACGCCATCCTGGATTCCCCTGGGTGTCTAGTTTTCAAAAATGTATAGGTGTGCTAGGTTTCCCTAGGTGCCGGCAGAGCTAGTTTTCACAAACTACAGCTAGGCACTTTGACTAAAACTGGTCATTTATCACTGCAAAATTGAGGTGTGACCACGTTGCGTTTTGCGCCGTTTCCTGTCGTGGATACTAGGCCGACCCGCACAAGTGAGGTATTATTTTTCTCGTAAGACTTTGGGGAATGCGGGGTGTTTGGAAATTTGTGTATCCACGCAGATTCCAGAACTTTCCACCACAGAAATGTAAGGAACATGTGTGTTTTTGACAATGTTTTAGATTTGCAAGGGATTCTGGGTAACAGACCCTAGTGGGAGGCAGTCAAGTCACCCCATCCTGGATTCCGCTGTGTGTCTAGTTTTCAAAAATGTATAGGTTTGCTAGGTTTCCCTAGGTGCCGGCAGAGCTAGTTTTCAGAAACTACCGCAAGGCTTTTTGCCAAAAAAGGGTCATTTTTCACTGCGCAATTGAGGTGTGACCACGTTGCGTTTTGCGCCGTTTCCTGTCGCGGGCACTAGGCCGACCCGCACAAGTGAGGTATTATTTTTCTCGCAAGACTTTGGGGAATGCGGGATGGGTGGAAATTTGTGTATCCACGCAGATTCCAGAACTTTCCACGACAGAAATGTGGGTAAAATGTATTTTTTTGTCAATTTTTTAGGTTTGCCAGGGATTCTGGGTAACAGACCCTGGTGGGAGGCAGTCAAGTCACACCATCCTGGATTCCCCTGGGTGTCTAGCTTTAAAAAATGTATAGGTTTGCTAGGTTTTCCAAGGTGGCCGCAGAGCTAGGGTTCGCAAACTGTAGCTAGGCACTTTGCCAAAAAAAGGTCATTTTTCACTGTGAATTTAAGGTGTGACCACATAGCGTTTTGCGCCGTTTCCTGTCGCTGGCACTGGGCTGACCCGCACAAGTGAGGTACCATTTTTCACGTAAGACTTTGGGGAACGCGGAGTGGGTGGAAATTTGTGGATCCACGCAGATTTCAGAACTTTCCACCACAGAAATATTGGTAAAATGTGTTTTTTGGGAATTTTTTTTAGAATTGCATGGAATTCTGTGTAACAGATCCTGGTGGAAGGCACTAAAGTCACCCCATCCTGGATTCCCCATGGTATCTATTTTTAAAAAATGTATAGGTTTGCTAGGTTTGCCTAGGTGCCGGCAGACCTATGGTTCAAAAACTACAGCTAGGCGCTTTGTCAAAAAAGGGTCATATTTCACTGCGAACTTGAGGTGTGACCACATTGCGTTTTGTACCGTTTCCTTTCTCGGGCACTAGGCTGACCCACACAAGTGAGGTACCATTTTTCTCATAAGACTTTTGGGAATGTGGGGTGGGTGGAAATTTGTGGATCCACGCAGATTCCAGAACTTTCTGGGTAACAGACCCTGGTGGGAGGCAGTTAAGTCACCCCATCCTGGATTTTCTTGGGTGTCTAGTTTTCAAATATGTATAGGTTTGGAAGGTTTCCCTAGGTGCCGGCAGAGCTAGGGTTCAAAAACTACAGCTAGGCACTTTGCCAAAAAAGGATAATTTTTCACTGGTAAATTGAGGTGTGACCACGATGCATTTTGCGCCGTTTCCTGTTTCGGACACTAGGCCGACCCACACAAGTGAGGTATCATTTTTCTAGGAAGACTTTGGGGAATGCGCGGTGGGTGGAAAATTGTGGATCCACGCAGATTCCAGAACTTTCCTCCACAGAAATGTGGAGAAAATTTATTTTTTTTGACAATTTCTTAGGTTTGCAAGGGATTCTGGGTAACAAAACCTGGTGGGAGGCAGTCAAGTCTCCCCATCCTGGCTTCCCCTGGGTATCTAGGTTTAAAAAATCTATTGGTTTGCTAGGTTTCCCTAGGTGCCGGCAGAGCTAAGGTTAAAAAACCACAGCTAGGCACTTTGCCAAAAAAGGGTCATGTTTCCCTGCGAAATTGAGGTGTGACAACGTTGCGTTTTGCACCGTTTCATGTCGCGGGCACTAGGCCGACCCACACAAGTGAGGTACCATTTTTGTCAGAAGACTTTGGGGAATGCGGGGTGTTTGGAAATTTGTGTATCCACGCAGATTCCAGAACTTTCCACCACAGAAATGTGGGGAAAATGTGTGTTTTTTGACAATTGTTTAGGTTTGCAAGGGATTCTGGGTAACAGACCCTGGTGGGAGGCAGTCAAGTCACCCCATCCTGGATTCCCCTGAGTGTCTAGTTTTCAAAAATGTATAGGATTGCTAGGTTTCCCTAGGTGCCAGCAGAGCTAGGGTTCACAAACTACAGCTAGGCACTTTGCCAAAAAAGGGTCATTTTTCACTGCAAAATTTAGGTGTTACCACGTTGCGTTGTGCGCCGTTTCCTGACGCGGGCACTAGGCCAACCCGTACAAGTGAGGTACCATTTTTCTCATAAGACTTTGGGGAATGCGGGGTGGGTGGAAATTTGTGGATACACGCAGATTCCAGAACTTTCCATCACAGAAATGTGGGGAAAATGTGGGGTTTTTTGACAATGTTTTAGGTTTGCAAGGGATTCTGGGTAACAGACAATGGTGGGAGGCAGTCAAGTCACCCCATCCTGGATTCCCCTGTGTGTCTAGTTTTACAAAATGTATAGGTTTGCTAGGTTTCCCAAGGTGCCCGCAGAGCTAGAGTTCAAAAACTACAGCTAGACACTTTGCCAAAAAAGGGTCATTTTTCACTGCGAAATTGAGGTGTGACCACGTTGCGTTTTGTACCATTTCCTTTCGCGGGCACTAGACCGACCCACACAAGTGAGATACCATTTTTCCTGTAATTCTTTGGGGAATGCGGGGTGGGTGGACATTTTTTTGGTCCACGCAGATTCCAGAACTTTCCACCACAGAAATGTGGGTAAAATGTGTTTTTTGACAAATTTTAGGTCTTCAAATGATTCTGGGTAACAGACTCTGGTGGAAGGCAGTCAAGTCACCCCATCCTGGATTCCCCTGGGTATCTATTTTTCGAAAATGTATAGGTTTGCTAGGTTTGCCTAGGTGCCGGCAGACCTATGGTTCAAAAACTACAGCTGGGCACTTTGCCAAAAAAGGGGCATTTTTCACTGCAAAATTTAGTTGACCACATTGCATTTTGCGCCGTTTCCTGTCGCGGGCACTAGGCCGACCCGCACAAGTGAGGTACCATTTTTCTCGTAAGACTTTGGGGAATGCGGGGTGGATGGACATTTGTGGATCCACACAGATTCCAGAACTTTCAACCACAGAAATGTGGGGAAAATGTGGTTTTTTTGACAATGTTTCAGGTTTGCAAGGGATTCTGGGTAACAGACCCTGGTGGGAGGTAATCAAGTCATCCCATCCTGAATTCCCCTGAGTGTCTAGTTTTCAAAAATGTATAGGATTGCTAGGTTTCCCTAGGTGCCAGCCGAGCTAGGATTCACAAACTACAGCTAGGCACTTTGCCAAAAAAGGGTAATTTTTCACTGCAAAATTTAGTTGACCACGTTGCATTTTGCGCCGTTTTCTGTCGCGGGTACTAGGCCGACCCGCACAAGTGAGGTACCATTTTTCTCGTAAGACTTTGGGGATCACGGGGTGGGTGGAAATTTGTGGATCCACGCAGTTTCCAAAACTTTCCACCACAGAAATGTGGGGAAAATGTGTTTTTTGGACACTTTTTTAGGTTTGCAAGGGATTCTGTGTAACAGACCCTGGTGGGAGGCAGTCAAGTCACAAGATCCAGGATTCCCCTGGGTGTCTAGTTTTCAAAAATGTATAGGTTTGCTAGGTTTCCCTAGGTGCCGGCAGAGCTAGTGTTCACAAACTACAGCTAGGCACTTTGCCATAAAAGGGTCATTTTTCACTGCAAAATTGAGGTGTGACCACGTTGCGTTTTGCGCCGTTTCCTGTCGCGGGCACTAGGCTGACCCGCACAAGTGAGGTATTATTTTTCTTGTAAGATGTTGGGGAACGCGGGGTAAGTGGAAATTTGTGGATCCACGCAGATTCCAGAACTTTCCACAACAGAAATATGTGTAAAATTTGTTTTTTGGACAATTTTTTAGGTTTGCAAGGGTTTCTGGGTAACAGACCCTGGTGGGAGGTAATCAAGTCATCCCATCCTGAATTCCCCTGAGTGTCTAGTTTTCAAAAATGTATAGGATTGTTATGTTTCCCTAGGTGCCAGCAGAGCTAGGATTCACAAACTACAGCTAGGCACTTTGCCAAAAAAGGGTAATTTTTCACTGCAAAATTTAGCTGTGACCACGTTGCGTCTTGCGCCGTTTTCTGTTGCGGGCACTAGGCCGACCCGCACAAGTGAGGTACAATTTTTCTCGTAAGACTTTGGGGATCGCGGGGTATGTGGAAATTTGTGGATCCACGCAGTTTCCAAAACTTTCCACCACAGAAATGTGGGGAAAATGTGTTTTTTGGACACTTTTTTAGGTTTGCAAGGGATTCTGGGTAACAGACCCTGGTGGGAGGCAGTCAAGTCACAAGATCCAGGATTCCCCTGGGTGTCTAGTTTTCAAAAATGTATAGGTTTGCTAGGTTTACCTATGTGCCGGCAGAGCTAGGGTTCAAAAACTACAACTAGGCTCTTTGCCAAAAAAGGGTCATTTTTTACTGCAAAATTGAGGTGTGCCCACGTTGTGTTTTACGCAGTTTCCTGTCGCGGGCACTAAGCCAACCCACACAAGTGAGGTACCACTTTTTTGTCGTACGACTTGACGAAACGCGGCGTGGGTGGAAATTTGTGGATCCACGCAGATTCCAGAACCTTTCACCACAGAAATGTGGGGAAATTGTGTTTTTTTGGAAAAGAATTTAGGTTTGCGAGGGATTCTGGGTAACAGACCCTGGTGGGAGGCACTTAAGTCACCCCATCCTGAATTCCCTTGGGTGTCTAGTTTTCAAAAATGTATAGGTTTGGTAGGTTTCCCTAGGTGCCGGCAGAGCTAGGGTTCAAAAACTACAGCTAGGCACTTTGCCAAAAAAGGATAATTTTTCACTGGTAAATTGAGGTGTGACCACGATGCATTTTGCGCCGTTTCCTGTTTCGGACACTAGGCCGACCCACACAAGTGAGGTACCATTTTTCTAGGAAGACTTTGGGGAATGCGTGGTAGGTGGAAAATTGTGGATCCACGCAGATTCCAGAACTTTCCTCCACAGGAATGTGCGGAAAATGTATTTTTTTTGACAATTTTTTAGGTTTGCAAGGGATTCTGGGTAACAAAACCTGGTGGGAGGCAGTCAAGTCTCCCCCATCCTGGCTTCCCCTGGGCATCTAGGTTTACAAAATGTATTGGTTTGCTAGGTTTCCCTAGGTGCCGGCAGAGCTAAGGTTAAAAAAACCACAGCTAGGCACTTTACTAAAAAAGGGTCATATTTCCCTGCGAAATTGAGGTGTGACAACGTTGCGTTTTGCACCGTTTCCTGTCGCGGGCACTGGGCCGACCCACACAAGTGAGGTACCATTTTTCTCAGAAGACTTTGGGGAACGCGGGGTGTGTGGAAATTTGTGGATCCACGCAGATTCCAGAACTTTCCACCACAGAAATATGGGGAAAATGTGTTTTTTTGACAATTTATTAGGTTTAAAAGGGATTCTGGGTAACAGAACCTGGTGGGAGGCAGCTAAGTCATGCCATCCTGGATTCCCCTGGGTGTCTAGTTTTCAAAAATGTATAGGTTTGCTAGGTTTCCCTAGGTTCTGGCAGAGCTAATTTTCACAAACTACAGCTAGGCACTTTGACTAAAACTGGTCATTTATCACTGCAAAATTGAGGTGTGACCACGTTGCGTTTTGCGCCGTTTCCTGTCGTGGATACTAGGCCGACCCGCACAAGTGAGGTATTATTTTTCTCGTAAGTCTTTGGGGAATGCGGGGTGTTTGGAAATTTGTGTATCCACGCAGATTCCAGAACTTTCCACCACAGAAATGTAAGGAACATGTGTGTTTTTGACAATGTTTTAGGTTTGCAAGGGATTCTGGGTAACAGACCATAGTGGGAGGCAGTCAAGTCACCCCATCCTGGATTCCGCTGTGTGTCTAGTTTTCAAAAATGTATAGGTTTGCTAGGTTTCCCTAGGTGCCGGCAGAGCTAGTTTTCAGAAACTACAGCAAGGCTTTTTGCCAAAAAAGGGTCATTTTTCACTGCGCAATTGAGGTGTGACCACGTTGCGTTTTGCGCCGTTTCCTGTCGCGGGACTAGGCCGACCCGCACAAGTGAGGTATTATTTTTCTCGTAAGACTTTGGGGAATGCGGGATGGGTGACAATATGTGTATCCACGCAGATTCCAGAACTTTCCACGACAGAAATGTGGGTAAAATGTATTTTTTTGTCAATTTTTTAGGTTTGCCAGGGATTATGGGTAACAGACCCTGGTGGGAGGCAGTCAAGTCACACCATCCTGGATTCCCCTGGGTGTCTAGCTTTAAAAAATGTATAGGTTTGCTAGGTTTTCCAAGGTGCCCGCAGAGCTAGGGTTCGCAAACTGTAGCTAGGCACTTTGCTAAAAAAAGGTCATTTTTCACTGTGAATTTAAGGTGTGACCACATAGCGTTTTGCGCCGTTTCCTGTCGCTGGCAATGGGCTGACCCGCACAAGTGAGGTACCATTTTTCCCGTAAGACTTTGGGGAACGCGGGGTGGGTGAAAATTTGTGGATCCACGCAGATTCCAGAACTTTCCACCACAGAAATATTGGTAAAATGTGTTTTTTTGGAAATTTTTCTAGAATTGCATGGAATTCTGTGTAACAGATCCTGGTGGAAGGCACTAAAGTCACCCCATCCTGGATTCCCCATGGTATCTATTTTTAAAAAATGTATAGGTTTGCTAGGTTTGCCTAGGTGCCGGCAGACCTATGGTTCAAAAACTACAGCTAGGTGCTTTGCCAAAAAAGGGTCATATTTCACTGCGAACTTGAGGTGTGACCACATTGCGTTTTGTACCGTTTCCTTTCTCGGGCACTAGGCTGACCCACACAAGTGAGATACCATTTTTCTCGTAAGACTTTTGGGAATGTGGGGTGGGTGGAAATTTGTGGAGCCACGCAGATTCCAGAACTTTCTGGGTAACAGACCCTGGTGGGAGGCAGTTAAGTCACCCCATCCTGGATTCCCTTGGGTGTCTAGTTTTCAAATATGTATAGGTTTGGTAGGTTTCCCTAGGTGCCGGCAGAGCTAGGGTTCAAAAACTACAGCTAGGCACTTTGCCAAAAAAGGATAATTTTTCACTGGTAAATTGAGGTGTGACCACGATGCATTTTGCGCCTTTTCCTGTTTCGGACACTAGGCCGACCCACACAAGTGAGGTACCATTTTTCTAGGAAGACATTGGGGAATGCGCGGTGGGTGGAAAATTGTGGATCCACGCAGATTCCAGAACTTTCCTCCACAGAAATGTGGGGAAAATTTATTTTTTTTGACAATTTCTTAGGTTTGCAAGGGATTCTGGGTAACAAAACCTGGTGGGAGGCAGTCAAGTCTCCCCATCCTGGCTTCCCCTGGGTATCTAGGTTTAAAAAATCTATTGGTTTGCTAGGTTTCCCTAGGTGCCGGCAGAGCTAAGGGTAAAAAACCACAGCTAGGCACTTTGCCAAAAAAGGGTCATGTTTCCCTGCGAAATTGAGGTGTGACAACGTTGCGTTTTGCACCGTTTCATGTCGCGGGCACTAGGCCGACCCACACAAGTGAGGTACCATTTTTGTCAGAAGACTTTGGGGAATGCGGGGTGTTTGGAAATTTGTGTATCCACGCAGATTCCAGAACTTTCCACCACAGAAATGTGGGGAAAATGTGTGTTTTTTGACAATTGTTTAGGTTTGCAAGGGATTCTGGGTAACAGACCCTGGTGTGAGGCAGTCAAGTCACCCCATCCTGGATTCCCCTGAGTGTCTAGTTTTCAAAAATGTATAGGATTGCTAGGTTTCCCTAGGTGCCGGCAGAGCTAGGGTTCACAAACTACAGCTAGGCACTTTGCCAAAAAAGGGTCATTTTTCACTGCAAAATTTAGGTGTTACCACGTTGCGTTGTGCGCCGTTTCCTGACGCGGGCACTAGGCCAACCCGTACAAGTGAGGTACCATTTTTCTCATAAGACTTTGGGGAACGCGGGGTGGGTGGAAATTTGTGGATACACGCAGATTCCAGAACTTTCCATCACAGAAATGTGGGGAAAATGTGTTTTTTTTTACAACGTTTTAGGTTTGCAAGGGATTCTGCGTAACAGACAATGGTGGGAGGCAGTCAAGTCACCCCATCCTGGATTCCCCTGTGTGTCTAGTTTTACAAAATGTATAGGTTTGCTAGGTTTCCCAAGGTGCCCGCAGAGCTAGAGTTCAAAAACTACAGCTAGACACTTTGCCAAAAAAGGGTCATTTTTTACTGCGAAATTGAGGTGTGACCACGTTGCGTTTTGTACCATTTCCTTTCGCGGGCACTAGACTGACCCACACAAGTGAGGTACCATTTTTCCTGTAATTCTTTGGGGAATGTGGGGTGGGTGGAAATTTTTTTGGTCCACGCAGATTCCAGAACTTTCCACCACAGAAATGTGGGTAAAATGTGTTTTTTGACAAATTTTAGGTCTTCAAATGATTCTGGGTAACAGACTCTGGTGGAAGGCAGTCAAGTCACCCCATCCTGGATTCCCCTGGGTATCTATTTTTCGAAAATGTATAGGTTTGCTAGGTTTGCCTAGGTGCCGGCAGACCTATGGTTCAAAAACTACAGCTGGGCACTTTTCCAAAAAAGGGGCATTTTTCACTGTGAAATTGAGGTGTGACCACGTTGCGTTGTGTACCATTTCCTTTCGCGGGCACTAGGCCGACCCACACAAGTGAGGTACCATTTTTCTCGTAAGACTTTTGGTAACGTGGGGTGGGTGGAAATTTGTAGATCCACGCAGATTCCAGAACTTTCCACCACAGAAACGTGGAGAAAATGTGTTTTTTTTGACAATTTTTTAGGTTTGCAAGGGATTCTGGGTAACAGACCCTGGTGGGAGGCAGTCAAGTCACAAGATCCTGGATTCCCCTGGGTGTCTACTTTTAAAAAATGTATAGGTTTGCTAGGTTTCCCTAGGTGCCGGCAGAGCTAGGGTTAAAAAACGACAGATTTGCACTCTGGCAAAAAAGGGTCATTTTTCACTACAAAATTGAGGTGTGACCACGTTGCGTTTTGTGCCGTTTCCTGTCGCGGGCACTAGGCCGACCCACACAAGTGAGGTACCATTTTTCTCGTAAGACTTTGGGGAACGCGGGGTGGGTGGAAATTTGTGGATCCACGCAGATTCCAGACCTTTCCTCCACAGAAATGTGGGGAAAATGTGTTATTGTGGAGAATTTTTTAGGTCTGCAAATGATTCTGGGTAACAGACCCTGGTGGGAGGCAGTCAAGTCACCCCATCCTGGAGTCCCCTGTGTGTTTAGTTTTAAAAAATGTATAGGTTTGCTAGGTTTCCCTAGGTGCCGGCAGAGCTAGTGTTCACAAACTACAGCAAGGCACTTTGCCAAAAAAGGGTCAGTTTTTCACTACAAAATTGAGGTGTGTCCACGTTGCGTTTTGCACCGTTTCCTGTTGCGGGCACTAGGCCGACCCACACAAGTTAGGTACCATTTTTCTCGGAAGACTTTGGGGAACGCGGGGTGCATGGAAATTTGTGGATCCACACAGATTCCAGAAATTTCCACCACATTAATGTGGGGAAAATGTGTTTTTTTTGGACAATTTTTTAGGTTTGCAAGAGATTCTGGGTAACAAAACCTGGTGGGAGGCAGTCAAGTTACCCCATCCTGGATTCCCCTGGGTGTCTAATTTTCAAAAAAGTATAGTTTTGCTACATTTCCCTAGGTGCCGGCAGAGCTAGTGTTAAAAAACTACAGCTAGACACTTCGCTTAAGAACGGTAAATTTTCATTGTGAAAATGTGGTGTGTTCACGTTGGGTTTTGAGCCATTTCATTTCGTGGACACTATGCCTACCCACACAAGTGAGGTACCATTTTTATCGGGATACTTAGGGTAATTCAGATTTGTAAAGCAACTGTTATTACCTATTGATTTTTGATGCATTTCTGCCACCCAAATGAAATACATTGTGTGAAAAAGAAGTCATTTTGAAAAATGACCGATAATTCTCATGCTAGTATGAGTATTCCCAATTTCGAAAATGTGAAAATATGTACTGTTTCTAAACTCTCTAATTTGTTCCCATTTCAGAAATACTTAGGTGTCTTTCATACGGATTTTTCCATGTATACATTTTCCCACAATAATTGCTATATACCCGGAACATAATAAAAAACCCATTGCAAATTGCTGTTCAATTTTTGACACTGGGTTCGTCAGGTCCTTGATGAACCTACAATTCCTATATATCCCTACAACCAGGGAGGTCCAGCGGATGTAACGGTATATTGCTTTCAAAGAGCTGTAATAAGTAGAAGAAGTTACAGGTGAAAACGTTGACACAAAAGGCTGTTTTTTTCAACTAATTTTTAATTTTTCCTATATTTAACTGTCAATTTCTATAAAGAAACCTTAATGGATCTACACAAATAACCCCTTGCTGAATTCAGAATTTTATCTACTTTTCTAAAATGTATAGCTTTGCAGGATCCATTATTGCTTTCACACCTACTTCTACCATTAACTGGAAGGAGGTTGAAAACACAAAAAATTGCAAAAATAGGCTATGTCCCAGAAAAATGCCAAAACTGTGTAAACATTTTTGGTTTTCTGACAAAAGTCTGTCATTCCCTAAAAGCTGGGAAAATGGTGATTTTAGCGTGACAAACCCTTTTTTGATACCATTTGCAGAGAAAAACCCAGACGCTTTCATTTGCAGCCCGTTTTCCCATTTTTCCCCCAAAAAACAAAATTTTTCTGTATTTTGGCTAATTTTTTCCAGGGGAATCCACAAACCCTGGGTACCTTAATAATCCCCATGATTTTGGAAGAAAAGGAAGCAAATTTGGCATGGATACCTTATGTGGTCAAAACGTTACAGGGGCCTAAGCGCGCACTACCCCAAATAGCCCAAAAAGGGCTTAGCACAGGGGGGGAAAAGGCCTAGCAGCGAAGGGGTTAAAGTTACACTGGTGTCGACCGTTGCTATTTTGATCCAAGCGAGACTTTCATACCATTGTCATGCCCCCACCACGTGTGCCAGGGACTGTGCTCATAACAAGAAGGGAAAGATTGACTTGACTCACTTTTTTATGTATTAAATAGTTTACATCATTCACAACAAACAACAATTATTCAGTGTGCAGTGCTTGCCATCGTTTACTTGTTCTTCCGGGGCAGTCCGTCTTGGCTAGGAAAGGATAGATTGATAGTCAGGGCCCAGGGTTGGAGGCAGGCACACCTTTGTTTGTATTCTCCATCCAATGTCTGGCTTGAGGGAAATGGCTTTAGGGCGAGTCAGCAATCGGGACTTACTTCTTCACTGACTGCACACAGTTACAACTTCAATCGGCAATAAAAGTGTAAGATGGTGGGGATGGATTTGTGAACCAGACAGACACACGCAAATGATAAAGTAAATAATGTTCCTTAGCTATATCTTTTTTGGGGGGTTTTTTGGGCATCAAAGAAAGAAAGAAAGTAACCAGAAAGCCTAGTTTTCAGGGAAGTAGAGCTCTTCCCCAATCTCTCGTGGTTTACCCAGAAGTAGGTCACCTAACACACTATTTCCATGACCTGAGTCGCCGTCATCATCTTCATGCTGTGGTACTTCAGGTATGGTGTAATGCGGTGGTATTAAGTGCTGATTCATTTTGATCATGGTTAACCTCTCCACGTTTTGAGGCAAGAGACTGGTCCTTCTCACTGTCAGAACGGCACCAGCAGCACTGAAAACTCACTCAGTAGAGACATTTGCTACGAGGTAATCATTTTGATCATGGTTAACCTCTCCACGTTTTGAGGCAAGAGACTGGTCCTTCTCACTGTCAGAACGGCACCAGCAGCACTGAAAACTCACTCAGCAGAGACATTTGCTACGAGGTAAGCCACATAGTTTATCGCCAGCCGGCTAAGCACTGTCCATTTTCACCATTTCCCATACCAATACAGCAATGGGTTTTGATCAAAGTAGACCTCTGTTGGGTCATCCAGATAGGCCTGGACCATTCGCTCACTGGTCATGGGTGCTCTGCTTTGCTCTGCCTCTTTTGCCTTTTCCTCAGCACTGGATTTAAGCCCTGCCAGTTGAAACCATTCCTTTGCCGATTTTGGGGCTGAGGCTTCTGTTCTTGTTGATATTAATGTTGTTCTTGCTATTGTTGATAGTTTTGGCTGCTGTGAGCCAATTGCACTGCCCTCAGTCTCTGAAGTTGAACTTGAAGGCTGCCCTGCAGTACTTGTAGTGCCCTGGAGGAGCGGGCCTTTAATTCCTGGCCGTTCTTTTTCTAGCTAAATGACTTCCACAGCTATCCAAGTTTTGTAGTTGGCAACATCCCCGTCTGAAAACGTAATGAAAGTGTCCAGTAATGGTTTATACTGTGGTTCAAGAATTGTGGAACAAATGTAATGGTTAGGTGACACAATGCCTCTTTGCACCCTTGTGTATTCAGAAAAGCGAAGGATCAAGCTTTCCACCAACTCATATGCTTCTTTTTTCCTCCAAACTTGTGTGCATTGCAGACAACTTCTTTAGCTGTTCCTGTAGCATGTGCAACAGTGTGATATCTTGGCCCATGGTATACCGTACAGTCCATCTTGCTGACTTCATGTGTGAAGACCTCTAAAGGAAGCAGCATCTCTGTCAGGCATTTAAGTAGACCCCATTGGTCCATATCAATGATCATGCCTTTCGCAGTTGCATCCTCTCTAGTTTGCATGACATATTCATTGATCGGTCTGTACTGCTCAAACAGACGTTCAAGCAGGTTATAAGTTGAGTTCTAACATGTTGCCACCTCCTGGATGAGTGCTTTAACTGGCATTCTATTATCACGTTGAATGATCCTCAGCTGCTTCCAGGTTTCAAAAGAATGGCTGTAATGTGTGCAGATTCTTCTGCAGGTGGTCAGTAAGTTGCTGACTTGGTCTTCTTTTTTCAGTCTTGAACAATGATGTTAATGCAGTGCGCCAGTGTGCCAAACACAGGACCCTGAAATAGCCACCATCAGCCATGGCCATTCAAAGAGTTTAGTGTTAAAGTCTTCCAAAATGCTTGCACCAGCATGGGATGTCTCCATGGTGAACATGGCTACTGTAGCATGCATCTAAGCACCATTAAAAATCTCAGCAGTGTCATCTCCAGCAGATATATTTTCTCTAACACCCTACAAAAGAGAACCAGTGTGCAGGGAGGCACATGTAAGTAAGCAATGGCTTGGCAACTGGTCCACATGTTTCTCATTAGGTGGAAAGTGTAAACAGCACTCTGCTGCAAAGCTTCTCCAAGCAATTCCAGCACTTCGTGAAGTAGTGCTGGAACAGCAACTTTTGCAAAATTGGACCAGCTGGGAACGTTCGATTTCAGGCAGATAACTGCCACAAATTCAAGAAAACCCACCTCTTCCACAAAAGAGAAAGGGAGGAGGTCTAGCGCTAACATTTTAGACAGCTTTGCATTTTACAAACATGTCGTTGGATGGTAGCATTCGTACTTCCCCTGCTCCCTAAACATGCTGAAAATGGTAGCCTGGATGTTTTTCTTTTCTGCTGCCACTGATGCTGGTGACTTCTTGAGACTAGATATTGTTAGGCTCAATGCGTGTTTTTTTGTTGTGGTACTCTCTTGCCTTGGACTCCTTGGTGTCTCGACCTGACTCTTGTGCTCTTGCAATGTTGCTGAGGATGATGTGGGCAGTACCACGGCACTGCTAGGGACCAGACCAGGCTGCTTTGTGTACTGGAGAAAATGTCTCCCTCTTTTTCACCTCCACAAACAACACTTTCAGTTTTTTGGCCGCCAAGGTGCGCCTCCCACTGGATTAAGTGGTATTTTCTCAGATGGGTTGTTTGGCCTGCGGTAACATAGTTTGTATCAAGCTTACCCCGACTAACACTTACTTTACAAATGGAGCAAATAGCAATGTTCACCTCCTTCTGGATAACCAAAAAGAAGTAAAAAAAAATAAAAAATGTAAATCCAGTATTTGTAAAGCGCACCGCCACCCGTAGGAATCCCGGCGCTGGGGGCCGTCGGGAAGATTAAGCGAGCTATTGCCCAGAGCCACCTGGTGCTGGGATGACCTGCCACCGGTGCCTGGGATCGAACAGTGATCCCCAGCATTCGGCATCAGTCGCCCTGGCCGCTTCACCACACCTCTTCCCGTCCCAAACCGAAGAGGACAACTTTCTGACACTGCTTGTGCCACTTGCACTGTTGTATGAACTGGTAGGTGGGCGTGACATTTGACTCTCTGCAGTACCAGTTCAACCGAGGTGGTTGTGCTGGATGTAGGTTGCTATCTGAACTTTGTAAATATGGCAGCAGGAGGTGGTGTTGGTGGTATCTTTGTTGGTGGTATTTGTGCCACCTCCCTCACAGCAATTTGGGATGGAGTAATGCTGGTCTCCACTGGGGCGGAGCTAACGTCCATAATGACTGGCTTGTCATCATCCTCCTCTTCTACATCTACCTCCATAACTCTAAGGCTTTCTGGAACCTTCCTTTTCCCTAACGTTGTCTCGTGGGCATGGCGTGTCTCAATGAGATGGGATCCAAGTGGTGTCTAGATCATCTGAAGGAGGGCTTGGAGAAGAAGTTGATGGACTAACCCTCCTTTTTCTTTATGTGGATCTGGAACGACAATGGATCTTCTGAAAGAGTGACTTGCTATTCATCCACAGCCGAAAGCTCTATCTCCTGAACTGCCCCTACTTCAGGAGGAACTACTACTATTGATGGTGGTTGCGGTTGTTGACCACTTACCTGAGTTTCCTGTATTGATTGGGCATTACTTTGCAATAACGATTAGTCAATTTCAACATCACTGCTCATCGGCATTGTCATGATAAGGCCTGGGCGGTAAATTCCGTTTCGCTTGCGGAATTTGGGTAATTTCATGTTCCGCGGGGAACGCGGAATTGCCCGAAATTTTTGGCTTGTTCGCGGTTTCAAATTGCATGTTCATGAGATATTTCCCCGAAAGCACGCAAAAAGCGTTCGCGAACAGGAGAAAAGCATCGCGAATGGGCGGAACAAGCAATTTCGCATGTTTGCTGAACTCTGCGTGCTCGTGGAAATTTTTTACCGTTTCTCGGAGCTTTGCGTAGCACAACTATGCAAATTCCACCCACCCCTAATCATGATTTGAATGGTTGCCTCTGCAACAGACATGGGCTTGGGCCTAGGTTGGTGGGGTGGCTCCGCTGATGCAGGGGTGCTGCTCCCAGCTTGTTCCAGGACACTGCTGCTGCAGGTGCAATTTTTGGTTCCCAAAAAAGGTACTGGGTGACATACCGGTGGTGGTAAGTGGCAGTGCCTTCTTCTTCTCACTGGCAACTTTGACTTTCTTGGTATTGGTACCTTTCTTTGGGGCCATCTTGAAGCTGTCAGTTAGCACACAGTGGCACTTGTTTTAGATTCACAAGTTGAAGGGATGTCTGTGATCACACTTAACGTGATGTCATGCGCAGTGCGCAGACCTTCAGTCTGACCAGTACAATAGGTGATGTTATCTCCTCCTCTTGTGCACCTGAAAGCAAAGAAGCAAGAAGAACATCAGTGACCTGTGGCATTTTTGTAGTTCAATAATTTCTAATACAAACAAATATAACATATATAATTTAGTGTCTGATCACACTTGTTAGTGTTACCTCAGGTATTAAAAAAATGAACAATACAGGGTAACCATTTTTGAGACTTGATACAACAAGGGCTTTAATCATGTACTGTATAACACAGTACACTCATGAAGCATAGGAAAGAAGAAGAACAACAACAAGAAGAACAACCAAAATCACACTGACCGCCTTCACTAAATTGCCACGAGCCACATGGTCACATCACAAAAACAACAAGCAGGAGGACTGGAAAATAATGAACACAAGCAAGCCTAAGGAGGACACAGAGTCTACAAAATGGCCCCAGCCACATGGCCCTGGGGAACCAAGGCAAAAGCATTGCTGGCCTACTTGCAAACACACTCGCACACTGGCCAGACACAGGAGGCATACTTGCTAAACAACACATCTTTAATGCAACAATGCCAAAAACGAAAATCCACAGGGCTAAAAGGGTTTGCAAGTGACAACCACACACATCTAACAAAGGCATTTAATTAATTTAACACACATGAAACAAGTGAAATACCAAAAAAAGCATATTTTGTATTTTAATCCAAAGCCATCCATGGCCAAAATGATGTGTAAATTCAACAGACACAACAAAAACAGTTGTTTCATGAACTCATGAGTAGCTCTGGTTCTATTGGCTGAAAACCCCATTGGCAAAATAGGCACCACAGTGAATCAATTCAAGTCAATATGGCAAATGTATTAAAAACAAGTAGAAAATGTAGTGAACTGTGCCACATTTTTGCAGAATAAAAAAGATCCCTCCCCCCAAAACCCCCAAACCACACAACATCCCAACAACAACAAATCCCAAAATAAGGGTATACGGAATCATCCGGGGGGGAGGCAACGCCTCGGACAGCCAATGCCCACATCACTGAAAAAAAAGGATATTAAAACACCAATTTTAGGAAGGCCCCCACACTGGAATCTCAAACAATCGACTGAATAGTGAGTCCACCAGTAAGTGAGCGTGCATGCGATTAACAACAGGGGCAACACACCACTCTACTTCAAAATAGTCATAGTATGGCCTGACAAGGGTAGCACTACATTCTCCACTTCCCCTTCCCCTTATGAAGACTTCCTCCTCATAGCTGATAACACAAATTGTAAATTGTAAATTGATACTTGTATAGCGCACTACTCAGCCGCAAGGGTCTCAAGGCGCTTGTACGAATACGGCTTTGGAACCCATCCTGGCTTTCCCAATGAGGAGTCCACTCCTGGGCACCCCCAAGGTGGAGGCCAGGCATCCTTAGCGTTGTGGGGGCCGTTGTGGAGATTAAGCAAGCTATCGTGAAGACTTCACGAGATCGGTCTCAGAGGGACGGTGTTGATCTGGCTGAGATCTTACCTAGCGGGTCGTCGACAAGTGGTCTGGGCCCCCCCGTACTCCGCCGAGGTGCCGCCTATGAATGTCGGAGTCCCACAAGGGTCAGTGCTGAGCCCGACCCTTTTTAACATCTTCATGACTCCATTGGCGATACTGGCGGAGTCGATGGGTGCCCAGATCATATCATACGCTGACGACACCCAGCTCCTCTTCACCTGCAAGAAGGGCATGGAGTTTGACGGGGAGAGCATCCGTGGTTGCCTTGGGGCTGTCTTCAACTGGTTTCAGCGGAGCAGCCTCAAGTGCAACCCTGATAAATCCGAGGTGCTCTTCTTCGGCTGTCAGGCAGAACCGCCCTGGCAGGAATGGTGGCCGGTTTGCATGTCCCCCCCTTCCTCTTCCTCTTTGGTCGCTAAAAACCTTGGGGTCAAAATCGATAACACCCTGGCTTTGAAAACACAGATCACAGGTCTCACGGGTACCTGTTTTGGTCTGCTTAAAATGATGCGTAAATTCCTTCCTTTGCTCCCTTTAGCCCACAGGAAGCGGACAGTACAAGCTCTGATCTGTTCCAGGCTTGATTATTCAAATGTCCTCTACCTGGGTTTGCCGGATTATCTCTTGCACAAACTCCAGGTTGTACATAATTCTGCGGCAAGAGCCATCTTCGGCCTACCCCGGCAAGCCAGATCATCTGAGTTGCTTTCCTCCCTTCACTGGCTTCCGATCAAGAAGCGAATCACATTCAAAGCTCTTACACTGGCCCATAAGGCACTCCATTTGGTGGGGGCCTCCTACATTCAGAAACGGCTTTCTTTCTACAAACCCACCAGATCTCTCCGGTCGGAAAATCTTGGCCTGGCAAAGGTGCCTCCCATTAGGAAAGTCAGAATAGGTGGACGTTCCTTTAAATATCTCGCCCCCAAACTATGGAACTCCTTTTCTGTTGATATCCGTCGCATTCCCAACCTGTTTGCCTTTAGAAAGGCCTTGAAAACCTGGCTTTTTAATCAGTAATTCTGTTATGTTTCTGTTGTCTTTTCTCCTTTCTCAGTAATGGGTCAGAAAGCGCCGGGACACTCCTTGGAGTAGCCGTGCGCTATACAAGTCACCCATTAACATAACATAACATATTGCCCAGAGTTGCAGAGTGGGACTCCATGATTGGAATAGGCACCGAGGCGAGAATTATCAGGTCCGTGGAATTATTGAGCCCAAGATCCGCCGAGGCGGGGAATTGAACCCTGGTCCTGGGCTAGACCTCTGCATCAGGGTCTGCCACTCTAATCATTGATCCATTGAACACAGGGTCGCATTTGGTCACAAAACTATATAAGGCGTGCATGGTGCTCCGGGCGGGGTGAGACAACAGGTCCTGGCAGCATTGGGAGACCGATATCGGGCATCCTCTGACTGACAAAGAATGGGCCTACTGATTAGAGCAAACCCACAGGGTATCCCCTAATCAAAGACACAAGTTACTTCATTTTAAATTAATTTATAGAATTTATGTGACTTCTGACCAACTAAGAATTTATGTGACTTCTGACCAACTAGCCAAATTTGACCCTTCTAAGCCAGCAAACTGCCCCAGGTGCAACGCCCTGAATGCCGACTTCGCTCACAGGTCCTGGTCCTGCCACCACATTTTTCCATACTGGCTGGAGGTGTTTGCTGTGTTAGCTCAAATAATAGAAACGCCTTTGGTACCCTCTCCTGAGTTGGGACTGTTGGGGATGGTTCAACGACTTAAACTGTGCTATAGGCGCTTTGCAGTGATTGCCTAATTGCTGGCGAAGCACGAGATAGCCTCTCTCTGGAGAGCTAGGGCTCGCTCAACTAAGGCGGCCTGGCTCCGGAGTATGGCTTATTGCAATGTCCAGTCCGAGATATACGCCTCGCTCCAGCCTCCAACCTCCAGGCCTCGTGACATTTGGTGCATCTATCGCACATATTTGCAACATACACTACACTCATCACAGGCTGTTTCCACTCCGCCAGTCCCCCCTCAGGCTGAGAAGACAAGCGTTGGATCTCCCATTGTATCTGATAGATCGATGTTCCCCTAAATGTGTCTTTTAAGGCTACAGGATCGCTATCGCATACGCATTAACAGCACCATCAGGGGTATTAGACTGAAGCTTTGGGTAGTGTAGTTTACGGAACCCACCTTATTTAAGAGATATGAGCCGTGAATTTTTCCTTTTGGTTATTGTCTGTATATTTATATTCTCTCACCGCTTTCAGAACTGCGTTATTCCATGTTGCATTCCATAATGTGCAATGTTGATGCATTGTCATATTCTTGAGGCAAGAGACTGGTCCTTCTCACTGTCAGAACGGCACCAGCAGCATATAACTTTCCACCACAGAAATGTGGGTAAAATGTGTTTTTTGACAAATTTTAGGTCTTCAAATGATTCTGGGTAACAGACTCTGGTGGAAGGCAGTCAAGTCACCCCATCCTGGATTCCCCTGGGTATCTATTTTTCAAAAATGTATAGGTTTGCTAGGTTTGCCTAGGTCCTGGCAGACCTATGGTTCAAAAACTACAGCTGGGCACTCTGGCAAAAAAGGGTCATTTTTCACTACAAAATTGAGGTGTGACCACGTTGCGTTTTGCACCGTTTCCTGTTGCGGGCACTAGGCCGACCCACACAAGTTAGGTACCATTTTTCTCGGAAGACTTTGGGGAACGCGGGGTGCATGGAAATTTGTGGATCCACACAGATTCCAGAAATTTCCACCACATTAATGTGGGGAAAATGTGTTTTTTTTGGACAATTTTTTAGGTTTGCAAGAGATTCTGGGTAACAAAACCTGGTGGGAGGCAGTCAAGTTACCCCATCCTGGATTCCCCTGTGTGTTTAATTTTCAAAAATGTATAGTTTTGCTACATTTCCCTAGGTGCCGGCAGAGCTAGTGTTAAAAAACTACAGCTAGACACTTCGCTTAAGAACGGTAAATTTTCATTGTGAAAATGTGGTGTGTTCACGTTGGGTTTTGAGCCATTTCGTGTCGTGGACACTATGCCTACCCACACAAGTGAGGTACCATTTTTATCGGGATACTTAGGGTAATTCAGATTTGTAAAGCAACTGTTATTACCTATTGATTTTTGATGCATTTCTGCCACCCAAATGAAAGACATTGTGTGAAAAAGAAGTCATTTTGAAAAATGACCGATACTTCTCATGCTAGTATGAGTATTCCCAATTTCGAAAATGTGAAAATATGTACTGTTTCTAAACTCTCTAATTTGTTCCCATTTCAGAAATACTTAGGTGTCTTTCATACCGATTTTTCCATGTATACATTTTCCCACAATAATTGCTATATACCCGGAACATAATAAAAAACCATTGCAAATTGCTGTTCAATTTTTGACACTGAGTTCGTCAGGTCCTTGATGAACCTACAATTCCTATATAGCCCTACAACCAGGGAGGTCCAGCGGATGTAACGGTATATTGCTTTCAAAGAGCTGTAATAAGTAGAAGAAGTTACAGGTGAAAACGTTGACACAAAAGGCTGTTTTTTTCAACTAATTTTTAATTTTTCCTATATTTAACTGTCAATTTCTATAAAGAAACCTTAATTGATCTACACAAATAACCCCTTGCTGAATTCAGAATGTTATCTACTTTTCTAAAATGTATAGCTTTGCAGGATCCATTATTGCTTTCACACCTACTTCTACCATTAACTGGAAGGAGGTTGAAAACACAAAAAATTGCAAAAATAGGCTATGTCCCAGAAAAATGCCAAAACTGTGTAAACATTTTTGGTTTTCTGACAAAAGTCTGTCATTCCCTAAAAGCTGGGAAAATGGTGATTTTAGCGTGACAAACCCTTTTTTGATACCATTTGCAGAGAAAAACCCAGACGCTTTCATTTGCAGCCCGTTTTCCCATTTTTCCCCCAAAAAACAAAAATTTGCTGTATTTTGGCTAATTTTTTCCAGGGGAATCCACAAACCCTGGGTACCTTAATAATCCCCATTATGTTGGAAGAAAAGGAAGCAAATTTGGCGTGGATACCTTATGTGATCAAAACGTTACAGGGGCCTAAGCGCGCACTACCCCAAATAGCCCAAAAAGGGCTTAGCACAGGGGGGGGAAAGGCCTAGCAGCGAAGGGGTTAAAGTTACACTGGTGTCGACCGTTGCTATTTTGATCCAAGCGAGACTTTCATACCATTGTCATGCCCCCACCACGTGTGCCAGGGACTGTGCTCATAACAAGAAGGGAAAGATTGACTTGACTCACTTTTTTATGTATTAAATAGTTTACATCATTCACAACAAACAACAATTATTCAGTGTGCAGTGCTTGCCATCGTTTACTTGTTCTTCCGGGGCAGTCCGTCTTGGCTAGGAAAGGATAGATTGATAGTCAGGGCCCAGGGTTGGAGGCAGGCACACCTTTGTTTGTATTCTCCATCCAATGTCTGGCTTGAGGGAAATGGCTTTAGGGCGAGTCAGCAATCGGGACTTACTTGTTCACTGACTGCACAAAGTTACAACTTCAATTGGCAATAAAAGTGTAAGATGGTGGGGATGGATTTGTGAACCAGACAGACACACGCAAATGATAAAGTAAATAATGTTCCTTAGCTATATCTTTTTTGGGGGTTTTTTTGTGCATCAAAGAAAGAAAGAAAGTAACCAGAAAGCCTAGTTTTCAGGGAAGTAGAGCTCTTCCCCAATCTCTGGTGGTTTGCCCAGAAGTAGGTCACCTAACACTATTTCCATGACCTGAGTCGCCGTCATCATCTTCATGCTGTGGTACTTCAGGTATGGTGTAATGCGGTGGTATTAAGTGCTGATTCATTTTGATCATGGTTAACCTCTCCACGTTTTGAGGCAAGAGACTGGTCCTTCTCACTGTCAGAACGGCACCACCAGCACTGAA
The DNA here is from genome assembly GCF_964204655.1 of Triturus cristatus. Lineage (NCBI taxonomy): Eukaryota > Metazoa > Chordata > Amphibia > Caudata > Salamandridae > Triturus > Triturus cristatus. The sequence goes on from NC_140579.1 coordinate 326,245,387, forward strand.
AACTCACTCAGTAGAGACATTTGCTACGAGGTAATCATTTTGATCATGGTTAACCTCTCCACGTTTTGAGGCAAGAGACTGGTCCTTCTCACTGTCAGAACGGCACCAGCAGCACTGAAAACTCACTCAGCAGAGACATTTGCTACGAGGTAAGCCACATAGTTTATCGCCAGCCGGCTAAGCACTGTCCATTTTCACCATTTCCCATACCAATACAGCAATGGGTTTTGATCAAAGTAGACCTCTGTTGGGTCATCCAGATAGGCCTGGACCATTCGCTCACTGGTCATGGGTGCTCTGCTTTGCTCTGCCTCTTTTGCCTTTTCCTCAGCACTGGATTTAAGCCCTGCCAGTTGAAACCATTCCTTTGCCGATTTTGGGGCTGAGGCTTCTGTTCTTGTTGATATTAATGTTGTTCTTGCTATTGTTGATAGTTTTGGCTGCTGTGAGCCAATTGCACTGCCCTCAGTCTCTGAAGTTGAACTTGAAGGCTGCCCTGCAGTACTTGTATTGCCCTGGAGGAGCGGGCCTTTAATTCCTGGCCGTTCTTTTTCTAGCTAAATGGCTTCCACAGCTATCCAAGTTTTGCAGTTGGCAACATCCCCGTCTGAAAACGTAATGAAAGTGTCCAGTAATGGTTTATACCGTGGTTCAAGAATTGTGGAACAAATGTAATGGTTAGGTGACACAATGCCTCTTTGCACCCTTGTATATTCAGAAAAGCGAAGGATCAAGCTTTCCACCAACTCATATGCTTCTTTTTTCCTCCAAACTTGTGTGCATTGCAGACAACTTCTTTAGCTGTTCCTGTAGCATGTGCAACAGTGTGATATCTTGGCCCATGGTATACCGTACAGTCCATCTTGCTGACTTCATGTGTGAAGACCTCTAAAGGAAGCAGCATCTCTGTCAGGCATTTAAGTAGACCCCTTTGGTCCATCTCAATGATCATGCCTTTCGCAGTTGCATCCTCTCTAGTTTGCATGACATATTCATTGATCGGTCTGTACTGCTCAAACAGACGTTCAAGCAGGTTATAAGTTGAGTTCTAACATGTTGCCACCTCCTGGATGAGTGCTTTAACTGGCATTCTATTATCATGTTGAATGATCCTCAGCTGCTTCCAGGTTTCAAAAGAATGGCTGTAATGTGTGCAGATTCTTCTGCAGGTGGTCAGTAAGTTGCTGACTTGGTCTTCTTTTTTCAGTCTTGAACAATGATGTTAATGCAGTGCGCCAGTGTGCCAAACACAGGACCCTGAAATAGCCACCATCAGCCATGGCCATTCAAAGAGTTTAGTGTTAAAGTCTTCCAAAATGTTTGCAGCAGCATGGGATGTCTCCATGGTGAACATGGCTACTGTAGCATGCATCTAAGCACCATTAAAAATCTCAGCGGTGTCATCTCCAGCAGATATATTTTCTCTAACACCCTACAAAAGAGAACCAGTGTGCAGGGAGGCACATGTAAGTAAGCAATGGCTTGGCAACTGGTCCACATGTTTCTCATTAGGTGGAAAGTGTAAACAGCACTCTGCTGCAAAGCTTCTCCAAGCAATTCCAGCACTTCGTGAAGTAGTGCTGGAACAGCAACTTTTGCAAAATTGGACCAGCTGGGAACGTTCGATTTCAGGCAGATAACTGCCACAAATTTAAGAAAACCCACCTCTTCCACAAAAGAGAAAGGGAGGAGGTCTAGCGCTAACATTTTAGACAGCTTTGCATTTTACAAACATGTCGTTGGATGGTAGCATTCGTACTTCCCCTGCTCCCTAAACATGCTGAAAATGGTAGCCTGGATGTTTTTCTTTTCTGCTGCCACTGATGCTGGTGACTTCTTGAGACTAGATATTGTTAGGCTCAATGCGTGTTTTTTTGTTGTGGTACTCTCTTGCCTTGGACTCCTTGGTGTCTCGACCTGACTCTTGTGCTCTTGCAATGTTGCTGAGGATGATGTGGGCAGTACCACGGCACTGCTAGGGACCAGACCAGGCTGCTTTGTGTACTGGAGAAAATGTCTCCCTCTTTTTCACCTCCCACCGTAATTGGATCTTCATCCCCTCCACAAACAACACTTTCAGTTTTTTGGCCGCCAAGGTGCGCCTCCCACTGGATTAAGTGGTATTTTCTCAGATGGGTTGTTTGGCCTGCGGTAACATAGTTTGTATCGAGCTTACCCCGACTAACACTTACTTTACAAATGGAGCAAATAGCAATGTTCACCTCCTTCTGGATAACCAAAAAGAAGTAAAAAAAAATAAAAAAATGTAAATCCAGTATTTGTAAAGCGCACCGCCACCCGTAGGAATCCCGGCGCTGGGGGCCGTCGGGAAGATTAAGCGAGCTATTGCCCAGAGCCACATGGTGCTGGGCTGACCTGCCACTGGTGCCTGGGATCGAACAGTGATCCCCAGCATTCGGCATCAGTCGCCCTGGCCGCTTCACCACACCTCTTCCCGTCCCAAACCGAGGAGGACAACTTTCTGACACTGCTTGTGCCACTTGCACTGTTGTATGAACTGGTAGGTGGGCGTGACATTTGACTCTCTGCAGTACCAGTTCAACTGAGGTGGTTGTGCTGGATGTAGGTTGTTATCTGGACTTTGTAAATATGTCAGCAGGAGGTGGTGTTGGTGGTATCTTTGTTAGTGGTATTTGTGCCACCTCCCTCACAGCAATTTGGGATGGAGTAATGCCGGTCTCCACTGGGGCAGAGCTAACGTCCATAATGACTGGCTTGTCATCATCCTCCTCTTCTACATCTACCTCCATAACTCTAAGGCTTTCTGGAACCTTCCTTTTCCCTAACGTTGTCTCGTGGGCATGGCGTGTCTCAATGAGATGGGATCCAAGTGGTGTCTAGATCTTCTGAAGGAGGGCTTGGAGAAGAAGTTGATGGACTAACCCTCCTTTTTCTTTATGTGGATCTTAAACGACAATGGATCTTCTGAAAGAGTGACTTGTTATTCATCCACAGCCGAAAGCTCTATCTCCTGAACTGCCCCTACTTCAGGAGGAACTACTACTATTGGTCGTGGTTGCGGTTGTTGCCCACATACCTGAGTTTCCTGCATTGATTGGGCATTACTTTGCAATAACGATTAGTCAATTTCAACATCACTGCTCATCGGCATTGTCATGATAAGGCCTGGGCGGTAAATTCCGTTTCGCTTGCGGAATTTGGGTAATTTCATGTTCCGCGGGGAACGCGGAATTGCCCGAAATTTTTGGCTTGTTCGCGGTTTCAAATTGCATGTTCATGAGATATTTCCCCGAAAGCACGCAAAAAGCGTTCGCGAACAGGAGAAAAGCATCGCGAATGGGCGGAACAAGCAATTTCGCATGTTTGCTGAACTCTACGTGCTCGTGGAAATTTTTTACCATTTCTCGGAGCTTTGCGTAGCACAACTATGCAAATTCCACCCACCCCTAATCATGATTTGAATGGTTGTAATTGTAATTGTAATTGTAAATAAACTTATAAGGCGCACAGCTACCCACCATGGGGTCTCCCGGCGCCACCAAAAAAAGGCTATGGTTGCCTCTGCAACAGACATGGGCTTGGGCCTAGGTTGGTGGGGTGGCTCCGCTGATGCAGGGGTGCTGCTCCCAGCTTGTTCCAGGACACTGCTGCTGCAGGTGCAATTGTTGGTTCCCAAAAAAGGTACTGGGTGACATACCGGTGGTGGTAAGTGGCAGTGCCTTCTTCTTCTCACTGGCAACTTTGACTTTCTTGGTATTGGTACCTTTCTTTGGGGCCATCTTGAAGCTGTCAGTTAGCACACAGTGGCACTTGTTTTAGATTCACAAGTTGAAGGGATGTCTGTGATCACACTTCACGTGATGTCATGCGCAGTGCGCAGACCTTCAGTCTGACCAGTACAATAGGTGATGTTATCTCCTCCTCTTGTGCACCTGAAAGCAAAGAAGCAAGAAGAACATCAGTGACCTGTGGCATTTTTGTAGTTCAATAATTTCTAGTACAAACAAATATAATATATATAATTTAGTGTGTGATCACACTTGTTAGTGTTACCTCAGGTATTAAAAAAATTAACAATACAGGGTAACCATTTTTGAGACTTGATACAACAAGGGCTTTCATGATGTACTGTATAACACAGTACACTCATGAAGCATAGGAAAGAAGAACAACAACAACAAGAACAACAACCAAAATCACACTGACCGCCTTCACTAAATTGCCACGAGCCACATGGTCACATCACAAAAACAACAAGCAGGAGGACTGGAAAATAATGAACACAAGCAAGCCTAAGGAGGACACAGAGTCTACAAAATGGCCCCAGCCACATGGCCCTGGGGAACCAAGGCAAATGCATTGCTGGCCTACTTGCAAACACACTCGCACACTGGCCAGACACAGGAGGCATACTTGCTAAACAACACATCTTTAATGCAACAATGCCAAAAACGAAAATCCACAGGGCTAAAAGGGTTTGCAAGTGACAACCACACACATCTAACAAAGGCATTTAATTAATTTAACACACATGAAACAAGTGAAATACCAAAAAAAGCATATTTTGTATTTTAATCCAAAGCCATCCATGGCCAAAATGATGTGTAAATTCAACAGACACAACAAAAACAGTTGTTTCATGAACTCATGAGTAGCTCTGGTTCTATTGGCTGAAAACCCCATTGTCAAAATAGGCACCACAGTGAATCAATTCAAGTCAATATGGCAAATGTATTAAAAACAAGTAGAAAATGTAGTGAACTGTGCCACATTTTTGCAGAATAAAAAAGATCCCTCCCCCCAAAACCCCCAAACCACACAACATCCCAACAACAACAAATCCCAAAATAAGGGTATACGGAATCATCCAGGGGGGGAGGCAACGCCTCGGACAGCCAATGCCCACATCACTGAAAAAAAAAGGATATTAAAACACCAATTTTAGGAAGGCCCCCACACTGGAATCTCAAACAATCGACTGAATAGTGAGTCCACCAGTAAGTGAGCGTGCATGCGATTAACAACAGGGGCAACACACCACTCTACTTCAAAATAGTCATAGTATGGCCTGACAAGGGTAGCACTACATTCTCCACTTCCCCTTCCCCTTATGAAGACTTCCTCCTCATAGCTGATAACACAAATTGTAAATTGTAAATTGATACTTGTATAGCGCACTACTCAGCCGCAAGGGTCTCAAGGCGCTTGTACGAATACGGCTTTGGAACCCATCCTGGCTTTCCCAGTGAGGCGTCCACTCCTGGGCACCCCCAAGGTGGAGGCCAGGCATCCTTAGCGTTGTGGGGCCCGTTGTGGAGATTAAGCAAGCTATTGCCCAGAGTTGCAGAGTGGGACTCCATGATTGGAATAGGCACCGAGGCGAGAATTATCAGGTCCGTGGAATTTTTGAGCCCAAGACCCGCCGAGGCGGGGAATTGAACCCTGGTCCTGGGCTAGACCTCTGCATCAGGGTCTGCCGCTCTAATCATTGATCCATTGAACACAGGGTCTCATTTTGTCACAAAACTATATAAGGCGTGCATGGCGCTCCGGGCGGGGTGAGACAACAGGGCCTGGCAGCATTGGGAGACCGATATCGGGCATCCTCTGACTGACAAAGAATGGGCCTACTGATTAGAGCAAACCCACAGGGTATCCCCTAATCAAAGACACAAGGTACTACATTTTAAATTAATTTATAGAATTTATGTGACTTCTGACCAACTAAGAATTTATGTGACTTCTGACCAACTAGCCAAATTTGACCCTTCTAAGCCAGCAAACTGCCCCAAGTGAAACGCCCTGAATGCCGACTTCGCTCACATGTCCTGGTCCTGCCACCACATTTTTCCATACTGGCTGGAGGTGTTTGCTGTGTTAGCTCAAATAATAGAAACGCCTTTGGTACCCTCTCCTGAGTTGGGACTGTTGGGGATGGTTCAACGACTTAAACTGTGCTATAGGCGCTTTGCAGTGATTGCCTAATTGCTGGCGAAGCACGAGATAGCCTCTCTCTGGAGAGCTATGGCTCGCTCAACTAAGGCGGCCTGGCTCCGGAGTACGGCTTATTGCAATGTCCAGTCCGAGATATACGCCTCGCTCCAGCCTCCAACCTCCAGGCCTCGTGACATTTGGTGCATCTATCGCACATATTTGCAACGCACACTACACTCATCACAGTCTGTTTCCACTCCGCCAGTCCCCCCACAGGCTGAGCAGACAAGCGTTGGATCTCCCATTGTATCTGATAGATCGATGTTCCCCTAAATGTGTCTTTTAAGGCTACAGGATGGCTATCGCATACGCATTAACAGCACCATCAGGGGTATTAGACTGATGCTTTGGGTAGTGTAGTTTACGGATCCCACCTTATTTAAGAGATATGAGCCGTGAATTTTTCCTTTTGGTTATTGTCTGTATATTTATATTCTCTCACCGCTTTCAGAACTGCGTTATTCCATGTTGCATTCCATAATGTGCAATGTTGATGCATTGTCATATTCTTGATTTGCTGTATGTAATGTCCTTGTTATGTTTTGTCATTTTTTCTTAATGTTCAATAAAACGTTCTAATTTATTTATTTTGTTAAAATGTCAATTTGATGACTTTTCTTTTACTCCAAATCATCATTTTGAGAAGGATTTGATGCTGCTCGGGAAGTGAAATTTCTCCAGATTGCAGTCACGGTACATTCTGTGTGTTCGGGATCACGTTCTTCACAAAACCCCTGCCAGAAGTCGTCTGGCATGCAGGAATGATGTGTCAGCGACTGCAAACTCTTGCGGGACCATGCGGCCGCCTAGAAAATTTTGTTGTGCTTGCAAACGGCTTGGAATATCTCGTTGGAGATCGCAGGCACCCAGTAAGTCACTCCTGCATGTGCAAAAATTCATTTCAGGCGCGCCAACACAAAAAACTCTGCTCTGTTGCGGAGTGCAAAGTTTTTGGGTAACTCCACGTTCTACGCGGAGTTGTCAAAACTCTGCAAACTCTGCACATGGAGCGGAGTTTTACACCCAAGGTTACTGATACCTCCTAGAAGTACCACACAACATGGATTGCTGAGAGGTGATCCAAGGCTCCAGCCTCTTTCTCCTCCACTATGCAAACGCACCTCCTGGTGCACTACTGTTTGGCAGATTAAGTCCCCTTAGATTCTAAGGGTCTTTGGGGGCCAATGACCCCTCCTGTTACGTCCTGTAATTCTCACACAGTGTGACTACTGAGAGCTCATGGGAGAACCCACCCCCTTTTCTCCACCACTCTGCAAACGCACTTCTGGTGCACTACTGGTTTGGGAATGACATCCCCTTGCCTCCTGCGGGTCCTTAGGGGCCAAGCAGCCCTCCTTCTACCAGTAGTAGGTCCGACACAGCTGGATTATTGAGAGCTGGTCAAAGGCCCCGCCCCCTTTCTCCACCACTCTTCAAATGCACCTAGTAGTAAAAAAAGAAATTCACTCAAAAACCAAAGGTTACAGGGACTTTATAGCTAGACTCGCATTTCACTCATACAAAACCATAGAAATTCCACAGTTTTAGTTACCTGAGCTAACTATAACTTACGCCTCTGCAAGCCACTGCTTATGACCTCACATATTACATTACTCATTACATGGCCAGTGACATCACTAATGACATCACTGATGACATCTCAAATTACATCGCTGATGAAATCATCCACATATGCACTCACACACCTACTTACAGCCCCATAGAACCTAACATCCAGACACACACCCAAAGACCAATCACACCCATTCAGAAACCCATACAAATTCAAATGCACTCACTCACCAATGTATAGAGGCACTCGCACACCCACTCAATCACTCATAGAGGCACTCACACAACCACTCACTCATCCATACAGCTACTTATACAACCAGTCACTCACCCATACAGCCATTCACAGAGCAACACACTTAAGCCATAGAGCTGCTCGCACACCCACTTATTCAAGCATATAGCCAATCACACACTCATTCACACACCCACACAACCACTTACATACCCATTCACATATCCATACAAGCACTCCCATATCTGCTTGCTTACCCATATAGTCCTTCACATAGACACTCACTCATCTATACAACCACTGACATACCCACTCACCAACCAACATAGTTACTTATATACCAACTCACTCACCCACACAGCTACTCAGATATCTACTTATATACCCATACAGCCACTCACACAGCCAGTCACACACCCTTATAGACACTAACATACCCACAAAACCACTCACACAGTTACTAACACACCTATACAGCCACTTAGATACCCACTGACACACCCATATGCCCAGTGACCCAACCACTCCTACACCTTAAACCCTTATTGTTTAAACCAATATGTAAAAAAATGAAAAAGGCTTTGAATTATTTATTATTAACTAGAAGTTATACAATAAAAAATTACAGCACATTAACTTTTCAGATTAAATGTGAATTAAATATTAAATTAATTCATACATATACATTTAATTTATAAATATTCCTTTTCAAGCAATAATGAAAAAACACATACAATCAATAAAATTCATATTTTGAGTAAATTTGTATAACATGTGTAATAAATTCATTCAAATAAATGTAAAGTCTTATTTGATAAAATTAATTTTAGTGGTAAATTTTAAAAATTCAAATAATAAATATACATACATTTCTATTACACACACATATGCATAATATATTCATATTTAATAATATACTTATTCATTTAAATATCAACCTTATTAAAGTCATTTAACATTAGTTCCTACTTGGTATTATTTTATTTTCCTACCTCCATTGGTTTTTATAGGATGTGCTGCAGTACTAGTGGTCAGATATGTGTATTGCTTGACTTACACCAAGGCTGAGGTGTAGTACATTTAAGTCGGTTTAAACACTTTTTGGGCTGTGGTAACATGAGAAGTGTATTTTGTGAATTGCAATTGTCTTATTCTTTTCTTATTATTTTGCGGGTGTGTTTGTATTAGCATGTTTCTTCCAAACCCCATCTCTAACATCCAAAACCCCATCTACTATGGGCAGCTATTCCCCATTTTCCCATCACTATCCCTTGTTTATCCCACATCAAATTCAAATCAGTATGCTTGTACATGCATAGAAAAGATATGAGAGGCCTAGAGTCCAGCCGTAGGTTTTCGAATTGTATTTTGCAGTTCATGAGTAATACTATTGTAGTACTACTTTACATACAACAAACAACAGTTTGTGCATCAGGCCCAGTGTCTGATATAAACTTATGAAAGCTCGCTCACCTAATACCTGTATATATTTAAGCTCATTGCGTCATGCAAGGAGCCTTTACTTAATCCTAACTTCACTTTTGTTGCCAGAGAGTAAACACCTTGACTTGTCCAACATTGTTTTCACAGTGGTACTTTCTCCTCCTGTTATTTTGGTCAATTGACCTTCATTTTAAGTTACAGAGGAAAATTTTGTTTTAGATTTCTTCACAATAATGGGATTTTGTTTGCTTGATAACTGCCTTAAATTCAAATGTTCCTATTAACTAAAGCAGCTGTAGTTTGTCAATAGAAACTAAACGGAAACATAATCCTTGAGACAGAGTGAGAATTATGTAAACCTGACCATTGCGTTTCACAAACTGCCTCAGCATTTTTCGGGACTGAATGCCTATTTCTGCTGTAGTATGACCTTCTAAACAGGTCTCTGTTCCCAGGTGATCTAAAATACAGTATGCCGTGACCACTTGAATGTAACTAAGAAATCTCTAGGTCTCTTGTGAATCTCTATCGGGTTTATAGGCTCTTGCTGAAGTATGTCTAAAGTATGAACTAGACTGGGGGGCGTGGCCAAGCCGCAGACCAAGATGGCCAAGCGGCATTGAAGCTCCGCCAGCCATCCCGGCCCAGCAGCTATTATCCCCTATTTCCACGGCAATACCCACTACATCCTCGCTTCGACCAGACTCCTGAAAGCTTACTGAACCCAGCGCTGCCCTCCGACCGCACAACAAGGCCACCGCTACCGAGATCTGCGAGATGATGCCTGCAGTGCGCAGAGCACCTTGGATGGGCGGCCGCGGCCTCACACATCAGACTCGGCTCAGGGACGGGAGAATTTAGCAGCTACTGACTGGCGGACTGGTGGGAACATCTATGCGGTGAGTGCATCCTGGGGCGCGAAGGACTGCGCCACCAGATCCTTGCTACTGCTTCTGCCATTCGGCATCCCTTAGTGCCACCGACAACATCACGCACCACCCCGCTTCAGCGACCGCCTCTGACTCTCCTGCTTGGCCAGATGACCACCGCTACCACTCTACACCACCTGAACCCCATCCTACTCGATTCTTGGTGGTCCTGTACTACGCCACGGCCCGGCGGGTAGCCTTGCAGGCGCCATAAGCCATTGTCGGCAGTCATCTTGTTCTTTTCTGGCTGGGTGACAGCGCTAAACATACGTTTCTGTTAGTCCCCACCGCCACTCTCTGCCAACTGCCATGTGACTGCACGCATCTCCTCTGGCCGCCCCTGCGTTCCACCTACCGGGGCCTGGTTATCTTCCACGGATTGCAACATGCCTACATCACCCTTCCTAAGGCGGTGCATGCTGGGGATACCCCACGGCGGCCCCTCCTGTGAAATCGAGGTGCGGCATGGGCCGCAAAGACCCCAAGCAGAAGACGCTCACATTCGAAAAACTAGACGACACGGCCCCTGAGGGTGCATCTGGCATAGCGGAGGGCGGGCAAGACACAAAACGTACAGATGACCCCTCTGGCCAAACCAAAATGCTGCTTCAAGAGATGAGGGCGGGCTTTCGTGCCATAGATGGCCACTTCGATGCCCTCGACAAGTCTTGCGGACATGGAGGCTAAAATTCAGGTACACGATCGGTGCCTGGACGTCGGAGAGGCCCGCATCTCGGACATCGAAGATGAGACCGCACAATCCATCAAAAGACTCGAGCGAGGTGAACGCATTCTTAAAGATGTTGCCATTAAAAACGAGGACCTTGAAGCGCGCAGTAGGCACAACAACTTTCGCATTTTGGGTGTCCCGGAGTCCACTGCCACTGGCCATCTGGACACCGTCGTAGAATCTCTTTTGGCTGACATGTCTGGGAGGGACTCCTTCACCCCGGGATTTGTGATAGAGCGGGCCCACCACTCCCTGGGACATCGACCTAACCCCTGATGCCCTCCAAGACCATTATTGCACGAGTCATGAACTATCGGGACATTGACATTGCTCTGCGACTTGCACAGGAGCGCTGCAATACCGTCTGCCAGGGTTCCAAGTTGTCGCTGTATCCTGATTTCACTATAATGGTACAAGAGGCCCGCCGCAAGTACAATGGTGTCAAATCCACCCTCAAGAACCTTGGTTTCAAATATGACATGTTATATCCTGCCAGAATGAGGGTGGACATAAATGGTAAGGCCAGCATATTCGATAGCCCAACGGAAGTCCAGGAGTTTTGCCATGCCTATAGACTATCTAATCAGACAGTTGCGGATGGTGCATGTCCCTCCCCGCCTCACAGTGGGTCAGATGCCAGCATGGAACTCTTCGCAGGGACATGCTCTGGCTGAGTACCTCAAACATTTCTCTTACCATTGCTTTATGACTGTTTGGGGATAATGGCTTTCATTCTTACGAAATATTTTCAGTAGCTCGGTAACTGGCGTGGCGTTGCCACCCCCCCTTGGGTAAACACCCTGGTTTGGTTTTATGTATTATTGATGTACCGACTCTGGGTTTTGATCTTTCCACTGTTAAGCCTATTGGTATTTTGTATACTATTACGAGCTATGGGCAGACCTTGCTTTATTGGTAGTGAGGTTGGGTGGGGGTGGGGGAAGGGCTACTGCGATCTTGCAAATGTTGTTGGATTTTCATGAGACTGTTCAATGTCACGGATAATGTTCACTTGAGACAGCCTTCATCTATCATGCACGCCACACCTTTTAGATGGCCCAGTTAGGTAATGTACAAGGTCCCTCCGGCCTTTCCTTAATGTCCTGGAATGTTCGGGCTTTAATGACAATCGTAAGAAAAGACACGTCCTACACTATTTACTACGACACAACATTGACATTGTGTTCCTACAGGAGACACACTTGCCCAAATCTGACTCCACACACTTCACTTCCAGTTGGGGTGCACAATTTCCCAATTACAGCAGTGATGGTAGAGGCACTGCCATCCTCATACACAAGCGAATCCCCTTCAGCCCAAGTTCGATAGTGACTGACGGCGAGAGACGATATACCATCGCTGCGGGGTCATTAATGGGACATAAGATCGCTTTAGTATGCGTTTACGCCCCTAACACGGACTCCCTGCATTTTTTTCATTCCCTATACACTCACCTCATGAAATTGGGTCCCATATATTTCCCTGTGCGGGGGGACTTTAACCTACTCCCTAATCCAGTGCTGGACATCACCTCTGCCTCCCCTGACTGCAAACCTCACGCACGCTGGGCCCTGCTTGACATCTGCGAGCACCTTCCCTTATTGGACATTTGGCGCAAGCACAACCCTACCCACACAGAATTCACGCTTTTGCTGGCCAATACAACACTTGGACAAGGATCGACTATTGGGTGCCCTCCCCAAACATCTCAGGTTGGTTTCACTCTATCATGATGCTTCCAAGAACATACTCTGACCATTCTCCCATTCTGCTCCATCTTAATGTCCCTCGTCCAGAAGGGTTTGAGCAACAATGACGCTTCCCAAGCCGCGCCCTTCTTGATGACTTGTTCAACAATGAAGTACGGGACGCCATAGAAGAATACTTCCTTATTAACACCGACTCGGGAGACTCCTGGACAGTTTTCTGGGAGGGATTCAAGGCATATATCAGAGGCATATGCATTGCCAAACACTCCGTAGTCGTCAAAGACCTGCGCAACACGTCAGCCCGCTTGGAGCGTGGATTGATGGAACTTGCCATTGCCATCGAGCGCTCTCCTGATTCGGAGTTAGCGGGCAACATCTCACCCTCCTCTCCGACTACAGAGAGGCGGCGGATCGTGAAATTCTTTTTCTGAGTAAGTACCAAACCGCTAGGCGGTACGTGTGAGAAAGTGCCATCTTTCTTGCATGGTATGCCCCCACTTTTTGCTGAATTGCTGAATGTACTTTGACTGAGTGTGCCCTGGACTCCTGCCAATCAGGTGCCCAGGGTCTATGTCCCTTCCCTAAAACAAACCAAACCAAAATTGGCAAACCCTGGCCACATGTCAGCCCCTGGTAAATGGTACCCTAGGTACCCAGGGCCTTGTGACCAAGGAAGGCCTCTAAGAGCTGCAGCACTCCTTGTGCCACCCTTAGAGGCCCTGTACCCTTACACACACACACTGCCTTTGCAGGCTGAGTGTTTGGGTGCAAGACAAAAACAAAGTCGACATGGCACACATCCCTATGCGCCATGCCCATCACCTACACTGCCATGGCATACATCAGTCACCTCTCTAGCTGGGTGCCTTATGCCAATGATGTGGGCACAGGAGCAGGAGCCCTGTGCCCCTACAGTGCAAAGGTCCATTCCTGAGCACTGTAAGTGCAGTGCTGCCATTTAAGAGTACATGGTGCTGAGAGATCGTCAAACACGAGCTCCACAGCACCATAATGGCAACACTAAAGACTGAGAAGATTGGTATCAAACTTCTCAGCACATTAAACCCACACTGATGCCAGTGTGGGTACCCAGCACCCCAGAGGGCATCTTAGAGATGCCCCCTTAAACCTAACCTACAATCCACGTCTGCTCTGAGGCTGCCTAGGCTGCCACCCTGCAGACATGTTGCTGGACCCCTGGGTAGGAGAGCCCCTGCTCTCCTGGACCTGCAACAATGCACATCCTGGGCGAGGTGCTAAATCTCCTCCCCCAGGATGGGCAGGGGGAAGCTTCAAAGGCATGCCGCCTTGGTGAGCTTCCCCAGGCCCCTGCAACCCCCCACTCTGGCGGGAAGCTTTGACCGGAAACCCCAAATAAGGACAGGGGATGTGCCAGCCTGCCAACCCCACCCCTCAGGTGGGTGAGGTGAGGTGAAGCACATCTCCGGGCTCTCGCCATCTTGAAGATTAGGAGCCCTACCCTATCATGACTAGGCTACTGCCCCCCTCCCACAGGAGAGAGGCAGGATAGGGGGTGTTCCCACCCCAGAACAGGGACGCATTGGTCCCTGCCCTTCACCTACCTGTAACGCCCCTAAATCTAGTATTTAGGGGCACCCTGAACCTTCCTTCCCTAGATTCCAGATTCAAAACTACAAAGAGCAAGAAGAAAGAAGACCTGCCCTGCAGCTGCTGAAAAGAGGAAGACACCAACTGTTTTGGCCCCAGCCCTACCGGCCTATTGACCCTCGAACCTGCTCCTGCTCCAGCCCGGCATCTCTTGTGGCCAGCAACCTCACCAACCCCGGAGGACCTGGCTACCTTTTGGCTCTAAGCCCCTGGGACTCCCATGAGTAGAGGCTCTACTCAAAACCTATCTCTAATCCCTGGCAGCAGCTCGGAACTGCGAACCCAGCACACTCTGCATCAGCTAAGCCTAGCCAGTGCCGGAGTGAACAAAGACCCTGAGGATGACCCCACGGCGACTGTGACCCCGAGTCCGGCACCCAAGGACCTCCCTCGACACTCCTGTAGAAGCCTGCAGCCTCAGAGCGAGGTGCCCCCCCAACCGCGATCAACAGAGGGTAAGATTTCCCGACACCAAAAGGCACCCCTGCACGTGGCGCCCCACGGCCCCCTGTGCCCAATCCCGGGGTACCTACCTATCCTCCAACTACCCAACTTACCTCTCAAAGTAGTGGTGGCATCTAAAGAGTCCTCGTCCCCGAGCTTGCAGTCTTTTTCTAAACCGGAGATTTCCCATTGAAATCAATTGAGCGCCCGAAGGCTCAAAAGCACTCTGCACCCTGCCGCCCGAGTGGCCCTGGCAGTGAAATCTCTACACCTACCTACTTCCCCACTTGCCCTGAGTAAGTGACCAGGAGCCCTGCTCCCACAGCCGCGTGGCTTGCCAGTCAGCATCCACCAACCAAGGCCCCCCTATCCCTCATAGTATAACATTGGGCCTAACTCTCTCTGCACCCGGCCGCCCTAGAGCCGCTGAGGGTGAACCAACTGTACCTACCTGACCCTAGGGGACCCCTGAGTCTGTGCCCAGAACCTCAACTCTGCCAGTCGAGTACTTACCCTTAAACCGCAAACTCTATTTTCCTCATAGGGTAACATTGACTGGCTTTTTCCTGAAATTTCTTCTAAGTGTGGACTTTTCAAATCTTAAAATATTCACCAAAAATCAGCCGAGTGACAAAAACGAAATTACTCACCTGCTCTTAGGTGAGCTCCCAGTGCTGGATCTTGGTGCCCAGCACTGACTCTGAAAAATACTTACAACTATACTTACCCTTAACTCAATTTTCTTCCATAGGAAACCATTGACTGTTTTTCTGTGAAATTTCTTCTAAGTATCGATTTCTGCAATCTTTAAATATTCTTCAAAAATCGTATAATATCTGAAAACGTAATTACTTACCTGTTTTGGATAAAGGTCCGAGTACTGAGTCTAGGCACCCAGTACTGGATTACAAAAGTAACAAGAACATACTGTACCTGTAACCTGAATTTTCTTCCATAGGGAATCATTGACTGTTTTCTCTGAAGTATTTTCTAAGTGTCAACTTTTAAAATAGCTAAATATTGTTTAAAAGTCATTACAGTCCACTTTCATCACTTGATTCTGAGAACTGACTCAGGACTGAATCTAGGATCCAGTCCTGGAATTCCAAAAGTAATCTAAAAAGTAATTTGTTGCAAATAACTTGAATTTTCCATGGAGCTCAATGTATTGTTGTGTTTAAAAATAGAGTTGCCTACTGCAACCACTTGTAACTGTTTACAAAAGTGTATTGCATATTGCAAAAGTATTTATATGAAACATCTCCTGCTGAGAATGTATATTTTAAATCCAAGTGTTGGTTCTAAAATAAAACAAGCATATATTTTTTATATATAAACCATTGGCCTAGAGTTCAGTTATTGAGTGTGTGAGACCATTTGCTGACTGAGTGTGTGCAACAAATGCTTTACACTGTCCTCTGATACTGCCTTACTGCTCGACCAAGCTACCACTTTAGAGAGTAAGGTTATATCTAACTTTAACCTCTGTCAAACGCTGGGGGACTGTGGACTCTGTACAACCTGTACCTATTAAGGAACAGTATATACAGAGCCACTTTCTCACATTGGTGGATCATGAAGTACTGGGTATTTTAGACCCAGCGGTGCAGGGGCACACACCCTATGACTTCGGGGTTTCACCCTGTTCCGGACCTACAGAAACACAGAGTCTTCTGGGTGAAGTCAAAGAATCGTTTATTGGCTGCAGACCAATGACAGGTATCCTAGAAGTACAACAGCGTGTATGTTCTCAGGAGACTGCTGGAAATCATAGGAACGGACTACATCTTAAATAGGCCTTTTTCGGCCTCAAGCATACATTCCTGAGTTTTATGAAACGGCAATATAACAGTGTACATTACAAAGAAAAGGCAGAGTCATGATGACCATCCCACATTCCAGTTCGGCCAACTCACAATGATTTACACAATAAGGTTGCGATCCCACGTTAGATGTCAGTAGACCTCCCAATAAACATGAGCATCTCCTGTTTTGGGAAACAAGTCATAAAGCAGGAACAAGCAGGTGTGGAAGAGATTAGCCGGGGGTTTGTGTAGGATGAGAAGGGTTTTATGATGGGTCGAGCCCTGATGCTAATCACAGGTGGACGGAGGAAGGGGAGCTCGTGAGACCGGTTTGACCCAGGGCAGCAGAGCCAGCTGCCCAGGTCACAGAGAAGTCAGAGGGAAAGCCCATGTACTGTGAGGCCCGTATTTACTCCATTATAGCCTATGTGAGGGCAATGACAAGATGGCCACTGCTTCCAAAATGGAACCCGCGTAGTGTAGCAGAATAACGTGTACACAGTGCATTCAGGGCTAGAACGACGAGTAAAGCACTCGTACATGCCGCATTTACCATTTGCGGTTCGCTAATACCACATAGACAGGGGTAGGGCCCTGTCCCCTACGCGGTCCCGAATATTAAAGTACGACAGACCCTCCTTTTGCCCTTACATAGGCAATCCCTATACTCATCTTAATCCGAGTCCAGGTCAATGTTCGCAAAGTCATGGAGATGTTGCTGTAGCATCATCCTATTACTTAGCTCGTCTCTCGATACAGGTTTCCTTACACATAAGGTAGCACAGAGACCACATATCGCAGGAGCACACTGTATACACAGGCAGAGCAGGAAAAGAATGGCTAAGATCATTCCAATGACCATCAGAACTTTCCAACCCCAGGCAGATATCAGTTCCCAGAACCATCCCATCAATGACCAATCTCCCTTATCCACGTGTATGGCTTCAGATATTTTATGGAGTTTGGAGATGGCTTGATACACCGTTGGAGCATTGTCTGGAATAAAAATGCAGCAACTGGATTGGATGACCTTGCATACCCCACCGCGGTCTGCAAGAATAACGTCTAGGACCATGCGGTTCTGTAGAGTCATAAGGCGGTCCGCTTGGAGCTCAGCTGTCAGATTACTAAGGGCACCAGCCGTTACATTGATAGTGGATTCAACCACACGCGTCAGCTGTCTCAGGTTCCTACTATTGACCATAGGTCCCCAAAACGGCAGGAAACCCAAGAAGAAGTCTCCTGCTTCCTGACCGGCAGTGTCCTCCTTACTAATTACACCTCTCACAACTCTGGTCTTGTGATAATCAGAGGCAGCAGTGAAGGTAGGCGGTAGCAGATTCGCAATATAACATGTGCCCGAGAAATCAGGGGGCAACCATGTATATGCTCGGTTATTACAGATGAAATAGGTACTCTGGGCAGCTAGAAACGCTGGGGAAAACTGTGACGGGAAAGTGTACGTTTCGGTACAGTCACTTCTACCCAGTCGAGCCCTAGGGTTCTGACCATTACCCTGTAAGCAGAACCGACCCATGTGGGGTACGACCCAGATTGGGGATGAGATTTGTCGCTGTCTTTCACCCAGACTAATACTATACCCTGTCGCGTTCCATCCTACATAAGGTCTCAACTCTTCTTTGGGAATGGACGAGTATGCATTGATATCCCTACTCATATCGGCAACTCCTTTCATCAAAGCCTTATTATTGGTGATGGGTCTGATGGAACGCGGTTGGCGAGGGGAGTACGTCTCCAGAGCATAGAGAAACATGGTCTGGAATGCCCATGATGATCCATTTGAACTATACGGCAACACCAGGTAGGGAATACCCTTGTTAATGGTATGTGGCATTAACCCACAGACCCAGCAATTGGTCGTATTCACTACTAGCTGGTGCTGGTGCAAGAGCTGGATAAACGAGTTATTTACGAATTCCGATCGTCTGGTCTGTTCGTGCTCAGGCAGGGGGTGAAAAGAGTGAGAGGAGGCAGTAGAAAGGAATATAGGCTGTTGAGTGGGTGCAATAGGCTTTTGAGCGGAGAGGAACACAAGTCCTACAATAAACATCATAATACTACACAGTATAAAAAGGCACAAAAAGACAAAACATTTACTTTTTACAATTCCACACATCCTGGTTTTAGAGCTCATTTCCTCGATCGGTCTCTCCATCTTAAAAAACTCCATCCTCTACTCGGGCCGCTCGCGGCGGGTGAGTTTCTTCTGCTGAGGAGTACGCCTGCCTGTCCAGGGAAACGCCCTAGACCAACCAGAACCGTCGACCTAACGTCTTCGGCCTGTACCCCAAAGTCTTGACACCGCGACCCTGCGGCAGAACCCGGATGGTGGTTCGAAAAACAAAAAATCAAGAAAGTCTTTCAGATAGGAGAGTAAAAAATGTCAAAAAGGAAATAGTGAGGAAATCTTTATTTGTCCAAGGGCCTAGGTCTCAAATTATAACGTAGACGGCCAGGTGCCGTTTGGTCTCGAAACAAAAGTTCAGGCTCAGTGGTGTCCAATCGATTCGATGGTGGCACAGCTTCCTGCAGAATATCGTCACTCTCTTGGTCTGAAACTGTGCCTCTTAGGCGTGCATCACTGAATGGTGTGAAACGGAGTACAGTGTTTGTCTCAGAGTCGGTGATACCCTCTTTGACCCACCGGTCATATGGCAAAGGCAAGGGGACTACCTTGCAGTGGGTACCATGAACCCAGTGCTTCTTCCCTTTCACTCGCACCGCTGACCTTGTCGATAGTAGAACAAGATGAGGTCCAAGCCAGCGGGGCTCGTCGTTGCTCTTGCACTGGAAGTTCCGCACTAGCACCCACGTACCAGGGTTGATAGGGTGTCCAGGAGGTTCAGAGGCTTGGGGAAGAGTATCATGTACCTGTTGGTGCAAAACACGCAGTTTAACAGTCAAATCATACAGGTAATCAAGCAGCACTGGATGCACTATCTCACTGAATTTCGTGGGCCTTGGCACACCCCATACATTAGCCGGGCGGCCAAAGACCACCTCGTAGGGGCTAAGTCCCACTCGTGAGTGTATTGTCATTCTGGTGGACAGGAGTGCTAGAGGCAGGGCATCAGGCCATTTAAGACCAGTGCTAGCCTGAATTTTAGCCAACTTGAGCTTTAAGGCTCCATTGTAGCGCTCTACCAATCCAGCTGATTGGGGGTGATTTGCAGCGTGGAACTTCTGCTGGATGCCTAAACCTTCACATACATTCTTCATCACTTTACCCACGAACTCACTCCCATTATCACACCAGACCACTCTCGGCATTCCAAACCTGGGGAAAAACTCCTTCACAAGGGCTTTGGCTGTGGATAGGGCAGTGTTATCTTTTAGAGGATAAGCCTCAATCCATTTTGAGAAAGCACAAACAACCACTAGTACATATTTCAGGTTGTTGCATCTTTCCATGTGAATAAAGTCCAGCTGCAAAACTTCGAATGGACATGATGGGGGCGCAAAGTGACCGGCCGGAGTTGGGGTTCCCCTACCAGGGTTGTACTTCAAGCATACCATACAATTCTTGACCACGTTCTCTGCACACTTGGGAATCCCAGCATTCTGCCATACTGGAGCCAACAACTTGCATATACCTTTCGTACTGATGTGTGCCATTCCATGCGCCATAGTAACTACTGGAAGCACATACGCGTCAGGCAACAACCATCGCCTATGTTCTGTCAGATCAGTCCAGCAACCATTCTCATCCAACTTACCCATACTCTCTCTCCACTTGCTTAACTCTTCCTCTGTGGCTTCAGCTTGAAGCGACTTCACACTCTCTATTGTGTTCTCACACATTCCTACATCATTAACCCATCTTGCGGGGCCTGCAACATACATTCTAGTCTTCACATTCTGTGCGGTTTCTCTCGCGGTCTCATCAGCAAACGCATTCCCACGACCAACATCGTCTGTGACTTTCCTGTGCGCACTGCATTTCATGATCGCAACTTGCAACGGTAGGGTCAGTGACTCAAGGAGATCATTCACCAACTTGCCATTCTGAATTTTAGCTCCATGTGACGTCAGGAACCCACGCTCCTTCCACAAACGTCCAAAATTATGAGCCACGCCAAAGGCGTACTGGCTATCTGTATATATATTCACTCTCATTCCTTCAGATAACACACATGCTCTCGTGAGGGCGATTAATTCTGCTGCTTGGGCCGAATTATGTGGCACTCGTGCAGTTTCCACAACCGTATGTAAAGTCGTGATAGCATATGCAGCAGTCGTGTCACCATTAGGGAGCTTAAAACATGAACCATCTACCCACAAAGTACCATCACACTCAGTCAGGGGAGTATCTTTCAGATCCACTCTTCCTTTCGTCTCTTCTTCCGTTCTAAACAGACAGTCATGTCGCTCAATCTCATCTGAGTCTGCTGGAATCGGCAACAACGTAGCTGGATTCAGCGTATTGCATCGTTTTATGTGTATGTGATTCGCTAACAGTGTAAGTTTGTAACCCGATAGGCGTGCACTAGTCAAGTGTTGTGTCTTGGTTCTATTCAATAATGTGTCTACAGCATGTGGAACCATAACGATCAATGTGTTGTCCATTACCAGACCAGCAGATTGTCGGATAGACATCGCTGCAGCAGCTGTCGCTCTCAGACAGCTTGGCAATGCCCTCGCTACAGGGTCCAAAGTGGATGAAAAATACGCGCATGGGCGCGGTCTGTCGCCAAAAGGCTGTGTTAACACTGACAACGCACATCCATCTTTCTCGTGCACATACAATGTAAAAGGTTTACTGTAGTCGGGAGTACCCAACACAGGTGCTGAACATAATGCATTACGCAATTCCACAAAACTTTCCTGGCACTCTTCAGACCATGGGATAGGATTCGGTGTGTCTTTGCATGTTAAGGCTTACAAAGGTTTTGCCAGCAAGGAGAAACTAGGGATCCAATGCCTACAGTATGAGGTAATGCCCAAGAAAGCACGTACTTCTCTCTGTGTCTTTGGCACACTCAACTGTGCAATGGCTTGAATTCTCTCTGGGGTCAGTCTCCTTCCCTCCTTCGATAAGAGATGACCTAAGTAGGTCACTTCTTGTCGACAATATTGCAGCTTAGATAAGGACACCTTGTGATGAAAAACGGATAAATGGTGCAACAATGACAATGTGGCTTCTTTGCAGATCTTTTCAGTATCCGCAGCGATCAGTAAATCGTCTACGTACTGAATCAGGATAGCGCCACTAGGTAAAACAAGTGCATTAAGCTGTGCTTTCAAAGCTTGACTGTATATAGATGGACTCTCACAGTAGCCCTGGGGAGCGCGTTTGAAGCGGAAGCTTCGGCCTCCCAGACTGAACCCGAAAATGTCTCTACTCTCTTCTGCAATTGGAATGCTAAAGAAAGCATTCTTTAAATCGATCACTGAAAACCATTCAGCAGAGGCTGGAATCATCGTTAACAAAGCAGTTATATCAGGGACAACTGGAAACTGTGGCACAACAATCTTATTAACCTCTCTAAGATCAATCACAAATCTGTAAACAGGTGGCTGTGAAGGATCCGTTCGTTTTAAGACAGGTAAAATCGGGCTATTGCAAACGTTGCCTCTTGTTTCTTCAATCACACCCTTATCAATAAAGTCGTGGACAATGTCTAACAATGCTTTCTGGCCTTCATTAGAGATCTTGTACTGGGGAATACGTGGCAGTCTGACATTAGCCTTTAAAGTCACCACGTATGGCGGTATCTCCAAGAGGCCCACATCATTGGGACCAGTAGCCCAAAGGGCATCCGGAAGGGATGACAGTTCAGGCGGCATTGTACTTTTGGACAAGTACATTGGGGAAATTACTTTCTTGCCTAATGTAAGTTGTACTCCCGAAGGAGAACAATACAACGTGGCATGCAATCTTTTCAACAAATCCAGTCCCAGCAAATTCTCACCACAACCTGTCGTCAGAATCAGAGGTGCTTTCAGCTCACAAGGTCCAACAGAAAGTGACACGGGACTAGAAATCGGGTTCCTAACTGGGGCGCCAGAAAAACCTACCGAAACATTTATATCGCCAGACAAAGGTGCGCCAGGGAGTTTGGAATGCATAATTGAACTCTTTGCAGCACCAGTGTCTAGCAGAAAAGGCTCCGTTACATTTGCTGTAGTCACCTCAACATACGGTCCACTCTGATCCACTGGCACTGAAACAACTCCCTCTCTCTGTCTACGGCTGTCCTAGTAATCATTATTTTCTGCATCACCATCTTCTGCATAATAATCATTATTATAATACTGTGCCGTATTACCAATCGCGTTAGCTTGCTGATCAAAGCTATTAATGGTATTCTGAGGCGGCAGAGGACGCGCATTTTGGGGAACACTTCCACGCCCTCTACCTCTAGGAGCTTGCTGACCACCTCTACCTCTTGTGCCATACATATTACCATTCCGCTGCATTAATTTAGGGCAACTATATTTAAAATGACCTTCCTCTTTGCAGTATGAACATTGGTTGGGACCTACAGGGACACGTGGTTGATAATACCCATTCATTTGCTGATTGTTCTGAAATTGTTGGGGTTGGTGATAGACACCTTGGGGTTGCCTATAATTATTTTGACCTCCACGTGGCGGATAGGCCTGCTGCAAAAGGACCTTTGTCTTTAATTCCTTCGTTTTCTTCTCTGTTCTATCTTTCTCGTCTTTATCTCTATTTTCATAATACTGTGCGGTAGCCAGTATTTGCGCTGAAGAGGAAACGGCCCAAGAACTCTCTGAATCTTTCAACTTTTTACACAGGTCAGGGAGTAAATTCTGCACAAACTTATCCACAAACAGCCGTTGGCCACCCTCAGTACTCATATCTTGCCCACTGTGGTCAATGAACGTTTCCTCAAACCTAGTAAAGAAGTCTGACACTGTCTCATCCTTTTTCTGCTTGCATGCAGATAACTTGTCCCAATTTACGCGCATTGCTGGCATTAGTGTCTTCATATACGTGATGATTCTACCAGGGAGTTCAGCCACTAAAGGCTCAGGTTTCGCGCCACCAATTTGTCTTGCATCGGCAGCAATAATGTTAGCCCATGTATCCCCTAGCTCTTGGTCATGATCCGCATTACGGATTGACCCCCATAGGGGCTGTGGAACAACATTACCAAACAACATGTCTATGTCGGCCAGATTCATAATACATGATCCTGCCGTTTGTGACAATTCTTTATAATAACCTGCCGGATTTTTACGGGGATCAGGTAAGGACTGTTTAAGCGCTAACACCTCAGAGCGCTTCCATGGAACATGCACCCAAACACGCTGGAAATGCGCTGCCACAGCGGGGTTAGCACCGACAGCTGCAACCGCTTCCTTCCATACCGGGGGAACTTCTCTCATGGGGTATTGTCGCACTTTCTCCTTTCTCCCCACAGGGACATCCTGTTCGAACAATGACTGTTGACATTCATCATTCCTGAAGGACAGTACAACCGCAACTGCTTTATCTATATCGCGGTCCACAATCATACCAGCTCCAAAATCGGACCTTACTCTACACAATTCTCGTGGCCTCGGATTTCTACCATTATCCTCCAATTCCTCACAGAGAATTTCGCACATCTTCTCAAACACATATCTCTGCTTCGGGGCATCCCACTGATGGAAGACATTAACAATTGATTCCACATCTTACAATGAAGGGAAAACAATCCATCTGCGCGCCATGCTGTCTATTACGTTCTTCTCGTCAGAGGTAGGCAACTGACTACGCAATTGCTTACGCTGCAAACCAGGAGTCGCACCAGACAACTCAAAGAGAGGCGACATTAATGAAGTAACCACATTAGCTAAACGCTGTCGCGCTGAAGGAGAAGCTGAGGCAGAAACGGGAGGGAAAACAGAGGGAAGAAAAGAGGACGTAGAAACAGGTACCGAAGTGGTACAAGGAAAAGTGTTGGGAGAGGCCGCTGGTGAATTAGGCAAGGTTACAGGAAGCGCGGGGGCAGTTGGAAGCACAACTGGCGGCCCTTGAGGGGGCTGCGTTACATTAATAAGAGCCGGTTGTGCGGCAGCTGGTGGTTGCGGCAAAGCCTGCAATACATTAACTGGAGGTGGCATATTCACAAGCTGAGGAGGCGCCGTAGCATTTTGCGCATATGGGGGTGGCGAACTCAACAAGTGTGACATTAGGGGATCTTTCTCCTTGTCTTCGGACTCATTTTGCTTAGAGTGCGGTAAAGCCGGGTAACATTTGTCAATCCCTAACTTACGCTGCCTGTGCAATTGCTCGCTCATCTGCTCCTCCTCATTGTCTCTAAATTGTACAGCTGCTTGCATTACTGACATACCTTTCTCTCTTTTATTCTTTTTCGCTAGCTTAATTTCCTTCTGTTTGGCTTCCTTCCGCCATAAGCGGAAAGAGTCAAACATCGCCGGCCGGGCTTTCTTCTTAAACAATTTAATTTCCAAATTATCTAGAATATCGGTATCGAAACTACCATTTTGGGGCCATTTTAAAACACCGTCCTTCCTGGTGTAGTGGATCCACACTTCGTTATATGCAATGGGGCCTACGCCATGTTTTACATAGAGCTCATAAGTTGGAGTTCCAACCGGAGGAACCGGACATGATTCTTCCAGTTGGAAATCTTTTCCACAACCCAAACAGAATAGTCTACCAAATATTCTAGAACCAGGCATCTTCGCTCACTAGTCTAGATCCAAACGTCAAAGGATTATCGATTACGATAGTCTCGTGAATACACGAATCCTCTGGCTTTGGGGTTTGCAAACACCAAATCACCAATTACCAAATCAAACCAAACGATCCCGAGGGATACCAAAACAAATGGGAGACGCTCCACTTATACTTAACTGAATATTGCTGATCGATGACGTCACCAGAAGACTCTCTCGATTGTTTCGCTTTCTCAAACTCGTCAAGGGTCCAAAACAGGTCGATTAATCAGGGCAGCAGTCCTTCGTAGCCGTCGGGACGTGGAGAACCTCGCAGAAAAGACTTTCGGACCACGTCGACATGCAGGGGTCGATGAAGTGGCGGCCTTCCTCCGGAATTTCCACACGAAGCTCCTCACGAACCTCTGGCTTGGACTAGTACCGCTGAAATCGGCCCGAGTTGGGCGCCAAACTGAAGTACTGGGTATTTTAGACCCAGCGGTGCAGGGGCACACACCCTATGACTTCGGGGTTTCACCCTGTTCCGGACCTACAGAAACACAGAGTCTTCTGGGTGAAGTCAAAGAATCGTTTATTGGCTGCAGACCAATGACAGGTATCCTAGAAGTACAACAGCGTGTATGTTCTCAGGAGACTGCTGGAAATCATAGGAACAGACTACATCTTAAATAGGCCTTTTTCGGCCTCAAGCATACATTCCTGAGTTTTATGAAACGGCAATATAACAGTGTACATTACAAAGAAAAGGCAGAGTCATGATGACCATCCCACATTCCAGTTCGGCCAACTCACAATGATTTACACAATAAGGTTGCGATCCCACGTTAGATGTCAGTAGACCCCCCAATAAACATGAGCATCTCCTGTTTTGGGAAACAAGTCATAAAGCAGGAACAAGCAGGTGTGGAAGAGATTAGCCGGGGGTTTGTGTAGGATGAGAAGGGTTTTATGATGGGTCGAGCCCTGATGCTAATCACAGGTGGACGGAGGAAGGGGAGCTCGTGAGACCGGTTTGACCCAGGGCAGCAGAGCCAGCTGCCCAGGTCACAGAGAAGTCAGAGGGAAAGCCCATGTACTGTGAGGCCCGTATTTACTCCATTATAGCCTATGTGAGGGCAATGACAAGATGGCCACTGCTTCCAAAATGGAACCCGCGTAGTGTAGCAGAATAACGTGTACACAGTGCATTCAGGGCTAGAACGACGAGTAAAGCACTCGTACATGCCGCATTTACCATTTGCGGTTCGCTAATACCACATAGACAGGGGTAGGGCCCTGTCCCCTACGCGGTCCCGAATATTAAAGTACGACAATCAGCGGTGGGATACAAACTTGCATTTGTTGGACTACTTGGTTACCATCTGATCACACGACAGAACTCTTAAAAATTGCCTTTAGAATTCTGATTGGTCTTTTCCAAAATTACTAAAAGTCTTGCTAGGGCCTTGCTTAAGTCCCATTAGAATTTTAGAAAAATAAAAGTCACTATAGTCAGAGTAGAGGGTTAGAACTGTCAGGTTAGAATGTCTCAAACAAACCCAGCTGTTAGTGACAATAATAACATGGACCTGGTGGAGGAGCTCGACCTCACACCTTACTTACACTTGTCTTTCAAGGAATTGAGGTCCTTATGCAAACTTAAAAATTTACCAATGGGCCTGCATCCAACCAAGCTAGGGCTCCAGGAGCTCTTGGCTGAGTATGCTAAGGACCACCCATCTGAACATGGTGATGGCCAGTCAGATGTGGAAAGGGAAGCAGAGGAGGTTGACAATAACCCCCCCATGCTATTCCCTAGGGAGTAGAGGGCACCCATACCCTCCAATCCAAGGATTAGCATCTGGGCACCTAGAGACTACACAGATGGCTCTGGTACCAGAGAGAACACTGGGGGACCCACCAGTGAAGAGGACAGCCTTGTGAGGCTGGCCAAAAGACTAGAGCTAGAGTCCAGGCTCCTGGCTCTAGAAAAAGAAAGGAGAGAGATGGGTTTAGCACCCATCAATGGTGGCAGCAATAATAAAAATAAGGATAGGAAGGAAACTTCTGACCTAAAATCCCCAAAGGGATTGTCCCTAAATTTGAGGAAGGTGATGATATCACCAAATGGTTCACAGCCTTTGAGAGGGCTTGTGATATCAGAAAAGTAAGGAAACCTCTCTGGGGGGCACCCCTGTGGGAACTGTTCTCTGGTAACTGCAGAGACAGGTTTCTGACCCTTTCCGGGCCAGAAGCAGGATCCTTTGACCTCATGAAGAAAGCTCTGATTGAGGGATTTGGATTCACCACTGAAGAGTATAGAATTAGATTCAGGGGGGGCTCACAAAACCCAGACCCAGTCCTGGATTGATTTTGTAGACTTCTCAGTGAAGACACTGGATGGTTGGTTAGCTGGACATGGTGTGCAGGATTTTACTGGATTGTATAATTTATTCATGAAGGAACAAATATTGAGTAACTGCACAAATGAAAAGTTGCATCAGCATTTGGTAGACCTAGGTCTAATTTCTCCCCAAGAATTGGGAAAGAAGGCAGACCACTGGGTCAAGACTAGGGTGACCAAGACAGCCACTCTGAGGTTCCGTGGAAACTGAACCCATGTTTCTGAGCTAATGGTACCGTGACGATCCTGGCATTAGCGAATTGCAAATAATGAGTCTACTATAAAGCAAGCGTTTTCGCAACGCTGCACTGAAGGATTCGTCATGTATTCCTGATTCTTGTGCTCGAACCTACGGGTTCCATTTCGTGCACGACGTCCTTTTTGTATCATTGCCCTCACATAATCAGTGAATGAGCGATGTCCAAACAATGACCCTGATTAAGTAACCTCGAGGGCACGTAGTCCCTAGTGCGCGTTCTGCCGACTTCTGCATGACTTGGCGAAAGCTTACCCTGTCGCCTGAGGCAGACCCTGCCGTACTGGTTTTCTGTCCTGTCCTGCCTGAGCCAAGCTACTGACCCTGACACAATAGACCACGCTTCTTTTATTAGCCTACGAATATGTCTTATCTGACTCTTCTATTTTCTGCATCTGTTCCTGCTTTTCCCTTTAGCCTTTTATGATGAGGAGGTGACCAATTTTATTATGGGGCGGTCCGGCCTTTCAATAGAGGGATGTCAGAAACATGTGATTGAAGGCCAGACACCTGGAGATGGGAATGTGATATTGTGTGATCTTATTGTTTGGAATACAGAAACGGGAATAATTGTAAACTTGCAGGAATGTTTGCCCGAAGCAGAATATTCAGTATTTAAGGAGCGACCTGCTTTGTACAAATCGAGCAGTCTCCTTAGAATCTATCTTGCATGATACTTCTGTGACTTCTGTTCCTGACTGCAGTCATTAAAGACGATCTTTTGACGCCAGAGGAAGAACCCTGTGTCTCTGTTTGTTAAGTACGCCAAAACAGGTGAACTCAGAAGGTTTCAGGTGTTGTCCCCTGGCACCGCTGGGTCTTAGAAATTGCCCAGTCCTTCAGTTGGCGCCCAACGTAGGGCGACATCGAGCGGTTCCGGTCCTAGCCTGAAGATTGTGAGGAGCTTCGTGTGAAATTTCCGAGGGAGGTGCACCCCACTTCATCGATCCATGTATGTCGCATAAGTGGTCCGAAGGTCTTTTTCCGCGAAGGTTCCCGCTTCCAGACGGCTGCAAAGGACTGGCGCCCTGACTGTCGACCTGTTTTGGAGCCTGGCGTAGTCCTTAGTACGGCGAGACGATAGACGGGTCTTCCTGGTGACGTCATTGATCTTTCAGTTAAGTATACGTGGGTCGCTCCCAGTCCTTAGGTTTAACTCGAGTTCTTTGGTCCTTAGTTTTGGTTTGCATGGTTCCATTGCATTTTGCTTAGT
This sequence comes from Triturus cristatus, assembly GCF_964204655.1. NCBI lineage: Eukaryota > Metazoa > Chordata > Amphibia > Caudata > Salamandridae > Triturus > Triturus cristatus. The sequence continues at coordinate 326,274,387 of NC_140579.1, forward strand.
TTGGTCCTTAGGATTATTTGGTAGCTGCAGTTCCCAAAAACCGAGGGTCTCGTACATTTACGAGTGTATCGACAGAGATAGCCCCTTGAAGTTTGAAACTCGGTTAGTGAGCGAAAATGCCTAACCGTAGTCTTGGTTTCTTGTCTTGTCTTGGATGTTGCAACAAGGATTCCCGATTGGAGGACTCTTGTCCGATACCTCCGGTTGGAACTCCGACTTATGAGCTCTATTCGAAGCATGGTGTGGGCCCTATCACGTATAACGAGGTATGGGTCCGCTATACGAGGAAAGATGGTGTTCTCAGATGGCCATTACATGGTAGTTTTGAAACTGCAATTTTGGATAATTTGGAGGCGAAGTTATTTAAGAAGAAAGCCCGGCCGGCGATGTTTGACTCCTTTCGTCTATGGTGCAAAGAAGCCAAGCAGAAAGAAATCAAACAGGCTAAAAAGGATTAGCGAGAAAAAGGTGTCTCGATTATGCAAGCTGCTAGGCAGTTTAAGGAAGATGAAGAAGAGAAAGCGACCGAGATTTTCACTAGACAACATAGCATGGCAATTAATAAGTGCTACCCTGTTTTGCCATCATGTCCCGATAAGCCGAAAGAGGACCCCGAAAAGGATCCTCTGATGTCTTATTTACTGAAGTCACCACCTCCTTATGTACACAGCGCTACAGCCCTTTTTGTTCCCCCTGCTGTACAACCGGCTGCTGGTCAGCCCGTGGTAGTTCCTCCCCCACCTCCTGTTCCTCAGCAAGGTTATGTTCCTCCGGCACCCCCTCTTCCTGGGTTGCCTTTTTCGTCTTTAACTGCTACACCTCACCTTACAACGCCTGTCACTCCTGTTTCTGTTACCCCTTTTGCTCCTTCGCTTTCGCTGAATGCTGTTTCTCCCGCCCTTATGTCTACTTCACCTTCCGCTCGTCGGCGAATAACCGACACTGTCCCTAGTTTTCTGTCTCCTCTTTTTGGGTCGCTAATTGCGCCCGTCGTTTCTGACTCCATGCAGAGACGTAGCCAGCTCCCTGAGTCTAGGGAACGAGCATTATTAGATTCGATGGCTCATAGATGGATTTTGAAACCCGATAGGTATAGTTGTCGTATAGTTTACGATACATTTTCCCAGTGGAATGAACCGACTCAGAGATATGTGTTTGAGGAGATGTGTAAGTTGTTGCGAGACGAATGGGACAACGACGAATTAGACTCAGCCCCTGCTGAAATGCTCGAACTCCAGAGTCAATTTGCGAAAGGTATGATTGTGGGCTCTGATGCTAGACATGCGTTGGAACGGCTTCTTGCCTATAGGTCTGTATTACCGTCTAGAGTTTTGTTTGCGAATGATTCCTCGGCAAAGAAGACATTAGGACAGTATCCTATGAGAGAGGTTCCGCCAGTATGGCGTGATGCAGTACAGGCTGATGCAGGGAGAGGTATTGCGGCCGCTCCGGCACATTTTCAGAGAGTTTGGATACATGTCCCATGGAAAAGGTCTGAAGTACTAGCATTAAAACAGACTTTGCCAGACCCACGTAAGAATCCCGCTGGTTACTATAAAGAATTGTCCCAGACAGTAGACGCCTGTATTATGAACATTGCAGATATTGAGATGTTGTTTGGCAATGTAGTGCCACAACCGGTATGGGCGAAAATCCGCCATGAGGATCATCCGAACGAGTTAGGTGGTATCTGGACTGCTATTTTAGAGGCGGATGCTCTCCAAGTAGGAGGTGCAAAACCTGAACCCCTAGTAGCGGAGTTACCAGGTAGGATAGTTAATCTAATAAAGACGCTGATGCCAGCGTTGAGAGTAAACTGGGATACATTGTCGGCCTGTAAGCAGAAGAAGGATGAAAGTGTGTCCGACTTTTTCATGCGATTTGAGGAGACTTTTGTGGACCACAGCGGCCAAGATATGAGTTCAGAGGGAGGCCAGAGACTTTTTGTTGATAAGTTCGTGTTTAACTTGCTGCCTGACTTGTGCAACAAGTTGAAAGACTCAGAAAGTGCTTGGGCTGTCTCTTCAATGGCTCAGATTCTAGCCACAACCCAATATTACGAGAATAGAGATAAGGAAAAAAAAGAACGTGTAGAGAGGAAAACGAAGGACCTGAAGACTAAGGTGTTGTTGCAGCAGGCGTATCCGCCTCGCTCTAATTAGAACGATTCACAGCAACGTACGCAATTTCAGCAACAGATACCGTTTCCGAGAGTACAACTGAGACCGGAGTACCTCGTTTCTAGGCCATTGTTAGGATTGAATCAATGTGCATACTGCAAGGAAGAGGGTCATTATAAGAACGAGTGCCCTGCTCTGCGACAGCGTATGAATGGTGTGCCAGTTCAGAGAGGTCGTGGTTTCCAACAAATCTCTAGAGGTATAGGACGTGGTGTCACGCCTTCCCAGAATGAGCGTTCTCTTCCATCACAAAGTTCTCTTAATTGTTTTGACCAATCGAAGGTGCAATCGGATAGATCTCCGCAGTACCATGTAGATGACTACTATGTCGAGGGCGAAAGTACTGCGTATAATGACTGCTAGGATAGCCATGGACAAAGAGAGGGAGTAGTGTCAGTTCCAGTTGATCAGAGTGGGCCTTACGTTTCAGTAGCTTTATCAAGTGTGGTTGAGCCTTTTCTGTTGGATACTGGTGCGGCAAAAAGTTCAATCAAACATTCTAAACTCCCTGGCGCACCCTTGTCTGGCTTAACTAATGTCTCAGTGGGATTCTCTGGCGCCCCTGTTCGTAATCCAGTCTCTAGTCCTTTGTCCCTTTAAATTGGACCATGTAAGTTAGAAGCACCGTTGATTTTGACTACTGGTTGTGGTGAGAACTTGCTGGGTTTGGACCTGTTGAAACGATTGTATGCGACATTGCATTGTTCCCCATCGGGAGTACAACTTACATTGGGCAGGAAAGTGATCTCTCCTATGTATGTGGCGACAGATAGGCTTCCACAAGAATTGCGTTCGCTCCCCGAATCTCTTTGGGCTACGGGCCCTAATGATGTGGGTCTTCTGGAAATTCCCCCATATGTTGTTCAGCTCAGACCGAATGTCAGGTTACCACGAATTCCGCAGTATCGAATTTCGAGCGATGGTGAACGAGATCTCTTAGCGATTATCCACGATTTGACCCAGAAGGGTGTGATCGAAGAAACACGAGGTAACGTGTGTAATAGTCCTGTTTTGCCGATTTTGAAACGTACCGATTCTTCCCAACCTCCTGTGTATCGTTTCGTAATTGACCTTAGAGAAGTAAACAAGATTGTGGTTCCGCAGTTTCCTGTGGTTCCCGATATCACTGCTTTATTGACATTGATTCCTGCTTCAGCTACCTGGTTTTCGGTGATTGACTTGAAGAATGCCTTCTTTAGCATCCCGATAGCAGAAGAGAGTAGGGACATTTTTGGTTTCTCCTTGGGTGGTCGTAGCTTCAGATTCAAGCGCGCACCTCAAGGTTATTGTGAAAGTCCTTCGATATATAGTCAGGCTCTGAAAAGCCAGCTTGATACCTTTGTATTGCCTGTCAGGGCTGCTTTGATCCAGTACGTAGATGATCTTTTAGTGGCTGCTGATGACAAGACAACTTGCAAAGCAGCTACGATATCTTTGCTACAGCATTTGTCCAATTTACATCACAAGGTGTCACCTTCTAAGCTGCAATATTGTCGCCAAGAGGTAACCTATTTAGGTCATCTCTTGTCAAAGGAGGGAAGAAGGTTGACCCCAGAACGAATTAGAGCAATTGCTCAAATGACTGTGCCAAACACTCAAAGAGAAGTACGTGCCTTTTTGGGTATCACATCATACTGCAGACAATGGATCCCAAATTTTTCGTTGTTAGCAAAGCCTTTGTTAGCTCTCACGTGCAAAGATGTTTCGAATCCCCTGCCATGGTCTGATGACTGCCAGAAGAGTTTTTCTGAGCTACGCTATGCGTTGTGTTCAGCTCCTGTGTTGGGTACCCCCGACTACAGTAAACCATTTACACTATACGTTCATGAACGAGAGGGTTGCGCGTTGAGCGTGTTGACACAACAATTTGGTGATGAACAGCGTCCGTGTGCGTATTTTTCTTCGACCTTAGATCCAGTAGCAAAAGCATTGCCGAGTTGCCTTAGAGCGACAGCGGCAGCTGCTGTGTCTATTCGACAGTCTGCTGGTCTGGTCATGAATAATATGTTAGTGGTAATGGTTCCACATGCAGTAGATACTTTATTGAACAGAAGAAAAACTCAACATCTCACGAGTGCTAGGTTGTCAGGCTATGAGCTGGTACTCTTGGCAAGTCATATTCAGATTAAGAGATGTAATGTGTTGAACCCAGCCACATTGTTGCCGACTACTGTAGAATCGAGCGATTCAGAACCACATGATTGTTGTTTGCGAACTGAAGAAGAAACGAAGGGTCGGATCGATTTGAAAGATACCCCGTTGTCAGATCCGGATGGTACTTTGTATGTGGATGATTCGTGCTTTAAGTTGTCGAACGGTGATGTGACTGCCGCGTATGCTGTGACGACATTGAGTACGGTTGGTGAGACTGCGAGAGTAAGTCAGATTCTGCACAAGCTGCAGAGTTAATTGCGCTGACGAGAGCGTGCGTTTTGGCCGAGGGAAAGAGAGTGAACGTCTTTACCGATAGCCAGTATGCGTATGGTGTTGCACATAGTTTTGGACGATTATGGAGAGAGAGAGGATTTTTGACGTCCCACGGGACAAAAATACAGCATGGAAAATTGGTGAATGAGCTTCTGGAATCACTTACTTTGCCAAAGCAAGTTGCGATTGTGAAGTGTAGTGCTCATCGGAAGGTCACGGATGATGTTGGTCGTGGTAATGCATTTGCAGATGAGATTACGAAAAAGACGGCAAAGAACATGATGAGTCGAATGTATGTTGCAAGTTCTGCAAGATGGGTTACGGATGCTGGAATGTGTGAAGACACGATTGAGAGTGTGAAGTCAATTCAGAATGAGGCTACTGAGAGTGAGAAGAATGTGTGGAAAGACAGTACGGGTAAATTGGATTCGACTGGTTGTTGGATCGATCTGTCAGAACATCAAAGATGGATGTTACCTGATGCGTATGTGCTTGCAGTAGTTACAATGGCACATGGAATGGCACACAGTAGTGTGAAAGGAATTTGCAAGTTGTTGGCCCCGGTATGGAAGAATGATGGAATTTCTAAGTGTGCGGAGAGGGTGGTTAAGAATTGCATGGTGTGCCTGATGCATAGACCTGGCAAGGGAACTCCAACTCCAGCTGGTCATTTTGCTCCCCCGACTTGTCCCTTTGAGGTTATCCAATTAGACTTCACTCATATGGAAAGGTGTAACAACCTTAAGTATGCCCTTGTTGTAGTTTGTGCATTTTCACGATGGATTGAAGCCTACCCCTTGAAGGATAATACAGCCCTGTCCATAGCCAAAGTCCTTCTCAAAGAGTTTTTCCCTAGGTTTGGCATGCCATGGATTGTATGGTCGGATAACGGAAGTGAGTTTGTGGAAAAGGTCATGAAGAGCGTGTGTGTGGGTTTGGGGATTAGACAGAAGTTCCATAGTGCAAATCACCCACAGTCCGCAGGTCTTGTTGAGGGTTATAACGGGACTCTGAAATTGAAGTTAGCCAAGATCCAAACGACCACTGGGTTGTCATGGCCAGATGCATTGCCTCTGGCTCTTCTATCCACTAGGGCGACTGTTCACTCTCGAATAGGGCTTAGCCCGTATGAAATTGTGTTTGGTCATCCTGCGAACGTTTGGGGAGTCCCTAGACCTAAAGAATTCACCCAGCTCGAATATCCCATGTTGATCGATTACCTTTATGACTTGACTGCTAAACTAAGTGCCATTCATCAACAGGTTTTTGAGGCTCTGCCAAAGCCAACAGAGGGACCAGGACACAAGTTACAGCCTGGCGATTTCGTGGTCGTAAAGAACTTTGGGAAATCAAGAAGCTTGGAGCCAAGATATATCGGACCGTTCCAGGTCCTGTTGTCAACACAAACTGCTGTTCGATTGGCTGGAAGAAAGCATTGGGTACACGCTGCCCATACGAAACGTGTACCGCTTCCTTTACCGTATGACAAATGGATTAGACAGGGAATTGGCAATTCTGAGACAGAGTGTGCTCCTAGGCTTGTCCCGTTCAGCGATGCACAATTTAAAGGTCTTGAGTCTGCTAACCTGAAGAACACTGCTGCTTCACCTGGAACTGTGCCTTTGCCCCTGGATTCGAACATTACTCCGTTCAAACATTCACCTGAACAATTGAACACTGTTTCGCCTTCTGGTCCCTTGTTCGAAGAACAGACACAACCTGGAAGACATCGTTACTCTTTACGCTCCCATTCCAAGGACTAATAAAGTGAATACCCTTTCGTGTTTTTCATTTGCCCCCTCTGCCCTGACAACTCATCTTTGGACAATTGTATTCTCCTCAGCCAGGAAGTTTGCTGTGTGCGTTGTTTTTTTTTTTATATATTTAGAACCGGCCATCCGGGTTCGCTGTAGGGCCGTGACGTGTGCCTAGTTTTGATTTGCAGGTTACCAGACGCTAGGTCGGTTCCCCCGGTTGGTCTTTGGGAACTCCCAAGGCTAACGGACGCATTTCCGAACAGGTACAAACCAACCGCCACGGACGGCTCGAGTAGAGGATGGAGCTTCCTGCGCTGCGAGGTGTTAATACTATGATTGAGCGTAAAGTGAAATTGCATGAAATATTGCACAACAAATGTTTCCTGATCCAGTGTGCCCTAATGTTTTTGATTGTCTTGATAACTCTGATGGGTGGAATTGTCTTTGGTGCCCAGTTAATTTTTGTACCTACTATGTCTACGGTGCCTCCTCACGTTTCCTTTCCTGTTACGACTGCTTCTTCGCACTCTTTTCACCTTTTACCTGAACACGAACAAGCGAGACGTTCTGAGTTCGTGAACAACTCATTTATTCAACTCCTGCACCAACACCAACTAGTGATGAATGTGACTAATTGCTGGGTATGTGGTTTAATGCCGCATACCGTCGATAAAGGTATCCCGTATCTAGTTCTGCCTTTTAGCTATAATGGGTCATCGTGGGCATTCCAGACTATGTTCCTCTTTGCGCTTGAGACCTATCCCCCGCGACCACCACACTCCACAAGATATAGCTCTAGCAATAAAGCCTTGGTAAGAGGAGTTGCCGATATGAGTAGAGATATCGATGCATATTCATCCACTCCTAAGGACGTGTTGCGAGCTTATGTGGGTTGGAATGCGACTGGGTATAGCATTAGTCTGGGTGAGAAACAGCGCAAGAGCTCGTCTCCGATTTGGGTCGTACCACACTTAGGTCGTTTTTGTTTGCAAGGCAATGGTCATAATACGAGAGCTCAGCTAGGGAAGAGTGACTGTACTGAAACGTACGTTTTTCCATCACAGTCTTCTCCTGCGTTTTTGGCTGCCAAGGGCACATACTTTGTCTGTTATGACCGAGCATACACATGGTTGCCCCCAGATTTTTTGGGAACATGTTATGTTGCTAACTTACTGCCGCCTACATTTACGGCTGCCTCTGATTATCACAAGGCCAGAATTGTGAGGGGCGTTGTTAGTCAGGAAGACACTGTGGGTCAGGAAGTGGGAGACTTCCTCAAGGGTTTTCTGCCGTTTTGGGGACCTATGGTTAATAGTAGGAACCTGTGACAACTGACTCGTGTAGTTGAATCCACTGTTAATGTAACGGCTGGTGCCCTTGGTAACTTGACGGCTGAGCTTCAAGCGGATCGCCTTATGACGTTGCAGAACCGTATGGTTCTTGATATGGTACTTGCTGATCGAGGTGGAGTGTATAAAGTGATCCGATCGAGTTGCTGTGTTTTTATTCCGGATAATGCTCCGACAGTTTATGAGGCCATTTCCAAGTTGCATAAGATCTCTGATTCTATACATATGGATGAAGGGGAGTGGTCGCTAACTGGATGGTTTTGGAACCTATTATCTGCGTGGGGATGGAGGGTTCTGATGATCATTGGGGCTGCCTTAGCTCTCCTGTTTTCGTGCTGTCTCTGTGTCCAGTGTGGTCCTGCCTTATGTGGTCTTTGCGCCACAACGTGTGTAAGAAGGCCACCTGTTACTAGAGAGGTATTGATGGAAAGGATGATGCTTCAGCAACATCTCAGTGATTTGATGAAAATAGGTATCGACTCGGATATCGATTAGTGCTTGCTTATGTAAGGGCAAAAGGAGGGTCTGAGGTTCCGTGGAAACTGAACCCATGTTTCTGAGCTAATGGTACCGTGACGATCCTGGCATTAGCGAATTGCAAATAATGAGTCGAATATAAAGCAAGCGTTTTCGCAACGCTGCACTGAAGGATTCGTCATGTATTAATGATTCTTGTGCTCAAACCTACGGGTTCCATTTCGTGCACGACGTCCACTTTGTATCATTGCCCTCACATAGTCAGTGAATGAGCGATGTCCGAACAATGACCCTGATTAGGTAACCTCGAGGGCACGTAGTCCCTAGTGCGCGTTCTGCCGACTTCTGCACTACTTGGCGAAAGCTGACCCTGTCGCCTGAGGCGGACCCTGCCGTACTGGTTTTCTGTCCTGTCCTGCCTGAGCCAAGCTACTGACCCTGACACAATAGACCACGCTTCTTTTATTAGCCTACGAATATGTCTTATCTGACTCTTCTATTTTCTGCATCTGTTCCTGCTTTTCCCTTTAGCCTGTTATGATGAGGAAGTGACCAATTTTATTATGGGGCGGTCCGGCCTTTCAATAGAGGGATGTCAGAAACATGTGATTGAAGGCCAAGCACCTGGAGATGGGAATATGATATTGTGTGATTTTATTGTTTGGAATACAGAAACGGGAATAATTGTAAACTTGCAGGAATGTTTGCCCGAAGCAGAATATTCAGTATTTAAGGAGCGACCTGCTTTGTAAAAATCGAGCAGTCTCCTTAGAATCTATCTTGCATGATACTTCTGTGACTTCTGTTCCTGACTGCAATCATTAAAGACGATCTTTTGATGCCAGAGGAAGAACCCCGTGTCTCTGTTTGTTAAGTACGCCAAAACAGGTGAACCCAGAAGGTTTCAGGTATTGTCCCCTGGCACCGCTGGGTCTTAGAAATTGCCCAGTCCTTCAACTGGGGGTGACCAAAAGAAAGTGGTCCCAAAACCTCCCCAGGGGAAAGGTGGTGAGAATCCCCAAGATAAAAAGTCTGAGTCTTCCAAAGGGCCCCAAAAACCTGTTCAGGTGGGTGGGACCCAAACTACTCCCTATGTGCCCCAACCATATAGGGGGAAGAACTTTGATCCCTTAAAGGCCTGGTGTAATAACTGTAAGAAGTCAGGACACCTAACTGTAGCTTGCCCCCAACACAAAGCCCCTAAGGCACCCAGTACAGCTACTCCTGGGGCAGCACGCATACAAATGGGATCAGAGGTGTACCCTGAGCAAATCTGGGAACACACTGAAGCAAGTCTAGTCTCCTTGGGAGAAGTGGAGTTTGCCACTGTAGCTGTGTGGCCCCCCAACTTAAAGAAATACTTACAGTACCCCTGGGTGAATGGAACTAGGGTAGAAGCTGTGAGGGATACAGGTGCCAGTGTCACTATGGTGAAAGACACACTGGTTTCCCCTGAGCAATACTTGATTGGGAAGTCTGCTTGGAAATGATCTGGAAACCTCAGCCTGGGCTGAGGTTGAGCTAAAAGCCCATGCAGCCATGCTGGGCATCCCTGAATTGGTGTGTGTGCAAACCAGAGCACAGAGCAAGAGGAAGGGTGAAAAAGTAGGTCTGGAGCCTGAAATAATGGCCCAGCCAACCAAGAGAAAAGGAAAGAAGACTGGGAAACCAGCTTCTACACAGAAAAACATTCAGGACCCCTCTCCCCAGGGAGAGGATTTGGATACCCCTGAGGGAACTGAGTCCATGGAGCTTGACCCTTACCAGGTTGAACTCTTGGGCCCAGGGGGACCCTCTAGGGAAGAGCTGTGCCAGGGTTAGCGAGACTGTCCCACTCTTGAAAGCCTGTGGCAGCAAACTGTTTCAGAAGCAAGGGGAGATGTCAGTGGTACTCACAGAGCTTATTGGGAAGAGGGATTACTGTATGCTGAGGCAAGAAACCCCACTCCTGGAGCCACCAGGAGGGTGGTAGTGCCACAGAAGTACTGGGAGTTCCTCCTAACTTTGGCTCATGACATCCCCCTAGCTGGACATCTGGGGCAATCCGAAACTTGGGAAAGGCTAGTGAGTCACTTTTACTGGCCCCAGATGCACCAAAAGGTGAAGGAGTTTGTCAGCTCCTGTGTTACCTGTCAAGCCAGTGGCAAGACAGGTGGCCACCCAAAGGCACCCCTCATCCCACTACTAGTGGTGGGGGTCCCCTTTGAAAGGGTAGGAGTGGACATTGTGGGTCCACTTGAACCTCCCACAGCCTCAGGGAACACATGTATTCTAGTGGTAGTGGATCATGCCACTAGGTACCCTGAAGCAATTCCACTTAGGACTACTACAGCTCCTGCAGTAGCCAAGGCCCTCCTGGGTGTCTTCACCAGGGTGGGTTTTCCTAAGGAGGTGGTTTCAGACAGAGGTTCCAACTTCGTGTCTGCTTACCTAACACACATGTGGAAGGAGTGTGGGGTGCAGTATAAGTTTACTACCCCCTACCACCCACAAACCAATGGCCTTGTTGAGAGATTCAACAAGACATTGAAAGGTATGATCATGGGGCTCCCTAAAAAACTCAAAAGGAGATGGGATGTCCTGTTACCATGCCTGCTTTTCGCTTACAGGGAAGTACCACAGAAGGGAGTAGGTTTCTCACCCTTTGAACTTCTGTTTGGTCATCCTGTAAGAGGACCACTTTGTCTTGTAAAAGAGGGCTGGGAGAGGCCTCTTCAAGAGCCCAAACAAGACATAGTGGACTATGTGCTTGGCCTAAGGTCCAGAATGGCTGAGTACATGGAAAAAGCATCGAAGAACCTTGAGGCCAGCCAGGAGCTCCAGAAGCACTGGTATGACCAAAAAGCTGCACTGGTTGAATTTCAACCTGGGCAACAGGTGGGGGTTTTGGAGCCAGTGGCACCAAGGGCTCTCCAAGATAAATGGAGTGGCCCTTACCCTATCCTAGAAAGAAAGAGTAAGGTCACCTATCTAGTTGACCTGGGCACTAGCAGGACACCCAAGAGGGTCATCCATGTGAACCGCCTCAAGCTCTACAATGCCAGGGCTGACATCACCATGCTGATGGTGACTGATGAGGAGCAGGAAGCAGAAAGTGAACCTCTCCCTGACCTCCTCTCCTACAGCCCAAAAGATGGATTAGTAGATGGTGTGACACCCTCTCTGCCCAACAGCAAACTGACTGCAAGCAAGTCTTGCAGCAGTATGCTAGCCTCTTTTCCCTGACCCCTGGTCTGACAAACTGGTGTACCCATGATGTGGACACTGGTGACAGTGCACCTGTCAAAAACAAAACTATCGACAGTCAGACCAAGTCAAGGAGAGCATCAAAGCCGAGGTCAGCAAGATGCTGGAGTTAGGGGTCATTGAACCCTCTGAGAGCCCCTGGGCCAGCCCAGTGGTTCTGGTCCCCAAACCTCATCAACAGGGTGAAAAGAGAGAGATGAGGTTCTGTGTGGATTATAGAGGGCTCAACTCTGTCACCAAGACAGATGCTCACCCTATCCCAAGAGCAGATGAGCTGATAAATTAGGGGCTGCCCAATTCCTCAGTACCTTTGACTGGGTACTGGCAGATTGGCATGGCCCCAGGAGCAAAAGAAAAGACAGCATTCTCCACCCCTGATGGGCATTACCAGTTTACTGTGATGCCCTTTGGGTTAAAGAATGCCCCTGCCACTTTCCAGAGGCTGGTGAACCATGTCCTGGCTGGGCTGGAGTCCTTTAGTGCAGCTTATCTTGATGATATTGCTGTCTTTAGCTCCACCTGGCAGGATCACCTGATCCACCTTGGTAAAGTTTTAGAGGCTCTGCACAATGCAGGTCTCACTATCAAGGCATCCAAATGCCAGATAGGGCAGGGCACTGTGGTGTACTTGGGCCACCTTGTAGGTGGAGGCCAGGTACAGCCCTTACAACCCAAGATCCAGGCCATCATGGACTGGATAGCTCCAACAACCCAGACCCAAGTCAGGGTATTCCTTGGCTTGACTGGATACTACAGGAGGTTTGTGAAGGGGTATGGGTCCATTGTGACCCCCCTCACAGAACTCACCTCCAAGAAAATGCCCAAGAAGGTGAACTGGACAGTTAGTTGCCAAAAGGCTTTTGACACCCTAAAAGAAGCACTGTGCTCAGCACCAATTCTAAAAACTCCAGATTATGCCAAGCAGTTCATAGTGCAGACTGATGCCTCTGAGCTAGGGATAGGAGCGGTCCTATCCCAGACCAATGATGAAGGCCAAGACCAACCTGTTGCTTTTATAAGCAGGAGGCTACTCCCCAGAGAGCAGCGTTGGAGTGCCATTGAGAGGGAGGCCTTTGCTGTGGTTTGGTCCCTGAAGAAGTTGAGGCCATACCTGTTTGGTACTCACTTCCTGGTTCAAACTGACCACAGACATCTCAGATGGCTAATGCAGATGAAAGGGGAAAATCCAAAACTACTAAGGTGGTCCATCTCCCAACAGGGAATGGACTTTGAAGTGGAACACAGACCAGGGACTGCCAATGCAGATGGACTTTCCAGGTTCTTCCACTTAGAAAATGAAGACTCCATAGGACAAGGTTAGTCTCATCACCTTTCGTTTGGGGGGGGGGGGAGTTGTGTGAGAAAGTGCCATCTTTCTTGCAGGGTATGCCGCCACTTTTTGCTGAATTGCTGAATGTACTTTGACTGAGTGTGCCCTGGACACCTGCCAATCAGGTGCCCAGGGCCTATGTTCCTTTCCTAAAACAAACCAAACCCAAATTGGCAAACCCTGGCCACATGTCAGCCCCTGGTAAATGGTACCCTAGGTACCCAGGGCCTTGTGACCAAGGAATGCCTCTAAGAGCTGCAGCACTCCTTGTGCCACCCTTAGAGGCCCTGTACCCTTACACACACACACACTGCCTTTGCAGGCTGAGTTTTTGGGTGCAAGACAAAAACAAAGTCGACATGGCACACATCCCTGTGTGCCATACACATCATCTACACTGCAATGGCATACATCAGTCACCCCTCTAGCTGGGTGCCTTATGCCAATGGTGTGGGCACAGGAGCAGGAGCCCCTGTGCCTCTACAGTGCCCAGGTCCATTCCTGAGCACTGTAAGTGCAGTGCTGCCATTTAAGAGTACATGGTGCTGAGAGCTCGTCAAACACGAGCTCCACAGCACCATAATGGCAACACTAAAGACTGAGAAGTTTGGTATCAAACTTCTCAGCACATTAAACCCACACTGATGCCAGTGTGGGATTTAATGTACCCAGCACCCCAGAGGGCATCTTAAAGGTGCCCCCTTAAATCTAACCTACAATCCACGTCTGCTCTGAGGCTGCCTAGGCTGCCACCCAGCAGACATGTTGCTGGACCCCTGGGTAGGAGAGCCCCTGCTCTCCTGGGCCTGCAACAATGCACATCCTGGGCGAGGTGCTAAATCTCCTCCCCCAGGATGGGCAGGGGGAAGCTTCAAAGACATGCCGCCGCTGTGAGCTTCCCCAGGCCCATGCAACCCCCCACTCTGGCGGGAAGCTTTGGCCGGAAACCCCAAATAAGGACAAAGGATGTGCCAGCCTGCCAACTCCACCCCTCAGGTGGGGGAGGCGAGGTGAAGCACATCTCCGGGCTCTTGCCATCTTGAAGATGGGGAGCCCTACCCTATCAGGACTAGGCTACTGCCCCCCTCCCACAGGAGAGAGGCAGGATAGGGGGTGTACCCACCCCAGGACAAGGATCCATTGGTCCCTGCCCTTCACCTACCTGTAACGCCCCTAAATCTAGTATTTAGGGGCACCCTGAACCTTCCTTCCCTGGATTCCAGATTCAAAACTACGAAGAGCAAGAAGAAAGAAGACCTGCCCTGCAGCTGCTGAAAAGAGGAAGACACCAACTGCTTTGGCCCAAGCCCTACCGGCCTGTCGACCCTCGAACCTGCTCCTGCTCCAGCCCGGCATCGCTTGTGGCCAGCAACCTCACCAACCCCGGAGGACCTGGCTACCTTTTGGCTCTAAGCCCCTGGGACTCCCATGAGTAGAGGCTCTACTCAAATCCTATCTCTAATCCCTGGCAGCAGCCCGGAACCGCGAACCCAGCACACTCTGCACCAGCTAAGCCTAGCCCGTGCCGAAGTGAATAAAGACCCTGAGGACGATCCCACGGCAGCTGTGACCCCGAGTCCGGCACTCAAGGACCTCCCTCGAGACTCCTGAAGAAGCCTGCAGCCTCAGAGCGAGGTGCACCCCCAACCGCGATCAACAGAGGGGAAGATTTCCCGACACCAAAAGGCACCCCTGCACGCGGTGCCCCACGGCCCCCTGTGCCCAATCCCGGGGTACCTACCTATCCTCCAACTACCCAACTTACCTCTCGAAGTGGTGGTGGCATCTGAAGAGTCCTCGTCCCCGAGCTTGCAGTCTTTTTCTAAACCGGAGATTTCCCATTGAAATCAATTGAGCGCCCGCAGGCTCAAAAGCACTCTGCACCCAGCCGCCCGAGTGGCCCTGGCAGTGAAATCTCTACACCTACCTACTTCCCCATTTGCCCTGAGTAAGTGACCAGAAGCCCAGCTCCCACAGCCGCGTGGCTTGCCAGTCAGCAGCCACCAACCAAGGCCCCCCTATCCCTCATAGGATAACATTGGGCCTAACTCTCTCTGCACCCGGCCGCCCGAGAGCCGCTGAGGGTGAACCAACTGTACCTACCTGAACCTGGGGGACCCCTGAGTCTGTGCCCAGAACCTTAACTCTGCCAGTCGAGTACTTACTCTTAAACCGCAAACTCTATTTTCCTCATAGGGTAACATTGACTGGCTTTTTCCTGAAATTTCTTCTAAGTGTGGACTTTTCAAATCTTAAAATATTCACCAAAAATCAGCCGAGTGACGAAAACAAAATTACTCACTTGCTCTTAGGTGAGCTCCCAGTGCTGCATCTTGGTGCCCAGCACTGACTCTGAAAAATACTTACAACTGTACTTACCCTTAACTCAATTTTCTTCCATAGGAAACCATTGACTGTTTTTCTGTGAAATTAATTCTAAGTGTCGATTTCTGCAATCTTTAAATATTCTTCAAAAACCGTATAATATCTGAAAACGTAATTACTTACCTGTTTTGGATAAAGGTCCCAGTACTGAGTCTAGGCACCCAGTACTGGATTACAAAAGTAACGAGAACATACTGTACCTGTAACCTGAATTTTCTTCTATAGGGAATCATTGACTGTTTTCTCTGAAATATTTTTTGTGTCAACTTTTAAAATAGCTAAATATTGTTTAAAAGTCATTACAGTCCACTTTCATCACTTGATTCTGAGAACTTACCCAGGACTGAATCTAGGATCCAGTCCTGGAATTCCAAAAGTAATCTAAAAAGTAATCTGTTGCAAATAACTTGAATTTACCATTGAGCTCAATGTATTGTTGTGTTTAAAAATAGAGTTGCCTACTGCAACCACTTGCAACTGTTTACAAAAGTCTATTGCATATTGCAAAAGTATTTATATGAAACATCTCCTGCTGAGAAAGTATATTTTAAATCCAAGTGTTGGTTCTAAAATAAAACAAGCATATATTTTTTATATATAAACCATTGGCCTAGAGTTCAGTTATTGAGTGTGTGAGACCATTTGCTGACTGAGTGTGTACACAAATGCTTTACACTGTCCTCTGATACTGCCTTACTGCTCGACCAAGCTACCACTTTAGAGAGTAAGGTTATATCTAACTTTAACCTCTGTCAAACCCTGGGGGACTGTGGACTCTGTACACCCTGTACCTATTAGGAACAGTATATACAGAGCCACTTTCTCACAGTACGGCAAGGGGGAAAGACCTGGCCGTGTATTGGCCCAGATGCTACGACCCCTGTACAGTAAGGCCTACATTACAGAACTTTGCGCTCCCACTACCCAAACACTCACCAGCACGTCGGACATTCGGGGCAAATTTCTTGACTACTTCAAGGCCCTCTACACTTCCAAACTAGACCATGATCCCACAACCCAAGAAGTCTACTTATCTGAAATCACCATAGTATACCTTGAGAAGCACATGCAAGATTTCCTAGCAGAACCAATTTCAGTAGCGGATATACTTGGAGCCATCGAATCCCTTCGATCCTCCTCTGCCCCCGTGTTGGATGGCTTCACGGGGGATTTCTACAAGACGTATAAAGATCTTTTGGAACCACAACTTATTGAGGTGTATGCGGAGGCACTGGAGAAACAAGTCCTGCCTCCCACCTTGCGAGAGGCCGTCATCATTCTCCTCCCCAAACCGGGCAAAGACCCATGACTCTGCAGGTCCTATAGACCAGTATCATTATTAAATGTGGATTATAAAATTCTGGCCAAGGTTATCGCTATGCGATTGTCCCAGTTGATGGAATTCATCATCTCCCCCGCCCAATCCGGTTTTGTCCCCCACAGATCTACATCGCTTAATCTCCGGACTCTCTTCTCAGTTCTTCATAAAATTAATCCGGATACCCCATCAGCTGCCATCCTACTCGACACGGAAAAGTCCTTTGACTCCTTGGAGTGGCCCTTCTTTGTGTCAGTCATGCACCGTTTGGGAATTCCGATGGGTTTTATTGCCACCTCTTCCTTGCTATATTCCCTCCCTACCACGCAACTTTGACTGAACGATACATTATCTTTACCGTTCTCCCTCTCCCGCGGTACATGGCAGGGCTTTCCTCTTTCGCCTCTGTTATTCATCCTGCCTATGGTTCCTCTAATTCGTCACTTTCAGGAAAGCATTTACAGCGCGGTCTTCAATTTAACACTGGCCCCCTTCTTGTCTAGCTTTATGCAGATGACACTGTCTTGTACGTGAGAGAGCCACAGGCCAACTTAGAACCTCTCCTAAGAGAAATAGTCAGATTTGGCCGCTATTCAGGTCTTGGCATTAATTGGCACAAATCGGTGATTTTCCCCTTGACTACCAGCACTAAGCCGTGGGAGTGTGAATTCCCTCTAGGCTGGTGCATGGACACCGTTAAATATCCAGGCATCCACATCCATTTGGACACTGCCTTGATTATTCGCCTCAACTATGGGCGCGCAATCAGCTCCCCCGAAGAACATATAGAGCGATGGCTGAGGCTGCTACTGTCCATCGCAGGTAGAGTGGCGATTCTTAAGATGGTGGTCCTACCCAAGTTTTTGTATTTTTTCAATAACATCCTGATACCCCTCCCTAATCGTTTTTTCCTGACGTTAAGGTCCCTCCTTATTAAATTAGTATGGGGTGGCAAACAAGCTTGTGTTCGATGGCAGGTACTTACACTTCCCTACAAGAAAGGGGGATACAGAGTTCTAGATCTGCATTTATACTATCTCGTAGCCCAATGCAGATACGCTCACGCTTGGTACCATCCTGTTACCAAAGTTACGTTCCTTCGTCTGGAATCTGACTTTGTCCAGCCTGAGAAGCTACTCACGGTGTTACTCAGGGGCATTCCCAGACATCCAAATGACATTCAAACTGTGTCCACCACCAGTTGGGCTTGGGACAAGCTGCGACGCATTCCCAGCACTGCCACGCTATACTCCACTTGTCTTCCACTCCCGAATGCCCGTTGGTTACCAATTACGGGGGAAAGGGTTGTGCAGCGTACGTTAACTAAATTTGACATTACAAAACTGAGGGATCTATATCCAGATGGCCATACTTTTTGGTGCAAGATGATAGCCGTTTCCCCAATGCTACGCTTATGGATTGCTTCACACTGAATCGGATACGCTCAGCCCTGCGTGCTGTGCTCTATCGGTTCCCGCTCAAACCCAAATCATTTGCTCCTCTGTCCCTGATCATAGACAGTGAAGAGGGAGTTCATCTCATCTCTAAACTATATAAAGCCTGCTCTAAGATCACCCCGGTGAACGTTGACAGACTCCGCAGCTACTGGGAAACTAACCTTGGCCGCCCAATCTCGGACAATCAATGGGCTCGATGTTGTGAGGTCACGAAAGATGTCTCCCTAAATAGTAGACATAAACTGCTACACTTCAAAATCCTGCGCAGAATGTACATTACCCCAGCCAAATCTCATAGACTAGATCTATCCAGGCCCCACAACTGCCACAAATGCATGGCCCGTCATGTGGATTTTGCACACCTTTCCTGGACTTGCCCATTCCTACAGCCGTATTGGGAGGCAGTTTATAAGACACTGGGCGAAATGATTAATCTGCCCCTGGTTCCCATCCAGGAGGTGGCACTATTGAGATATATGGTTAACCCTCCCAAAAAGGTGCGAAAATTTGCAGCCCTAAGTTTGCTATTAGCCAAAATGGAGATTGCAATTCACTGGGGCCGCAGCTCGGTGCCCACATCACAGAGCTGGATGAGTCATTTAGCATCCTGCAACACGAACAGTGAAATATACACTACCACTCTACCTTCCTCTTCTCGCCCCAGGTACATCTGGGGTCCATTCATGGCCTTCATTGAGTCACACCGGTAACCCTCTAATACACATCTAGAACAGGGCATAGTCCCAGCTGGGGTGGGGTGACCGGCGAGATGGATGTCCATATTGTTTATTCAAGGCATAACGCATGTTTTAGTAATGCTGTTTTCTTTGCAAAGACACTACTTTTATGTCCATGACATACCAGGAGAGATGATCAACAATGGGGCAGGCGGAAAGCTCCCTTGCATTGAGGGACTGGCCGTGATTATGGGACTTTCTTTGATGCTTTTCCACTCTTCGCCGTCTGATGGGACTTTTTGGTATCAATATGCAAGACTTGCTTTAACATCTTTGCTTCCGTACTAATCAGTGTATTACCTGTGACAGTATCGCTCATGTTCAAATTGTTTCTATGTGAAAATTTATAAATAAAGTTTAAAAATCTGTGACAACGTGCGTGTTGCCCCATTTGCATCACCAGACCAGTTGCATTTTATTTAGGGCAGTCGAAAAGAGAAATAGTAGGGTTTTTCATATTATTCTGAGAGGTCAATTTGGAGTGCTGTGAATCATCATTACCTGAGATTGTACTCGTGCATATATTTACATCTTTCTTTTAATTACATTTTTTCCTCTAAACAGTGCTAATATATCGTACACTCATCAATTACATCATATTATGATTTTGTGATCCGCAAACATTCAAAATAAAAATAGATGCATATAAATTGTAAAAAAAAAAAGTATGAATTATACTCATGTATGTCAAAGGTATGGTTAAGTTTTAAGTAAAGAAGTGTGTGAACAGTGTTCAGCACAT
Organism: Triturus cristatus; assembly: GCF_964204655.1. Taxonomy (NCBI): domain Eukaryota; kingdom Metazoa; phylum Chordata; class Amphibia; order Caudata; family Salamandridae; genus Triturus; species Triturus cristatus. The sequence goes on from NC_140579.1 coordinate 326,293,792, forward strand.
CCAAGTCGGTGAACTTGTCAAAATTGATTGTCTACAAGCGCATGTGTTTACAGCACGTGCAGCATTGCTGCACCATTAAATATAGAGTGTCAAGTAATCAGTAAACACGAATAGCGGGAGGATCTAGGTGTGCACCACCAAACCATCTAACATTATAAGGTATGGAACAGGACAGTCTGTCCAATTAGGCAGTGTGCAGCAATGAAAACTGTGAAGCACAATTAATGCATGCCGACAGTCTTGTACATGTTGTAAATGCTGCACTGCACTCTAATAACTATATGGCAAAACAATGTCTCAATCAAACAAATGTAATCTTTCTATAAACTTGAATTTGAAGTTTTGGTAAAAGTGACCACCTTAGTGAGCCTAAATGTAAGGTTGAAAAACATAAACTACTGCTACCAAAATGTTTCTGCATTTCTGGATTATACGGGCAAAATAATCAGGATATCAATTTTGGATGAACGCATTTTTACTCAAATTCAGAATAAGACAAGGCTGCCTGTTTTCAATCTGTTCCTCTTGACTTTGAATATCAAATGAAGGAACCAGCTTTACCTACATTATTATTTCTGCTTTAAAGATCTCACACCTACTCACTCTACTCAATGTGTGTTTTACGCCTATCTAGTAGCCAATGCTACAAAGGCTGCTAACAAACCACCTCGGGAGAGATTGGAGAATTGACTTTACAACAATACCTGGGTAATTGGGAGTGAAAAGTCCTGATTCCACAAAGCATATTTGAGGAGACAGTCTATGTCAAACTCTCTCTTTCCACTATTCTGAAGTATATATACCTTGCTAAAAGGACAATAAAGCTATCAGAAGGGCATTCAAATGTAGCAGAATTAATTGAGGTACTGTGGTGGTGGTGGTGGTGGTGGGCAGAGTGGAATGGAAAAAGGCTTCTTAGCTACAAAGCTGTCCTCTGTCAACTTGAATATTAACCTGCAATGGACAATATGAAAATATTTTACCATAAAGCACAAGAGTTATATTTTAATGTAACAGAAATGGGAGTGAGTAGGATGGTAACTTTCTTGAGTTTTCAAAAATATGTATCTCCATCCTGATTAAAAAAAAAATCATCTTCATCTTTCTCACATCTGACACTTTGCAGAAAACACCAAACAAGGCAAAGATGTTAGGTTTCTAGAAAAAGGCTTCAGTGTTAGCAATGCGTTTGAAGACTAACTTTCAAATATTTGACCTATTTCACTAAGCTAAGCTGAAAGACAGTGAGCAGTAGGAACCAACCTAAATGGACCCCATTTTCTCCTGTATCACTTAGAAAGTCCTTGAGTTTAACAACCATTTTCTGAAATTCCTAAAAATTCTCGAATTGCAATTCACTGTCAGATTTTCTTTTATGAATGAAATTCTCATCTAGAAAATTAAGCCTGTGTCAATATGTCAGCTGTTACGTGTGCTTTGATCTGAACCCTCTCAGCCTATGTATGCATCAGACTAAAAAGCATTTCACCTGCAATAAAGAAATAGAGAGCACTTTTTCAAACACGTATAAGAAAAGATCCTACCATCAACTGTAATCATTTGATGTCAATATGATTTCCAAAATAGGCCATTATTTGTCTATTGCCAGCTTTGCCAAACCTTGTTTGCTTCCAACTCTCACAAATACTCACAAAATTCAAAAATTGCTTAACCATGCCAAGCCTCTAAACTCTCCAACCATTAACGAAGATTCTCTCTCATCTACTCCTTATCCTCATACCCAAAGCCTTTGTGCAACCTCACTACCTTCAAATGAACAAGAGTTCAATAATGCAGGGGTCAAGTAAATACAACCTGAAAGGAACCAAAAAAGACAATTTTTCTTCACTCCAATCCTCTTTGAGTTAAATATTCAGCACTCAACAAATGCTGAATATCCATTTTTGCTGTCCTCATTTTCCTCGGAGGCCGTTTCACAATAGTTGGCTGTACGTTCACAACTGAAATACATGTAAAACTGATTTCTTCTTGTATGTCACAAAACCGAATACTCCCTAATGGATCCATCACCTTTGTGAGCTGCTCCTTGAACTTCTGAGACATCAAATGGGTTTTATTTAAATAATCTAACTACATCAAGAATCATATATCATCTGACACTGGTCAAAGGACCAAGAAGCAGATGACAGACTAAAACATAGGCTTTCAGATTGAAATAGTTTGTCTGGCTATCTGAACTGCAGATACTGTTGAAACTCCACCTTAGTTGGGTCAGTGAAATAAGCATATTTATTTTAAATTCTTGTCATTGTAGTTTTTCATAATACAATAAACAGCATTGTCAGGACATACAGTATAAAAAAGATAGCAGAGAAGCAGCTTCATTTGAGTAGTAGTATATATATATATATGTTTATTTTGTGACCAGCCCATAAAACACATCATATCAATACAACAGGAGTAATCTTAAAAAAAGGATCACGTAAGAGAATTTAAAGAATAAAAACGTAATTGTACAAGTACCCAATTATAGAACAGAGTAAAGTCCATAGTTGTTGTTATTACACGGAGGGGACCACACCTAAAAATATACATTTAATCAAGGAACAAAAAAGGTCAGATTAAAAATAGAAAATTCATATATTTACACTAAGGAGGATATATATAATGCAGTATCAATACTGGTATTTGTCAAGCTCTTTCATGGAGTAGTGTTAAAAAAAACCTTCCTCCTTAAAGCTAAGGCGATGTACAGATATTGGAAAACCACAAAAGCTAAAAGTTCTCTTGTATCGCTCTTGAAAAGTCTCTCGGCTTCCCAATAATGCCTAATGCCCATACTCTTACATACTGCCAACAACCATTTTTTCCGAGGTGTTCTGTAATAAGGGCAAAATAACATAAAATGGGATTCTGTTCCCACTATGTTTGGACACTTAGGGCAAAAATTAGACTTAGAAGGTACATTTGTCCATTTAGTAGTCTGCGACCTTAGGGGCAAAATCCCACATCTGTATTGGACATACAAATGTTTTAATTGTTGCGGGTGCATCCTGTTCATATAGGGTTCTAACCCCGGTAAGCTTTTATGAATAAGGATCTTTCCAGTGACGGTGTTTGATTCATACATTTCCCACTTTTGATGTATAACTGCCTCCCAATAACACTGTTTGACTTTTGCCGTATCCCCTTTTACTATTGAGTCTGGTGCCATCCATAAAATACTCATGACAATTCTGCATGTTAATTTTTGTATATGTTTAAGCCAGGGTATTTTTACTTTACTGTCAAGGCCTAGTAGGTCTTTCACGCACTCTCTATAAGATAGCAGCTCTAGTATAGACCATAATCTAACCCAATACAGCAATGGTTTTAGGACAGCTATTAAATTAATAGGATTAAGGGCCAGAGCTAAGCGTATTGGTATTACAGGGGTACTTTGGGGAAGTTTAAAAACCTGTCTTCCGTCTTAGTTAGCCTATTTGCATCTGCATACCCCCAGATCTCAGCTCCATATAAAGCTGACGCTACAGCTGTGGCTTTGTACACAAACATGACAGGAGCAACCATCCTCCAGAAGTGGCCTTGTAACATCTGGCTATAGCGAAAGCTTTCTGATGTAACGTGATTTTACTTTTTTCCATCTGTGGGGCCCATGTTTGAGTGTTGCTTAACCTAACCCCAATATAGTCCAAATGTTTGACTACCTCTAGGGGGAGGCCCTCTACAGTCACTATACCTCTACACTTCTTGTGTGGATTAATTAACATAACTTTAGATTTTGAGGGGTTCAGTTCTAACCCTCTTTCCCCACAAAAAGTGGCAAAGTCATTCAATTGAGATTGAAGGCCCATAGTTGTGCGGGAGATCAGCAGCTTCATTTTATACCTACTCTTATACACAAAACCAAGACTGAATAACTTGTAACATCCCCCGGATGGTATACATGATGTTCCAGACCCATAATCATTGTATTACAAAGATAACTAATCCACACTCATTAATAACTCTGCCAAATGCATAATAGTAAACATTCTCCATGATCATGTCCTACAGTACCCCTAAATAGAAGGCAGGTTATGAGTACCCTCAGTCAGACACATTGAAGCCAATCATGCCTCCTCAGCTGTCACACAAGGTTGTTGTTCATCATTTGTGCCTTGCGGTGCTAACATCATTACCTCCCATGTATTCACATTGGTTGTACTATTTTTAGCTCTTTGCATGGAGGTTAAGTGCTGTTCCTCCGCAGCTGACCATTTCAGCATTTCCATGGACCAGAACCGTACCTGAAGAGGTTGCGCTGATTTCCAAATTATAGCAACTTTGCATAAGACCTGCATCATCCTTTAGTCTACAAATTTAGACCCAATTTTTCCTTTTTTGGTTTGTGTCTCAATTACAAAATACACCTCTTACCCTGTAATAAATAGGATTGCCAGTGACTTTTGTTAAAATATCAGTAACAGTGCTCCAGTGTTTCCTCAGAGCTCGACAACTCCAGAACATGTGCAATGAATCTGCACCTGCAGATCCACATCTAGGGCATGCATCACTGACTGTGGGTACATCCTTTTGAGTCTATGAGGTACCAAGCAAGCCGAATGCAGTAGTTTATAGTGAAGCAACTTAAACCTCTCATTATGGGATACTCTCACTGGGTGTGCCAACACTTGACCCTATTCCTTATCTGAAAACTGTAGCTGCAGATGATTCATCCACCTGGACTGTAAAGTTCCAAACGTAAACTTAGTCTGCTCCACCAATGAACAACACAGCATGGTGAACAACCTTCTGACAGAACCCATGAGTTAACAATGTATGTAACATATTATGTGGTATGTGGTTGTGGCTCCACATTCCTGCACCTCAATAGGCTTTTACTATCTGGGTAATGGCACTGTATGTATAACAACACATCATTTGCACACAGTGATAACAGATGTTAGCACCTATATAGAGCTATATCTCTGTTTAATGCTTCTCTATTCATATCAGTGGCCAATGGCTTCATTGCAAGCTCAAATAGAAGGGGTGACACAGGGCACCTCTGCCACATACCCTATCCACCTGTCACTGGTCTGTAACTATGTTGCCATTCCTAACCTGAGTGGTGGGGTTAAAGTACAATAGCTGGATCCAACTCATCACCTCCTTGCCAAAACCCAAACACTTCAGCCCACGGAACAAGAACTTCCAACCTACTTTGTTGAAAGCCTTCCATGGCAGCCTGTGTCCCGCCCAGCAATGGATTAGTTAATATGTGGTATATAAATCTGAGGTTCTACCCGGGACAAATCCTGATTCATCTGGTTGCACTACACCAGTGAGAGAAGGACCCCTGCAATCGTCTGAGCCAACAGTTTTGCCTATACATTATAGTCCACGTTCAACATGGACAAGGGCCAGTAGATGCTCATCTCCATGGGATAACTGTTAGGTTTATGTAGCATAATAGTTAATGCTTCTTTAATTGTGGGGGTAGAAAGACCCCCTCTCTAACTGCTTGGATTATGTCTAATAACTGAGGTGCTAATTTTCT